>NC_138029.1:61272692-63672692 GCF_964106645.2 Podarcis pityusensis
TATTGGCCAGAAAGGGAATCTCATTGCTTGGGGTACGTGATCAGCTTTCCAAAATTTCAAAGACACTTTCAGCATCGAAAAGCAGAGACAGCTTGAGCAGCTTTTTGGCAAAGTCAACTGGTACTTTGCAACAATGCACAATCATAACAGTGAATGCATGTCAGTGAGAAGGGAAAGACATGTAGAGGAACCCAACACTTTCCATGGATAACAGATGCCTTGAGACAGCACACATAGCACACATGCCATCTACCAGGCTATCCCCATAGGGAGGCAGTCACTAGTGAAGGTACTCCCATCTGTCAGCATGGGCCTGGAGTCAAGAGCAACATGGAGTTGTAGAAACCACATGGGATTAGTCTTCCACAGTCTTGGAATTGCTTCCATGAATGCATTAACTATGGATGCAAGACAGCCTGTTCTGGTAACTGCTCCCATCAAAAATATGAACTGCAATGCATATCTACGTGCTCAGAAATAAATTGTTACATGGCCCAAGTACTGTAAATAGTTCCTTGCAGGGTGTCTATCATTAGTGGTGGTGTTCAGCAAGCAATATGAGAGTCCCTACAGCAGCATTTTTGCAGCCTGATGCTATTAAGTTGTTGTGGATGACAACTCCCGCTGTCAGAGATGATGGAAGTTGTAGTCCAAAACATCTGGAGAAGCCTTCCCAATAGGGTTTCAGACTGATCTAAAGATAGAAGTTAAAAGTGATTAAGGAGGTTCATCCCTGCTATCCTCACTCTTCCTTCCTCTAATTATTCCACTGTCAAAATTCAGTTTGCAACCTTCTTAGGGCTTGAGATCCTCGCCTTCAGCTCACCAGGTGACCTTAGGGAAGACCCTCTCTTTCTTTCTTTCTTTCTTTCTTTCTTTCTTTCTCTCTCTCTCTCTCTCTCTCTCTCTCTCTTTCTCCCCCACAACCAGCAATTTGGGGATAATACTATTTTCCTACCTTACAGGGGAAATTAAAGTTTACAAGACAGTGGGTGTGCAACACTCTGATTACTCAAGAGGGATTCGATGTTTTAACAGGATTACACACATTGGTTATAATCAGCATTTCTAGTATCATCAGTCATCGTCACCACCACTGTCATTCCTACATCCAGGCAACTGAACTCAGCTCCAATAATTTCAGCAAAGTAGCAATGCTTGGAGCTCTGGGCTTTCCAATACTTTTTTGCATCCCGGTTACTACAAGAAAGGAAATGAATGCATCCCTTCCAGTCATCCCACTCCCTTTCCTGGTTCTAATACCATTCATTCCTCACAAGTTGAAGCCAGAAAGAAAGTCTGACATGCAGTCCAACCCCCCCATACCATGATGTATATTTTTCTTCAAGTCAGTGCCCCTAAGTTAAGTGGAACTTCATCCCCAATAACTGTTTGTTCAAATGTTTGTTCTCTATGTTCTAAGAACAGGCTGGGGGTTTTGTTAGTGATGCCCAACCATCACCTGAGCTGTCCAAGGTTGCACAGAACTTGATGCTCAGGATCGTATTTTTATATGCATAGTTGTATTCTGTTATAACTTATTGGGCGAACCAAGCGGATACATATTTCTATGAAGACTGCTGAACAACTACCTTTAATAATATATCCACAGCTACCCCAGCTATGGCCCCATGAAACAGCTCCTGGTTCTACTGTGACAGCTGTCTGCAACTTAGTCTATTAAATGTGGTCGTCTCTCATTCTGAAACCCCATATACAGTTTATAACAAAGCTGTTTCCTTCTCACAAATTTCTCTCATCACGAACAAATGGGCAAAGTCCTCAGATTCCAAACTCATAGCAACTCCAGTGGGAGGTCAAAGCTCTCAAAGAATCTAGGAGCAAGTGTGTACATCAAGATACCAGTGGACAGGGAATGAGGCTGAGCTACTGATAGTGTACAGTAAGTCCACAGTCGAAAGCCCCCTTCTCTCCCTCTCTCTGCAATTATTGGAGAGATGTACAGATATACCATAAATGCGTGTTGACACCAAGGATAAGAGACCAGTATACTGTGGGTAGAATAAACCGTTTTGCCGATACAGTTTTGCAATAGGCCCTGGATGGATCTCACCACAATCTTTAGCACATGCCAGGAAAATGAGTTCTGCAAGCCTGACAATCTTCACTTATTCCTCCCCAAACACTGGGTATCAAACAGAGCAAAGTGCTTCCTCGTGATACATTCCCAATGGGATTTATTTAGAATATTTAGATACCACTCAGTAACAAAACATTATATTTTTTTTGGGGGGGGGAGGGCAGGTTACAGTAAAGAAATATAGGTGAATACAGTCGTACCTTGTATCCCGAACGCCTTGGTACTCGGACGTTTTGACTCCCGAATGCCACAAACCCAGAAGTGACTTTTCTGGTTTGCAAACATTCTTTGGAACCCGAACGTCTGACGGGGCTTCTGATTGGCTGCAGGAGCTTCCTGCAGCCAATCAGAAGCTGCGATTGGGTTTCCCAACGTTTTGGAAGTCAAACGAACTTCCGGAAAAGATTCCGTTTGACTTCCAAGGTATGACTGTACTGAAACCACATGACTGAGCTTATTCACACAGGTCTTCCAAATAATGCACACAGACACTCCATGAGGCTGAAGGACAACAATGAATGGAAAATGTCTACATGACCATAGTAACACATGTGGGTGCAGTTATTTGGACATATAGTGCAGCTCAGTGAAAATACACCATAAGGAACAAGCTCTGACACAGCTCTGGGCATATGAAAGTGGGGTGTTCCACTGATTTCAATGAGGCATTGGATCTCAACCTTTAGAAAGAAGTATCTGAAGCAGCATTCCATCACAAACCAATAGCAGCAACAAGTTAAATCATACTATACTATGGGAAGGAACTGCATCTCATGTTTCTACTGCTTCCATATGCAGCAGAGCCTCAACTTTTCCCCCTTTTCTGAAGGCATCCAGTTCACAATGTGCAGAGGAAGTGCTCTGCACATCCTGTTTTTCCAAGAAAGCAAAACTAAGTATTCTTTCCATAATTGTTTCACGCAGTTCAAATCCCGTTACAATGCAGGAAAAACACATTTCTATTTTGTAAAGTGGAAAACACTGCTACACCCTCTCACCGTGTTCCAAGTATTATGTTTTATAATCTTAGTTAAGCATCACGGATATTGTAAATGAACAATACAAGACAAGGCCCTTCTATTATGTGTACTGTACCTATTACTGTTTGCCTTTTCGTGTGCTATGTTACAGGTCACTGGTGGTACTGGTTTTGTCTCTGCTTTAGAAGGAGACATAGGCATTATCTCCACAATGGATCTGTAAATGTTCTACACTCATGTTGGTTTAAGTGTCTAAAATACTGCCAGACTGGTTAAGATTTAAAAGATCTGAAATAAGCAACCCAAAGCGAGGAAAGCGTGCTCAGTATCGTTTTGGCAGTTACTACCAAACTGTAAACGCTGGCTCACTTTTCATGTCTTTTCTTATATAATTAACTGTAACTTACATTTCTTTATGGAGAGGAAGTCTATCATGTGACCAGAATCACATCACAAGATCAATCACTGTGTTGATCAACCACAGTGATGGTCCGATCACATGACGTCCTGCATATCAGGGAGCCACAGGTGGATCACACAAAGCCATTATCTGTCTGCACATGCCAAAAGCCCCCCCCCCCCACAACCTCATACCCCAAAATAAGTCAAATCAGCAACTGTGACAAAAAAAAAAACCTGCAGCAAGCAATAGTTACTAACATGCCACAACAGGAGACCAGATTGTGTGAATCAACCCTGTGTTACTTTACTAAAAATTCTAATGTTTCCATAGCAACTGTTTGGGCTCCCACAAGCACACTTCCTGTACTTTTTTTTTTTTTAGTTTTATTAAATCCAAACAAGTTAGCCTTTCACCTATGTAATTGCTGTGCCAAGGAATGAAGCAGGCATGTATTTGCGGATTAGAAAGTGAATTCCAAAACAGCTGAAAAAGGGGGGGGGGGATAAATTAAAAGGGAAAGCGGAGTTCAAGCTGGAGCCAGCAGACCTGAATTTAATCACTGCTCCTGCATTCTTAACGTGTGGCCGGGCTACTGCCTGCTGTTCACAAGTCAGACTTCTCACTTAATCACATAGTTGTATTCTATTGTGCAAACGAAGCAGATATATAGTTCTACCAAGCAGATATGTATTTCTGTGAGGATTGCCACCTTTTTTATGTGGTTATTAAACTCAAAACAATTAAGTTAAAAGCCTGGCCCGATCGAGGAGGAATGGTTGCTCTCAAAACGACGACTGCCTCCTTCAAGTAGCAAAGACTCTTAAAACTGCACAACCACAGGGCGCCCCAGGTCAGCCGCTTGCAAAGCGATTTTCAAGTCTGAAAAACACGCCGAAAAGAAGCGGAAGGAGGGAGGCAGGGACGGAGGGAGGAAGAGAGAGAGAATTTCAAACCAGGGCCATCGGAGGCAGGAAGTAGGGAAGGGAGAGAGAATCTGGAAAAGTGATGAAGGATTCGGCGATGAATGAGTCCGAGGTGGGGAGGGGAGGGAGAGAGCTCGCACTGTGCAAACATCACACATCTCCAAAATACAAATAACAAGACAGCCTGCCAGCGAGCAGGACTGGCGATCTTTTGGGCCACGACAAACAAACGCACGCAAATGAACCGCGCCACGCGGAAGGTTATTGCAGCAGCTAACTTTGGGAGTGATGCTAAATGGATCCGGCAGGGCTGTCCTCCCATGGGGATCGATCGGCCCACCGGAAAGCTCGGCATAACCTGCCACCCCTTGCCTACGCAAACACAAAGGCGCCTGCACTCTTCCAGTCGCGGACAGACACACACTTAATTCCCTCCCCTCCGACCCGCACAAACCTCTCGTCGTCCATTGTGCGCAGCCGGAGTGGAGCTTGAACTCTGCATGCACCCTCGTCTCCTGGCCTCGGGCAACGCCGCCGCCGCGTCTCCCACCGTTGTCCTCCTTGATCGGGGCGCAGCGAGCCGGCCGAATCAGTCAGCGCCTGTGATTCAGCATGGCTGCAGTCGGCTCTCCTCCTTCCCTCCGCGGAGCTGCTTCCTCTCGCTCCTAAAGCAACAGCAGCAGCAGCAGAGCTTAGCGTTGCAGCAGCAAACAGAACACTCCCTACCCAGAGCTCCCCGCTGCTGCTGCTGCTGCTGCTGCTCTTGCTCCAGCCTCGGCAGCCCACTCCCTTTGCCTCGCCTCCTCCCGCTCCAAGCTTGCTACTCTACTAGTCTCCTGGCAACAGCAGCTGTGGGCATAGGTGCATTTGCACCGCCCCAGATGCTGCATTTGCACAGTGCATCCTCGGGGCCTTTTTTATTTTTAAAACACACACACACACACACACACACACACGGCAAATGTAAGAGAAATCACGTGCTTTCCCCCTGATCTGGTAATTCACCCTGCTCCCAAAACTGACACTTTTTTTGGTTCCCTTTTCTCTCTTTTTTTCCCTACAGGATGCAAGTGCATTGCATCACTTACCTATCTGGATTTTGATCCCGTCCTGTTCTAAAGTCCCCCAGCAAAGGGAGCCACCTACTTATCACATAGGTAAAAGGCCAGTGAAAAGAGGAAATATTAACATCCAATGACACCAACCCTAGAATTAAAAGTATTTCAGAGTGGGCGAGTGCAAACTGATGAAAGTATTAGAATGCAAGGCAACTGCCCACCCTTTCCTCATCTGAACCACTGGCTAGGCTCTCTTTCAGCCACAGAAAAACATCCTGGGAAATCTAGGCTGTATTCCTAAACTAAAAAGCATTCCCCACTGAACTTGGAGCGTGCAGGTGGCCAAGTTCCCAGTGGGATTTGACTCACCCTTAAATGCCATACAAAGCTCAAACACACTTGCTGAGTTATAACTTTTCTTGTAATCACTGCAGCAGAGATCAAGGCTGCAGATTCCCGTTGCAAATGTGTTCTTACCTTCACTAGTTTGCCTGTTTTCTATCTTATTGATTGGTTCTGTTTCTGTTTGTTTATTTAAAAATCTAATAATCCTCATTATTTAATTTGTATACTGCCCTTCATCTGAAGATCACAGGGTGGTTCAAAACATAAAAATACAACATGAGGACACAAAATACGCAATCAAACAAAAGCAATAACCACCACACCGCCGGGTTGAAGAGGAACATTTTCACCTGGTGCCTAAAGTATGTAATGAAGGAGCTAGGCAAGACTCCCTGGGGGGGAGCAGTCCACAAATGGGGAGCCACCACAGAAAAGGTCTGCTCTTGTTTTCCACCCTCCAGACCTCTCGTGGAGGAGGCACACAAAGAAGGACCTCACATGATTATCACAGCGTCTGGATTGATTTTTGTGGAGTGAGGAGGTTCTTGAAGTATTGCGGTCCTGAGCCGTTTGAGGCTTTATAGGTCAAAACCATGACTTTGAATTGGGCCCAGAAACTAATTGGCAGCCAGTGCAGTCCAGCCAGGATCGGTGCAATATGTCCCGTGCCTTCAAAAAGAACTATTCAATCAAAATCAAAAATTTCTTAACCCATTATATATTAACCAAACAACCACACAGCACTGTCTTTGCAGTAGATTTTATATATTGTCACACAAACACGCAAATGTAAGCAGCTTTCTGAAATATTTGAACAAATACCTGTCTGCTGAAGGACCAAACGGCCTGTTCTTTCATCTGTCCTATACATTTCCACTCCTACAAAGAGAAAATGGAACATGTCAGAGGAACACTGTTGGTTTGCCAACACTAACATAGAGTAGTAGTGGGTAAGAGTGAGCTTCTGAATCCTTGGTTATAACCCTTATTAACTAAGTGATCTTAACCAGGTTGCAGTTTCTCAGCCTGTTTAGCATATGAAAAATGGTTAATTTCCATTAGCGGTCAAGGTACATCTTTTGTCAACAGAATACAAATGTATTGCTTCCCTGCAAACTTACATATAACACGAGTCCTTTCTCTTGCCTACAACAGGCTTTTTCCTAGGTGTGCTTTTCCTGCAGTTTGTCCACTTTATTGCTGTCCGCCTGAAACCATTCAGCAATTTAATTTTTGTCCATGTTGCATTCCAGCTATAATGTGCTACAGTGTGCAGAAATAATGTTTATTTAAGCATTTATTATTGATACTACATGCTGCTTGTATCTTGGTCTCTCCACCACACCTGTTAGAAACCAAGGGCAAGCGGACTACAGTCTTAGCATGCATTTATAGAACTTGCACATGACAAAACAGGCCATGCCCAAATACGTATTGGACAAAGCATTTCAGCAAGGTATTAAAAGTATCCTTTGTCTACTTCCAAACTCCCTTCAAAGCTGAACCAGTGGAAGTTGTTTTTGCTAGAATTCCCATGCACTGCCCTTCCCTATTAGCACTGCTATAATTCTAAATGTACTTATTTTGATGCCCCCATTGAAATTTCTAGTTAATATTTTTAGGGTCAACGTTTTAAGCTGGAAAGTAATTCGGAAAGCTGTTTGAGAGGACGAGTGGAACTTCCTTATCATCTACCATGTTTAATTTTAAAAAAACTCCTAAGGAGAACTTTCTTTCCAATGGGTTTTTCCCCCCTTATGGACAAGAATTCAACAAGCAAAACATTTTGTTAAACAGAAATAGTGATAGCATGCAATTAAATACACATGAGTTCTCCAAGGTGGGGAGAAGGGCAGCAGGGAGCCATTGACTGTACAGTGGTACCTCGGGTTACAAACACCTCGGGTTATAGACTCCGCTAACCCGGAAGTAGTATCTCGGGTTAAGAACTTTACCTCAGGATGAGAACAGAAATCACACGGTGGCGGCGCAGCGGCAGTTGGAGGCCCCATTAGCTAAAGTGGTACATCAGGTTAAGAATGGTTTCAGGTTAAGAATGGACCTCTGGAATAAATTAAGTTTGTAACCAGCGGTGTTGTTGTTTAGGCATTTAGTTGTTTCCAACTCTTTGGGACCCCATGGACCAGAGCACGCCAGGCACTCCTGTCTTCCACTGCCTCCCGCAGTTTGGTTAACTCATGTTGGTAGCTTCGAGAACACTGTCCAACCATCTCGTCCTCTGTCGTCCCCTTCTCCTTATGCCCTCAATCTTTCCCAACATCAGGGTCTTTTCCAGGAAGTCTTCTCTTCTCAGGAGGTGGCCAAAGTACTGCCTTGTCATGGCGAAGGGGCTTGAATAACTCAGAGAAGCTATGAGCTATGCTGTGCAGGGCCACCAAAGACGGACAGGTCAAAGTGGAGAGTTTTGACTAAATGTCATCCACCTGGAGTAGGAACAGGCAAGCCACTCCAGTATCCCCACCAAGAAAACTCCATGGACAAAAACAACCAGAGGTACCACTGTACAATTAAGCAGGGTAGAAAAGAAACCACATTTTGCAAACTATTAAACTCCTCAAAATATGAGGTGTGGATGATGGCTATTAAGCAAGGACTCTAGGCTCTTATTAATTCCTCCTTGTCCTATGAGACATAAGAGCGCCCCATAAATTCTCTACGTTCAAATTAATCACAGCCACATAGAAGTGTTGCTGTACTGAGGTTGATTTCAGCTTGGATAAAATGACCCTTTCAGCACATACCTGATGGAACATAAAGTACAGTGGCATCCACCAGACTCACATTTGAAACTTTGGAATAATGTTTTCCCATAAAACTCTGTGAAACATGGGTAGGTAGGGGAAACTTTTTACTGAGGGGGCCTGTATTCTCATGTTTCTTATGAAAACATTTTTAAGAAAAACATGGATAGTATGCTTAATGCCTTGGAGAACTTACAAGGAGAGGCAGACCTAAATGTTAACTGAAAGCTTCCATAGTACTGTATAAGGGTGTGAGAGATTATTTATGAGTCCTACATACATAACTCCAAAATTGCCAACTGCAGCTCTGTGCCTTAAAAGCTGCAAGTACCTCTTCTCCCATCACGGCAGTCCTAGATAAATGGAAAAACACTCTGCCATACATCTATTTCCACATGTTGAACCCAGTGTGCTCCTGTTTTGGATTCTAGCCAACCATGTCCTCATTTGAAAGAGTCCATAATAGTTCCCATTCCAACTTTTCCAATTTCCCTCCAACAGTTGGCAAGCTCAGGGCTTGGAAGGCTGTTTTGAGGGGAGGGGATTTCGCCCCTTTAAGGAATTTTACCCTTAACAATTATTCACACTTAGGGTTCTTGTGCATGGCTAGTGTAGTTTTGGACACACAAGGAGTGACACACAAGAGTCACTGTTAAGTTTCTACAAGGCCTTGCAACAAAATGTTGCACGATATCCCTGGAGTTTGTTACCTGTAGCTGAAGGGCTTGAAAAACAGAAGCCGTATCTAAGACTGGGTAACTGATCTGGCCTGGGCTTTTCACCATGTGCAGAAACTGTTTTTGAACATTTAAAAGGGAAACCATTCTGCGCCAAAATCAATGGAGCATGAGGGTTTTAAATGCAATTCAGTGCTTGACTTGGCCTGGGAGAAAGTCTGACCTTGACTGCAACTCAAGCATGGAGGGTTTTTGTGTGGGAATCCAAACCCACTTCAAAACTACTGTAGTCTGCAACATTAACAGTGGACTGCAGTGCCAGGGACACTGTAAACTACTCTCAGGAATGAGGCCCAGCAACAAACTACACTGCAGTTTTATATTGCCCTCAGCCCAACTTGCACTTTGAAGATAAAATCAATGAGTAACATTGCAGCCTGACTGTGCCAGTATTCAGTATGAACTACCCTGCAGGGCTGTGTGAACCTCTTCCAGCCTCTTCCAACCTGCAATATGCACAAGGAGCTGCATTTGCTTTGGAATCCCTCTCTCTCTCTCTCTCTCTCTCTCTCTCTGTGTGTGTGTGTGTTTTCACACTAATTAAGAACTAAGTTCAAGATACTTTGGGGTAGGTTTTTTCGGAGGGAGGCAAGGTTGGATAGACATGCTGGTGCCCAATCCCAGCTAAATTGAAATCCTATGTATCTCTACTGACTTTTCTGGCCAGCCCCGGAGCATTTTAAAACAGGTAACCTGATTTGCAGCAGAAAGCAGTGTGTCTCCTCCAACCACTCCATTCCATTTCCCCCACCGTCTGGTTTTCCAGGTGCTCCCCCATCAGTATTCCATACCCACTGAGAACGTGCTCAGTTTCATGGGGCTATTGAGGGGTGGGGGTGAGCAAGGGTTTTATAAAGAAGTTTTGTACTTAAGAACTCAGTATTACACTCAGCCTGCAGGTACCTCCTTTTGGTTTGTGGGCTCTACCGTTTTCGCCACATAAGTGCAGGCACTCTCCCCTAAAGATCAAGAGAAAGAAAGATCGTTTTTAAGTGAAGGGCTTCATCATCAAAAGTATAGGACTCTCTCAAAAATCTTACCCTAGCAACCCTAATCAAGACAGTATAAAAGACCTCTTAGCTTTCATAAATTAATTCACATGGAGACGGATCTTTTTCTGGAACCTCTGTAATCCTAGCTCTGACACTGTGTGTTAGAATCACTGGCAATCCAAATCTTCAGATTTGCTGTGCCAGCAAATGAATGCTTAGTATTATTACACTAGTGCCAAGGATTGAGATTTAGGCAGAGTAAGCTTGAAGTAGAAAGAAAATTGGCATTTATTGCTTACATTATTCAGCCACTTGATTTCTCTTTTGAAATCATTCACACAAACCTAGCATTCTGAGGACTAATTCTAAGACTGCTAGCACGCTAATCCACTTGCAGCACAAAAATATAGTTTCTCTCAACCCGTAATTGTTCATGTTTGTCCTCACATGCTGCATTGATTCTAGATCCTGCTGACCACAAGGGTGGGTGTGGTTATTTGATACACATTTGAAAAACTTCCCCCTGGTAAGGTTATGGGTGGTTGTGGTGACATGTTTTCAACGTACGTATTGTTTTTTCCCTTGGCCTTATTTATGTGGGACTTTGTTTTTGTTTGTAAGTCCCATTAGGTCGCCTTGGGCAAGATAAAGCAACTAACGGATTTAACAAATAAATAAGTAAGTAGGTTATCCACACCTTTTCCTCCTTACACATTCCCTTAGTGAATGGAGGAGGAAGTGGTGATTGTGATCTTGGTATACACCCATCTGTGTCATTGGGCAGTAGTGGATACACCCCCATTGCCAGGACTGCTTACATGTGTTTTCAAAGCGATATCGAATAGGATCAGTCCACAATGACTTTTTAGTTGAAAAATGAAACAATTGTCTCAAGAAGTGCTTCTTAGAGGCAAAAAAAATATGCAGCAGATCTAAATTATGTGTGGACTATTTTACAAATATTGTTTCTACTTATTCTAGAATAGCCCTAGGCTACAGAACTACACACATTTTGGACTGCGCTGAACAGACACTTATTTCTGAGTAAAGACATGCAATTGTAAAGCTGGCTATTTTAAAAAGAGATACTAAGTTTGAAAAAGAAACTGATCTACAACATGGAATAGAGAACCCTCTGGGTCCCTTCCAACTCTACAATTCTGTAGGTTTTAATTCATTCGTGCACTCTCCAAGTTGGTCAATATAGACTTCGTGTATATCTACACATTCTTTTTTCAGACATTATAAAATTGTCATTCTTCTGAAGCAGCAGCAGTTGGCCATAGGCAGCTAGAGGCTGCTTTGGATCAGAATTTGACCTCATAGGTATCTATTTATATGACTGAAGTCTATGGGTCAACATTTCTTTGTGACATATTTGTATTTTGAAAATCAATCACTACACCCTAGTGCAGCAAATATTCACTCTATGTAACAGCCATTTAAGAGCTGAACAAAATATAAACAGATCTATAAACTCTTGTATATTGTAGAGTTCAGTAATCTATTGACCTATTTTTTATATGTAACTGCTTTATGAATACTTTGTAAGTGTTGAAAGTCATAATTTTCCAGCATTCTTGCATAGCCCAAATTACAGAAGAGGTTAAAGATCAAATATTATTCTATAGGATTATTTGGACTGAGTAGCACCAAGATCAGATCAGTTGTTCCCCTGGTTGCTCATTGGTTAATGATTGTTTTATGCTGCACAGCAGTGCAGGTAGAGTTGTGCTTTCACAGGTAATTTTTGGATAAGCTTATGTAAAGCTGACTTTCATGAGAGGTCTCTTGGTCCCATATGTTTGCTTCTTTTAAATGAACTCTGACTAGAACTCACCTTTCCCTGCAGATCTATGCCCTCAGAAATTATTAAAACTGATAGTAAACCAGATGCTTTTTCAAGCAGTTAAGGTTACTTGTATGAATAAGCACCACACAACTGAGCACAGACCCATTATAATTAATCCCAAGTAATTCTTTAGCATTTTCAGCAGTTAAGAACAATGATAAATTTGGTATGATCCATGAGACAGAGCATTAAAAAGGTTAGTTGGTTGTAGAAACAGTCAATTCAAGTCCACCATTGCTGATGACCTTAAGTAACTTAGTATCTCTCAGCTTAACTTCTGATATTTGATCTCATGGCTCCTTCACCAATGAAAATCACTAAGTAATGAACATGCATGTGTAAATCACCATCATGTTTAGGTTAAAAAAACCTCAGTTAGTTATTTTTACCAAACACTGAGAACAAGCTTAGTTATTAAGCATTCCTCTCATTTGCTTTTATAAGCACACACTACATGTGAACACCATCTTAAATTGTTGTTAATGTTATATATAAAATGTGAATACTCAGAAGAGGCCCTGTTAACCATATGTGATAAATAGTATGTTGACTTCAAAGTTTAATCTCACAGCCCATTTAGATGTATGGTGTATAAATTATTTCTAATACACCTGCTTACTAAAATTTCAGTTTCTGAACTAAAACCATACCTTTCCTTCAGGGTAGCATGACAAGATGTATGGGATTACAGCATCTTGCATGAAATGTGTCACAATCTGCATTGTTGACCGAGAGCTTTTCAGCATATCTATCCCAAGAAAGCTGGGGGGAGAGTTCAAGGTCCCTCTTCCATTCATGTAAACATGTAAGAGACAAAATTGAGACTCCAGGGCTAGATCTAATCCGAAGAAAACACAGAGGATCTATGGAGAAACAGTCTGCCAATATGTGAAGCAGCCAGAGCGGTGAAGACAAGACAATGCACGAAGACCACCAAATATCAAAAGTTTAAATGTTTTAGAAACTGAATTGTAGAATTTAAGCGCACAAGTTGTTTCAAGCCAACATATTCACATCAAGCTTAATTTTGCCTGTGTTCATTTCCTTTCATATACAGCTGATATATGAAGGGGGAGAGAAAGCATGCATCTCTAGACACAATGATGATTCTAATTGACCAGATAGTAGGCAGTGAATTATGAGGCTAAAAATAAAAGCACAGGGTTGAAATTTATTTCCACTTCACCAAGTTAATCACTCATTAGACCGACTGTTCAAACTCATGAGCAACTAAGCCTTCAGCCCTCATTTCAGCAACCCCCCCACTCTTATCTTTAAATGTGACATCTCAGTGAACATTAAAACAAGCAGGTTTCCAATTTTGTGATCCCACATATAAAACACAGGTTAAGGTAAACTAGTACCATTATTAATCCATATCAGAATCTTGGGTCTCCAATACTGCACTCTTATGTAGGTATCAGTTACTGCAAAGGGGGTGGGATCAGAGTACTATAGTTGCTTCTTTCATCCAATGTATTCACCGTATCTGGCATGTGTATAATTAGAACCATGATGTAAAAAACACTATAGAATTTAGACAGCAGTTAGAAATTGCCCAAGATTGTTAACATACTGCACTTTAATTAGACCTAGACCTACATTACATGTATTGGAGCTTGGCACACAGCTTCTGTTCTTAAACTCTGCCAAGGGAAACTCAGTTGAACGGGGGGGGGGGGGGAGATGACACAAGATACACTGGTCTTAACAGAGCAGTACTAAACTGTAAAGTATTGGATCATTTCTACATTTCTCCATATACAGGAATGCTTTAGTTTCAGGACTCAGAAGTGCTGGTAGTCAACCTATTGAAATTGAAACTGGCCTCTTTTTTGCATCAGGCACTTTCAGCCTTCAGCTTTTACTGTTTACAACATATGGCACACTCTCTTACAGCAGATCACTTGAAAGTATTCAATGGCAGCTAAAGAAAACTTTATGGGCAGCATACACCCATTTTTATAACTGTTAACAAACAGTGGTATACCACCAGCATTTTCCTTTTAAGAGGAATATACATAATCATGCTGCAGCTTACAAACAATAAAGCTTTAGTGCTAAAGACTATACTACCAAAGTATTACACAAAGCAGCATGAAGGGACTAGCACCATATATAGTCACTACCAGAGATGTTACCACCACTGGTTTGGTATTCACTCCTGTAAGAGTCTGATCACAATATTCCTGATTATCAGATGCTGTATTATTGCATCAGGTACAGTTTTAATTCCTCTAGACATGCATACTCGAGCATTACTACCCAACTACTGAAAATATGGCTGGCAAAGGGAATCCAAAATGCCACCCCACTACATGTTGTGTTTGTAAAAGGCATTCCCAGTTCCTCATTGGATTGTTCTCACCTTTCATTCTTGGCATCTTCAGCATTTTCCTAATATTAAGTCCATAACTTACTAAGTTTTGGATGCCAACTTTTCTTTTAAGCCTTTAAAAAGCAGAGATCAGACCACCACAATTACAGACAGAAGCTATACAAAAAAGGTGTTCTAGGCATTTTGTTGGAACACTCAGAGGTCAGCCCTCTCTGCATGACCTTTCTTATCTTCCTTGTAAGGAATACGAACAAAAAAAATTGAGAATACCTAATATTTTAAAAAGTGGAGCCCGTTTTGCTTTAAGGTGTCTTAGCCCATTTTTCTGAGACAGCATAACTGTTTCTAACTGCCTTTCAGAGGACTGAGGTTTTTGTGTTTTTTTTCAAATAAAGAAAAACACACTGCTGTGAAAGACCTGCATACAGAACATGTAGTAATTGATTAAAAATATTATTCTGCTATAGGTGCATGAGCTATAAAGCCACAAACCACTTTTTTGTGTTTTCTGTGAAGGAAAAGCATTAACATGCTATAAAATGTTTAAGAACTGATGTCTCACTGCTTTTTAAGTTGGTAACTTAACACATGGTAATTGACCAGCTGTGTGCTTTTATGCATCTAAACCAAGAGTTATTAAGTCAAGCCAGTTTATTGTTGTACAGTCACTTGATGTAACTGTTTGTACTTCTGGAGCAAACTACATTAACTAATGGAACATGTTCTTTCAGATGTAACTGAATAAGTAGCCACGAACTTTCTCCAAGGCAATAACCAATGCAAACCTACTTCAACCACTATAAAAACCTAGTAGAAATTACTAACTCAAACCTGACTGAAAGCTTTTTTGACCAAATACCATCTAGCTTGTTTCAGGAGCTAAGTCCTATGTAAAAGTTTGAGCCAGCAGTTCAAAAGCAAAGTAGTTTAGAGAAGGCCATAAGACTTTGGTTGAAGTCTGAATATTTTTAAAACAGGAACATTTTAGCCATTTCATACATACTCACTGAAGCATGTGAAGAATTCAATTCTTTATTTGCAATAATCCATAACTAGTCTATATTTCTATTGAGGAAGGCAGTTTCTCTCTAGAACATTGCTAATAGAACAACAAACTTCAATTCTACTGTGTGAAAGGGCTACAAATACATCAAGCAGACTACAGAGATTTTGATTTACAACTGGCACCTAGGTTACTGGCTCATTTATCAATCACCTAGCACAAAATTTGAAGACTGGGCAATTTAATTATTTAATCAATAAATTTACTTATGGTTATGTCAGATGTATTTCTTTTCAGCCAATGTCCAGGATTTTTGTTGGCATGCAGATTTGACCTTTGCAGTTTAAAGGACTAAGTGTCTATAGATTTGAGAGCAGTTTTGGTCTGTTGTAGTAAAGCTTATAGCAATGGTCTACTATTCTGCCAGCAGGTGGTGCTCTACAAGATTCTTGGCTCCTTTAAATAAGAACAAGACAGAATTCAGTTGAAATGACTTCACTATGCAAACAAAGTACTTTTAACAGAAGAGAAAGCATCCTCCCCTATAATGGGTCGTTTACAGGCAAGCCAATAAATAACACAATGTGAAACTGAGCAATCTGAAAATTTGAACACTTATATGAAAAAGCACATGCTCTAAATGTGTCAGAACGACATATGTTGATGGAGAACAACCTGTACAAAAAACAGACTAACTGTGTCAGCAAGGCAACTGCCCAATTACAAAACAGTGGATGTACAATAAAGTATTTTAACTGATTACATCCACCCGTGGGCATTTCAAAAATTGGTGCATATCTCTTAAGTATTAAATCCAATCTAGTGGGGCAGCAAAAAAGTTGAGACCTTTACTAGAAACACATGTAGAAATCTGAGCAGAAATAACTTGTTCGACTAAAAAAGCCTTTGCTTGAACTGTATGGAATGAACCCTAGGAAAAAAGACATGTAAAGGTCAATGAACACAATGATTTATTTAAAAAATAAAAATGTAAAAACCATTTCTCTCCCCCCTCCCCCTTTACAGCCACGGGAGCAGAGCAGATTTTGTAGAAAAAAATGTGTAGGTATCCAAGTCCTTACAAAGTTAATTCCCCTCTCCCGCCCAACCCCAAATAAACCAAAATTAAAACGGTATCTTATTCCTAGTATAAAAACGACCAATGTCCAAGCAATAAAAAAATAGAGTCCATCAATGACTAACACAAAATCGTTGTGTGTGAGGCCCAGTCCATCTTCGGAAAGAAGTGAAACAGGCAGCAGAGCGACTCCAACAAGAATAATTCGAGAGCAGCTCCGCATCACGGAAGCCTTTTCGTACGGAGGTGCCCCCTTAGGGCGAAGAGTAGGGGAACTATTAAGAACCTGGCCCGGTACAACAGAGGGCATACTCCATGCAGACAAAACCGACACCCCCAGAACAGTAATGGGCATTTCCCGCTTAGAAGGAGCCGCCGTAACCTCCCCCGCCATAACCGCCTCTGTATGGTCCACTGTTACTGCGGGGGCCCCAGCCGCCGCCCCCTCCGCCCCCCGCGCCGCCGCTCTTCATGGGGCCGTAGGAAGACTGGTGCTGGCTGTAGCTGCCGAAGCCGCCGTACCCGTTGCCGTAATCGCCGCCGCCGGCACCTCCACCGTATGAGCCGCCTCCGTAGGATCCGTAGCCGCCGCCGCCGCCTCCTCCTCCGCCATAGCCACCATAACTGTTATAGCCGCCGCCGCCTCCTCCTTTGGAGAGCCCGTTGTGGTCCCGGTTGCCTCCGCCTCCCCTTCCTCGCCCCCGTCCGCCCCAACTCGACCTGGAGGAGCCCCCGCCGCCGCCGCCGCCCTGGATGTCTTCCTTAGGCACGGCCTTCTTGACCTCCACGCGGTGGCCCTGGATGGGGTGGAACTTGACCACAGCGGCCTTGTCGGCGGCGTCGTGGTTCTGGAAGTAGACGAAGCCGAAGCCGCGCTTCTTGCCGCTCTGCTTGTTGGAGATGATCTCGGCTTTCTCCACGGGGCCGAACTGGCTGAAGTGCTCCACCAGGTCGTTCTCGCCCAGGTCCCCCTTGAGGCCTCCGACGAAGAGCTTCTTCACCTTCGCGTGGGCCCCCGGCCGGGCCGAGTCCTCGCGGGAGACGGCCCGCTTCAGCTCCACGGCGTTGCCGTCCACCGCGTGCGGAGAAGCTGCCATGGCGGCGTCGGCCTCCTCGACCGCCGAGTACGTGACGAAGCCGAAGCATCGGGAGCGCTTGGTCTGCGGGTTCAGCACCACCACGCAGTCAGTCAGGGTCCCGTAGGCCGCGAAGTGCTCCCGCAGCCCGGCCTCCGTCGTCTGCACGTTCAGCCCGCCAATGAACAGCTTACATAGCTGGGAGTTCTCCATGCCGGAGCCGCAGCCCGCCACACGCCGCCTCCTCCTCGCCGCTGCCGCCGGTAGGGGGCAGCTGCAGCCTACCAGTACACCGGCGGGTGCGCTACGAGGTCCGTTCGGAGGGCCACCCGAAGGCCTAGGCTTCCACCGGTAGAGAACGGGGAAAAAAGGGGGTGGGGAAAAGGAAAACGCACAAAATGGCGGCTTCCACTCCTCCTTAGGCGCGCTCGCAGCCGGCGACTGAGGCCCACACACAAAGGAAACGGCGGGTGGCCACGCCCACCTTGGAAGCGCGAGGCACGCCCCCACCCCTCCGTTTCCCCTTGTGCCAAATGAGGCAAAGAAGAACTGTCGCCGTCTTTTGCGTCACTTTGTTGAATGACAGCTCTGAGAGCCAATCGGGAGGGGTTCTTTGTTTTGGGGGTTTTTTTACCACCACAAGGTTTTGCCGGGGAAGGGGGAGCTTTTTAAAAGTAAGCTGCTGAAAAGGCCCGTGAGTGACGTCCCAAAGCACCTATCGCGTTCCGATCTTAAGACGTCCTCGTGCCGAAGGGGAAGCAGGGAAGAGAGAGAAGCCGCGCGCTAATACGGCGGCGTTCAAAGCCAACAGCCAATGGGCATTCCCGCTTGCTAGCGCGCGCTTTCCCTCTGGGGCCTCTGCCGGTTGGGGGCGGGTTGAGAGCGCAGAACTGGTTTGAAAAGCCGAGCGAGTGCAACCAACGACGCCTCGTTCTCGGCAGCATCGAAGAGGCGAGGTTATAACGGTGCCGTTGAAGCGAATGCACCGGGTTCCGAATAATAGCTTCCTCCACCACACGCAACCACAGAGGGAGGCACAAAGGTCGTGCCGGGTACAGGTTTCCACGTGGAAATCTGTTCACCATGCTCTTCGTTTCTGACGGCGCTTCTGCTAGCGTATGTCTATGCGTGTCCTCACACGTACGCACACCCCGTGTGCGGTGCAAACAGGTTTTCGCTGAAACTTAAGTTAATAAAGAAGAGCCTGCTAGGTCAGGCCCACCCGGTCCAGCAAACTGTTCTCAACAGTGGCTAAACCAGTTGCCCGTGGGAAACCTGCAGCAAGCAGGATTCGAGCACAAGAGCACTTGCCCCTCCTACTGTATTTCCAGCAACAAGCATTACTGCCTCCCGTCATGGAGACAAGAGCATAGGCACCGTAGCTAGTCACCATGGATAGCCTTCTAATCGCCTATTAAAGCCATTCAAGTTGCTGATCATCACTGCCTCCAACCTCTCCCTAGGAAATTAGAGAAGGAAGGCTGCCTTTGTACTGGAGCGTCTTAATATACTGTAATGCCTAAAGTTAGATGTGTCCAATCTGCCAGATAACTACAAGTGCACAAACACAGCAGTAGGATTAAAACCTATGTGACTGCTCTGGGGATTTCAGAGCACTGAGGATGACAAAAAGCCTGCCTGGGTGTCAGTAAAATTTACGTAAACCTAAAGCATCCCTTTACACTGTATTACACCTTGCTGTTTAAAAGGATCCTGGGATGTCATGGATTGATTGATTGATCGCTTACATCCTCCCAACCAATTCCATCCCTAGAGTTTAGACTCTAGGGCTGAAAGGAAGCCAGCAGCAGTCTTATTTGGTTCCTGGCAGCTTAACTCCCAGTTACAGCTGTTGCAACAGCGAAGCTTGTGCAAAGCTCTCTGCAGTCAACATTCCATGGTAGCATGATGATAGTGTTCATTTGCAGCCTTCAGCTGCTTTGGGGTGGATCTGGAGTGTATTTTTAAAAAACTCCCCTCCCCCATGCCCTGGATTCCCCCACTCTACAGGAATGCAAGGAGAACCTGTCCTCATTTGGGTGCCCAGTGGATCACTAAACACATCCCACTGTATGAGAGGAGTAATGTTTCAGCTCTGTCCAAAATGATAAAAACAGCCCGTGACAATATAATGCTAACGACTGAACAATTTAGCATCATCAGCAAACTTGGCCACCTCACTGCTGCTCACTCTACCCCTAGATCGTTTATGAACAAGTTAAAAAGTACAGTTCTCAATACCGATCCTTGAGGGACTCCACTTTTTACTCTCCATTCAGAGAACTATCCATTTATTCCTATTCTTCTTGCATCCTAACTAATTCCTGATCCACAAGAGGACCACTCTTATTCTTTGACTCCTAAACTTACTTAGGAGTCTTTGGTGAGCCTTCTACAGTTTGGCACACCTTATGGAAACACCACATCCTGTAAATGCACAAATATTTGAAAAACATTTTTCATAAGTTTGTTATAAGAAAATGTTCAGAAGTATATATGGTATTTTGATGTTTATCTCTCACTGATTTACTGGTTAGCCATAGATCTCATGAAAATATCTTCCTGACTGAGGTTTAGAGTTTGTAAGTTTGAACCATTGATGTTAAGTTGTGGGCTGATTTTATACACAAACACACACATACAACTTTAATTGCTGGGGGTTTGGGGGTGGGGGAAAGAAACCTTTAAAAATAAATGTACATAGGTTTGCAATTATACATACTACCATCTTTTCTTTTTCTTTTCTTTTTTTAAAAAAGAGCCTGTCAGACATTTAAAAAAGCATCAATACCATTTTGCAGCCACATGGTGGCAGAGCAGTATAAAATATTAGTATGATCAGTATGCGCTCATGAAGATGGATCAAAGATGTAACCAGCTTTTAGTGGTAGAACTGGAACACTTCACTTATTTAATTCCCGCTTGTGCCAGGGGTATGTCAGAAAGAATTTCTAACAGTATTTTATGTCACACACATAAATGATTGCAACACAACTCTGCATCACAACTGGAATCCACCATACAATCTGGTACTATATTCCCAGCAATACCAGTGTTTTTGCACAGTCTCCAATGAGGCATTTGTGTGACAATATTTCTCAATAGAAATGGATAAACTGCATGGGTAAGTCGCTTGGAGACTATAGGTGACTATTGCTGAATTACGATTTATTACCAAACTGAAAACTATGGAGAGACCTGGTCTGAATAGAGATATTGGACTCTTGTCTCATTACACATGCTAAAGCTATTTTTGGTCATCTGCATACTATCCCTTGCTTTTTCCTGTAGGACTAATTGCAGTCGTTAACAGTCGTCAACAGGTTTACCATACCCATTGAGCCAATCACCCATCTCCTACTACCCTTCTGAGAAATACCCCACCCCACCCTCCCACTATATATAAGGGTCTGGTGACTTCTGCTTCAGTGTATCTGAAGAAGTGTGCATGCATATGAAAGCTTATACCAGAACAAACTTACTTGGTCTATAAGGTGCCACTGGACAATTTATTTTTATTTTCATTTTTATTTTGACCTCAGATTCCGCTTGTCAATTCAGGATGGCAAAGTTTCTGTATCAATAGGATTTCCTGCCTCGTTTTCCCAAAATGTCCTGGGGCAGGCACAAGGAAGTACAAGAAAAATGCAGGTACAAAACAGTACATTATAAATACTTCAAAAATGCTGTATCTTCATATTCCTGAGTAGAGTTAGATACACAAAATAACTGATAAATGTGCATTTATTTTACCAAAAACAATAAACCCCACATAGAGATTGAATGGAATCTCAAACCAGCCTGTATGTGTGTGTGTGATGCTGCAGGATACCCCAAGGGACTAGGGTCACAGCTATAGGAGATAAGCCTTATCCAAAGTACTCACCAAAACAGGCAGGGTTTCGGATGCAGCACAGTCCAAACAAACCCAGGTTAAGCACAGAGTATCAATCTAAGTCCATACATGAGCCAGAGACAGATATAGGCAACACTCCAAGATCAATATCACAGGGAGTTCAGACAAGGCACACCAAAAGAAAAGCAACTAAGAACCAAATATCGTATGATGCTTTCAAGACTCAAGAATGAGGTCTTACATACTCTGACCTCCTAAACCACACCCTAAGCACACTGAAGGCACATCAGAGGTTGCTTACTCATGAGCAAGCCCCACCTCACCCTCCCTCACAATTAGACTGACAACTCTGGGTTTGGATCCAAAGCATTTGGTGCCGGCCACCTTCCATCCTGACAACTCCAGGAGTTCTTCATCAGGTTTCAACCCAGAGGACTCCTCAAGGGGATCTTCAACACTGGGTTATGGGAGGGGGTTGCCTGCTCTTCAGGGTCCTTTACCTGTGATGTATCTTGCTCATCGTCTGAGGACTCAGTGTCTGGTACTAGGTCAGGGCTAGGCATGACAATGAGCATGTTGGCCCATATAGTCTGCCTTCAACCTTCATAAGCATTTAGTCAATGAGCTGTAATTGAGTTGTTTGGATAGTCTTTAAACTACTTTGAAGAGAAGGCACAAATTGTTGTTGCTGCTGCTGTTCTTCAGGCAATTATCTCTAAATGGAAAATAAATTCATCTTAATCTGAGGTGTAGTATAATGTAGGAGACAGTCAGATCTGCATTGTTGCACCACGAGACAAGAACACTGTCGGCCCTACCATTTGGTCGAGTGAGGCAGTTGCTTCTGGTTGCAGATGCAGGGGGGCAGCAGGAACTCCTACAGCCTCCTCCCCCAGCCATTCCCCGCTGTTTAAGATCAGAGCCTGTCAGGCATCTCCTAAACTAGTCTGCTGCCCTCAGGTGCGCTTGAGGATACGGTCCTGTTGTTAGTGCTGAAGTAATATTCAACTGCCCATCCAGTCAGTTTTTGTACATGCCTGAGATGGAACAGTAAAAGAACCCCAGGCAAAGTACATAGCACACAAAGACTGAGGATTATTGATCTTTCTGTTTTTTTGGGAAATAGTAGGCAGAGGTAACCCTAAGGAACCTCTCATTTAGCAACTGTTTATGCTGAGAGGAGGGTGTCTGGGAAATGACACTAAATGAGGCCTGATCTTATCCAGGCCAGAGTCTAAGTGCTAGATAACCATCAATTGTTTTAATGGTGGCTGGTATGAATAAACTGAACATTAGATACAAAGAGTCAAGAATAGATTTCTGTTGACAGAAGAAATCTCTAGCTGGCCCCTGAATGTTATTGGAGATAATGGTGTGTTTTTCTGTCCTCTAGAACAAAGTTATTGAATGGGAGGATCAGAGTAAAGGATGAATACCCACACACTTTAGCTAAAATTTCCAACTAAGAAGTTTGGTGCTGAAGAGAAGCCATATTGCATGGTTCAAGTCTGATTAAGTTTTATATTGTTACTGCTTTTAATCTGGGCATTCCATTATCAGTTGTTACATGAAGAGGAAATGGAAAATCAGGACCAGACTGCTGATGTTTCCTGCTTTATGAAAGACAAATTCACCTTTGCTATACTGTCTTTAGGTCTAACACTTGGCATGGATTCTATTTAGCAAGACTTTATCTGCAATATGCTCTTAATTCTTTCTTATCAGATTATAGTGATTATAAAGTTAGCTCCCTAATGAAGCGTGGCTATGGCCGCATTCAGCAATCTATCTGTGTTTACCCAGTGCTAAAGGCTCGTTGGATGTCACTTTTACTCACCAATTAAAAATGCCAAGGATATTCAAATAACCCAAACATAATTTTGCTATTCATTAACCTTTTTTGCAAACAGACTTAATATGGGGGGTATTTTAGTGCTATTTTTGTTAGTAGTCCCATAAATGCTAAGAATTGCATATCAAGATTAATTACTTATTTAAACAACCATAAGGTCCTGGTCTAACTATATTGACTGGTAGCCAAGTTACTCCTTTGGAAAACTGAATATAGGTGACAACCATCACTGATCAGCAAATATTCACAGGACAATAAGAATGTAAGAAAGAGCCTTTCTGGACCAACCCAACGACCCATCTAGCACAACATCCTGTTTTCACAGTGACCTGATCAAGGATGCAGCCCAACAGCAGCACTACAACCCACAAACACTGGTGATCTTTATATATATAAATTATTCCCCAGATGCAGTTTTGGGTTGCAGGTAAGTTCCAAAGCTGAAGGCTACTTCCCCCAATGCCATATTCATTCTTAAATAAAGAATGAGATGCTGCTGAATATAAGAGGCAGGGGCAAAACATTTAATCCCATCTCTGTAGACTATGCAATGTAGAAGTCCACTCATGTATACTTTCCCTAACCCTTCCTAGCTTTTCAGTACCACCTGCACCCTATGGTTGGAGAGGAAGTGATAAGTACAGTGTCACCTCAGGTTACAGATACTTCAGGTTACAGACTCCGCTAACCCAGAAATAGTACCTCGGGTTAATAACTTTGCTTCAGGATGAGAACAGAAATCTTGCAGCGGCAGCGGGAGGCTCCATTAGCTAAAGTGGTACCTCAGATTAAGAACAGTTTCAGGTTAAGAACGGACCTCCAGAACGAATTAAGTTCTTAACCTCAGGTACCACTGTACCTCACACATATCTAAAGGGGGAAAGGACACAACTATGTTTCCTTTCATTATGTCCATGATGAGAGGTATACATTAAAATATTTAACATTGTATTGCGGCACCCTCTACTCATAGGGCCATTAGGTGTGGTAAACATAAAATAAATGAGAAATCCTATTTTGGTGTCAGTCCCTGCTATATGTAATATGCATAATACATATGTGTAATAAATATGACTAGCTTCCCATTTCAAACTGTACAATTTTAATAACATCAATAAGATCTAATATCACAACTAATGCAATAACTGAGCTGTGCAATCTCAGCCTGTCCATGAACTCAATCTACTCTTGCCCCTCCCCCATACCTTCAATACCCAAATAGTGATGTTTACTGACATTACAGGGTTGTTGTAGAATTACCGAGAATTGTTTGTGAAGCAATCTTGCTATACTGTATATATCCTAAGTTTTATTAGCTTGTCTCTTGAATATTAGTGCCTGTGATTCTAGACATTGTAGACAGCAAAACAATCACTGCATATATACCACACTGCTCAAAAAACGGTGGCAAAAATCCCAGTTAATTTGAACAGCTTACACATAACAATAAAAAGCTTACAGTGGAAAAACAACCATGGTTTTAATTGTGCACCGCCAATGTCTCAGAAGAATAAAAGCCAAATCTCTCATCAACACAGTATATTGTATATTCCCCATATTTTAACACTGCCACATTTTACAATGGACCAATAAGCCAAATGTAAATATTTACACATGTGAAATCCAGCATGGATTTTTTTTTAAAGTAAGCAAACATTCTGTGGAATAGATAACTGCAAATCAGGTTGCAAGATAATGCCTGAAAAAAACATTAATAGAAAAAGTGGTCCCCATGACTACTGGCCTCTCCTACTCGCTGCCTCCTTATTGGTTTCTCTCCAGAGCTTGCCTTACTTCTTAGTTTCTCTCTCAGAGCAGTGGCTCTTGACTGTGGTGATTTCAGTTCTCGGAAGGAAAAGCTCAGAGCATCAGTTTGCTTCAGAAGACCGTGAACCAAATGGGCTTTCCCTTTGGTTGTAGTTAAAAGGGTCAAAATACCTCTGATTCCTTTCCAAGCAAAATGTATGTCGGCTGATTTTGTCAATATTTAATATGAAAAGGGAAAGAAGACTGGTCAAAGCAAGGGAGAGGAAGTGTTGTGTGGATTTTCCAAAAGGTAAGAAGTTGGGGCATTCATAAGACTTTGTTATTTTTTCTCTTTTACTTGCCTTGTGGACCCTGGCCAGGATCCAATCCTCCTGTGTGTGAGTGGCTGCTGCTGGGAAGGCGAGGTGAAAAAGTCCCTATAGACATGTTTATGTTCAGCACCATTTTGGATCCTTGTAATTGATCCCAGTCTTATACAGATGTGCAGTTTGAAGTACCTTCCCTCCCCGCTCCAATGTCTAGAATTTAAGATTTCATATTATTTCATTTGAAATCTTACATTGGTCGTTTTGGGGAGGTGATATCTGATCCTAAACAATTATGAATTCAACTTTAGAAAGCAATTGTGCATGAGAATGAAAATGAATTGATTGCCCGAATTTTATGTTCATGTGATGTAATAACTATATTTTAAAAGCTGCTTGAATTAAAGCTGGGTGGCAAATAACTTTTTCTCTTGTATCAAAATAAAAAACATTGTCCATGTGAATCTTTATGGAAAGGAATAATTCATTAATGCTATATTTATGAGGAATACTCTGTGTATTCCACATACAGAATACTTCACAGTAGACACCGCAGTATGTAATCATCCTTGGTATGAACATAGAATGTTGGTTTCTATCATCAGTTTTCATAAAACTAAAATGGAAATAATAATACTGATTGCATAATGCATTGTGTGAAGAGAGACAATGTTCCTCACCTTTGATTAGAGATTGCAAAAGGGCTTCTCTCCTCCCTACATTGTTTGGATCAGGTATCTTCAACCTTTTCAGTCCCAGGAGCCACTCCTAACCCAAACATGCATCTGGGAACCTGTTTCTTAATCCTTTATTATATAGTAAAGTAGTGATTCTGTTGCAACCATTCTTGGATCAGGCTGCAACCCACTTGTAGGTCCTGACCCACCAGTTGAAGACCCTTTGCACATCCCTGATACAGTTTTGCACCTTAGTTTTCAGCACACAGGTCGTTAGAAAATTCTGCTGCTTTTAGTTTTTCACTCTCAGTGCCTTCTTCTACTGAGTTCTGTGGTTCCGGGACTGCATACTTGGGAAACTGCTTATTCCCGAGGAATCTTGGTAAAGTTCCATTCTAGCATTACTTTGAAGTAAATAAATAGTTTCAGTATTGTTGCTCCTGGCCACACTCCTACAATGTGGGTTGGGAACATATAAGGTGCTATACTCCACCTCTCTCCATCTCACACACACACACACTGTCTCTCACTAACACATACATTTTTATTTTTCAGAGTTCCTATTATATATCAAAAAGTAATAAAATGATATATATGCAAGGTAAAAAGAAAAAAGAAAGGCAGCAGCTAGAAATAGAGCATGTAAAAATAATTTTTGAAAATTAAAGTAACAACAACTGATATGATGGAAGCAGCATTGTAAAGAAATTTTAATTACATGACTTCTGGCATAATGAATAAAAGTAATAAAGGAAAACCAGATATCACAATTTTATTATTGAGAAAGTATTTCTATTTCCATTTTGTTACGTTTGCTGGGCTTTGTAGATACCTCTCCCCAACAAAAGTCACTGTCTGTTTAATATGTGAATTTTCTTGCATGTCATAAATTTGAATGTGCTTGGTAACACTGAAACTCAGGTACAAAATACCAGCTTAAAACACAGACTGGCCTACCCCCCCCCTTCTTAATTCAGATTTAAGCTGGTTTGAATGTAATTGCATCAAAAAGCAATATTTCATAAGAAACAACATGATATATAGCGATTGTAGCTAATATGTGTATGCCATTTCCCACGCTAGTAGCGGATTCCAAGCTAGCACACTGGATGCAGAGTAAACAGGACTGTGTACACAGCCTCAGCTAAAAACAAAGCACCCACCTGCAGAAAGTCTTTGGTTTAACACCTGGCAGGTGATAACTTGGTTTACAGTACAGCAGCTGCACCTCTGCATTCACGCAGTGGAGGAGATCCTGGTTTCATCCCTTCCCTTTTACCCCCTAACTGTCCACGGTTTATGTGTTAACAGTGTTATCCAACTTTTAAGAGTTCTTTTATGTTATATATTCCAACCCTAAAGTCAAAGATTATTGCACTCCAGCTCTGCCTAATTGCGCTCACCCACACTTTTAAGAGAAAAGTGCTATGAAGAAAAATCCTAGAAGCAGTACAGCCATTAAAAAGTACGGAGGCAATTCAAAGGCCCACATCTGACTAAATGGAATTTACTCCATGAAAGCTTATGTGACCATAAAAAAAACATTACAGATAAGAATGACTGTCTGTGTAATTTGTGTTTCCTCTTAAATTTATACAGCTTGCAGCTTCCTCATCTTGGCTTTACCTTGTAACAGCAGGATACTCATTGACAGAGGCAAAGACTCATTGATCCTGGCTTACATTTCAGTGTCACTTCATTAATGGACCACGGTGAGTTATATTCTGGCAATTCAGAGGGAATGCCGGTGTATCAAGGCTCTGGAGACTCTGAAAAGTTTTGCTGTAACAGTGAAAGATGGGCAAATGAGAATTTATTGGGCTGCATTCCTCCTTAGGTTTGGTAACACAACCTCACATTGTCAAGAAACGTGCTGAAGCCTAAATCCAAAACTATGAGCCAACACACTGAGCTGAGTTTTTGCCTGAATATACATGCCCCACTGGAGGGAGAAGAGAAATCTCTAGACCACACTTTTCCCAGATATTTTCCTGGGCTAGCCAGGTATTATCTGCCTACATATTGCACTTGCAGGCCTCCAACATCCTCTGTACTTAGATGCTGACCCCTTTGTCCATCCATTCTCACTTCTGAAACTTAACTTTAAAAGTGATAATTTGATAGGTGTCTTTATGTGCCCATACTAACTACCTGGAGAAACACTCCCTCCCCGGCACCTCTCATCCCTGATCTGGTAAGGCCAGCTGTAATTGATAAAGTATTGTTGTATCAATATGGCTTGATAGTGAATTATGGTTTTAATGCTTTTATTGAATCTTATGGTTTAAATGTGCATGTCGTAAACCACCCTGAGATCTTAATTGACAAAGGGCAGTTAGTAGGTAAATAATGCCAATGAACTCACTAGCCACATTAAGCATCACAACATTCATCTACAGGACCTTTTTAGGATTTAGCACTTGGAGGTGCAAGACAGCATATGAATATGAAACCCCTTTGCAAAATGTCAGGGTGACATGCACTGTAAGAAACTGGATTTTTATTTTTATTTTGGATTTAAAGAACAAGAGTTAGAATTTTGCACTCTAAATGATCTGAATAGAAAAACAATTATATGGGTGAAACAAATAAGCATCAAAGATCTTCATTTGTGTACTTTATTCTGATTGGTGTGTGTGTGTGCGTGTGTAGAATACGGATATTGCTGCTAGGCACTGAGACAACAGTGAGGCAGCAGTATGGCACTGAGTTGCAATCCTAAACATACATACTAGAAAGTAGGTCACATTGATTCTTAACGCACTTACTTCTAGTAAACATGCTTAGAATTGGACTGTTGAGATCTGATTCAGCCGTTCCAGCACATATGCAGGGATGATTACCCCCTCAATGTCAGGAACACTCCCATACACACACACACACACACACACAAACACACACACACACACACCTGTTGCCTGCGCAAAGCTGTCAACAACAGTAAAGTAAATCCGGTGTGTCAGCTCACATGGAGCTCAGTGTATGAACTGGAACTAAACACCACTTTATCTAGGGCAACTGATAGGATGTACCGTAGGTTCAGTCTTTAAGTCTATGGGTTTAAAGACAGCAGTGTCATTTTTAAAAATCCAAGTTTGCAGTTTGGGAGAAGAACAAGAAATTATGCCCCCAAAAGGTTAATCTCAACAGTGTGTAATTGAGTGCATGCCCACTCTCAACACATGTATGTTCAAAATTCATCCAGGATCATATATCACCAGAAAATGGTTCTCAAAGGGTTTGTTTTTCTTAAGTATTCCTGCTGCTGAGACGCTCCAAAAAAGCAATTAAATGAAGCAAAGGACATTGGAAAAGAGTGTGTGTGTGGTGGTGGGGACTTTCCATCTAAATTATGTTTGTGATTTCAGGGGTGTTTCATGAAGGATAAAACAAAAACATTCAAGAGCCTGGCATGGATCCGTCTGTTGCAAACAGCAGTAAGTTGCAGCTTTCACACTTTGAATCCTGCTTGCCGTCTATTCCTGCCGTCTTCTTGCTCATCACAGCTTACGCTGTAGTCATGCTGGTGGGGCTCCTTGGCAACCTTTGCCTAATTATTATCATCAGGAAACAGAAAGAAAGCCAGAATGTCACCAACATTTTGATCGCCAACCTCTCCCTATCTGACATCTTGGTTTGTGTCATGTGCATCCCTTTCACTGTTGCGTACACTTTGATGGATTACTGGGTGTTTGGAGAAGCCATGTGTAAAATATCTAATTTTGTACAAAGTATGTCTATCACTGCCTCTACATTCTCACTTGTGTTAATTGCTGTTGAGAGGTATCAGTTAATAGTAAACCCGCGAGGTTGGAAGCCTAGAATTTCACATGCATTTTGGGGAATTATCTTCATTTGGGCCTTTTCTATAATACTGTCGACTCCTTTTTTTTTATTCCACCAAGTCACCGATGACCCCTTTAGAAACCTTTCTTCCCACAGTGATATTTATATGAACAAAGTTGTCTGTGTTGAGGTATGGCCATCCCTTGAGGAGAGGCGTAGCTTTACCACAACAATGTTAGTTTTCCAGTACTTCTTACCACTAGGGTTTATTTTCGTCTGTTACATAAAGATATTTGTGTGCCTTCAGAAGAGGAAAGGTAAAGTGGATAAGATAAGGGAGAATGAGGTCAGACTAAATGAGAGTAAAAGGATTAATATTATGTTGATTTCAATTGTTGCAACCTTTGGGGCATGTTGGTTACCACTGTACATATTTAACGTTGTGTTTGACTGGAACCACGAGGTCCTGATCAACTGCCACCATAATGTGGTCTTTACTTTGTGTCACTTGGTAGCCATGATTTCGACGTGTGTCAATCCAATCTTCTATGGATTCCTCAACAAGAATTTTCAGAAAGATTTGGCTAGTCTGCTTCACAATTTCAAATGCTATGAATCTCAAGGGTTGTTTGAGAACATCGCCCTTTCAACTCTGAACACCGATGTGTCAAAGGGATCCTTTAAGCTGAACAACATGCCTTCGAATATCTGAAATGGGCAACCTTTGAATCATTTACATGTCTTTGTCATGAATTACTGTACTGCCAAGTTACTCTTATATGGAAGTGTGGCCTTCTGGCTCTTGTCAGCAAAGTCATGTTCTCAAAGTGAAATCAAAAGCCTACCTGAATATTAATGTATCATTCAAATGAATAAAACAAATTGGATTAATAATATTTATTAACACCCCCATATTTATTAAAGACCTTTACAGGAGCTTCCAATGTTGCAGTGCTAGAAAACTGGAAGTGTGGGAAGGAAAATCTGGAAAAGGAGGTACTGTTTGGATTGGAAGATGATGCAATATCCTGTGTGGGCTGTACCACCTGCGTTTTCCTCATGGTTCTCCTGGTCTGCCTGAATCAGTACTTCTGACAAAGGCCCCTTGACTACCTTAACATAATACCAATAATTAGTATCTTAAGCAACTGACTCTTATTGTCTGAACTCAACAGATAATCTCCTTCTAAGAATTCCTTATGTGAAGCCATTTCCCTTTCTTTTCCCTTACTGTGCCCCCCCCCCTCTGTTCTCAAATCTGCTCTGGAAGGTGGAGGGAACCTAGAACAGATTTAGGGAGTGCGTGGGAGAGGTGGGAACGGGAATCCCATTGCACAGCAGAAACCATACTGCTCACTATGCACATTCAACTACTATGTTGAGTACAACCCATCATCTGTCCACTGATGCACTAGGTAATATGTCATTCTGACAGGTGCTGGATTGTATCAAACTCAATAACTGTGCATGCAGGACAACTTCTGTGAGTGCAATGGAACTTGCTCTCCACCCCCAACACACTCCCTTTCCCAAATCTGCTATGGATTTCCCCCCAACGCTTTGAGTCCCATCAGTGGAAGCCCAGCACAAGGATCTATAGCTGGGATAGCTTTGTCATTTTGAGCACCACCTTGGGCAAAGGATTCCTACATTGCCAGGGGGTTGGACTAGATGCCCCTTGTGGTCCCATCCAACTCTACAATTCTATTATTCTATGTTTGTCCCCACTCTCCCTCATCACATGATGGATTAAAACCCCTGAATAATGCTTGCATATGGTAGAAATTCCCTGCCCACCTAGCAGTTTGAAAGCACATCAAAGTGCAAGCAGATAAATAGGTATCGCTCCGGCGGGAAGGTAAACGGCATTTCTGTGCGCTGCTCTGGTTCGCCAGAAGCGGCTTAGTTATGTTGGCCACATGACCCGGAAAAACTGTCTGCGGACAAATGTCAGCTCCCTCGGCCAGTAAAGCGAGATGAGCGCCACAACCCCAGAGTTGTTCGCAACTGGACTTAGCTGTCAGGGGTTTACCTTTATGGTAGAAATGTTTGAATACATATCCTCAATCCTGGAATGCAGTGAATATGTGTTCTGACCACCTCCACCACACTTTGCAATGTATGTCTGCCTCTAGTCTGACCACTATTGTTGAAAACAATGTAAGGAATGATCAGGGTTCTTTTCTTTTCAATTAAGGTAATTCTGTTCTTTCATTCATAGACATGGTTGCTGCATTTTTACTATGCTGCTTCCTATGTCCTGAACAGCAGCCTGACATGCAAAATTAAAGAAGATAAAGAGATGGGGGGATTTTACATCCTAAATGTCTGCACGTCAAGCTAGTATTCAGGATACAGGGAAAGGATGATTTGAAATCCTATTGACAGAACTGTTGCCCTATTGATATAACTCAATAGCATATCACTGATTTCTCTGGCATTTGCTTTTGAGTAAGTATACCTAGGATTGCAGACTGGGAGAATTTATGTTATGTTTCATCCTATAATAAAATACAGGAACTTGTAAGAGAAGTTCATTTTCCTGCAACACTTCATCGTTTTTAATGTAAAAAGCCTACCTGTGCTGCCCTCGGGCAGGGTGTAAAACTGCACCAATAATTTTCATCTGCAGCTGAATTGCTGTATCTTTGAATGCCCACATTTTTTTCTAAAAAGGAATACATGCTTTTCCACCTTTGTTTGAAAACATGAATGTGACAGAAACGTTTCCAAAACAGCCATTAGTTTAAGACAGATAGATTGGAGCCAACCACAAGAAGCTATCCTGTTTACAAGGCAAAGACAGGTTTGAACTGCTTAAAAGATCATGAATCCAATGGAACTCTGAAGAGAAAAATCCAGTTAAAGTGAAACCATATAGAACATTTCAGACTAATACAGAGTGAAAAAAGAATCTAATAACATGAAACGCTTGATACCTGAGTGCAAACTATATTTCTATGAGAAGCAGCTGTCTCATCTAACCTCTATGTGACTTCAGACTGGTTTTATTGACAAATAATGGTACAGTAATCATATCTGTGGTGATGTACACTTGACTGGCACTATTTAGATGTCATTTCTATTCATGATTCTAACAACATGTTTCAACTGTGGGGAACTGTTGGTATTTACATCTATTTTTTTGTATACCAAATGTTGAACAACTTTATATTAGTCTTGTGGTTTCGAGTGCTAAATTTTGTAAGCCACTGTGAGCCATATAAATATTCACTCTGAAATATATCAATTATATCAAAATAACATAAAGATTGCCTTGCTAAGGATATTCAGATTCATAAACTCCAGGACTACGACCAGGCTCCAAAGAAGTAACTGCACTACTCTTTAGGGCTCCAGGTAAGCTTCACACTGCAGTCCTAAGCATGTTTACTCAAATCAGCTGATGGAATGAAAGCCGTATATCTCACCTGGGAGGTTAAAATGAAATGAGGAAAAGGCACAGAAGGAAGCAAGACTGGCTGGCATTCAGCCTTAAATATATTTACTTGCAAATCAGTTGACAAGTTAGTGCGCTTAAGGTCAGAGCCCAAAGACCAAAGAGTGTATAGTTATAATTATAGCTGTCCATTACTTAATATTTACTAAATGAATGATAGAGCAGGGTTGGGGAAACTATGGCCCTCCATAGACTATACTTTTTGCATCAGCCCCACTCAACATGGCCAGTGGTCAAGGATGATGAGGGTTGTCGTCGGACACTTTGAAGATGGCAACAGGTTCCCTATCCCTGTGCTAGAAATTTGGAAACAGAGCTGACTGTCTCTTTAAGACCTACTCACACTCCCATTTATCCTGTGATTTCGAGTCACAGGTCTGAGAGGATTTGTTTTTTTGGTCCCACTGCTTTCCCTGGGAAAATCTGCTGTTTACTGCTGAACTGGGAAAATGTTAATCCGCAGAAAACATAGAGATGGAATTTTAACCCCTTTCAGACCTGTGACTAGAAATCATAGGACAAAGTGTGGACGGGCCCCTGGTTTCAGGGCCCTTTTAATTTGGCAGGTGGTAAAGCCTGGAAGTGAAAAGATGGAGTATATCCAATGTAGCACCTTTGGATATATTAGAAAGATTTTTAATATTTATCTCCTGCAAGTTTTGCTTGCTTTTGTTCAGTACAACTTTAATGGATAGGACTGCTTATGACTATCAGTGGTCGTTAGTTATGTAATGAGCACATATGATATAGCAGCATTACTAGTGTGTATTTTCAGTGTGTTAGCTTGCTGCTGTGTTATTGACAGAAGGTAAAAGCAGAGTGGAAAAAATGTCTGCCTATTGCGCAAATGCATTATACGCTCCTGCTCTGGGAAGCTCATTGTTAAACATTTCAGATGACATTAAGTCCAAATAAATTTCCAAGTTTCAAATCCTGCCTCTCCAGCTGACTGAGTTTTACTCCTGACTTGCAGAAACTCAGAAGTTTCGCTTGTGGGCATAGAGGATCCTGTTCCATTGCTATCACAAATTCTAAATGAGACTCGCACTGTTTTCAGGTGGGATTCGATCACACACTGGCAAATTCAGATCGCACAATTGAAGCTGATATGGTGCTGTTGCATAACAAATCCACTTCTCTGCAAAACGGGACTGTCTTCATCTTAAGAAACGTATGGGGAAATGCACTGGAAAATGTGGGGTAACATTTGCCTGTTGCAATGTCATTTAAACTCCCTATGAACAAATCCAGATGGGTGCTCAATAACCAGGTCCTCTGGAAGCAATGGGAGTTAAACCGAGAGTGCCTTCTTAACAACCAAGCTTGTGCCACTCCCACATTGTCTTTCTCAATGCCTTCTGCTATTATTCATCCATTTATTTATTTCATAAAATTTATACACTGCTTGATTTTAAAAAACCTCAAGGAGGTTTACAAGAAGATAAAACAATAAAATCAAGAAGAATTTACAACCCTACTTTGAAACATACAGAAGTTAAAACACCAAAACAGATTACAATTATCTCAACTTTCTAAGCCTATGGGTAAAAGTAAAGGGACCCCTGATCTTAGGTCCAGTCGCGAACGACTCTGGGGTTGCGGCGCTCATCTCGCTTTATTGGCCAAGGGAGCCGGCGTACAGCTTCTGGTTCATGTGGCCAGCATGACTAAGCCACTTCTGGCAAACCAGAGCAAGCGCACGGAACACCGTTTACCTTCCCGCCGGAGCAGTACCTATTTATCTACTTGCACTTTGACGTGCTTTCGAACTCCTAGGTGGGCAGGAGCTGGGACCGAACAACGGGAGCTCACCCCATCGCAGGGATCCGAACCACCGACCTTCCGATCGGCAAGCACTAGGCTCTGTGGTTTAGACCACAGCGCCACCCGCATCCCTAAGCCTCTGGGTAGGTTTGTCTAAACAATAATGTTTTTAGCAGGCTCTAAAAAGAGTGCAGTGAAGGCACCGAGGCATTAACACCCTGAAATGCAGTGAGGTTGCCCCCTCACCCCCTGCCTTTCAAGTTGTATTTTCACATGGCTGTGTACACCAGAGAGGGGGCAGAAATGTCTTCAAACATTAAGGCTACAATCCTAAACACTAACTAGAGAGTAAGAGCCATTGAACTCAGTTAAACTGCCTTCATTCTGAGCATACAAACATATGTTCATTCTGTTAGGCAGCAATCCCATCAGCAGTTCCCTGTATGCAAGTCCAGCTGAACTCGGGAGGACACTTGCTTCCAAGCAGGATTAGAAATGTAGGCAGTAGGAGTCTGAGGGCCAAATTAGACATGGCATTACATGTATGCACTTAGCATGCCCACTTTTTCTCTTCTATACAACAGTGATTGGGATTGGGACCACAGCACATAGAGAGGAGAGGTTAACTTTTCATCTCACCTTCCCAGTTCCATTTAAATTTTCCCCCAATCTGCTATGACTTGCAGGAGGGAAACTTCCACTGGCATTTCCTGGGTCAGATAATTTCTATAGTACCTTGAACCCAAATAATGGACCTTTTAGGAATTAAACACAGGATGTCATGTAGCTCTTATCTGGTAAAACAGGCACTGGCTCAACAGTGGGAATAACACTTCCTAGTAAGCAAGTTGTAAAAGATGGTCACAACAAGATTGTGGTGATCTTACTTTGGTGGTTGATACACATTGTTTCTGGAAACTTTGGAATTATTAGTTGTGCGGATGTTTTGTATTTTTTAAAAATGTATTGTTTTCATTGGTCTCTTGTTTGTTGCTGTGGCTTCCTTTGGATGGAATGGCGGGATGATATAATAGTAGTAGTAGTAGTAGTGGTGGTGGTAGTAGTAGTAGTAGTAATTTATTATTTCTACCCCGCCCATCTGGCTGAGTTTCCCCAGCCACTCTGGGCAGCTCCCAATCGAGTGTTAAAAACAATACAGCATTAAATATTAAAAACTTCCCTAAACAGGGCTGCCTTCAGATGTCTTTTAAAAATAGGATAGCTGCTTATTTCCTTGACATCTGATGGAAGGGCGTTCCACAGGGCGGGCACCACTACTGAAGAGGCTGTCTGGTTCCCTGTAACCTCACTTCTCGCAATGAGGGAACCACCAGAAGGCCCTCAGCGCTGGATCTGTGTCCGGGCTGAACAATGAGGGTGGAGACGCTCCTTCAGGTATACAGGACCAAGGCCATTTAGGGCTTTAAAGGTCAGCACCAACACTTTGAATTGTGCTCGGAAACGTATTGGGAGCCAATGCAGATCTCTCAGGACTGGTGTTATGTGGTCCCAGTGGCCACTCCCAGTCACCAGTCTAGCTGCCGCATTCTGGATAAATTGCAGTTTCTGGGTCACCCTCAAAGGTAGCCCCACGTAGAGCGCATTGCAGTAGTCCAAGCAGGAGATAACTAGAGCATGCACCATTCTGGCGAGACAGTCCGCGGGCAGGTAGGGTCTCAGACTGCGTACCAGATGGGGCTGGTAGACAGCCGCCCTGGACACAGAATTAACCTGCGCCTCCATGGACAGCTGTGAGTCCAAAATTACTCCCAGGCTGCACACCTGGTCCTTCAGGGACCCAGTTGCCCCATTTAGGACCAGGGAGTCCCCCACACCTGCCCCCTGTCCCCCCCAAAACAGTACTTCTGTCTTGTCAGGATTCAACCTCAATCTGTTAGCCGCCATCCATCCTCCAATTGCCTCCAGGCACTCACAGAGGGCATTCACCGCCTTCACTGGTTCTGATTTAAAAGAGAGGTAGGTAATAACAACAACAACAATAATAATAATGGAGGAGGAATTCAACATGCATTTCAGTTTGCTAGACTCAACAACCCCCTCTCTCCTTCCCCCATGCACTGTTCTGAGAGTTCTCCCACACACACCTAAGCCAATTTTGGGGAGCATGGAGGGCAGACAGGGGTGAGGGGGGAAAGCCCTGTTCAGCATGCAGAAATCTTTGCTCAGGGTTTCCACTGATGAGACTCATTGGGTGAATCCCACTCTATAACAATAACACCCTACTCAGGCCTCACACTCACATGTAAGTAGAACACATGAGTGGAGGCAGTGAGGATAAGTATTCTACATCTGGGGCTACTTATCTCCCCTGCCATTCATAATTGAAGGGAAGCCATCTGCAGTGCAGACAGAACCTCTTGTATTTGTAGAGACACTCCCATCCCACCAGGATGTAGAATGGTGTTTTTCTGGGGTTCTGCTTTGGGTCCACACTCATGTGTTCTACATACTCATAAGTATAATGCCAGATTAGTGCTAGTGCCTCATCCATGTGCCAAAACCACTCAATTCTAAACATCTAGCCAGCCCTGCAGGTAGGATTTCTGGGAATGCTAGGCATCCTTCCTCAATTTTAAGCATACTACCAAACTACCTAAATTTGGCACCCAGGACTGCAAGACTCCATTTCCCAACATTTTCAGAAGGTACTTGTGCCAGCTTTTTGCCACTGAAATATACTCAGAGTCGCAAAGTGATTTCATGCTCTTTATTCAGCTCATAGTGGTGAGGAGGAATGAATAAATGTCCCCTCACAGTATCTGCTTTATATACATTATTTACACAATGGGCTGCACATGATTGGCTAATTCTGGAATTCTACTGTAAGCCAATCAGGTTGTGGATTCACTTCTATCTGGAGCAGGATTGGGTGGTTCCTGCCAACCAATCATACTGCTGCATTGTTCTAGGACCAATCAGACTGCTGCATTCTGAATCCTATTGTTCTAGGACCAATCAGACTGCTGCCTTTTGGATCCTATTGTTCTAGGACCAATCAGACTGCTACAGTTTGGATCCTATTCAACTCAGTACATAACACCCCTCCCCTCTAAGTTCCAGTCCTGCCCGGGAGGTCGCATTCATAGTCCTCAAGGTATGCCGGCGGCCTACGTGTGCGTTGTGGCCTGGGGTGTTCCCTGGTCCGGGCTCCGGGTTCTGGCTCGTGTTCCAAGGATGCTGGCTGTGATGCGGCTGTTTGGTCTGGTGCAACCGGCTCGCTCAGTCGTGGTTCTGGTTCCGGTGTCCTTTCGGCCTCACGGGTCCTCTCTGTATTTACTGATTCTGCCTCTCCTGCTGGCCCCTCCTGCTCTATGGGCCTCACTGCCCCGCTGTTCCCTTGGGACTCCTCTGACCTGTCCTCCTCCTGGTTTTCTCCCGGGAATCGTCGCCGTATCTGGTCGCAGTGGCGGCGCCAGCATTGCCCCCCATCCGTTAGCACCTCGTACGACACGGGGCCAGTGACCCTGGTGATTGTGGCGGGTACCCATGCTGGGCCTGCCCCAAAATTCTTTGCGTACACTGGGTCCTGGGCCTCGAAGGTCCGGGGGTTCCTGCCTTCCCCCACCACTACCTCATCCTGAGCTCTATCGGGGTGAAGGCGGTCCAATCTGATTGCCAGGCGCCGACCCATTAGTAGTTCAGCGGGGCTCCGGCCAGTCGTTGAGCTGGGGGTGCTGTGCTGTGCTAGAAGGAATGTGGCAAGGCGGTACTCCCAGTCCCCTTGCGTCATGCGGCGAAGGGTGTCCTTGGTGGTCCGCACCATGCGTTCTGCTTGGCCATTGGTGGCAGGGTGGAACGGCGCCGAACGGATGTGGCGGATGGCGTTCTGCGCTGTGAAGGTTTGGAATTCTCCTGACGTAAATGCAGTCCCGTTGTCTGAGACGAGAGTGTCAGGGAGCCCGTGGGTTGCAAACAGCCTGCGTAGTACCCGGATGGCTGCGGACGTGGAAGTGGACGGTACCAGTGCGACTTCCAGCCATTTGGTGTAGGAGTCCACCACTATGAAGAATGTTTTCCCCTGAAAGGGGCCAGCGAAATCCACATGCAGGCGTGACCATGGTGCTCGGGCGGACTCCCAGGACTGGACTGGGGCCCTTGGGGGATCTGGGCGGGATTCTTGGCAGGCCTGGCAGTGTTTGACCCAGGCCTCTATCTCTCCATCGATCCCCGGCCACCACACATAACTCCTGGCAAGGGCCTTCATTCTTACTACCCCTGGATGTGTCTCGTGTAGGGCTGTGAGGACCCTTTTGCAGAGGGGCTGGGGAACAACGACTCTGCTTCCCCATAACAGGCACCCCTTGTGGGCCGACAGTTCATGTTTGCGGGTTGTGTAGCCGGCGAATTCTGGCCCGGGGCTGCTGCTGGGCCATCCCCTCCACACCCAGTCCAGGACCCGGGAGATGACCCTATCTTTCTTGGAATGGTGTGCAACTTCTTGTGCCTGAATGGGGCGGTCGGGAAGCAGCTCCAGGCTCATAACCTCTTGTGCAGGTGCTGGGTCAGGGCCTGTTTCCGGTAGTGGTAGCCTGCTGAGGGCGTCCGCATGGCCCATCGCCTTCCCAGGTCGGTGAATCAGTGCATACTGGTAGCTGGCAAGGAAAATTGACCACCTGAGGACGCGAGGAGACAGCACTTGGGGGGTCTGCTTTTTGGGGGCAAACAAGCCAAGCAACGGCTTGTGGTCAGTCACCACGGTGAAGGGCCGCCCGTACAAGAAATCATGGAATTTTTTTACTCCCTTTACGATTGCCAGACCCTCCTTGTCGATTTGCGAGTAGTTCCGCTCGGTTGTGTTGAGTGTCTGGGAAAAGTACGCCACCGGTACCTCTCTTCCATCCGGGAGTTGGTGCCCCAGGACAGCTCCAATGCCATAGGGTGAGGCGTCGCATGCTAGCACCACCGGCAGCCTCTCGTCGAAGTGTGCCAAGACCGAGTTTGAGACAAGCAAGTCCTTGACTGTCTGGAATGCGGCCTCCTGGCGCTGGCCCCACACCCAAGGGGCCCGCTTGTCCAGGAGTCTGTGTAGGGGCTCCGCTACCGCCGCCTTGTGGGGAAGGAAGGAATGGTAAAAGTTCAATAGTCCCAAGAAGGCCTGAAGTTCAGTCTTGCTCTTGGGCGCTGGGGCATCACAAATGGCCCGTACCTTGTCCCCAGTCGGGTGGACCCCTTCTGCGTCCACCATAAATCCCAGAAAGTCCACCTGAGGCACTCCTAGTAGACATTTTTCCCGCTTCACCTTGAGACCCGCCGTCTGGAAACGGTGCAGAACGGTGCGGAGGCGGTCCTCAAACTCCTCTGGTGTGGGGCCGGCAATCAACACATCATCGAAGAAGGGGGTGACGCCAGGAATCCCTTTAAGGAGAGAGTCCATTATATTCTGGAATATGCCTGGTGCCACGCTGACACCGAATTGCAGCCGCTTTACCCTGAACGCTCCTCTGTGCGTCACAATCGTCTGTGCCTCTGCTGTGGCCTCATCTACTGGCAGCTGTTGATATGCTTGGGCCAAGTCCAGCTTGCCAAAAATTTTCGACCCAGCCAGGGTGGCAAGGACATGGCTGACCACTGGCACTGGGTATGCGTGGGCCGTGAGGGCCTTGTTTATGGTACATTTGTAGTCTGCGCAGATGCGGACCGAACCATTAGGCTTGACGGGTGTGACGATTGGGGTTTCCCAGGGAGCATTAGGCACCGGCTCCAGCACTCCTTGCTCTACGAGTCGGTCCAATTCCTCGTCTATACGGGGTTTCAAGGCGAACGGGACCCGGCGGGCCTTGAGCCTGACCGGTCGTACTGCGGGGTCAAGCTGTAGCGCAATGGGGGGGCCCGTATACTGTCCCAATTTCCCATCGAAAACCCCTGGAAATTCCTTGCATATGGCGTCCACGTCCACTTGTAAGCTAGTGTGGTTCACCCCGGTGACAGCTAGCCCCAGTGGTCCAAACCATGCCAATCCCAGTAAGCTAATGTAGGGGCCCTTGACCACAAGCAAGTCCAGTTGCCGCGTCCGCCCTCGGTATTGCACCCTGAAGGTCCCCACCCCCATTGTGGGGACCTTACGTTTCTGGAAGTCCCGGAGGGTGAATGGGGCCGGCCTGAGTTTGGGACCCCCAGTGGGACACAGTTTCCTTAAGGTCCTTGCCGAGATTATGGATAGAGTTGAACCCGTGTCAAGCTCCATGCGGCATGGGGCCCCCTCTATCTGTACCTCTACATAAATTTTCTCTACGTTGGGGTGGGGCAACTGGTATACCTGGAAGTCCGTGAGCTCCGTCGAGTTGCCTTGGTGCGTTGGGCCCCGGGACCTGGGGCTCTTGGATTGGTCATCTGATGCCTGGTGTCGGGTGGGCCGAGCCCGACACACCCGGGCGATGTGTCCCGATTTTCTGCACTGCCTGCACTCTGCGTTGCGGAAACGGCAGGTCCTCCTCTCGTGACTCTCCCCGCAGCTTGCGCAGTTCCCTCCTTCTCGTCGAGGCAGCTGTGGTCTGTGCGCTGCTTGAGTGCGCTGCTGTACTCGGTGCACCTCCTCCCTGTCGGATCCTGAGTCGTCGGTGAGGTCTTCATGGTGGACCCTCGGTTGGGATGGCAGGCTCGGCCGTGCCTCTTGGGTCGACCTCTCGGCAGCTTCTGTTGCCAGGGCCTCCTCCAGAGCGACCTGGAACGTTAGGTCCTTCTTAGCGTAGAGGCGCCGTTGCAGCTTCTCATCCTTCAGGCCACCGACGAGGCGGTCACGAAGCATGTTCTCCAGCTCTGAGAAGTTGCAGAACCGGGCGGCTTGGCGGAGAGAGGTCACAAACCCAGTTATGGTTTCCCCAGGGGCTTGCCGCTTTGCGTAGAAGGCATTTCGACGAGCCACCACTGAGGGCTGCGGCGAAAAGTGCCCCTTCAGCTGTTCCATTATTGTTTTGTATGGAACAGTAGCGACGTCTTCAGGCGCAAGGAGAGCCCGGGCGATTTCAAACGTCTCCTCTCCGCAGACGCTGAAGAATATCGCCCTCTTCTTGGCGTCTTCTTCGTCGGTGACCCCTTTGGCTTCTAGGAGGAAGGTGAAACGGGAGGCGTACGCTTCCCAGTCTCCAGATGCTGGGTTGAATGGCGAGAAGCTGCTGTTGGCTGCCATTCTGAGTTCCTTGTGCCCCGGAGCTGAAGCCTGGATACACGGTGCGAGGCAGCGGTGCGGCAGTTGGCGGTGCTGCGGTGCTGTGTGTGGCAGTCAGCTCAGCGGGATCCCATCCTCGTCGCCAGTGAAATATACTCAGAGTCGCAAAGTGATTTCATGCTCTTTATTCAGCTCATAGTGGTGAGGAGGAATGAATAAATGTCCCCTCACAGTATCTGCTTTATATACATTATTTACACAATGGGCTGCACATGATTGGCTAATTCTGGAATTCTACTGTAAGCCAATCAGGTTGTGGATTCACTTCTATCTGGAGCAGGATTGGGTGGTTCCTGCCAACCAATCATACTGCTGCATTGTTCTAGGACCAATCAGACTGCTGCATTCTGAATCCTATTGTTCTAGGACCAATCAGACTGCTGCCTTTTGGATCCTATTGTTCTAGGACCAATCAGACTGCTACAGTTTGGATCCTATTCAACTCAGTACATAACAGCCACAAACTGCAAAGAATCTTGTGCCATTTTAAATACTAGCGCACAGGTTTTGTAACAGATACACATACACCCAAGAGACTCAGTGGTTTAGACCACAGCGCCACCCATGTCCCTTTATGTGTTCTAAGTACAATACTGGTACTCAAGGGATACTTTTAAAAGGGATATAAACTTTGGTTTACCACAGAAATGAGAGTGAGAAATTAAGGGTCAACAAAGCAATCTTTGTGCTTTTATAACCTGAAAATCAGATTTTTTTTTCAACTGAGCATTTATTTAGCCTCCTGAACTAGTATTGTGCTTTTTGGACAGCAGCAGTTAATTTGATTTTTGGGTTGTGGGGACATATAAGGCATTCATACTGCAGCTGCTAATTCAATTTCTTGAAAGGTAAGAGGCACACACACAACAGTTCTGTATTCTTGAAAATTTAATCTGATGCTCCAAAATATTTTTTAATAAGATTTGACACAATAGTTTGTCCTTGGGTTATCAGACATTCAGAATATCACACAGTTGAGTGACCTCAGTTTCCTTTTCCTGTACCATTCCAAACTTAGGCTGACACAACTTGTGCCTACTAATTTTTTTCTCTCAGTAGGCTTTACAGCTACAAATCCAATTTTTCCTCAGAAGTCTGCCTCAACATGCCTGACTTTCACTGCGATGTGTCAGTCATTGCATAGTATATTGACAGCACCATCTATGAGTGCTGGTTTCTCCTTATCTTTTGGTTCAGTTCCCTCACAGGGAATCCAGCTGTGAACATAACAGAATGACTCAAAAATAAAGACAAAAAATTATTAAATGAGGGATTATGGATTATGCAACTGATATATAAACCAGCCATTTATGTAATTAGGGATGGTGGGTGAAGCAAGAAGGAAGTGGTTTAATGTCTTGAATACCAGGAGGGGGTGGGCAAGGTGGGGATGATAGTCTGTAGTAGCAAAAGTGACAACGGGACTACTTGAGACACCATAAAAACTAACATTTGTTCCAACAAACATTTGTAGGTCCACTTCTCAGACTTTATTAAATTTATCTAGTCAGAAGAGTACTGTATCTTTAATACAGCCTAATGGCTTTGCACATAGTGCCACTTACCGTACCCAGTGGGATTTTCTGTACTTTTTATTTAAACAGGAGATAGGGTGCTATGTTGCAAAACATGTATTATACAGGGTGAGAGTGATCTGCTCTCCCAGGAACATAACCTAACCCCCCTCAGGCTGCAAGAACTCAGTGCGTTATTATTTTGAACCTGGCCTGAGTATCTAGACATCCTCATATACTGAACATATGTATATACATATTCAGTCCCATAAACCTTACACAATTTTGTATTTCAAATACTGTAATGATAATTCAATCAGGCTGTGAAATAGGAGCTGATATCCTGAACAAATCACAGAATCATAGAGTTGTAGAGTTGGAAGGGACCCGAGGGTCATCTAGTCCAACCCCCTACAATGCAGGAATCTCAGCTAAAGCACCCATGACAGATGGCCATGCAACCTCTGCTTAAAAACCTGCAATGAAGAAGAGTCCACAACCTTCTGAGGGAGTCTGTTTGACTGTTGAACTGCTCAGAAATCCCAGATATCCTGCAAGTGCTTAACTTAATTTAGAGCATTACGCACCAAAGGATTCCAGAAGACTACCATTGCACATATTGATGGTGGGAGAATCTGGGGCAAATGAGGTCCTGTGATAATGTTGAGGCTTAATGGACTGGTGCCTGCAGGTAACATTATACCTACCTAGCAAGATGCAAAGCAAATTTAACAGAAGAATCATTTGTTTGATTATTCTAAGTATTATAATAATAAAGAGTTGTTATTTTTATATTGGCCTTCAGTTATATTTCCAAGATGATTTTACAAAAAGAACAACGACAACTCAAACGGAAATACAAGGTATAGAAAAGGCAAAATTCACAAACTAATAAATGTGAAAGTCGTATGCTGACCATACAAATGTTTGGACTTTGAGGCTCCAACTTTGGTGCTAAAACAAACAAACAAAGCGTTTTCAAGCAGTATAAAAAATGAGCATGTATGAATTATACATTTTAATGTACCATACAGTGAAATAACAGAGCTCTTATGTAAACAGCTGTGACTGGTCAATGGAATGCTTTCCCTCGGTATTTCATAATAAAGGCTGTTCTGAATCAAATATTATTTTCCTTTGGGAGCCCAGGAACTCACATTATTATTTTTGAAGAAAAGGCTGCTTTAAAAAAGAAGAAGAAGAAGAAAAGAAGAACTGCAGCAGTGGACAGATTGCTTCTTAATAAAGCTTGAACATTTGAGCCCCTGGAGCAGCTTCTTTCATTACAGCTCCTAGCTTCCCTGTTGCACTCCTACTACGTATTCCAAAAAGAAAAAGAAAAAGAAAAGAAAAGCCTTCAGTTATATTTACAAGTTATTTCTTTTCTCCCAGGAGGTTAAGTAGGACACATTGTGGCCGTGCAGGCAGAGTGGGAGGGCAGCAAAGCAGATTGCTTAAATCCCACTGAAATCAATGGGATGTGAAGAACCACAGACCTAGCAACAAGTCCCATTGTCATAAGGTCTCCATTTGCTTCCCTCTGCCCCCATTTTAGCATGAATGAACAGAAAACTGTAAAACAAATAATGAAATACAAAACGACATTCAGCTTATCTTATACACAATGTTCTGAAGGCTACAGAATATGGAGAAGCACTCTGAGGTGATGTGGTGTGCGGTGGAGTGAAGGGAAGGGAAGGGTGGAGTGGGTAAGTATCCCAGATACAAACTGCTTGTGGTGGGGACAGTATCCTATCCTATCCTATCCTATCCTATCCTATCCTATCCTATCCTATCCTATCCTATAGAGGTGCTGTTGAAAGGATAAAGTGAGATAATTACTTCATGTACCTCCTTGGCATCTTTGAGGAGGGGCAGGATGCAAGCAGGACTGGCATGCTGAGCCACCTGCTGAGGCCCACGCCCACTGCTGAGCCCCATAGCCTCCCAGCCTCCTTGTGGCACTGCCTGTTCACCTGGCCCTTCTGCAATGATAAGCGTCAGGAGACTGAACAGCCAACACCAGTCCTGTTGCACGCTCCCTCTGGAAGGTTCTGCAGATTGCATCCAGAAACAGAGGGCAAGTGGATGGGCAACAGTGACTGTGGGAAGAAGGAGGTAGGCTCACTGATACCACCTTGTGTGAGCCCCTTCCCTTCAAAAACCAGGAAGTGCCCAAATCTGAACGTACCATCATAGTACTGTAATGGAGGAACAGTTAGAAAGGAAATGCAGCCAAGTCTATACAAAATGCTACACAGAAACCCCAGTCTGCCCTGCTACATATCTGGAATTAGTGGGGTGTGCTTTCAGACCAGAGATTTGATCTGCTGAGCAGATATGAACATCAGCACCTCTCCACTGAGTAAATTCAGTGTCACGTCCACAGACCTGCAATCCCTTGGTGTGTCTGTTTTTAATCTTCTTATTACTTTTCCTCCACCCCTCTCTCCTTTAAAAGAGGTTATTAATGAAATTGTGTCTTTGTTCCAAGCTACACTTTTTTTCTGAAAGACAAACCTTTGAAACACGTCTTCAGTTGTTCCCAAGCAAACCTACAGCTTTCTGCTTGGTGTTGCAGCTTTATGTTTTCTGTGAAACATTTTCAAACCCTTATTATCAAACCATTAATTCATAGATTTAGGTAGGTAGCCATGTTGGTCTGACACAGTCAAAATATATAAATATATATATATATAAATGTCCAGTAGCACCTTAGAGACCAAATAAGTTTGTTCTTGGTATAAGCTTTCATGTGAATGCACACTTCTTCAGATACCTAATTCATACATAATTCATCTGTCTCTTTCTGGCTATGTCCTTAAATATTTCCCATGAGCACACAAAATTACACTATACCAGCTGCCTAGCACCCAACCTGCTGCCCTGGCCTAAAACTCCCATCATCCTCTGACAGCACATTTGTGCTAGCTTAGGCAGACAGGAGTTGCATTCAAAAACATGTGGACGGCATCAGGTTGGGGAAGACTGGTCAAGTGTCCCAGCTAACTCCAAAGGCAGCAACTCTCCACAATCTTGGACTGAACTGTTTCTCCACCTTCTATAATAATAATAATAGTTTTTATTGTTACCCTGTCCATCTGACTGGGCTGCCCAAGCCACTCTGATATCCTTTAGCTAGAAAGTGAACTTGAGACTTATGTAGTCAAACTGTAAGTTCTATCACTAAGTCATCACAGGGTGATAGATAGTTTAGTGATAAAACTTTAGAAAATCCTGTACCAATGGTATTTAACAACTCCATACAAAGTTGGATGTACCCAACAGCAGAACTTTAACTGCTAGAAATGCAATGTACGCCAGGCAGATTTTAAGCATCTATTTGGGCACTGCCTTTTTTATGTTCAATAATCTAGATTTACTGGAGCACAGCCTGTAATTTTATTGCAGAAATAATTAGATAGTCGTTGCCATAAAGCTGCAAAATATTACCATGAAATTATTTAAAAGACAGGAAGTCTTGGGAGTACAGCATTATTAAATTTAGTCTCTGCTGCTAAAGCTTGGGGCAGGGAAGACAGCACCTCAAGTTTCAGAAAGGTTTTAAAATATCCAGGGAATTGTAACATTGACTAAATTCACATATGCTGAACGGCAACAGATTTCTTTGAATGATGGGTTGTTGTTTTTAAAGAATATTCTGGAAGGACTAAGCACCATGATTTGGTTAAAACTGAGGTAAACAAAGGGATGGTTTTTCTGCATTTCACTAAGGGCCCCCTACTTGTTCCACTATAATCTGAGTACTGGTTGATCTAGACTGTAGGTGTCAGAAATACTGAAACATGCCGATACTTCAAATTATACAGCTGACTGGATATCTATTCCTTTGGAGCTGAGTTAGGTATAACTTTGGCTGTGCTGGAAAGTTTTAGAAATCACATGTTCTTCCATTTAAGACAACCCACTGCATATTCAAAACATAGTCTTAGCCAAATAAAAATTGACCTCATAATTACTCTGATGTGTTTCAGCTGTAAGGGCCAGCTACAGGACCTTGCACATTTGCTGTAAATCCAGTTATCTGGGTGGGAATTACTTCAGAGAGTAAACATGTACGGGATTGTGTTGCATTTCTCACAGCAGAATGCACTTTCTAGGCTGCACAGTTTCTTGCGGTCCATCATGTTAACTACATTGCTTCCATGTGAACAGCAGGCCATATAATCAATTGACTTGCCTTGGTCAAGGCAGCTAGACAGTGTGGACTTTGATACAACCATTGATTGCAATGTGGGTGTACGGGCTATTCGGCATTCAGATGATATTTGCTTAATTATTCACGTTAGAAAGTCATTCTTAATACCAGATGGTTGATACACGCAGGCAATTAAAACACCAGGTAGCAGAGATATGCTGGAAACTTTCCTCTTTAAACAGAAGAACCAGCATGCCTACTCAATTTTTCAGATCTCTCATGCAATCTCCAAACTGAATGTCTATTTTCTCAAAAGCTGGTTGGCTTTGTTCAGAGGCATTTTATGGAGTAACCAGGGAATCCAGATTTAGTGTCTGTGACAAAGAATGTCATTCGCAAAGTAACTCCCATTATTTGCACGTTCCACAATTCCATAGGCTCATATCTTATCTACTGTTTAGCAACAGGGTCATTTTGTTCCTTTTTAGTAGCAATAGTAAAAGGAAGAAAAACGTTATTTTCCCTCTGAGATGAAATTGTACAAATTGTGCTCAGGGTACTTTGAAAAAGGAGGTTTAAATACACACACACACACTAGATAGAAGCTTCTTGCAAGAAAGACATTTGCTGTTATACTGGTTTTTCAGGGCAGGGGGAATGCAACAGCTCTTTGATTAGAATGAGACAATTGTACAAGATGCCATTTCCCTGTAACATAGCTGAACTAACTGAAAAGTAATAGTCAATCAAACATTTCACTTCCACCAGAATAAAATGTAGCACCAAATTATATGATATTTTGGCAGCCCCATGTTAGGATAGGGTCACTGTCAGATTTGTAGAAAGCAGCCAAACCCTTCTTTTACCTACTTACCCCCATCCCCTGCAAAACCTGACTTTTAAATCTGTTTTCTCCCAGAGGAGCTCTGTGACAAAAAAGAGCAGCTTTCAAAGGCTATTTGGGAGAGGGAACATTGGTGGGGCAGGGTTCAGCTCCGCCAGTTTCAGACTTGGATGTACATTGTTGTTCAACCAAGGCTATCACAGTGTCTTGCATCCTCCTCCTCCTCTTATTATTCTGATCACTAGTTAAATTGGGTTATGCACTTTGCCTTTGGAATGTGAAAGTTATTTAAAAGGCCATCTGTCAGTGTATTTTCAGGCCAGCTGTCCTTGCAGAACTCATACCTACATATGGACCATTACATACAGAGGAAGTAAAACAGACTGCACATGTTTCAAACAGATTCAACCCAAATATATCTATTCATCTCAAGAATCAGTCTCTGGTAAACAAACAAAGAACAAACAAAAAACAGTTCCACAAGGTTACCACAGTTCTACCAGCTGTGAATAGTGCTAACAAGATAGATCTCAACGCTGTTGCTGAGAAATTCAAAGGTTTTTAAAGAGCCTTTTTGAAGTGATACAGTGATGATTGAACAAGTAAGTGCATGACTATTCATGTGGTACTTAAAAAATAATAATAAAGCTAGACATCCCACCTGAAGCAGAGGTAAGAAGGGCAAGACTAACGCTGAGCCAACAACACAAGCCTATGCCTCCTGTTTCCTACTGCCTTGTTCTTTCACACTGAGCTACCAATCTGGTCACAATGTGGTCATTCCCCTCACAAAAACTGAAATACAAGTGTGTACCCCAGTGAAGCCCAGTGAAGGTAACCTGTGGCCCTCCAGGTGTTGTCAGACACCAGCTCCCACCAGCCCCAGCTTGCAATCCAACAGTCAGAAATGCTGCGAGTTTCAGCCCAGCAGCATCTGGAGAGGCACAGCTTAGCTGCTGCTGCTGCTGTAGCCAAAGCTATGTGCAAACCTCCAAACCATTGGTTCATGGAGGACTGCTCTGAGAGAGTCACTGCCGGCTGTTACTGACAGCCCATGTGATTCTGTGTGAGGTGGGCTCCTTGATGCCAAATTGGCATGTCCATCGTTGTTAGGTATCATTTATTGCTAATATGGAAGCTTTGCCATGTATTGAAAGCTTATTTCAGCGGCACTCTGGTCAAACTACCCACACTCGATTGTGTACGCTGTTAGTGTCTATACAGCACTTTTCCTAACTAAGCAAGTATGTGTCATCTACATCAGGAATAACCAAGGTGGTGTCCTCCAAATGTCGTGGACAGCAACTCACATCAGCTCTAGCTAGCATGACCAATGATCAGGGATAATGGGAGTTAACAACTTCTGGGGGGCACCACATTAACTACCCGTGGCATACATTGGACAGGATTCACCTAATGAGTCCCATCAGTGGAGGTCCTGCACAATGATATAGAGCTGGGAAAGCTCTGTCAATACAGCATGAGATTCTTAATCTCAGAGTCTCTGGCAAAAGATTCCTGCGCTGCAGAAGATTGGATTAGATGATCCTCATGGTTTCTTCCAACTCTACAATTCTATGATTTTATTACTTCTGCTTCACCAAAAGGACTCCACACACACACACGTGCCCCATGTCCCCTCAAATTGGCTCAGAGGGTTCAGGAGAACCTCCAGAACAGTGCACAGGGAGAGGAAATCATTCTGTTTGGCAAGCTGAAATGCATGTGTTGATGCAACAGGTAGAAGAACGCAATGTTGAATTCCTCCCATTATCTCTGTAATGTAAAGAGGCTGATATTATTATCTTTTTATTACAAATAGGAAGTAAAGTCATAAATAGATGATAACTTAATAACATGATAAGCACCGTTTTCTGTTGATAAAGAAAAGCAAATGGCATCTTTGGAGGCAAATAGTAACTTAGGTAGGACTTCTGGCAGAAAAATGTCACAGAGGGGCGCATCAAACCCGCCATCAGCCTGGGCAGGCCGGGTCTTCCTGTTATATACCTGCTGGGATTGACAAGGCATATGGCCCTCACCTGAATCTCATTTAACTCTTTGGGGGGGAATTAGCATCAGACGTCATGTGCATGGAAGTTGCCAAATCAGTTAACCAAATCAATTAACCAATCAATTAACCAGTTTTCCTATAACCTGATATTGCTGGATAGTTCTGTTGCCACCCTGGAACTTTTCTTTATTAATGTCACTTTGTTTTGTACGATGCCTTGCAAATGAAGGAGAACAACTTTTTTCCTTGTATATGTTGATAATATGTTTTTGGTTACTGAGAACAAAGAAGAGTGTACAGAAACAAGATTGGGTGCAGGCCTGGCCAGGACATAGGCGTGACACACCTGTGACAAAGGTGACCTGTGTGCTTGCTTGCTTGATTAACAGCTGTTGGGAACTTCAAGGTCCCTGCTCTCCCTTCTTATGGACCTGGAGACTCCAATAGAGAGCATTCCATGTCAAGAAGGAGGAATGCAACATGCATCCGAAACAGTTAACCGCCATGCAGGGGGGAGGCAGCGGGTGGACAGCGCGGCGACTGTGCATGCTGCCCGACATTTTGTCCCCCCCAGCATGGAACCCGCACCCCCCCTTCGTACGACCCTGTGCGTGGGGCGCTGGCACCCCTTTTGGTTGGCGCTGTGAGTCCTTGTGTCCCACAACCGTTCTAAAGGTTCTAAAGGTAAACAACTATTTCCTTTTAAAAAGCCAACATCTTTGGTGGGGTCTCCCCCTAAAAAAAGGTCAACAACTCTGGGCAACCTAGGGGTGCCAGGTGGATCTTTGCACCCCGGCGTTGCATATGTTTAAGATGGCCCTGTGAATGAGCTCAGTAGAAGGCAGTTCTCTCCTCCTGTTCTTCGTTGAAGTTTTGGTCTTCTTGGTTCCTGAGCCTTCCGGTCAGTTTTGTCATTTCGGTATAGTCCAACAGCTTGGTTTGCCATTCCTCTCTGGTAGGGGCTTTGTCTTCTTTCCATCTCTGGGCTAGTAGCATCCACATTGCTGTTGTCACATACATGAAAAGTATTTTCTGTTTCTTTGGAATGTCGGTACCTACAATTCCTAATAAAAGGCTTCTGGGTTTGTTTGTTTGTTTTTACAAAAGTTATTTTAAACATTTTTTTTTCCAATTCATTATACTGGTGTGTGGGTGTGTGGGTGGGTGTGTGTGCACGCGCGCTTAGCATATTTTTCCAAGTATAAGATGATAATTTTCCTATAGAAATAATAGGCAAAAATTGCGGGTCATCTTATACACAGACAGCAGAGGAGGGATGGGCGATTGGTGGCAGCAGCCAGTAGGAGACTGTCAGTGGCGATTGGACGCATGATTGGTTGCTGTGGCAAGGCCTGCTGACGATTGGCTGTGGCTGTGGCAATTGGGCAGGCTATTTATGGCAGCGGCTAGGCATGCGTGCAATCGGCTGTGGTTGTGTCGAGTGTGCAGGTGGGCTTTTTGTGTAGAGCGTTCTAATGATAGTTGGCTGCAGCAATGTGTGTGATTTGCATTGTAGAATGATTTGCGTTGGTGACCCCCATCAAAGAAGCTCAACAACTCTTGGTAATCCCCCCCTCCCAATTTTTTTGTTGTGGTCCAAAAAAATAGAGGTCGTCTTATACATGGATGCATGTTATACACAGAAAAATACAGTGATTCTTTGTTGTGTGTCTAAGATCTGAACTGGAATCCAACCAGAACTTTTCCCCTTTAGGTAAAAAAATGAGCTCTGCAAATCTTGCCATGATGCGTAGACATACCTCTTTCTATTTGAAGAGATCAAAGTTCCACATCCTTGCATTTGAGTGCCAGACTTGCTCATTCTGTAGCTTCTACACTGTGAGAATGCAGAGATATTAAGCAGAAGTTGTCGTGTTTCAAACCCACCCAGCTCTTAACAATAACAAGCTGCTTCTCAAACTGGAGCACTAGTAATCCGGTGGTATGTTCCGTTTGGGAAAGTTGATAAAGTGAATTCTAAATGCTCCATTAGGGGATTATTTACAGTTTTCCATCTTTGCAAGCATTTCAGTTAACGTGTGTTAATGAACCTTGGCTCTGCATCTTGTGAGCGCCCCCTCTTAAGCATTTATTCGCTTGGCAATGAGAATGGAAAATACCAGCAGCAGTCTTAGGATGAAAAATGTCCAACATTTTGCTGATGCAGTGTGTGTGGAGGTGTAGTGGTAAATGTACACAAGTTATAGGCTCATGCTGCAGGGATCCTCCATAAAACCCCTCCAGTTAACATTTCAAAGAAGCAATTAACTGTGTTGAGAGATAAATTTCAGCCTTATGTCAACACAATTCTCTTCCTCATTACTAATATACATGATCTCTTTATTTAATGAGATTTGGAAGGCTAAAACAATAAATGTCCTCAATACTTTTTCCTAGCAGGTCAGCTAGTTCTTGACTGGGTCCGAACACATCCTTTTCCCTCTTCCCTCCACCCAAAAAAATCATTAGCATACTGCCCAAGATGTCCTGTTTAAAGCACTAGCCATCCATTAGTAGGATGAGAGAAGAAATCTTATGCATACAACCATGGTCTTTTTCTGTACTTGTGACATCCTTGACAATGCCAGCTTCTATGATCTGGATCCAGAGGAACATCTTTAGACAGTTCTAAACTGTATATATAATATTGAATTAAATAAAGTCAGGTTTGAGTTATTGTAACCTCAACACCTACTGTGGGGTAAAATAACAGTTAACAAAGGGGAAGGCTCCCCAACAGTATAACAGACAAAATCGCAGGAACCTCCAAAACAATGAAAAGCTGATTAAAAGTGCCTTATATGTGGCTTCCAGTTTCCGCCTGCACCAGGAATGGAGGTCTCCCTTGACACTGCAGGGAGAGACAGACAGAGATAAGCAAAGAATGATGGGGGAAACTCATTCTTTGAATTCCTCTCTGGGTGGGAGAGAAACGGGCTCTCACCTGCAGAGTGCCCTGTGGTCTGGCACTCACTTCCCTATAGAATGCAAGGGCAAGCAAAGGCACTGGGTGCATGGAGCACTCTGACTGTCGCAACACACACACCCAATCCATTCCTGGAAGTAGAGGATATCCTGCTAATTGGACTTTAACTGGAGTAAAGTACAGGCGCGTGCTAGTGGTGAAGAGAAGATAAATTGCGGAACATCTCAGCTACAAGGATTTAAAGGTTGAGGTAAGGTTTTATTCGGTGCCAGAGTTGGCGAGGGGAGGGGAGTCTATTGTTGTTGTTTTTAAAGTGTAGCTGAGTTCTATCAAAGGTGTTGCCAAATTTGCTTGTTTGCCTTTTGGGCTTTGGGATTTGCCTGACCTTGCTTACTGCGCTTATCCTCTTTTTCGTTCTGACCCTTGCCTTGCTGGAACTTGCTTTTGTTTCCTGGAACTGGAGCTAGCAATATGTGACTTGAAACTCTTTCCCCTTAAGATTAATAAAGGAATGCCTGCAGACTCATAAAAAAGAATATGAGTCTATGTATCCACTGTTATTGTCCTGCTGATGATTTTCTCCCATTGTTGATTAAACTTATTTTCCAGATGAGCTTCTATTAAAATACAGAATATTTTTTAGAAGATCGCTTCTACTGATTTTTTATTTATAATTATTATTTCAAATTTAGTCTTCAAGGTTCTATTCCTGTCCCTTAGGTTTGTTGCATGTAGTTCCTCAACAGAAAATCCCAGAACCATGGAATGTTATTATTGTCTATCCTTAATCTAATTTCATTTAAGCTCAAGCAGCTGCCACCCTGTATAACCACATTAAATCTTGTTAAGCCATGTTTTATCCAATTACTTTAAAACCAAGATATAACAAATTCATGATTACATATGAAAACAAAGTTAGCAATGATATTATGTAGCCAGAAGTGTTTCTTTTTTAACGTGCAAAACTCTAAAAAAAATGCTATAAAATGGTTTTAATGTAGAATTATACTAAGCAAATTATATACTTGGTTATAAAATCATGGTAAAAGAATGAAACCAAAATCTTGCTCTTAAATTCACCATGGTTTACTCATATATGCTGTTAATCATTGGCTGCATTCAGACATCATCAGCATCATCATCATCATCATCATTTTATTACAGTGGTACCTTGGTTTACAAACTTAATCCGTTCCGGAAGTCCATTCTTAAACTAAAACCATTCTTAAAACGAGGTGCACTTTCCCTAATGAGGCCTCCCGCTGCCAGTGCCCTTCCACCGTTCTGATTCCATTTCTTAGACCAAGGTAAAGTTCTCAAACCAAGACACTATTTCCAGTTTTGCGGAGTGTTCTTGAACCGAGGTACCACTGTATTTATACCCCTCTCATCTGGCTGGGTTTCCCCAGCCACTCTGGGCAGCTTCCAGCAGAATAGTGAAAGCATGAAAAAATATCAAACATTAAAAACTTCCCTAAACAGGGCTGCCTTCAGATGTCTTCACCTGAAGACATCTGATAATGATGGCCATTTGCCATGGACGCTTTAGGTAAGATTCCTGCATTGCAGGGGGTTGGACTAGATGACCCTTGGTTCCCTTCCAACTCCATGATTCTATGATTCTACCATTCCAGAAATTATCTAGAGCAATTCCATCCAGAAATTCCATGATTCTATGATTCTACCATTACAGAAATTATCTAGAGGAACCTTAGGCTTGTGTGCTGCCCCTCCCCTCCTCTAGCATGGCCACAAGATCAGAAGCTTTCACTTCTATTTTAACTAACCAGTTTAGCATTATGTCCAAACCTGGAAACAAAGCATTGCCAGATCTTAGTTTATAAAGGCAATGAACCACAGTTTAGGGTTCAGATGTAATGTTTAACTGTGGTTGATTGAAAATAATTTGGATCAGGGGTGTAGGAGAGCAAGGATTAAACCCATCCTCGTCCCATACTATGGTCCCAGTCCAATCCAAACCAACTTCCAGCTTATTAGTAAAGTAAATTATGTGGAGGGACCCAATTGTCAAAGTCACCTTTGTTACTCAATCTTGGAGGGGGGAAACGGTTCCCTTGCATTTTATTTCATGGATGAGGAGCTTGTGGCACTTCATACAGTATGTTGGACTACAACTTCTGTCATCCCTGAGCACTGGTCCTACAAGCTGATGGGAGTTGGAACCCAACAACATCTAGAAAGCCAAAGGCTCACCATGTCTGCTATAAAGATAAATACATTCTGAAAGGCACTGGCATAATTCTATGTCTACTGAGAAGCAAGGACCATTTTGTTCAGTGGGGTGTACTCACAGGTAAGTAGGTGTAGCAATGCTTCTTTGTGGCATAGGCACAGGGGCAGAAGCATTGCAAAGAGGGAATAAGAGAACATTTGCTTTTAACTGGTTTTTTGTTTTGTTTTTTTCCTTACGATTTTTATTGTCTGATTCTTTTTGTAAACTGTTTTGAGGTTTTTTCTTATTATAATCAAGCAGTATATAAAAGCTGTGAATAGAGAATAAGTGCACTTCTTCAGTGAAATAGGACTGCTATTTAGACAGGCTACGGAGTCCTATCATTAGGCAGAGTGAGGCAGCTGTCTCAGGAGGTAGTTGTGGAGGAGAGAGCAGCCACAGCCATTCCCCTGCTCTGCACCCTGTGAACTCTCACATCATGAACACTGAAGTGAGATTCTACTTCCAGTCCAGTCGGTGTCTGTATCTTGGACTAGTGGTGGCACCATCTTGTCCTTCACTTCAGACAACAAAACCTCTTGGGCCATCCAAGGTTCTGCCAGGGTTGTTTTAGGTGTAGGGCATGGTGCCTGGGATCTGGGCTTTGTGACCATTCAGTTTGTGACTCCATGGCTTAAAAAAGCCATTGGGAAACTCAGTTGGCCTTATATCTGAGAAAACAAACACTCAAGATCCTAATCAGGCAGAGCAAACCCTAACCATGGCTGGGAAACAGCAGGGAGAAGGTGGATGGGGACACTCTCCCCTCCCGATTTATCAATGAGGGGCCCAAGGAGCAACCCCCTCAGTGAATCCTCAGGGGTTTGGATTCACTTTATGCCCGAGTGCCGTTAAACACATAGAAACAGGGCCTATTAAAGAAGAAGCTGGCAACCCTACTCACTGTAATTCTCATGGGGGGGGGGAATGGTAAGGCATGAAGGAAAGCAGGACACCAACTTTGCTGCTGCTAACTGACTATGTGCACAAATTGTTTGAGCACTCCTGGAGTCAGGTAATCTAAACAACATTACTCCATGAAAAAGAAGGATTCATTTGTGGAACCTCCTGGTGAGAGTTCTACCCTTGAAAAAAGTGGCCTGCCAAAAAAGATTTTTTAAAAAAGAATAGCAAAGAAAAAAAGCCAAGCGCATGTACATTAGTTTTCCCTGTTTTTTTCTGTCAGTGGGTGGGGGTGGGAGGAAACAACAGGAACCCCAAGCAAATTACAAGAGGCAGAAAAACTTTTCTGTGCTCTATTAATGGTCAGATGTTCCTTGGGTGGCCTCTGCATAGCTTAGCATCTTCTGCTTAGCATCTCCAAAGCCAGAGCAAGCCACACAAAGTTATACACCAAGGGTTGCTTTAATCTTGGATAACTGCTCAGCTCAATTCTGTCCCATGAGATAGCTTAAAGAATACAACAGTTAAAACTTGCTGATGTACAAACCAATAGGCATCAGAGGGCAGAATTCAGCTGCGGCTTGCACAGATTGATTCCACTCATGCAACAGGACTTTCCTCCCTCTCTGCCCTCTGTGCTGCCTAAATCTGCTCTGGAGAATTGGGGGAAATCCCAGAACAGATTTAGGGGGCATGCAGGGGAAGGAGGAGGGGAAATCTAATTGCACAAGCAGACCTTGTTCCCTGGACATATATCCCACTTAGTGGTACATTGAATTCCACCCAGAGTCATCTCTGTGATCTCAAGATACATTTTCTGTGTTCACCCTTAGTGGCAGAATTGTTTGTGTTTGTGCAGTAGGAACATTCGTATTTGGGGTGCCTTCATGTTCTAGGAATTGCTTGGAGCAAAGTAAAACAATTCAACTACTGCAAGCAATTTTGCACATGGACAGATATTGCAGCATGGGAGCAAGAACAGATTTGATGCATTCACAGGATGGGCCTTTGGCAAATAATGGCAGATGGGTTATATGGCCAGTGAATGCATACAGTAATGCTTAATCTCTATGTCCGGGAGGTAAGTCAGTTACCTGCTCCAGATGGGTTTGCACTCTCTTTGAAGGAACAGGTATATAGTCTGGGGCTGCTCCTGGGTCTGTCTTTGTCATCTGATGCACAGGTGGCCTCGGTGGCTAGGAGTGCCTTTTACTAGCATCAGCTGGTAAAACAACTGCAGTCATTCTTGGACCAAAATAGTTGGCCACGGTAATTTTGGCACTGGTAACCTCAATAATTTATTACTGCAACACGCTCTATGTGGGGTTTCCGTTGGGCTTACCCTAGAAGCTGCAGCTAAATTGTTGACTGGGGCACCCCAATGACACCATATAACTCCTCTGCTGAGGGAGCCGCACTGTTTGCCAGTATCCCACTGCCTGCAGCTCAAGGTTTTGTATTTAGTATTTAAAGCCCCACACAGCTTGGGACCAGGATATCCAAGGGACCAATATATCCCTGCTGGGCAACAGCAGCCCTCAGGTGGGGAGCTGCTGAGAGTACCATATGCTCCTGTGATGCACTTAGCCTGTACTAGTGATTTTAGTGCTTTAGCTGCAGCTCTCTGGAATCAATTACCAGCCAAAATCAGACAGCCACGTAGCATGATGTTTAGGCACCTACTGAATAAATTTTTGTTTAACAAGGCTTTCCTGGAATATCAATTTTATGTCTGAAGATTTTTTTAGAGTTTACTGTTTAGAGTTTATTGTTTTTAGAGTTTGCTGAATTGATTTTATTATTTTCAGAGCTTGAGCTTTTTTTTTTATCTTGTACACAGCTCTGATGGCCCTACAGATTTGTTTATTATCATATTGCAGGGGGTTGGACGTTATGACTTGGGGTCCCTTCCAACTCCACAATTCTACGATATCATACTATATTATATGATATTATATTCATTATCAGCATCACCAGGAAAATAACGAGAAAAGGGAATAAAGGGAAATCTAAATACTGAAAAGAAGAAAGCAACACAAGGAGGAATAATGTCTGCAGGAAAACCAAGCCTACCAACTTGGTAGATGGAGATTTAATAGCTGTGACAAGTTGGCAATTCTGTTATATCATTAAGGCTGATTTGGGAGGCCTTGATTGTGAAAAAGAAGAAGCAGGAAAGGAGGGCAATAAAAGGTTATTGTATGTGGTGGCAATTGAAAATCATTAAAAAGGCCTGGGAGAAGATACCGGTATACAAAGATTGGAAAGGACTGTGGAAAATGACTGTTGTTAAAAAAATTGAAGTTATAATATTGAGATGTACAGGTTTTGTTGGACTTATTGAACATAAGACTTTGTTCCTGTACTCAAGTATGGACGCCAGGCCAAGACCAGCCAGCCCCTACAGATGGAAGAAGCCTCTGCCAAAGAAGATAAAGAAGACTGGCAAAATAAGCTATTGAATTACACAGGACAAACTAGTTAACTTGAAACCCAAAAAAGAAAGAAAGAAAGAGGAATTTGAATTTTTTAAAAAGGGATAAATGTTGAATGCATAGCTTTAAAGCTTTGTGTATAGATTTCTACATTATTATGACTTTCAAAACTCACTTGTAATAAGATGAAATAAGTTTAAAATTGAAATATGAAGAGTATAAGGTTTCAGTACGTGCGTGAATGAATATTAAGCATTGAAACCAAGAAGGGGAGGGGAGGGAAGTCAACCAAAATTATGGTTTTAAAATTTGTTGATGGTGTTTTTGTTGTTACTTTTGGAAAATTTAATAAATTGTTATTTAAAAAAATGATATAATTAAGGCTGCCATCCTAGTCACATTTACATGGGAGTAAGCCCCACTGAACTCAACAGGGCTTCCTTCTGCATGGTCATGCATAGAACTGCCATGAAAGTTAACAGAAATCATACTTTTCTCTGATATGCACTGGAAGTTGCAGAACCTCTTTGACAGTAGCTGACTACCTCTCTTCTATTTTCAAAGGATAGATATTATTTTTTTGGTGCCTGGGTCAATACAGTATGTTGAAACATAAACTCTGAGGCCTGCTGGCCAAGGGAAACTTCAAGGTCTCTAAAGGCCCCCACCCCCTGGCAGTGTGGAAGTTTAGGGAATAATAAACATGTAATAAAGGTATAGGGATGAAGTAGAATCAGATTGAAGTAGATTGAAGTAGAGTTGAACCATGTTGATTGAATTCATGGGTGGAAGTTTGCTGCCACCTGCTGCTTAAACCTAAGAAAAAAAATGTCCAGATTAGTATAGTACTTTGTTGTAATAAGAGATCCACCAATTAATGTGTTTCATAATAAACTACAGTGAAAATGCCTGTGCACTTTCTGGGGTGTTAATGCTGTGAGCCCATCCATCATAGGCTCGGGTTGTATATATGTGTAAATGAACCATATATCACAAAGACACTACAATCTTCGCTGTCCCTCATTCCAAGGAAACCAAACCCTGAGTAAGTGCCTGAAACTCCTGGAATCTCACACAGTTTGGAGATTGGGGTGGCATGCAACAATATTATACAAGACTAATCTGTAAGACAGAGGGAACCTGTGGCCTTCCAGAGGTTGTTGGACTATGGCTTTCATCACCCTTGACAATTGGGCCTTGGCAGCTGGGGCTGATGAATATTGGACTCCAATCACACTGGGAGGGCACCAGTGCTATTCTAGAAAAAGAGGGACCAGAAGTTGCCATGAATGCCTCCCTGGTTCTCTTATAATGGCAATGGCGCCCACCTGAGAGGTGCCAGAACTGAGTTTCGGTTGGGGGAAAAAAAGCCTTGGAGGGCACCAGAGTCCCCACAACTGATGAAGAAGTATAGAAGCTCTATGCTTTCTCACGCTTCTCTCCAGGTAATGATAACAGACATTTTTCATAATCACCACAGCAAATTGATGTACATCCCAAGCCTATACATGCTTACTCAGAAGCATCAATGAGTTTGACAGAATTTATTCTCAAATAGTTGTGCATTTGTCTGCAGTCATATTTTATTAATGGGGTGAGCATTCATAAACAGTGGGTTTAAAAACAGAGTAGATTATTTCTACTAAGAAACCTTGAAACATTTGATTGAGGGAACACAAATGTGTTTTCACAGACATAAGCAGAGAGAGAGAGAGAGAGAGAGAGAGAGAGAGAGAGAGAGAGAGCGCAGCTGTTGGATTGGATCCCACACATTCAGGAGCGGTTTTGCAAGGCCTAAAAACGGAAACTCTGCCTGTCAAGAAGCTAAATTTATTTGATCTCGATTGAGTCAGAAGCTGTTTGGAGCCTGTGAAGTAAATGTAATCTGATGAAGACTTCCATGCTTTCATCAAGCTTTTACATTTCTTCCTCAGTTTCTCAATTTTGCCTCAAAAATAGAGGTAAAATTGACACAGGGCTAACAGAGGCATAAAATAGAGCTGAAGTACACGCTGAGGAACCTGAGGTGTCTGGGAGGAACCCCCATGTTCATGAGGCCATTACAAAACAACAACAACAAAGTGCACACTGGGAATATCCTGTTTACTTTTCTGCCCCAGTGAAAGTGCATGGGAAACTCCTGTCATGTTTATGTGACTGGGATGCAAACCTCTCTTGCTGAGGGCGGATGGAGGCAGCAGAGGTGGAGGCAGCTACCTGAGGGCCTCAGCAGAGCAAAGGTACGTGAGGGGAGTGAAATTGCACTGCAGGAGAAGGAAGAACCATAAGGAAACAACACTTAAGGTCAGAGGGATAGTGACAGAAAGAGAGGTAGAAACAAAGCAGAGGATTAGACAAATTCATGCAGGGTAGTCCTATCAGGGGCTACGGGCCATGATGGCTATCTCCTACCTTCACTGTTGGAGGCAGCATGCTTCCAGTCGCTGGAAACCATGGGACGGGAGAGGGCTCTTGAGAAGGTCCTGGTTGCCAGTTTCTCACAGGCATCTGGTTGGCCTGCAGGCTCTTCTTATGTACTTAAATAAACTAGGCCTACTGAGGAGCCAGTGTGTGTGGAGAGTGGGTAAGAAGATGGACAACCTTTTATTTTATTTAACACACACACACACACACACACACACACCTTCCCTATACAGAATTGCCTTCCGATGGCTCAGGGGCCAGGTAACTCCATATGCTCCAACATTTCTCCAATGAAAATAGGGACATCCTAAAGAAAAGTGGGACATTCCAGGATCAAATCAGAAACCGGGATGGCTCCTCTAAATCAGGGACATCCCTGGATGATAAGCAGAAAGCTGCCAATGGCTGGGGAAAATATCAGTTGTTAATAAAGACACACTCTGGAGTGCTGGATTTTGCCCATTGTTTCAAGCTAGGGTGGTTAGTCCTTTTGACTTTGGGTGGTGTAACTTTTCATTCTGTGAATTAAGCCTTGAAATTCATGCTCATTGATGGGGCATTTAATAGGGGCATATATTTGATTGAATTAAGATACGAATCATAGAGGGGGAAACAGGCTCAATGCTGAGGTATATCAGTGAATGCTATCTTCAGTTGCATTAATTCCCAACATTTGTATTTCAATAAACTTCCATTTGTTTCAGTGAGGGGAATAAAATACAGATCTTGCTAGTTAGCTGTATGGTAATTAATGACTCCATACAATCAGCAGAGCAGCAGGTAGAGCAAATTTGGAAGCAGGAGGCCAGTGCACAAACCTTTAGCCTTTCCAGTGGCCTTCCACCCATCTTGATTGAGGCTCCTAAAATTTAAGGATTCCATCAGTGAACTTGTTTGGAAAGAATACAGGGAGATTTCCAAAATCTTTATGCATCCAGCAGCTTTCATCATGTCACTAAGGATTAAAAATGCAAGGGATTTCAGTGCACTAAGTAAATGGGAGCATGTTACAATATACAACAACCGGAGATCTAAAGGGAAGTCCTGTGGAATAATCCAAACCAGGTGCAAATAATGACAAGGTATTCCCGCCCCCCCACCCAGTAATGATTTTCACACAAAGTGACAGGAGACACCACAAGTGGGGGCAATTCTACGATTTTCTTTTTAAAAACTTCACATATGGTCTTCACATAAGTAATCAGAGACAGTCATGAGAAAGCAATGTGGGCTCATTGGTTCCAATGGATAAATTTAAAAATGTATATAACATGAGCATGCATACATCTGGCAAGATCATGCCCAAGGTCATTGTGTTCAGGTATCAAAAGGTGCCTGGACAGGTCAGAAATGTCATACAACCTGTTCAGCAGATTTAGGCTTACTGGCTTGGATCAGTAAACAATAGGGTTGCCATAATTTCTTTCAGTCTTAAGTTCAGTTCTCTACATTTCCAAATCAGTTTGTGATTTATGTTTTTTAAGTCCTCATGAAAATTCACCAGCATTTTGGTGTGGTACATGTTTACTGAGATACATGTTACACTTCAACCTAAACAGAACAATTCCCCCCTCTATTATTATGCATTGTGTATGTTATTTTCACTAATAAATATATTTTTATGCACATCCTACCCCAGGACATGCATTTTGTATGCATTATTTGGCTGGAGAACTGCACTGTAAAATTCATTGAATTTCAGGTTTCAAAGGATGACTGTGTTTTGGTTCACCTAGTGCTTTGGAAAGGTAAATTTTACCTTTAAATGCTGATTGAATCAAATTGTTCCCCCATCCCTAGCTGTTAGTCTTGGTCCACAGCTTACTCTGTCCCTCTCTTACCTCTTCTGGAACCTGGAAGGTAAGGGGACAGGTTTGTTTCACAGTCTCAGGGCCAAGCCTTGGATGTCCAGAAGCAGCCTCAAGGACCAGTAAACATTATGCATCAAACTGGAAACACCAAAGCATGAGAGGTAAAATTTGTCAAAGCAAATCTGCCCGAAAACTAATTCTCACTAGTGTGAATAGAAATGGATTGAGAGCATGGAAGCAAGCAGAGGAAGGATATTTCTCATGTTGTAAATATTGGAAAGAAAGTGTTGCTATTTTCCAGTGTATTTTGCAAAGATGGTTATGGGACTGAGAACTGAAGGAAAACATTTAAGTGCACCATGTTGATGGATATTATAGCTGAATAACCAGGCAGCATTTCTGTGGACTGGCAAGTATCCAAACATGTCCCAAGACTCCTCAGATTAGCAGTAAGCACTCATACACATCTTGGAGTGACATTAGTTTAAATGACAACAGGAAATACATTAGATAGATGAGAATCCTTGAACTTTAGCATCACCTGGGAATGTATATAAAGCAGCAAATTATTTGAGAGGCTGATAGAAAGCATGGCTGTTGGATCATTCAGTGAGCTGGGAGGATTTCCTGAAGAAGCAACATGAGAAATATAGCATACCAGCACCAGTTTATCAACCCCATACGCTGTGGGGTGGATGTCAAATGCTGGAAAAACTGTCTGCGGACAAACGTCAGCTCCCTCGGCCAGTAAAGCGAGATGAGCGCCGCAACCCCAGAGTTGTTCGTGATTGGACTTCTGTCAGGGGTCCTTTACCTTTTTATTCTTTAAAGCATTCCATAAAGAAACTTATAAGTTCTTGTTGAATCCCATATATAATTGTATATCCCATATATGAATCCCATATATAATTGTAATTCATTCAGTGAAGACTTGCCAACTCATAGCACAGCAAATATAATGTAAATATAATGTGAAAAGAGAAAAAGGCTCCTTTTCCCTTATGTAGCATTCCAATTACGATGAGAGTCCTCTCCAGATCAAAACCTTGGCACTCAGTGGCTGATTCATTTAGCAGGTTATCTTTCTCCTGCATCCAGAACATGTCTGTTTCTTAAGTCCAAATTCAGATCCTTCTTAAAAGAAACAGAAGTACCTCCGCTCATGGCGACCGCATTGGGGAGTTTCCAATATGTACAGTGCTATGCACTCTGTAGCCTCCGCTTTCCATCGGAACAAGAGGTAGTTATCGAACGATCCGTAAGTGAAAGTTGTAAGGATAATTACTCCCAGATTATCCTTAATTAACTGCACGGCTGGCATCCGCTATCGTGGGATCTGCTGTTGGCAGCACTGGAAGTCCTCTCATTGGGGGACTTTGGGCCAGTGATCCCGGGAGCATGCAGGTATTAAATTGTGTCCCTCCAACCGTACCAGTAGGCAACCCATTTCAGTAAAAAATATATGATGATAATAGGAGGGGAAATGTCCTAGTGTGGATCTGAACCAATGATTCCATGATCAGATGTGTTTGTGCATTATTAGAATGGAGCTTTAGCATTGGCCACTGCCTTTACTTGCTTCTGTGCATTTCTTGCATATTAGAGCCACATGGGACTCCACCTCAGTCTTCATGGATTGGCTGCTTCCATGTCCATGTGGCATGTGGGCTTCATTGCTGGTCCAACCACTGATTGGTGGGCTGCAACAGTGTCTCCAGGGATGCTGGGGACATAACATTTTCTGTATTTTCTGTTTTTCATTTTCCCACCTGGGCTGAGCACACAGTGGATACGGTGACCATCCACAAGTGTAGTGACAGCGTAACTCCAGACCCAAAGGAATGTGAGTAGAGGATTGCTGTGCCCATAGAGAAGCTGAGCAGGGCTGCGGCAGACTCTTAGTGAAGACCCATGACCTTCCGACTTCAATTGAAGCCGGTAGATGAGTTCATTGTGCAGGTATTTACACACGTATCCATGCAATCCCCCTGCCCAGTGGCAATACACACAGAGACCCTCCAGAAGGAAGATATACATTTTTATACATTTTACATTTTTAATATTTTAACATTTAATATTTATCAACCCCTTGCAGTTGGTTAACATTCTTTAAATGGGTTATATTTCCAAAAGATGTTGTTGATAGGTAATCTTCTCGTGAAGAGAAGCCAAGGCAATCAAGAAGAGGAGGGGATGGGGTAGAACCTCAAGTATCCAGACTCTAGGCCAGCTGCTTTGCTTCTTTTTCTTACCCTGTGAAAAGTTTGAAATTGTTTGAATAGTTGTGTCCCCCCCCCGCCACCCCCTTGCCATCCTTGCATTCAAGCCCATGTCAAAAGTTCACTGTGTAATTATGATGCCAAGAGGTGAATAATAGTTGAAATTCCTTGTATCAGACTACCCTGCCACAGGATCTGAGTGAATCCTGTTGACTTCAATTACTGCCCAGGAAAGAGGATGGGTCTTCGAAGGGAAGCACACATTCTTCTAAGCTCTTCAGGCATAAGAAATTATTCAAGAGGCAACGGCACCCCCAAACAAGCAGCTGCAGCTCACACTTGACATATGCGGGTCATACCCAGTAGTGACAAATGTTGGTGTAAAGTTACTGATGATTTGCACACCGGCTGGGAAGCATGTAATTTAGCCCGCCGTGGTAATTTAGGAAGTCATAAACTGGTGGTGTTTGAATAGGGCAGATGAGTGGAGTGACGGGGTGTCGTAGATTAGGGTAGCCCACTGAATGCAAGACAGGAAAACAACCAGTCATGAAAGTGAGAGGGTACAGTTTGGTAGGGACAGTGCAGTACTTTTTTTCTGGGGGGACGCAGGGGGACGCATACCCCTAAACATTTTGTGAATCTAAGTTTGGCCTCATTGAGGGACAGTATTTCAATTATGAGTAGGAAAATGAATGTGTCCCTAAACATTTTTTTTGGGGGGGGAAGCACAGGGACAGTGTATCCACATATGGATTAAAGATTATGTGTGTCACAGGAATCTGGCAGGATGAGAGAGTGGCTATAAGCTTGAAAAGTCTCTGGGAAGTTTTCACACTGTTCTCAGAATGCTGGCAAGGGATATGGTGGGGGAAATGCTTTCTTTTTAAAAAGAGAGATGCTGTGACTTGGGCCTGGATGGAAGCCATGCCATCTGTCTTGGAATATATTAATTCTATGTCTAAAAGGGGCTGGACTGCAGTTGCTAAGGGCAGAAGGAAAAGGGTATCAATCTACGCTACTTTTCTTTATTCCTTTGCGTCAGTCTTTCTAGACAAAGATGACAAGGAGTGATGCTGAATTCCTTAGTGAGAGGAGTATGTGTGGGTGTGTAAAACCCACAACATCAGTAATGTTCAGAGGAGGTTCTATGCACTCTACTTAACACCACTGAAAGTAGTGTCAGTAACTTTTACTTTTTACTGAATCTATCGAAAATGTAACAGGTTTTTTTTATACTAGAAGCCTATTTTGGCATTACGTAGCATAAATAATAAAAACCATCACCCTCATCATCATCATCATCATCATCGAATTGTAGCATTGGAAGGGACCACGAGGGTCATCTAGTCCAACCCCTCAATGCAGGATCTTTTTGCCCAACATGAGGCTCGAACCCATGATCCTGAGATTAAGAGTCTCATGCTCTACTGACTGAGCTATCCCAGGGATATTATATTGCACATCTTTTTTCAGAGCAAGTTATTTTTACTTTTATTGCATCCCAACTCTGGATAGAAATATGAACTGTTTAACAAAAACAAATGCAGGTAAGGTACTCCGTTACCTGTCCACACATGTGTTAACTGTCTTTACCATTGAGCTAAATGACCCTTGTGGTGCCTTCCAACCCTTCAATTCTAATTATTATTATTATTATTATTATTATTATTATTATACTCTACAGCAGGCGTGAAGAACCTGTGGCCCTCCAGATGTTGTTGGACTACAGCTCCCATGATTCCTGACCACTGGCCATGCTGGTTGGGGCTGGTTGGAATTGGAGTCCAGCAATATATTGAGGGTTACATGTTTACCATTCCTGTCCTGCAGGTCAATACCAGGGATAAAGAATTCTGGGAGCTTTTAGCTGTTCTGTGCTTGGGACCTAAGCTTTGCTCTGCACACATCTTTGATCTGAGCACTAGCTGAACATTACCACCATGTTAAAATGGGACATAAAGCTCTTTAAAAAGCAATGTCTACACCCAACCTCAGTCAAGTATCGGCAGGGGTGGACTTTGGTAGTACGGTGCCCAGAGTGAGGATGAAATTTGGGGCCCCCTCCCGCCCATTTATTATTTTCACAGCAAATCCTTTTGGAACTATTTGTTAAAGAGCCGTCTCCCTCTCACCTTCCATTCTGCACATGCACTCAATTGTACTACAGTGGTACCTCAGGTTACAAACACCTCGGGTTACAGACTCCACTAACCCGGAAGTAGTACCTCAGGTTAAGAACTTTACCTCAGGATGAGAACAGAAATCGTGTGGCGGCAGCGGGAGGCCCCATTAGCTAAAGTGGTACCTCAGGTTAAGAACGGTTTCAGGTTAAGAACGGACCTCCAGAACGAATTAAGTTCGTAACCAGAGGTACCACTGTATTTTGCACTCCCTTGGCTCAGTGCCCTGGGGGGGGGGGAGCCATTTGTACCACCCTAAATCTATAGCTGTCAACCTTCCCTTTTTTTGTGGGAAATTCCCTTATTCCAGTGCCGTTTCCCGCTGCTTCCCGCTGCTATCTCGGATTGTTAGATATCCCATAGACTGTCCCCAGGACAGGTGAGGCTGCTGATCCCTTATTTTCGAAGCTGCTGATCCCTTTTTTCAAATCTGAAAGTTGACAGCTATACCTAAATCTGGCGCTGGAAAGTTAGGGTGGGGAGAAGGGCTGCCTTTTATTTTGCACATAATTACCTGTGTAAAGCAAAAGGCATTATTTCCATCAACTACCAGAGCTGGATTGGTTGGGAGGCTGTGGAAATGCCAATGGTGTGTTTTGTTTTATGTGCCTGCAATAGCATGGGCATTTGTGTGAGAAAGTGTATGTATGAGTGTGTGAGAGAGAGCAGTGAAAGAGAGGGAGAGAGTGCTTTGTGCCTGAAAGTCTGTTGTGTGCGCGTGCACTATTTATGTGGTGAATGTGCATGTATGGTGAGCGTAGGTGTATATGGTCTGCAAATGGAGTGTGCATTTATGTCTATGCATATGTACATGCATTGGCCACACTCACTGCTGGCATGCAGCCATTGGAGGGGTGGCTGACCATCAATGCGGCTCTCAAGCCGAGAAATGTTAGCCACCCCGATCTACAATATAAATCAGCTGATTATTATTATTATTATTATTATTATTATTATTATTATTATTTTGGTGGAAGTTGAAAGGCTCAATGCACACTCAGGGGCCATTTATTGCTGTGGAAAGAAGCACAGAAGATACTAAGACTGCAATTTGTTGCTCTGATTAGTTCAAGTGAAAATGTTGATTCTTCTGCTCTCGTGCAGATCACATAAGTGTGATATCTCTCTGTCCCATTTTGGAATGGTTTATGGGGTTTTTTAATTGCAGTGATTTTTATTTGTTCTAAAACTGTATTTTTTCTGTTTATTGTAATCAACCCTGGGATCGACCTCATGGTGAAGTGTGGGTTATAAATCTTATTTATACATACATACCTACATACATTCTTACTTGTTAATACTGATTGCTGATGAATATTTTTTTATTTGTAGTTTAATTCCAGCATTGTAAGGGTTAATCTGGTAGGTTTGCTTTCACTTTAATTCTTTGATGAGCCTTTAGCTTACAGCTGCGCTGAGCCTGAGTGTATATATTTATGTGTGTATCTTGGAGTTATCCAGCTGCCCTAGAGGGTTGGTTTTTTTTGAGAAGCATTGAAGAAATGAATTTTTTTTGGTAAGTTTAAATGCTTCAGTGTGCAAACTGGTTGCTATTTTATTTGCTTTAAAAAAGTGGCTTTGCAATGTGTTTCTAGTTATACAGCTTCAAGAAAGTTTATAGTTATATATTTGTTTATATATTTTATCATATATAAAGTATAGCAATAGCAAATATAATGTGTGTGTGTGTGTGTACACGTATATATACACATTATATTTACTACCGCTATGATTTCTTTTAGGTATTTATGCTTATAAAGAGCTATAATTATAACTTTGTTGGTTTTACAATGAGAACATGGTGAGTCTTACAGAGTCATCCTATACATAATGACCATGAGAGTAAGCTCCATTGAGTTACTGGGACTTGCTTCCTAGTCAGCTGGTATATGAGTCAACCTCACTTCGTTAGAAGTGTGACTTTTTGATTATGATTGATGGCTGTCTTGCAACAATTCCATTATTAAGGAAGAGGCTGCTGTAATGGAACATATGTCAGAAAACAAAGGCAGAGGAACAATGGCTTTTCCAAAGCCTCTGAGCCCAAGACTTTGACTGAGGCATGTTTTGAATGCAGGTACATATCTAGCAGTCTATGAAGTGACTGCACACACCTCCCAGTACTTTTGTCATCAGCAGCTGCCGCTTAACGACAGTCATATCTCATTTCCTCAGAATGCATTTGAGGTCGTGCACAATGGCATCATCGGGGTCCTTCAGTCTGTAACAGGACTTTGTAATAGGACTCCATTTCTGAAGATTTAGACCTAATGAATAAGTTGTCACTGTGGCCTGGCTGTTGTGAAAAAAAACATTTCTGCATGGTTTGGGAAGCACCCTATTTTTGGTAGTGTATGGACACATCACCCACATAGGTTGGTTAAACCGTGTCAGCTGGCATGGAAAGGAAGCAGGGTGAGGCTTCCTGCATGTGTACGTTTACTGTACAAATGTGTGTGTAGTTGGGTTATGTGGGGTTTTTTGGAAGCTGTCTCATGAACTGAGTCTTTGGGTGAGTTAGGCTCTTGGGAAGTTCTGCTTAGGGTGACTGGTGATTGGCAGTGACAAAGACAACTTTATTTTCAGACAGCAGAGGTATTCCAGGTTGCAAAAAGCCTCGTGACACTGGAAAGGCCTCATCCAGAGGTTGAATTCTTTCTTCTTCTGCCATGGTCTTCAGTTGAGGGAACCATATTAACACCAGTATTTAAATTGCTGATGTAACCAGTGCTATTTTTTTAAGGGGGGTACTCAAGTGTACACAGTACTGGCACCTCTTTTTACTGTTGTTAAAAAGTGTGGCAGTTCCTTGAACAATTTCATGGTGGGTACCAGCACCTATTTTTCTAGAAAAAAAGCAATGGATGGAACTGACCTTTAAATTTTGTGTTGACTCCCAGGCTTTCTACTTGGGTGGGCTAGTGCTCTGGAAGAATAACACAAATTAAGGCTGCAATCCTAGACACTTAGCCAAGGAGGGACTTAACTTCTGAGTTAAGGATAACACTGTAAAGCTCTCTGAACTGTTTCCAACTTTTGCTTTGTGTGCTAGTCAGTTCTAAACTTAGCTTTAACTGTCTTCTTGTTGTATTATAGGTTCCTAGACACATTCTTGTCCAAGAATTAGATATGTTTAATATTAAATGCTAATGTATTGAGGTGTCACTGGTAGTTGTGCACAGTAGTGCTGTGAAAACAATGTTCAATTTCATGTTCAGATAAACAGGTTTTTTTAAAGCAGGAATTCAGGCTCAATTAAATGACTCGATATGCTTTCTCTATTTCCTGGAGGAAGCAAATAAATGCAGAATGGTGTGACATACTTATCTACATTTAAGTCATTTCTGTTCCTCTTAAAATAGAGACTGCCTTGAAATTTCCTTAGCTACTGGTGTTACACATGCATATGCTGATGTCATGCAATTTGTTTACAAACCTTGTTACCCAGAGGTTAGTATATGAATTAGCTCAACAATCACTTTCTGGCAGTGACAGTTCAGGCCCTGCTGTTCTACCTAGTAATCTTGAGTCAGCTGACAAAAAGACAGAAATCTGAGCATACCCTGAGATCACTTCCTCAATTTATCCCTAAGTGATTAGTGTGACACCCAGTAGCTCAAGGGTCTACCAACGGCTTAGCCTCCGCTCATGGAAGGCCACCCTTTGAAAACTTTTGCGGTGCGATTTGCATGCAACATTTTCCAAGGAGATTGATGAGTCTCAGCAGGGACACTCAGGTTTGAACAGTAGTCTTTTCTGGAAGATTGTATGACCAGAATTTTTTTGTATTTGTTTTTACTGCTTATACAAACACAAACAGGTATGTAAAAACAGCATGTCATTTAACCATCGGGCAAAAAAAATAAAAATCTGATCACAACTTTGTGATTACAATGCTAAGCCCTGACAGTGCTTTGGGGTGTTATACACCTTTTGTGTTTTGTAATAAGGAGGTTGCGTTGCTCTTTGTTTGTTTTTCAGGTGCAATGGCAGCACGTTAAAAAACCAAAGCACAGCTTCCAGGCTTTTGCTTTCAGCTGGAAGAAAGACCTCTGCTTTAGCCCTGCACTTCAGCTGCTTGACAGGCCAGTAGATTTATGCACCATCAGCTGCTTCTATATTAAATGCTACACACATAGTTAAAATTAGAAGTTAATCAGATCAAGTTTCCAAGAGTGGATTCTGCTATACATCCCTCAGACAGGCCGGATCCATGGCCTGGGCTTCCTAGCGCTAATGGATAGATTGTCTGGCAGGAACACAGACCTCTGCTATTCCGTTAATCCAAAAAATCCGCATCCACTTGCTATCAAAACACCTGATTATGTTTGTGGTATATTTTGAGGCACTGTTGCACTCCTCTAGGAAAGAACTTGCAAAGAAGCAGCACTCTGCAAAAGGCAAAGTGTAAACATGCAATTTGCTTTTATAAAAGATAGTATATTTTACTGTGGATTTAGTGGCCAGAAAGACAGTGTATAAAAATTCAGAGGTGTGTTGTTGTTGTTGTTGTTTTGGGGGAAGATAGTGGGAGGAAGACAGCAGCTGATGTACAAGCCCAACCTATACAACAACAGGATAGTCATGGTTCATTGTTGTTCTCTTGCAAATGCCATATCGGTTCTGGACTCTTACTTTCAGGAATCAGTATGAAGAACAAATACATAGATCACACTCACCTTCATTTTAATTGGGCAGCCATTTGTTTATCTTTGATTCTGAATATTTCAACCTCTTAGCTGAGTAATGATGCCCACAGAAAGCTTGCATCCACAGGGTAAACATTGGTTCAATGTAGCCCTCCATATGCTGCAGCACACTGTCCATTATATACTCCAATCTATTTATTATGGTTCTTACTGGTGCCTATCCTTCATTCTTTGGGCCACATGGGATGATTGATCAATTCCGATTTTATTAGCTTTTTTTGAAATATGTGCTTGTGAAGAATACATCTAAATTCAGCACTGCATCCTCTAAATTTGCAGTGTTTGGTGTATTTTATATTCTCTTTGAATTATTAGATTGTCTCTGCTTTAAAGTGCATGGGTTTGGCATTATTCTTCCATTTTAGTGGCTTTAAGTTGACCTGTGATAAATCCTTGTTTTCTCAAGTTGCAATGTTTTCCATTTGAGGACAGTTGAATAAGTTGTCTAAGTGTCTGAGAAATTAGGTTTTGGACTTATTTAATGAGAAGTGAGATAAACCATTTGTCATGAGAGCACATTATGGCAGTGAATTTCACCAAGTGCACAGCAAAACATTATTTGTAGACAATTTCCTGTTCAAAAGTGTGCTAGCCCTTCCAAGCCAGTCAGCTAAGGTAGGAAACAATGACCTGTGCTCTCATACAATCTGCAATAGGAGCACTGTATTAACAAAGGACTCTGCGATTACAACCTTAAAAAATAGTCTGTTACAAGATGCTGAAAAACATATCTCTGTATGCATCAGTGGCCGAAAGTGCTCCCTGTTGCACTTTGTAGAATGATTACAAGTGTTTGCTTCACATTCACCCATTTTCACAGATCTGTGAAAAGGTGGATAGTATTACTGCAATGTGTTGTGTGCAGTGCCACTCTTGAAGACTTCTTAGAAGCCACAGCAGGTGCGGCTTGCTCCAGTTTAGCAAGTGTTTGCTGTTAGGACCATATCCATATTACTCAATTTCTGCAAAAAGAAGAGACTCTGGCTTCCTACCTGCTTCTGGGTGCAGTTAAAGCTGACATTCCATTAGAAAGCCCTACATGGCTTGTGTTGTAACTCTTGTAAATCCTTGCTCTTGGTGAGCTAATCTAACGGTGGGGGGGAAATGTAGCTGAAGCTTTTGCAATATAAGGGCTGAAGTTTGATTTGTACAGCCATTGTATGAATTGGTTTACCAAATTGTATATGACAGGGATTGGTGATTACCAAGTAGGGAGGTAGAGCCTACCAGTGGGTTGCAATAAGGCTTTTGTACTGGAGAATAAATGGCTCAGAGCAGCAGCTACTAGGTCAGGTGATAAGATTACTAGACCTTCAGTCCCTCACCAAAAACAATTTTGTTGTTGGAACAAAAATGTTTTGATTTGTGGCTCAGGTTGGATCATAGGAAGATGCCGGTATTCCAAATTAGACCATTGGCCCATCTAGCTCTGTATGCCCACACTGACTAGCAGCAGCTCTCCAGCGTTTCAGACAGGGAGTTTATCCCAGTCCTTCCTGGTGAAGGCAGGGGCCAAACCTGGGAATTCTTGCATGCAAATCATGTCTTCCACCACTGAGCGACACCCCCAAGAATGTACCTGTGTCCTGCTGAGAATATTATATTTCCTCTTGCACAAATTGACTAAGTTTGTTACTTGACAGGGTTATCCACAAGTGCTAGGAGTAGCAGCTGCCGGATCTGTAGAACAGAAACTAGAACATTCAGGTGGAACCTGCACTAAAACGTTTCATTGAACAGCTCTCCTGTTCAAGATGTCAGCAAGCCACATGCTTTTCCAGAGTACTGTACTGCATTTCCCCAACACCACTGCCCAGCAGACATTCATTATGGCCTCTTAATGCATACAGTTTTCTTTGGGCTGTTCTGGGATTCGCACCCCCACCCCCTTGGGTTTTTAAGTACTTCTGCAAAAACTTTGTTTCCCTTAGGCCTGCTGATACCTCCCTCTTGAGCATGGTTATACCAGGTCTGATGCTTGGAGAATGAGTTTTGCTATTAGTATATATGATTTGGTGCCCATGGAAGCTTGCCTTCTGATGCAAATAGCTGTCATCAGGACCATGGAAGGAGAATGGTTGAACTCTCCCTCCTCACCCAGTCCCATTTCTGTTCTCTCTCCTCCCACCTCCTGCCTCAGGCCAGCTGCTAATCAGACTTTTTAAAAGCATGCACATTAACTGCATTCACACAGTGTTGTGTCATTTCAGACTATAGAATTGTAGAACAGCAGGAGCCACAATGTTGGTGTCAAATAGTAATTCAGGGCTGCTTGTGGGACAGCAAAAGACTACCTCATCCCAGGATAGCAAAAGTACTGAATCATGCTCATAACCAATGTCCACAATCTTAGCAATGTCTCCTTGAGTTACATGTTGGCCTTTATATGGATGGGCGCACTCAGGGTGTGCTGTTTGAATAGGGAGTGGGATTCTCCCCCCCCCCCACACACACTTCTAAGGTGAATTTAGACCTAGCACTTGGCGATGGGTTCTTAAAGTAGCAAATAAGGGTTTTCCCCAAAACTATTTATTTCAGATTTCAAAGTACTTCTGAGCAGTTGCTTAGCCCTGTGAAAGTTTCCTCAACACTTAAAAGATTCTCTGAGAGACACAAAAAAAAAAAAAAGAAGAAGAAGAAGAAGAAGAAGAAGAAGAAGAAGAAGAAGAAGAAGGAGAAGAAGATTCTCTGAGAGACCAAGCAAAGCCTGTTTCTGATGACATTTTGAATATGGCCAGTTTGTGTGGAATTTCTGAAATGTTTATAAAGAGCACAGAACTTGGAAATACTTTATGGCAGTAAGAAAGAACAAAATGCAGGTATTAAAAACAAAAAGCCAGCACAATTAAGGAATCAGTGGCTTTCGAAAAGAAATTGCACACAGAGAATGGACTGTTCCTAACCAAATATCTTTATTTTAGCTTCAAGGATGCAGACATCTTTAAAAAGCACAAGTCAAATTGTACTAAATAAATGCTAAGATAATTTTTCTATCATCCTCTATTTGGCTTGCAACTGAGCTGTTCTGACTGGATGTTGACTTTTAAATACCCCTCTGCCCTGTTAGCACGAATTTCTTGGCATTCTCTTCTCCCTGTCATAACTTAATGTGGGCATATATCCCCTACATAGTTACCCACAAAAGAACATGTTCCAGGGATTTTCTTGCATCCTTGGGGAACCCACCGACTTTCATTAATTTTTAGAGAAGCTGCTCAGGGAACAAGCATGGAGCACTTACTTTCAAAGGGGTTGCTGACAGATGAGCAAATAAAAATAGCTGGGGGAGTAGAGATCAAATTAAGAACTCCATAGTCTCAGAACAAACAAAAAAAGCCCCATGGATCCAAGAGTCTATTATTGCCTTGCATTAATGGTTAATTGACTAAAAGAAGGAAGAAAAAGAAGTCCTGAGAACCATAGAATCCATGCAGGGGAAAGGCACAGATAAGTATCTATCACACCCTCTAGGGCCAGATATCTCCAGTCCTTAATTCCAGGTATGTGAGATCTAGCTGAGAATATGCAGTGATGAGGAAGATACCTTACAAATTTGTCCCTGTTTTCCTAATCTGGATTGTTTTGTTAGCGTACAACTAGCTGAACTGAAAACATACTGAAAGTCTACTTGCCTTTCTCCCGGGTGCCAAGTAAGGCCATCTATTCTCCATTTTGTTCCCTTAGTCCTCTCCACTTTTAAAAATCTCAAATCCAAGAGAGATTTTATCTTGCATCCCCTTTTTTAAAAAAAATGTGGAGAGCCCAACCAAGTTAGTTTTGAGTTAGTACAGTCATGTACCTACCTCTGAGCTCCAACTTCTTATTGGGCCTCTGGATGCATCACAATACAGTTCAAGAATCTGGAGAAGAGAAAGCAGCTACAGGCGCTTTTCACATAAAGGTCTTCACAGGTGCTAGTATTGGTGGAAATATGACTAGCAACATCATGTCTGACACCACCAGTAGGCAAATGATGATGATCCAGGAAACAGTAAGGGGCCACCATGAAAAAATTCCCTTGGATTTTTGCTATTGTTGAATGGCTTTAACAGATCTGCCAAAAGGTAAATCTTTGCCACTAGGAGGCTCTGCAAGAATAGCTTCTTAGGAAACATAATTCCTTACTAAACAACTAAGATCTGAGGGCGGAGAGGGGAACTATCCTCCCTGCGTTACATACGATTGTTTCTGTATTAATTCCATTTTGGTATATGGTTATTTTCCTGCCCCGCCCCCTTGTCACTGGATGTCTTCCAACAGCGGTTAATTTCCTCTGAATGGGAACAAACATTCTGCAGGAATGTGGTTTCTAGTGACAGATTAGCCTTATAACACTCTATGTTGTGTAGTTTTCCTACCTAGAAACATAGTGTTGGAAGGGACCACTAGGGTCATCTAGTCCAACCCCTGCAATGCAGGAATCTTTTGCCCAACGTGGGGCTCAAACCCATGACCCTGAGGTTAAAAATCTCATGCTCTACCAACTGATCTATCAAAATTGCCAGTGCTTAGTTCTCAAATATCACGAGCCTTCGCATGGGATTAGCAGTACAAGTAATGACATGTTTTTAGCTGGCATCTCTATTGTATGCTATCTCTTCTTCAAAGGCAAAATATTGAGGAGCCTTTTTAAAAAGCTGGATCTGTTCTTAAATGCTACCAAATATATTTATAAAAGGCTTTGTAAAAGTTGGGACCTACAAACCTCATGCATTGAATGCTTACTGGACTTTCTACATCTCTATGCTATATACAGGAGTCTCTTGTGACTAGCATTTAGCACGTTTTAGAAATTCATTTGAGAATGTTAATTCTCTTCCTTCTTGTCACCTATCATGTTGGCTCAGATGATCACATTAAGCTTTTACTTCCTTGCTCTATATATTCCTGTTCATCTGTAAAAAAAATACCAGATGAGCAAATTCTGTAAGAAAATCCTCTTACAGAATCGATTGCCATAGGATATTGTGATGTCTCTTAGCTGACCTCTACTGCTGATTCAGAACTTCTTCAGGGCTACATTTGATTGGGGAAAGATAAAACTCTCTTACCTTAGCAGCCTTGTTGGAATCCAAACTCAGTATAATAAGGTCAACCACAAATAAAATGACAGAAAAATGCATAATTAAAATAGATAATTCAGTTTAAAAATGCAGCTTTTAGTTCATATTTATTCTGCATCATCAGTGACCGGAACTAATATACCACCATTACATAAAATATGAAAAATAACATGGCAACATCAGCCAGACTTCAATTTTGTGTTTTCTCAATGCACTGGAGGCAACTGCCTTGAATTTTGCGATTTAAACAAACATACAAAGTGAAAGACATACTATCAAAGGACTAAGTTCATGTTGTGTAAAAGTCTATAGCAAAACTCCCATTTTATTTTATTGGTTTTAGGTGAACCACCCGTCTGTTAATGAATGCATTTGTTCCTTCTCAGTTTTACACTCATGATACATCAAATTCATGAGATAGTAACATTTTTGTTACTAAATAGCCCATGGATCTTTTGAAAAGTGGATCCTTTAAAATGTCGCTTTGTTTCTAAATGTGTGTCACTAATCTTTCCAAGTAATATATGAAGTGTTTTAATTAAAAATCAAAATGCCTTGTAGATTCTCTCATTGTTGGTAAATAAACAAGGAGATTTTAGAAAAGTGACTTGTCTCTTTGGGTGAATTAAGGAATAGCCATGTTACTGTTGAACTACTTGTAATTCCCTAACTCAGCCTTGAGGCATCTAAAATTGAACCACAAGCAGCACTTCTATCATATTGCTTCTCCAAAAGCATCCTTATTCATTCAACTCCTGTGTCCATTCAAACCTGGAAAGGGATGTAAAGGTAATGTGCATAAAACAAAATGTAAGAACCCAAATAGAATTTTAAAGCACTGTACACCATAGATGTTCAGCATGCAGGCAATCCTGTTAAAATAGCAATTCAATGAAATTTTTGAATGTGGTTTGCATAATTCATCATATCCATAGTTAGTGGAAGACTTTACAGATGGACCATGTTTATTTAACAGCACAAGACACACCCATGCATTAGAATGAATCCTGTCTTACCTCTTTACCGGGGGTTTCAGATATTCCTTTTCCCACCCCCACCCTTCACCCAAATGAGTTTATTTCAAAATCTACCAGAAGAAATGTTAGTTGCTACAACAGATTTAATAGTCTGTCTACTTTTCATATCTCTGGCAAAGTGCTTCATGAAGTCTTCATAATATTTTCCTAACCCTCCCTGTATTACATCTGTCCCTGTCCTGGAGACAGCATAATTGTGCAAACATCTCAGCTATTCAGGTAGTCGTCATTATTGTTTGTGTCAACAGCATGATTGGTATGTACCTTATTATAATCTTGGTGTTGGGTTGCAAAGGTCCTCCTCTCTTCATCTGGCTGAGTCTAATTCCGTCATCTTCACTAAGATCTAAAGTTACACCAAGTAAAGGTTGCCATTTACGTGGAACACTGAGGTTGCTAAAATGACTCCCTTAGGTACAGTCTATGCTATTTCTTCTTCCAAGGACACAGTCAGGACAATGCAGAGGTTTTTGCCAAAGCAAATTAGAAACTCTTGATGTACAGATATGTGGAGTGAAGCACCAGTTTTGTTTCTCCTTACCAGTTATTATGAATATGTCGTACTGTTACACTGATGAAGCTGTTCTTGAGTAATGTGAAATTATTCAAATGTGATCTTAGCTTCTTGGGTCAATTGGTAGCAGGGTGATTCAACCTTGCATTGTCACATTTTTGACAAATCTGATTGTTAAAATTAACCACCAAAGTTTGCTGGTAAGCTACACCCTGTTATAACTTTGTTCCCATAAGTGTAGAGTACCCAATGGAGACTGAAATGCCCAGTACAAGGTTAGTTATATTACAAGTGTGCTAAAGTGTCTGTGGAATTGAGTTCTTTAGGGTGGCAAGGAAATTGGTTCATTGGGATCTCTCATTTGGGTTATCTGAGAGTGTTCCCACAGCTCAGAATCTTCTTAAACTAGAATACATCTGAATTGTAGAGAGCCTGATGAGCTTTTACACCAAGTGATGTATCCAAGTATAGTGGTACCTTGGTTTACGAACTTAATATGTTCCGGAAGTCCTTAAACCGAAACCGTTCTTAAACCGAGGTGCACTTTCCCTAATGAGGCCTCCCGCCGCCGGTGCCCTTCCACCATTCGGATTCCGTTCTTAGACCAAGGTAAAGTTCACAAACCGGGACACTTCTTCCTGTTTTGCGGAGTTCTTAAACTGAATAATTCGTAAACAGGGCTGTTCTTAAACCGAGGTACCACTGTAAGTCCTACTCAGAGCAGACCCAATGAAATTAATGTACCTAAGTTAGACCTGTCTATCTATTTCACTGGCTCTGTTCTAAATAGGACCAACACTGGAAACAACACCCAATTTTGATATTTTATTAAATTATTCATAAACTGCCCTCTATCCAAGGATTTCACTGTGGAGCATTTTACTGGAATTTGCACGCAGCAAAAGAGTGAAAGAAGAAAGCATGTCTTTGGAATGTTGTAGCATTCTAAAATAAAGTCAAGATCCAGCTCTTCATTTCTGGTTTCAATGGGTCTTGCAATTTCTAAGGTTATTGTCATTTTAAGATCTTCATCACCATTTTCTTTTATTCAGGCTGCAGTGCTAAGGACCCTTATTTCCAGGAGGTAAAATCCACTTCCTGAAGCAGTAAATGTTATTTGAGAAGTTCAAAGAAATGACTAAAAACATCTTAAGGAAAAAGTAGCCCCAAAGCAGACTTTGAAAATTGAGCTATAAACATTTCCGTTTAAACATTATCATGTAATATCCCATATTACATGGTAATAATGTAATCCTGACATGCCTTCCTATGTAGCATGTTTCTTTATTATTATTATTAAACCCATCTTTTCTCTCTTGCATTTCTTTCTTGATTACTTTAGTTATCTTCCTACTGTTATTGTTAATCTCCAGTTTTTAGTTTTAACGTCTTGCTTTCTTTAGTTTTGCTCAACTAGGGCAGTTTCTACTTTCATAATTATTTGCTGTACTTTCTTAAAGATACTGAGACTGTTCATTTCATTTCTGTTCCATACCTAGTAGTTTAGGTATTATTATTTTTATAAAGAATTGATTACTATAATAATTATAATTTCTATTTATTTGTTTGTTATTTTTATATCCCACCTTTCTTCTAAAGAGCTCAAGGTGGTGTACACAGTTCTGTCCCTCCTCATTTACTCTCCACAACAACCCTGTGAGGTAGGTTAGACTGAGAGGTAGTGACTGGCCCAGTGTCACCCAGTGAGCTTCAGGGCTGAGTGGAGTATTCAAGCTTTGGTCTACCAGGTCCCGGGGCAACCCAGGCAGGTGGGTTGGGAATAATAATAATAATAATAATAATAATACCTACACATACATACACACACACACACACACACAGAGTGATATCTGTAATGACAAATCTTTACATGGCCAAGAGTGGCATCACTGCAATCAGGGAGTAGTGCAAACTCCCGGCAATACTGTGCCACATTGAACTTATCTATTTAAAGAGCTAACAACTACACGGAGCAGGAGAAAGTGAGGTCACTTCTACACCAAAACATTTAAAGCACACTTAACAGTTGTGGCTTCCCCACAAAGACTCTTGGGAACTGTAGTTTAAGGGTGCTGAGAGTTGCTTATTGCTTTATTTATATATTATATTTGTATCCCACCCTTCTTCCCAAAGGAGCCCACAGCAGCAAACAGCAGCATGTTAAAACAGTACAATTTAAAATCAAATTAAAAAACTCACACATTTAAAACAATTGCTTCGAAGCTCCTTACAGAGGTGCAGTCCCCAGTGCCCTTAACAAACTTTAGTTATTGGGATTCTTTGGGGGAAGCTATGACTGTTTCAAGTGGTATAAGAGCGCTTTAAATGTTTGGTGTGGATGTGACCACAGGCAGAGAACTGGATCGAGAGCTGCCAAGCCTAAATTTAGGGCTCTTCCTACAATGCATGTTTGCTGCAGGATTTGCAGTACAATCAGGGGCAGCTTTTCCTGTCCCTGCAAGACACTCTGGCAGGGATGGGGGCTAAATGTCTCCTGCCAGCTGCACAAATATTACTAGCCATGGTTAAGTCTAGATATCTGTCTTGGTCCAGAATTCTTGGAGGTTGCCTGCGCTTATAAGAATAACATATGCTTAAAAATAACATATCTCTAGAGGACCTTTCAAAAAGTTGAAGGGGCTGCAGCATTGTATTTTCACTTATGTTTTCATCCAGTGGTGATACTGCTAGAATTGTAATAGTGCCATCCTTTCCATGGCATGCTGTCTGCCTGACATTCAGTTTTCACCATCCCAATCTATTAAACTTGCTCATTGGTTCCCCTCAGGGCGAGGGAAGATAAAGTGAATTATGTTTAACATACAAGCCTGATTGATGTTGTTTCCTCTAGGTTTACAAGGAAATCCTGACCAAGCTCTTCTCTGTGAGTGTCAGCATACTGGCTGGGCCAGAGGAATGTCACAGTAAGTGAAGAGGTTCTCCATTGTATGCATAATCACCCAATAAAAACTTATGTCCGTCTCCCAGTAAGCTGTGCTTATTATTGTTTCTCCCCTGCCCTCAATACACTTAGGACCGAGCGGAAAACTTCCAGCCTGTCACTGACCATTGGATCACCAGCCAGTGGAGAGTTTAGCAGCAGCAGCAGCAGCAAAGCATGTCGCAGTTATTCCACTTTAATTCAGCCATTATCCACTGACCCTCAAAGAGTAGGTTAAACACTTCCTGTTCCCTTTGCATTAATTTTGGCAAAACGTTGAATCCTGTATTGAAATTCCAGTTTGTCTGCATTGGTTTATTTCTCCCCCCTCCCCCCCCCCATTTAAAACATGTCTGGCTGGGGTTGGGGGTTTTTTTGGCATCTATCAATGAGAGGATTAGAAGCAGTCATGTGGCTACCCTGGAGCTTAGCCATTTGTCATATTCTTCCAAAGACATTTAAGAAAGGACAGTTGGATCAAAGCAGCTACTTAGTATAGAGATGGAGAATTCAAAACATCCAGGGATTTAAATGCCTTTCAAGTTGTTGGGGGAAAGTGTGGGGAGAGATTACATAGGTTTCTTTTTATAAGATTCTGCTAAAGTAAAAAAGCAAATATATTATCAGTGGTAGAATTTTTTGTACACTATATTGACTAGTAGACTGTTTCAGGCAGCCCCTATGGAATTGGCTTCCTTGTAAAGAAGTTTTAGAGACATAAATATCTCTTTACAAATGTACAAGTTGTGAATGCAGACAAGCACGCAGGTACTGTACCACAAATCTTGAAAGGAGCATGGAGTCTCCCAAAAACAAACATAGCATGCCTACAGTTTGAAGCTTGTGCTTTCCAACTCCCATCCATGTCTGTGTTGTTCACAAGTTAGTATCCACCAGCCATCAAAAGCAACTGAAGGTTCTTCTAGCCATTAATGACCATTGAATAAACTCATTTAGCAAAATGCTAAACAAAATATATTTATTGACACAGGCACATCCATACATCCAAATCTACAGCAATCAGCATAATTTGCCAATGTTTCCTTCCTTATTTCAATAGTCGACAGGAAGAAATCAGTTGAAAAAAATGTAAAATATTCTGATGACTTGGCTCTTCATCTGTCAAAGGCAAGAGTTCCTGCTTATTCCAGAACCCCAAATTTCTATATTGCAACTGAAAGACTTTCCAAAAGGAAAAGGCAGATTTCCCCAGCTGGTGTCCATCAGATGTTTTACTGGCTGGGGCTGATGGTAGTTGTAGTCCAAAACATCTGGAGGGTACCAAGTCAAGGAAGCATATCTAGAATCTGTGGACACTTAAGTACCAAGGACTAGGTCTAGTTTACATGTTAACAGTCATAATATGATGGTTACCACATAAATAACAATTCCTGTTCAGCAGCTCACAGTGCAAGTTAGTTGATTTCAATAAGTGATGAGAAGAACCCCATGCCATGCAGGGTTGTGTGCTGCCACAACTCCCCATTACCATGACCCTGTGAGAATTCCAGGCTGCTGACCTCTTATGATAGGACAAGCAGATGAGCTACGTGACTTGTTGGAATTAATAGCATTACATTGGCATATCTAGGACACACATCTAAAACTTCAAGTGGAGATGCCTTAAAACAGTGATGGCCAAACTTGGCCCTCCAGCTGTTTTGGGACTACAATTCTCATCATCCCTGACCACTGGTTCTGTTAGCTAGGGATGATAGGAGTTGTAGTCCCAAAACAGCTGGAGGGCCAAGGCATCACTGCCTTAAAACCATAACTCATTCATTTTCTTCCATACAACTTCCTTTTTGCTTTTTTCTAATAAGAGATTTTTTATATTTTTTATTTTTTGGTATGGAGAGCATAAATTAGGATTATCAGAAGAGAACTGTACTATAGATAACCTAGTGTACAAACTCCAGATAAAGTTCTTAGAAGTTATTTTTTCCTTTTGTCAGTAGTGAACGATATGCAGCTTCTCTAGATATTAAATACAGTGACAGCAATATCTCTCTTGTTTTTTAACATACAGATGCAAAACCCATCAAAAAACCAGACTGGATCCACATATGAAGCTGCCCCTGTATTTATAAAGGTAAGTAGCATAATCTAGACAGCGGCAGCTTGAAGCCAAAGGTGCTGTGGCAGGAGTGGAAGGCATTTTTGCTCACAGGAGGCTGGTTGCTAAATCTCTGTCCCAGGGTTTGATTGCTCTACAGTATAGGAAATGGAATGCTGGGCTAGACATCCTTTGCAGGGCTTTTGTGTTAATCTGTTTCCCCTTGGAATCTATCTCCAGATGCCCCCTCTTGTTCAGTGATATATCTTTGAAATATTCTCCATATTTCAAAAAGTGAAAATCTGCAACTGCTAGAGGTTTTATTTACAATTAAGTGGTATACAAATTCTTTTAAATAATACTGTTCATTTCTTCTTTATTTTGACAATCTCTATACCATTGAATTACAAAAATCTATAAGCAGTGTACCGCCACGGGGTGAGCTCCCGCTGCTCGGTCCCTGCTCCTGCCAACCTAGCAGTTCGAAAGCACGTCAAAGTGCAAGTAGGCGTTTCCGTGCACTGCTCTGGTTCTCCACATGCTGGCCACATGACCCGGAAGCTGTACGCCGGCTCCCTCAGCCAATAAAGTGAGATGAGCACCGCAACCCCAGAGTCTGTCACGACTGGACCTAATGGTCAGGGGTCCCTTTACCTTTTATAAGCAGTGTACAAGAAAATAAAAATCCAATTCCAAACAGTTGATCCCCAGTTTCTCTCTAAGCAGAGTAAGTGTGGGGAAGTCTTATGTCATGCATATTTACAGTACTTTTTAACTCCTTCAGGGTCTTCAAAACATTAGCACTACCAACGGCCAGCTAGTGGTGTTTGAATGTCGAATACGGGCATCACCCACTCTTCAGGTTCACTGGTACAGAGAGAACAATCAAATAATCGATTCTGCAGACTTCCGAATATTGAGAAAAAGTATGTTTCCTGATTTTTAAGAAAACTTCTGTATCTACTACCCAAATTTCCAATTTCAATTTATAAAAGAAAAAAGATTGTTTCTATCCATGGAATTTAACAAATCTAAACAAGCTGTAATCTGCAAAAATGTCTCAGGTTTGTGCACAGTGTTCGGCAAATCCTGTTGAAGTCAATGAAACTTAAGCAGCCAATAGTTGAATAGCACGGCAAACCTAACAATTAAATATCTACTTGCTGAGCAAAATGCAGTTAAATATTGCAAGCTTCTACCATGAAACATGTAGTCTGATACTACACGTTTACTCAGATCTCATTGATGTTTCAAGGAAAATACGCTATTGGATTAATATACGTATGACTGCATTATAACCAGGTGTTTATGGGGTTGTGTGACTGCTGCTGAACTGCATCTCTCCTGTTGGTGTCCATGGTAACATCTAGTAAAAGAAATACATGACTGTCCTGTTCAGCATTTCCCCATTCTCTGCAAGTACCAGCCAATGAATGGGAACAGGGAAAGAGGCGTGCTGAGCCAATGCCTTTTCATGTGTTTTCTTTTGCTAAGGAGAGTTTAGATGATGTTGGGAAGAGACATGTGGATTGGCAGCAGCCAGATGTCTGCATAATATCTAGTTAGCCCCTAAAAAGCTTTTATATTGGCCTTTTGGTAATGTATCTTTCAAAAGTGTGGCCCATGGACTTAGGCTGTGTACATGTGACATTTTATTCTAGAATCAGTGGAGACTATTTGTTTTTTTTCTACATAGTCCACACACAATCTAGATTTTTTTGCCCTTGAAAAGCACTTCTTGAGAAACCAGTTTATTTCTGAAAATAAAAACTCACTGCAGATTTATTCTGCATTACCTCATAGTGTGTCCATTTAGAACAAGATCAAAATACATACAGGTGGTCTTGAGTCTTGGCAGTAGGTGTGTGTGTCCACAGGTGCCCAACATTGTAGGTAGCGTATAGCAAGATTGCAATCACCGCTTCAAGGGGAAGGTTTTCAAACACATATCATGTACCCTCTTTGGACAACAAGATCTGAAATCAATCTAGATTAAGGTTACCAGATTGTTTTCAATGAATCCGGGGAAACTTTTCAACATCAATAGATTTTGTATGTGGACTGATTTGTATGAGGACTGTCCCTGGGAAACGGGGACGTCTGGTAACCTTAATCTAGATTAAAAGCATGTGAAGGACAAGCATGTTTAATTCCAGACTGAGAGAAACTACATTTTTGTGCTGCAAATGAATTAATGTGCTCAAGCAAAATTATATGCAAATGTCTCCTTCTACCACAGATACATACGTAAAGCAACAATTAAACTATTGTGTATTCCTGTTGTTTTGGGGCCTAATGCTAGCCTAGGGTTGACAGAAAACTAATTTTCCTCTACAGCCTCATGGAAGGCCAACAGGTCTAGTAATGCTGGCAGGGAAATAAGTGCTTAGTTGTATCTTAAGGTTCACAGCTTGTGTCTTTCAGATCTTCATTTTCAGTAGGCTTCACTAAACTAGTCTTTCCATTGATTGAAATGCAGTACAGATTGCGCTCTTGGCATAATTTGATTGAAACCTAAGGTCAAAACGTAATAGTATTGACTATTGTTTAAGTGTTTGCTTAAGTGGCTTTGTCCCAAACAGTACAGGAAAATATTTGATATGCACTATATGCTGAGGCACTGGAGATCAGTACTGAATAAGAGCAGCAATCTAACCTCTACTCTGTGCTTTTCCCAGACTTCAAGCACGCTCTCTCCGTTTCAGCTCTTTTCCAACAATGCATCCCTCCTCCAGCCCACCTGCTGGAGGTAAAAACAGGTGGGACTGTGCAACCCTGGGGAAAGGAAGTGGGACAGTCATTAAAATGAGAACAAATGGGTTGTATTGGATGACAAGTAGCACAGATTATAAACTGATAAGAAGGCTATTATGAAATGCTAAGCCTGCATGGCATTTCGAACTGCATCAGTACCAGAATCAAGCCTCATCTCGTATGTCCCTCATATTAAATGACATTCCACATACATCTTCAAGAGGCTCCAGTGACAGATGCGTTTTTCATCAGTGGGACTATCGGTATAGTATATTTATTAGGTTATGTATCTTGCAACAGTATTTACTAGAGTCATTAGAAACCTGTGTATTCAGCTTGTTGAACAGCTCTTACTGCTAGGAACTTTGTCCTGAGCATAACAATTAAGCCATTGTCCATACTGATGTTCACTCTCTCTGTCTGTCTCTCTTTGTGTGTGTTTCAGAGGCTTGTTCATCCCTGACCCCTGGTAAGTAATTCTAAAGGACTAGGCGGGAACTAGTTCCTGAAAACCAGGCAAATCCAACAACTAGTGACCCCAGATGAGAATGTGCATCCAGTCAGTACAATGAGGCTTAGCTGAGCGCAGCAATACAGAAGTGTCCCTGCATCAGTTACAACATGCACAGAATCTGCTTTGGTGTGCAGATATTTCTTGCTGCATCTGAGAGATATTGCTCAGCAAGCTGTATGCTGTATCATCAGTAAGAAATTCTGCAGCCTTCTGTGTAAAAGTGACACAACAGCAAGCAACAAAGTGCACATAATACTCAACTTCTTATATGCCTGTAGCCTAGCTGTACTAGTAAAGAGGTGTGTTGGTGTCTAGCTCAATGCTTTGAAGTCTGTCCCATTTAATTACCCATCAACATTAAATTAATTACTTAATTTAATTACTTGAATTAGTTTACTCCCATGTAAGTATACCTTGAATTGCAGTGGTATTTGTACACAGAATCTAATAATTTGTGTCATTCCTTTACAGCCGTTTTCATTAAGGCAAACCACGTTCTACATTCACCAGCCTGCATTTGTATAGTGGCCTTCTGAGTTCAGTTCTCAAAGCTTGAATGGGGTTAACGTTTGCAGAGGCTTACATTTAGATTGAACACATGTATTCTTCCTGTTTTAAAGGCTCTGCAATTGCTATTTGATTAGACCTTGCCTATTCATTTTATTTTGTCATAACTGAATTTGTTTAAAATCGTGAATTGTTTTTTGCGAACTGCCTTGGGAATATAGTGAACAAAGTGACAACAGAAACTGCTTCAAATTTGTAAGAATAACCATGCCTTAATTGCCAGAATAAACCATGAACTTCGATAGTACTGCCTTTTTACCTGAGAAGTACTTTATTTCCAGCAATAAAATCTCAGTTCTATGGAAAATTAGGTCAATTCCCACTGGTAGTATGGGAGAAATTGTAATATAGCTATGTTTAAAAATTCATTTTTAAGTGTCTCATTCAGGTATTTCCTCCTTCCAGAGGAAGTTTGCACCTTAGTGATTACAGAAGCATTTCCTGAAGATTCTGGAATATTTAAATGCATTGCTGAAAATGAGTTTGGTGCAGTAGCCTCCAGTGCATACCTTTTTGTTTCCCAAGGTAATTGCAGATTCTTCGCCCTCTCAGTTTTGGTGGGAGGGTAGGATGCTGTTTCTTCTCTGGAAGGATGACTTCTATTTCCCACTTGTCCAAAACAGCGTTACTTAAGCCTGGAATAGCTTGTTGCCAGCTGTGCAGCAGAGCAAAATGATCAGACTATATATACACAATCTGAAAGCTAAAAATGATTGTTTTTAAATATATCTAGTGAAGCTTTAGAGACACAACTTGCCTGGTCTAAAAATACTTTCTGAAAACTGAGTGCCTAGAGCATGGGTAGGCAAACTAAAGCCTGGGGGCCGGATCCAGCCCAATTGCCTTCTAAATCCGGCCCACGGATGGTCTGGGAATCAGCATGTTTTTACATGAGTAAAATGTGTGCTTTTATTTAAAATGCTTCACTAGGTTATATGTGGGGTATAGGAATTTGTTCTTTTTCTTCTTCTTCTTCAAAATATAGTCTGGCCCCCCACAAAGTCTGAGGGACAGTGGACCGGCCCTGTGCTGAAAAAGTTTGCTGACCCCTGGCCTAGATAATTAACGGAGGGCGTGTTAAGCAGTTAACATTATAAAAGCTAAGCAAGCCTTGCATTGCTCAGTACTGATAGCCTTGGACTTCCATGCAAGTTGTTCTGAGCTTTCCAAAGAATAATATGTATACTTTGATTTAATTAACTAAATCTAAATCTAAATCAAGGCATATCAATGGAGATTTGTTTGGTGCAATTCAGAGACAGTACAAGATGCTTTTGTGTTTCTTTACAGTCCATGACGTTCTCTCTTTTTTTATTTCTTTAAAAGCCTGCTCTTATTATTGGTTCTGGATTCTGTAATGGATTCCACAAGGATTCCCATCCTTAGTTTCTCTCTTTTCAGATAAGAACTGTCAGTTTATAAATAGTTTTAGTTGTTTTAGTTTCACTCAGAATATGCAAATCCTTTCCATCAAGAAGATACAGTGGAATTTCCCTGATGAGTAAAGAGATTAGAGAGAGAGTTACAATAGGGCTCTTTAGAAATCACTTTCCCACCCCAAACTAGACAATAATACAATGGTGTGAGTCAGTGCTTTTGGTTTTATATCTAAATTGTGCATTTCAGGAACAGAGGAGATTGAAGGATTTGAAGTGGCTCCCTCACTGTCAGCTACACCAGCCACAATGAACGTCCTCTCTACACCAAACAGCCAATGTGTAGGAATGGGAAGTGATGTAGACAACAAACCTTCCAGTGTTACACTACAAAAGTCTTCTGGCTCATCAAGTCCAGAGGAACCTGCAGGTTCCTGGTGGCGAAACTATGGTGACGAGAGCAAGGATTTTAGTGACATTTATGAAGAAACTTCAGATAACTCATATCATAGGTAAGTCAAAGCAAAGATTCCAATAACTCTTCTACTCAACTGTAGGAACTGCTTCCACTATAAATCACTGCAAACAATACCCTCCCCCTCCAAAAAATTACCCTAGATCTATAGGATATGAATGGATTTTGGAAGCACAGTTTCTGGTTTGCCTGCAAACAAATTGGCCTTCTAGTCTAGCCATGCAATTGCAGAGTCAGCTAGCTTTATATGCTCATAGACATTTTAATTTGGATGAGTTAGCCACAAAAGTCAGGCAGGTTGTTGAATAAAGTAAAGGGTAAAGGGATCCCTGACCATTAGGTCCAGTTGTGGCCGACTCTGGGGTTGCAGCGCTCATCTCGCTTTATTGGCCAAGGGAGCCGGCGTACAGCTTTCGGGTCATGTGGCCAGCATGACTAAGCCGCTTCTGGCGAACCAGAGCAGCGCACGGAAACGCTGTTTACCTTCCCGCCGGAACGGTAACTATTTATCTACTTGCACTTTGACATGCTTTCGAACTGCTAGGTTGGCAGGAGCAGGGACCGAGCAACGGGAGCTCACCCTGTTGCGGGGATTCGAACCGCCAACCTTCTGATCGGCAAGTCCTAGGCTCTGTGGTTTAACCCACAGCGCCACCCACGTCCCATTGTTGAATACAGACCCTTTAATTCAGTGGTAGGGTACAGCACAATAATGGTAAGCACAGCTGCAAACATTTTCATCTGGCCACAGATTTTCCAAAATATGACTTAAATTAAAACTAATTTTTGCTCTCTGAGGTTAAAAGATCAGCACTGTAGCAAAAAGAAAGAAATAAAAAGAAAAACCACAGAAAATTATTGTCTATGCATAAAACTAAAATAAATACCTGAACCCATGTCAAGTTCACTTGAGAACTAACACTTCATTGAGATAATATCTTTGCCTCAAGAATGTCTGTTTTCTGTGATAAAAAGCAATGAGTTGTTCAGTTGAGTGGAATATCCTATCTTTAAATTTGGTAATCAACATTTTAAAAACAATTACCTGTTCTGAATGCACCACTACAAATGAGCCAAGAGTTCCTAGTGGAATGATTTACACCTCTATAAAATTAATTTCAATAGCATGGCTACCTATAAATTAGAAATTTTTTAAAAAAACTGTTTCTTTTAATTTTGGTGACACCAAATTTTGATTTGGTTCTTAAAACCAATTTGGTTTTTCTATCTAACATCGTATCATCTCAGGGTGGCTTACAATATAATAAAACAGGAAGACAGCACTATGATAAGACTTAATTCAATGAAACTTATAAAAGCAGTATAAAATATGGAACCACAACCTGGGCTCTTCACTTGCCCAAAGAACCACAATTCATGCTCTTCATTTGCAATAACAACATATTTCCTGATAATCTCCCAAACCCCCTGGCAAACATGAGTTTTCACCTGACACCAAAATCCCAATGCCAGTCATGACTCTAGGAAGAGGATATTCTCTTGCTAGGGTGCCACCACAAATAATGCCCTATCCCATGTCCCCACATAATGCACTTCAGCTGATTGGTAGAACAATGAGAAGGGCCTCCACTCCAGAACTAAAATAATGGGCAGGCTGATGCAGGGAGAGGCATTATTCAGTTGTTTAGATCCTAAGATGTTTAGAACTTTGTGGGTATACACCATCTCCTTGAATTCCACCTTCACCTTCTTCTTCTCTTCTCTGGCGATCACTCGTAGCAGCTGAGTAAGATTGTCTTCCATAAACACGGTTTTAACAATGAGTCCGTAAGTGACTGTGGAGGCCAATTCTGGATCCACACGTCCTTCCACAGTGGGGACATTGGTTCCGGGCAGGAGTTGATCACGGTGTAGATTTGCCAAGCATGCCTTCCTCTTAGCACGTTTCTCCCTTGCATCCTGAGTTCAAATGTCTTCAAAGCCCATGACACCTTTGGTAAAGGCTGTTCTCCAATTGGAGCGCTCTCAGGCCACTGTTTCCCAATTGTTGGTGTTTAGTATAAAATGTAGTATACATTTTTTTAGATTTGGCTTGAGACAGTCTTTAAACCTCTTTTGTTGACCACCAGCATTACGCTTTCCATTTTTCAGTTCGGAATAGAGTAGTTGCTTTGGAAGACTGTAATCAGGCATCCGCACATGACCAGTCCAACGAAGCTGATGTTGAAGAATCATTGCTTCAACACTGGTGATCTTTGCTTCTTCCAGTACACTGATATTAGTTTGTTTGTCTTCCCAAGTGATGTGTAATTTTTTTTTGGAGGCACTGTTGATGGAATCTTTCGAGGAGTTGGAGATGGCGTTTATAAGTGGTCCATGATTCACAAGTAAGGTTGGTAGGCAGCCAGTAATAAATTGTCCAGATCATAAAGAAGAAGGTATATCTAGGTCTAGTATAACGTTGTGAAATATTTAAGCCTGTAAATTTGTGTGCTTTGGACTGGCAAAATACATTATGCATTAATCCATACATGGGATGTTATTGGAATTCTTCACAAGCCTAATTGCAAGGGAAATGATTGAATAAGGAAAATTACAAGGGAAATAACTGAATAAGTCTCCAGTCCTATATACTTACCTGGGAGAAAGTCCCATTGAACTTAATATGACTGACTTCTGAGTAGACATGTGTAGGGTCTTCTGGCTCCTTAAAAAAGATTTATTGTGTGTCATAGCTAATGTTGTAATAAGCCTTTAAGGAACTATGAGACTCTTTAGAATTTCAGAAATCCAGAGTTGTAGAATGTCCTAATTCCTTATGACACCTGAAAGTACAACCAGATCTCTCATGAGGTGGCCGTCATATGATCATAGTAGCAGTGGTTGTTTTCTGTCTCTGGCATAAAGATGTTTTGGGCCAGGCTTTATTTTCTAGTTTCAACATTGTGATGGCAAGTTCAGGATGACTTTTTACAGGGTTGTTTTTAGAAGAGGTAGATACTGGAGTCTTGATTTCTGTATTAATCTTTATTTACACATTAGAGCATACAGGCTTTATGAAGCTGATGGTTATACTACAGTTTCCTTCTATGCCTGCTAATTCTGACTTTTGACTGAAAAGGCTTGGTTTCAGTTACGTAGCCAGTTTCCTTTTCATAATCACTATTTTCTTTAGGTGGAATTTTATGCTAATCGGTACCCAATTAATGCTTGCTTGATAGAATGAGTGTCCAAAGTACTGGTATGTGAGCTTAATTTTACATTTCTAATCAGAACCTTAATACGGTAGTTTTCTCTGTAAAAGATAAACAATCCAAAAAGGAAGTAGGTACTTTTGGTTTACGCATTTAAACTTTTTCCTTCGCTATCAATATAGATCAAGGCAATACTGCATTAACATACTCTTTTGAACTGCAAATTCAGTGAATTTAGGGTGTAACATTGGAACTGTTATTTGTAGTGGAAATTGGGGGAATAAACCTTAGCTTTTTGGCTGACCTCAGTTACAGACAATTTCTCATTCCTGTTTGTTCCTGGATGGAACTTCTCACCTCCTCCAGTTGTAGCACAGAAGTTGTTATTCTTCTGTAGCTCAAAGCAAGCAGCTCAAAGCATGCAATGTGAAACTGCAGATTAAATGGCTTAAACCTAACATGTTTATTCAGAAGCAAAGCCCAGCAATTTTCAGTTGGCTTTACTTTCATGAAAGCATGCTTAGGTATGCAGCCCAAGATAGAACTTTTGGACAGGAAGTGAACATGCTTTACTACAGTGGAGAACGTATTGGATAATGCATGGAAAGTGATATTTGTGACCGGGTTGCATTTGGACCTAGTTTAAAGGTAAAGGGACCCCTGACCATTACGTCCAGTTGTGGACGACTCTGGGGTTGTGGCGCTCATCTCGCTTTACTGGCCGAAGGAGCTGGCGTACAGCTTCCGGGTCATGTGATCAGTATGACTAAGCCGCTTCTGGGGAACGAGAGCAGCACACAGAAACGTTGTTTACCTTCCCAACGGAGCAGTACCTATTTAGGGAACCTGTTTAGGGAAGCTTTTAATAGGTTATTGTATTTTAGTGTTTTGTTGGAAGCCACCCAGAGTGGCTGGGGAAACCCAGCCAGATGGGCGGGGTATAAATAATAATAAATAAATTATTATTATTATTATTTCTCTACTTGCACTTTGACGTGCTTTCGAACTGCTAGGTTGGCAGGAGCAAGGACCGAGCAACAGGACCTCACCCCCCCGTCACAGTGATTCAAACCACTGACTTCCTGATTGGCAAGCCCTAGGCTCTGTGGTTTAGACCACAGCACCACCCATGTGCCTAAACCCAGTTTAGTGCACCCTAAAACAAGGCTGGGGAACCTGTGGTCCTCTGATGGCACTGGACTCCCAACTCCCACCAATCTTTACCACTGGCCATGCTGCATGGTACTGATGGGGAGTCCAATGACAACTGGAGGGCCAACGGGTTTCTCAGAAGCCAGGCACTACCGGTATATTGTAAAGGCTGCCAGTTTTCATACAAGCTTTGTTTCTTATGATTTGTGGTTGCACAGCTGGACTTTTGTCACTCCAGCATCGTATTAGTGGGATGCTCTTCCTAAAGAGGTCTGCACACCCACCTCAATGCCAATGATCAAACTTGATGATTCAGAAAAGCCTTTGGGGTTATTTCAACTAGGCTGAACCATCACAATGGCTTCTACGGCTTTTTGCTGGCATTTATTTTGTTTTTACCAGTTGTATGGATTTTAAATCAAGTTGTTTGCAAGCTGCTTTGGTCATCCCCCTCCCAAAAGGTGGACTATAAACGTTTTATTAAATTAATAAACAATGCAAGACTTGGAATGCCTTCTAAGCACTGTTTATGAAAAATACTTCTGAGCTCTCTCTATATATTTAGCCATATCTGGAGACCTCAGTGCACATGCCACTAAAAAATAGGTTGGCCTTTAACCAGGGGCATTCTGTGTAAGTATGGATTATAATGCTGCAGTCGAACCCCTTTAAAGGAGTTCAAGATTTCCGTGCAAATCTCTTCGCTGAAATCTAGGCTGGAACTTTTCCAAGGAGGAAGGGAAGAAGCATCGCCGCCTGTGTATTGTGAGGGAAATCCGAGACTAGATGCCCAGAGGAGAAGAAAAAAATCACAAGCCTCTGGCCGCTTTCGTTTTTTCGGCGCCTAAACAAAGTGGTTGTGTGAATTGGGTGGGAAAGCGAGGCTTTCTTTCACGTCTCTCCACCATAAGCTAAGCATCCAGACACCTCGTCGGTTGGAACCGTCTGCCGAGACTCCCTGCCAGGGAGGAAGGTCAGAGGGGTGCTTGAACAAAAGGAGCGCCAGCAGGGCTAGGTTGGAAATCTGATCGGGTGCGACACAATCTCCCCTTGTCTCCGCTTCAGAATCAAAGTCCCCTCGACGGCTGGAATGGGGGTGTGTTTTATTTCGAAGGGGCTGCTCAATTTGCGAGAAGGGCTAATCCAGCGCACTAGTTTATTCTACCTCGTTAAACTCTTCTTCACTTCTGCACCTTCGCGCCTATCCTTCCACAGAGAGGTGGAGCAGCTTCAGGTCGTCCCTTCTCTTAGCTGCCTGAGCCAACCCGCTTTGCAAACGAAATGCCCAGTTAGATCATAATTTTAGCTTTTCCTCCAAAGCCGGGCTTTGGTTCGGAAAGTTCACCCGGTTCAGCACCGCTGTTCTCTTGGAAGAGGCCCGCTGAAGTTGGAGTCAGAGGATCATGTGCAAAATTTAGGCGCAGTTGGCAACCGCGGAGCATCCGGGTGCGCAGGAATGGTAACGCTCCCGAGGATGCCCTTGGGGCGGTGGGATTAGTTCGAGGCTATTCCGGGCTCGGTAGGCTGTGAGCTGCAATTTGCTTTGAATTGTAGTCCCGGTGGGCGTCTTTTTCCCGGCGGGAGGGGGGCCTTCAGTGAGATGGCCGGTACTGCAGCCTCAATCGATGAATGAAAAGTTGTGTTAGCAGTTGGGAGCACTTCTCTTGCAAATGTGTTCTTTTTTCTTTCTGTTTTAAGGGAGCCTTTCTCACCAAATTTACTTTATTTTATTCTGTCCTCCCCCAAATCCACGTGCTATACACGGACATGTTAAAAGTTAGGCTTGCTCCCAGTAGGACATTTTCCCATGCTTTTCTTTCTCCCCTCCCAGTATCGTTGCCCGCGCAGGCGCCATGGGCGGGGACGGGGGCAGCTGCCCCACATCAAGTAAATAAATAAAAATTACTAACTAAACTAACTGACCAATTGCGTCGCAGATAATTTGGTTCTGCCCCCCCCCAAAAAAACGCAAGGCCTCCCCACCCCCAATAAATCTTGGCTACGTCCGTGACAGGCGCCCCCGACCAAGAGACTTGTGCAACGGGTTTAAAGTGGCAAGCGGTCTTTTGCACGCCTACTCGGGAGTAAGCCTGATTGAATCCCTTGGGGTTTAGAAGAATAAATATGCACGATATATCGGCTTGCCTAACAGAATCTCTCGGCAGCCTGTGTCCTACCTAACGAGAGATGACCGTGATAGGGCGGGGGACTTTTATTCTGACACCTTAGCCTGGGTAGGTGGACAAGCGGGCACATCGGATGTCATTATTTGGCAGCAGATAAAAGTCACTGGCCTTATTAATACTAAGCAGAGAGCTACTATGATTGTAGTCTGTGTTAGTGAATGGCTGGCTTCCCCCACCAGCACTGGTTAAAAACACCTCAGGTGATACCATCTTTTGACAACAGGTAAGACTCTTTTGTTCCTCCCCTCCCGCCTTGCTTTTAAACCTCTGGAGCAGTAAGTGCGCCGCTTTAGAGGCTCCCGAGTGCTTAGCATGCTTGTAAAGAGTTAAGACCCACAGAGCCCAGCGAGAGTTTTGAGTAAAAACTCGTTTAGGAACTCGCTGTTAGTAATGGATGCGAGGTGCAGTGGAACCTTCTCTTTTAAGATGAGTTGGAAAGGGAACGTTTTGTATTTGTGCTCAGTAGGATATGTGTAAATGGCAAAGTCAATTATATTAGGATCTCACCGGCTCGGTTTGTTTGGGGTCTGGGGGACACCTTGCAAGCTTTATAGCAGGGGTGGGGAGGAAGGGTAGGTGTTTTAGGGTGGTAGTGTAGTATTAAAGTGTTCAGCCTTCTTCGCCATGCCGACTTGAAGGTGATTTTGTCTTGCATTCCTGAAATGTGCAAAGAGGAAGAAGTAGGAGACTTGTTGCTTTCTTTTTCATAATTATTTACTTAGGGTTGCATCTTCTTTTAAATATCGAAAGGAAAAGGCTTTATACAGCGCACCCCACTCCCCTTAATAATTTGATCTCACTGGGGAATGTATGACCTCATGGAACCTTCTTTAGGTTCTCCTGTGAAAAGAAGACAATGTACTGTATTTACACACACACAAATATATATAGCAAAACAGCTGATCTGGGACTCCACAGGGGGAAGCAGCTGCTATGCTGGTAGTTTTTGATTTGGAAAAATAGCTGATGGAGAAAGGGTTAAGTAGCTCTCCCCCCTACTATTCAACCCTCCTCCTAGAGGTCTTTTCACTAAAAAAAAACACAGTGGCATGCATGAGATTTGGGGAGCTTGCAGACAGGTGCTTGTGGGATGGGTGCTCTTGATGTATGCATTTTTTTTTTTGCGGTTTCCACACAACATTGTTGGTATAAGAATGGCAGCCTGTATTCTTCCCCCAATCTCATCAGGATTTACCCTGTCTGGGTTTAAAATATATCTATACTGTATATCTAATTAAGTTGTCTAAAAATTTGCCAACAACTCAATACAAATCCCTGTCTGGAAGCACCTATGGGGTTTGCTGTACAGGTGGATTTTCCCAGTAACACATTAATTGTTGGTTGTATTGATTTAAGTATTCCCCATAAGCAACTTTCTGAATTTTTGCTCAGTTTAAAAAAAATAAAACTTCCTCTTTATCTATCGCTTACAGTTTGCATATGAAGAGTCACGTTAATAGAAATTGTTGCTAACTAAATCTGTAAATGCTTGCTTCTTGTAACATCCATATGAGCATGTGCCTGAGGGTGGCTATGACTGCTAGTTCAGACAGAAAATGAATTGTGAACATAATCTCCTGTATAAGGTTTATCTTTTGTGGGTTGCAAAAAGTTGTGGTTAATTAGGTAATTCTAATCTATAAACCTTACATAATTAAAGTTGTTTCTGCATATTTGCTGCTCACTGATTTTGGTAGTTCTCTATAAATTGTTGATGAAACTGGACTCTAAATCTGAAAGTGAGGTCTAAACTTTTAATTTCCCAGATGACCCACTAGCTTCCAAGGAACTACTTGGAATGACTACTTGGCTTTAATAATAATAATAATAATAATAATAATAATAATAATTTATAATGTATACCCTGCCCATCCGGCTGGGTTTTCCCAGCCACTCTGGGTGGCTAAATTTATTTAGTTGTGTATATAAATTTCTGTAGGTTTAGCACAAGCCCGAAAAAGGCAAGCTCACTCACCCAATTAATTTCAGTGGGACATCAACAAACATTTTCTGGTTAGAACTTGTATCTATAGTTGTAAAATTACAGCATAAAGAAATCTTGGTTGTTGAGAAGGCTAACAGTATGTTAGTGAGGAGCCATGTTTTGTTAACCCTAATATACTAGTATATTCTGTAACCTTTTTTTAATGAATTCAAGTCAATTTATGTGAGATGCATTAGAGCAGCTCATATACTTTTAGTGTTCTCGGCTTTGAAAAAATTAATTTTTTTCTGACCTGCTTATGCTTTCTTCTGACACACAGCAGCTAGAAGCATCCCTTTTAATGAAGGCAATATTGGTGCTTGTTCATTGTACATACCTTTCACACAAGTTGTGAAGCCTCCATGGAAAATTAGTGTTAACGTTCTGTAATTATAGGTCATTTATGGAACCAAAGTTTTGCTTTGTTTTTGGGGTCTCCAGTAGTTGACCGCTACATTGTATGCTGAGCACTGTGATCATTTATTTAATGGGCTAGTATCTTTTAGTGGTAGCTATAGGGGTAATCCAACAAAAGTAACTCATTGAGTTCCATTGCTTTCAGTGGGTGAGAGGTTGTAATCAACATGTAAATTAATATGTAGTAATACTGTATACTAAAGCAAGTGTATTCACTATTGTATTTTGGAGAGCTGAACTTTCAGAAGCATGTAAAGTGGAAAACTTTTAATAAAGAGTTAGCAGGGGGGAAAGAGGTTAGACAGATATACCTCCAGGATACTTTAGGTACAAGACGTTATGTTTTGTCAGGGTTGGGCAACCATTGGAACCTTCCAGTCTGATAAGTCTACATGACCTTTTGCTAGTCATTGTGGCATGCCATTTATTTTTTATTTGTATTGTTTTCCTAAAGGAATTGCCATCATCAAGACAGCCACACTCTGCTGAGGCAGGGATTCTGTTCCACCCAGGAACCTAGCCGAGAAAGGCCACAAAATTTATCAGCTTATTCTTTCCAGCCACCAACCCAAAGCCCTTTTTTCACCTTCTAAAACACAGGACAATTGTGAAATCTTCACCATGAGTGTCAGTAACCTCCCATCCGTGTCCTCTATGTATCAACCAAGCATGTTTAACTATGAGCGTCCAAAACATTTTATCCAGTCTCAAAATACATATCAAGGGAAACCACAGCCTCCAGGACCAGAAACCTCTACTACGCTTCCAAGCAGGCAAACCAAACAGTCTTCCATTCTAATCCAGCCTTGTAATCCTAATGAGAAGAAGTTTTCTTCCTCTTCATCGCTGAGCTCGCCAATCTCACTCTCCTCACCTTCATATAGTGCTTCATTTCCCGTAACACCTGCATCTGCACAGTCTCCTGCTAGCTCCTCATCTGGGCAGAGGATTTCATCCATGCATAACCAGTCCCCTGCGGCATTCCTTTGCTCCGTGTTGCCCTCCCACTTTGATTATAATAGCCAAGGTCCTTCCTCAGTGGAGTCAAAGTAAGTATGTTCTTTCCCTTTGAAGTATGTGTATGTATGGCTCTTGAAAACCCTTGGCCTGTTTCATCCTGTGCTCCCATGTACTGTACTCAGCTTCAAGTGTTGACTCTGGAGACAGGAGGGGAAACCAGGAATGGCAACCTTGAGAAGTGCCCTTCATTTTGCAAAGTCTGCTTTTGCTTTTCTAAATGCCAAGGGATGGGAGGTATGAGGTATGAGACATGAGACTTCCCAAAGCTTAGTATAAGAGAAGGCAGAACATGGTTGAAAAATAAAAGTAGTTGCAGAATGTCCCATTCTGTTTTTTAGTTGGATACTTAAACCAGGCCCCAAATGCATGATTATATCTGTGCTCTTCACCTCAGTCTCCCCACCCTGGCCTCCTGGTTGGCGTATGACAAAAGCCATGTCTGTTAAGGGATCCTTTTTAAAGACAGGATAAATTATCTTAAGCCAGATACGTATCCCTTACATTTTTCCAGGTTTTAAACATGAATTGTGGCTCTGTCTTTTTGTGAAAATAGGTGGGGGGACTGCTTGACTGATTTATGTGTTGATTGACTTTAGTAGGGCAACCCCCAACAAGCAAATTTGCTACAATCCTAAGCAGACCCAAGTCCAGTTGAACTCAAGAGTTACTTCTGGGTAAAACATGCTTAGGACTGTACTGTTAAATCATAACCAAAGTTAGTCTTTCACTGTGTTTTGGTTTCACCAGAAGCAGCTTAGTCATGCTGGCCACATGACCCGGAAGCTGTACGCCGGCTCCCTCGGCCAGTAAAGTGAGATGAGCGCCGCAACCCCAGAGTTGTTTGCGACTGGACTTAACTGTTAGGGGTCATTTACCTTTACCTTTTTTTTTACTCCCCACTGAGGATGTCTTGAATTTCCGCCCTAGCGATAATTCCTCATAGAGTAGGAATTATTAAGCCAAGCAAATTACACAAAACAAGTGGAATTATTCCCTGCATACAATCTATCCCTCAGTGGAGATATTTCCTGCTCTCCAGTATATTATGGTTTTGATAATGTATATTTAGAGCAGACAAATATATAACGGAGAAAATATATTGTGGGAAATTGAAGAATGAAAACTCTCCCCCGGTCCCCTTAAATTCTTTGAAATGTTTTATTGACAGTCAGCTTTCTTGAAAAACGAGCTTCATACCAATTAGGATAAGTGTTTTGTTCCCAGAATAAAGGACAACTCTTGGTAGTGCCCAGACAGAACGCAATGTTCCACCTTCCTTGTCTCTCCAAACAACCCTTTCTTGCTGTGCTGTGAAAAGCTGTGGCATTCATATTCTGCATAATATCTGAAGGGCACAAAGGAGCGCCAATGGCAGGAGTGTTTCCTAATCATAATAGGGCTGAAATGCAGGTGCTACAAAGGCAAGAATTTGTCTGTAAGGGTTACGCATTCCTGCATTAGCCAGCATAATACATGATACGTATAAAATACTTTGCATTCCTTTAATGCTTTTCATTGTAAAATTGCTAAACATTTTGCCATTATTTAAGTTCTCAGAGGTGGATAATCCTCCAAGACTAGGACTGCAACCCTAAGTATGGATACCTAGAATCAAGTTCTATTGCAATCAGTATGACGGAATTGCAAGTAAATGTGTTCAGGAGTTCAGTGTGAGACAACAGACAGAAGACCCAGTGGTGGACTGTTGGGGAAGTAGCATGCAAATATAGTAGAATCAGGATTCCTGGTGTTGGTGAATCCTGCTGTGAAATTATTAGGAGTGAATTGCCAAGAAGCTCTGAACTAAAAATGCCAAAAAATTCAGGGCTCACAGATTGAGAGCTAATCCTGAGTCTTCCTTCATAAAATAAAAAGATACTCTTGCAATTATCTGTTCAGAGACAGATTCCTTATGTCTCAGTCTTAAAAATAAATCAAAAGTTCAATTTTGGCCATACCGGATGTCTTGTTGGCACATGACTTAGCTCTCTTTTCTATAAAAAATAGTCCTAGGTTGCAGAAAATGAAATGACACAAGTAAGCTACTGGCAGTACAGTGGTACCTCGGGTTACGAACTTAATTTGTTCCGGAGGTCTGTTCTTAACCTGAGGTACTAATTTAGCTAATGGGGCCTCCCACTGCTGCTGCGCTGCCGGTGCCCGAGGTACTACTTCCGGGTTAGTGGAGTTCATAACCTGAAGTGTTTGTAACCCGAAGCATTTGTAACCCAAGGTACCACTGTACTCAATGTATGTACCTATTGAGGCAACATTCAGTATATGTACCTATTAGTATTAAGTAGCTTGGAGAATGCCCAGAAAATAAGGGGCGGACCAATAGCTTGTGCCTTCTTCCAAACATTAATTATAATATGGGGTCAAATATGTGGCAGGTGCCATTGCCACCCAGTAAACTGCATAAGCCTTATTCACATCTTACTTTCATGTAGCATGTTACTGTGATTACTTTAGAACTGGGTCTAAAGTGCCACTTGCTTGGATCACACATACCTGCTACACGTGAGCAGGAACATGTGTGTTTGGCTTTCATCTCAGACAACCATGAGCAGCATGTGGTTGTTTGAGGAAGGAGACACCACATCAGAAGTGTGGCTAGAAGCACAGCCCCACTTGAAAGTAGTTGCAGTAATATCCTGTGCATGAGTAACATGTGACTATGGCTACCAGTGTGTCTACATATGGTGTTGATGTTGCCTTCTGGCACAACAACTGAGTAGCAAGACAAACTTCTAATGGAGCTGCCTTCAGAAGTATGTCTTGTATCCAGCTCTAAATAGCTACCAATTTCACCTTTCCCCTTAAATTAGCAGTTATTCGAAGCCTATGTACAAGAAGCAAACCAGCAGCACCAAACCAGTGCAGAAGACATCTGACAGAGAGATACAAGGAACGAAAGACGCCCTCATTCAAGACTTGGAAAGGAAACTGCGATGTAAAGACAGCCTTCTCCATAACGGGAACCAAGTAAGAGATGTATATTATCTGGCAGAGGGGAGCTTGCAAGTTAAGTGACTGAGCTGGATGGCTCTGAGCTTAGTTACCGTGCAGTTTGTGCATCTTAAGCCAGGCATAGCCAATGTTAACTCCTATCAGTCCAAGCCAGTATGGCTCATGTTTTACTAAAACAAATATTTATTTCATGAATTTTATATATTAAAAACATTAAAAAATCAGCAATAAACTAAAAACAGATTACAACAAACATACACAAGTATACTACACATCTGGGAAGGCTTGTCTAATAAATATGATTTTAGCAAGTTCTAAAAGAGCATGTTGAAGGCACCTGCCTGATGTCAGTAGGCAGGGAGTTCCAAGTGTATGTGATGCCACACTAAAAGATTGATTTCTTACAAATGCAGAATCGATATTATGTGACACCTATAACACCTGTAATGTATGTTGAAACTGCCATTCAAACTGTGTCAGTTGAGAAAGACATTCTCTAGATTAATTTAGGAGTACTTTTAATACTAAAGGCAATCATTTCAGAATTGGGAATGATTTCACTGAAGTGCTGTCCTCCAGAGCTATTGAGCTCTGGCAACAGAGTGGCTTCTTAGAGATAAATTGGCCCTTGAGTCAACAGTGCTTAATTTCTGATCAAGTGCCATTCATGGATGTAATCCTGTAATTTACAGTTGATGCCAAAGCCATAACATGATCAAAGTCAAAGCTAAAATCCTATGGTAAGGATGTGTGAGAGATTAGTTCAACCACCAGGATCTCAACCATCAGAGTATGTCAGACTATGTTGTAGCAGGCAATTAACTACAAGGGTCCCGCTGAAAATGTCACTTCTGTGTTGAGTTTTCCCCTGATGTCAACATCAGCTTACCCTGTATATGTCATTAATGTTTTTCTATAGCAGTCATCTAGGAGAAGGTGAGGGTAGCAAGCACATTATGATTTTGAGTAGATTGAACTGGATTGACACTGGGTACATTGAATTAGACATTGAAAGAGGAGGAGAAGGAACTCCACACAAGGCTGTTACTTGCCACAGTAACCCCATGGTTTTACCTGCTTACACCTATTTAAAAGAAGTGGTGTTGCACTTCGTGCATCTTGTCCCAAAAGGTAATGGATTTGAGATCTGAACCTGTGCACCCATTGAGCTTGCACAGAACACTTGTAGTACACTAACTTATTATTGCTCTTGCTTTATGTATTGGCCCAAGCTGAATCTATCTCAAATGAGTTAAAGCTTCTATTTAACTTCCCAGATCAAGTATTTTATAGTTTATTCATTCATCAGGTAGCTTGAATTGTGTAACAACCATTAGTAATTTGCAAGTACAGTACTCTCAAGCAGTGTGTGTGTGGATATCTGCCTGGATCAGCTGTATGTTTAGTAATAAAGGTAAAGTCCAGTCAGAGTCGATTGGGGTGCAGCGCTCATCTCACTTCAGGCTGAGGGAGCCGGCATTTGTCCATAGATAGCTTTCCAGGTCATGTGGCCAACATGACTAAACTGCTTCTGGCGCAACGGGACACCGTGACGGAAGCCAGAGTGCACGGAAACGCCATTTACCTTCCCGTTGAGTGGTACCTATTTAGCTACTTGCACTGGTCTGCTTTCAAACTGCTAGGTTGGCAGGAGCTGGGACAGAGCAATGGGAGCTCACTCCGTCGCAGGGATTTGAACTGCCAACCTTCCAATCAACAAGCCCAAGAGGCTCAGTGGTTTAGACCACAGCGCCACCCACATACCTGTTTTGCAATAAGTCCTCCCTTGGCCCAAGCCCTGAGAGACATGCATGTGGAATGGAATCCAGAGCTAGTTTTATTCTTGTTAATGTGTCCCTTCCTTGGTTCTCCTGACTGCAGTGAAGAGATCCCCTGAGTAAATCAAGTACTGGAATACTTTAAGGAGTTCATGGGCTTGTCTTTCAGTTATCTCTTCATGTAGTTAGCTCTGTTATGCTGAATAGGAATTAGAAGTTCAAACAGCATTAAACAGCCTTTTCTAACTAACCTTTTCTTTTGCTCTGTGTTTAGCGTTTAAGCTACGAGGAGAGAATGGCTCGCAGGTTACTTGGACCAGAAAATGCTGCATCTGTGTTTGAACCACAGAGTGAAGAAAACATACAGGATGCACAAGTAAGGTTTTTTTTTTAAATATATATATATATTCACAGTCCAGAACATAAATTGGGATTTCCAAAAATAAAATAAGACTGGGGGTTGGTAACTGATAATAGTAATATTTGTTCCTGCTGTCATCCATACGACCTAGCAGAATTTTTTTCTGAACAACATTCAAGGGATGGATATTAGGATTCTTCATTTGAGGAATAAAGATACATTACGCTGCCCAAGACAAGACATGGATTAGGTAACACTTGTGTCCTCCCTCCATAGTTTTCCATGTTACCATGGTAACATAAGGATAAGACCACTTCACAAATGGCCTGTCATGGGTCACTGCAATATGCATAATAAATACATATTCATAATAATAAAGACATATGCAGGTTAAATGTAGGAAAGGAGGAGTACTTATAGCCATCTGTGGGTTCCCATTCTGTCATGACCCGCACCATGAGATGATTACTTCAGCAAGCCCAAGAGGCTCAGTGGTTTAGACCACAGCGCCACCTACATACCTGTTTTGTAATAAGTCCTCCCTTGGCCTAAGCCCTGAGAGACATGCATGTGGAATGGGATCCAGAGCTAGTTTTATTCTTGTTAATGTGTCCCTTGGTTCTCCTGACTGCAGTGAAGAGATCCCCTGAGTAAATCAAGTATTGGAATACTTTGGAATCTGTGGGTTCCCATGCTGTCATGACCCGCACCATGAGATGATTACTTCAGCTGACACGTATAGTTGGCTTGTATAATGGCTAGTACATCTACCTTGCTTCTAGAATTTGCACCGGATAGTGATTCCTTGCTGCATAGAAAATGCTAAATGGTCACCTGAAAGATCCAACAAAGCTGTCAGACCTCTTTGTCTTTCACCTTGAGGTGATTTCTCTCCCACACCGAATTATTGTGACTCAAATATAATTATAAAATAAATCCCAATAGTACAGCAAAATTTTGATCCAGTTCACTGTGGCAGATGCTCATAGTGTATTGCTGCTCAGATGTGGCCACAGTGGCTTTCCGTAGCCAACAGGACACAGGAAGAAGTGGAGTGATGGGAAGAGAGCACACAGAGCCAAGGAAGTTGTAGGAGTGATGCAGAACACAGCATGCAGAAGGATGATGGTGAGCAGAATGGGCTGCACTGTATCACTGAGCATCCTAAGTGCAGATGCTTCTCTTTTTCAGTGGAACAATTGAGCCAGGAAATGCGCTTCCCCTCTGCTGTTGGAACACTGGGATCTGACTGAGGGCCCATATACACTACCAATTTAAAGCAGTATTGTGCCACTTTAAATAATTTTGTCGTTCCCAAAAGAATCCTGGGAAGAGTGGTTTGTTAAGAGTGTTGAGCGTTGCTGGGTGACCCCTATTCCCCTCACTGAGCAATCTTCAAATTAATTTAACAATCAGTGCCTCTTCTCAGGGAACTTGGAGAATTGAAGCTCTGTGAGGAGAAATAGAGGTCTCCTTTAATAGCTCAGGACCCTTAAAAAATTACACTTCCCAGGGTTCTTTGGAGGAAGCCATGACCATGTAAAGTGGTGTGATGCAGATGGGGCCTGAGACAAAGGCTGATCTTGGCCCCACATTACCAGTATTTGCTCCATTGATGTATAGAAAAAGTAGAAAAAATGGGGGGAAATGATTGGGGGAACTATATCTGTGGCCATGGTTAAATCCCAGGTGGAGAATTTATTTTCGAGTATGCTTTGTCCTAGCTGCTGCTGTCAGTGGCCTCTTCAGCTACTGGATTTATGATTTATTGATGGCTGATTAGGATTTTAACTGGCCCAGCTTACTCCCAGTACTGGACAGAGTGGTATGGCAATTAAATGGGGAGAGGAGTGAGAGACAAGGCTTTTACTTAAGGTTTTGGTAGGGTAACAGTTTAAAACAATGGGAAGGGGTTGGGGGGAGGTAACCAAATTTTACATTTAAGTAGCTAAGATAAGATAAAATAGAGAAATGCATCCAGCTATATCTATATTAGATGTTTTCCTTACCAAGACAATACTTATCAATTTGCATCTCCAATTTCCATTTCAGGGTCACTTTTTGATTTTTTTCTTCCACTCCTTTCTGCTGCAGTATCCACCTGCTCCCTAACACTTTTGATTATTCCAACTCCCTTAAAAGTCTTTTCAGCCCTCTTCTATCTCCTTGCAGCTGTTCAACTCTTCAGGTTTTTATCTCTCTGTCTTCCCAACTTTCTGACTGATTACCCCCCTTCTTGGAGTTTAATGGTGTTGAAAGGCTGTAGGAGAGTCTCTGTTACCACCACACTAGTCATAGTGTTATTGAACCTCAGTTATAATTGTTTGAAAATACTTATATCTCTCAAAAACTTCTATAAAGTCTCTTAACACTGGACTCTGAAGACAAATTTGCAATGCCAAGTCATTACGTTTATGACAGGTACCCTATTTTGAACATAACTTATATAAAAGTTATCTCAAAGAAAAACTTTTAAACACAAGGAGGAGAGTTTTAGTTAAGTGTCTATTTCTTCTTTAATTGCTAGGTTACTAGGGGAACCTTTAACCTACAGTATCCCATTGTACAAAATTCTCTGAGTAAAACATCCCCATTTACTTTTAACCTGCCTGTGAGCTTTTGACTTTCCTATGCACAAGAGAGTTTAAAGTGAAAAGGACCATTTTATAAACATCAGTACGAAATAGCTAAAAGTCCTACTTCTTCACAATGTAAAATATTGTCAGATATTATCTTCTAAAAATGCTAGCCGATAGCTCATTGGCGTAGCAAAATAAAAATACCCATGTTAGATAGTTCATGAGCTTACTCTGGTGTAAAGGTTCTCTTGACTGCTAAACCAGTGTTCCAAAATGCAACTATCAGATGTGAAGAACTTGACAGAGTGTTAATATCGTACTGTGTTGGATATACAAATACCTAGAACTGTTAGTGCTGCACTTCCTATAATTAACTGTCCTCATTGCTAAAATGGCAGGAATACCACTGTGCCTGAATTATACCTTGTATTGAATTCAATTACATCTGTTCTTTAAAATGCTAAGATGAGTTGTGTTAGTGAGGGAAAAATAAAATAAAATCCCAGTTGCTCTCATAAAGCCCGTGTGATTTGGTTCTAGTGCTGTGACCTAACAGGGAAAATATTTTCCAGCTTAAGATGTGCTGATTGCCATTGGTACCCTTTTATGAGTGTGCACAACAGTGTGCTCTTGCCAATACTTGACTCTATTCCTGGTCAGCTGAAGGACACTGTGTCCCTAGCTCTCATTTCAGATACTCCAGTGGGATAATAGTCCCCCCACCCCACCCCACAACAAAGGTGACATGTTTGCCAAAATAGTTTGGACCAATGGAAAGAATTGTGTCATTCCTCTTGCGCATGACTCTGGCTCACATTTGTGACTGCTGATTATGATGACTTTAGGGGATCAGTTTCTTTTATAGTCTGCATTAGAAAGTGCTTGTGGTTTTAAATGAGCAGTTTGTTTCTCCAGAAAGATTTAAGCTGTAGGATGTTCAATTGAGAGTCCATCATATGTGTTCATGATTAAAGCAGTGATCATTACCTCTTCTGATTTTTGCAGCATCAGAACTTGGAAAGCACACGACTGCACGTTCCTTCAGCACAAGCAAGGTACATATTATGTGCACATTAACCTGCAAGGTGTATGCTAATGACATGAGATCTGATCCAAACTGCATACACTGGTTGTGTGAACTGTTACCGATAGTGGCCCTAGAGCAAGAGTAGCCAGCATAGTGCCCTTTGGATGTTCTTGGACTACAGCTCCCATCAGACCCAGCTAGCATGGCCAATAAAAAGGGATGATGGGAGCTGTAGTTGAGCAACATCTGAAGAGCACCACATTGGCTACCTTTCCCCATGGTTTGAGAGCCTTGGCCAAGAGAGTCGTTTGGAGTCCCTTAAAGGTATGAAAGCAAGTCAGGCATCCACATCATCTGGTCCAGCTGCTTGCCACATGTGGAAGGTCTGAAGTGGGAAGCCTGCTCATAATCATATGAAGTTGAATGCCCAATGGGGACAGAGTTTTTAAATCATACACTTCAGCGCATATAATTGATTCTAAGTTCGGGAAAACATGTATTATAAACAATGTAGTTCAGTCTTCCTGTAAGGGGAAACTGTGTAAGGCACAAGATACCACATTAAATACCATGAGGCCAAAGATGGGAGTCATCCTATGAAATATGCATGAGTTATTCTCTTCAACAGTCCTAGATAGTTTATTGCCATAATGAAACTGCAAAACTAGAAATATAATTTTGCCTCTTTGGAAACTATCCTCACCAGGCTATCGTGTAATGGAACTATTAACACATACTTACTGTGGGTGTGTAGGGGGAGAAAGATTATTATAGGAATACTTTATTGCCTTGTTGATGTGCCCTTTTAGGAGCAGGCCATCTTCAAGAGGGGAGAGGAATGAGCAAGGGTCAATCCAGGAGAAATTTTTTCAACCACGTTTTGTACAAGTGCCTGAAGACATAACAGTTGAAGAAGGAAGATTTTGCAGGATTGATTTCAAGGTAATGTATGATTTCAAGCCACTTTCAACACAGCTGTGCCTCCTAATAGATTTAAGCAGTGCTTTTTTTCGGGGGGGGGGGCGCAGGGGTATGCATACCCCTAAACATTTAATGAATCCTTGTACTTTTGTCCATTTACTGTATTTATTTTTCCCGATTTGAACTATAAAAAGGTGATTTTCTTGAGTCAAAATGAGAGTACCCCTAAATGTTTTTTTAGAAGGAAAAAAACCCACTGGATTTAAGAATTGCCTTGTTGGACCAGACCATGGTCCATTTTGTTCAGTGTTCTGTTTCCAGCTATGGTCAGTCCCATGGTTCCTAGAAGCTCACAAGTGGGGCACAGAGGTAGTATCCTTCTGTTTTTGTTTTCCCCAAACCTCTGAAGCTTTGGAGGTATATTGCCTCTGATCATGGAAACAGGATTAAACCTACATCCTCCATGAATTCACCAAATCTCTCTGTAAAAGCCATCTAAGTTGCCGGCCCCCACTGCATCTTCTACTAACATATTCTGAAAGTCAATTATGAAATTCCAGTAAGAGGAATTTAGGGTATGATTGGAAACCTTCCTGGGCTGCCTGATCAGCCACTGCCACAAGGCAAGGCATTTTTAAAGAAACATATTAACACTGCAAAAATGTGGAGCAGTGTATTTTCTGCAAACCGAGTGCATACTGTAGTTTGGTTTGTGCTGTGCCTAGTAATCTTCACAGAAATGAGAGTCTCGGCACAATTTTGCTAGTGTTCTTGTGACCTCCCCCCTGCACTGCCTTTTTTGTGCTTGCATGTTGACAAAATCTGATAATGGGCAGAAAAGTCTGAAGTTTTGCAGGCCACTGAGCATTGCCCCAGTTATCCCTTGTGACCTAGTTTTGTGTCATACAATTTCTTTCACACAGTCAATGTCACACCACTATGTGTTGTATGTATTTTTATAGCACAGACCCATTTTTTGAATAGAAATCACTCCTCGTCTTGTTTGTGTTATTTTGTTAAACTATGACATTTATATATGACAATACTAGACTCTTTTGTAGACCATGTGGTATGAACGTAGCTCTGTTTCTGCTTTACAGTCGTACCTTGGAAGTAAAACGGAATCCGTTCCGGAAGTCCGTTCAACTTCCAAAACGTTTGAAAACCAAAGTGCGGCTTCTGATTGGCTGCAGGAAGCTCCTGCAACCGATCAGAAGCTGCAGAAGCCCCATCGGACGTTCAGGTTCCAAAAGAACGTTTGCAAACCGGAACAGTCACTTCTGGGTTTGTGGTGTTCGGGAGCCGAAACGTCCAATTTCTAGGGCCTTTGACAACCAAGGTACGACTGGGTATGTTACAAAACTGCAACCCAGAATAACACGTACTACACAAATCAGTCACAATGTGTGCAGTGATTCTGCATATATAGAGTATCAAATGAACACACATTGATGTTCCCATGCAGACATGCCATTTGGCATGAATTATAGTACCACAATACCTTTATCTGACACTACCCCCTTGGTATCTGTTGTCTTTCCCCTTGTAGGTCAGCGGCCTCCCAACTCCAGATGTGGCATGGTACCTAAATGGAAGATTAGTTCACCCAGATGACTTCCATAAAATGATCGTATCTGAGAAAGGCTTCCACTCATTCATTTTTGAAGTCGTCAGGGTCTATGATGCTGGAACATGGGAGTGTGTGGCTTTCAACCGTGCTGGAGAAGCTTCCTTTACAGTAAAGCTAGATGTCATTGGTATGAGAGAGCTTTGTCTATTTGGAAACAATTTTTTGTTTCTTTACTTCAGCTGGTGCATTCTGTTACAAATATCCTTTCTTTATGTGCTCTTTGATAAGGGCTGTATCTAAAGAAATTTTCAGAATTTTAAATTATTGTGACATAAAGTCATACCTTGTGTGCATGACTTTCTAAAAATGAAATTTCTAAATGTTATCTACAGTGATGGGGTTTCTAATTCCACTGAAAGTGGGAATCCACTACTTAGTCTCAATATATGAGTTTGAGAGCTGTTCTTCTGCTCCTACTCTTTTGGGTACAGCACCAAATGAAGTGTATAGCCGGCATGGATGCACAGCCATCGATACTGAAATAAATAGGAAGACTAGGTTCATAAGCAGGGCTTCTGGATACGAAGTGAGTTCAGAATGGAACCACTGATGCAAGCATGTGTGTCAAAGATTGCACTGTCCAGGATATATCTTTCATTTGCAGCAAAAGAGGGAAACCCCAAGCAATTGAGGAGGGAAAGCTGGAAGCAAAGGGGTAGAAGAAACTGTTATATTAAATGTCAAGTCCTTCAGCAAGGGATTTCAAAATGCAGACTCCTAAGTCCTTAATTCTGTTGTATCCACTTTCTTTCTACTTTTCTGTTAGTTTCTGTATTTTTGAAATGACCAGATGAAGGACCTGATAGATTGAAATATGCTGGATTATAAATACATTTGGGATATTAAAAATGGCTTTGTTTTTATTTGCCTTCACTTTTAGTCTGTCATGGCTGTAAGATGTCATCTTTTGTCTTTTTTTTTTTTTAATCCAAACTTCTATCTAGCTCGAGAACATCGGAAAGCCCCAACATTCATCTTTAAACCTCAAAGCACAAGAGTTTATGAGGGGGATTCGGCCAGACTTGAATGCCAAGTGTCTGCTATCCCCCCACCACAAATATACTGGAAGAGAAATAATGAAATGGTACAATTCAATACAGACAGAATCAGGTGGGTATCTGTATCATGATGGGCCTCTCAGCTGTTCAGGAGTCAAGTTGAATCAAATACTGTTGGTGGGTCTAGTTTAATGGTTTATAAACTGATATGTGGTGTTTTTGGCTCCAAGCATTGGGAAAAAGGGAATTGCTGTGATTTTCAGCTTCATCACTCTTCTACAAAAAAAAGTGTTGTTCAGAAGACTGTATTATAGTCTGCAGTGTGGGAGAGCATTTTTGCTTTAAGCAATCTTGAGCTAGATGTGGACTAGATGTTGAATGTGGAGAAGGGGCCCTCCAAAGTGACTGCATAATGGGAATTTGCAAAATATTAGAAACTGTTAGGACTTGAAAAGTGGGAGGGGATCTGCAAGATGAGGACTTGCTTACATGGCCTGATACTACATTCAGCTCAAGGGCACTGCTGGACAGTCTCTATAGCGCCCCCTGGGTATGGTCTGAAGCTAAGTAGGCCTGCCCAGGATCTGGGTGGATGACCACTTGGAAAACACATTCATGCTGCTTTGAGTTCCATGATGGAAGAAAGGCAAAACATAAATATCAGCAAATTTATATATGCAGTTGAATACAGGTCTGTGTCTTAGAAATACCTGGCAATGCTTAACAAGAATGATTTTCATGAAGTATATTAGCCTTAAGGTAGGAGAGGGGACTGTAATCTTCATTTTTTTTTGTCATTTTTCTCTTTTCCTAGTATGTTTCATGATACCTCTGGGAAGGTTTGCTTGCTGATCCACAATGTAAATAAGAAAGATGCTGGTTGGTACACAGTATCTGCTGTCAACGAGGCAGGAGTGGCAACATGCCATGCCAGATTGGACGTGGCTAGTAAGTACTTCTTCATTTTTCTTCTTTTACATATGTGAATGTTGATGCTACACTCCCCCCCCCCCCAATAGGCCTGCACAGTTAGGTGAACCCAGGCCAATTGAAATGAGCATGTTTTAGTTAGGCCTAACTTTGCATACAGTTGGACTGAAGATGTGAAAGATGGAAGGTATTGATGCACCGAGTATATGAACATGTCTAATTGGCATGATTGCCTAAACTCCCTTTATGTGTCTTGCATGTAGCACAGATGATCATCCCTTTCGGTGTAGCAAGCTGAAATGGGGCGACTTACTTGATTGGTCTGTATCCCACTTTTCTCTCTCCCACTTTTTAAACAAAGTAATCTGAATTATTTCTCTTTGCTTTCTAAAATCTATTTCAGCTCACACATACAAGCCAGTTCCAAACCCTAAACCACTGAAGGTTCGACCAACTTTTAGCAAATACTTGGCACTCAATGGTAAAGGTCTAGATGTGAAACAAGCTTTCTTCCCGGATGAAGGAGAGTTTCAGCGTATGGCAGCACAGTCTGGACTCTATGAGAGCGATGAACTTTAACTGGCAACAGGGAAGAAACTTTCACTCCTGCAACAGACGTTTCTGAACAGCACATGCAATTAAGGGGTTATTGAGCTGATAAGCAAACATACCTAATATATTTTTATTTATTATTTAACTCCTGCTCTTAGTTCTGCTGTTGTGATTATACTAAGTCTGATTTTTATAAATGTGTGTGACTGTAGCAAGAAGGAGATCCAAATGTTTGTATTTTTAATTTTAAAGGCCAAGAAACAAGGCCAGTGGATGATCATGAAAGTGTAGATGGTTTGAATGCATCTAGATTCAGTCACAATATTTTTATTTGTACTGCTTTGTTAATACCATGCCCCATAGTATTATAATTTTCTGCTGCCTGGCTATTAAACATAACTTGAGTGCTTTTAATGAAAGTTTTATGTCTGATGCAAATAAAATTTTAAATATAAGACTTGTCATGTGCTTTATCCTTATAAGTTTTGTGAGTTGTTGTTGTTTTATTATTATGTGAGCTTTGGGTAATTCTCTATTACAGAAATTCTCAACAAAATTGTCATAAACAGTACTTGACTAAAGAAAATTGTCATTAGTATTTGGGTTAAAGCCAGACAAAGAAGAGAGTATAAAAATAAATCTGAAGGAACTGCACAACTACCGTCAGGCCATAAACAGTACAGTATGTTGAATATTTATTTAATTTGTATTCTGCATTTCCAAAAGCACCCAGGCTGGCAAATATCAAAATGTGAAACAGTGCAATTTAAAATAAAATAGAAAGAACATAAAAATAAAATAATATTTAAGATAAAGTAATATTTAAGATAAAATAATAATATAATAATATATTAAAAACATTAAAAAATTCAGCATTGCACATTCCATTTGCTCTTATGAACCAATATTTTGATGCTACATTTTGGGGTGTGTTGGCTGGTTTCACTGGCCTGGTTTTGCTGCAGTGCCATGCTGGGCTAAGTCATGGTTTGGCTTAGCATGTCCAAACCTGGGCTCATATTCTCCCTGGGGAAGAGCAAAGTTGCCATGGTCTCCTCTCTGGGTGCTCATGGATTTTAAGAATTAGTCCACTGGATAACAGAACCTCAGACATAAGGAAAGTAGACGATGGAAGAGTTTTCAACTCCCCCAGGGTGCTTTTTGAGAACCCCACTAGCTTCCCTTAAAAATGCTAAAATAGTTAACTAAAGTGCTGGATTCACTGTAATTAATGAGTTTTGACAGACTGAAGTAAAGTCAGCTTCCTGCAGATTGTGATAGCAAAGTGTAGGTGATTTAAAACCCTTGCATTCAGGCTATAATAATTAATAACTTGCAAGACCTTGAATGTACTGTTGCATGACACCTTCAGTCTCCAAGCTGTGGGGTTCCAGATGCTCATCCTTTTGGAAATGAGGCCCAGCAGAGACTGTGGTCTCTTTATGACATATGGTTTATTTACACAAAAACAACCTGAGCCTATGATGGAGGGGTTCACAGCACTCGAAGAGGGTCTTGCTTCTCCCATAGGTGCAGATTTGGATTCAAACAGACATCAAACATCCTGCACTTATCCTCTCTCCAGCTTGCTACCTTTACCAGACTGCAACCTTTTCCCTCCAGCTCACGTCCAAGCCAACTCTAAAGACTCTACTTCAGACTCTGGCTTTGTCTTCTAACTAACTCCCATTTGCCATTTGGCACAGAGCATCCTCTCTTTGGCATTCCTAATGGCTCATCAGCTTCCTTTTGTTCTGGCTTATATTTTAACATACTGGACCCAGGAATTTGGGGGAATTTGGTACCCACAAACTCCTAATGCTACAAATACCATGAGCTTTCAGAACCTTTTTTATTTTATGGATTGTGTGACGTGGTTTGTAAGAAACACTTGAAGTAGCATCATTCTGGGTACTCCCTAGGCTGAGCTGCTCTTAAATCCCCCTTCCGTGTGCTGAGTCATAGGTTCCTTGGAGTGGAATATCTCTAATATTTAACCATTAACATGAATAATAGGAATTTTTTTGTGAGATACACAGGCTGAGACTTTTAGGACTTTTCTCAAAGGCAACCATTTCATAATTGGGCCCTAGCAACATGGTTCTTGCAGCTCCATTCCATCTCTGCCCTCCCTCCATTGGTCAGCAATCTGCCCATGGAGCATACCCATAGGCAGTGTTGGGGTTCTTTTTGCTCCATTTTTTTTTTTTTAAAGAAATTTATTGGGTTTTACAATAGAAATGAACATAATAAACAATGTAACATATATCTTAACATAATTTCACATTTTCTTTGGACTTCCTCACATCTCCCGCTCCCACTTTCATCGTTATAACATTTTGTCAGCAATTTATTATCTTATTTACATTCTTATATCCCTTCTATGTTTCATAATCTTCTAGTTCTCAAAAAGAGTTATATTTTCACAATCTTACTTATTTTCTTAAAATCATCTAAATTTAGTGGTGCTCAGTTATTTTGCTCTAGCATCCTATTTAGCATTCACTCAAGTTACAATATTTTTGTAAATAATTCTTAAATTTCTTCCAATCCTCCTCAGTCCTCTCTTCTCCCAGGTCACGAATTCTGCCGGTCATCTCAGCCAGTTCCATGTAGTCTATCAGTTGCATCTGCCATTCTTCCAGTGTGGGTAGATCTTGAGTTTTCCAGTGCTTTGCGAGAAGTATCCTTGCTGCTGTTGTTGCATACATAAAAAATGTCTGGTCCTTCTTTACCACCCCTTGGCCGACAATACCCAAAAGGAAGGCCTCTGGTTTCTTAGTGAAGGTATATTTAAATACCTTTTTCAGTTCATTATAAATCATTTCCCAGAACGCCTTCACTTTAGGGCAAGTCCACCAGAGGTGGAAGAACGTTCCCTCACACTCTTTACATTTCCAACACTTATTGTCAGTCAGGTGGTAAATTTTTGCAAGTTTGACTGGGGTCATATACCATCTATAAATCATTTTCATTACATTTTCTTTCAAAGCGTTACATGCAGTAAATTTCAATCCAGTACTCCACAACCTTTCCCAGTCCTCAAACATGATATTATACCCAATGTCCTGTGCCCACCTTATCATAGCCGATTTAACCGTTTCATCTTGTGTATTCCATTTTAACAGCAAGTTATACATCCTTGAAAGTACCTTGGTCTTTGGTTCTAACAATTCTGTTTCTAGTTTCGATTTCTCCACCTGGAACCCTAGTTTCTTGTCATTTTTAAAAACTTCTTTAATCTGAGCATAATGTAACCAGTCTCGCACTTTATCCTTCATTTTCTCCAAACTCTGCAATTTCCAGTTGTCTCCATCTTTTTCTAGTATTTCCCAATATTTTGGCCATTTAGCCTCCATATTGGGTCTTTTTCGGGCCTTAACTTCCAAAGGTGAAAGCCACCTTGGGGTTTTATTTTCCAGCAAGTCTTTATATTTTGTCCAGACATTAAACAGTGATTTTCTGACAATATGGTTCTTAAAGGCCTTATTTGCTTTAACCTTGTCATACCATAAATATGCATGCCATCCAAAAGCATTGTTAAACCCTTCCAAATCTAACACATCAGTGTCTTCAAGAAGTAGCCAGTCTTTTAGCCAGCAGAACGCTGCGGCTTCATAATACAACTTTAAGTCTGGCAGGGCAAAGCCCCCTCTTTGTTTTGCATCAGTTAATATCTTAAACTTAATTCTGGGCTTTTTGCCCTGCCAGACAAACTTAGAAATATCTCTCTGCCACTTCTGAAAGCACTCCGTTTTGTCCAAAACCTGAAGTGTTTGAAATAAAAACAGCATCCTTGGCAATACATTCATCTTGATAGCAGCAATTCGGCCTAACAAAGAAAGTTTCAATTTTGACCAACTATCTAAGTCTCTCTTAATTTCTGTCCAGCATTTTTCATAGTTGTCCTTAAATAGACTTAGATTTTTTGCTGTTATGTTTACCCCTAGGTATTTTACTTTTTTAACCACATTAAGTTCCGTCTCATTCTGAAACCGTTCTGACTCTGTATCAGTCAAATTTTTTCCCAAAACCTTAGTTTTCTGTTTATTTAATTTAAATCCAGCCACCCGACCAAAGTCATTAATCAGTTGTAATACTCTTTTCGTACTAGGCTCTGGCTTCTGCAAGGTCAAAACCAGGTCATCTGCAAAAGCTTTTAATTTGTATTGTTTCTGTCCGACCTGCTTTTTGCTCCATTTTGGTCTCCTTACTCCTTTTTCTGTAGGGGTGGAAGACACAGCAGCTGCACTGAATTCTTTAGTTGCTCCATTGATGTCCACAGACAGGTCTCTTCTGGGCCTGGAGGCAATGAAAACCATCTTGTGTGAACCAAGAAGTGACATGCAGGAAATGAGATGCTTCTTTCTGCAGTTTTTATATACAGTATTTCTCTGTTCCCATCAAGAGTCTCTCAACATTCCATGCCACTGAATTAATGGGATGAGTTGGTTTGTTCCTGGTGGGGTGGAGGTAAGGAATCCACACAGATTTTTTCTGCCAATTATTTTGTACTTACCGGTATTTATACCTCGGGGTTAGTCTGTACCTGCCGTATTTCTCAGTATTCCGTGTGTTGGGTGTGGTTTTGGCTGCATAAGCATGAGCACAGGAAGACTCAATATAGAATATAGATAATAATTTATCATATATTGTATATTGCATGGCATACAACATAATCATAACACTATATAATCCATGAAAACACAAAGTACAATTCTAAAATTCTTTTGCAACCAATGCTTAAAGCAAAATAAGCCTGGTGAAAAGCATAAAAAGCTATACATTAAAACTAGCGAAAATAAAGATCGGTGTTACACATTAAAAGCCCAACCATCTAACAATTTACATTATACTGTGTGTTTTTAGTTTTAAAAGTGTAAAGTGGGATTATACATCCAATAAATAATGTATGACAATTCAAAAATAGTGAAAAAGTTCATGCAGGTTCTGTGTGCGCCTGTTTAGTATCAGGGTGCCTCAGTCATTGTGTTTGTGTGTCTAACTAGAGCATCTTTGAAGCACAGAAGCAATGTGCTGGAAAAAGTGGAGTGACAAAATGGATATGCTGTCCAGTGACTTTGTTCCACACAAATTCATATAGGCAAGAGAAATATGCTTTGGGTTTCTATAGGGCAGATTTCCACATTTTAAAAATCTGTCATTGCAGATCGGGCCAACTAAACTCAGGAATCCAGGTGCATGAAGAAATATCTGACATGAGGTTGGAAACTAGTTTCAGACTTCATGGGTATGCAAAGCCCTGATGGAAAACGGCAATTGTAGTAGGATGCTGTGACTCAGATATTTATTTCTGATTTATGACTGTTCACAGGGATGCTTGGGACATTCCATCTGGAGATATTTTCAAACGCCTAATCCTTTCCCACCTGATCTTACTTATGAACTTGGTCTATTAAAGTTATTTCTGTCTTCAATAAGAAGTGGTTTCTGAATATTTAAAAACCCAAAATTACAGAGAGAAGACAGGAATCAGCAAGAAAGCAGATGATGCATATTATTATACTTTATAAAGATAATACTATAATATTTTAGAGTTCAATGGCATGATTTGAAACATCCACATCAATTAACCTCCCAATATTACTGGCAGAATGAAGCTCTTCCAAATTCAGAACTTTCCAGACAGGCTGATTAAACATAGTATGCCTTCAAATAATAGTTGCTGGGAATCACAAGTGTGGAATGTGTTGTTGCGTTCATGTCTTACTTTGTGACCTTCTCACAGAGATATTGTTGGCCACTATGAGAACAGGATGCTGGACAATGACAGGGTTTTCAACCCATAAGAAGATCCAGCAGACCTCTTTTTATACAGTATTATTAAAGCAGGCTTGGGCTTCTGTAATTTTATATGGAGAAGAGGGGATTTTGGCAGGTGGAGCTGCTGGTTTTAGATGTGACCAGCTCCACTTTGTAAATCCACACAATTCCCAAGGCTGTAACCTTAATTTATGCCTTCTTCCTCGAAGGAGTCCCATTCAGCAACATGAGGCTGACTTCCGAGCACCTGATATGCAAAAAGGTAGAAGGAGCCTCCGCCACCTGTGCACTTGGCGAGCTATCCTAACTGCAAAATGAAGTTTATACCGAATGTTATATTTGAGAGCCAATGCGGACCTGGGAAAAACCAGTGTTGAAATCCCCACTTGGGCATGAAGCTCACTGGGTGACCTTGAGCCAGTCACTAACCTACCTCACAGGGTTGTAGTGTGGATTAAATGGGGAGGGGGGAGCAATCCAGTCACAGAGCAATCCCGCTCAGAAATATGCGTCATATTTTTCCATGGGCTTACTCTTACTCTCAGGTAAACCATACAGGGTGGCAGGCTTATTTCCCCACGGGAGTGATGGGTTAAGGGGGTAGCATTAGTATGTATGCGTCCCCAGCTGTAATCCATCTTTGTGGGGCGGAACTTGTTGTGGGAGCCGGCCTGCCCGACGGGGCACCTTGGCGGGGTAAACCGAAGGCGCGTCCCGTGGGGCGAAGCAGCCTCTACCCCGCCAGGGCAGCCGGCGGCGGCCCGTTCGTTACTTCGAACCCGGCGCGGGGCGGGGGCGAGGGCGAGGCAAGCGCCCCGCGCAGGGAAGCGGCTCCTCTTCTCCCTCCCTAGAGTCGCCATGGCTGTGTCCACCCAGGACTCGTCCGTCCTAGAGCGGCGAAGCAGTTTCGGTGAGTAGTAATGGCTGCTGGGGCGGAAAGCGCAACTGTCGGGGAGAGGGCCGAACTAGGCCTCTGGTCGCTGGCTCAGCGCCTTGGCTGCTGGTGTCTCCCTACATTGCCTCTAGTCAGGGCCACAGCCCGCCCAGTCTTTAGCTTCAGGGCGACAGTGCCATTCCCACTACTTCCTATTCCCTGCCGAATGATAATACAGTACTTATTCTTCTTATGATGGAAGGCTTGGAAGAGGGAGGAGGAGACGCCTCCCAAGCTAGGCCTGAGGACCCGGAGTAAAAAGAAAAATAAACCAGATATGCCGCTGCTGTTCAAACGTAGATACCACTTCGACGACGCCAACCCCCCACCCCAAACTATTTCCCCCCAGTCCCATTGCTGGCAACGTGACTTGACAAGGTGTCCGCATATCCTCCATCCCCACACAATCAAATTCATACATTTTGTATGAGGAATTTAAGGAAACAAGTACGTAGAGACTAGTTGGATTACACCAAATGGCATTTGGTTCCTAGCAGGAATAGCCAGGCAGATGCTACTGGCAATTCAGAAGCAGGGCATTGCAGGCGCTCCTGTTTAACTCAGTGAGGCTTTCTCCTGGGAAAGTGCAGCTAGGCTTGCCATGCATTTTAAAGTACATGATTCCCCTCAAATAATTCTGGGAACTGTAGTTTGTTAAGGGTGCTAGGCACTGCAGCTCTGCGCAAGGTAAACTACAGTTTCTAGGATTCGGGGGTGGGGGGTGTATTTTAAATGTATGGCACATAGATAGCCTTACTTGAATTCAGCGCTATCAGAAGCTAGTTGACACATTTAAGTTTACATCTGTCTTTTACCACAGTCTACAGATAATTGAATATTTAGTTTTCTTGCAACGTAGAAGCGTGCTTTTGTTTAGTTAGGTTTGATCATTCATACCCAAACTTTTAATTAGTTTTTGACATTTTCTTTGTGTTCTTTCTGAAAACTTCATATTTTATAGGGAGTATTAAACCTCGACTGACTCATAGCAGAGAACTTGAAATGAGAACTACCTTTCAAGAGCTACTGATTTACATAATTTTCCTTACAGATCTATGTATATGTAAGTCCATGGGGAAAAGGGGATTGTTGACATGCAAATGCTGCTCTCCCCCTCCCCCCCCGAAAACATTTCATGAGGTGCAAATAATGAATTACTTGGTTTGCAAGCCTATGCAACTTGAAAATGGTATAAATGTAGGGTGGGGTGGGGAACCTTAGGCCCGGGAGCTGAAGGGGCTCCTCAAAGCTTCTCTACCCAGCCCTGGGAACTCTGTCCAGACTATAGTCCTCACTGGATGAGTTTCACAACCTACTTGAACTGTTCTTGAACTGTGTCTTTTAAGTGTGATAATGCCTCTTGTTTGCCTAGGACGATGATGGAGCTGTGGATGTGAGTGGTGGTGGTGTAGAAACCTCTATTGTGTAGCTGGAATTTAGCCTATTGTACAACATCACATCTGTTGCTCTGCCCCTATTTGTTTTTGGTCCAACCTAACACTGACATTTGACCCCTGGATGGTTGCCCATAGCCTAACTCATAAACATGCAAAATAACCCTCCTGTTGAGGGGATGCTAATCAAATTTGCAGATGATACCAAACTGGGAGGGGTAGCCAATCCTGCTGAGGACAGAACCAGGATTCAATATGAGCTTAAAAGATTGGAGAACAGGGCCAAAACTAACAAAATGAAGCTCACTAGAGACAAATGTAAGGTTCCACCTGTACACTTAGGCAGGAATAGCCAGCTGCACAAATAGAAGATGGGGGACACCTGGCTTCTCAGTAGTACATGTGAAAAGGATACAGTGGTACCTCGGGTTACAGACGCTTCAGATTACATATGCTTCAGGTTACAGACTCCGCTAACCCAGAAATATTACCTCGGGTGAAGAACTTTACCTCAGGATGAGAACAGAAATCGCACGGTGGCGGCGCAGCAGGAAGCCCTATTAGCTAAAGTGGTGCTTCAGGTTAAGAACTGTTTCAGGTTAAGAACAGACCTCCAGAACGAATTAAGTTCTTAACCGGAGGTACCACTGTATAGAGATCTAGTAGACCAGAAGCTTAACATGAGTCGATAGTGTGATACAGCAACAGAACATCACTAGTGCTATTCTAGGCTGCATCAGCAGAAGTATAGTGTCCCTATCAAGGAAAAAAATAGTCCTGCTCTATTCTGCCTTTGTCAGACCATACCTGGAGTACAGTGGTACCTCGAGTTACAAACGCCTCAGGTTACAAACGCTTCAGGTTACAAATTCCGCTAACAAATTCCAAGGAAGAGTTTCCTTGAGTTGAGAACTTTGCCCCAGGATGAGAATGGAAATCATGTGCCGGCGGCGCAGCAGCAGCAAGAGGCCCCATTAGTGAAAGGATGCCTCTAGTTAAGACCAGTTTCAGGTTAAGAACGGACCTCCAGAACAAGTTAAGTTCATAACTAGAGGTACCACTGTACTGTGTCCAGTTCTGGGCACCACAGTCTAAGATGGATATTGACAAGCTGGAGTATATGCAGAGGAGGGTCACCAAGATGATCAAGGGTCTGGAAACTAAGTCTTGTGAGGAACAGTTAAGGGAATTGGGTATGTTTAGCCTGGTAAAGAGGAGACTTAGAGGAGATATCTATCTTCAAGTATCTAAAGGGTGTCACATGGAGGATGGAGCAAGCTTGTTTTCTCCTGCTCCAGAGACTAGGACCCGAACCAAGGGATTGAAGTTACAAGAGGAGATTCCAACTAAACACCAGGAATAACTTCCTGATAGTAAGAGCTGTTCAACTGTGGAACAGACTCCCTTGGAAGGCGGTGGACTCTCCTTCCCTGGAGTTTTTTAAGCAGAGCTAGGATAACCATCTATCATGTATGATCTAGTTGAGATTCCTGCATTGTAGGGGGTTGGACTAGATGACCCTCGGGGTCCCTTTCAACTCTACAATTCATGATTCTCTGTAGAACACTGCATTGCAAGAGCTGCATATTTTCCATATACTGTATTTTTCCGTGTATTAGATGAGGTTTTTTTAACTCAAAAATTATATAAAAAAACTGAGGTCGGCCTATACACGGATAGTGGCATGGGGGGGGGGGGGAGCTGCGCACTGCCAGCCAGCTGGTTGGGGGTGGGTGCAACTCGCCTTCATGCCGCTGTGGGAGGAGAGCGTTTCCTGCAGCAGCGTGGAAGGGAAGCTGTGCACCTGCCAGCCATCTGGTTGGTGGACACACAACTCTCCCCCATGCTGCTGCGGAGGCGCGCGCTCTAGGGAGCGTTCCACAGCAGCTGGGGGAACTGCGCAGCCAGCTGGTTGGCAGGTCTGTGCTCTAGGGAGCGTTTCCGCCACAGTGGCGTGGGGGGAGTAGCTACCCACTTTGCCAACCCCCAGCAACTGCGTGTAATTCCCCCTTAAAAATGCTCAACAAGTTTGGGCCACTCCCCCCATTTTCTTTAAATTTAGTCCCCCAAAATAGTGTTATACATGGGGGCATCTTATACACAGAAAAATACAGTAACTAAGGTGATAACTGCCTATTTGATCTTTCTATTACTATTACTATTACTAAGACTCCAGTATTTTTGTTTTGGGGTCCTGCTAATAAACATTAGGTGTTTGATGTTTGCTAATTTGAGTGTCTTCCCATTTCTCTTTGTTGCTTAGGATTTTATCCTGATTTCTTTCTTTTTAGTGACATTTGGAATGGTGAGCACAGATATGTATTATCTGAACAAAGTTATGGCAGATCTCTTTCTAGAAACCCCTCTGTCAGATACAGATCGTACAGACTTCAAGTCTATGAGCAGCATTGCTGACTTTTGGCAGGTAAAGATTGTTGTTTTTTAAATGAGAAAAACATAACTTGTGAATAATAATAATAATAAACCTGATTTTTGGCACAGAACTATGTTAGTGTAGACACATGGTTTCTGTAATCTGCTACTGTCCTATCACCACTAGACTGTTTCACACTAAAAAGTTAAGGGTAGGTTTGGGTACCCTCAGAAACCTGCCTGGGAAAGAGTTTGGGGAAAATACATCAAGAGATATGTAGTGGTAAAGTTGGGGACTTGACTTTTTAATTTTTTTGGCATTAAGTCCTGCCAGGTAGTAGAACTTAAATGACTTACTTACTCTACTTTTTATCTTGCTGTCATCACAATTTGTTGCTATCTGGGATTAACACCATATTTTACCTTGGCGCAGTGATAATCAGTTTTGGATTACTTTATATTTATGTAGTACTTTTCCTAAGTGTTCCAAGCACTTAGTGTATACAAATGTATACTATGTTAGTAATCCTTACAACAGCCCTGTACAGTGGTACCTCTGGTTATGAACTTAATTCGTTCCGGAAGTGCGCTCTTAAGCTGAAACCGTTCTTATCCTGAGGCGTGCTTTCGCTAATGGGGCCTCCTGCTGTGCACATGTGCTAAAGATGCGTGATTTCCGTTCACATCCTGGGGCAAAGTTCACAACCAGGAGCAGCTACTTCCGGGTTAGCGGAGCTCGTAACCTGAAGCATTCGTAACCAGAAGTATCACTGTAATATAAAACCTTGTGATATGTTGTATGCAAATGGGGTGACTACATGGGAAGAGGTGTTCAAACCTTACACCTGCTTTTTGGATAGCTGCCACATGCTCATTTATTATTATCATTATTTATTAAATTTATATGCTGCCCTGTACCTTTAAGGCAGTTTACAACATAAAATTACAATAAAAAATAAATAATAATAATAATAATAATAATAAAGACAACCCAATAATCCCCCCTTCCACAACACATTTAAAGGGCATTAGATGTAAATTAGCCAAAGGCCTGGTTAAAGAGGAACTCTTTTTCCTGGCATGTAAAGGTGTATAATGAAGGCGCCAGCCAAACCTCATTGGGGAGAGTATTCCACAAATGGAGAGCCACTGTGGAAAAGGTCCATTATCATGTTGTCACCCTCCAGACGTCTTGTGGAGGAGGCACACAAAGAAGGGCCTAAGACGAAATGATTTCAGGGTCTTGGTAGGTTCATATGGAGAGAGGTGGTCCTTGAGTTATTGCGGACCTGAGCCATTTAAGGTTTTATAGGTCTAAACCAGCACTTTAAATTAGGCCCGGTAACTAATTGGTAATCAGTTCAGTCAGACCAGGATTGCTGTAATATGCTCAAACTGTTTTGCCCCAATAAGCAGCCTGGCCGCTGAAGTTTTTGAACCGTCTTCAGAGGCAGCTCTACATATAATGTGCTGCTCCATCCTTATGAACTTACCTAACCTAGAGGTTACCACAGCATAGACAACTGTAGTTAAGCTGTCCCTGTCGGGATAAGGGCACAGCTGAGGCACCAGCTGAAGCTGATGTCACGTGATAAAGTGCTTTACAACAGCCTTCACCTGAGGTCTGTAATGCTTATGTCTGGTGCTGAGATGAATCTGGTGTCATTAATTTCAGTGAAGAAAGATGCAATTTAAGTAATCAGTAATATGTTATTGTTTCACAGTTTGTTATAGTTTAGAGTTTACTGTAGATAACAAAAAGATGCTGAACACAACCCAACAGCTGCTGTGCAAATGCAGGGCCTCTGGTTTTACATAAATCTATGCATGAACAGAAGGGAACGCGGGTGGCGCTGTGGGTTAAACCACAGAGCCTAGGACTTGCCGATCAGAAGGTCGGCGGTTCGAATCCCCATGACAGGGTGAGCTCCCATTGCTCGGTTCCTGCTCCTGCCAACCTAGCAGTTCAAAAGCACGTCAAAGTGCAAGTAGATAAATAGGTACCGCTCCAGTGGGAAGGTGAACTGCGTTTCCGTGCACTGCTCTGGTTCGCCAGAAGCGGCTTAGTCATGCTGGCCACATGACCCAAAAGCTGCATGCCGGCTCCCTCGGCCAATATAGTGAGATGAGCACCGCACCCCAGAGTCGGTCACAACTAGACCTAATGGTCAGGGGTCCCTTTATGCACAAACAGAACATTATTGATGTGTTCTGTGTGCATGAGGCACATCCTTTAACAGAAGACATCAAGAGGTGTCTGCATTTATAGTATTTTAGACCATCACCAGTGTTTTTAGTGGAATTCAGTGTGCCATTATAAAGAATTAATATTGAAGGACCTATGGCCTTGTTTGCGCATTACGTAGAATCATGAGTTGTTTCACTTCCAACAAACCATGATCTGTAGGCAAGATTTGTTATTTGCTTATGTAAAGGGCTGTCCAAGGCATTTTGCAAAGGACAAAGACTCCCCTCCCCAAGCCCTTTACATGTACAGAAGCTGTGTGGAACACTCGGCTCTTGATTTCCAACAGGGAAGAATAACCAGAAGGCTCAGGAGAAATGGTTGGGGCAGCAGGTGCTTTCTGTGATGATTGCCTCATTTTGCCTAACAGTTTGGTTGAACAAAACAAACCTTGACACCTGGTTTCATACATAATAGTAAGCTGAGGATCTTGGTTTATTTCTTCAGTGTTCTAGCAAGGAGGACCAAAGCAGCTCAGATTGGCACATTCACAGTAAACTATTAACTGTGATTGACCAGGATAGGTGAAGTGCTCCTAACCCTCTTAATCTGCCAAGTGAAATCAATTGGTTGTTTTTTATAGTAGTACAAATAAGATGTAAAAAACAAACAAAATAGATAAACAAACATTTTATAAGGCCATTGTGCCTCCTAGATTCCCAGGTGTAACAACGGGTTTTCAAATAATACTTGATTCCAAGTAAACGAGTTTCAGATGATGAATTTCTTCTGGTAAAAGTTTATTTTCTGCTTATTTCATGCAATGTAGTTTATAGAAGGACCACTTCTGGATGGCCTTGATTGGGGCACTTCGTACAACAACGATTCCACACCCAATGAAAGAAACACCACACTTATCTACTATGAGAATTTACTGTTAGGAGTACCTCGAATTCGACAACTAAAAGTCCGTAACAACACATGTTCTATCTATCCCTCTTTCCGGGCATTTATGAAAGAATGTTATGGTAAATATCAGTATTTACATGAGGATAGACAATCATTTGGCTTTAAGAATGCCTCTGAGTAAGTATCGTGACATTTTATTTTCCTTGCTCCTTCTGACTGTATCTGAACATACTGTACACATACTTTAGCAAAATAAGTTTAATAGTGGGATTTGGCTTCCTTAGGGAGCACTGAGAAATTTTGTTATTAATGCATTTGTACTGTAAATAAATGAAACAAAATGTGCCAAGGGGCTCAAGTAGTGGCACCCTGCTGATTTGCACCTACATCAGCTTGTCCCATATAAGGGTGAATCAAACGCTGCCTTAGTTTAGACAATAGTTGCACGAGCCTTGTGCCTGTGCTGCCCCTTCCCTCCTTCAGTACTTCTAGATTGGAATTTATTGTGGAACTGGTGTTGCTCATTGTTTTTGCATGGTTCACACAACATCATAATAAAAATGCCAGTCCATGTTCCCCCCTTCCCTTCATCTGAATTTCCCCTTACGGTGGAAACTCTCAAGTAAAAAGGAGCCAGTATGCACCTACAGTCACTGCTGGTATGGAACGCATTAGCACATATTTTTGGCAGGTAGTTTGTCATATGCGGTCCCCTACTTCTGTTTGCTTCTCATTCAAGTACAATCTAGCCTTTTTGCTTCTGGTGGCCACAATGATGTGACTGTGACTGTTTCCACCAATTGCTGCATGCAGAAGGCATGTTCACAGTTCATATATCAGAGACCTCTATATTAAAAATAAAATTTGGCTCATGAGGAGTTCTGCTAAATCTTTTAACCAGCTGTTCGCCACATGAGTAAGAAGCTAGAGTGGGAGGATCATGGGGCCCCATGGCCGCTAATGGGTGTGTGTGGCTCTTATGGAAACCCTGCCAACCAGCGCAAAGAATGGCCATAGCTATTGCAAATTGATGAGACCAACCTGGGCCCAACTTGCTTTTAAAAAAGGACAATGTTGTGTTAATCTTTCTACAAGTTGTCCAGGAACAAACATTAACCTCAGTGACCTAGAATTTCATGGTTCCTGCCTAGATCCCTTAAATATAATTGTTTCAGTGGTACCATATTAGTATTAAAGCTTCCAGGCTAAGATGATAATAAAGGAAAAAGAAAGCAAGAGAATGCATGACACCTGAATACAGCCACATCAGATTGATTTTTTGGTGTGTGTGCTAGTTTCATTCCCCCCACCTATAACCCACCATTTTGCCCATGGTGAAACATACTAGTTATGGTTCTTTGTATGTTCTTCCTGCGGTTTTGTTTTGGTTTTTTAAGAGGAAGGTATGCGTGTGCACAGATACAGAAATAACTGCATGCATGTCTAGAATGGAAACGAGCTGTAGACGGTGAGGGAGGAGTGACTGAGAGGAAGGAGAAAACAAAATTACAGATACATTCCATCAACTTCCACCTATTAGTGTGGATAGCAACCAACAGAATAATTGCATATTAAGACTGAAAAAAGGGGAATGTATGGAAACTAATCTGCGAGTTGCACTCACAAGAAAATTAGGTCTGTGTGAGTCCCTTGCTTCTCAGTGTACCAGGATTGAAGACTCCCTGGATTTATTAATCATGATTTTCAGTTACATCAAAGTCAGGAAAGTATGGTTACCAGGGCTGAAACAAACTTAAGATTTGAAACAAACTTTGAACCATGGTTTCATAGACTGGTTTATTCCAGTACTGGTAAACATAGTTTAGTTTTACCCAGAGTAGATGCATTGAAATTAATGGACCTAACTTAGTAATGTTCATTAATTTCAGTGGGTCTACTTTGAGTAAAACTTAGTTGAATGCCACCCCAGTTTCTGAAGATTTATTTTAAATTACCCCAGATAATAGATATTTGTTTTATGTTTTTAAAATGTTTGCTAAAGAACCTTTGTTAATATTATTTGTAAAATTGTTTTGGTATTGTCTTAGGTTGCCACTCATTTCGGGCATATAAATTGATAGGTGAGGTATTCATTTATTTAACAACACGGTATAGTTCCTGTGCACTGTGGGATGACTATAGGATTTAACACAATATTATTGCTCTGCATCCCCTGCCACACATTCATAGGCATATGTGCAGTTAGCCCAACAGGCTGTTATGGGAAATGGCAAGCCTCTACACAGCTTCCATTTTCCAACGCAGCCCTTCCATGCTTCTTGACCATACCATCTTGGTGCACTGTCTGTATGTACAACTGGAGTTGTGCTTTTACCTTTAAACCACATTCAAGCACATTGTTTACTTCAAGGAATTCTGCAGCTTACCCCTCACAGAGTTAGAATTTTTAGCAACTCTTAACAAACTACAGTGTCCAGATTTTTTTGAGAATGTGCTTTGTACTATATACACAGCCCACAAAAAAAGTAGTACTATATACCAAAGTAGACAAGATGTCATCCATGGAATTTTGCATTCATGTGATTGAATTTTTAAAAGTAAATAGCAGGATGGGTTAGGGGGTGGGACCATCTGGATTGGGAGCCTGGTGAGAAGGGGAACTTTAACCCTTCACTCCCCTTGCCCTGATCTAGATGATCTAGATGGGGGTGGGAGAAAACTGGTACGAATGAGATTTTTGTTTCCACTGTGAATAGCAGGTGTGCAGTGTTCAATTAACTATTTCTGTTAAAAAGGCACTGGAAAGCTAAGAGTGATTGAATAAATCCTTGGGGAGTAAATGGGGGGGAATGCTTTCTGTAAACTGAAGTGCCTCAATTCCCTTCTTTCCTACAGGTGGCATTATTCCACTTCTAAATCACTCTCCCCATGGCATTGGGGCCTTATTGGGCTATACAGTAGTGGAGGATTTATGTTCACCTTGCCCAAGTCAAAGGCAGAAAGTGCAGCAAAACTTGCTTTCCTCAAGAAGCATAACTGGATCACCAGAGGAACAAGGGTTATCTTCATTGACTTTTCAATGTATAATGCCAATGTAAACCTCTTCTGTGTGGTCAGGTGAGCTCTTCTGTTTGCTGTTTTTAAAATTCAGTTTTCAACATAAAGTAGTCACATTACCAGTCCTGTTGCTAAAGTACGGTAATAATGGCATGCTCTACTCTGTTGCTGAATGGACGAATCTCACCCTGTGCAGGCTACTTAAAATTGTACATCTACTGCGCAAATCAAATCCTTCTTTCCACTCCTTCCAGTTGCTGCTGGTTTAGCATACAAACTCTTCTAGCCCTTGACTTTTGCTTTGCCTTTTCAGGCATTAAATCTAGGGTGCCGCCACTGCATGGACTGTATCTCATTTCATTTCCTAAAAGTTCCACTAATGCCAGAGTTTGAAATCTTGACTGAATGCTATAGAGCAGCAGCTTTTTTTTGGATCCACAAAACAAAACATGTTCAAAACTTGTCAAGAAACAAAACCTTCATTATATCTAGAGCAGAAGTGGCTAGCTTTTCTTGGTTCAATAGCTACTTACATCCTTAGACAGTTCTCTAGGTGCATGCTAGTGATGATTGTGACCAAAAATGGGTATGTACATCCTATACTCACACAAGCACAGAATGCATGTGTGCACGCTCACATAGGTACAGAGCCCTTGCTGATCTACTGAGGAATGGAGTTATTGCACCTTCCCTGCTCATCAAATGAAGTGGAAGGGTGTGATATGCATCTTCAACAGGGCACTGGCCTGGGCCGAGGGGTTTAAATCTCTTGGCCCACTGCAGTGCATGCCTGTTTATATTTTTTATTCCTTTGCCACCACTACCAAAATCTGTGGGGTCTTGGGGGCCAGAAAAACTTGCTTAAGGGACTACATCAGCCCCCCAAGCCAGAGGTTAGCTACAACTGATCGAGAGGTAATAATAGTGCAGGGGCCTTTGAAATTACCCCAGGTGAGCTTTGTAGTTTGGAATCAGTCTTATGTGTTACCGGATAGCATCCTCCTTTACTTTCATTTCACAGGCTCATTGTGGAATTTCCTGCAACAGGTGGTGCAATCCCCTCCTGGCAGTTCCACTCTGTAAAGCTGCTCAGATATGTCAGCTATTACGATTATTTCCTGGCCTCTTGTGAAGTCATTTTTTGTCTTTTCATCTTCACTTTCACCATCCAAGAAGTTTTAAAATTAAAGAAACAGAAAAAGGACTATTTTAGAGATGCCTGGAACTGGCTGGATGTGTTATTGCTCCTGGTAAGTCTCAGAAATTACAAAAAAGGAATTATGACAGAAACCATATTGCGTTGTAGGGACAGAATGCCTTCCATATTGCCACTATAGAGAGAGCTGGGAATACTGGGAAGAGGGGTAGATGTTCCTTGGGTAAGGAACATTCACAGCTTCAAATTTAGTATGTTTCTGCCCTGGAGAAACATGGCAGTTAACTGTGTTTTATACATGGCAATTCTTTTCTGAAAACCAGGCCAAAGCAGTCAAAATGCAAGGCTCACGATCAATGTGTGAATTCAGTGTTGTCTGGCCGTCCACAACTTAGCTTGTATATGATTAACAGTAAGCATACCGGTAATCAGAATAATTTTGATTCCCTGCTTTCCTTAAAGTGCTTGAAAAAGTTATTAGTGTTTTATTTTTCCACAATTCCACAATAAGAACCTGGCTACATTAAATTGATTATATTCAGAGTGGTCCTGTATTTATGTTGAATCCAGAGGCATTGATTGCAATCCCTGCTCAGTCTTGGTTTCCTTGGGTGCCACTAGATCAGTCAGATATAATGTTAAACTTTGGCTTTTCATTAGAAGAATGAGCCAAGAGCCTCAGGGCTCATGTGTTCCCTTTTCCTCCAGATTTTGGTTCCATTATTGACTAGCTAAGGTTTAGTGTTATGTCAAAAAGTGAAATTTACCTATGATTTAATGCAGTGCTTTTTTCTGGGGGTACGCTGGGGTACACATACCCTTAAACGTTTTGTGAATCTAAGTTTTGCCTCATCGAGGGGCAGTATTTCAGTATTAGTAGGAAAATTTAGAGTACCCCTAAACAATATTTATAGAAAAAAAGCACTGGTTTACTGAAAGAAACTAACTTCAAACTTTTGTTGATTAAGGTAGCTCCTTTCAAAAACCATAGCTAAGTTCAACCATAGTTCAGGCATAATGCTGAACTGCAGCTAATTGAAAATTGAAGGGAAAACTTTCAATTGTCTCCTTGCAGTCTGCTCTCACCCATTTAGGATGAAAAAGCAGAAATTATAGGATAGATATCACCTTCCTTTTGGGAGGAAAATTGATACCTAAATTAGGAACAAGCTTGTCTGATACCTCTTTTGGGCCTTAAGCAAGGATTGGATTATTTCTTGTTTTCTGCTGTCTACTACTCCCTAGTAATCGGGGTACAGGGAAAAGAGAGTTCCCTGATCCCCACCCATCCAAATATTTTTTATTTATTAAATTTCTATACCACCCTTCATCTGAAGATTACAGGGCATATTACAATATAAAAATGCAAAAATACATACCATAGTAACAAACAAATATAGTACCCCTCCACACAGTTTAAAAGGCCATAGATTGTATAATTAGCTAAAGGCTAGGAGAAGAGAAATGTTTTTTCCTTGCACCTAAAGATACCTAATGAAGGGGCCAGGCAAGCCTTCCTGGGGAGAGCATTCCACAAGGGGAGAGCCACCACAGAGAAGGAGCCCTTTTGGCCTCTCATGGAAGAAATGTCTCAGATGATGATTGCAGTGTCTGGGTTGGTTCATATGGGGAGATGGGTGCAAACTTCCCATCCGCAAAAAGCCTGTTGTATCATGGCAGGAATTTTGTGGTCCACAAAAAGGCAACATCAGATTGATAAAGAATGGCAGCTCTATAACAGTAGCTAAAGAAACAGAGTCCCTATCTTTTTTCCATCGAAAAGGCTTGCACTTTATCATTTTAATGGCCTGCCAGTATTTGGGAGCATTCCAGGTGACAGCAGAGCTTTAAGAAAGAGACAGATACAGAGATAGAAAGAGAGACAGAGAAGGGATGTGAAAATCTAGTTCAGAAGGTGGAGACTTTTTCAGCAGTATCTGGATAAAGGCAAATCATTATGTCATCATCCTGTCAGCACAGGGAGAAGGGCTGTTTTCAGTCTCTGAGGTTGCTACACTAACATGTAAATACATTTGCTTGCAAACTGTAATAATTACAACAGCAATTCTTAATCCTCATTTTGTATGCAAATAAATGAAATTCTGGGACTCATACTGAAATCTGAGGGAAACTCACCTCACACAGAATCCTTTTAGGGGAAACCATGCTAAGCTAGCAATAAAACTTAAATGAGTTCTTTATGTACCCTAAAACATTCTATTTCAGGTGACAACTATAAAATGATTTAAGATGTGTGTATTCCTTGCCTGAAGAAGAATATTAATGTTACCCTCATGGTGAAGAAGAGCATGGGTTATGGCAGGGGTCTGCAACCCGTGGCTCCAGAGCCGCATGTGGCTCTTTTACACCTTTGCCGCGGCTCTGGAGTGGATACTAGCGAGGGGAGGAGGCGCATTGTGCTGTGGCGGGCGCTGTACTGGCTGTGACGTCGCATGGGAGCGGTGCGTGCTTTAGTCACGCACCATCCCGACGTCACCTTCCCGCCCGCCCGCTACATTGTAAGGGGCATGTACGCTGGTCACTGCATTGAAAGGGGGCATGTACGCTGGTCACTGTTTTGAAGGGGAGTGAAGAACACACACACACAAAAAGGTAACTTGTTAATTTAACATTTATTTCTATGAGGAGGAGTAATTCTGAGGGGTCAAACAAAGAAATATTAAAAAAAAGTGACAAAAAAGTTATTTTTATAATGACGAGTTTTGCGGCTCCCACTTTTTTTTTCTTCGGAAACGGGTCCAAGTGGCTCTTTTTGTCTTAAAGGTTGCAGACCCCTGGGTTATGGTGTTTCATAAAATAAAAAATAAAATAAAATAATAAAATAAAATAAAATAAAATAAAATAAAATAAAATAAAATTCTCCTCATATAGATACTGAGATACCCAGAGGGCCTTCTCGGTAGTGGCGCCCACCCTGTGAAACGCCCTCCCATCAGATTTCAAAGAAATTAACAACTATCTGACATTTAGAAGACAGCCCTGTTTAGGAAAGTTTTTAATGATTGATGTTTTAATGTATTTTTACTCCTTTGTTGCAAGCCGCCCAGAGTGGCTGGAGAGGCCCAGCCAGATGGGTGGAGTATAAATGATTATTTATTTATTTACTCCCTACATACATTTTAATAATAATAATAATAATAAATTTTATTTATATCCTGCCCTCCCCAGCCGAAGCCGGGCTCAGGGCGGCTAACAACAATCAAATAATGCAACATTCTAAAAACATTCCATTATAAAAATTAATTAAAATCAAATTGATGGCAACCATTAAGCAAAAATTCTGTGCAGATTTTAATGCATATTTGGCTTATAGGCAGATATGGTTTACCTCTCGTAGCCCTTTATCAATCAACTTCATTAAGATATGAAGAAAATATCAGAAAAATAGAAATTGTAACCTCACAGACGTTTGCTTTTTTCCCTCCAGTTGTCTGTTTTTGCTATTTTCTTCAATGTTTACCGAACTATTGAAGTGTCCAGATTGATGGAAAGTCTGCTCTCCAATTCAGAAGCTTATCCAGACTTTAATTTCCTTTCATTTTGGCAGACCCGTTACAATAATATGATTTCAGTGAATGTATTTTTTGCATGGATAAAGGTACTGCTGCTCACATTACTAAATATATTGACAATGTTTTATTTTCATACTTCTCACAGAAAATTTTCAAATTTTCTCTTAGAGATTTTAAAGAGCTATCTGAAGAATGTTTGCATAGGTGTTTATAGATCTTTTCCTCTTTCCTCCACATTCATAATCTCTGCCAAGGCTTATCCCTTAGGGGACTATAGTACATTATTTGTCAGGGAGACCCTAAAAAATGCCACTTTAGTAACATCCACTGTTATGTTCTTTATCACCTTCCTTCTAAAATTGCAGCCTACTTAAGGTATAGGAGTGGGGAAAGCTGTTGTGTAGTATTATGGGCTGCTAATGTGACCATGAAATGACTTGCATTGCTTTAAAAAAATGGGTTAACTTTCCACTAATCTTGGTCAAGGCTGGTCATTCAGTCACACTTGCTCTAGCAGTTACTCCAAATTCCAAATATGTCCGTTGGCCCAAAAAGATTAGAACACCCTGTTCTAGTGTAATGTTCAGAAGGGAATTTCCATGGAGAGAATGTCATGTTCCAGTTAAATAAAGAGCTTGTGCATTTCCCACATTTATTTTCCCTTTTGAACTTAAACTGGAAGTGCCGTAAGAGAAAGTCCCCATCACTCGCTCTTGTTTTACAGTTTTAGTTAGGTTACCAGAGTAGCATGGGATCTCACACTAGGGACCAATGTAATGTTTGAAATTGGGCTTAAAGGTCCACTGTTCAGTACCTCCAATACTGATTATTTTAATTTATATAAAGAGTTACATAGAATCTCCAGCAGAAATCCTTCCTCTGGAAAAGGGAACTGTGTGAGCACTGGAAATGATCTATAAGCGCTAGAAGAATGGGATATAATTTTTTATAAAAATTCAAAATAATATGTCTTTTATAAATAACTCCATTTCTCTAGTTATTTTATTTCAGGCCCACCTGAATATTAATCCAATTTAGTATTGATTTCCTGCCAAATTTAAGCAGGTAACTTTGAGCCCCTTCTGTTGGCTTGGTCTTTGTCCCACCACAATGTATCCTGTTCTATTTTCTTCCAGATATTTAAATACATAAGCTTTAACAAGACCATGACCCAGCTGTCTTCCACTCTATCCCGCTGCGCTAAAGATATCATCGGATTTGCCATCATGTTCTTTATCATCTTCTTTGCATACGCGCAGTTGGGTTATCTGGTCTTCGGGTCTCAAGTGGACGAATTTTCCACTTTTCAGAATTGCATGTATGGAGTCTTCCAGATTGTCTTCATATAGTTCTGTGGTTAGTTAGAGCAGCGTTTTCTTAAGTGAAATGCTAAGAGTGCCTGAGGTGTTTTATAATGGCATGTTGTGGGATACCTGAGCTGCCTGGTAAAAGTATACAGCTGGAATGGGCAGTGGTGGCACAGCAGATCTTGACTGGGTGGGCAGAGTGACCCATTTACTCACAACCATTTTAAAGGAGCTCGCATATGAAACAACAGTATATCACCAAACCCCTCCCTCTTCAGTTCTCATCCAGGTACAGGGAGACATGGTGACTGTGAATGAACATTTCGGCATGCAGCACACGAAGTGGATTGTTACCTAAGCCAGCCTTTCTCAACTTGGTGCCCTCCAGATGTTTTGGACTAGATACTTTGACCCCAGCCTGCATGGCCAATGGCCAGGGATGATGGGAGCTCTCATCCCATCATCAGTTTGATGATGGGCATCAGTTTGAGCAAGTTTGAGGGCATCAGTTTGAGCAAGGCTGTGCTAAGCTTTTATGCCTAAATTGTTTTGCCACTGTACACGCTTTGGGAGCTATGCTGAGGTGCAAGGTAAAAATCTTAATAATAATAAAATCAGCTAGTCACTATAGAAATAGGTTTGAAAGCTCAGAACATATAATCTATGGAAGCCAGTGGTTGATATTTTTAAATTGAGTATAAGCTGTACCATAAGATTTAACCTCAAAATAAATTGTAGAAGAATATTGTATACTGATACTTTTTCTCCCTCTCAAGTTTTACCCAATTTCGCATCGTGCTTGGAGATTTTAACTTTGCCGAAATAGAGCATGCAAATCGAATCCTTGGGCCAATTTACTTCATCACATTTGTGTTCTTTGTGTTCTTCGTACTGCTGGTAAGTAGTATTTTAGAGGATTCAAATTAAATACAAATACAAATACATATATAAATAAATAAATAAATAAATAAATAAAGTAAGTAAGTAAGTAAGTAAGTAATTAAATCTCTGTATTTGGGCTGGTGTCAGAGTAATAAAACGTAGTACACATGTTCATAGTTTTATGGGACAGTGTTTAAATGATCATATATTGGCTTAATATGCTGAGATATCAATGTCCCTTTTGTTAGCACAGTCAAGTACTGTTCTTTTCAATTTGCAGTGCAAACAAATAAACCAGGAAAGCTTCAATTAACCATATTCCAAGCCACAATTTGAAGTTGTTTTAATACTGTGGTTTGTTCTCAAGCTGGTAACCATAGTTTCATGGCTTAGATAAAACTGGCAATTATGGTTAATTAGAGACTTTCCAGTTAATCATGGCTTGTACAAAGGGAAGAGTGAAAGCTTGGTGTGCAAGCAAAAGTCGTGTTTGTATCTTTGCTTATTAAGCTGAAAGACTATTGTTATATATATTTCACCAAAGTTGTCATATTTTAATGGAAACCATGAGCACCAGAAAGCCAACAACGAAAACAGCAACAGTATAATCCTATGCATGTCTTATTTGGAAGTAAGTCCCACTGAGTTCAGTGAGACCCACTTCCAGGTAACTGTGTACAGCAGGGTTGGGAATTGTGTGGTCCTCCAGGTGGTGTTCAGCTCCCTTTGGCCCCTAGAAGTATGTAACAACAACAACAACTATTATTATTATTATTATTATTATTATTATTATTATTATTATTATTGATATGCTTCCCATCTGACCAGGTTGCCCCAGCCACTCTGGGCAGCTTCCAACAAATTAAAACATTAGACACAGTAAAACATCAGACATTGAAAGCTTCCCTATACAGGGCTGCCTTCCTATGCCTTCTAAAAGTCAGATAGTTTATATCCTATAGAATTGGCCTGAGACCACTCACTTACAGAAGTGCAATATGGTCTACCTTCTGCTGGAATTGCTTTTGAGAGATACATTTGTAAAGCACTGAGGCATGACTTTAAATTATTCTGCTGTTTAAGCATTCAGGGTTGACACTTACTTCAGCAGTCCTTGCAGTGCTAAGCTTAGTAATGGTTTGTTAATGAGTCAGGGAAAAAGGAGATGTGGCAAGGAAGCAGGGATGCAACAAGAGGGAGATGGAGAGATGGTAGACTGCAAATGTTGTGGAGCAAGGAGCTAATTTTAGAAAGGCTTACCATTCTTATTTGTCTATTCCCTCAGGTTTAGAGGGTAAAGTTAGAGAACTCGAGGTGGGGCATGAGTTTTCTTTTTTTATACTTTGTTTTGATTATGTTGCCCTGCCAATTTACTGTGATGAACCTTCAATACTGAATAACAGAGCCAAGTTGCTTATGTAAAAGTAGGCATGGTTATAAAATGTAGGTGCACATTTTCATATTTGCCACTGGGATGTTGGAAGATGAGAAAACTAAATCATTCAGTTATCCCAACCTTATTTTTCCCAAATAGAGGTTTGTAAACATGGGGTGCTTTTGTTAAGTCTGCAGTCTTATGAAGTAAGCCCAGTTGAATTTCCGTTGTAAGCCTTTGCTTACATCAGTGCTGCATCATTTCCCCATTATCTTTTGAAATCTGACCTACCCACTTTCCTATTCCTGTGCATACCTGGGGGTCTTTTTGCACACAGATAGCACACAACTTTACTTGTAAGCCAATTCACAGCCTATGCTGAGGGGCAGGTTCAAGCACTTAGTCTGTCATCATGATGAGCAGCCGTGTGACATACTTATTTAATTGGAGATGGTTAAATACAGTAGAATAGGGGACACGGGTGGCGCTGTGGTCTAAACCACAGAGCCCAGGGCTTGCCGATCAGAAGGTCGGCAGTTCGAATCCCCGCAACAGGGTGAGCTCCCGTTGTTCGGTCCCAGCTCCTGCCCACCTAGCAATTGGAAAGCACATCAAAGTGCAAGTAGATAAATAGGTACCGCTCCAGCAGGAAGGTAAACAGCGTTTCCATGCGCTGCTCTGGTTCTCCATGCTGGCCACATGACCCGGAAGCTGTCTGCAGACAAACACCGGATCCCTCAGCCTGTAAAGCGAGATGAGCGCCGCAACCCCAGAGTCGTTCGTGACTGGACCTAACGGTCAGGGGTACCTTTACCTTTACCTTTAAGCACAGTAGAATACAGAATGGAATCTTCTCACCAGTAAAACATCCCTGCCCCTCATTTCAAGTGGCATGGACAATGTATCTTGTAGTCCAAGATACATCCAAATATCATGAGGAAAATTGCAATCAAGTTTGATTTGTACCTCATTATTAAGGTACTAAACATGACACAAAATTTGGAAGTAAAATCCTCATCAAGGGCGCTAACCAGCAATTGATGTGATGCCCTACGACAAACTGAGAAAAAAATAGTGGGTGTAGTCAACATATTAATATTGGGACATTGGAAGGAGTTGTAAAATTAATAAAAACTACTATTAGCCAGTATCTTGCAAGGTTGGTGAGTTGTCTTCTATTATGAATGCACTAATTTTTCTTATTCACTGCACCCTGCAGATATTGTTGACTCTAATCGCTGCTCTGTTGTATTGACTAATCTGGCATCATTGCTTTTGACTATAATGGATCAGATTAAATAACCATTGAGACCCCTGTCTGTAAGTTCAGCCTCTGATTTTGTGACTCAAAATTCTTTCTCTTTTGCACAGAACATGTTCTTGGCAATCATTAATGACACATACTCTGAAGTGAAAGCTGATTTTTCAGTCATCCCAAGCAGAGAATTTGAGATCAGTGATCTCATTAGACAGGTAAGCACCTATAGGTGTTTCTTCATATTACCATTGTCAGCAACAAAATAATGGCTGCTTGTTAATCATATCTTGGCTTAATAAGATGAGATGTGAAGAAGTTTCATTTCGTACCTGCAGCCACTTTCCTGCTCCCTTTGTTAGAGCAAGTAAACAAGACAGGAAATCTTTCCATCTCATCCTGACTGGGAAATTAATGGTTAATGGTTTCAGGACAAATGAGTATATTAAGACTCATATAATGGTTTGGAGTGGTTTAATATCCTGGCTTGTTCCAAAGCTATCATGAGGACAAAATGGGAAATTATAGTTAATGGAAAATTTCCTGGCTTATTTTCTGTTCACACAAAGGGAAGAGCTAAGTGGTTGTGTGTGTAATCAAAAGCTTGTTCATATGTCAGCTTAATCACGTGACTATTTTAATAATAGATAATAGATAATAGAATCTATAATGAGTAGTTACTGACTACTTGCTTTATTCATAAAGTCCTTTAAAGGATCAACCTGGTACTACTTCCTATAGTTCCAATTAATTGAGATGCAATTCACTTGGCTTCAATGGGTCTGTGGTTCCATAGACAATGAATGGGGTTTTGTCACCTCATTGTTTGGGTTGCATCTCCTAAATCAAGGAGTCATTTCTGGTTGGCTGCATTTGTGAGGCTGGGAAAAATAAGAAAGTCACCACATGATTCCAACCTTATCTTCGTATTTAGGGGCTCAACCATCCCTACATTGGGATTATGTGGTACACCTTTTGTGACTTGTGAAAACTCCTTGCATCACTTTATATTACCCATGTCTTCTTTTTGAGCATATGATATTTTTAAGCAGGTTACTAGCAATGCCCCATTTGGTTGTGCAGAGCCTGGTGATAGGGAGAAACATGTGTTTGGTGTGGCTGATGAATATGTAAATCTAGTTTAATTGAGAATCTCATGTGAGATTGGCTTATTTAGGAGCAGGGGTTTTTATCAGCCCCCCAAGTCGCTGTTATTTATTATTCATTTGCCAGGTGTATATTTGCAGTCACTGCATATTCAGAAACTACAAACACTTTCTGCCTCATGCTTGTGTAGACACCTTGTTCAAAGCCTGATTAATCCCAAATTCACCAGTGTAACATACTACCTAATTTAGCTTCCGTTGACTTTTTTTCTTATCCTTATTCTTGGGATTTTGAAGAAAGGCTGCTTTATTTTAAGCAACCGAGCATCTAGAGGATGAAAACAGAGTGCAGAAATACACATCCTGTGATAGGATGTTCAAGTGACAGGTGTCATAATTTCTAACATCTTGAAATAAAAGCATTCCCTCATTTTTAAAAGCCAAGGATTGCTTATTGCTCAGATATGATCATGGGGAAAATATGAAGGAGGCTCATTTATAAAAGATACCATGGATATTTCCAGTACATAGAACTCCCACCCAAGTTTATTAAAGCTGTTTTTCACAGCCCAGCCTCTATTTAGTACTGAATGTATTGAGACAATGGTTTTTAATAAATACATACAACAACTAAAATCTGTGAGGACAATTACAAGAATGGTTGCCAACTTTTTATTCCACCCCCCCCCATACAATTTTATTAAAGTTTTTCCATAATACAATAAAAGAAAAGAAACTAATTAAATAAAAACAATAACATTAAAAGAAAGATAAAAGAAAATGCAGAGTCCTCTCTCAAAGGTAGCTCTTAGCCCTCACATAGAAAGAGGTAGACTTTCCCAGCTCTCACCAGGGAGCTTTCATTTTTTCTCCTATTTTCTCACCCTGGCAGATCTTCCCTTCCCTACCTCTCATTCAGGGTCCTTCACAGCACCATCCATCACCAAGAATGGTTTCCAAGGTTTTTCAGTTGTGTGTGTTTTTACCCAGTATGCCGCTTAAAATTAATCTCCAGAATCACTTATAAAGAGTACCACTTTTTTTCGCTTCTGTTTTCTTCCTCACAAGAGATTTGTGTGTTCTAAGTTGTGCTGGAGACAGATCTGAGTAAGTGTTACCTTTCATAGTTCAAAAATAGACGAGAAGAGGCAGCTTGCTTGTTTGGCACAGTAGCCAAAGATGGTGCATACTGAAATTGTTTTGCATTCACCAGAGTTGCATCCAATTTAAGGGTACAATTCTCTGTCCCTGGAATGGCATCCCAGTGGCTATAGAATTTTATAGCTTTGACTGTATCTGGGCAGAGCAGGACTTCAACTATTCCTCCTCCAACAGTGGGAAGGTATATATCTGTGGATCCAGGAAATCTTTGCATCCTCTGAACCCAAATCCTTTCTGTTCCCCTGCTATGTGCCCAGGATGGGTTTGGGGAAATATGTCAGCCCTCCAACCAGTCCCATCGTTTCTACCCTCACCAGCACAAAACGGTTGGGACTCAGGATTTGATGGGTCTATGTTGCCCCTTCTCATTGGTTTCCTCTGCCCATCTGCCTAACACATCAGCATTCCCTCTTAAGACTCATACATACTACAAACTTTGAGGCTCCAGCATCATTTTCAGCTTTCACTCTTTCCCCACTCAGTTTTGTTTAACTTCCATTTGAAAAAGTTTCTGACAACTCAGAAGCTTATTCACTATTTTGTGACATCTCAGTGAGATATAATGAATATATTGCCAAACTATGGTTTTGGGATATCCACCTAACAGTGCTTTCTTTATATTATACTTAGAGTTACAATAAAGCTCTAGTCAAACTCAAACTGAAGAGGCAGACATCACAGACAGAAGACTTGTATGGAGTAAGCAGGTAGAAATCACATGCGCACCTCAGTTTTCAAAACCTTGAAACCAAAAAAGTATTTGCTACGTCAGCTGTGTTTTTCAAGCTTGCAATCAAATCTAATACACTATCAAATCTAATGTGCACCCTAATTTTCATGACGTAATTAGGCCAAAAAAGGTGTGCATTACATTCGAGTAAATACAGTATATATCCCATATACTATTTAGATAGAAAGAAGGCTCACAAGAGAATTCCGTTACTGTTGCAGCATATGGTAGAATCCATGTTCTGTTGCAGTCAAATGGCAAAACTGATTACGGTGCTGCTAGACTGCATGTTAAAGTTTTGAAATAAGGGGGTGGGGAATCTACTCCCAGTCCTGTCACATGTAAATTTAATGTCAATCAATCTAGATGTTTCCTGAAATGTATAGCCATTGCCATCCTATGTCTGTTCTTATCTCTTGGTTGAATATGTGTTATTGAAAGTAGTGTTTGCTTTCTACCACATCTTACCACTTGCTTGGCTGCTGTATGCGAGGGGCAGGGAAATGCTGAATGGCAATAATAATCATGTCATGCATCTTCTTTAACTAGATATAATTGTGATGTGGGAGGAAATGTGGGTGAGCAGTGGGGATAACTTTTTAGGACCCTAAATTTATGGAGCTTTGTTCAGTCATCCTTTAGCATTAATTGACTGATTACCTGCATTCAGGCTTTTTGGGAAGAAGTGGGGACTTAATTCTTTTCACACAAAAAAAGATCTACATTTTACACCAGGTTCCATTTTGTAGTTTGCTGACATCAGTTTCACTCAAAGCTGTTTCACAGCAGCGAGGAACCTCTGGCCCACAAAGGCTGTTTTGAGCTGGTGTTGCCCACCTCTTACTCCCCTGAAGTCATATGACGTGAGGTGTGGGACTGATAAAGCCATGAATGCCAAGGGACTGTCGGGAGAGCACACTAAGGTGTGTGTTCCTAATTGCTCCTTTCCTGTGGGACTTGCATTTAATGCTGTATGCGAGCACTGCTGCCTTTTACAGTGATCCGATCACCCAACATCATAAGATATTGGATGATTGGCCTATAGTGTGTTGGCCACTGCTTGATCCAGCCTACTGGACCAAAGTGGTTCCCCACCCTTGCTGTATCAGGAAGTGGCCATAATATGGACTGTAATTGTGTACTGTGTTTTATTGCATGACAATTAGAAGCTCCAGGACAGATGTGAATAAGAGCCTCTCCAGAGTTGGTAGTTTGGACAAGGTAAGATTCTTCTGCTCTAAAAACTTGATGCTGAATTCTGCACACAAGACTACAGGCACGTTCCCTCTCTTTTTGGCTGTTCTCTGGTAGAATCTAGCATTCATCTGACCCTGCACACATTCTTTTCTTCAGGTAGTGTGTGTTTGTATGGATCAGTAATAGGAATGTGTTTTAAGGACAGAAAATGCCTAGTCCTTTCTTCTTTTATACTTCTGCACTTTGTATAATGCGACTTGAGCATGTGAGCAATGCAGCACGTGAACATGGGAAAGTGACTTAATGATGGCTGTTTTTCTTTGTGTAAACAATATTGTGTCTCTACAGGATGTTTCCAGGAAACGGAAATCTTATGGTAGCTCATCCGCAGGACTTCAGAATGCAGTTTCTTACACTGAATTTCAAAGGTATGCTGCTTAGTGTCATAGTCACTGTTGTCTTCAACCCTTTCAGACTGGGATTCATGTTCAGGCCAAATGTATTGGAGACCCACTTGTTAAGCCCCCCCCCCCCTGGGAAATGCTGCTTTTGTGACCCAGCTGAGTTCAGGAGGGGAGAGTGCTCTTGTGCTCGAATCCTGCTTGTGGGTTTCCCACAGGCAATTGCTTGGCCACTGTGAGAACAGGATGCTGAGCTGGATAGGCCATTGGCCTTAGCCAGCAGAATCTTCTGATGTTCCTACATCAGATAGTAATCCAGTAATGGGGTCATGATACACCAGTTGAAAACTAATGTATGAAGAGACAGTGTGATCCTCATTTGGACAGTTTTCCACCCCAAACAACTTATTTATTCATTTTAAAAAGCATGCTCCTGATGGGATCATCTGAACTACCCAGTTGGAACTCCATAATGCAGCTGATCCCTGCCCAAGCAGGGCTGCCTCAACGCTTCTCAAAAGCACTGTTTCACATAGCCACCATCACCCCATTTAAAAGAGAAGGGGGGCAGCTGCTTCAAACAGTGCTTCTCCTTTCAGAGGTCCATGGGAAGTTGATCTTTCCCAAAGGTAGCTACTTCCAAAAGTAGCTGCTTTCTTTAGCTGCACATACTTTGTTCCCAGGAAGGAACAAGTGCACCCAAACAGCCCTTTTCAGGCCATCCCATGTTACTCCTTTCAGCTTCTGATTTGGGAAGTGGAAATGGGCTGTAGGGACGGTGTCAAAGAGTAGCACTGGGAAGGAGAAGTGGCTTCCATTGGACAGAAACCTATTCCCCCGCAAGGCACACTCCTACTGCCCATCAGCTCATGGGTGGATTGGAGAGCACCTTGCTCCAGCAAAGGAACCACCAAGAGCCCACATTAAGCTCCCAATTGTTATTTTGAAGCCCCACCCTCCACCTAACATCATGTAGGATCTCAGGTATAGAGCAGGTGGGTGTGGCTTCCCAAAAATGGCTAGTTGAGCCAAATGAGGAGGCGTGGCAGGCTAAAAATGATTCTAAAGCCCCGCAGATGAGTTTTCTGTTTGTACGTTTTGTTGGATTTTGATTTTTTCCTTGTTCTAGACTTTCCAGATATACAGCAGAAATGGAGAAACAACTGAAAGAAGTGACCTATAAGCTTGACATGCTTATGAACGCTGCTCCTAAAACCACAGTCTCACCATGAAAGCTACAGTAGGGAAAGGTAAGAGAGCAGATTTTACAATTGGGACCCAGTCTGACTGAAACCTTAGATGCAACTTCTTATGCCTTTCAGAAGCAAGGTTGCCCAACTTGTCTCAGTATTTGTATAGCTGCAGCACTGGGAAAACGTTCTAGACTCTAGAATGTAGATGTTGAAAGGAATCCTTCCCCAGCTTATGAATTACCCCCTCCATTCAGGTGCCCTGCCAGTTGCTTGGGTGAACACCACATAGATTCTGAGAAAAAGCTACTTCATAAAGTTAAAAAAAAGGAAAGTTCCAACCAACCAACCAACCAACCAACCAACCAACCAAAGTCTAAAGATGGGGTTGCCCAGGAGCTATGATTGCTTGCCTCCTCCTACTAAATGTAAGGCAGAAGAGCTGCTTTTGGCATAACTTATTTTGTCAACAGTAGCTTAACAGGAAGTGAGAACTGTAGGCATGTTACATAGCCATGAACATATGCACTGAACACCTCCACCTACTGTTTTATTATGTGGCTGTTTGGGGGCACTGTACTTAAACCCAGGCAATCAGGTTGCAGCTGTGGGAAAACACATAAGAATATAAATGTTTTAAAAGATAAGGCAAAAGCGTTTTCCTTCATTCTTTAGAGCAGCATTGGAGGGGCAAAGAATAAATCTCAATTTGGAACTGCTGGGAGCAGGCTGTCAAATGTTATAAGATACTAAATAAAGTTGTTTAGTTTTGTATCTATTGTATTCTATATTCCAAAGCCAGTTTGAAAAAAATGATATATTATATATCCCAATCCAGAAAAGGCAATTGCCACATACTTATCAGAAACCATGGACATACCTTAGAATCCCCAAGATCCCACTCCCCAAATTCATCATTTAATTGATTTTATTTCTGGATGTAAGAATTAAACAATTTTAAAAAGTGTAGAATTGCTAATGGGAAAGTATTTTGGAAGGCAGTATTTAGAATTGCTGTTCCCACCACACCCATGTTTATATGTTGCCCCAAAGAGGGTTGACCATGGTGGCTGGCCTTCAGCACAAAAAAGGTTAAGCTTGCCATAGATACACATCTGAATGTACCTTCAAATAAAAATGTTACTTTCAATAGGACACATTCATTGCACAGTTCATCACCCCCATGTCAGTGCAGCTCCAGGTTTGTGTCTGCTTCCCACTGAAAGTATCGGAGTACTTTGTGTGTATGTGTGTGTCCCCAATGGTGAAGTGATCTGATTTACACTCCCAGCTAGTGTTTTCTGGACTAGGGTTAAGACTGGAGAAGTCAGCTGCCAAAGATAATGGTGATATTTATTTTGTTTTGCATTTGCTACATTGTTCTGAAAGCTCAAGTAATTTAAAAGTGGATAAATAATGTAAGACAGTTTTCATCATTTAGAATATCCTATTTATTCAGTTTTCATCATTTAGAATATCCTGAAAAATAATGCCTCCGGATAACATTCAGGCTTGAAATTTTATCCCCAGGGAAAGAAGGCACACAGCCATAATACAGTCACTGAGAATACCCTTCTCTGTGCCCTTGCTGGTAGTGCAAAGAGGATGCTCTCAGGTACTTGTAACGGTAGCAGGGAAGTGTTAAGTATGAAACAGTGCACTTTGCACTAAAAAAAGTCTTTGTCAATACCACTTACTTCCTGTGACTTGTATGAATTAAGGAAATTACAAGCATTTACTCCTTGCAGTTAATTCTGCTCCTATAGATGAGGATGCTCAGAGCTGTGGAGGGGGAAAGTAGAGGGGTTTTTTTTAGTGCATTAGCATCAAGGCCATATTGCATCAGAAACTTACTTCCAACAACCATCTCCCAAGCTTACATTTGTTCATGGAAAAGGACTTTCTTCTGGCAACAGCCAGATCCCATTTTTAAAAGTGTGAGCAGCTGAAAACCATGGTTAACAATAAAAGGAACCCTAATATACATACATGGCTGAGACCGTCCCTTGAACAGGTACTGCTAAATTCTACACCCAATCAGCATCTTGTTTTTAGTTCTTGAGGGATTTTTTTTAATCCCATGTTTCCCAAAGCTCTTGCAACTGCACCATCATTTTAGATGGATCAGTTGTTTTTACTGCAAGCGATATTTCTTTGTGGATCAACAGAGGGCTCCAAGAAGGATGTGTGGCTTGCCTTGCAGCTCAGAAACACAAAACTGAACTTCATGTCGTTTTCTTGAATAGCAGAGAATGGATCTCTGTCAAGTATTAGAACGTATAGCAAAAGGTGCATGATAGTAATAACAATAACTATTTAAGCGACAGTCTAATATGAAGGTCAATGGGAAAAACCAGACCAAAAAATCAGGTGGGAAGGAATGACCTGCTGGCAGGAGTACCCCCAGATACTGCCCCATACCCTTGAGACAGAGAAGAAAAACAGCACAGCTTGCCAAAACGGGGTGGACCTTGGAACGCTCTATACATCCACAAAGAAATTAGGTTAACAAATTCAGATGTGGAAAAAATCAGGTCTGTAGAACACAAGAATAACCTTGCTGAACGTTCTAGAAGTATAATATAATAAACTGCTTCCAGTCGGCAGCACTGTAAAAATTAGAAGAGTGTGCACAATGAATATATTTATTTATTTATGGGTCACCTTTCAACCTGAAGGCCTTTAAAGCAGCTTACAATGTAACAAGATAAAAAACACAAGTACATGCTTGTTTCTGGTGAAACTGCAACTACCACCAGTTCTGAGACTCTAAGCCAGGACTACATGTTAAAGCCAAACAGTAGAATTATAGGCAACAGCACACAGGATTAAAACAAACAATTGTTAAAACCTTGTTTAAACGCCCTAGAGTCAATTAGGAGAAACAACACATGTTCCACACACACACACACACATACACACCACAAACACACAATGGAGTATGACAATAAAAGATCCTTTTATTATAAAAATCTATACAATGAAATGCCAGACATAGCAATCATTTATATCTGGTTTATTTATATATATATTTATATATCTATATATCCACATATAGTTTTTACTTATACCAAAGTAAAACTATGTTATATCACAAAATGCCTAACACTACCATTTATTGCTCAATAAGATGGCACAACACACACTCTTAGCATAACTGATGCCATGCTAGCTACGATACTGAACAAACAGCCAAACACTGCATAACACACAAAAGCAGCTGTTAATTCTGAAGTGGAACCAGTCTGATCACTCACTTTATAAAAATATTGGAATCATATAGATTTAAGCATTATAAAGGAGGAATATATTATTTAAAACATTTAAATAGTGCATATTGACATTTTGCATGTGGTATATAAAACATTCATGTACAACACTGTACAGTACACATAAGTTTCAATGTTTGGGTGCACCTGTGTCTGCAGATTGATAGAAAACAAAGTGAAGTGTACATTGCACAATGGAGCTGAATAAAAGCCACAGATGATCTCCAGATTAATTTCCAAACTTGTAATTCACTACTAAAAAAACCCCTTCTAGTTGTATAAAAAGGCAAAGCATTTGAATATAATCTCATTTCAGTGCTCTTGGGTTCCAAAATTACATGCCTATAATCACAGTAAAAATAGAGAGACATAGCAAACAGGCAAGTATGGAGTATTGAAAATCTACTTTCTATCTATTCCATGTTAACACACTGACCTGATGAATTACATGCTAGCCACTTATTTCACAGACATTCATTTTTTGGTCTTTCAAAAAGCAATGAGAATCAATATCTGTGTTGACATTAGCTGTTCATAACACATGCAGCAAATAGGCACATACGAAAACATGGCCACAGTACAAAAGATATCAAAAATGTGCCAATTTCAACATTTAGGGCTCAGTCCAGTTGTGCCACAGATGCAGCACCCACATGCAAAGAAATCCCACGACACTGCCCTGTTCCTCCCCGTTCAGTGTGCACACCCTGGCACTCAATTCATCAAACCATTTTTAAGGGCCCGAGGTACAGTGTCTGCACACATGCCATAAAGACAGGTGGTAAAACGGTGTCTCTGACCTTTGATAATCTCTCTATGTGCAGACTGTATGTCCACAGTAGGCTTGGATAGAGCCTTTCAGACTGCAGATTTAAGTGGGGCGGGGAAGGGATTGAGAAGAACCATTAAAGGCTACTGTCATCTATACTAGGCAAAATAAACATCACAAAAATGTTTCAATTCTGAAGCTTCATCATGCAATAACCATATGATATCTGCTTATTGCCACAAACAAATCACTTTTCCTTCCATTTTTACAACAGTGACATAGCAGAGAGGCTTTTCTCAAACTGTGTGTCTAATCCATCACACTAATGATTTTATTTTAGCCCTTGGTAAGATATGCTTATTTCAGATACAACAGAGCTGAGCACAGACACTCTCCCATACAAAGGTAAGATGCAATATCCATTTGAGATCACACACTAAATCACCATCAGCTGATAAATTGATAAATTAACAGTAATGCAAGTCTTGTAGGCAATATGTGATATAAATGTTCAGGTTTTTCCAAGTTTTAAAAATACAACAAGCAAGGTCACTTTCTGGTTTGTCCATTGTAATCTGAAACTGAAGACCAAGGAGCTTTAAGTTGCAAATATCTACAGACCATAAACCATTCTATCGTATGAAAAATGTCATTTGAAATCAAACAGAGTTATTCCGCAGCGGTCCTCTGAAAGGCATTTCAGTTCAGTTTGGTGTTGAAAAACACAGTTGTGTTCTTAAATTTGCTGCCATTGTTCCCCAGCATAAAAAGGCAACAGAGGGAGTTCAGTACAACACTAACAAATGCAGATGAAACGAAGTTAGAAGGTCCAAAGTTTCTGAATGGTTCTAGTTCTATAGTCTTTTGGGAGGAAGTTGCATTTTTAATTAAAAGAAACAAGGAAAATGTTTTCTAAAGTTGGACAGAGCAGTCGTAATTTTTAAAAGTTTTTTGTTAGCTTTCTAGATAGGACCTACTTGCCTTTCAAATGTGGCACCATAAAATGTACAAAAAACTGCATTCTTTCAACAGCGCAAGACAAAAGTGAACACCTAACAGTACTATGGACATCATAAGAAAACAACCTTTCACTATTATGAAGAAACTTAATTTATTTTGAAGAATCTTGTTTGCTGATAAGGACTTCAAGAAGCCGCAGTTTGGCTTTAACTTTCTTGTACTCTCTGTACTCATCAAGCATGGGAGCACGATCTTCTTTCTGAACATTTCTGGAAAAATAAAGCCAATGCAACATTTAACAATTCTGACCAATTTTGCTGGTTTGAAATAGATTGGGGATGCATGCAGGCTAGAGGTGTTTCATGTTATACTGGTGAACTGGAGGTGGTGCATCTGTCATCCTTGACCCTGTGCTTCATTCTAAGCATTTTTAGGCAAAAGCTTGTATTTTCTGAAGTAAGTACAAACATCAATTCATGGAAGGAACCTAGTAATCAGAGATATATTGCTTCTGAACATGGAGGTTACATTTCTATCAAATAATAGCATGTGATAACAATTTAAAGTAGTAACAAGAAAAGGAAATACATCATAACAGTGAGTACTTCATTTTATCTGTTCTCATAAGGTTTTACAAATTGTCTATAAAAAGTTAACTTTGTGGGTTGTTTTTTTAAAAAAGGTTAAAAACCCATTTAAATGAGTAAGAATAGCCAAGCCCACATGTTCACATTCCACCCAAATCAGTGCAAAAATGTCACAGGGTGGAATTCAAACTAGTGCTAATGAAATTGCATTGTAAGCACAAACATTTCTGCTTGCCTAATCGAACTGTCTCCTGTGTTTGCATGCTGTTCTGGGGCTTCTTTCAATCTCCCCAGAGATTGGCGGGGGGGGGGGGGGAGGAGAAAAATATATTGTGCTGTCTCCTACTAGTATAGGTATTTAGTTGAATCCAGTACATAACGTTTAACAAGGCTGCATTGTCATCATAGCAAAGTTGAGAGATGCAGTTGACAGTAATACTGAAGTTCTATTATGCTATATTTCTCAGTATCTTTATGGAATGTAATGACTTGTTTGATTGGCAAGCATTATGTGTAATGAATCTGAAGCCCCCCTCCAGCTTCTTTCACAGAACCTATTTCTTGCTGAACTGAGGTAAAATGGCTAGAATCCAATGGGAAACATGTACTAAACTTTATAATTTATTTTAATTGGCTATATTTATACAAATATTCATTGAAACCAAATAGTGTGGCTGATGATCCTACTAAAATAGATGAACATTGGAGGCCACATTTGCAAAATCCAATCAAGGGACCCACTGTTGCAAGTAAACCTAGAAGCTATGTGTTTCCAAACCTAGAAGCTATGGCTTCCAAACAAGCTAGGGTATAAATCTATGGTTTAAAGTTGGTTTATGAATCCTGGTTTGTTTGAAAGTCTTAAACCAGAGTTCCTACTTTGCACCTAGTGTAAAGCTATAGTTAATGTTGATTCCTTGTTTTCCCACTTGTACAAAGAGAGAAGGCAAGGGGGCTGCATGCAATTGCATAAAGCAAGTGTATCCTGGCTTAGTAAGAGTCATGTGAACTGAGTCAGTGTTAGGTTGTCATTTTCAACACTGTACATTACTAGCATAACTAATGCCTTCATCGACAAACACAATTGCATATTTGTCTCATCTTCATTATGAGTAAACTTCTGGGCCTACAATCATTGTATATTCAACTAACCTTCCATTCTGCTGATAAAACCCTTCTTCAAATTCCCGTAGAGTTTTGCGCAATTTCTTTTTTTCAGCTCTGGCTTTCCAAAGTTGCTCCAGTAATTCAGGCCTATAAAATTATTAAAAAATGCATAGGGTAATCAAAACCATCATGGGTATTCCACCCATCAACAAAACAATAATATCAATGCCCCTTGCGCAACATTTTCCAGGTGCCTGACAGCCGGCTGCAGCACTGAGTATAGCATAGCTGCTTTCTGCAGTCATCAGCTATGCAATCAAGTTCACCATAGGGAATGGATTGGCTGTGTGATGATATTTCCCATGGGGAACTTGGTCACACAGCTGATCCAGCTGCTCCTCTGCTTGCCCCACACCTGATGTGGTTTTGGGAGAACAGCCTCTCAGGTCAAACTGGGATCAGAGCTGGGCCAAATCTGGCCCATAGGATCCTCTGACTTAGAGGAAACAGCTAAGTAAGTACAGTGGTACCTCGGGTTAAGTACTTAATTCGTTCTGGAGGGCCATACTTAACCTGAAAGTGTTCTTAACCTGAAGCACCACTTTAGCTAATGGGGCCTCCAGCTGCTGCCGCGCTGCCAGAGCATGATTTCTGTTCTCATCCTGAAGCAAAGTTCTTAACCTGAAGCACTATTTCTGGGTTAGCGGAATCTGTAACCTGAAGCGTATGTAACCCGAGGTACCACTGTAAAATGATTTGCCTGACCTGTTACAGGAGGACATTGCAAATGAAAACCCTTCACTGTTCCACCTCACACCCCATCATGATCCACAAGTGTTTTAAAAAAATAACTATCAGCTGTTTTGATTACAAAGCTACATTTGTTGTGTGGTGCTCACATGGTTGCATTTACGTACATGGAAGCTGCACGTGTACTTGACAGACGAAGCTCTCGAGTCAATTTCTCTTGACTTTCTTCAACATCAGATTCTGAGTTTTCAACTGGACTAGTAGTAATAGACTGCGTTTGGGTGTTAGTTTTTAAGAGATCAGTGAACTCTGATGACACATCACCATCTTCCTCCTCTTCCTGAAAAATAATAAAATTGTTGTTCAAACATGCATGAAGTACCGTATTTTTTGCACCATAACACTCACTTTTTTCCTCCTAGAAAGTAAGGGGAAATGTCTGTGCGTGTTATGGAGGGAATGCCTACGGGTGGCAGGGGGGGGATATGCTGCAGTCGTGAGCAGAGGATCCATGGTTCCCCTTCCTCCCCTCCTCCATGGCTCGCTTTGAAACAGCAAAGCGGGAGAAGACCCGGGAGAAGAGCCGCAAGAGCCGCTGAGTGGGGAGGAGAGAGGGACAGAGAGCCTGCTTCTTTAAAGGAGCAAAGCGGGAGAGGAGAGGAGCCGCTTACATGAGTGTAAGCGGCTCCTGTCCGGTTGGTTCCTTTAAAGCAAGCAGGCTCTCTGTCCCTCTCTCCTCCCCACTCAGCTCGCTACATAGCAGCAAAGTTTTTCAGCTCGCTAAGCCGGGGATGAGCGGGGAGGAGGAAGAAAAGCAGAGCCTGCTTGCTTTAAAGGAGCAAAGTGGAAGAGGAGAGGAGCCTTCTCCCCTTATACCCCTTCTTCATTATTAGCGGCATCCTTCTCCACCCACCCCAGGCGTGCTCCTTCTCCCCTTATACCCCTCTTCTTCATTATTAGCAGCATCCTTCTCCACCCACCCCACGCGTGCTCCTTGTCCCTTGAGTGCTTTTCCTTCCCTCCCCACTTAAAACGTGGTTACAGAGCATGGATCCTCAGGATTTTTGCATTGGGCTACTCCAAACTCACTGTCAGATCACATGTCTGTGGCCACAGCATGAACCACAAAAATCATACATCCACTGTTTCGTTTAGAATATTTTTTTTCTTGTTTTACTCCTCTAAAAACTACGTGCATGTTATGGTCGGGTGCGTGTTATAGAGCGAAAAATACGGTATTTCAACTACCTGAGTCATAAACCCAGTAAAAGACACATTCATTCTGCACACACATTCAAGCTTACATTTTTGTTACAATTTGAGGTGTAGAGATGTGTGTATTAATGTGAAATGCTTCAGTTAAACTCAAATGTACACTATAGGCCCTTGTGGGACCTCTGTTGTCTTTGGATAGATAAAATACCTTGATTTCTTCAAAGAAGTGGGCTGTTTCTCCTTCAATGATAGGTTGTAACATCTGACCTCGTCTTTTGGTTGATGGTGAGCCCTAAAATATACGTCACAATATGTTACGCAATATACAGGAAATCTATTATTTTGTTCAACTTACATTTTGGTTGAGTACAGCATCATTTTATATTTTGCGCTATGTTGGCTAAACAGCACATTCAACCCTAGTCAACATTTATCTTCAGGCATTTGTTCCCAGCATAAAGGGCAGACCAATGCCCAATTCTCAGCTACTGCACAGGAAGCTTTACAGTGTGTCTAGAGAAAGACCACCATGTTAAAAAATGGTAGTAATTTCAGACAAAGGTCAGTATAACAAATATTGATGAATGTAGACAAATAGACACATTTAACATTTGCTACAGCTGAGAAACTAAATAACATCTTAAGAACTGCTGAGAGTTGGAACTAGTTTCATTACCCGATTATTATTGTTATCCTACCCTTCCAAAGTAGCCATGGGTAGTAACCACCAAAGTAATAAAAACATTTTTAAAAATAAACTGAATACATATTCAAAACATTTAAAAATGAAAAGCTCTAAAAAATGTAACGGCATTAATAATTTGCAAATCCAAAACTAGGAGACCATATGAAAACAAGATTAAGGATTTTAAAAATTCACTATCTAGTGTTTCACTACCTAGCTTGGGAACACCTGTTTTAAGCATAAGGGCTAATCCAGAAGGGAGACATCTAGCAAGATGAACACTCATTGTTGAGGCAAGTACACACCAATCAGTTGGGAAATGTATGAAACACTGATTACTACTTACAAGGATGGGAGTAATGCTCGCTCGAGTTAACATTTGTTTCACAAGCCTGTATCTGTCATAGAGAGGTTTAACAATATGCCTTTCTTCTTTGGAGACCTGAGTGAAAGCAGAAATGGGTTATCAACACTCAAAACAAAACAGGGTATCTTCACCACTAAGAGGATCACGATGTCAGAGTCTCCTTGCTCACTAGTTGTCCTAGAATCATAGAATCAGAGTTGGAAGAGACCACAAGGGCCATCGAGTCCAACCCCCTGCCAAGCAGGAAACGCCATCAGAGCACTCCTGACATATGGTTGTCAAGCCTCTGCTTAAAGACCTCCAAAGAAGGAGACTCCACCACACTCCTTGGCAGCAAATTCCACTGTCAAACAGCTCTTACTGTCAGGAAGTTCTTCCTAATGTTTAGGTGGAATCTTCTTTCTTGTAGTTTGGATTCATTGCTCTGTGTCCGCTTCTCTGGAGCAGCAGAAAACAACCTTTCTCCCTCCTCTATGTGACATCCTTTTATATATTTGAACATGGCTATCATATCACCCCTTAACCTCCTCTTCTCCAGGCTAAACATGCCCAGCTCCCTTAGCCGTTCCTCATAAGGCATCGTTTCCAGGCCTTTGACCATTTTGGTTGCCCTCCTCTGGACACGTTCCAGTTTGTCAGTGTCCTTCTTGAACTGTGGTGCCCAGAACTGGACACAGTACTCCAGGTGAGGTCTGACCAGAGCAGAATACAGTGGCACTATTACCTCCCTTGATCTAGATGCTATACTCCTATTGATGCAGCCCAGAATTGCATTGGCTTTTTTAGCTGCCGCGTCACACTGTTGGCTCATGTCAAGTTTGTGGTCAACCAAGACTCCTAGATCCTTTTCACATGTACTGCTCTCGAGCCAGGTGTCACCCACCTTGTATTTGTACCTCTCATTTTTTTTGCCCAAGTGCAATACTTTACATTTCTCCCTGTTAAAATTCATCTTGTTTGTTTTTGCCCAGTTCTCTAATCTGTCAAGGTCGTTTTGAAGTGTGATCCTGTCCTCTGGGGTGTTAGCCACCCCTCCCAGTTTGGTGTCATCTGCAAATTTGATCAGGATGCCCTTGAGTCCATCATCCAAGTCGTTGATAAAGTCCTGAAGTGGTCCAGTTGATATGCAATGCTAAGCCATGATTTAGCACTATGTGGACATGTTTCCAGCAGCCTGAGCAAAGTACAGGGCTTGCGACACTTTCCTCTTCCCACATGGTGGGAGTAGGGCTTCTGCCAACTTTTGTTTTACTTTAAACCATTTTGGCCTGTCATTAGATATGATCCTGTTTTAAAACAATGACTGTGTTCACACATAAAACAAGTTCAGACCACTCCCTGGCCTAGTCAGTTTTTAAATCTGTGATTTTAATTTGGAGCTGTGAGGTCCATAAGCACAGTGCTCATACACACAAACCACGATAAGCCAGGAAGTCTAGCTTATCATTATGAACAAATGTGGCCAATTATGAGTTGCTAAACAAGCCAACTTTGATCCATGGGTTGGTTATAGAGCTGGCTTGATTAACAGATTATTGTTTAAATCGGGGTTTGTGGTTCATACACTGCTAAGCAGTGGTTATTCGGCAGCAAAATTTAACTCAGCAAAAGCTTTCCTCCCAGTCACATGGGAACCCAACACTTCACTAAGGCTAATGGAGTTTCGTCCTCATAGTGCTTCCCCCATAGTTTATCATAACAAGTAAACATGAGCATTATCTGGTGACGCTTCAAATAGCTGGAGAATACTAAAACTGTGCAAGTTCACAGTTTAGGTGTGGACAATAAGTAATCACAGAAAAATAAAGCTTTCCAATACTGGTAATTTTGCATCTTGCTACTGAATGCGAATTCTGTAGAAAGTGTGTACTTTGCAATGTTTTATACAGGAATGTACAGAGGCCTGACTAACCTCCCTAAAGCGCCAGAAGAAGGGTTATTTATCTGTTATTTATTTATACACAGCAGAAAAAATACCAAAGCAGTGAACTGAAAACAAAAATACAATGGAACACCAGCTCAAAATATTTCTTCCCTCCTCAGTGTTAACAGTGTTTAAAGAGCTGCCCTTTGAATCTTATTTTGCAGCTCATTCTTTGAGCCTCTACATGGCACACATTCAATCTATATGCTATTTTAAGAATCATTTGGTAATCATAAAATATGAGAATTATTTGAGGCAGGTGTTCAGTGATATTTCATAACCACATTAACTGCATTAAATAATTGCAGGGAATGAAATAATGAATATTACCGGTCGTCCATGCTGACTTTCATAGTACAAGAGACTTTTTTGGAGAGACGTTTTTTCTTCTACCAGATCATCCTTCGTCATTTTCTGTAACGAGAGACAAGTGTCTTACTCTAAATCTGCTCTTTAGTGTAAGCTTCCTTCTGAAGCTAAACTTATAAAAGATAAGACAGCTATACTGAATATATTTTATACATATACGGCCCAAAAGCTCCAAAGAGTTCAAAACTCAGATAATGGTACCTTGCTGCATGAGGCTTCTCCTACTGTCAGGAAAATGTACCCTAATACCAAATGACAACTCTTACGCCATATGTGCATTTGAGACTTTGCAATAGTTTGTGCAAGTGTCTGCTTATAAAATTAAAATACAGTGAATGATTACTGTAATCTAGTTCAGTGCTGCATGTTATACAGTTGACTCTCATCTTGTGTGAGGGTTATGTGGCCTTGGGTTTGGCATGCAAAGCCAAAATCATTAATAGTCAAAACAACCCTTTAAAAAACTCTCCCAAGGCCACTGAAGACTCTGACCACCTCCGTAATCTCTCCAAAAGCCGTATGTGCTCTCCCAAGGCCACTATAACCTCTCCATGCACCTCTGAATACTCTTCCAGAGTGAGTGCTATGGTGGGTGGGATTGCCGTCATCCTCCCTGCCCCCCCTTTTTGGACAAGCATGCTAAGCTATGATCGCACAACTTAAATGTGCATAAGTTGCAAGTCGACTGCCTTAGGAAATTTGCAAGTGCTGTAAAATAAGCTGAACTGTACTATTTTCATCTCTTCAAGTGCAACAATACAAGTACAAAATAGGCATATATACCTTTATATCTTCTGGAAGGCAGCTTTCAATTCGTTTTTCCTTCAGCCTTTTAAAAATGAGTTCCACTGTGGCCTCCTTGGTAGGCTTCCTTTCTTTCTGTGCAACCCGGTGATCATCTTCATTTTCTTCATCTTCATGATCCAAAGACGAGCCGAAGCTTTTTGGAAGAGTGTTACTTCGTGGCCGTGTCTGAGGTATGAATTCTCCATCTGAGCTTTTGTGCTTTGCATCTGTATTCAAGAAAATACCAAACCCAAAGTCAATTACTTGAGACAACACAGAAACAAGAAACTTATTCATTCATATACAGTGGTACCTCGGGTTAAGTACTTAATTCGTTCCGGAGGTCCATTCTTAACCTGAAATTGTTCTTAACCTGAAGCACCACTTTAGCTAATCGGGCCTCCTACTGCTGCCGCGCCGCTGGAGCCCGATTTCTGTTCTTATCCTGAAGCAAAGTTCTTAACCTGAAGCACTATTTCTGGGTTAGCGGAGTGTGTAACCTGAAGCGTTTGTAACCTGAAGCGTATGTAACCTGAGGTACCACTGTATAATGAGTGAAAAATGAGTCACCCTTCTCTCCAGTAAGGTCCAATGAAAGGTGTGAAAGCCCAAGAAGATGAAACACAAAATTCTTACCTTTTATTTGCTTTTTCAATTTGGTAAGCTCTGTCATCCACTTTAAAACCTTTGGATTTGCTGCAATATCAGAATACGACGGCTGAAAATAGATATGTATAGCATTAGGATTCTCAGAAATCACACACACACTGAATTTAACAGGGTTGACTTCTTCATTGGAAGAGTTCTCCATGCCCCTTGCTGGACAAAGTAAGTAACAGCAGCAAAATCTGGGCTTGTGTTTTTCATACACCCGAGCATGCAACTTCTTTGGGTCAGAGAATTAAGAACCTAAGAATTACCATGCTGGATCAAGCCATCTAGTTCTGCCCAACCCCCAATAGATTTTTTAGGATACAACTGAGACCTTTTCACTGACTACAATACAGGAATACATAGAGCCATGTGAAAAACAAAACTTAATTTTGGGAATGCTAGCTAGCTACCAATGTGTAACAGCAGCTTACCTTGAAATTTTTGTCTTTTTCAAACTGCTCCTCAAACTGCCTTATTTTTTTCTGCAGCTTTTTGACTAGCTGATAAGGAGTCTTGTCTTCCCTTCTGTCATCCTTAGAACTATTAAATGATGCTCTTCGAGTTCTGCATTTAAAGGGCAAGGTTTTAGATACCGAATACACATATTGTGCACAACACTGGAAAACAGTGAGCAGGTGTACATTTATATTTCTATCACAAAGGCCAGAACAAAAATAGTCTCACCTGTTAACTTCTCTCACACAACATTGTCACTAATCCTCACTAAAGCTGCATTTTGCTCAGATGAGAACATGGCAGGTGAAAAAGCTGTCAGTCAAGTGCTTGAGTCACTCATAAGGGCCACCCCTTCCTCTTGCCACAAGATGATTGATATCTTCCAAAAGCTGTAAACCATAACATCTAAAATACTATTAAACCGTTGCAAACCCTCCTCTATGGGAAAAGTACAGCTCTTTCACACCACAACTTAAAAGGTATCTGGTAAAAGCAGTAACAGAAAATGATGTATTCTCTCTGACACCATTATCAAATTGTTTATAATGCAGGGATTAATGGAACATGATCTTAAAAGCTCATTTCAACTATTATTTTCACAATAGCATTGTTACTTAGCTCAGTTGAATAAAAGCTAACAATTCAGATTCAGAGCCAACCACTCCTACAAGTGCTGAATTCTATGCATGATTTTAGGATTCTTAGTTTCAAAGCATCAGATGAAGAACTGGAAATCAAACTGGCAGGATATTCCCGACAAAGTTTTATAGCTTTTCTATGCCTTTTTCTTAATGTATTCTATTTCTTCCCTCCTTGTAGTGATGTGACCTGCAACAGCTACCCCATTTTAAAGGGTGTATTAGATGTTCTCTCTACAGCCAGACGACAAAAAGACACTAAGATTTGGAGCTTATGCTAGCTAAAAGCAAACACTAAGGGCTGGATTCAACTAATGCATCCCGCAGCAGAAACCTGCACAACGACTTCCACTAGAGCAATGGGGCTCCCCCCCCCTTCTCCACACACTCTCCCAAATTGACTCAGGAGGGGTTGGAACCCCTCGAGTAGCACAAATTTCACCTCAGTGTTGTCAACAATTCACTCTTCCTATTTTGCCTTCTTTTAGACTATTTTACTCTCTGAGTAACAGTCTGATCAATATTCTGCCGGAAAAAGTTAATCTCCCTTTACAGTCTCAAATTCAAATGGTGCACTTGAAAAGTGAAAACATTGGAAGCTCATAAAAACAGGAAGAGAGCAAAAAAGAAAGAAAGTCAACACTGATGAAAATAAGTACCATTCATCTCAGAACCATGAAGATATGCATATAAATATACAAATTTTTGTCACTGGTAACCTGAAAATTGAAGTTTTTCTCCCTAAAACATGTGTTTGTTTTGTACCTTCGGTACAGCCTTTCCCCTTCCAGACTTAAGAAAAAATTCTCTAATGCACCTTAGCTACTAATTCTTTGTTGCACAAGTCTGCCCACCTGGTATATATTTACTCATTATGAGGTATGCCGAAGCATTATGAATGTTACAAAGTTCAGTTTTAGGAGGAAGGAGAAGCCAAGGCTTAAGACTATCTTAAGACAATTTTGTCCCAATGCACCTGCAGAAATGGAACATCAGAACAGATCATTAGCTTCAAAGATGGTATTATGGCTGCCAGAAAAGCCACAATGAAACAAAATGAATAAGCCACAGGTTGAAACAAGAGAGTAAAGAAAGAGCTGCGAGTAGAGGTGCCCCTCTGCCGATCCTTCGGACCCCCTGGGAAACTCAACCAACCTGTTGTACCTAGAACTGGGTGTGGAGAGTGCAGCTGAATGGGACACAGCTGGAGGCAGCCTGCTGAAGTACCACCCACCTTGGGATTACTCATAAAAAGCAAGACTAGAGTGAGAGACTACAGCCACGACTGCTGTTTCTAGGAACTCTTCTCGCTGTGAAACTTTTGTGGTTGAGCTGAGCGTTTGTTTGGACCCTGGGTGAAAACCCAGAGGATGAGAGGGAGGGTGCGTCAGAAGGAAAATGAACTGATACTGATTTATATACATTAGTAACTGTGTTAATGTAATGTTTTTATATGTAACTATTTTTGTAACAATTTAAGTTGCCTGTTGTTGCTTCAGTTGTCTGTAAACCGCTTAGAGATATTTTAAATATATTAAGCAGTACAGAAATTAAATAATCCTCAAATAACCAGCAATAGGATACCTATGAATCTAATGAATAGGCACTTGAAGAAAAATGTCACTGCTAATCATACCATGATTTGTGATGATCTCAGGATCAAGATGGTAACAACTCTAAATGTACCAAAGACTCATCTGGTGCCTACAACACAGGAAGAAACAAGATTTTCTGCAGCCAGGGGCAGTTAAGTCCAGGGAAGTGAAAGTAGTACTATTTTAAATTGATGTTTTGGAAAAGTAGTCACAAATTTGGACAACTGATGACATGCTGTGATCCAGGCTGATTAAGAAGTTATTTCTTACTGAACAACTCAAATATCGCTCCATGCACCATGGTACCATATGCGACATAAGCTCCAAGTATTTTGTTAATACTGGGGAGGGGGGGGGACCTGACAAGGTTTGAGTCAAAAGTTGGGTAGAAAATGGGAGACAGATGTCAGGTGGTCCATGCTTATGCAAAGTGCACATTGTTAAACATAGTCTCAGAAGACATATTGGCATGGGGTCAAAAGTAAAAGGCAGCAGAGAAAAAGATATAGAACAAGTGTATCATCATGCAAGATCTCCGAAGCCTGAATTCCCTAGCACCTGCTTAGCAAAATGAGTAACAACTATGCATTTAAAAAAGAAAAACAAATGGACATCACCATTTCTCCATAGATTTTCCCAGACCTCTACTGCTATGAGGCAAAACCAACCAATTTCCATTTTAATTAAAGTCAAGGGACCTTATTGCTGTAAACACCAAGATGAAGGCTCTACAGATGTAGGTGCTATAGGTCTATGGTCTGCCTGGCTCCAACAAATGTGCTTAAGAAGCAGTGAAGAATGGTAGTGAAATATACAAGTACACAGGGAAATGAGATCTTGAGAATGACAAACAATTTAGCTAACACTGGAAAAGAAAAGGGAAAAAAAGCTGACATGTTAGGAAACAACCACTGCTCTGTAAGTTCAACACTATGGACTGTATCTAAATTTCTCTCCGCTACCCCAGTTCACCACCAAAAATTGCCTCAGGGGGTCCCCCTGTCTGGAGATGGTTTTGAAGATGACAGTGGGGAGGAAAAGGGCAAATCCCAATGTGTGAGTTTGTTCCATTCATGCAACAGCAGTGCTAGACACAACCCTTAACACTTTTTGCAGCTATAAACATGTTTAGGAGCACTGAAGTCAGTTGTAGCATTGTAAAACGAAGAAAGCTTGTGGCAAGAAGATGGTTCAAGCCCACATGAGGCTTAAAGCCTTGACTGAGTATGCTTTCCACTCATTGTTCTTCCACTTCAGAAAAAATTGAAAAAACTTTGTCGTGACAATGGTTGGTTTATGTATAATTTTCATAACCAGAAAAGTATTATTGTATAACAATGCTCAATAACTAACATGAATCAGAACTCAGGGCAAGGCAAGTCTCTATCATTAAAATGATATAACATTTTGCCTATTATGGGTGGGTTCAGTGTGTACTCTAGAATGCCTCTCTCTACAACCACAGTGCAAAATCTGCTTTACGTTAGCTGGAAACAGGTGGGAAATCCATACACACTAAAAGTCAGACTAGATAGCATCACAACAATGACCATGTAGTTTAAGCATAAATGGATTGGATCCAGACTTATTTATGAACAGAAGACCAGCTCTGCTGGATCAGGCCAAAGCCCATCAAGTCCAGCATCCAGTTCTCACAGGGGCCAACCAAATGCCTATGGGAAGCTGAAAAGGAGAACCTGCCTGCAGCAGCACTCTCCCCACGTGCGATTCTCAGCTGCAAGTACTCAAGAGGCATGACGCCTTCACTGGGGGGAATAAAGCCATCATAGTTAGTAGCCACTGATAGCCTTATTAACTATAAATTTGTCTAATCCCTTTTAAAGCCTTCCAAGTTGGCAGCAAAATTCATAGTTTATGCACCGTATAACGAGGTACAGGATGGACCTGCGTACTAGTGTTATGAGAGAAGATGAAAAACATCTTGATATCCACTTTCTTTACACTTTGGGTGGAATTCAATGTTGCTCTGTGGCAAACTGTTGCCTGCCCGATGGAACGATCGATCAGCCCTCTCCTTTCCTCAATGTGCTGTTCTAGGAGTTCTGACACCCCCCAGGCCAATTCCAGAGGTGGGAGGGGGGGAACTCCACTGCACAAGCAAAATCCCTTGTACAGGCTTTGCAATGACAGATTAGGTGAAGACCACCCCATGTTATCTTATACACCTCTATTGTGTCCCACCTTACTTCTCAATGAAAAAGACCAAAATGCTCTAACCTTTCCTTGTAGTTACAACTTTGACTAGACCCACTGGATCCAGTAGGGCTTAAATTAGTCCTGACTAGATTTCAATGAGCAATGAGCATATTCAATGGATCCAAATTAAAATCAGGTTTGAGATTTCTACATACAGTGGTACCTCGCAAGACGAATGCCTCGCAAGACAAAAAACTCGCTAGATGAAAGGGTTTTTTGTTTTTTGAGCTGCTTCGCAAGACGATTTTCCCTATGGGCTTGCTTCGCAAGACAGAAACGTCTTGCAAGTTTGTTTCCTTTTTCTTAACACCGTTAATACAGTTGCGACTTGACTTCGAGGAGCAACTCATAGAACGCGATGTGGTAGCCTTTTTTGAGGTTTTTAAAGACTTTGGTGATTTTTGAAGCTTTTCCAAAACTTTCCCGACACCGTGCTTCGCAAGACGAAAAAAATCGCAAGACGACAAAACTCGCGGAACAAATTAATTTTGTCTTGCGAGGCACCACTGTACTAGGTACAGAAGTCTCCCAAGTCTGCAATGCCGGAAGATGGACTAGATGACACTTTGGGTCCCTTCTAACGCTACAATTCTATCTCAGCTTTTACACCAAAACACCTCTTTTCTAAAGAGAACTGACTCCAAACATCAGAATTTGATCTTGTGTAACTTAGTTGTGAGCATTAACTACCTACCTAACAAAAGAAAGTGCTTTAGATGAAGAATCTGCTTTTTCTGGATCATGCAGAAAACGCTGGCTTTGTCCAAAATCCAAACTCCGATGTGACAATATGGGATGACTGTCTTCTTCCAGAGGATGATTCATTCTTCCAGCTTGTGGAGAAAGCTGAGCTTCTCCAGATTCACTCTCTTCCTGCCAAGATTTAAAAGCAGGAAACGGCTCTACAAAAGACAATGAAATAAAAAGCAAATGGCACTTAGGTATTATAGGGTCACAAGAAAACCAAGTGTGCATTAAATAGTATGCTTATACACAAAATGAATAGTGAAATGCACTGGAAAGCTACATGTCATAAAGCAAACAAAAAAGAAATAGCCCAATACACCCAAAATACATATACAACAATATTCATGAGTGTATACAACTTACGCATTTTTCTAAATAGTCAGCATGCATTACTTTAAAAAGTTGTACAATTCTGCACAACAAATTATATACAGTGTGCATTTTAGATAACACAACAAAGCCAGTGGGATGTTTAATCCACTGGCAGCAGATATTTTCTGTAAAAGCAATAAAAGGCACACTGAAATAGTTCAAGTGCAACATTAAGTGCATGGATCCATCTACATAAAGATAATGAATACAATCTTTTACAACTCTTAGGTTGCAATCCTATATATGCTTGACTAAGAGAAAGTCCCATTAAACTCAACAGGGCTTACCTCTAAGTAGACATGTATAGGCCTGTACTGTTAGAAAACAAAACAAAATCAACTACGCTTCAGTATATAAAAAGTTCTGACTTCCTTCATGTGTAGATATATAGGATTAGTTCACTAGTCTTAGAGCGATGCTGAAGGAGCATAAATTGTTTTCAAACATGAAAAAAAGAACAGAATAAAATTCCAAATTTGAGGGGGGAAATGATTTGTTGATATGTTTCATAAAACAATTTCTGTTTTAAAGGAACTGAAAGATTAAGTAAGGGATCCCAGGAAATAAAATCCTTGCTAATGTCCCTTAAAAAAATTGTATCTACATCTCTCTTAAGGGCTTTTTAGCTGTCTGCTTAGCTGCTATCAGGATAAGTATAGTCACCATAATTTCCAGTGCAATTCTTCTACTTGAATGCTAAGTTTAAAGAATATGGAATGGTAACACAACAAAATGCTGATTGACCCACTTGTACCTGCTTCCCACCGAGTACAAAAATGCCTTTAAGGAATCACCGTCTTGAAATAAAAGATGCCGGGTTTAAAAAACACAAACCAAGCATGTCCTCATGTTGTGAGCATATTAAGCTGCCCTATGCAGAGTCAGACCATTGGTTGTCCAGCTAGCAGATTAATAACCACTCTGACTGGTAGCAGCTCTCCAAGGTCTCAAGCAGAGGTATTTCCCAGCCCTGCTGGTTGGAATGCTTTAACTGAACCTGGAACCTGATGCATGCAAGGCATGTGCCTCTGTAAGCAAGTTATGGCTCTTCAGAAGGCAGCAGGTAAAGGGGTAATTTGAAAGCAACCATAACCATGAAAAAATGTAGATAACTGAATGTATGGCGAGCCATACTTACCCTCCCCTTCTGTCTGCAGATGCATTGTTTTGAAATCAATGAGGGGAAAAGTGATAGGGCATGGTGCTAATAAATGAAAAAATGGCAAAAAATACTGAAGTGAACACATCGCACAGTTAGAACAAACCATACATAACATGTAGGAAGTACAGCACAAGGAAAGTCTTCCAACTGAGTGGGCCAGGTGTGAGCGCTCCATTCCCAATGATGTGGGACAGTTGAAGGTGCCCAGCACCACTCAAGATTAGGCCCTTTATTAATTAAAAGCCTTTCCAGAAGGGTTGGATCAGAGGTGACAAACAAAAAGCCACATGCTTTCCCATGTTTTAGCAAAACACGTTTTTAAAGGAAGAGGATTTCCACACAAGACAGTTTTTGCTCATATTTTTAAAGACAGTAATGGCAATTCAAAATGCAGGGAAATAATTAAATTATTTGTGCACTCAAGACATGCATTTGTTTAATTAGAATGATAAATGTTAATACTAGTTGAAGCAGATTTTTTAATCACAACATACTAAGCAGACCTCACTCTGCAAACCAATGAAGTAGACCAGGATCCCACAGGCTTACACAGGAAATCCAACTAGTCTAACATAAAAAGTTTAGCATACTAGAATTCTAATTGATTTCGAGAGAACAGAGAATGACCAGATTTAGTCCAGGGTCCAAAGGACCATGCAAGACCTTCCAAGAGCACAAAGGAGGTACAGAGTACAGCAGCAAACATAATAAGAAATCCTACTTGCCACGTGTTTTCTTCTAAAAGCAACCTGAGAAGCTGACATTCCTACCATAACAAAAGACTGTTGTTGCTTTTAAAGCAGATATTTGGGCACAAAGTATACTTCTTATGCTTAGATTCAGGAAAAAAATGGGGATGGAAGCTATCACCTATGTAGGAAGTAATTCTATGTTGGGATTAATATCGGTACACATCCACACACCGGCTCAGCTACATGGTTTGGTATGTGTGCCTTCCTCCAATATTCCTGGCTTTCAGCATAAAGTTTCCCCTTACATCCAGACTAGCAAACAACCATTTGTGTTTGTTCTGCAAATTAGGATCAAACGCTAATTTATTGGACAAGTGCAAATCACAGTTTTCCATATGGTTTGCTGAAAACAATGAAGTCCTTAATTACTCTAAATGTATTTGGAGAAGGTAGATGAGGGAGTGCAAAAGTCATACTCCTTCCAGGGTCATTCTCATAGTGCCAAATTATGGCTTGGTGTTACATCTGATGCAATAGCATTCATACTTTTTATAATACAAAAAAATAACCGAAGACTGAAAGTTTCATGTCTGTGTTCCTGGTGTCCAGGTATTCACCTTTCCCGTTCTATAAGAAACTCCCAACAATTTTTATTTACTCATTAGTGTAAAAAGAATAGCCCAAAATGCCTGATACTACACAAGAACACCAGGTTGATTTTTAAATTATACACAAAACAATATCTATACCTCAAATTGATATTAATATTGAGGTTAGTTGAATTACGAGTATTCAAATTTGTTATACAACAGGGCAGTACTTGCTTCATAAGTAAGCACTAACACTACATGCCATTGTATATCATTTAGAGCTGCACTTTGTGCCAAAGTTAAAAACTGTGGCTACGAAGTCCCTGTTGGTTTGGCCATTATATGGCCTACATCCTCCTTTCTTGTAGGAAAGGAAAGAAGAGAGGTGTGAATACTGCTTGGCCAAGGCACCTCAGGAGCACAGCATTCAAGGAAGCTTCCACTCATTTCCCACAGTATAGGAGGGCAAGGAGTATGGCTGCTCTGGTTGCTGCTTGGGCTCAGGTGTTCTAGGAATCTCATATGCACAGTGATCTGGGAAACTGCTCCCATTTCTGCTGCTGTGTTCAGGAGAGCTCAGGGTTGCGCTCAGGTCCTGCTTGTGGGCTGCACATAGGCACCTGGATGGCTACTGTGATTACAAGATGCTGAACTAGAAGGGCTTCTGGTCTGATCCAGCAGGACTTTTCTTATGTTCTTAGGCTCCATGGCAATAAATGATGGTGGGAAGGTGGTGGGGTGATTGCTGATTTGACCCTGTGAGCTTGGCACAGACAACCTTCAGTCTTTGTCCCAATCCTTGACCTGAAGAGGCATGAAGGATTCACTGCATAATTTCTAGGATGATCCCCGCCTACCTTGTAGCTTAAAGATTTAGTAGTGGATTCGCCAGAGGGTTACAGTATACTTGCCATGCCAGCTATATACGGAGTTCTCTACAAGACAGATACTCTAAAAAGGTGACTCACTGGAAGCACACACATGTTGTACAGGAATGTTAAAAGCATATGAATACTTTTTAAGGGCTTGAATAAGCATTAGGTTGCTTTGCTTTCGGTTATATTTAGGATAAACTGAGTGGCAGCCTCAACGTAACTATCATTCTTGCCATCTATTTTCTCTTCACACTTATTCCAAACAGCTACTAGTTCATTTCTTAAAATGCTATGAAATCATCCAAAAGTTTATGGAAAACAAATGCAAGCTTCTGAAAAGTTTCAGAATTACTCCGTTCTTCAAAAGTATCAAAGGATTCAGAATTACCTTCCCATCTGTCACCACCATTCACATTCTTCAAATCAAGATGTGGTACAGGGACACACAATGTTGCTTCGGGAGCATTGTTATTTCTGTTTTTCAGTTCTTCCAACTCATTTTTGACACTTGGATCACAAACTTTGCTAATAAAACCCTGTAAATAAACATCACAGTTATTCTAATCACTCTACAGTGGAGTTAACAAGTTTTCAGTCTCCAGCAAAAAAACAAACAAGCCAAAAATAAAAAACCCTCTGAATTAATTTCACAGTGTTTTTCTGTCTAGAAGATCTATGAATGTGAATATAACTAAACATTATGCCAATGAACTCCACACACATAAGCAAACACTCTCTCCCTCCCCCCCATAAACAACCACTCTGGCACAAATGAAACACGAGACTCTTAGGGAGAGTGCACATTTAAGTAAGCAAGCATGTTTAACATTAAGGCCTAGCTTTACAAGGAAAAATAAAGAAGCAATTTCTTACCAGAATCACGTGTGACGTCATTTTGTCGCCATCATCAAATGATGTACAATCTTGCCTATAAACAGAGTCTTATTATTGTTTGAGCAGATTATTACTTCAAAGCATCTGTGAAGACAATTTATTCTTTTATACCACACATATAGGCTCAATTCAGACATCACACTAAACCATGGTTTGTGCCAATCATGATTCAGAACCCCAATGAACAGTTTAAGCTTCCAAACAATCAAGCAAACGATCATTTAGAGATACTTGTCTGCTTTCATTTTTCATCTGCCCAACACGCTAATCTCTAGATGTAGTAGCCTTGGAAGGTGGATCAATAGCAGTAGCCACAGCTATTGTTCGTCAATTCAGAGGTCATGCGAAATCATAATTAGCAAAAACCATGGTTTGGAAACCCACTAAAAATGGGTTTCAGTTCTAGTTTGTCAACTGATTGCAAACCATGGTTTGTCAATTCAGACATCATGCGAAACCATAGTTAAACTTCCTTAACCATGATTTATCTGAATTGAGCCAGAATGTATAGCAGGAAATTGGCTAGAGGAGACACAAGACCTTCTGATACATTAATAACTGCAAGTACAAGAACTGAGTTAACAGAAAGGCGAAAGGTTGCTAGGCCAGATAATAGGCTTAAATTAAATTATTATTAACTTGACTGGCTTTCCCATTTCCCTACTCTAATAAAACAATTAATAATCACAAAAACCTGGACACCTAAGCAGTCCACATAAAATAGAAAATAAGGGTGCTGGTAGTATCAACACTGTTTTTAAAAGCAAATGACTTTAAAGTCTAAACTTGGATAAAATAAGTGCCAATTTTTCTCCATTGTTCTGACAACAAATAGAAGTACTCATGCCAGTCAAATCACTTCTGGATGATGACTCAATTTAAAAAAAAAAAATTATCTGAACAAAAATTATTCAGCGTTCACAAAGCTGATTATTAGAAATGCAAACTGTCACACCCCCCCCCAATACTCTCATTTATACTAAAATACATACTTATCTCCAACAGACTCTTTCGCGTCTTCTGTTCCATCACATGGCTGCAATAATATGCCTGCTTCCTATTTAGGAAAAAACACAGACTTCAGCATGATACTTCAGACTGAAACATCCACATCTTATTTTAAAAAAATAAAAATAAACCAGACTTAAGGTTTTATGTGTGGTCGACCCAAATATACATTCAGTTCCTTAACTTTGTACAAATGTGGCCAAACCACAATTTATTAGAAAACATTAATATAACACAAATAGGCTGTTCATTTTTAGCCCTCTTCGTATATCTAGAAAACAGATTTTTTCATAAGGGGCTACTGACACATATTAATTGCAGATTTGAGGCTCAGAGATCTGAACAAAACAATAATGACAAACATGATGAGGACTTGTCCTCAGCTTATGTAAAATGACTCATCAGTTGGACACACTAAAAGGTACAATTAATCCTTGTTACTAAATAAAGCAGCGACAAGGATAAAATGAGATGCTTGCTGCTGGCAGCAAGCACTCATACTATGTAAAGCAACAACAGAGGAACACATACTTTTACTTTTTAGTAACAATATCAGATTTATAGATGTGAATTTTACTGACAACACTTATTTCTGCTATAATGCATTTTGAGCTCCCTAATCCTAATCCCAACTACATATAACAAATTGGAAACTGCTGAGAGTCATGAACTATTTCTTTTTCAGAGGTGTAGCTAGAACTGCCAGTAGCCTAAACTAAACTTATCACAGCTTCTTCAGTCCCTGTTGACATTTTGAAAAGTGATTAAGGAATTCATACATCCTACCAAATTCAGCGCCAAGCAGCTGTCCAGATTGCTAATGCAGCCTCCCAACTGCACCCCTCAAATCCCTCCAAAGGGACTGAGCAGGCTTCAGGCTGTTTACATCTAAATGATCTTCCTCTTTTGACTCTTAATTTTATTTCTCTCCTTTTCCTCTGCTATGTCCCTTGTGTCAGTATCTAAACTTCAAATCCCTTTTGGCAAGAACCTATCTTCTCCTTTGTGAGGTTTCATATACATTGATGACACAAAAACAACTCGATATAATTTGTTTCCCACTATTTTTGTGGGTTCTGGACTATCTATGTGGAACTTATGCCCAGTGCCGAGATCGTACATTGATTCAGTTTGTGAGTATTCCTTGTGAAGGTGCTAACTGTGCAATATGATGAGCTCAATTTAATAATATATGGGGGGTCGAGACAGAGCTTAAAGAATCTGGAGAGAAACATTCTGTTACGCAGAGCACTATTTGGGCTTTATTGTTTCAAACAAACCATACTTATACTTTACAAATTTGTTGAATTTGGATGACACAACAAGCTGTGGTTAAATAAAAAACAGAAGCCAAAGCTTCCCCTCTTCATGGTCATGTTGAAAGAGAGGGAGTGGGGTTGTGAGATCCCAAGGGAAGGCTACATTTGTTCCTGTCACAATAATTATGGTTGTCCAAATATTGTATAACCTTGATGTGGAAAATTAACTTTCAATTATTTCAAAATACAGTACATTTGCAACTATTTGGTACAAGAGTGCAATCATTTTGCCAACCACAGCGAAACAACACTACAGAACAAAGCTTCCAAATCCTATTTGCTTTTCACTTGCCTCAGTTTCCACCATTTTCTGCAACAAGTGAAAAGGTGAAAAATATTTGTGAATATACACTGCAAATGAGCAAATGAAAGGAGCTGAGAAGCTTGTTTCATGCCAAGCTTCCATTTTTTGAAGTTCATGAAGTGTAGTGGAAATACACCAGAAGATCCATGGTATTTTGAGGAGACATGGTTGGCCTGGCACAATTAGTCCTTCATGTCATCATAGAGGCTACCAGAGAACAGGCACTCTCTATTTCTCTTAGCCTCTAGGCTGGTAGCAGGTGACGTTATTGCTGAATCATGCTGACTTGTCTTCTTTCCCAGACTGAAGTGCTAATGTGGGGGGCATCCCTTGATTAGAGATAATACAGCTGTGGTACATCAAAAGGACCTCAGAGTTAATTTCATTGCTTAGCTGTTGGTTTGTCTGATGGCACATACCCAGACCATAAGACCCATGGTGCTAGGTCTGGATAGTTAAACAATCGCACCTCATGCCACGTGACTTAGGACAGATAGGATAAAAACCCTGAAGTTTGACCCAAGTAGTGAGCTTTGGCGCAAACCTGAAAGCCTTCATGACCCATCGACTAGCTTGTGGTCTCTCCGCTGCTGTATCTTTGGAGCTCTAAGCAGATGAATGGGGGTGTTATCTGCTTGCTTGTTTTGCCATTAACTCTTATGAATAAATTGCCATAAATCTTAGACTTCCTTACAACCCGTGTTTACTTCTGAAAACCCTGGAAAAAAAACCCCTTGAACTTAGCAAAGCATGAAGCTTTAAGTAAAATTTCCAAGAAATAAACTGGAGAAACTAGGGAAATAAAATCGAGTGCTTCTACTGTACTGCTGCCGCAAGAACTCTGGTTAGTAGATGGGATATCAAAACTGCAAGTTACAAACAAAAACAAATAAAATAGTTTATTGGGATGGAGTTGAACAAAATATAGGTTCAGGACACCTACTTTTTCCAATGTTGCTAAAAAACATGTGCAGTATAGTTCTATGCACATTTACTAAGAAGCAAATTCCACAGAATATTGTGATATAAGATGCACAAAGCATACTTCTGTGCTACATTACCTGATAATTTTCCTTTTCCTCAGACACAGGCTGCATAACTTCATTGTCTAAATTAGTGCAATCCACAGCTTCAGAGCAGTCACCAAGATTCTCACCATCTTTAGTAATATTCTTTTCAGTATCATCCCTAATATCAAAACAAATATATATACACTTTTTTAAAAATGCTGCAATTATTAGAAGTTAAAAAATAATAATGCTGGGAAAATCCTGGGGTACAATTAGGTTAGAAGACGTTCACAAGTCAAACTGCTTTCAGAAAAAAGGGGTTATTTAAAGGATCATTGATATATCTAAATTGTCTCCTCTGGCACAATTCTTAATTTACTATTAGTTACAGGTAGTGATTTTTTTCTTTAAAAATGTTTAGGGCTACTCTCATTTTGACTCAAGAAAATCACCATTTAATAGTTCAAATTGAGAAAAATAAATACAGTAAATGGACAAAAGTACGAACATTCACAAACTATTTAGGGGTATGCGTACCCCTGCATCCCCCCCACAAAAAAGCACCGGTTACAGGTATTGCTCTTGGGGGAAACCTGTATTGCTCCTGTCAAGTACACGCACAGACAGCAGACAATGGAATAAGCTTCCAGGGCTGCCTTCACACAGTAATCAAGGATATTCAACTACTAAGTTGTTCGGATCAGCAGTGGCAATACTTATAACACAGAGCTTAGTTACACAAAAGGCCAAAATACTGCTCTGCTACGTAACAGTTGTATTTTTATTTACTCACTTACCGCCAGTTTATATAACATGATGTTGCTATAAAAAAAAATAGTAACATATAACAGTAAAATATAATCCAGTAGTAAAATGTCAGCTTACTGGTTGTTAGATCCTTCATCCCCCTTAATATTTGCTTCTTGGCACACCATTTGGTGGTGGTGTAAATTCTTGAGATCTTGATCTATGCTGCTCTGCAGATCAAAGAGATGTTGTTCCACAGCTGCTCTAATTGTTCTTTCCAAGATGCTTTTAAAAAAAAGAAGTTATGTTTTAGTAGCAATCTAATTTATCCACATAGTATATTCTCATTTCCCAATTCTGTACCAGGCAGGCAGAGCACAAAAAAAGCAGACTTGAAAACCGGAGTGCTCAGCACTCATGTGCGTGTGAGCACGCACACAGTCACATCTTTCAATTCACTATAATCGATTTACTTAAAACTGTATTGTATTAACTTTTTGCAAGACTACTCATCTAAAGAGCTTGGGCAATTAACAAACACAGCTATCAAATAGTACATCCAAAATATATTCTCAACAGATTATTCATTAGATTGTCAAGAGGATATTTACCACCACATTGTGGTGTCATTTGGGTATTTTAAGTCATATGAAAACCTACTCTACTATACATTAAGAAGGTAGTATAACTCACATAAACTAAGTCTCGTATCCAATAGGTTGGTTTCTAGCTTTCTGGCCGGCTGGGCTTTCTATAATGCATAGACTCCAGCTTAAGGTTCTATTGTTTCAGGACGTTCTTGATTAACACTGGTTAGGTTTCCTAACGCAGATTATTATTATTATTATTATTATTATTATTATTATTATTATTACCCCTCCCCAGCCAAGGCAGGGCTCAGGGCGGCTAACAAGCAATAATAAAAACAAGCTGAATGAATACAACTTAAAAACAAGATTAAAATACAACATTAAAATACTGAAACAATAAAATATTAAAATGCAGCCTCATCACAGGAGGAGAAAGAAAAAAGGAAAAAGAAAGAGGGGGAGGAAATCAAATTGGCTCCAAGCCAAAGGCCAGGCGGAACAACTCTGTCTTACAGGCCCTGCGGAAAGAAATCAGATCCTGCAGGGCCCTGCTCTCATGAGGCAGAGCATTCCACCAGGTTGGAGCCAGTGTTGAAAAGGCCCTGGCTTTGGTTGAAGCTAATCTAACTTCCTTAGGGCCCGGGACCACTAGGGTGTTGCTATTTATGGACCTTGAGGCTCTCCGTGGGGCATCCCGGGAGAGGCGGTCCCGTAGGTACGAGGGTCCTAGGCCATGATGAGAGGTGGATGTCAATTTTAATATGGACATCTGCCTACTTATATGTTTTTTATTCTAAAACTGTCAGCTACATCTGACCCAATAATGCTACTTGTAAAATTAGCAACATGGACTCAAGTTCACTCAAAATACACCTGTTGCCACAAACCACCTTGGTCGTTGGGCTCAGGTGTTGTTATGTCATGAAATCTCTTGAGGGCTCAGAGTAAAGGTATCAGCAACATAACAGTGCAGTTAGCGTGGAACTGAATGGTCAATTAGGTAGGAAGAAATATTTCGAAATGGTACAGAGAGAGTCAACACTGGCAAAATAAGAGAAAACAGAGGCAAGAGTGCACAGAAGAGAAGTAAGGAGCAGACGCAGGATGGCACAGCTGAAGCTGGAAACCTAGGCTGAGAAATAAGCACATGAAGTACTGTGGCATATAGAGGCTTAAAAGAAAAAGGTGCAATAGAGTAAGAAAAAAGGAGGAATGGAGGGGGAAATAACTCAAAGGTTATGGACTGTTAGAAAAGGTAGTGAATAAGTAGGGTTATCTGGCGTATCAAGAAATATGGAGGGGGGATTTAATATACGGACTTTAAGTAGCCATTCAATTCTTAGCTATAGGTGTCTCTTTATACTGAATAAACTAATGCACAAACAGTGCAACGCTTCCATAACAGAACACAGTCCAATTAAGAGTATTTTCGATTCCTTTGGGGAATTTATACTTACTCTGCAGAGGCTGGCAAGATGCTTAAGGGAGAGAGATGAGCACTGAAATGAAAGAGAAATAATGGTCTCCCTTTGCCACGTAACATTTCAACATCAAACAGGGGTTCTGGATTAAACCTAATGGCATTTTTCAGAATTGTACATATTCTATCTTTAAAAAATATAAATCAGGTGTCACCAACCTTTTTGGGCCCATGGTCACATTTGGAGTGCGCTAAGGTCACCACCCCCTCTGGCTGCTTGTCTGCCTCCCTCTCCCAGCCAGAAAGAAAGTGCACACTTTGCTTGTCCATAAGGTTTGGGTAAAGGTCAGAATTAAAATGCATCCCTCTTGAATTTGTCTGATTTTACACGGGGTCTACAAGTCCAGAGCTTGCCAGCACCACAAAAACATTTACTGAAGATACAGATCCTCATGGATCTTCATGGGTTTAACATAGGTTGACAACAGTGCTATCAAAACCTCACAGAACAAATCTATAGACAGAGAGCTGACCTATGATTTGATGGTCTTTCAGGGGTTTTCTCGTAAAAATTAAGAGGCTTAATTAAGAATGTAGAGTTTTGTTCTTCATTTTTAAGTAGACTGATATAAAGCAGACCTCCCAGACTAAGATAGGAATCAGAACATAATTATTTCTGGGATATTTATACCATGCCTTTTCCCCTGACGGGACTCGGTAATCGTTTTCTTGGCAAAATCTTAGATTGTGATGTGAATATAAAATGGCATGAAGGGCCCAATCCATTTAGTGCATGGTAGAAATATACAACGTCAACAACATCACCACCACCACCACAATCTTTTATACCTCATGCCTACATTGGGGGGTGGGGAGGAGATATAGTGGCAGTCTCAGCCTTTGATGACTTGGGAGTTCCACAACAACCATGCAACTCAATCCCCTAATACAGGGGTTCTAAAAATGTGGCCTAATATATGGTGAGGTGAATTGATGCAACCAATTAAATGGTAGCAGGATACTGGATCAAAGTCATTAAGACTGTCCATATGGCAGCAATCCCAGCTAGGTCGCTTAGGTATTAGCAATTCTAGCCAGGTCACATTCAGATCATTGGTCACACAACTATCTTAATACTGGCTGGCCATGTGCCAGTATTTCTAGGGGGAGAAAGTTTTCATTGATGTAACCACAAATTGTACTTCTAGTCCTCAAAATTATCTCCATAGTTACGATTGCAATAAGGCAGGCATCCCCAAACCTGGCCCTCCAGCTGTTTTGGGACTACAACTCCCATCATCCCTGACCACTGATCCTGTTAGCTAGGGGTGATGGGAGTTGTAGTCCCAAAACAGCTGGAGGGCCAAGTTCGGGGATGCCTGCAATAAGGCATCATCTGATGTCTCTCAAAGGAGATGAGCTGCTACTTGTCAGAAGGTTCAGTGACCAAGGACCCCACCCCCGGATTACAAACAAATACTGTGCAGCTGATAAAGCATTCCAGTGCCGAGTCGCTTTAATTCCCTTGACATAATAGGGTCCATGTTTTGTAACCCTGTCTCATGTTTAACCATTGTGTCCATGCTATAATAAATAGTTCAAGTCACTACCTTCGACACATTCACCTACCTGCGGTTTTACTTTGGTTTTATTTTAAGGCTGCTTTTGTTTGACGGTGATCTGTAATTGTATGTGGTCTACGCATATTGTCATCAGATCTTGTTTGATAACACTATTTTGCAGAATTTTGTATAACCTCTCTTTAAAATTAATTTTTTTTAATAATAAAGAAGAGTTGGTGTGCTATCCACACTTACTGTCTTCATTCACTATACAAAGAATGAATTCGTTTTCTGAGGGTGCGTTCTTATGTAACCACCACAGTTATCATCCACATGAGAGGGAGGTAGGCTCAGGGCAACCCCAAAGACGTGCAGAAAAATAAAAGATCTTTAAAAAAGAACTAAAGAGGGGGGTATCAAAAACAGCCCAACAAGAATGAAAATCTAGTGAGAATGGAATGGTAATTGATTGCTGTCGGAAGTGGGGGGCATGGCATGGGTGAAGGACACTCTATGGTGCAATATTTTGTCGCAGGTCACACTTGTTAGGTTGTGCTACCTAGCAGTGACAGGAGGCAGAATCTAAAAAAATGGCATTTTGCCATATTTACGATTTAAGTCCAGAGGGAGCTTGGACATGGGACAATTTTGCTGGATAGAACCCTCGACAATTGGTGGAGGGGGTATGTTACCAGAGGACTTGAAGACCATGTCTTAGCTGTTGTGTCTTTAATAAATGAGATAATTAGTAAAATTCAGGAGAGTAATGCATAAATGTTTAGAGCTTAGGTTCCATCTCTCCCTGCACCTCCTAACTATAAATCCTATGAATGTTTTCTTATGCAGAAGTCAGTCCCACTGAATTTAATAGAGCTTACTTTCATGTGGGTATACAAAAAACTGCTGCCTTAGTTTGTGGAATAGCTGCAACTTAAGCAGCATTATAACTGAAATGAAAAGGAAGGTGGAAAATATGCTGTTAACAAAGATATTAATACTCTTAAAAATGCAACTCTTTGGGACATTATCTATAAAGGATGGATCCAGAATGTAAAAAATCTGGTTTTATCATGAATCTTGAATACAGGATATATAAGGGGGGGGGGGGGGAGAGTACACATATATAGCTTTTCCAAACTTTGTGGGCAGAAAGCTTCACTGAACTTGAAAACCCAAATGTGAAATGCTGGCACATGCCAGAATAGTTAAGAAGGCAAAAGTCCTTCACTTTTGTAATAAAAATTTATTAGACAGGGAAATTAAAAGTATGTATATTATGCACTAGATGGATGTGGGTGGCGCTGTGGGTTAAACCACTGAGCCTAGGGCTTGCCGATCGGAAGGTCGGCAGTTCGAATCCCCGCGACGGGGTGAGCTTCCGTTGTTCGGTCCCTGCTTCTGCCAACCTAGCAGTTCGAAAGCACATCAAAGTGCAAGTAGATAAATAGGTACCGCTCCGGTGGGAAGGTAAACAGCATTTCCGTGCGCTGCTCTGGTTCGCCAGAAGCGGCTTTGTCATGCTGGCCACATGACCCGGAAACTGTCTGTGGACAAACGCCAGCTCCCTCGGCCTGTAAAGCGAGATGAGCGCCACAACCCCAGAGTCGTCCGCAACTGGACTTAACAATCAGGGGTCCCTTTAACTATATTATGCACTAAAACCCACACTTTCACAACATTTGTTGTTTTCAACCAGAAAAGGTGAAAGTTACATAAATATTTAAACTTTTAATAAAAGGGGAGAAGGCTGAAACCTCAGTGTACTGCTCTCTCTAAGCCACTAGAAACCAGATTTTCACAAGGGCTTGTAAAAGGCAGCAATTCTGAATGTTCTCTTCCTATCTCTCCAAACTGGAGTCTTTAGAAAGCTGATAGGACAAAAAGAATTGGTGATTACCTTCAAGTGTTTGAGATGGGTGGCAAAGGGAGGCTTAAAGTCTTAGCAGGAAAGTATACAGTTCTTTTGGGGAAAGCTGTGGTCAGCCCTAAGCATATGACAGTGCACAATGGGGCTCACCCAGGGATTACTATATGAAAGCATTATCAAGTCAGTAACTTAACAGCAACTACCTAATCAGCTCTTTGCAGTATTTATATTGGAACAAATAATATGGATCATTTTCTACTCTATTCCCAACAAAGTGGCTGGAAATATCAGTGACTGCTCCTTCTTCCCAATTTATAACATATCAGTGTGTTATGTATAAAGTACTTCTTACACATGGTAAGATACTTACAATTTCTCCATATTTGGAGTGGGGGTGGGTCAAGAGGAGGGAGAAAATAGTTGATCCTGAGCTTGATATTTGCTTTAAAAATAAACTATTTTTAAAGTAAATTATTTGCATTCTATTTCCTGGAGTTTTACAAGTTATTGTTATTGTGACTAAAGCCAAAACTCAGTGTTTTTGTTTCACATCACAATACTACTCTATGCTACTTATCTTGTTACTAAGCTAACCTATTCTGCTTTTGCTAACCAGCTGTTTATTTCAGAACTGGTACATTTAGAGTAGCTAATATAACATTTCATTTTTTGTACATTTAATATGAACAAACCCTTAACCACAAAATGCTTTAGTTTAATGCCATTTTTTCTCTCAGCTGATTACACTGTATGCTTAGTTACCACCAATGGTATTAGTAACTGATGAGCTACAGGACAGTAATTCCTGATGGCAAAATGTGAGGGAAATTAAAAGTAAGAAGTTATAAATGAAAAACAATTAAAAATATGCTCCAGCCAACATTAAACAGTATGCCATTTATTAAGTAGATTACTATATAGCATATTTCAAATGCTATATATAGTACAACTATCGTTTAAGCCAAAAATTCCAAGAAGCACAGAGAAAACAAAAAGGGAATTATAATGAAGAACAATCCTTATTTGTAGGAATTCAAATTTGGGTTCTGAAACATCAAATCACAATAGGCATGCTGCTAGACTAATCAACACCAGAACCAAAATATTCTACAATTTTCCTCTTCCTATTACATTTTCTTCTCTCTCACCCCCAGCACCTCTACTTATGCAATGCAGTGAAGATTCTCAGAAAAACAAGTGTATTGAAACAGCACTATTTCAAAGACTAAGGAATCCTATTACTAGTTCAAAGTCCCTCTAATCAGTTTAGCAGGATTTGATAAGATGCTACGCAGCACATAAATGTATTATGTATCCTATCAGTGCCCCTCCAAACATTTGTATTTCAAACAGCAGCATAATTTCGGTTGACTGCTGATGAAGAATGACGCAGCAAGATACCAGCATAAACATTTTAAGGGCAAAGCACTTTGGATTTTCTTAAGCACTGTCATTTTTAGTAACAAAAATAAGCAATTGGGAAAATATTCACAAGCTTACTTTATATAGCTTATTATTGCATGCAAATTGTTTTATAGTGCAGTGTATGCCTTCAAAAATATTTGTGTTTAGCTTCTAAAAAGTTAAGTCAGTCTTATCAAACTATCATTTTAAGTTGATTTACCTGTGCAGTAGAACTTTGTAAGCCATTCTGATTATTTTTGCTATTCCAAATGAGCATTTCATGTAAAAACACTTCATTTGAAAAACTATACAGTATGGCAATCTCTGTTGACTATCCATTCTGCTTGCTTGATCTCAATAGCTGCCTGTAAAATGGCACTATTGGAGTGCTGCACTAAGCCCTGCAGTCTACATAGAAATAGACTGCAACATGAGGTCACTACTGACAATAAGCTGCCCAATCAACATTTTAGCTCTAGTATGCTTTTCATTCTATTACTTCTTGGTGCAAGATGGTGGATCGTAAGTACTTTTGACAGATTAGCACCCACTTCCTCAGTATGATCGACACATTGAAAAGAAACCGGAGAATATTCAGAGGAAATAATATGATATGGGATATATATATGAACCAATAGATAAAAAGAAAAAAGAAAAACACTGAGTGGAGTTATTCTAATTTCAGCTTTTCTCCACCATGTTTATTAAAGAGTCCTTGATGATATAGCTACAAAGAATAATGGGAGAACTAACAATATGCTCAAATTGCAAGAGAGCTAGCTGAAGTAGTTAACAGGAGAAAAGTTCTTAAAAGTAAGCAGCAGTGGGCTATGAAACATGTTTATCAGAACAAATACTCCAGCTGTTTTAGAGGAGGATGAGCACCTATTCAGAATTATTTAGGTACAGGAAATGTTGTCCATGCGGAATTTATATAATATTAAGGTATACAGAATTCTTCCGGAACACGGGAATTCAGACTCTCCATTTGTTAAAGTATTTAACAGTATCAACGAAAAAGTGATTATGTAACTCAGTCATAATTTTTACATTACACAAAATTATTCAGGCTGGAAAACTAAGCTTTCAGAGAAAGGGAGACCATTAGCCACAGCCAAAAGCAGCAATACAAATGTCAAAATAAAGACCACAAAAAGCCTCCACCTTCAACTTCACAATGGAATGCTTATTCTGAAATCAATCACAGCATAATTATTATAGAAAGTGGATAGTTATGCAGTTTTGCAGGTTTTTATCATACCTTACTCACATCATTACTAAAAAAACTGCTACAGCAATGCGCTTCAAAAAGTAATGACCAGACTACAACTGGCATCAGGACTAGGTCCCAGGTTTGTATGCTCCCTCTTCTTGCTCAGATTCTCTGACTTGGTTCAGGACAACACTCCTGCTGTTACCATAGCTTTCCTGGCTTAAATATATGTGCAAGCCAAACTTGGCCCACAAGCCTCTATTGAGAAACAGTTTGAAGTGATTTTTAAACCTGAATTTGTCCGTTTTAATTTTTCTTTAGTCATTTGTGTTCAGAAAATTTTCTGAAAAAGGTTTGTGACATAGTTACTCTCTGGAGGAAGCAGCCCCCCCCCGCCCCGTTTAGCAGGCTAGACACTCAATACACACTTGCCACTGCAGCAACTGCTTGATTTTCTAAGGACACAAGGCTCATACAATGGCTCCAATACTGGAAAAGCAGCAAGGACTAGATATGAAACAGGAATATGGGTTGTAACAATACAGGAGGAAGATGTGGAAAAAGAGCAAGTATTATGGAAATGGTATAAAGCTAGAGAGGATTAGTCGTGTGGGATACTACATAGCAATCATATGATGAAATCCAGTAGGTTTGGTATTATTTTAACCTCATCTTAAATTTATGCATTATTTTTAATATTTTATTTCCTTAAAATAGAACAAAAAACTTCTTTTTTACCATGAAGCCCCACTACATGCAAATTGAAACTTCACAAAATTCTATTTTCATTCAGATGGAGTTTCTACATCTTGCACTTGTGTTCACTCAGCCAGTAAAATCCATGTTCATTATAATATTCTTTTTCTTCCAGAATATATAATGTCCATTTGCGCTCAAATAGTTTAAAAAATATATAGAACATAATACAGACAGGAGGGAGGTCTAGGCATATGTCTACTCCTAACTTAAATCAATATAATATAGAATGGCTAAATGAACTGGGCCTGCTGAATTCTTCGGTACTGATTGAATCAAAAGCACAACAAAACGTGAAACATAAGCAGCTATATTAAAGTAGTCAGGAAGCAGCACATAATCTAGGGGTGGTGTCCATACTAGGAACCTTCATACCTTGTTGATGCTGAAACACTACATGACTCCAAGATGCTCTCCATCATTTCTTGGGGCTCCATCTCCTGCCTGTATTCTGGGTCCTCCATGTTTTCTTCTTCTTCTTCTGGCAGCTCTTCAGACTGTTCAAGCTTTATATCTTCTTCATCCAACAGATCATTTATCTTCAAAAACACAAACCAAGTGAGACCATGATTTCTTAGAAAGACAGATTATTAAATTCCAAAAGTGTGAGAAGTGTGCTCTAAAAATAAAGTTGCTTAAGCTTTTTTAGCAGGCATTTTGTGATTCAGATCTCAGCACCAACATAGAAAACAAAGCCAGCCACTAGATATATTTTCTAAACAAACATTTTCCACTATAGCCATATCACCTACTGTCAAAGCCCAGATATGAGGTAGTTTCAGTCAGCTAAGATATTGTACAGCTAGAGAAAAAGCACTAACTCCCCATTATGGGATTAAGGCCACTGGGACATGTAACCCATTGGATAGCCATGTTCTCAGGCAGTAGTCTTTCTACCTACCCCATTTTTAACTGGCAATGCCAGTGATTTAATGAAAAGTGGTTTCAGAGCCAAAACTACACTTGTACAGACAATCAAGCAGTGCTTTGCTTGGCTGGCTAAAGCAATCCTATATAAAAACTCACCCAAGATTTAGTTGTTGCCACATCACTGTGGGAGACAAATTCAATTCCTCATTTATTACAAAATAACTCTAGTCCTTAGTTAAATTGAACCACCAAATAACTCCATTCAACTACATTTTCCATTCAACTCCATTCTCCAGGGTGCATGGGCAAGAATAAAGGGCAAGAAAAAACTGCAGATAGGTGGAGTTTACATTGATGAACATGCTGTAGAAGTTCTTAAAAGAGGCCCTAACATCAAAGCACAAGCGTAGTTTTAGCTCTGAATACCCCGTCTTTAGAATCTAGATCACTGCACTAATATTTCAACTTTCCCAAAGAAATAACTTTGTTTTCTCAAGTCTAAGCCATAATAAACATGATTACAATTCCTTAACGATACACAACAGAGGTAGTCAACATGGTGCCCTCCAGATTTTGTACTACTGCCTTAGGCATACCTAACCATCAGCTATGCTAGCTGGAGCTGATGGGAGTTGGGAGTCCAACAATATCTGAAGGGCACCAAAAATTTGCTTCACAGGGTCAAGTGACTCTAGTGAATACAATACCTAGCAGAACACATATCCCCTCCCCAGAACTTTAATTTGTGTCACAGTCTGGAGAAGATTAGAAATAGGACTCTTTACCAAGCAGCAGCCAACCAACAATTTCTTCCAAGTTCTCTACAAATGTCAGAGGATCTGGGGGAGGGGAAGGTTTTGGCTGCAACCTCATATAAACTGCTGACTGGTAAACAAAACCACTGTAAGCAGACTCTTACCTATAATCTATTATGAAGTTTCTCTAGGCTTTTTTAATAGCAAAGTCTTTTATTAAATTGAAGCTGTACACAATTCTTACCTGCTCGGTTACTGAACTTAAATCATTAGATGAAAAATCTTCCTCTTCATTTTCAAAGAGTTCATCATAATTCTCTAACAGTCCCGCCATTATTCTGCTAACAAGTTCTTGCTCCTTCAGATCCTCCACATCTGTGTAAATGCTGACAAGAAAGGCCAAAACTAAATATATGATTTCTGAAACTAATTCCTCAAAGGTTATTAATATGTTCCTACAAGGGACTTTGGGGTGGAGATCCTCAAGGACATAAAGGAACTGTCTGTGCACATACTGAAACTGTACATCCTTCATTGCTGGCCACTTAATTATTTAATTAATTTCGTATACTGCCCTCTACCCGCAGGTCTCAGGGTGGTTCACAAGATAAAGACACAATATAAAAACACAAAACACACAATAAAAATAAAAACAAAAATAAGCCCAACCCATAGGAAAGGCCAGGCGGAGTCTGCACTATTGGGCGTTGCTGCCTAAAGACACCCACATCCACCACCATGTTAGCCCTCCTCAAGGAAAATGCTGGGCAGGGAAGCTTTTGGGCAACACTGTCTGAAGGTTTAACAGCTCCTATTTGACAAAGCCTTTAATACCTTTGACACACAGCTGCTGCACAATCCCTACCTTCCTCCCAACTTTGGAGCTGGCACTGCTTAAATAATACCTGCCCAACTCTTCAGCTTCAAAGTTGGAAGGCTGGCCACATGTCAAGCTCACCAGAAGGTGGCATCACAGTTGCTGTGACATACTGAGTAAATATGTTGAGCATCCAATGCAACATGAGGAACTACGAATAGAAGCACAAATGGTGGTAGGTCCAATAAGTGGAAGCAAACATCATAATCTTGGGACAGCAACCACAAATAAAATTAAGTTTTTGGGAATTTAATTTGATTTGATCGTACAGAAGAAAAAACAGCTTCTTATAGCTTTATATAATTATCCACTTCACAACACATGCAGGCAGGATTAATACTATAAATATTAAATGAACTAAAGATCAAGCAAACAGTTGTTAAACTTTTTTTATTTTAAAGATTAGAATTCAAGAAGATATTGGAAACATTCAACTTTGGTTTAATCATTTTCAATGGTATTTTATGTTGCTACAGCAGCAAGGAATAAAAAAAAATACTGCATTCATGGAAGAGTGATAGCAGCTAAAGTTAGAACAAAAATGCATGTTTACTGCAAAGTCACATTCAAAGTAGCCAACATGTTCACATTATCTAACTTACTGAAAGATATCAGGACCAAAAACTGCAGCTAGAGAACTTGCAGACCAAATCTCTTCATGATGTGTTGCTACATTAGCTAAAAATCTACACAGAAACTTTAACAAACTGTAATTAAGAGGCGGAAGCTGCTGCAAGAGAAACCTCAACTTTCTTCCAAATTCATCTTCATTAAAATCTGTAAAATGTGACAGAAGTATTGTTAATAAATGCTAGTATGACTTTCAACATTTAACAAGACAGATTTAACTTCAGTAGTACAAATGTGTAACCAATGTGATAAAAAGTTCCACTTGATTCCTTGGAAATGCTCAGATTTTTGTTTTTTTAAAAGGTTCAAAACTTGAGCAGTATTCAGCACTTACAAGTTTCATATTAAGAGAACATTTCCCCTCGTTTTGTACCTTTTCCTTTCCCAATCGATTTGATATTTCAGTAAGCCCCTAGGCATTCCTGCACTGCTAGCCACCTATTCCTTGTGAAATTCCAGCATTATTCTTTGACACAGTTCACAGTAAGACAAACCTATGGCATAGTGCAAATGAGCAGGTTCTTGAACAGATCAATGAGGATTTTCTGCTTCTCAAGTCCAGCTCATGCTGTATGCCAAGCCATGGTTTGTCTTAACACTACATCCAACACCAAGCTCAATCCAGATAAGCCGCAAACTGTAGTCAAGGTTTGCTCTATGGCTTACTGCTTGTGATTTATCGGGGCAGGGGGAGAATAAACCACAAACATGGGTTCAGGGATAACACTAAGACAAACCATGGCTTAGATCATAACAGCAGGACCAGAGGAGCAGCAAAGCAGTCACAAACTTCTCTCTGGGAGCCCAGATAGTTCATGTGTGCATTTGTGGTAAGTCACAGTTTAGATTAGCATTATGAATGAACTGCGTTTGCTGAACTGTAGTTCTGATGGAGTGTTCCAATAACCACTCTATGTCCTGGGCAAAATAGAATCTAGAATGACAAACCTGGATATCCAGTCTTTTTCTTAACGTCTTAAACCTTTCTTTAATTTTATCTAATAAATTTGGTGGATTTTTGTAAATGTCAAAGACCCAGTTTGAATGAACACAGAAGCTATGCACCAAGGGAGAGAGCGATGTACCAATCATACTCGCTGAACCTCTCCATCTTGCCTCCAGACCTGCCATGACATTTTTGTGTACTGAGTGAATTTAAAATCAACACACACAGAACCAAACTACATGGCTGTTAACCTACATAAAACCCATAAATCAACTACATGACTCAGAGTTATGGATGACGGATTATACGTCATGCTATAGCAAATATTCTGTTTGCACAATGCATGCTGGTAATCTGGTTCTGCTCCCTGACCACATGTAGCTTCTAAGTTCATCCAAACCAGATCAAATTTCCCAATTATCTTCATATAAATGTGGGGTTTCATACAGAAGAAACCCACAGCCACCCTAAAGTTTTGATATGATTATTTCTTGAAGCTATTCAATCCTTAATAAAAGAATTCCAATACCTTGAGAAAGTTGTATCAAATGCATATGTAGAGTGCTAGGAATAACTGGTTCTGGAAGTGCTTGAAGAAAAAATCTAAGAAGACTAATAGCTGAAGGTACATCCGCTTCTTTAACCAGATCCACATCTTCTCCATTGTCGTATCTTTGCCGAAGCCACTCCACTGTTTCTGCATTTCCATTGACTTGAAAAAGTCCTTCTTGCTCTAGACCTCCTTAAGTTAGAATAAAAATACAAAATTCAGTACAACTGCTTATTTCAAAAGGTGCATATCTTACAGCATTAAGTGTGATCCTGTGTGAAAGACAGAAAATGTTTTTAAAAATAAAACTTACTGTAATGTTCCCCAGTCAAGTACACTATTGATGTATGATATCTGATATAGCTATAACCCCCATATTAATTGATTAATCACTTCCATAATATCATGAAGTTCCACATACGGTGCAGAGAAAGGGGAATGCTCAGGAGAGCCTTTCAAGCCCTTTCCTAGCTCAACAGCTGCACAACTGTGGTGCTGCCACTTGGGTCTTACTATCTGGTTGTTGATATCACCACTCACCCATTCATTCTTGCAGCCCAGATGGGGGGGATCTGGGCTGTGCCAAAGCAATTACTTTTACAGAGGCTCTGAGTCAGTGCACCCTGCACTCCTTGATCTGACCTGTTCACAACCTGATGGGGCAAGCAGAGCTAACTTTGAGCTGTGTTATCTTACTCTGGAGATCAAAGCAGCTTGCTCATTTCCTCGTCAGACACCCTCATCTTCCTAAGGCCCAGGAACTCTGAAACCAATGCACCTTGTATTTCACAGGCAGTTCCCTCAGAGTGTAAAGGCAGCTCATTCTCCCAAAGTCTCTCCCACAGATGGAGAAACATGCTTGTCTCTTAGGACTCTGATCCTAAACTTTCAGTAACATAAATTCCATGAAAGCATAAACTTTCAGTAGCATAAATTCCAAGTGTTTAGACACATAGGGATTCTAGAATCATGAAGGTGGCAAACATTATTAGAAATAAAAGGCAGGAAGAACGTCAAAGCAGAATACAAAATAAATCAGAGCACTTTGGCTCTAAAACTGGCTAATCCCAGCGTATTCACTACAACATAGTCATTCTGGTCTACTCACAAGTAAGGGGGATGGTCTGCTTCCTGGTAGTATGGGGGACCCAGTCTAGACCCTGATGGTAGGAGGGACACAAGCTGCAAGAGCAGCTCAGCTGTTAAAGACTCTATCCCTCCCTTTGGAGGGAATGACAGATAATTAGTCAAGTGGGTCATCTCTCCCAGGTAGATAAGCATCTGCATAGAACTGACAGGAAATATGTAACAGGATGGTTTAGAGAAACAAAGCGGGAAGACCAATGTCTGTCTTCACTCTGCTGACTGTACTTCAAGTCTTATTTACAGATGTGAGCAGCTTCCTATGGATTGGCCAGTTTTCAGATACCACTTGGGAAAACTAGATTAGCGTCTATAATTATATTTGCAGTGCTTTATTATTACCTCATTTCTTGTGTGACCTATGAATGGGGGGAAGGGCTGTAGCTCAGTGGTGCAGTACATGCTTCACATACAAAAGATACTTGGTTCAATCCCTGGCAGCTCTAGGAAGGGCTAGGAAATCTTCCCTATCTGAAACCCTGGACAACCACTACCTGTCAGTGCAGGCAATATTGGGCTAGATCAGCAATTCCAAATTAGCTAAGTACTGCAGACTCCCTGTTTTTCAAAAGCCAAGCAATGCCCCCCCCCTACTTTTGGGTCGGTTACCTGGACTCCCTGGGGTCTGAGAAACACCAATTGGGATCCCCTGGGCTAGATGGACCAATCCAATATGAGGAAGCTTCATAGGTTTCTAGAGTCCCTCCAAACAAAAACTGATAAAAAGAGATGGCACCAGCCACCACCTCAAGATGCACTTTGATGTCAGTGAAAATGTGTTTTTAAATGGATCAAACAGGGCTGCAGGACAGGGTATGATACCGTTCACTTTCATAAAGTATAATGATGGAAATCTAAGTTCATAAACTCAAAGCAAGTTTACAAATGAAAAATATTGATAGTTCCAGACTTTAAGTCTGTAGTTAAGGCACAGCATGATGATACATACCATGTTCCTCAATATAGTCCACAACATGGCGGACTATGAATGGAACTTCACTGCCTGGCTGTCCTTCCTGCTGGAGTTCATCGAGTGGAATTCCAAATATTTTGTTAGTGAGAACAGAGTTGCAGTTACTCAAAGAAGGGGAGGAGCTCTTCCTCATATCTTTATGCAGCCCAATATCAAAGCTGTCTTTCTGTAAAATACAGTTGCCTTGCATTGAACTCCAACATTAAATACCGATTCACACATAAAAATACATCAGTTAATGAATAAACTTTAATCAGAAACTAGAACCCCAGCTATGAATCCCACACAAACTATCTTCCTTAAAAAAAAAAGATTTACTCTAAGCCCAGAATGTGATAAAACTGAAACAGAATAACCACACAATGATTTTAGTTCGTGCAAAACAAAGATATATAAAACTGGCAACAATAGCTGCTAGAATTATTGCAAATAATAAGCAGATTTAATCACATGTAGTGAGCCTGCTAAAAGCCCCAAAATGCTGAAATACAATAGAAACTGACATTTTTTTTATTAAAAAAAGTGTCACTTCAATGGATCAACTTTTTGTCAACTTAATTATGTGCCAATTGTACTATACTGTATCCATTGGTTACTACCAGACTAGTTTACACCAGGCATTAGAAATGCATATTACTCCTAAACAAGAGCAGCTGAAGAGATTGCGGAAAATTTGGCTTGGCCAAAATAAACCAAACTTTAAACTATGGTTCTAATAATTTCTTAAAAGAAAAAGAAAGTTGAGAAAACCTACCTCAGAGCACTTACACACCTACGTTTACAAAATATTTTCTACGCCAGCTACCCTTACTGACCAAGCATTCTTTTGTCATTTATGGCTGCTTGAGGTTATGGCAGAAGATCAGCCTGTAGTTCCTCATTGAAGAAGAGCAGAACTCGATCAGTACCTCAGCTGTTAATCTGGAAAACAAAAAGAAGCATTTAAGTACTCTAAATTTTGTGATTATTTAAAGAGCAATGTATAGAGGCTGGGGCAGGGGGAGAAGAAGAGTCTATGGCAGAGCTACCACCATTTCCCATGGCCTGCGTCGCTCAATGCAACAAGGGCAAAAGGTGGAGAGCAGGTGTCTCATTCCGTAATTTCTTTCTCCCCTCCCATTGACCACAAATTTAATTATTTCATTCCATCATGAATCACCTCCTGAGATATAATTTGAAGCAATTTAAAAATAAAAATACCAACAAAAACAATTATAACAATTTCATACATAAACAATTGAAAGACTTAACTATACCACCTTCAGGATTCGGGTATTTTTAGGGTGTATCAGAGGAACAAGGGAGGCTGAGGTTCTGTGGATTCACAGTCTGTGTCTGACAAGTCCAGTCTCCCCACCCCTGACAGAGCACAAGTGCTTTCCACCAAACAGGGATCACACAACTGGCCTTCCTCACCGCTGACAGAGTAACAATTCAGCTGCATCCAATGGCCCCAAGACACCCTCCTAGAGAGCATACAGGTTGCTTCAATATTTTATTTTTAAATGCCTTGGAACAAAGTTTTAAAAATGTGAATACTAGATCATATTATGTGTTTGACTATCAGAAATTAGGTGATTTAATAGTCTGATCAAACCTCCAGACAGACTGATCTGCAAGCACAATTCTCACAAAATTTCCATTCAGTCCACCCCAATTTCACTCCAAGGTAAATAATGTAGACATGCTGCTGCTGTGGCATTGTAACAAATGCATAAGTTCTTGTACTCATGCAGACAATGACCTGTTTCAAATGCAGTACTAAACCATGGTTTAGCGATGGACCAGCTTGCACAAGTCTGAGGCTCACATACTCTCCTGTCCTTTGAGCATGCAAGGAGGAAACTGAAAGTCTGTTTTAGAACTAACTCCAGTTCTAGTATTTCAAGTTCATGCAACTGTAGTTTGTTCTTAATACATTTAGTTAACAAATTGGGATATCAAATCCATAAATAACCCATCTAAGATATGGAAACTGTCCTCATGAAGATGGTTAAAAATGATGTCTTAAATTTTGTTTAAATTTCAACTATAGGAAGTATGCAACTATTGTAAAACAAAATATACATTTTAAATGCTATAATTATTTAAAACCCTACATGTTAAACCCTTATGTTATTTTAAACTCCAACTTAATCTACATTAAAAGCAGCTAAGATTTTCAGAAAAAACAAGTCAAATTACACCACAAGATAAAATCAGAAATGCATCCATGAATATTTTTTTAATTATTTTTAAAAATTGGAGTCAGCATAAAAACCTGTTAATATTAATCTTGCTCAAATAAAACAGTATTGGCAAGATGGTGCAAAGTCAAAAGAAGAAGCCACACAAACCTCCCATGCAAGTTCACTCCACAACTGGGCCACACAAAAACCACAGACATCAATATACATACATCCATAAACACCATGCCATTTAGGGCTTCACAGATAATAACCAGAACCTCAAATTGTGCTTCAAAATATTCTAAAGCAGACACCATATACTCACACATATGTATTCCCATAAGCAACCTAGCTGGAGTATTTAGGACCACCTGAGGCTTAGAGAGATTCTTCAAAAGCAGCCCTATGTAGAGAGTGCTGCAGAAATACAATTTCAATGTAGCTGAGCTGTGCGTCATCAAGACAAATGGGGAAGGGCCATAGTTCAGTGAAAGAGCATCTTCATTGCATGTAGAAGGTGCCAAGATCAATCCCTGGCATTTCCAGTTAAGGCTGGGAATGTCCCGTTTTAAACCATGGTGAACCTTTGCCAGTTAGTGTAAGCAACACTGAGCAGGACAGACCAATATTCCTATGATCTGACTAGAAATGAGTCAAATGGAAAGCTATTTTAACGTCACCTTTTTCATGGGGATTTACAATTAAATGACACTGGTCATGAGACCTACTTAATAGCCTACAGATAATGTAGTTACAAAGTTTTAAGTACAATGTTTGTTACTAACAACTATCTTTAATCTGATAGTAACATTTACAAGCATGAAACCACTTCTTAGATTATCAAGGTTCCTAGAATTACTAGACTTTTATATGTCTTACATTAAACAATGTACAGTTATCATATATACAAAATCCTTTTTAAAAAGCCACTTACTGAGTTTCTTCTTTGAGTCTAGTATAAGCCAAAAATTAATCCAAAGTGGAACTATATATCCCTCTTGTAACGGAAGGACCTGCTAGGAGATCAGGGCAATGACTACCCACCCTGAGGTGGACTGAGGTTACTTAAGAGATAATGATTTGCCCAAGGCCACTCAGGGTTGAAAACATATCAAAGAGCAAAACTGTGCCCATTATACCACAATGGTTCCTGCTAAAGTTACGTAAGGGAAAAAATAAATTAGCTGTAATCTTGGAAACAGTTGTGGAATGGAGAACATGTTCTCTGATACAGACAGCAAGATCTCTAGTACTTGTGAGGAGGCAGTTCCCACCTGCTCCAGCTGTCCATGATGGAACTCACTTAACTTGTTCTAATATTTGTTAATTATCCCTACTGACTTATATAACGGTAAAGGGTAAAAGGACCCCTGACCATTAGGTCCAGTCGTGACTGACTCTCGGGTTGCAGCGCTCATCTTGTTTTATTGGCCGAGGGAGCCGGCTTACAGCTTCCAGGTCATGTGGCCAGCATGACTAAGCCGCTTCTGCCAAACCAGAGCAGCGCATGGAAACGCCGTTTACCTTCCCACCGGAGCGGTATCTATTTATCTACTTGCACTTTGACATGCTTTCGAATTGCTAGGCTGGCAGGAGCAGGGACCGAGCAACGGGAGCTCACCCCGTCACGGGGATTCGAACCACCGACCTTCTGATCAGCAAGTCCTAGGCTCTGTGATTTAACCCACAACGCCACCCGTGTCCCACTGACTTATATAGAACAAGGTAAATAGACTGCAATCCTATACCATACTGAACTCAATGAGACTCACTTCTGAGTAGTCATGTATAGGACTGTACCATAAATTACCCCCATTATCGGGGGAATTAATCTCCATCAGCATTTTGGTAAATCAAACAGGAGTATAAAAAAATTACTATTGCTGTGATATGAATTCCAACTCAAACCCCATCCCTCAAAGAACATTTTCACATACTGTATTTTTCGCTCTATAACACGCACCTGACCATAACACGCACATAGTTTTTAGAGGAGGAAAACAAGAAAAAAATATTCTAAACAAAACAGTGGATGTATGTTTTTTGTGGTTCATGCTGTGGCCACAGACATGTGATCTGACGGTGAGTTTGGGGTGACCCAGTGCAAAAATCCTGAGGATCCATGTGGATCCGTGCTTTGTAACCACGTTTTAAGTGGGGAGGGAGGGAAAAGCACTCAAGGGACAAGGAGCACGCGTGGGGGGTGTGTGGAGAAGGATGCTGCTAATAATGCAGGAGAGGCTCCTCTCCGGCTTTGCTCCTTTAAAACAAGCAGGCTCTGCTTCTCTCCCTCCTCCCCAGCAAGGAAACCACGATAGTAACCACTCTGAGACAAATCAAGAAAAATTACGACCAACACTCTCCCCCAACAAGCGCAGTGAGGTCAAAACACACACACACACACACACACACACACACACAGAGAGAGAACTGGCCCTAAAGGCACAGGGCGCTGGAAGTTGCAGGGGCGCTGGGGGAGTGAACGGGAAGCAAGAGAAGGAGAAGGAGCCCACACAGACACACACACAGCGTGTCAATTCTAAAGTCACAGGGGCGCAGGGAGAGTGAAGGGGAAGCAGCAGGATGAGAACGATAGCTCAAGCACACAAACACACACACAGCCCCTACAGTGGCTAATCCAAAATCGGACAGCAAAAAACTGCAGGCAGGGACAGAGAGCAGGGGTTGTTTTAAAGCAGCCAACTCCCGCTCTGCTTCTCTCCCTCCTCCCCGGCTCCGCTAGCTGACAGGAGCCGCTTACACCCGCTTTGCTGTTTCAAAGCGAGCCACGGACTGCTCACGACTGCAGCAGATTCCCCCGCCATCTGTAGGCATTCGCTCCATAACATGCACAGACATTTCCCCTTACTTTCTAGGAGGAAAAAACTGCGTGTTATGGAGCGAAATTTACGGTAGTTCTATAACTATGCTCTAAATAATTCTGTATAGTAAAAAATATAATACAGACCATATGATGTGTTGGATCCAGACCTGTGGTTCTGCAAACACAAGGATTCTCCCATTTGCAAAAGCAAGGCAGATCGATCAGAGGTTTCTGCTCCACAAACTGGATGTTCTTACAGGCAAAAGGCAATTTTCACCTAATCTCCCTCTCACTTGCAGACCACGTGCCATGCTGTTCCAAAGGGACTTCTAACTCACCAGAGGAGATTTTCAGGGGTACTGCATCTGGAGAAATCTGCAAAAATTGTTTCTCTCATTCCCACCTCATTTCCAGTCACTGAACTCCTCTCCATGGACACCGCCCCCCCCCCCATCTACTGCAAGCTGAGGTTAGATCCACCAATCAGATTCAATATATAATTCAAAACTGTTAACAATCAGATTTGGTATAATGCAGGACAAAGGATCTCTATAAACTAACAATTTCATCAGTATTTTTATCAGACATGTTATTGGCCCTCAGAGGGGTATACATGCAGTTTTAGAGATGCTAAAACTTTTGTAAGATTTTTGAATAGTGCAACAGACTGTTCTTCATGTGGCCTCTTAGGAGTAAAAGGGCTGGGCTATGCAAATAGCAACTGGCTCATTTTCAAGTGGCACTAGCTGAATTATCTCAAACCAAATAGCTACACTGAAATCTTCAAAACAGTTGGGGGGTACACACATGTAGAAAATGCTTCCTGTCACAGGTATCAGACCTTCAAGTAGAATGAGTGTGTATGTTGTGAGCGCAGCTTAACAAAGTACCATCTGCTAGAATCAATAGTTCAGAGGGGCAAAACAAAGTATTGGAAAATCAGTTCACCCAAAAGCTGACAATCACACATTAATCAGCTATGCTATTCCTCCTCTAACCCTACTTCTGTCACCTACCTCAAACCTTCTACTATTTACCAAACTAACATTTTGGTCTGGTGGGTAGCTGGCCATTAAGTGAACATGTCAAGACACAACGAGGGAAATGCCATAGTCTAGTGGTAGAGCATCTGCTTTGTGTGCAGAAAATTCAAGCCTCAGCATCTTCAGGTAGGGCAGGAGAAGACCCCTGTCTGAAGCGCTGGAAAGCCACTTACAGTGACTTACAGTGTAAACCATGAGTTTACACCAAAACCAAAACTGGGTTTTAAAAGCAGATCAGATCCTTAATTTTGCCACACATACCCCCATGGTCCAACCTTGACAGGTGAGCAAGAACAACCACCAATTACATGATGTCATAATTATGGCTAGTGATTGACACCTGTCAAAGTTCAAAAGAGGCCATTATAATTAATCAGCTGATCAGCAATTAAAGCAACTTTCTTTGAAGACATGCTTTCAGTGCCAATCATCTGACTGGGACTGGGAATGCACCTTTAGAGAAGCTTGCTGTAACTTCTGATCAGTTAACTGGTGGATACAAAGAGCTCATTTGATGCTTCTGCAGAGGGCAGAATGCTCATATAAACAGAACATTTCCCCCTCTGCAGAGAAAGTGGTTTGGATTCAAAGTGCTTCCTCCAACGCTCTTGGCAGTTACAGTTGATCTTAGCTGATTGACAGTCGTACACGGCTTTCCCCAAACCACAACAATCACCTTATCATAAGTGCTTGCAGAGAGTCCTGCACTTTGCTTAGAAGCCCTGACAATCAACTAATTTTATCTGTCCTATACCTGGTGTTATATATGAAGTCAGGTGCAGGGCAAGTGGGCAATAATTAGTAGCACAGTGTCACAAATTGTAAGGCACAGGAATTTGTAAGGTCCTACTTAAATTGCCATGTGTAGGTCAAGTGGGCATAGCTTGACCAAAATTGCCTGGCAGGCCAAGTGGAGAGTGGCTTCCCAACCCCTGGTGTAGTCAATATTGAACTATATGTGCTGACCTGGTATAAGGAAGCTTTCTATGTTCCTTTTCAGGGTTCCCTCCCTCCTTCCTTAATTGGGATGGCTTGGGCTTCAAAACATGCATAGGAAAAGGGACATGGCATAACCACGGAGCCTTCACAAGGAATATATTGAGCTATCTACCAACTAAGTAATGTGGATATTCTTTTTCCCACTGCATGAAAAATATTGCTCTGCTCCTGATCACTGTTGCAGGAAAGTTCTGGCACACAGTCACCAAAACAAACATGGAATTTAGGGCTCCTGCAAGTACATAGTAGGAAAAACAGAAATCCATATTTTTTGTAATCCATTCAACGTAGTACAAGCAGACTTCCACTCACACAACAGAACTTCCATTTCCTCGGCTTTCCCCATATGCCACCAAAATCTGCACTGCAGAGCGCCCAATCCTTTGGAGTCTATATTGAGAGCACACAAAGGGAGCTGGTGGGCACAGGCTAGGAAGAGAAAGTTACATTGCACAAACTTAAGTTTATTACACAAGTTGAACTACAGCTTTGGATACAGCCCATCATAGCTTGAATGGAATCATGGACAAACAAAAGTTATTTCAGTTATTTATATTCTACCTTTCAGGATACAAACCTTCTGACGCAACTTATAAGAATCATTAATCTACTTTTAAAATTTATCTTTCCCCAAACACGATATTTGGGTCATTAGGGGCAAATTAAGAGCAAATAATTCCATCTAGAAACAAAACCTAACATTATCGTATTAACAAAAAAAGGCCCAGTAACTACATTGTACCTCAATCATAACAGCTAATAGGCGATTGGTAATTCTGTGTGACAGTTAATTGTATGCACAAACACAGTTGCAGGAGTCACGAATTTAATAAAGCGTGCATAATGTTTCAAAATAAAATCAGTAAACTTATGCAACATTATATCCTGAAAACAGAACAGTTTAACATTTAACAATTATTAAAGAGTGCTAGTTTTTAGAGGGATCTTTCATTGTTCCGCCACTACAAAAAAAGCAAATTTTAAGTTAATTCAAGTCGCTCATTCTCATTAGCTCCATAATCACAATTCATCACATAAAACTTTGCCATCACATGTCATGAATGCATATTCCATCATGATTCGGAGTGGGGGGGGGGCGGGTGTATTCAAAAAATCTGTATACTTATTCTAAGTAGGAAAATTTACAGCACTCTTCTGTGCAAGTTTACTTGGAAGAGATCACACTGTGTTCAATGAGATGTGCTCTTTAGCAAGTGCATTTAAGAGCAGCCAAACTACTGGAAGTCAGTTCAGATACATGTCAATGAAAATGCTAGTACAAGATTCAAAGAAGCCAGCAATTAAGCAAACTGATAATCATTGTAGCCAGCAAACATGTTTCCTACTTACATTTGGAAGATCTACCTGCATAAGGAAGATACTATACAAAACTGGGAAAAGACAGTGAAAACCTAGAAACAATAATCTACAGCTTCAATATTTAATCTGCCTTACTTATATCGTCATTTTATTAATTATCCAGAGTCCAATACAGTTTTAAAAATGTGGACTGTGTAGTATTTATATTTGAAAGGCTAAAGAGTATGTCAAAAGGAATAGATTATAAGATCATAACCAAAGTATTTCAACTCTCATTCCTTCCAAAGCCTTATTTCTAAATATACATACATTAGTAATTCCTCAATGTTTAATCATGTTTTCAAAATAATAGCCAAGATATTTCTTATATTAAAGAGCTCCCCCTACAGGCAACATGGCCCATATATGGAACCTTGCAGCATCAGCCTATGCCTGCATCACTTCTGTAGAAGCACTTTGTAACAGAAACGTAAGGTTGCAATGCTTTGTCATTCTTTGTAAGCCTGTTGCACTTCCAGAAAAATGTAAAAGCACTTGTTCAGAATTCAAGTCACACACATTCATTGAAAGGAGTAATCAACAGATTACTGAAGAAACTGCTAAAGTCGAGTAAACTGTTAAAAAAGAAATCTATTAAAAGCCTAATTTCCCACTCAAATTTACATTACACCAAAAAGCAGCATTAACAGAACCGTATTTTGCAAAATAAGTAAGGAGTGCTTGATGGAAAAAAATAAGGGCTTTTCAGTGAAATACAACATATAAATAAATAAATAAATAAATAGGAGCACAGCGTAACCTAAATTGGGCAAACGAGTTTGTAAGGTTCTACTTAAATTCGTAATTAATTGCTGAACATTTTAACATTGAAGTATTCCAGATGGTTTTATTTCACAGAATGTACATTTTGGGATCTTGATTTCTGACAAGACCAAAGACTTATGCACTAGCTAATGAACAAGCAAGCAATAAATGAGTTAATTTTGCTTTCAAACAAGCTTATTTAACAACATATCAAAGAATAGGGATAATCCCAAAGTTTATCAACTTTATTACAAATAGCTCAACAACATGTACTACAGTTGGGAACTATGATTCTGTTTTGCCCAGGGTTCACTGAACTAGTACCCAGAATGAGACCAAATATATCACAAAGAGGCATACATGAGTATGGAACTAGATTCACTCACAGTGAGACCTCCCCCACCCGGAACAGCCCCTAAACCTGTTCTAGGGGTTCCTCCAATCCTCCAAAGCAGATTTAGGGAATGCAGGGGACACGCACGGGGTGGGGGCTGAGGTCTTACTGTGAGAGCAAACCTAGTTCCCCACGCACAGCAACTTAGTTGAATCCTACAAAGTAGAACTTATTTCTAGGGAGCACAGAAATTCAGCTGGAAAGGAGAGAAACTGTTCAGAGTCCTGGTATACATGTAAAAAAAACTGAATGAGAAAAAATTGTTAAAAGCTTTAGTTTTTCGTACTTCCCATAAAAATACAACAAGATTTTCTACCACAATTTTCTACCTTGTAACTTAGAAGGTACGCTTCCCTATAGAAGTGGAAGAGAACCCTAGAGAGCCAGTTACAGTGTACACCAGGGGTTGTCAACCTGGTCCCTACCGCCCACTAGTGGGCATTTCAGGATTCTAGGTGGGCGGTTGGGGGTTCTACAGGACAAGTTGAATCCCCCTTCCATCAAGCACTGGTGGGCGGTAAAGAAATTTTACCATCAAGAAAGATGCATTAGTGGGTGGTAGGTACAAAAAGGTTGACTACCCCTAGTGTACACCAACCATACTGAGGCTAGATGGAGCAATGGTCTAAGTATAAGGCTGCTTCCTATATTCCCTATGTAGAATTGTTCGTGAATGACAGTAGCTAAGGTTATTTGTCAGACCCAACCTCTAGTGGAGTTACAAGTTAAATTATTATTAGGCTCCACCACTCATAAATATATCTCTTCTTGCACCAGATGCCCATGATTGCTGCTTCCCTTCTGTTTCCACAAGGCAACTTGTGGAAGCTTCCTATCCAGCTTCAAGATCATTACAGACTTCACTGTACAAGAGTGGCAGGGAAAAGCAACCCCCAAATCGGCTGCATTTTCTCATTATGCACTGTGCATTTCTCTTATTCTCTACCCAAAGGGTGATGGTGAAAGTATTCAGATGTGTGTCATAATACCTCAGAATCACTTCATCAAATTACTGCAGAGCTGTAGCAATAAATACGAAGCTTTAAAGTCACATCATATGTATTACCATCATATCACTTCAGTAGTGTGCTATGTAATACATATCCACTGTGATTTCTTATCAATGAACATATAGACAAAATAGGAATTCTGCAGGATATACAGACAGACATTTCCTCCTCTTAATTACTAGTACTTATCACTATATGATAAGGATTTGCAGTCTTGGGAACTCAAATGAAAGAGTGGACTAACCAAAAACAGAAAGAAAGTTAGGAAGAAAGAGGAACAGGACCAAGCCGTTAGAAAACCAACATGCATGTAAAAAATTAATAATGGTAGAATCTCCAAAGAAATGAGAGGCCAAATGAAATTTCAAGCAACCCAAATGCAACAATGTCACAAAAACCAGACTAGAGGAGATCATAACTGAAAACGATCCCTTCTAAAAGTGAAGATGACAAAGAATACATTCATGCTACATTACTTAAGATCAGAAAAGGAAGCAGATGAATGTCTTGGATTTCATTTGTTGGTTTAAAAGAAAGAAAATAAAGAGCCAATATTGATGGACAGTTGAAGAATAGTGTGGATAACCCGGTGGAAAAGAGGACTGCACGTTGAACAGTTGTGTAGAAGAGGAAAGTTCAGTCAGTGTAGCTCATATGCAAACAATGCCGGTTGAAATTCCCTCTTCCACACAACTATTCAAGGTACAAGAGGGCTTTTCTACTCTTCCACCTGGGCAGCCTAGCACAACTGCAATGAACTACTAGAACAAGCAAAAAATTAAGTACCGGTAATTCAAAGGGAAAATAGACGTTATTACAAAGCTGAAATTCCTAACCAGACTTGCATCATCTCTGGTTTAAGATCGTTTGAGAAAACAGCACATTAAGTACACTGGAATGTCACTAATGTGTAAAATAATATTATGAAAGTCTAACATTTATATTTCATAGAATTATTAGGTCTTTAGGCCATCATTATAGAATCAGAATTGTAAATTGGAAGTGATGCAGAGGGTCATCATTGTTCTACCAGTGTATGATGGTCATAAAATATATTACAGTGGACGCTCGGGTTGAGAACGTGATCCGTGCGGGAAGCATGTTCGCAACCCACAGCGTTTGCAACCCACAGTGGCACGTCTGTGCACACGTGGGTTGCGATTTGACGCTTCTGCACATGCGCCAAAACCCAGAAGTAACCCGTTCCAGTACTTCCGGGTTCGGCGTGGTACGCAACCCGAAGCATCTGTAACCCGAGGTATGACTGTACTTTAGATACCACAGGACTTCAAAGTATATTTCAATATTAAATATAGACAATGTGGTTGGTGCTGTGGTCTAAATCACTGAGCCTTTTGGGCTTGCCGATCGGAAGGTCAGCAATTCAAATCCGCATAACAGGGTGAGCTCCTGTTGCTCTGTTCCAGCTTCTGCCAACCTAGCAGTTTGAAAGCACACCAGTGCAAGTAGATAAATACTGCTGCGGCTGGAAGGTAAATAGTGTTTCCTATGCACTCCGACTTCCGTCACGGTGTTCCATTGTGCCAGAAGCGGTTCTTTTCATGCTGGCCATGTGACCTGGAAAGCTGACTGTGGACAAAGTCAGTCTGAAGCGAAATGAGCGCCACACTCCATAATTGCCTGTGACTGGACTTAAGCATCCAGGGGTTCTTTACCTTTACCATAGATAACTGGATATCAAACATATATGTATCAAATAATACTGTATTGCACTATGTGTGATAAAGCTTACTAGCTTATTAAGGTTTATCATTACTGTTGAATTTATTCAGGGTTTTGAAAAATACGGTACTGAGATGAATTCTCACCATTATGCAGGTTTAAATCAAAGTGCATATGAAATAAACAAGATGGAAACTTTTCTGCTTTTCAATAATGTTTTGCTGAAGACATGCCCAGTCTGAAGCACATGCTTCAAATTAGAGGCCATTAACACAAGCATCCATGTAACAGCAAGCCATGGGTAATGTAGAGAAAATATTAAATCTTTTGGCCTTTACTGCCTTTCTTGCACCTCAAATTACAATTTCATGCTGTTATTGTTCCCAGTAGCTTCTATATTACTTGAAAGAAGTATGCTTGTATTAAATTCTGATTTCATTTTTAAATAAGGGGCTATAATCAACAAAGTCACTGCACAAAGGGAATAAATTTTGTTCATGCAACTGAACTCTCCCATGTGCCCCACCACCACCTGTAAGCCCACCCTGGGAGCTCCCCCATCTCACTAGAGCATATTTGTGGGTCGGGGTACAGAAGCATGTGGGTAAAGGAGAGAGAGAGAAAGTTACTGGATTCAATCCTAGATTATTTTTAATGAGACAATATTGAAACACCCCTTTTTATAAACAAAAATTATTATTCACCCCACCCAGAAACAAGTATTTTCTCATTAACTATTAATAAAATACTGTGATGTGGTGGTTAGAGTTTAGCTTAAATGAGGAGAACCTTGTAAGACACCTTGAGCTCCCTGCAGGAAAGGTGGGGTATAAATGCAAAAAATAAAAATGTCAATCTCAGAATCAATTTCCTGTGCATCTAAGCACTCTGGGTAGAATTTTGGGTACATAATTATAGCAGACACAACTGCTGCAGGTTTATAGTTTTATGCTGGTGGTTCATGTAGGAAACACTTCAAGTGCAGATTCATTCACTCATACATCTTTAAATATGCATCTGGGAACATGCTTGATGTAACTACATGACAAAGTCAGACCAAATGCAGGTGTTCCAGAGAATCTACCACAGTTGATGTCAGCAGCCTTTTTTTTCTTAATCTATTTTTAGGTCTAGAACTGATAAAAGTTGGGTGAGGTGTCTGAAGCTGCTGCCACCACCATCTTCTACACTACCCCCAAATGCCCTACCTTACTGATCTTCAACTGGTGGGTCAGGACCCACTACCAGGTCATAGCTTCTCTAAGGTGAGTCACAGCAGCAGCAGCAGGAGCAGCACTATACAAATATACGGTTAAATAAATTAAGAAATGGGTTCCCACATGCGTGTTTGGGTTTAATTATTGTTAGCTTTATTAAATGTATTACCCATCTGGCAGCAGGTCCCAGGCTGGGTTAGAACAATTTAAATTTAAAATGTGTCCCATCTAAAAAACTTGAATACAACCACCCTATCCCTAAAGTACACTACATCAGGGTTCAGATGCATTTTGTGGAAATGAAGGTGGTGGCAACTGCTTCAGCCAAGTTGCCTAGCACTTCTCTACTCAAAGGTGGACCAAGGGCCTATCAAGGCATTGCATTGCACCCGTTCCCACTACTGACCACCATCCATCTCTCTGAACCAAGCTTGCTATGGGTATCCAAACTTTACACATTTGCAGTCTATTTTAACTGGGTATGAAGGATAAACTGAAAACTCCAAATATGCTTTCCTTGGTGGTAGAGAAAAGCACAAACAGGTGGAATATTTACACCCGATATATCAGATGGACATATTTTGCCCACAGAAGGGATTAAAGTACTTTTAAGCTTCCCAACCTAAGGTAACAACAATTTGTCTGCCAAAGAAATAATTCTGCATCGGGATGCATCCTAGGGGATAAAGTTTAAGCACTGTGCTAGCCAGCCTGCTGAGTCTCACTATCCTTTCATTCAACCTGTCAATGCACTCTAGAACATACCCAATAGTTCTTTGCAGATAAAAAGGTAAGTAAAGGTGGAAAAACTAATATACCCTTATTGGTCTCATTAGGAAATTCCAGATATGCCCTTGTGAAGTTTGAGGTTCCATGAGAGCTTAACTAAGTTATCTTTGGATTTGTGCATTGGGAAGTTTTCCAGAAGGTCAGATTGACAAGTGACTCAGGGGCTGGGACACCTTCAACTTGTAGCACATTTCTTCCACTGAATCACACAGGGCTATTTTGTTCTAGTGAACCTTTCTGTGCTGCACCTGCTCTCTGTTTATGACACCTGATCTGAATCACACAGCTTCATCTACACAGCCTGATAAGCAGCACATGGGGGCTTGACGAAATGGAAGCTTTGATCCTTTGAATCCTAGCATTTTACTTCCAGGAGGGAAGTAGCCTCTGTCTTATTTCTGGGGTTGGAGATCTCGGGGAACACATTCAAACGATGCTTAGGATTAGGAACATCACATTCCAAAAGCTGGTGGCTAATTTATTCACGTTACTGACGTCTCCAAATTGCTTTCTGTACCCATTGAGTGTGCAGAGACACACCGTTACCCGAGTCCACTGTAACCAAATAGCCAATCGCCCTTTTTTAAAGAGATGCACCGCCATCCGTACATGCAGTTACGCTTTGACCAAGTTATCACGATTTCATTGCGGGAGAATCATAACTCCCGCTTCCTCAACAGTCTAACCCTCAAGGACGATCGCCTCACCCCATCCAAAAAAGGAGGTGCATAACCCCCAACTCCTGCTCTTCTGACCCCGAACCATTTCCTGCCCTCGCCAAGGCCGGTCACGTTCAGACCCACAAGACAACCTACCTGCAGATTTACCCTCCCAAACCCATCGCCTTTTTCCAGCATCGAGAGGTCTCCCCCCCCCCCATCCCACCCCCTCCAATCCAAACGAGACCTCCTCCTTCGCCTGCAGTCCTCCCCCACCCCCAGCAACAAATGCAGTTCCCATCCCCCCAAAAATAAAAACAAAAACCTTCCCGTCTCCCCCCCTTCACCACCGCCAGCCACTGCCCTGACGCGCATGCGCGATAGCGGCTCCCTCACCGTTGCCGGGTGACTCTCCCCTCGGCCCTCAGTTTCAGCAGCAGCAGGTTCCTCCGACTCTTTCCGTTCGAGGGCCCGGCTTGGCTGGGCCTGGCTCGGCTCCACAGACCTGGCTCTCCGGCGGCGGCGGCAGCCGAGGGTGACGAGCGTGAAGCTGCCGTCCCGGTCCCGGCCCCGCCCCTCGAGGCCACACAAATACAGAAGATCTGGCGCGCGGCAGAGGCAGCCTCAGTCTCCGTAGCTGAAGCTTCTCCACTGACGGACTCTTCAACTGTAATGAGCAGAAAGCGGCAGACCAGGAAAGGAAGTGACGCGCGCCTGATTGACAGGGAGCGGCGCGCGGGCATCGCCCCTCCGCTTATTTCCTACCACTGCTCCCCCCCCCCGCAACCCATCGGCAGGAAGTGACGTAATATAACGAGGGAGGCGCTCATAAAGGAGCTCGCAGGGAGAGGCAGAGGGAGGTAGATGGAAGCCGCGGATAGGGAGGTGAAAGAGGGGTGTATAAGCCCTGTGGTTGGCTTTCCCTCACCCGACCCGCTGTCAAATGTTTCCTTTCGGCCTGGCAGGCGGAAATCCAACCACTGTAGCTTTCCGCGAGGTGATGGAGGAAAGTGTCACCTGTTGAATTAACAGAAGTCTTACTGGATCGTGCCCTTATTCTCTGCAGTAATTAAATGCAGAAGCCTGCACTTCCCTGGTTAGATATTCACAGCTGTCAACAGGGATTAGATTCCACACATCGGTCTCCCCCCCAAAAAAAGAAGAAGAAGGGAAAAAGGGGATATCATAAAATCCAGCTTCTGACCACTGTGGTTGCAAGTATGAACTAAATCCATGTATTTAAAGCCGTTTGTGCTCTACTGTTTTCAGGTAAATGGCTCCCAGTGTGGCTTACACATCAGTTCAAAAAGCAAGATGGCCCCTGTCTTCAGCTCTGCCGTCTGAAAGACATGGCACAAGAGGGGAAAGGGATGAGGAGGGAAGAGGAAAACAAGCGCACACCCATTTTTAAAGTTACAAAGCTTGTAAAAGCAACCTGCTGGGATGGAAACAGTTCAGGAAGAGAAGGTCTCTCAGCTGTCAGAGACAATGGAGTGGCCTGGCTGCCCTTGTTTCACTCTACTGCAGTCTGTGGAGTGGTTGCTATTCACAGACAATTGGAGGAAAGCAAAAGGGAGACCCAGGAGCTGTCAGGTGATGAATTACATTCCACAGTAACTAACATCTACCAAGTGGCTACCCCTGTGAGGGGTAGTGCTGTCACATTTTCCAGAAGTATCAGGCTGTGGGTAGCCCTCAGATTTTTAGGTGGAAATGAGCAAAACCCATAGATCTGCTGAGTTAAACTGGAAGGACATATTTATTCCTGAGCCTCCATGGGATCTTTCTATCTGGCAAGAAGTCACAGATTTGCTTGTGAAGTAGTTTAGGTGGACAGGAGTCTTATGCTGGCCAAGGTACAATCATTGTCTTTAGCACACTCCTTTACCTTCTCTCAGCTGGAAAAGATTTTGGGTCTCCCAGGAATTACAAGGAGAGCAAAAAGGTGCACATTATGTCAGGACACCAGCACTCTCTCCTCCTCATGTTCACACAGGAATCATACCTTAGCAAACCACACTGTAGATGGGATCTATGCTTTCTTACCCATAATAACTTATGAGTAATAAAGTATAGATCCCATCTGCACCTCCTTTAGTCCAGGTCCCCATACATCTCTAAAAAAAGGTGGCTGTTTTGCCTTTAAAACAGCTGTTATAAGGAGAAAAGTTTGGGGGGATGACGAGCAAACCGTTATCTGATAAAATTATTAAAACCAAGAATTCTAACTCTAATGCATTTTACCACACCATGGTCTTTGTTTTTTAATCTGTGAGTTTTCTTTGCAACAGTAAGTTGAAGCTTTTCTTTGGTCGTATCACCCTGAGTCTGTAACCTTAGCTGAGGTTTCTAACTCTTGAAAGCTTAGCATTATCCTTATTTTTCAAATTTTGATCCAGTAATCCTAGAGAGGAAACAGAGCAGTGACTAAGGTTTTCTGGAAACTAATGAATCAAAATTTGATTGATTTGGTATCCATTCATTATGTTACTAATTTATTTAATGAAACAATTTTTAGAAATTGGTGTGAGTGTGTGTGTAAGCAAAATTATAGTACCCGAAAATTTTCCACCCCACATCACTGATGGAAAACAGTAGTTGATCTGAGAAAGAAAGGTGAAGGAAGAAAATGGCAGGTTAATTTACACCACTATCCTAAAACCACTTAAAAGTAAATACCATTGACATCCATGGAGTTTACTTTCAAGTAGCAGTTTTGGCATGTTGGAAGTTAATGTTTCATTAATTTTATGTAATTGCTCCTAAACTGCATGTCTGCACGGAACCATATGTTGTGATTTCAGATTCTTGTGTGTGTTTATAGGAAGGGCTATCTTGTTGCTATAGGCAACTGTTAAGAGCATTTCAATGATCAAACACTTCTAGGAAGCCAACAAAGCTTCGTTATGAATCTGCTACAGGTCCCTTCTGCCAAGGCATTCAATACTGTTTACAATTTAACATACCAAGAAAAAAAGAAAGATACAAAACATAAAACTACAGGATTGTCTCATGTCATCGGTGGCCCCTTTTATGAGAGCCAGAGCTCCTGTCTTGCTTCCACTCAGGTCATACAAGTCTTGTAACATTATGATAACTGTTGAGACGTTCACTGATAATGTCAGAGTTCTGCTGGGTTATTCAGGTCTGTAAGGGTCACAAACATCTGCAATTGTGACATGAAAGCTGGCAGCATTAACCCCGCCATATGGGGATCCCTTGCATATGTCTGCAATGCCTGGAGACAGACAGGTTGTTCATCCATAGCAGTGATCAGAGGAGGAATGACCGGTGGAGGAGGAGTCCAGAGAGAAGAAACGGCATGATGCACCTGTAGCAGCAAAACCGGACACTTTCATCAGCCACACCTGCAATAAAACATGTTTCTCCTGCCTTAGTCTCTACAGCTGCAGCAGGTGCTGTAACTCTACAATGGTTTGACTTTACTCCTGAAGGCTTACTCTTCCATTGTCTCCTGAGGCAGATGGGATGCCAACAAACAACAAAGGGCTACACGTGACATGCAGCACACATGTCCCTGTAAGGTAAACTCAGTTCATTTGCTGCAGCCACATAGTACACATGTTAACGTGCAAAGTGGTCCAACTTTGCCATCTGTATAAGATATAGGAGACTTCTCTGACATGGCACAGTTTGGTAAAGGAAGTCTAACTGTAGAAGAAGTTAGGAGATAGTTCATCTGGTAGAGCATGAGACACTTAATGGCAGGGTCATGGGTTCAAGCCCCACATTGGGCAAAAGATTCCTGCAATGCAGGGGGTTGGACAAGATGACCCTCAGGGTCCCTTCCAACTCTACAGTTCTCTGGTTCTATGAATGTATTGTTGGTTGTGGTTTTTCTTGCTGTGGGAGCTTTCTTTCTTTGTTGAAGAGCTGGGTAAATATTAGAAAGAGCCAAGTAGCGAAGGCATATAACCTGCAACCTTGATATGCAAGGTTGGTAAAGGTAAAGCGACCCCTGACCATTAGGTCCAGTCATGACCAACCCTGGGGTTGCGGCGCTCATCTCGCTTTATTGGCCGAGGGAGCCAGCATACAGCTTCCAGGTCATGTGGCCAGCATGACTAAGCTGCTTCTAGCGAACCAGAGCAGCGTACGGAAATGCCATTTACCTTCTCGCCGGAGCGGTACCTACAGGAACAGGGACCGAGCAACGGGAGCTCATCCCATCACGGGGATTTGAACCGCCGACCTTCTGATCGGCAAGTCCTAGGCTCTGTGGTTTAACCCACAGCGCCACCCGTACATTGCTGTTAAAGGCCATCTATTTCTCACTAGGTGTTTGAAACAGGTTCCGTAGTGCCCTTTTACTTTGAATGTAGCACATCCTAGTTTTCTTTTGTTTTAAATTTCTGATTGCTTCGATTCCTTTAAATCGCAAACGGGTTTCTCAGCCATTGGGGTTACTAAAGTAAGAAAAATACAGTGGTGCTGACCACATCCTTCCTTTGTTTACTGTAGGGGAAAAAAGAAAACCCTGGCACACCTCAGTTCTACCAAACTGGATGGGCTGAGGGTGGAGTGGACTTTGATTTGACTTAAGGATGACTGCCAGAGACAAGCAGCCATCTGCACTAGAGCTTCCGCCTCAAGACAAAGGGTCTACAGTTTTAACTCAAGCAAATCCAGATTGGTAGTGGCAAGAACAGGAACTGGAGGACAAAGGTCAGCAACGTGGAGCAACATGACCCACACGCTGCCCCTTCTACACGCCCACGATTCATTGTCTTCTTGTCTGGGAACCTGTTTCTGTTCTCAAGATGAGATATTTTTGCTGGCAACAAAAGAGAACAAAAGACACAGAAGGAATAAGATCCTTTCTTGGAAGATGTTCTTCTTGTTCTGTTTTCCTTGTCTCCATGCTGAAATCTTGCGAAGCAAGCTAACAATAAATGCAGGCATGACAGGAATTCATTTTGTATCCAGGAGGTACAGAGACCTTTTTGTTTTCTATGTGAGCTAATATAGACTCTTGATGGACTAGTCCCAATTTTATTGTTTTTTGAAGTTATACATTTCCTCTAAGGGTTTCAGTCCTCAGGAATACACCCCCACACACAATAGTTGTGAATATAAAATGCTTTCCCCTCCTATCAAGTGGGATTGTTATTCCAAGGCAGCACTAATTGTGATTATAAAATCACTTGTATCAGCTTATTGGCTCAGGTGCTTTGATCTACCAGAGTGTCTGTTCGGCTAAAAACCCCATTAGAAGGCTTCTACCTGATCTATGTAGTTCCATATGTCTTTTCCTGCTTTTGCATCCATTATCTATCATACTGCCGATCTTCTCACTATTTTTATTTAAAATATTTTTAAACATCACAATAACAAAGAAACTTAAAAAGGAGAGCTGTACACAATATTGTGTAGGACTACTGACTGGTATACTGATTAGGAAAATGGCTGTAGTGGTTTTTTCCCCTTTGTTCTTTTTTCTTTTTACTACTGAAAATAAAGTAGCAAAGTCTGCTATGAGGGTGAGGAGGCACTTGGCTGAGTGCTGAAATACTGTATGCCCTATTTCTGAGACCTCTCCTTAGCTGCCTGTTCACCAGTCTCTTCATTTGATGCCCTTCAAAACCTTCCCCTTGTATTTGTAAACAGTTTTCCTCTTTGTTTGAGTCAAAGCATTTCCTCATGATTATCAGCACAATCACATGATTGATATTGATTGTATAAAGCCTAACCATGTGATCATAAAAGCTGGTGCTCAAGGACATACTTCATTTTAACTCAGCAGCGACTTCGGGTATCTAGATAGGGAGCCTTTTGCCTAGATCCCCAATGTGTTGGCTGCAGGTACTAGATGCCAGCTGACAATGTAAACTAGATTCATATCTCAGTGTAACTAGCAGAAAAATTGGTTGGCATCTGTCTGTCTTGGGAGACAATAGAGGAGGAGCAGAAAAATTACGTACCACTTCATTAAACTTTACTTTGTTTCTTAGGAACTATAGAGTCAATGCTAGAGTGTCAGATCTGACTGCAGGTCTTGTGGCCAAAAAGAGAGGTTTTCCTGCTCCCTAATCTTGTATCCAAAGTCAGCTCATTTAAAGTGTTTTTGTAAACTTGCATAAGCATTAGTTGTCAACTGCCACCGCAGAAAATAAGCCTTAACACTCAATAATACTTTTCTTACCGTCTGCTAAGCATTGGGGTTGGGGGCACTTCAGTTCCTCCTATTAAAGCAAAATATCCATTTACCAGTAGCATCAAAGTGTGCAGCATCAAACCCACAGACACATTAATATATCAAGTATTTGTAAAATGCTATATCAAGCCTATTGATTTATTACATAAAGTATTTTTAAGCATTTACATGACTTGAGTTACCCAAGCTACTACAGTGTGACTCTGGCCAAACCATGTGCCTTCTATGCAGACCTCAAAAGAAGAGGAGGATGTGAAACTGCTTGTTCCCATTTGTTAAAACTTAATTTGAGCACATGAACCAAACAGCTTAAAAGATAGCAGGACCTTGTGAGAAGCCAATCATGGAAATACAGTATATGCTAGTGAGAAGTTTCCAGTTTCTCATGCAAATGAGAAGTAATGTGGCTCTAAGAGTGGAAATCAACATAGTGTTCATAGGCCTGCACACAGGGTACAATTTTGCTCACAGAAACACTATCAAAGCTTCTGGAAATTTTAGCTCTCTGTGAGTGTTTAGGCTGTGTTAGGAAAAGGAAAAATGTTGATTGCATCCAAACAAATCTCAGCTCTAATTGCTGCTCCTTAAGATGAAATATATCTACTTAGTTCAAATACTACCTACATTAACTTGTATAACTTTGCAACACGCTTTTGTATTTCCCTAATGTGTCAACAGAAAACCTACAGTTTCCATCATCACAGCGTTTTAGCCTAATAGAACCAAGGAAACAAACTTTATTGGTAACTCTTCATGTCATACAGAGGAAAAATCCATGTATCTCCCTCCTGTTCATTATATGTAAGTGATTATTAATGGTTTAGTAATTCATTTGTGTATGGATTTTAAGTGGATTACAAATCCCAGTGACGACTTTGCCTCCATATCTACTGAAATGACACTGTCACAGGACCAAACAACATTGGAAGCTCATTCATCTGTACATTTTCTAATGGGATATCTGACTGCCTTCTGCATTTTATTAAGGACAAACCAGACTGTCTACGCAAGGAAATTAATGAACACAGATCAGACAGAAATGATGGGAATATCCAGAACCAATGAGATACCATTTCAATCTTCCTAGCCATTCTTTAGCGAATTTAAAAGTTTTGTATGCCAACAAAGCAGTTTCACCAAAGTGTCAGGGTCAGTACATGCACACCCCGCAAAAAAGAAATTTTTGAAAGAATTTAACATGTGTTATTCAAAAACAAAACAAAACACTGAGGCATCAATATAGTAATCATGGGGAAAATCAGAACTTTGTCAGACTTCCCTATACTACACTACACATTTCCCACCATTTTTCTGTCGTCTCTTTATTTCCACCTAAGCAAGGGGGCATCCTGCTAACACAGATTGAAATAATGTGAGGAAATCATCCTGTCGTGTGTCCCACATGACATACATGCAAGTACATTTTGATTTTATGGTTTAGAATTGCTTTTATTTTGAATTACATCTAGTGGGCACCATAATCTTGTCAGTGTTTAGGACCTCTAACAGTCTTAATCCAGCCCTGAGAATGGGGGGGACTGTGTGAAGCTGAAGAGTTGTAATACATCTTTTACACTATCAGACTTGGACTCATTCAAGAGAGGGAGCAGCTAGCTGAACAGATAAGGCAACTGTCTTTAGGTGTTTATACTGTTCTGCTTTTCATTTTGCTGTTGCCAGTTCATAACTTACTGGGAATGGGTCACACCCATTTTGTCTGCACCTTTTAATCCTTTGAATTAACTTTATTTGCATCTGTGCTTTTTATAGTAATGATACACACCTGCATTGCTGGGCCTTCTGGCTCATTTTGTAATAACACTCTCTTCACTCACCCACCTGCTTCATCTGTCTGATTTGGAGGGCAAGTGCAAATGATAGTTTATTTTCTGATGCGCTGGCAAATCGTGCTTTGTCGTGAAAGGAAGAAAACTGGAGTGAACAAGAGAAGGAAGGAGAGAGCCTGAGACCACGTTAAATGTCAAACTCTAGTATGGCATTACATGTGAACCAAGTCTTTGTCTTTCATGCTGTAACTGAAATACATTTCTCTGGTTAAATTTAAACCTAATAACTGCAGTCAAAAACAAGCATATTTGGTCTCACAGGTGGGCCATCAGAATGCAGATACAGTCATATGTTCCTTTCAGATGCTAACAACGGCAAGCCAGGATTTACTGGATTTCTGTACAAGACTGTTCACTTGTAAAATTGTTACAAGCAACTATTAACTTTCCTACTGCAGTAACTTGCCATACTTGGTCCTTCCACGCCACACATAATAGAAACACTACAGCATGGCAATGCATTGCAGTAACACCTTTTTGCTAGCAGATGCTGTGATGTTAATGGTTCCCTCTTATTCCCTAGTAGTTGTAACAGCTAGGCAAGGAAATACATGGATCTGAAAATGCAGAGCTTTAAAACGAATATTGTGCCTCAGAGGTTCCTATTACTTACGGTATGTACTCCTACAACCTATAGCAGAAGGCCAAAGGGAGAGTGGGTTTGTGGATGATTGCTAGTCACAAAAAATTTGGTTCCTGTGACCCAGCCCTCCTTTGACTAAGGCCAGCTTCCTCATTTCCATATTACAAACAGAAAGCAAGAGGGGGAAGTGTTGGTGGCTGCCCTTTGACCAGGGCGGGCTATCTTAAATAAAAGCATCTTACATCATTGAGTTAAATAATCAGGGGGAAATCATGTTTAAACCACTTATTTAAATCAAGTTCCCCATTTTCAGATCCACCTAGTTCAGGTCTAGCTTTTATAAGGTCAGCACTGAAAGGTGAGCAGGGAGTACATTGAGGTGTGATCGTACAAATGCATAAGGTACATCGCACAGAAAGCATATTGTTCCAAGAGAACAGTGTCCATTCATAGAATTGTAGAGTTGGAAGATACCCCCCAAGGGTCATCTTGTCCAACCCCCTGCAATGCAGGAATCTCAACTAAAGCATCCATGGCAGATGGCCATCCAAACTCTGCTTAAAAACCTCCAGTGAAGCAGAGCCCACCACCTCCCAAGAAAGTGCGTTCCACTGTAGAACAACTACTGTCAGAAAATTCTTCCTGGTGTTTAATTGGAATCTTCTTTCTTTTAACTTGACTCAATTGGTTCAGGTCCTAGCCTCCAGAGCAGGAGAAAACAAGCTTTCTTCATGTGACAGCCCTTGTGATGGTTGAAGATTGCTATCATATCTCCTCTCAGTCTCCTCCTTACCAGGCTAAACATACCCAGCAGCAGTTTGACTTCAGCCCCAGAGGCACACTCCATGGTCTCTCAACAACAAATGTCCATTAAATACTTGCTTAGGAAATGTATGCAGGAACCAGCTCCAGGAATGGAGACAAGGTCTCCATATGGGAGCAGGAATCTTCTGTACATAGGAAACGGGACCCCAACGTGGGCTATTTATTTCATTTGTACCTCACTTTTTCTCCAGTGGGCTCAAGGTAGTAGATATGCCCCCCTTGCATTTTATTCTCACAACAATTCTATAAGGAAGGTTAGTCTGAGACTCTTCCTTTGGTCCAGGATTGCCTAGTAAGCTTCATTGTCTGAGTGAAGATTTGACTCTAGGACTCCAAAGTCTAAGACTCTAACCAGTACGCTACACTAGCTCTCCGATGCCTACTGTAACAGGTAGTGCCGGTGGCACAAGGATCCAGCTCTAGGGTCAGGGAATATGAAAACCCCCTCCTGCAATCATTGACACACCCCAGGTGGGTGGTGTTGTTGTTGTAATAAAAGCGAGCTGTAAGTGTTCTTCTTTCTTGCTTATTTCATCACATTCCGACCATCTTGACCTCCCACCCAGGGGCGGAGGAAGGGGGTGCGTTGGGTGCAGTCCACCCTCGGTGTCACCACTGAGGGGAGTGACAAAATGCCGGTTGGCACTCACCGCGGGGCCTGCAGCGTGCCCGAGCCACACCTCAGTGGCTTGGGCGTGTGCAGGCTCCATGCTGCCCAAAAGGTCCGTCCGCTGCCTCCCCCCCCACAGCTGTAGGGTGGTTAAGTGGGAGGAGGCATGCAGACTCTGGAGGCCCTGCGGTGCGCCCCACCCCTATGGGCAGCTTCCCCTTCCCTGGGTGCGCCACCCCAGGCGCCCAAGCGGTTTCCTCCACCGCTGCACCCACCCCCAGCCTCAAGAAGAATTGAAAGGCCCCTGCCTCTAATTTCAAGTTGTGGGGGGTGGGGGGTACTGCATTTTAGCCCACTGCCACATTGTGGATTGAGATGTAGAGCAGATCGATTGATCTGAGTGCATCGTCCCTGAGTATGACTTACCTGGTTGTCACCCTATGTAAAGAAGGGCTTCCCCCATTTACTAATCTGTGTCTGCTCTCCAGTACTCCTCAACTGCTAGGGCGGGTCTGCCCCCTTTATACCCATACATACGCTTCAGGTTACATACGCTTCAGGCTACAGACTCTGCTAACCCAGAAATAGTACCTCAGGTTAAGAACTTTGCTTCAGGATGAGAACAGAAATCGGGCTCCGGCGGCACGGCGGCACCAGGAGGCCCCCATTAGCGAAAGTGGTCTTCAGGTTAAGAACAGTTTCAGGTTAAGAACGGACCTCCAGAACGAATTAAGTACTTAACCCGAGGTACCAGTGTATATCTATATATCTATAGCCCCTTTGTTGGACAGTTCTTACTGTCCAGTTCTTGCACTAATGAGCAAGATGGATATGCCTGATTCTCCCCACCCCCATATAATTAGTTATTAAGATGCAGGTTCAATACATGGCGAAAGTGAAGATAAAACACAGCTTTATGCTTTTTTGTTATGCAGGGTGATATCCCACCCCCCACCCTCGCCAATCCTGTCCCCACTCCTGGCTATACCCAGCCTGCTCTGTGAATTAATCAGTTGTCGTTTGCAGAGCTACACTAGCAGCAAGCTTATCAATATTAATTCAGTTGGGCTGAGATGGGGAGGAGGAGGGATTTTAGTATGACCTTTCCAAGCCCATGCTGGCTCAGACGGTCAAAAAGCAGCTGAGGAGAGAGAAGCAGGGCAGGTAATGGCATGTGGCTTTAGTATCTTTTCTGCCATCGTAATCCAAAACAGCAATAAAATCATATCACTTTTCACAGTCAGTATGAAAGAGCATATTGTGTTGGTAATCTTTGGGCTGGATTAATCCCTGGCTGAAACACCCTCACCCTCAGGGTGTGTTGTGTGTGTCCTCTGTTTCTGTAAGAGAAAACCACCGGCAACCAGCACAAAGGAAGCTGAAATAGGTGAAGTGTTTAATGGCAGAATGTTTATTTAATCAAAATCATTCTGCATGAAGTGCGGTGAGCAGTGAAGAGGGTGGAGAGGGAACAAAGCCATCCACATCTGTCATTCTATTGTTGAGCACAATTGTTCACAGTAGCTAATTCAGACGTTTGCTTTGTCGTCGTATTCTGTTAGAAAGGAACTGGGGTGTTCTGATCTCATTACAAATGATATCCCTTGAATAGGTTTGTAAAATTGTTGTTGATTGCTAAAGGATATTCTAGAAAATAATTAAGGATGTCAGAAATCTGATTGCTGTGCATTAGCATTGTGCTTTTTCATTTTCATTTTTTTTATTTGTTTGCTCCAAGATGAAATACAATAGCTTTCTGCCCTTATTTATTGTTTTCTGTTGGTGCTTAAATGCATAAATAATTTCTGGCATCTTGTGATGCAAAACCTGTGATGCATGCTGGATTTAACAAAGAAAAACTGATCCAGAATTTTTTTTAATAATGTGTTATGTGTGGTTTGTAATGTGCACTTCACTAACGAAGCTGAGGGTGTGTTTCTCCTTTCTTTGTCAGGATCCATCATGTCTGACAAACCAGATTTTGCAGAAATCGAAACATTTGACAAAACCAAACTGAAAAAAACTGAAACCAGAGAAAAAAATCCACTGCCCACCAAGGAAAGTAAGTAAATCTAATTCAGCCTGGATGTACAATTAATAATTTGCTCAATGTGCATAATAAATAAATACTCAGAGAGCCAATAGTCCTAGTTCCTCAGGAATAACACTTTTAAGTAATTATTAATTTGGATTTGCTATCTGCATGCACTTAGCTATTATTTATATTGGCCAATTAAATTAGTTATTGTGGCTTTTAAACTGTGTGCACTGTTTGCTAAAGGAGATAATATAACATGGACTTTGTGCAAGTTATTTTGCCGGTATGTCCAGAAGCATGATAATTATATAGATTTCAAATCTAAAGTTTCCTTTAATAAATCACCATAGAGGCAGACATGTTGTACAATTACAGCATGCCCACACAAAGGATGCTGTGAAATTATATAGCCTGACAGCTTTGTGTCGATAAAACTTACACCAGTATTCCACTACAATAAATCTGCCAGTTTTTCAAGTGATACAAAACTCTTTTATTTTTGTATTTAATAAACAGTACACCATTTAATAAAAAGTACATCTTATTACTATATGAGACAATTACACTCCAAGGTTGCTTAGCGCTGCCCTCTTCCGGATTGTATCTACATCTACTGTATAGTACTTGATGAAGTAAACTCCTGCCGACATTTATGCCGCAATCAGTTTTTTAGGTGGTGCAAGACTGTTTGTTGTTGTTGTTGCTGCTCTTTGAGAATTTAACAAATGTAGAATTAATCAGGTTATATATTATCCCTGTTTCACTAGTGTAAAAATCAGAGTTTTAATTTTGTTCTGTAGCAGCAGTCAGCAAAAGGATTAAACCCCAGGCCTTCAGAGCTGCTTGCATGACATTTAGGAGAAAGCTGATCTAATCTCTCCTTAGTATATGAGGCTTTTTAAAAAAGGCATTTGATATAGATTGCTGGCTCATCTGTTGGTAAGAATGTCTCTCTAGCCATTCAGTTTGTGAGACAGCCAGTGCTTTTTTTCTGGGGGTACGCATACCCTTAAACATTTTGTGAATCTAACTTTGGCTGATTGAGGGGCAGTATTTCAATATGAGTAGGAAAATGAGAGTGCCCCTAAACATTTTTTTTTTAGGGGGGGGGAATCAATGGATACAGGCATAGACCCTTGTGCCCAATACTATTTTGGGGGAAGTTGCTATAATTCTTAAGGACAGACCTGCACTGGATCTACCCTTTACAGCAGGGTAGGGGAACCTGTGACAACATGGTGCTTTCTAGACATTGTTGGACTACAGCTCCCATCACCCCTGATGGTTAGCCATCCTGGCTGTGGCCGACATACACACTTGACATTATATATGATGCATATTTATGTACTTCACAATGGAGAATATTAGGCCCTGGTTATTTATAACAGAGGCAAATAACAAGAGGTCTGACACGCCAGATTTTTGCAATGCTTGGAAACTACCACTAGCATAGCCCAGCATAACATAAATCCTCACTGCATTGCCCACCTATAAGTAAGACCATCAGAGCAGGGACTTGGGGCTCTAGGCCAGCAGCCCAGTTAATACAGCAAGCTGGAGGGCTCGCCACATTTCAAATAGGCTAACATCAACCATCATTCTCTAAATGCATAGGCTTCTATTCCTGCAAAACTCACCGAGATTCCCAGCCACCCCCCATCCAGTAATATTTGATTCAGTAGAGATTGTACAGTTATTAATGACAGCAGTCTGCGGACAGAAAGGGCTTTAATTACACTTGTTTTGACAAATTGGTGATGAATAAGAGGTTATTCTTTGATAAGTGCTTAAAAAAAGCACAAGGTGCTTTACAAGTGTCCAATTTTGGCAAACGAGATTTCTCTTGTTTTCTTGGCAGCCATTGAACAAGAAAAGAAAAGCAAAAACACACCCTGAAGTTGGACCAGAAGATATGGCCAATATATCCTGCTGTGGGGTTTTAAGTTCTAAGTTTTTTAACTTTGCTATTTATTGACTTGGCTCAGCTTTTCTTCTCCATTTTCAAAGCACTTTTTTTCCCTTTATTGGTGCAGCAGAGATTTTTTCAAGCAAATGCTCTGAAATCAATCAAATCTGATTTTTATAATTCCCCAAAGGGACTGCAATCCTGTGTCCAATGTACATATGACAATTTGTCAAAGATGTACACTTTCGCTGTCTGTCAATAGAAAATATTATTTTCATATAGTATCCTCTGTAGAACCTCACAATAAACCACTTTTATGTGTTATCCTTATTAAGTATTGAAATACGCTGGCACAAAAGAGTTCCACATCCAGAAAAGCCTATCTGTGAATGCTCTCAGAAATAAGATGTAACTATTGGGCCACAGTTAAATATCACATTTACAGGGAAATATCTCTTGTGGGAATGGATCATAAAAGATAAAATGAATTAAGGTTTGTTTATATAATCATTTATCAGAAACTATAGTCACTGCATTATGATATCCATTGCCTTTTCTTTTTTTTACCAAAGTGAAACTTTGGTATGTCCCACATGGTCAGATTCCAACTTAAATATGAACCAGATGGCTTTGCCTTCCGATAAATAATAATAGAAGCTTAATTCATATTTTATTATTCTTTGTTACATGGTACATGAAAAACTTATTTTCTGATACCTTTTTTGACAAACCTCTACTTAGAAACCCTAGTATCAAAGGCCATTCAATGAAACTGAACGGTGAGAGATTGAGAACAGACAAAAGGACGTACTCTATTTCTTCACAGGACACATCATTAAAACTTACAGAATTCAGTGCCAACATTTTAACAGCTTTAGCCACATGAGGGAGGGGTAGAGCTTGCAGTACTAAATTGCTCCACAAGAGGGTAGTTAGCCATCATCATAATCGTCCAAGGTGTTTTCCAAACCACGTTTTAGGAATGGAAGAGAAAATATATACTGTTTCCAAACCTGGAGTGGAGATTGGATTCTTCTACGGGGTGGAGAATAAGGCCTGGTGGCCAAGAACTTCTAGCTGGCAGATTGTGACCTTTCTTTACTAAGGAGAGAGAGAGAGAGAGAGAGAGAGCATGCATGCATAGAATCTAGAAAGCACAAGCCACTTAAAAAGCAAATATTATCTGTAAAACAGTTAAAATAAGCCACATACATTCCTTGGCCTAACTTGTGCCATGTGGATGTGGAATTCCAGGGTTCTTACACATTCTGTTTAAAATGCAACAGCAATGATTCATCTGCACATAGCTCAAGAGCAACTGCTTTGCTTGCAGAATGCCCCAGGATTAATCTCTGGCATCTAGAAGCATGGCTGGGAAAGATCCAAGTTTAAAACTTTGAGAAGCCACTGCCAGGCAGTGTAGACCGGGTATCTTTAACTTTTTCAGATACAGTACCAACTTTTAACCTAAACACAAGTTTGCAGAGTTTTTTAAGTTAAACCTTTTACCATATATTTGCATAGTGGCAGTGCTGCTATTTCAAGCCACCTTGGATCAGGCTGCTACCTGATTTTTGTGTGTGTGTGTTTATGTTGTAAACCGCTCTGTGATCCTTAGATGAAGGGCTTTATGGAAATTTAGTAAATAAATGCCCAGTTGTATAGACACTACTGAGCTAGATAAATAAGTGGTTTAACTTAGCTTCCTATGTTCCAAAGATACACTTCATCTAGGGTGGAATCTACAACATATAAAAACTGAATTTTTTTTTAAACAGTATTTTAAAAAATGAATTGAGTTTTCCATAAGGCTCACAATCGCTAACTAGTGTCACATTGTATATTGCACTTAAAACACACTTATTTGCAGCTGTATAGCTGAGTCCTAGGACTGGATTTAGGCAGTACAGTGGTACCTCGGGTTAAGTACTTAATTCGTTCCGGAGGTCCGTACTTAACCTGAAACTGTTCTTAACCTGAAGCACCACTTTATCTAATGGGACCTCCTGCTGCCGCCGCACCGACGGAGCATAATTTCTGTTCTCATCCTGAAGCAAAGTTCTTAACCTGAAGCACTATTTCTGGGTTAGCGGAGTCTGTAACCTGAAGCATATGTAACCTGAAGCGTATGTAACCCGAGGTACCACTGTACATTTTTGGCGAAGTATTGAGCGTGCCATTGTCATTACGTTCACTTTTTAAAGCAAACATTATTAAATATAAAGCTACTGCCATGCTGAAAAGCCCACCCAACTTCCGATACTCACACAAGCTCATAGCAACAGTAGCATCCCTCCCCCCACCCCATAAGCTGTCACAAAAAAGGCTTCTATGCACAAAAATTAAGTGTGGTGCTCTGTGAAAGTGGAAAACCACTCTAGAATATGTGTGTTCTTATACTGCTGCAGTCCCGTGCACTTTTACACAGGAGTTATGAAACACAAGGGGACTTGCTTCGGAACAGACAATCACAGGATCGTGCTGCTTCGTGTTTAGTTTTACTCCAGTGCCAAGAGGGTGGGTTCAAACATTTGTTTATTTTAGTTTAAGTATAAGACTTTTAGACTGCTTTTCACTAGGAGTCCCCAAAAGCACTTTCCAGTAATAAGAAAAATATGAATTGAAACCAAGAACAGTTTAAAATCAGATCATGCAGTGTAAGCAGTGCAAAACAGGGTTAATCAAAAGAGAGGCTAGAGAATTCTTCCAAAAGCTTGGGAGAACAGGTAGCTCTTGACTAGACTATGGAAGGACCTCCACACATCTAGGCAGGGACAGCGGGGGTGGGATGCAAATTCAGGATGCAATCATGTGGAGGCAAGGAAAACGTGTTCCACCTCTGCTCTGCTACAAGAAATGGGAGTACGTAATGGATTCTACCTGTTATTATACTGATTCATAGGTTACTTCCACTTCCAAGATGTAGTGATGGTCAAACAGAGTCATGTCACGAAGGCATACAAAATAACTGGGACGGCTTTTTTCATTTGGTTCTCTAACCAGGGCTTTCTGCATATTATAAAAGATGAAGGTAAGTTTTTTTGTTTTTTTGTTTTTGTTTTAAATTGTTATTTTTCGTCACTACCTCCCCGCGTCGGGAGTGGGTAATTTGCGCGCCTGCTGCCTTCCTTGGATGTGGTAGCCGTTTCTCAGGCTCCCTCTCCGGAATCGAACCCTGATTCCCCGTTACCCGTGGTCACCATGGTAGGCACAGAAAGTACCATCAAAAGTTGATAGGGCAGACATTTGAATGCGTCGTCGCCGCCACGGGGGCGTGCGATCGGCCCGAGGTTATCTAGAGTCACCAAAGCGGCCGGGCAAGCCCGGGTTGGTTTTGGTCTGATAAATGCACGCATCCCCGGAGGTCAGCGCTCGTTGGCATGTATTAGCTCTAGAATTACCACAGTTATCCAAGGAACGGTGGGAGCGACCAAAGGAACCATAACTGATTTAATGAGCCATTCGCAGTTTCACTGTAACGCCCGTGTGTACTTAGACATGCATGGCTTAATCTTTGAGACAAGCATATGCTACTGGCAGGATCAACCAGGTAGCCGCCCTGGACCCTCGCTCGTGGGGGACGACGGGTCTCGGTGGTCGGCGTCGCCGCGCCGCGTCCCGGGGCCGGCCCCTCGGCTGGGACCCCGCGGGCGGGCGGGCGGGCGGGCGGGCGGGAGCGGAGCCGCCCCGGCTCCCCGGGCGGGGACCGTCCAAGGGGGCCCGCGACAGGCTGGGACGACAACAACTGGGACAACAACAACGCAGCCGGGGGAGTGAGAGAAGGATGCACTCGCGGAGACGAGCGGGCGCCGGGAGGACGCGGACGCTGAGGGGACAGCGGGCGCACGGCAGCCGCGCCATCGTCTCCGGCTCGGAGGGCCCCTGGACCCCACCCCGACGCCGGGCGGCGGCGGGCGAGGGGACGCTGTCAGCGCGGCGGGGCCGCGGAAGGACGGGACGGGATGCGGCGGCAGCGCCGCCTGGGAGCAGGCACCGCGCCGGGATCGGGTCGCTAAGCGAGGGCGCCGGAACGCCGGACGGACGCAGGGAGAGGAGGCTGCCGCTCCGCCTGAACGCCAGTCTCCGGCCGGCCCGCGGAGGGCCCTCCCCGACGCGACCGTCGCTGCCCGGGAGGCAAGATGAAGGTAAGTTGATGGCAGGAAGTAAGAGTAATGTCACACTTCACTTTTGAATTTCTCCTTTGGGGAGGGGAATACTTTTTAAAAGGTCAAGCTTTTTTAAAAAAAATAAACTATAAACCTTATTGATTAATTTCAAGGAGATAATATTAGAATCATAGAATTGTAGCGTTGGAAGGATCCTGAGGGTCATCTGGTCCAACCCGTGGGTGTAGTCAGGGGGGCAGCTGCCCCTCCCCGGATCAAGTAAAACAATAGAAATACTTAACTAACTGACCAATCACATCAGTTCTGCCCCCCTAACAAAAATCCTGCCTATGCACATGGTCCAACCCGCTCCAATGCAGGAAGCTCAACATATGGTTCCCCATCCAATTTGAAACCATACCTGCTTAAGATTTTTGCAAATGCTCTAGTAGTTTTATTACTACACCACTAGGATGGTTATCAACACCCTTCTGCACCCTTTCCTGAAAATCATCTATAAATTAAGGCTGTTCTCAAGTTAGGAGAATATAAATTTCAGTCTTAGGCACACAACCACTCTTCCTCAGATGACCTGTGCAGATCAGTACTGCCCCTTCCCTACTTATCAAATAATCCATCTGATGACATGGGAGGGGCAATTTGTTCCCTTGCCTTCATAGGAGAGGTTTAAATCTCTAGGCTGAGTCCATCTCCACTATGGTAATTGTAATACAAATCGCCTTCTCCTCCCTCATCAGATTGATTGATGAGGGAGGAGGGGGGCAATTTACATCATCAGGGTGTTGGACTGTGCCTACTTTTTTGCGTCTGTCACTAACAAAATTGGTGGGGTTTAGGGGGATCTTTAAAAAAAGAAGTGAGTGATGGGGCTGATTAGCAGCTGGGCTTCTGGTTAGCCATCACTGCAGCTGAAGGAATTTGGTAAATATGGTGCATATGATTTTTACAAGGAATTTCACACAGAAGTCACTGGGGTAGCAGCATTGCAGAGGAATGTGCCCAGATTTTATCAGTTAGGCCACTTATCTGCTTATTGCAACCTTCTCGAGAAAAGAGAGGATGTCCATTTTGGAAAAGCATAAAGGGGATATCTGCCAGTCAGTTGGTCAGATTTTTTTTATTTTTTTGTAATAAAGGGGGTGTCCTTCACATTGTCTAAAACAATAACATTCTTGGGTTTAATGTTAGTAGTGTCCTGCTAACATTACCTAGGTTGATGGCTATCTGACCCTAGGCTATAGACTGCCACCTATCAGACGCCCTACTATGATGAATGTTTAACATAATTCAATTTGCACACTAGATACGTCTTATCATAAAGCTTCAGTCCATCCCCAAAGGTTCAGCCCAAAGCTGCAAATTCCTGCTGATAACATTTCTATAGAAAGCTTCTTTGGGGACCTAAGACTGCTGGGACAAACAAAGATAAGTCATGTGTTACTCATGGTCACAGAACTAAAGGCATTTCATTGTACAGCAGGTATAATTGTGGAGAAAGACACATTCAGTTTCAATTTTTTGCATATGATGTATGGGAGATTTGAAGGATACTTGTTAGAAAGGAGACAGTAAGACTTCCACCTGCCCTATTAGCCTTGCCAGCTCTCCCAAACTCTGCATCTAAGAAGTAACTTCCCTTCCAATTGATTTAACACTGTAGTATTATAAACTGGGATAGGAGAGATAAAGATATCTCAAGTACCTCAACCGGTATTATAGCCTTGAGCTGCAGTTGCTGTTTGTGCCATCTGCAACAACCCTACTAGTACCAGGTCTGCTATTTGGACTGCAAGAGAGCAGTAACATAGGAGTCAGCAGTCATTCTAAATCCACAGCATCTGTAAACACCTGGAATCTGGATGTCCTGGTGCCAATAAATTAATCACAGGAAAATACATTGGGAGTGGATGCAAATTTCTCAGATCAGAAGTCCAGCCTTTGGAAAGATATTTGAAAGTTCCAATGATTGTTTTGAACTCTGTTTTGACATAATGTTTTGAACTAGATATATATTCTGATAGGAGATGGGTGAAATATTTCATGCCACATATTTGCACACCTTACTTCTAGATCGGGGTGGAGGGCCTGTGGCCCTCCTTCAATATTGAACTACAGTTCCTATTATCCCCAGTAATTGGTCATGCTGGCAAGTGTGATAGAATCTAAGAATATCTGGAGGACCACCTTGCCCCTGTCTTGCATCCTCTGAGGCTTGGGTGTGGAGGGATTCCATTCATGAGATTGTCTACTAACAAGTTGTGTTTAAATGCCCTATTCAACAAAGCAATTTCATCTATAAACATCCAGCGGGAGTCTCTCAGTCCAAAGAAGCATCATACTAATTGAGAAGGAAATGTTCACTGTGGCAAAAGTCTACAGGAAGGGGGGCGGGGAGGAGAGCAGGTATAATGCTCACTATTTATGTAAAATTAGGTTTCCAACATGTGTTTCAAGCTGGTGGTCTTCAGGGTCCATATAATTACACATCATTAATAAAATTAATTACACCTCACCACTATATTTTGTGAACAAACTATATATATATATATATATATATATATATATATATATATAAACACAAAAAAACAAACAATGGATAATGTTAAAATGATAGTACTGAATGTAGGGTTGATTACAGTGCAATTCTATAATATCTACCAAGGAAGTTCAGCAGGGACTCCTCTCAGGTAAGTAGATATGGGAACACATATTTAGTGCCTTTAAATGGGAAGATAGCACATTGCTCTTGAATGTCTTCAGATAGCCATCTCCAATTATATGTGACTACAAGTGGTTAAGTTGAAAACAAAACAGTGCAGGGAAATGAGTCATCCAAGAAACCTCCCCCACCCAGTTGTGAGTTTCTGTATACAGTACAAATAAAGTATATGGCATCACACATAGGGGATGTATTCTGGCCTCCCATGGAGAGCAATGCAGATGAACACAATAAAAAAAGGCCTTGTTATATGTCTTCACGGAAGGGGAGAGTCTTTCTAATTACCCAGGTGTTGTTGTTATTGTGGAGCTTTGCAGTGTACGATCTGATGCCTGGGCAAGGGAGCAAAAGTTGGATTTTTTGGAGGCGTTCCCTCTCCCTATATATAATTTTCAAATGTTCCTCTCCACTTTTCACACATTTGCGCCATAGCGGAATAGTTGTAGCTATCATTCTATTCAGTTTCTGCCAACTATCCCAACCGTATATCCCTGACACAGTGAGACTGCCATCTTGGACACACTTATCTGAGAGTAGCTCCTATTGGAATTATTTTGATTTTATGAGTAAACCTTGATAGAATGTGGTTTCTCATGGCTGCATGTAGTTTCATCATTTTTTCTTTTTTTATATAGTTTTTAAAATCGTTTGATTATAGGAAACAATTAATATTCCAAAATAGCATATACAATACAACATGAACACAACTAAACAGTATAGCTGCATATAACAATTCTTTATAACATCAAATCCAAGGTGCAGGTAAGGAGAAAGATCTCTGTTATATTTTTGCATTTAGGCAATACAGTACAGGGGACTACCTTGTAAAACTTATTATGTCCCAACTCCTGACTGCTGTTATACTTTCACCACTTTTTATTGACTTTTATTGATTTTTATTGTATTGTTGGGGACTCTAAAGTGGGAGTGCGGAACATGTGGCCCGCCAAATGTGGAGGTTTCATTTGACTTAGAACAATACCATTATCATCCTAGTCAAAGGATGAGGAACCTGTGGTCCTCCAGATGTTGTTGGACTCCACTTTCAATCAACCCTATCCAGCATGGCCAATGGTCAGGGATTATGGGAGCTGTAGTTCAGCTACATCAGGAGGGCCTCGGGTTCTCTACCCCTGTCCTAGTCAGTAGGCTGCTTTTCAGTAGATCTTCAGTAGATATAGGGTTAGGTTTGCCCTGTTAAGAAGACAATTTCATAATCCTCTTGCCACCTTTTCCCTGGAAGAGAACTTCTGCTTTTTCAGTGCTGCACCACAGGAAGAAATTCAACAGTTGAAGCCTCCACTATTTCCCTCCATGGTAGGAAAAGCAACTCATTGCATTGTCCAACAACATTGTGAGAATGAGAGGTGGGCTCCCTCTTCACTACCAAAAACAAACTATCCTTTCCCTCCAAGGGCTTCCCATTGCTGCTAATCACTTCATCACCGCAGGGCTGTGAAAAGCCCAGATTGCAACTAGATTAATTTACCAAAGACAGTTAACATTTTTATCAGAGGAGTCAGCTACATTCCACTGAAAGTGTCTGACTGATGTTGAACAGTCTATGAAATGCAACCAGGACTCATGGGTTTCCAATGAAATCTGACACTCTGCAAAACTTACCTTGCTTCAGGCTATGAAGAATGTCGGCATTATTGCTAGTCTTCTCAGTTTATTACTGTTTATATATCGCCTTTCTTCTGCAATGGAAATCTAGGCAGCATACATGGTGTTTCCTGGTGGTCAACCATCCAGGTACTGATGAGACCCGAACATGCTGAGCTTCCTTGAATTCCTGGGTTCAGATTCTTACACAGCACTGGAGAATCATAGAATTGTAGAGTTGGAAGGGACCCCGAGGATCATCTAGTCCAACCCCCTGCAATGCAGGAATATTCAGTTGAACATGCGGCCCTTCTGATGCTGGGTACCACAATGGCCTCGGTGGATGTGCCTGATGGGAAATGGAGTCCAGCAACATATTGAGGGTCATAAGTTCTCAACCCTTGATGTAGACTGAGACTGAGTACTAAGATAGATGATCCAATGGGTCTGGATTTATCTACAGAAACTTCCTAGACACCTAATTTAGAAGTCTTAAGTCTTCATAAAGATATATCTTATCAGAATGCGCCTGCAGCTATGAATTTCTGACACAATTTACTATTCAAGTACTTAGTGATTAGGTAATTGTTTTTGGCAAAATGCAATGGACGAACACAAACAGAGCATAAAGATTAGATAGATAAGGATTTCAGACTTTTAAAACTATTTTTTTTTTTTTTTTTTGGAAGGTGCTAAATAATGACTTTTATGCGAAAACCCTCTTCAGGTTCGCCAGCCATGTTCCCATCAAGCTCTTTATTATAAACAGGCCCTTTCCCGGGCTCTCTGGAAGGAGAGCTATCTTCCCAGGATGTTAATGATTAAGAGAGTGACTCCAGCCAGAGTTTTGTCTTCCCTGCAGGAATACATTCACTCTGTGAAAGCTCTGGGCTCATTAAGAGGTATTTTGCATTCATTACATTCTCACTAGCCCACTGTTTTAATCCTCTGGTTGCAAATGTTTGTTTGCAGCTTTGCCAGACTGGCTCCAGGTTTCCCTTTCACATGATCTTGGGTGATGATAAGTTCCTTCTATTGCTTGCTAATAAACTTGGAGTCAAGGGGAAATTGTCTTTCAGAGGGAAGGAGCCCTGGGCCTGCCCTGGCCATGTGGCTTATGCTGCAATATGGAACTGGCTACCAAAACATCTGGTGAAATGTTTCAGTGATGCCTCGTTTCATAGGCAAGGAATTTTACACTCTTTGTATGTGTATATGTATGTTTTCATATTTATATCCCACCTTTCCTCCAAGAAGGTCAAGGTGGTATACATAGTTCCCCTCCTTCCCATTTTACCTCACAACAATCCTGTGAGGTAGGTTAAACTGAGAGATACTGACTGGCCCAAGGTCACCCAGTGAACTTCATGGCTGGTTTCATATTATAAGAAGTGGTGTCTTCTGTTTCACAAAAGTTGTACTTTTTTTTTTGCAGAGAGATTCCTTGAGAACAAGTTTAATTGCAGATACTTGAACCACTTTTTCTGGAGTTATTTAATGGAGTTTGGTTATGTTATTCCAGAGTAAATTGTTTTAGGAGTTCAGCCAAGTGGTACTAGTCCTGGGTTCATATCCCAGCTGTCATTAGCTCAGTTAGTGATCTTGGAAAAATAATTACCGGTATCATTTTTTCATCCATAAAGTGGGAATTAAAGTCATCTGCCTCACAGAGTGATTAAGAAAATAAACAGGTGAGTGAAATATTAATAGTTTTTAGAAATCAAATGAATATTGCCCTAACTATAGGATGGGCATTGCGTCTCATACAAATCATGTCTGATGGAAACTTAAGAACAGAGGTGAACTTTATCATAGTTATACTGGCATAGGGAGCCAAAAACAGGATTTATCCTGCAAAATACTCAGAAAAGCAGATTGTCGCTAAGCTTTTCACTAAATAGTCTTTCAGGAGTTAGATCCACTGAACAAAGGAACACTTGCTTCTGAGCAAACATGCATAGGCTTCCACTCTAAAATGAATTCCCCCCCCAATGCCAAATGATGCTCCCACTCACAGCTTTCCATAGGCCCAGAAGGCAGTGTTCTGTGGCAGCTGGAAAGCTAATCTATTGCATGATGAGCTTAATAAATACTTTCCTTTTGCATATGCTATAGAAAAGTCAATTGACAATTCCTAGTCACTTCTGCTTTAGATGTTTGTATGCAAGGGAAGATTCCCTGAAATTGCCAGGGTCTCTATTCTGCTTGTCCAAAGTCAAGTTATAAAGAACGGATGGGCTTTTGTGCAAAAAAGTACAATCACCAGCTTTTATTTTCTGGAAGGAACCTGTTGCCTTAAGCTACTGCATGCTGAGGAGAAACTAATTGGGTAAAAGCAGGATTGCCAAAGTGCCTGGCCAAAGCTGGTACTGATACTTTTGAATGTTCTAAGCCTTAGAATCTGCTGCTGCTTGTTTTTGGGTTTTTGTTTTTTTTTTAATCCTAGCTGAAACCTCAAGTCTATGGCCAAATCCACAGCACATTAACTGTGGGATGGCTCCTGCAATGGCTATTGGGACTTCATTGGAATCATCAAGCATTGTAGCCATTTTCTCCCCAGAGAGAGAAAAAATAAAAATAAAATAATAGATCCTGATTTTGGGGGAATGGCAGAAGAGATGGTGGTGAGAGACCTTGGCTAAGGAAGGGGAGGTGTTTGTTTGTTTTAAAAGAGAAAGCAAGTGCACTTCAGCTAAAGTCAAAAGCCCCCTTAATTGAATTAAAAGTTCTCTATTGTTAGGCAAGTTTGCCATTCTTCAGAATCACTACAGAGATTCAGATGGCAACTGCCTCCCGGCCTTTTGAAGTGCACCATCAGGCGGTTCCTTTGCTATCTTTTCAACCATTGGATCAGAAGCTCTTTTATCATTGGGCAGCAAATAGACGCCCTTCAGGAGCTCAGCTTATAAATAACTTGGGATTTTGGTTGCTGTAACTTTCTTTATTCTGGATTATCTCTCATTTGGCATAGAAGAAAAGGATCTTAGCTGTGTGTCCTCCTCCCCGCTCCTATCTAGAAAAAGCCTATGTTGTCTGGGGGGGAAAGCTTTTGGATCTGCTAGTGGAATACAGAGTCACCATGAAGAGGGGCACCTTTGCCATCCTTACTGTTATAAGAATTTACGGAGAGATCTTCAGGATATCAGCATGGTAGGAGTTCAAGCCTCACTGCTACTTGGTGGTTGCCACCCACTTCAAAAAGGATGGCCTTAAAATTCTGTTCAATGAGCTGTTTTATTGTTGTTTTTCTCTCTTTCCCTCCTTCAGGTCCGTGAACAACTTTTTGATGTCAGGAACCCAGGTAATTTCCACCCACCCCTTTTCAGTATTGTGAGTTTAAATAGCTTTCAACCTAGTCTGCTTGAATGAAGTACCCACATCTGCTGATACAAAGCTACAATTCCTGTTGCAGAGTGGAGGGGAACTAGATAGAAACTGGCTGTTTCAAGGATGTTGGGGGGGGGGGTTGAGAGAGAAAAAATAAACACCTCACGTCACCCCTTTTTTGGTCTGTTAAAGGCATATTTGACATATTCGTCCAGTGTGGCTGCTGGTGCCCTACGTGGAATTGAAGAATGTAAGTACCAGTTTGCCTGGGAGCGTTGGAATTGTCCTGAGAGTACCCTGCAACTCTCCACTCACAATAAGCTGAGAAGTGGTAAGTGGATTTCCGCATGTCCTTTCCTACAGACAGGTCTGTCTGGGTTCTGTGGTGGGCAACTTCTAATGAGGAAATGTGGGCTTCTTGGCAATGTCAGGCTTTGATCCTGGAATGTGTGAAGAAATGAACAAACGAAAATGCTTTTGGAACACATTCAGAGTTTTTTTTTTTTTAATGAATAAGCTATCATTTATTGCATCTCGTCCCACCCTTCTTCTAAGGAGCTAAGGCTGGGGCACAAAGTTCTTTTGCACTCCTTTTACCTTTCACAACAACAACAACCTTGTGAGGTAGGTAAGGCTGAAAGTGAGCAACTGGCCAAAGGTCACCTAGTGAGATTCGTGGCTGAGTGGAAATTGGAAGCAAAGTTTCTTCAGCTCTTGCCTCACAGTCCACCAACCTGGCTCCCATTTCCATCACCACTGAAGAACAGGGAAAGTGCTTCCAGATCAGGGGGTACTTTTTCCCTGAGAGACCTCTCCCCCTCAAAAAATAACATTGGATTTAGCCAAGAACATATCTATTTATTTTAAAGCTACAATCTCTCTTCCTATTTATCTTGTTTTTTAAAAAATGTCAAACTATCTTACAAAATGCAAATGGAAGGAATCCATCTCCAGAATAAGAAGAGCTAAACAAACAAAACAAAAACTGCTGTGTTTTTAGAGAATTTCTGATATTTTATTATTTATTGTTATTTCATTTTATAATACTGTTTTAAGGCCCATGTGTTTGCCGCCCTGGACTTCTTTAGGGGGTGGGTGGGATATAAATTCAATAATACATTAAATGGATGGGTGCAATTCTGTGCCAGTCTACTCAGAAGTACATCCCATTGAATTCAATGAGATGTACTCCAAGATAAGAAGGTATACGATTGAAGCTTCAACAGTAATACAAAAATAAGTGAACTGCTGCGAGTACCAAATGCTCCAGAGGTACCCTTAGTTTTTATAAGAAATAGAGTATATGGTGTTTCAGCTCCAGCTTTCTGAAAATAATTACCAGCTGAAGTGCCTAGTACTGTATCTTCATATTTAGGTGGCTACATTTTTGTTTAAGAATAGTTTTATTGTTTTTAGTTTGAGTCTGTATCTTTGGTATTTTATCGTATTGCACACTGCTTCTGTAGCTTTTAACTATAAAGCGGTATATAAACCTGCAAAATAAATAAATATTAGCAGCAGCAGCTTTATTTCCCAAGAGCTTTTAGAACAGTACCTTCTCTGTACTTTCACCAAACAGGCATGCCAACTTTGTATGATATGACTCTAAAGCAAGATAGTTTACCAGCCCAATAGCTGGGATATAAAAGTTGTGATCATAGACTTTTTGTTTCTGTGTTAAATGATTGTATATATTCCATAATGCTCTGATGTTAGTGATACACAGACCATGTTTAGTGCAGAAAAATAAAACCTGACCTAATGCTTAGTTCCAAGTATTATATATCAATGCTCATGTTATAGTGGATTTATAAAAGGGATCTAGAGACCAGGAAAGAGTAGAAGAAGAAATGTAGGGGACAATTTTGACCTTTTCTTTTCTTTTCTCCTGATGCTGACTGGTCCTTCTTTCAGCTACCAGGGAGACGTCTTTTGTTCATGCCATTAGCTCAGCTGGCGTAATGTACACTCTTACCAGGAACTGCAGCATGGGAGAATTTGAAAACTGTGGCTGCGATAACTCAAGAAAGGGACATGCAGGTGAGACCTCATCTTGGTGGGCATAATTCTGGTATGAGTTCATTACGTATTGCTTTGCTTTTCACACTTCTAGGTGGCAGAATCTCCATCTCCACGCTTTGTGCCAGCTGTTTTTGGTTGCTAAGTCTGGCTTCCCACTAGCATGAAAGATACAATTCAAACTAAATTATAATTAAATTATATTTCTTAGCCCCTACTTTCATTCCGGTCCAAACCTGGCTACTACCCCTTTCCCTGTTTCTTCTGTGATACCTCCATGTGCTCAAACCCATTTCTGTTGGAAGATTCATACCAGAACAGTTTGCAAATTATGTTATTTTTGTCCCCCCAGGTGGAAAAGGATGGGTTTGGGGAGGCTGCAGTGACAATGTAGAATTTGGTGAAAGAATCGCCAAAAAATTTGTGGATGCTTTGGAGACAGCGCATGATACCAGAGCTTCAATGAATTTGCACAATAATGAGGCAGGGAGACTGGTAAGTGAGAAAATATGTAGTCTTCATTTGAAAAATACTTCTTTTAAAATGTGTAAATGGCCAAAGAGAAGAGTGACCTGAGAGTCGCCCCTTCAGGCTGTCCTTTTCTGAATAAGCTGACTGACTCACTGATTTCATGGACTGACTGGAAATAAGGGTTGCTCAACATTGAATGCGGGCGGAGTCACCTTATCAGGCCCTCAGGGTGAATTCCTGATTAATTTTACCTGCTTCTTATTTTCTGAAATAGAGATGGGGCATACCTAATTGTTTTAAGCAGGATAGAGAAACTACCACTTCAGTGGGTTACTTTAAAAACAAAACAAAAAACCCCTTACAATTGTATTCATTTGTATTTGGTTGCAACAAAACAAGAAAATAGCAGTAAAAATGTATTTATTTATTTCATAAAATTTATAGACCGCTTGATTGTAAAAAACACACACACCCTTAGAGCAGTTGACAAAAACTAGAGAGAGTAAAATCAGGAAAAATGTACAACCCTACTTTAAAATATACCAAAGTTAAAATGCTAAAACAGATTAAAATCACCTCGTTTTCTAAGCATCTCGATTGGTTTGTCTAAATAGGAATGTTTTTAGCAAGCACCGAAAAGAGTACAGGTCTCAATAGGCAGGGAGTTCCACACTGTAGGTGCTGCCACACCGAGCAGTCAAGTTCTTACAAATGTGGAACGGGTATTATGTGGCGCCTGTAATAGTGCCAATTTGGCTGAAGCGGTCGAGGTATGGCATAGGTATGGTAAAGTGATCTCATAGGTAAACTGGTTCCAAGTTGTTAAGAGTTTTATATACCAAGAGCAGTGGGGGTTTTTTCCTAAAAAAAAATGTTTAGGGGTACTCTCATTCTGCACTAACAGCAGATTCCAGATTAAGCACGAGGGGAGCCCCACATAGAGTGCATTGCAGTAATGCAGTAGAGTGCATTGAAGTAACCAATGCATGAACTATTGTGGCAAGGCTTTCCTGGTCCAAGAATGGCCATAGCTGTCGAACCAGCTGCAGTTGGTAAAAGGCACTTGTAGCCACAGAGGCTACCTGAGCCTCCAGTGACAGAGCTGGATACAGAAGCACCCTGAAACTGCTCCTTCAGGAGACAAGCAACCCCATCTAGACACAAAAAACAAAAATATACACTTTGCTTCTATCCATATGGCTACCAGACCCGTAATCAGCTGAGCAAAATTGTTGCCTGTTCTCTGTTAGGTGGATCAGTTTTCTGTTCTAGGCTCTCTGGTCGTGGTTCAACCTAGTGGCTTGAACAAGTCTCATTATGACTCCTCCTCACTCTGTTTCAAAACAAGGGAATGTTTTTACACAAAGGTGATCAGTTCTGTTTGATTAGTGTGATGCAACTGAAATTTGAAAGAAGCAAATTTCTGGTTTAATCTCTGTTTATATATAACATGACTTTAAACAGTTTGTTCTGTTAAGCAAATTTTTGGGTGCAATGAAGATTAACCTCTTAGGCAAAGGACTAGCATCCTATACATTCCTGATAGAAACATGCCAGTCTTGAGTATCTTCTGGACTGAAAATTCAAACTGCAATTCTATGCCTACTGGGGAGCAAGCCCCACTGAACACAGAGGAATGATTTTTGAGAAACATGCATTGGATTGGATGGCATGCTGCTTCCATCTAAAACAACTCCACATAATTAGGAAATTTAGCTTCTGGAAAATAAATACTGAATGAGAGTTGATAACTTTTAAGATGTAGTGAAGCTTCTGACAGCATTATTCCAAATATCGATCACCAAGGACCGGTGTTGGCATGCATCATGGTGAGCCCAACATGGTTATCACCGGTCACCAGCTTCCTTTATTAAGAAATAAATATTAAAAAGCTTTTAATGGCATGGTGCTAAACCCAGGGCTATAAATGGAAGCACATTTTGCTTAGGCTGCAGGTGCTATTAACTTAATTTCCCCAGAATTACTACTATATTGGGGTCTAGGGGCATTCTGGGTAAATTAAGCCCTGATGGGAAGGAAGACAGTTGCTGTTTATCATGCACTTTATACCTGCCTAAATTCCCTCTCCTACACAACTTTTTAAAATGTGAGCAGTGCTTTTTTTCTAGAAAAATAGCTACTGGTACTCACTATGAAGTTCTTAAAGTAAGTGCTACACTTTTTAATAACAAAAAAGAGGTTTTGATACTGCGTGTGGCGCTGTGGGTTAAACCACAGAGCCTAGGGCTTGCCAATCAGAAGGCTGGTGGTTCGAATCCCCGCCACGGGGTGAGCTCCCGTTGCTTGGTCCCTGCTCCTGCCAACCTAGCAGTTCAAAAGCACGTCAGAGTGCAAGTAGATAAATAGGTACTGCTCCTGCGGGAAGGTAAACGGCGTTTCCGTGCGCTGCTCTGGTTTGCCAGAAGTGGCTTAGTCATGCTGGCCACATGACCCGGAAGCTGTATGCCGGCTCCCTCGGCCAATAAAGCGAGATGAGCGCCGCAACCCCAGAGTCGGTCATGACTGGACCTAATGGTCAGGGGTCCCTTTACCTTTACCTTTACCCTTGAGTACCCCCGGGGGAAAAACCTGCACTGGGTCCTCTTTTGCTTGCAATAAGGTGTCCTCCAGATGCTTTTTGACTCCCCATCAGCCACAGTCAGGAATGATGGGAGCTAGAGTCCAGCAACATCCGAAGGGCACCTGTTGGCTTCTCCTACTAAGGGCAAATGAAGATGGCCACTATTACAGCTGCCTTGCCTGGTGCTTCTCTTCTCTGTGTCTCACCGAATGTTATGGCCCACATCCTCTCTCTGCCCCTTGCAATTTACATCAGTGTGGAACTGGGGGGTGGGCACAGAGGGCACATTTCTCAGGCTCATTCCAGACTTGGTGTTCTTAATTGTTCTCCTGTCTCTCACCCAAGGCTGTAAAAGCAACCATGAAGAAGGTTTGCAAATGTCACGGGGTCTCAGGGAGCTGCAGCATCCAAACCTGTTGGCTCCAGCTTTCAGATTTTCGAGAGACAGGAAATTACCTGAAGATCAAATACCGCCAGGCTCAGAAGCTGGAGACAGACAAGAAGAGAATGAGAGCGGCAAACAGTGCAGACAGTCGTGGAATCACACTCGAGACCTTCAGCACCCTGCTATCCGGTGAACTTGTCTACTTGGAGGACTCTTCTGACTACTGCGTCAAAAACATGACCTTGGGCCTCCGCGGCACCGAAGGACGAGAATGCCTGCAAGGCGGTACAAACCTGTCCCAGTGGGAGAAGCGGAGCTGTAAAAGGCTCTGTTCAGAGTGTGGGTTGAAAACGGAGGCTAGGCAGACAGAAACAGTCACCAACTGCAACTGCAAGTTCATCTGGTGTTGCACCGTGAAATGTGAACAGTGCAAAGAAGTAGTCACCAAACATTACTGCTCCAGACAAGACAGCTCTTCCTCCAATAACACTCGGAGGCGAAACAAAGGACGCAAACCAGCAGCTGTCTAACTACTACCTATGACAGCCTTCCAGCGAACTGTTAAATGATCACATTTCAGGCATACAGTATTTTTTTACTTGGAGTATCCAGAAAAGCTTTATAGATTTGGACCATGCTTACCCAAGTCTCTCCCCCCCTTTATTCTGGACACATCTTCAATTTGACCAATATTTGGAACAAAACTGGTACTCATTTAACGTATTTGTGCCGCTCCCCATCCCCCACAATAATATACTCCACGCCACCTCTGCTTCAGGTACCTATTTCCCTACTCTCACACAATTTAGAGCAATATTCTGCCCTATAAGGCATCCCAATATTATAAGGATCTGTGGTCCTGGCTGGAAACTGGGATTTTTGAGTGTTTTAACTTTTCTCTGGTCTGTAAGGGGGACAGGCTGTTGGAATAAGATAGCCACATATCCCATACCTTCCAGGAATCCACGGACATACGCAAAAAATAATAAAACTAGGAACCCCCAGAACCAGGCCCCCCAAGGAGGAAAGTGGCGCAAGGGCTCTGGCAGGGACCTAGAGCCCTTCCCCACTTCCCAAAGCCCAGTGGGAGCTAAAGCCCGAGAGCCCTCACGCTGCCTTCCGAAAGCTGGGGATCACAGCTTTGCGTAGGTGGGGTGAGGGGAATATATAAATGGAGAGTGGGTTTCTGCTGCTCTCCATTTATTTATTTATTTATTTATTTATCCCCCTCCCTCCCCAAACAAAGCTGCGATCGCGTAAGTTAAATAAGCGTAAGTTGCAAGTTACCTGTATGCTCCTTAAGCTTAGATTGCATACTTCCAAGGTTTTCCAGTTTACTTCTAAAGCTTCATAGTTAGCTGTAAGTGCACTTGTAGTCACTTTATTGTCTGTTTCTGGTTGAAAAGCCTTCCTTTTTAGAAGTACCAAATGCAAAGGTATGAAGTTCAGATTTCAATATTGTCAAAGCTAAATTTGTAGAAAAAATTTCCCCAGGTCCGGTTTACAAAGTCAGGGAAAATCATTTGCCATTATTATGGAAATGCCTGATGGTTCTCTTGTGTGTGCAGCTTGGTTCCCATTAATATTTTCTCATGTGGTTGCAGTAGCACAGCTGCTTGTGTGTATGGAAATCTGAACGTGTGAACTGTTGCACAGTGATTTTCACACCCACCATGTGACGAGATCATGACGGAATTAAGTTATGTGGGATCTAAAGCAATAGGGACTTAATGGCCATTGTGTTTTCAACAAGGTAGGTTTTTGCGTGTGCAAGTTATTGCATGTATACGATGTATGTATCTCACCCCTTCAGGCAACCCAGTTGCATGCAAATTCCACCAAAATAACACTTGATGGAGAAATATGGGTTGTCTGAATCCTTACAACATACACTATGTTTATTCTTGAATGTATCTAATGGAATTCACAGGAAAGTGTAAAGAAGCAGCTTCTTTGTAATGCTGCATGTGCATCGAATGTAAATATATATATATTTTTAGAATGTGAAACATATGCACTTTTTGATGTGAGGAATTTAGAGTCCCTAGTTCTCCCTGAGCTGGAGGTGGGGGGAGTACATGTCTGGGCTAAACACTTCACACTGCATGTGGTGCTGAGGCTCACATGGCAGAATATCTCTTCATACCAAAAACATTAATTTCATACAGAAAACTGTCTCATAGAAGAAGGTTCACATGCAGACTTCGTTCAAAATACTAGTTTTCTGTATGCAAGCTGTGTTTCTGTATGGAGAAGTGTTCAGTCAGAGGAGCTCTTACCCAGGGTCTGAGGTGGTATGGCAAAGATCCAGTTTTACCACCTCACTTGAAAATAAGCCATATTACCCCCCCCCCCCCCAGTTAGAATACACCTACTTTCCCCAACCACCACAAGGGTGGCTTTGTGGACAATATTATGCTTTACCTTCTATGCATTTTAAGTATACTTTTCACAAAGTCATTGCAGTGGATAACCAAGGAACTTTTAAATCTCTATTTCTAGACGAAATGGTGTGCTTTGGTGTCCTTTGCCACCTAAAATCACAATAAATTCAGCAGCTATCAATTTGGTGCTCTTTGGTAGCTGATCAACATGTCCTGTTTTGAAGTGATTGTTATAAGACAAGTGAAGCTGAGGCTTATTTTGCATATTATTTTGCAATAAACCCTTTTTTAAATAAACCTAATGTTTTCTTTTTGATTTTTTAAAAAAAGCTGCTTAAAGCTTACTTTTAAAGTCTCTGTGTGTACCATGTGGAGATAGCTATATACCTATGCACACACAATAATGCTACCTTAAAAAGAAGCAGCGGGGGTGAAGAAGGTTGCTATGGCTTGGATAGCAGCCCACAAAATTAAGCCAGACAGTGACTCTCAACAGTCCCTTTTTCTTTAGGATATAAATTGGGCAGAATACTAGATTGCAAACATTGGCCCAGTAAAAGTAAATTTCCCTTGTGCTTTAATTTGTCTATTGTCTAATGTTCTTCAAACAATGCCGGCTCCAATTGTGTTTGATGTGGTAAATATCAGGGCTTGTTGCAAAATTCTTTATTCTAAGGAACAAGATTAACCCTTTGAACTGGAGAGTATAAGTGAAAACTTGGAGGCAGTTGTGAATGTATCTGTGGGCTCCCTGCTGTTTGCTCCTATAAACAACCTGAAGACATGCATGCCTGGGAGGGCAAGAGGAGACACTGGCTTCAGCCAAATTGGCTTCTTGATTAAATGTGTATTCCAGATCTCTTCCTGGATTCAGCTGATTATTTTGGTGCCTCAAGAGGCTATTTCCCCCCACAAAGTTAGCCGTTTGCCATGTTAGATATTTGATAGATGACCTGTGTCAAAGAACAGCTAACTTGGCTAGTTCTCAATTCCTACTTTCCCCCTTGGGATGCCAGATATTTTAAAGTAGGTCTGACCACATGGCTCCAAAGGATAATAACTAATGGGTGCCTGATGCTGGACAAGATGGGCCTTTGGCCTGATCCAGCAGGCTCTTCTTCTTTTCTGACAGCTGAACATGCTTTTCGACAATTTTGAGTCCAGCATTCTGTTGTCATTTCCATCAACCATCACCCTTGGTACACGCTAAGGGTTACAGATGTTGACATGGCTAATGCTTCAAGCTTCAGAGACTGTATGATAAAAAGTATGCTGCTTACTTCCAAATGGCTGCATGTCATAATTGAACTATATTGTGAGAGGGATACAACCTGAGCCTGTAACCACATTATTCAAGTGGAGACAGGAGGGCCACTGTGGGAACAGGAACAGCCCCAGTATTACAACTTCTCTCCTGGGTTTGACTGGGAATATGTGTGTGTTACGCAACTGCGTTTCCTCTGGTGGTTATTATCCCAAAGTAATTTTAAAGACCAACGGATGGATAATTATCATAGAATATAGTTTAGGTTACATTACTCTTCAAGGTTAAACCAATGGTTAAACCTAAATTTTCACCTTACTCATGTGAGCAGAGATGGGCAAACAGCAAATTAAAGGTTTATATTAATATCAGAGAAAGTGATTGCAGGAATATTTCCTCAGGATATCTGTGATATTTGCAAGTGATCATAGGGGACCATTGCCACTATTTGCTTAAGAAGGGCAGGCAAGCTGAATGTACCGTGGCAGCTGCCTCTTCTCTTATATCCCTAGCCATCTATATGGACCATTGGTTGGGGAAAACAGAAGTACACCTGATTAACAATCCACAATTTAACTAAAGAAACACCAGAAGATTAATTTCTGCTGTCAGCAAAGCATCCTGCTATATTCATTCTAGGTTTGTTCCTTGGTGCCAATGACACACTAATGATGGGTTGTTGCGTTGTTGTTTTTACCCATCTTAGAATAGAGACAGAAGAATGTATTTATTTTTACACCATTCATTTCCTGCATTTCCACATGGGGTTAGCAGTTGTATGAAGTGAATATTATGGCTCCCAATGCAAAGGCTCTCCATCACTCAAGCTGACATCTCCTCTCTTGAGGAGAATAAGTGACCTTTTCATATGCAGCTTAACTAGCCGGTCACACCACAACTAAATTGGGAAAAGCCATGGGTCACATCAATTCCTGGAGGCCTTAAAAACAAAAGTGAGAGGCTCTTTTCAACTTGCAAAAAAACAAAACAAAACAAAGAAAAACCTCCCTTAACATTACAAAGTTAGAGGGTTGTAATTGCCATTTCTGATAGCCTCTTTTCCAGCATGAGCAGAGGCAGGTGCACAACACAAAATGGTGGCTAGGGGGTAATTATCAGCTGTGCAGGATTTTCAAAGCAGTCCAATAAAAGTTTGATGATGCCCAGAATTAAACTCAAATGAGGATGTGGATGAGGGTTGACCAGATAGCTGAACTTAAAAGAAAGCGATATAAGAGTCCCTTTCAGAGGCATTTGAAAATATGCAGTGAAAACAGATGATGGAGGAATGGGATTTGGGTGCATTAGTTCTAGCTTCTGGGTCAACTTCAAAGACAGCCCTACATAGAATGGATTGCAGTAAGCCAATCTGAAGGTTACCAGCGTGTGGATAGCAGTGGTCAGGCTATCCCAGTCCAAGAAATGGTCATAGCTGTCATATAAGCCAAATCACTCCTAGCCACTGAGGGCACCTGGACTTTTAGTGAGAGAGATCTATCCAGGTAATTAACCACTTAATGGGGCTTGGGAACCATCCCACTCCCAGAAGGCTTCTGTCCTGTCAGGATTCAGATTCAGTTTGTTGGTTCTAATCTAATCTACCAATGAATCCAAGCACCAGGCCAGGGTTTGCACTGCCCCTTCCAGATCACTTGTTAAAGATAAACAGAGCTAGGTATCATCAACAAAAGGAAGACACGTTGCCGCAAGTCTCCCAATAACCACTCCTAATGATTCTATATAGATGATAAATAGCACTGGGGACAGTAGTACCCCTTGGCTCCCCACAGCACAACTGCCTGGGGTCTGAACTATAATCACCCAATGTTATTCTCTGAAATGGACTCTGGACTGGACTGGAACTAATACAAAACAGTGGCTTGAGCAAGTTCAGGAGGATACCTTGGTCAAGGATTTCAAAAGGTGCTGAGAGATCAAGTAAGAATAAGAGGGACACAGTCCTCCTGTCCTTCTCCTCATAAAAGTCATCCATCAGAGCAAGGAAGGTCAATTCCAGGTCCCTCCCTCCTCAAAACCTACTCCCAAGCACATGTTGTAAGATATAATTTCTTAGTTCTTAGTTCTTTCTTACTTTTCATAGGTGTGTCTTGAAGGCAGAGGGGCAGGGTAATGTGAGGAAATGGGTGAACATGTCTTGCATGCTATTGGACAGTCTAGGCTTTGGACCAAACTTGCATCAAGTAAGCTCTGCTTCTATGCATCACCAGCTAACATACAGGAGTTTTTCTACGGTTCTTTCAAGATTCTTTACTGCTTAATTCAACAACATAAAGCACTTGAAATTTGCACTGCTGGCAAATGAATATGGGCCTATTTACAATGGACATAATACTCCAGGCCAGCGATATTTGAATCCGGATTTCAAACATGACAAAGTTTGGAAGGAACAAATCAGATTCAAGGTAAATCTCCCCTGCTATCTTTTAAATGTGCAGCCATCAGCTGATGGGGTGTATGCTACCTTTCAGTGTACTTAATCAGGAGCAAGAAAGAGACCAAGAGAGATACTGTAGCTTTATCTCATTATATCACCAGAGAACCATCACAAATCACTGTATAATTCCTTCTCTGACAGTTGGAAGCACTAAATTGTGCCTCTGTTATCCAGAACTCCCTAAACTTACAAATACAGGCCAGAAACTTTAAAGAGAAAGATAGTGTAAATCATTCTAGAGGAGGTCTACAAAAATCTTAAGACTTCCTGGCCTGTAATAGTAATAATAATAATAAAGGGTCACTTAACAATGAGGAATCTAGTTTACAGCATCCTTCTGGGAGAGATTGCCAAAGATAAGGGTGGTGGTGGTGGTTATGGAATTTCCCTCAACTTTGGCAGCACTGACATAGAATCATAGAATCATAGAGTTGGAAGAGACCACAAGGGCCATCGAGTCCAACCCCCTGCCAAGCAGGAAACACCATCAGAGCACTCCTGACATATGGTTGTCAAGCCTCTGCTTAAAGACCTCCAAAGAAGGAGACTCCACCACACTGCTTGGCAGCAAATTCCACTGTCGAACAGCTCTTACTGTCAGGAAGTTCTTCCTAATGTTTAGGTGGATTCTTCTTTCTTGTAGTTTGGATCCATTGCTCCGTGTCCGCTTCTCTGGAGCAGCAGAAAACAACCTTTCTCCCTCCTCTATGTGACATCCTTTTATATATTTGAACATGGCTATCATATCACCCCTTAACCTCCTCTTCTCCAGGCTAAACATGCCCAGCTCCCTTAGCCGTTCCTCATAAGGCATCGTTTCCAGGCCTTTGACCATTTTGGTTGCCCTCCTCTGGACACGTTCCAGTTTGTCAGTGTCCTTCTTGAACTGTGGTGCCCAGAACTGGACACAGTACTCCAGGTGAGGTCTGACCAGAGCAGAATACAGTGGCACTATTACTTCCCTTGATCTAGATGCTATACTCCTATTGATGCAGCCCAGAATTGCATTGGCTTTTTTAGCTGCCGCGTCACACTGTTGGCTCATGTCCAGTTTGTGGTCAACCAAGACTCCTAGATCCTTTTCACATGTACTGCTCTCAAGCCAGGTGTCGCCCATCTTGTATTTGTGCCTCTCATTTTTTTTGCCCAAGTGCAATACTTTACATTTCTCCCTGTTAAAATTCATCTTGTTTGTTTTGGCCCAGTTCTCTAATCTGTCAAGGTCGTTTTGAAGTGTGATCCTGTCCTCTGGGGTGTTAGCCACCCCTCCCAGTTTGGTGTCATCTGCAAATTTGATCAGGATGCCCTTGAGTCCATCATCCAAGTCGTTGATAAAGATGTTGAATAAGACCGGGCCCAAGACAGAACCCTGTGGCACCCCACTAGTCACTCTTCTCCAGGATGAAGAGGAACCATTGATGAGCACCCTTTGGGTTCGGTCAGTCAGCCAGTTACAAATCCACTGAGTGGTAGCATAGTCAAGACCGCATTTTACCAGCTTCTTTACAAGAATATCATGGGGCACCTTGTCAAATGCCTTGCTGAAATCAAGGTAGGCTACATCCACTGCGTTCCCTTCATCTACCAGGCTTGTAACTCTGTCAAAAAACGAGATCAGGTTAGTCTGACATGACTTATTTTTCAGAAATCCATGCTGACTATTGGTGATCACAGCATTCCTTTCTAGGTGCTCACAGACTGTTTGCTTAATGATCTGCTCCAGAATCTTCCCTGGTATTGATGTCAGACTGACTGGGCGGTAATTATTTGGGTCCTCTCTTTTCCCCTTTTTGAAAATAGGGACAACATTTGCCCTCCTCCAGTCTGCCGGGACTTCGCCTGTTCTCCAGGAATTCTCAAAGATGACTGCCAGTGGTTCTGAGATCACATCTGCCAGTTCTTTTAATATTCTTGGATGCAGTTCATCTGGCCCTGGAGACTTGAATACATCTAAACTAGCCAAGTATTCTTGTACTATCTCCTTAGTTATTCTGGGCTGTGTTTCCTTTGCTGAATCATTTGCTTCAAATTCTTCAGGTCGGGCATTGTTTTCTTTATCGGAGAAGACTGAGGCAAAGAAGGCATTGAGGAGTTCAGCCCTTTCTGTGTCCCCTGTTTGCATTTCACCATCTTCTCCTCTGAGTGACCCCACTGTTTCTTTGTTCTTCCTTTTGCTACGAACATACCCATAAAAGCCTTTTTTGCTGCTTTTAACCTCTCTAGCAAGCCTGAGTTCATTCTGTGCTTTAGCTTTTCTGACTTTGTGTCTACACGTGCTGGCTATTTGTTTGAATTCCTCTTTGGTGGTTTCCCCCCTTTTCCATTTTTTGTACACATCCTTTTTTAATCTTAACTCAGTTAAAAGTTCTTTAACTGACAAAGATTAAAATCAGGAGGTAAAATGTTTTTAAAATAGAGCAATAATCCAGAGAGAGAGAGAGACTGCGTGAGCTGGCATAGATTCAGAAAATACAAAGTACTCCACCTGTTGATGTTGAGCGCTCTCTAATTTTCATTTCCCCTTTGCTCCCATAGAATCCTCTTTTAAGGGATAGCTCTCACTGAGGCAGTCGGTCTGTATCTGGGTGGGCTGTACCACTTCAGACTCACTGCCTGTGGGAAGCTCCCACGTTCAAATTAGGAAAATCACCCCCCCTTGCAAAGTGGAATATCAAGAAGGGCTCTAGGTTAGATGAGTGCCTCACATGCTAGTTTTCTATCTAAAGCTTTATTCTGCATGAAGTACATTCAGGACACAGGCTTACCCCCTCAGTGAGAACTAGGCCTAGCCAGCCTTAAAGAGTGCAGAAAGCCCAGGCATTTCTGTTCCTTGTTTTTTTTTTAAGACAATAGCCCTGTTCAGAGAGGGCGCAATTTTGATGGTGGTGGCCCCTTCTATAAACCCAGCAACCACATGCTTATGTGTTAACCATGGTTTACTTCTGCAGTGAGCAAATAGTCCAGTACAGTGGTACCTCTGGTTACAGACTCCGCTAACCCAGAAATAGTACCTCAGGTTAAGAACTTTGCTTCAGGATGAGAACAGGATGAGAGCAGCGGCAGCAGGAGGCCCCATTAGCTAAAGTGTTACCTCAGGTTAAGAACAGTTTCAGGTTAAGAACGGACCTCCAGAACAAATTAAGTTCTTAACCTGAGGTACCACTGTATTTGTAATTGTTCTTCTAACCCAGGCTTCCTCAACCTCAGCCCTCCAAATGTTTTGAGACTACAATTCCCATCATCCCTGACCACTGGTCCTGCTAGCTAGGGATCATGGGAGTTGTAGGTCAAAAAAACATCTGGAGGGCCGAGGTCAAAGGAAGCCTGTTCTAAGCTGTTACTGAGTCCAGTTTTCTTAGCAGTCTGTTAGCATTATTTGGAACACATTATGCAGACTTTATTTTCAACAGAGCTTGGTTGATACCCACACAGTGCAGAAACAGGCTTCTCAGGATGGGCAATATGTTTCATTCAAATTAATTTCTTTATAAACAGCAGCAACAACAACCATAAATTACTTGAAAACTATCAGACTGATTCTAAATGTATGACCATGAAGAGCTATCATTTTATATGTGCATAGTGCCATAGGAAATTAAATGAGAAATTGCTTCCTCAGCCCTTTGCACTCCTTCAGATTTGAGATGATGGCACTATTCAAGGCAAGCAGTAAGGTGCCTGTTCACTATTTGCAACACAAAGCCATGCATGGTCAAAACTCTGTTGGCCATTTTCACATATTTACATAGAAAACCCTAGAGGAAAATATACCATGGGATACCCTAGTTTGGCATAACTCGTTAGGAAATGAATTAGCTTGCAATAACCTAACCAATTAGCAGGGTTACCAGACACAAATTAAAAAATAAGATTCCATGGCCTTGCTCCTGTGTTTTTTCACAACAACCTGACACACTGACATTTATCAGATTGCTTTGTCCACGGTTCCCTTTCCTCCGCAGGAGAGCAATGGCTGGCTGTTGTCTTATGAGTCTGGCAAATGGCCAACAGCATCTATTGCGCCAGAAGACAAGAGTGACATGCAGCAGGAACAATACAACTCTTACATGGTAACAACCCTTAAAGGTAAAGGGACGCCCTGACCATTAGGTCCAGTCGTGGCCGACTCTGGGGTTGTTGCGCTCATCTCGCTTTATTGGTCGTGGGAGCTGGCGTACAGCTTCCGGGTCATGTGGCCAGCATGACTAAGCCGCTTCTGGCGAACCAGAGCAGTGCACGGAAACGCCGTTTACCTTCCCGCTGGAGTGGTACCTATTTATCTACTTGCACTTTGACGTGCTATCGCACTGCTAAGTTAGCAGGAGCAGGGACCGAGCAATGGGAGCTCACCCCGTCGCGGGGATTTGAACCGCCGACCTTCTGATTGGCAAGCCCTAGGCTCTGTGGTTTAACCCACAGTGCCACCCGCATCCCATGGGAACAACCCTTACATGGGAACAACTTTCAGAGTCATAGTAGTACAGCAAAAAAACAAGAAGTCCTGTAGCACCTTAAAGAGCAACACATTTACATTCCACTTGATTAGATGCATTTTATACTTGCAGGAGAGTACTGGTAAGTTGAACTGAAATTGGTGGACCTCACTTTCAAGTAAACAGGGACACAAAGATAAGTGCCAAGGTCTGGGCACTTGACCTGGTTATGCAACTGTCCATTGGCACTGAGCTTGGAAAGGGCAGTTATAGGCAAGTATTAGAATCTGAATATAGTTATTATTCTATTTCGTACAGAATATAAAATGCTGTGTTTTTTTCTTTGCTATCTAAACATGTAATACATTTTATATTTACAAGACACTTAATCCAACAAGAGGACAGAAAATTGGCTGAGAAACAAAAAGAGCAAATATATTATCTGAAGAGCAAAAATATTATCTGATCTGATAACAAAAAAAAAAAAGTGAGAGCCATAGCTTGATGGCAAATTGATTAGCGAAAATCTTATGCAAATTTTGAATTCTAGCCAAGCCCCGTCCTAGTCTTGATTTATTCCAATTCAGAATAAGGAACATCCATGTACATTCTTTGGGGATTCTGAAATTCTAGAACATGGCATTTTAAAAATAAAACACTCCCACACAAAACATAGGATATCAGGGCACCTTAGAGAAAATGAATTGGTTTTTAACAGAATAAGCTGACCCTCAACATTTTTGCATAATGCAAGCCTATAAATTTGAAATAATTATCTGCCAAAATGTTCCTTCTTATAAGGATGTATATATAAGAATAGCCCTGGTATATGCAGGCCTTACTCATTTACATTTCAGTAGAAACCGATGGCATTTTCTCCATCATGCAAGGATTTTGGGGTACTATAGTTGGCCTTATGTCCACGTAAGCACATAAACTGGCTCCAATCCTATGCATACTTGCCTGAAGGTATGCCCCAATGAACACAGCGTAGCTTATTTCTGTATAAGCGTGCACCGTACTGCATTAGTAAAATGCCAGCAGAAATCGTTCTACAGTTGCGCTTAGTTTTATTCGTGGCCATAGTGAAAGAGACATTGCAAAACTAGTTTTCAGGCAGGTGCTGTGAAGAGCAGAAACAGGCCTTCCACATTTTAGCAGCTCGGTTTGTGGCTATGGCTTTTCACAGTTCGTTTGCTAAATTAGGTATTATAAAAATAGCTGGTGTGATTGAGAGGATGTGTTAATCTCCGTGGCTTTACCATTTCCCTGTAATGACTGTTTTATGTTGGGTACATGGTAAAATGTTTTATGGTGCAGGCAGGAGATTTATCCACATACATATGCTAAAGGTTCCTTGGAATGTTCTCACATAGAGAGCAAAGAGCCCTCAGCACAGAAACGAGATGCATTCAAAATATTGCTGTCATTTGTACTCCCAACACAAATGCCACCCAGCAAGAAGAAACTATTACAATCCATAAACCAATGTCAACTAGCCCAAATAAATGCAGCTTCTAGCTTCTGTTCATTTACTTATACAAATTATATTGCTCCTCCCTCCTTCCGTTAAGGACAGAATAGTAAACATATTAAACATAGTAAACTCTCTCTCCCCACAAAATGCATCACTAGAAATATATTTAAAATAAAACAAAAAGGAATGCACTATAGAATCATAGATTTGCAGAGTTGGAAGGGATTCTGAGGGTCATCTATTCCAACCCCCTGCAATCTCAACTAGATTATCCATGACAGATGGCCATCCAACCTCTGCTTAAAAACCTCCAAGGAAGAAGATTCCATCACCTTTCGTGGGAGTCTGTTCCACTGTCAAGCAGCTCTTATTGCCAGAAAGTTCTTCCTAATGTTTAGTTGGAATCTCGTTTCTTGTAACTTGAATCCACCAGTAGTTTTCCTACCATTTTCTAATAGTCAACAACTGAATTCACTATATAGCAGATGCATCCTATTTCTATTCAGATTGATGGCATTTTTGATGCTGACCTCAATGGGATGTGATTGACACTTTGCAGGAATGTTGCTTTTCTTTCATTGCTTCTGTGCTTACTCAAAACTCAAATGGTTTGGGTAATATCTTTGATTTGAGGAGTTTATAACTGAAGTTACTCAAGCCAAACATTTATGTGACACAAGACATAATCTGAACTACATATGAAGTTCTACATATTTACTGAGAGTTCCACTGAGTACATTGGGGTTTTACGCCACATGTTTACAGGAGTACATCCTTAACAGTGCAATCTACTAAGAAGCAAGACCCACTGAATGTAATGGGATTACTTCCAGGTAAGTGAAGACCAGATTACAGCCTATTTTTTTCTGTGTCCAATGCAGTAACCCTTCATGAAATTACTACCCCGGGAGATCTTTTTTACACTGCCATTCTGCAAGGGGGAAATTCATGCCATAAAACTGGAGACATTTTCAACCCTTTAATGTTCTCATGATGAGAGGTATCATTCCCCCATTTGTCTGCAAGCTGTTCTTCCCGCCCACTTGCCATTAACTGCTGCCACAATGCTGAGAAGAGCAACAAGGGACTTCCCTCTGAGTTGATGGTAGTGTCACTCTATCATGAGCTAGCAGGGGGTAGTACCACAGCAATTTGGTCAGCAGCCATTCTCTAGGACGCAATACTTATCAATCACGTCTCTGATGTGTTTGGGACTCCAGGGGGCTGGATACTTTTCTGGTCAAGAGGCAGTAACAGAGAGCTCAGAACACTGGAGGAAGCCACTCTACATATGCACATATACAGGCATGATTTGTAGTACTATGATCCTGTTTCAGGGAATAGGATTTCTCTTTTTGTTAACAGAACAGCAATTTCTGGGTTTCCCCTTTTCTCTGTACCCTTGCAGCTTATACCCAGAACAAACTTAGTTGGTCTTGAAGCTGCTACTGGACATTATGTGAGGGTCTGCATGTTCTATGTATTTGAACTGACATTTGCAAATAAACAACATCAAAGTGCAAAAATGATTCAGTATGGTTTTCTAAAATATTCTCATGCTATAGACACAATGCCAGGTGTTAAATGTTCAGACTAGTAGGCAGACACTTCAGCCCTCTTTGTAGCCAAAAGCATCTCTACCTAGAGCTTATGCTCCCCACTTCTCTAGGTCTGCCACCCATCAGTAGAATAAAGCAGTTTCTATTCCTTGCTCTGGAACAGCAAGTTCAACAAAACCAAAGTCTTCTGAGTTTGGCTCTAGAGAGCATCAACTCTCCAAACCTTGGTTTGAAAAGCAGAAAAGTTGGTGTCCTTAATCTGCCCCTTTCATGTCAGCTACTTTACTCAATTAATTTATTACAATGCAATGGCCAATCTGCAATTCTAATCCTTAAAGGGGTGTGTGTCAAGATTAGCCAATTTAGGATCCTAATCTCTAGAAGGGTGGCCAAGATTAATGACTACTGTACGGGAACTCAGGAGATAAGTGCTATTAAATGAGTCAATGGATTTAATTTTTTTCCGGAGAGTGTTATTGATAACTATAGCCTAGGAATTTAATTTCTTGAGTTTGGCTTCTTTACACAGGTTGATAATAAAATGTACAGTGCTTTGAGCTCCTTGGGGAACGGGACATAGATAAAAGAATGAGTGGGTGATTTAATAAATAAACACAATCAAATTAACAGCCACAGTCCCCAGGTCCAGATGTTGAGATGACCCCTTAGGCTTTCTGAGTTGCATAGAAGCCTTAATTTAATCAGGTGCAGCTTTTCCCATCATGATGAAATAGTGATTAGAAGTCACACCTCGAGGAATGTTCTCTTGTTGCATCACTTAAAGGAACTGGATTCCAGTGAAGGTCATGACTTAGTGCTCCTATTATCCTAGGCTGAGATGGAAATTTCATGTAAACTGTGAGTCGTTTCCTTTGTGCATTATAATTAGGTGCTTTTATTATGTTATTTGAGTTCCAAACCTACAGACATGGCTGATTCAGCAGACGTCTCTACTAATGGGAGATGGAAGACCATTTTTACAGATTCCTGGTTCGTTCATTCATTCATTCATTCTCTCTCTCTCTCTCTCTCTCTCTCTAAGCTCTAAATAGGTAAGGGGCCCTCCTTATATCTATGGCTATTAATAAACATTGGGATGTCCCAAAAAGCAATAAAGATGACACAGGTGGCTTCACTGGGGAGGAGGAGAAGAAAAATCATCAACCTCCCCATTTCATTAGCAAAGGTGTCTTCCTGGATCTGGGAGAATAAGGGCACAATTGGATTTAACCCATATATTTTAGATTGGTGTAAATATATAAGAAACTTCAGTTGGAAATAGTCATTAGAGTGTTTGTGTGCAAGGCCTACTGCACAGTTAGTGTAGGAGGCTGGAATATATTGTGATATATACATAATTTGTTTTAAAGCAAGTGTATAAACAGCAGCTATGTGCTCAAATCTTTAGAATAGTTCTTTTTTTGTGTTACAGAAAATTGATTGAATCTTCCATTGTTGTCATTCCCGAAGTTTTACAATTCTAGATTTTTGCAGGTCATCAGAGACTAAAATTAAACAGAGGAACTACTTTGGGTGGAAAGAGCTCTCCTGGGTCCAATCAAGGGCCCTTCTAGGACAGTCTCCTGTTTTCCACAGTGGCCAACCATATGCCTTGAGGAAAGCAACAAATTGGGCAGGGGGTGGGCAGTAGCTCTGCTCTGTTATTTCTTTGAATAAACATATTTGACTTTGAATAAACACTGGGACTCAAGATGTTATTGCACAAATTGTCGGTCAAGTGTAACATCTGCAAAGAGCTGTACAAATTGAAACAACAACTGGTTAACAGCAGTATAAATGAAAAGAAGTCACCTCTCAGCTGATCACAAACCCAAAAGCAATTGTGGATAATTTACTTTAACCCAACTTTTACATTATTTGACATCCATTGTTTGCTACAAATGGTTCTTTATTCAAGTTCCAAATATAGATATATTTATATACTATTTTCAAACTATTTATTTCATGTTAATATTAATAAGAAATGCAAAAGACAGTAGTTGGCAAAATCTAAATAATTATGTTTTTGACTGACAGACTCTCAAGAGTTTCAACATCTTGCAATTGACTTTTCCTCCTTAAGGTTCCTCTATTATCACGTTATGTCGCAATTTAGGTGTGTTGGGATTATGTTCAATTAGCCAATCAGCCAGCCATGTCTATAGAAGAAAAAAGAAGAAACAAGTTATCTTCAATTTCATTTCCATATGAACAAAATATTTGCTGATTGGAAGTATTCAAGTCCTGCATCTCTGCATATCGATTCTCACTCAGAATGAACCCAATTTACCCAGTTTCCCTAAATAATTCCCATTTCCTCAACTGATTCTTAAAAGGGGAACTCTTCTTAAAACCAATACACTTTGCTTCCAATGATTCTCAGCTTTGTTGTTGTTTTTTAATGAACCTGTTTGTCTGAGGAGTTGAGGAAGGAGGCAGGCAGTCTAGACTGCTCCTTATATGCAAAGAATAATTGATCATGGGTATTCTGGCTTGATGGATCCAAACTAAATATGCAGATAGAGAAGTAGTGCTCTTATCTGCTGTCAATTTTTCTTTTGCATTCCCATTCTTGATACCACATAGGCATGCCTCATAGGCAGTGGGGGTGGAATTAGGTCCCTCCGCACCAACCCAAGACCATTGATTGTGTTCTAGGCTTGACAGTGACAGTCACTGTGATACATACAAAAGGATCTGCTGGTTTCCTCTTGCACAGTTCTGTAAGTCCTTTCAGCAGGGTGGGGGTGACATAAAGGCTCAGGTAATCCTTAGCAGCTTGCCCAACTGGGATTGGTTCAATAATCACTAGGAAAAGGAATTACATATTTTACTGCCAACGTATTGAACGAGATTCAGCTAAAGAGCCCTGCTAGTGGAAACCTGTGGCAAGCACTTCTGCTAGCACAAGAAGACTTCTTCCTTCTTTCCCTGCTCCCCAAAGTGGCTCTGGAAAAGCCCGAGGAGGTAGATCACTTCACCAGGCAAGGAGAAACGCTTGTGCTGACAGAGCAATCTACTTAGCACAATGTTGAATTCCTCCCACAGATATAAAACTATATAATCTATTACCTTCAATTTAGGCTTGTTCTCTATAGTTATTAGCAGCTAAGCTATTTTATTTCTCACAAACAATGCAGAGAACAGATACAGTGTGTTGCTCCCAATGTCATACAGCACGAAACTTTACTGAATTCATTGTCTTATCACATAATGAAATTATTCTACAGAAACAAATAATAACAGCTGACCTTGGGATAGTGGTGGGGAAAGCTATCCTAAGCCACCTCTAATTCATTAGATAATGAACAAAGGCATTTCCAGATGGTCAGTTTCTAACATGATAAATGTGTAGTTAGTACTCACTGGCTATATGAGATCCTGGTATTTTCTTTCAAATGGTTCAGATTATGTTCCCCTGCCCCCAGACAAGGCTGGAAGTAGACCTCATACTCATAGAGTGTAATGTCTGAATTAGAAGAGCCCATCCTAAGAGCCCTGCTGGATCAGACCAAAGTCTAGCGTCCTGGTCTCACAACTGGAAGCCAGATGTCCATGGGAGCTCACAGCAGGACCTGAGTGTGAGAGTATTCTCTTCTCTTGTGACCCCCAGAAACTGGAGGCATACTGCTTTCAACAGCGGAGGACAATAGCCATCCTGGTTAGTAGACACTGATCGCTTTAACCTCTGTGAATTTGTTTAATCTTTTGAGAGCTGTCCAAGTTCGTGGCCACTGCTTCATCTAGTGGGAGAATTCCATAGTTTAACTATGCACTGTGTGAAGGACTTTATTTCATCTGTCATGAATCTTTTAACATTGTTTTGTTGGAGGACCCCAAATTCTAGTATTATGAGTGGGACAAACTTCTCTCCGTCTACTTTCTCCACACCGCATATAATCCCATGCACCTCTGTCATGTTCCACCCTTTTTCTAAACTCATTAAATCCTCAAATGTTGTAAGCTTTCCAGGCTCTTGAATTGTCTGCCCCCTTCTGAAGCTTTTCCAGTTCTATGGCATCCTTTTCGAGGTAAGGCAACTAGAAGTGTACAGATGTGATCACACCACAGATTTGTATGATGGCTTTATCATACTGGCAGTTTTATTTTCAGTCCTTTTCTAATATTCCTATGCACATTGGGTCAACATCTTAATTCAGTTATCCACTATGACTCCCAAGGTCTCACTCCTGGTCAGTCACCACCAGTTCAGACCCCATGAGCTATATGTGGTATTAATCCCCCCCCCCCTTATATGCATCACTTGTTTACGCTGAATTGCATTTGCCATTTACCACACATTCACTCAGTATGCAGAATTCCTTTTGCAACTCTTCTTGATGGCTTTCTGTTTTAACCATGCCAAACAATTTGGTATCATCAGCAAACTTGGCACCTTGCTGCTCACCTCTAACTCTAGTTCGTTTATGAATAAAATAACAACACAGTTCCCCATACCAATCCTTGAGGGCTCCATTTTCTACTGTTTATCTTATCTCCAGTGCTATCATGAAGCCGTTGGGAGCGGTCATTGGGAGTTTGGGGGCAAGGTGTCATCAGTATGATGATGACATTTAACTCTATTTCTCCATAATATCTCAATCAGGAGAGGCCTTGCAGGCCCTGGGCCATTGCCTGATTACAGTGGTGAAATGGATGAGGAAAAATAAGCTGAGCTTGAATCCTGGCAAGACAGAGGCGCGGTGGCTGAGCAGTTCCTCACTATCCTGCCATTTCAAGAACCTCAATATAGTTTTCCTGTTGAATGTGAAAATAACTGAAAATCTGGTTGTTAACATTCATCTAAACAAAAACTGCAAAGCTTCAGGTAGCATGAACACAGCACATGGATAAAACCTAGATTTGTTTATCTTATTAAAAGACCTTAAGGCGAAAGGAGCCATAGGGGCTGAATCTTCAGCACACTGTTGATACAGGACAAAGCTGATTGGGGTTATCAACTTTGGAACTTGTATCAAAGGGAAGGATTAACATATAATCTATCCAATTTATAAGAGAAAACGTATTTTATCTCCAGGGGAGTTGCTAGCGCCAGCCACATGAAAGACTTCTTCTATTCTATGGGACATCTTTTAAAAATGCTTGAATCATAAATATTGTCTGACATACACAAACCGTACCAGATTTGAGAAGCTCAGAAATTACAAAAATGCTTCCATCTGAAGCTGTAAAGCTGACAAAGCCAATATAGGGCTTCCAGATGTTGTTGGACTTCAACTCCCATCAACCCCAGCCTGCATGACGAAAGGTCAAGAATGATGGGAGGTGTAGTTCAGCAACATGTTGGCTACTTCTTCCACAAAAGGTCAAATATAATCCTTTGCTTGCTTACAAAAAAACCAGGCAGACACACATACACAGTGAGGCACATCATTTTGCAGTATGGCTTTGCAAAGTGATGGGGAACTTGTGGCCCTGTGGGACTCCAGGTTCCATCACTCCTGACTGGTGGCTAGGCCTGGGCAATGTATTGATACATCACCTGGGACTGGTATGAGGGGCAGAATGCGATGGCGGCTTCACTCACTGGCATATTGTGAGTGAAACCACTGCCTCTTCTGAGTCCCTCTGCCACCAGTGCCCTGAGGGGAAAACAAGCTGTATCGGTGGCTGTTTCACCAGCAATGTACCGCTGAGTGAAACCGCCATCCCAACTCTTCCCTCATACCAGTGCAGAGGGAGAAACAAGCTGCGCTAAAAGGTAGATTATATTTGAATGAGGCAGGTGTGGAGGGAGGGAGAGAACAGATGGTTTTCCTCTACGTAATGCTAATTCTAGATGACAATAATTATGTACCTTCAGGAAACATGAACCGGATCTCTCTTTCAGCTGAGGAAAAGCTGGTACTGCCATGAAGTCCATTCCTTAGATCATCTGTCCCATAAATTGCTCTTAAGCTACAAACCATAGAGATGGGTTAATATATTCAGTCACTGGTATAATAATAAACTTCTAATTAACATGTTTAATTGGGGTTTTTTAATATACAAAATAACTTGGTCTATTAAATTGAAAAAATGTGCATAAAAATAGTAAGTCACATATATAACATAAAGGTTGCCTCTCGTACTTCACTCCATTATTACTCTGCTCCTTTCTCCAAGAGCAATCAACCTATAAATGTATCCTAAATTGAAGAAGTATAGGTGGCACAGACCGGTCGGGCTGACTGTATCTAGGCCTTACATGCCTGCACTTGAATTTGCTAAATATGTTTGATCTGGAAGTTGAGAGGCAGATGGGATACGGTAGAACAAACGTTCTTTATGGAGGGGAGCTATGCCTGTAGAATACCCCCTCCCTCTGCCAGTAGAAAACCATTTGCCTGGTACAGACATCCCAATGGGCAGAGGTTACATCTGTTGCCAAAGTGCCTGGCAGAATGCCCCTGAAAGGGTATGCAAGCAGGGGGAGGGGTATGTTTGGTCACATCAAAGCCCCACTCAAAGCCAAAACTAGGTGGATCCTTTGCCAATGAAAGGGCTGGTAGAAGTGGAAACAATGGGCAGGCCTGATTTGGGAATAACCGACCCCACCCTTGCTGACAATAGGATGGGAGTGCCCTTGGATGCAGCAGAGCACCGTGGCCAATCAATGCACAGTGGCACATAAACCTTGGATATATAAACCCTTCATGTGTCAGATGCATAGCTACAAACACAAATGGTGGTGTGTGGGTGGCCGCAGGAAGTGTGCTCTTGGAATCCTGTTGTGGCTATGTGCTTTGTTTATGGTGTCACCCTGAAACACGTGAGACGTGTATGTGTTGCTGATTGAGGCAGTTGTGTTGGATGCGGCGGGCATGCTTGCTGGGTGGTGTGTTTAGATTGGCGGCTGCTGGTGGAATTGCATGGATGCCATGGACACGTCTTTGTGGCATCTACTGAGCTTTGGGGCTTTCCTCTGGCTATGGCCCCAGCAGCTAACAGGGTTAGGAGGTAGTGGTGTTTGCACTGGCAGTTTGTCAGTGGTCACACTGCATGATGGAGTCCCATAATTTGATTTGCTCTGCCTGTAAACCTTAAAAAATAAATTTGCGATAAGCTGGCCTTGTGAATTATTTCAAACTTCACTGTCACAACCCTACACTCATTTTGTAAAAGAACGGTTATAACACTGAAAATATTACATCTATTAACTTCAGCTGGACTATTTGGGGGTAGGTGGTTTGTAAGTCCTATGAATGTAGTACTTTACCTGTCAGGAAAATTTTCCCTGGCTACTATGGTATTTGAGGGTCCAAGCAGGTCCTTCCAATATGAGATACCATTATGCCGAGCAAGAACCATTGCAACTAAAGGTCCAGAACTCATATAGGATGTTAAGTTAGGAAAGAACATTTTTCCATACTGTTCAACATAGAAGTTGCTACACTGCTCTGGGCTTAGTTGGAGCTTTCGTTTCTGTTAAAAGAGAGAGAGAGAGAGAGAGAGAGAGAGAGAGAGAGAGAGAAAGAGAAATAGCTCCTTAAAACCATTATTCCAAGATAATAAAGCACTACAGTTAGCATTAACATATCTTATTACTTAAGTATTGGGTTTATGGGGCGCTAGCGGAGGGGTAGTACCTTTCATGGGGGACACATCATGTTTCTTCTGGGGTAGTTTGTCCACCTTTGGTCCCCACCCTGCACTCAGCTCTCACCTGTGGCTCCTAGAAACTGTCAGCATGCGACTGCGGCCACATCATGGAAAATGGTTTTGATTGGCCGGCTAAACCATGTGAGAGTAACTGATGGGTCAAAAAACCCTTGGTGACTTAGGGACTTCCCCTGCATGTGAAGACAGGCTTTGGCAGATTGAGCGGGTGGGATCAACAGTAAAGGCGGCAGATTCTGCACATGCTATAGAGGGAAGTCAGGGGCAGATGAGGCTCGTCTACCTGGTAAGGTAGCCCTTCTAGGAAAAGGAAAACTCTGATTCTAAACCTCTGCTGCCTTTTGCTATATCTTTGGGAGAAATCCAGAGTGGAGACTCTAAGATGGTGAGATGGTGCCTTGTATATCTTTTTCTAGCAATTCCTGCAGCCAAGCTGGTACCAAACATATTGCTGAGAGGGGGGTCTTGTCTGGGCAGCCCAGGACCTCCATACACGCTCCGCAGGCTGGCATCCCAGGAAGGTCACTTGGATGCTGCTAACGCAGCAGTTTGATTTCAGCCCTGGAGAAGCACTCTCAAGACAGACGAATGGCGACAAGCATTGGTCTTTATTTTCCAGCAATCTCTTTTCCAGAGCCAGGCCTACAAGTAAGGAGACCACCTCAGGCAACATAAGGGGAAGCAGTGGCCTCCTGGCTGTTCATCCTAAGCTCCCTCACCCCAAGCCATTCCCCTCTGGCAGAGTTGTGTATGCTATGCAACTTGTTGCATGGCCCTCTAAACTAGCCTGAAGTGCTGGGGAAGATGCTATCCTTTCACAATTGTGAAAGTAAGATTCAGCTGCCAATCCAGTCAGTTGCCAGTACATGGAATGGGGAGCAGATGCTTTCTTGTCCTTACCCCTGGCAGCAAACGGCCCTGCTTTCCCAATACTTCTACAGTACAGCCTTATACCTGCCCTAGGCTCAAAAGTGAAGGGAGGAAAGAAAAATGCAGACAAGACTGTGCTTGAGATCTTGATCAATGGACGCCACCTGGAGTTCGATGGAGGAATTACCAATGATCCAGTTTTGGGCCTTTAATACTATTGATGTTGATCACGGGGTGCTGGTGACCTTGGCAACAGGACTGGATTATTCCCACCTCTCCCCTGCCATATCCCTGCATGGTTCCCTTTCATGTTTACTATGTTTGGCCTGAACCACACAAGCTGTTCCACATGAAAAGGAATTTCTGTGAAGCAGCTCCCTACATGGTTGTGGCAATTTCCCTATTTTATCGCATCACCACAAATTCTCTTTTTCAAGCATTTGTGGACCTACTTCACACAACTATCCTGCAGCAAGTTTTGTGCAGTTGCACTTCTAAGCAGCTAAGCCACATGGTGCTGGTATAAATCAGGCCAACATGAGGCAATTTGGTAAGCCTGTTTGGAAATATGGAGTCCGATGCCACCAGTAAGTTGATGAATGATGATACCCAGATCTCTTTCTTTTTCCTCTAAAAGGTAGAGCACCTGCTTTCCACAGTGAAAGTGCAAGGTTCAGTCCTTGGCATCTCCAGGTAGGGTTAAAAAAGACACTCATGACTGAAACCCTGGAGAACACTCGGTGTTGAAAATTCTGAGCTAAGTGGACCAGTGGTCTAACTTGTAATAAGGCAGCTTCTTATGTCTCATCTGAAATCATAGGAGGATCTGTAAGCAGTTGTGGTTGGAGCTTTTCCCAACATCAGATTTTCTACAGAAAAGGTAATCCATTCTCAATATTCACATTATATTTGGTATATTTCACATTATTCACATTATTACAAATCAAACATATTATTTCAACTCAGCTCTCTTGGCTCATGGTAAGTTTTCTTTTCTTTGTAATAAAGCATATTACTGTTCAAATTTTGTGCTAGTATAACAAATGAAATATACCAAGAAGAAATATTTTGGGAAGAACAATGATTAACTAAGGTAAAGGTAAAGGGACCCCTGACCATTAGGTCCAGTCGTGACCGACTCTGGGGTTGCAGCGCTCATCTCGCTTTATTGGCCGAGGGAGCCGGCGTACAGCTTCCAGGTCATGTGGCCAGCATGACTAAGCTGCTTCTGGCGAACCAGAGCAGCGCACGGAAACACCGTTTACCTTCCCGCCGGAGCGGTACCTATTTATCTACTTGCACTTTGACATGCTTTTGAACTGCTAGGTTGGCAGGAGCAGGGACCGAGCAACGGGAGCTCACCCCGTTGCGGGGATTTGAACCTCCGACCTTCTGATTGGCAAGTCCCAGGCTCTGTGGCTTAACCCACAGCGCCACCCGCGTCCCTTAGTGATTAACTACTTGTTTGCAAAACTGAAACTGCATGTTTTTTCTTAAAGAGACTAAGCTGTGCAATAGCGACATCAAGTGGCCAGTTTCAAACATTAGTTTGTTATTGCAATACAGTACTTCCCTATGGAAGCAGCATTAAGTTTTATCAGTCTTTGCCAACAGCAAACATCTGCCAACACATTTGAACAACAAAAATATTTGTTATGATGGTGTGTGAATGATGGTGTATAATGAGTCTGAACTGGTGTTCACCTATTTTGAGTTTGAGTACTGTGCGGCAGAAGAATGTTAATTAGACATGACAGGTGCTTATTGTGGGATAGGTACTGCTGGTGCATGCATGTTTTTTGCTGCGTCTGCACAATGTCTGTGGTATCAAAGTCCTAGCCCATATCTTGCACACACCCCCATTTAATTTGGTTTCATCATTTTTACAGAAAATCCAGTGTTAAAAAAAAAAGAACTGATGCCAATAACCTGTTTTTTATATCTGAACAATTTGTTTAAGTCACTGCCTAGAAGAAACCAGGTACCGTGGTACCTTGGTTTAAGGACTTAATCCATTCCGGAAGTCCGTTCTTAAACCAAAGTGTTCTTAAACCAAGGCGTGCTTTCTCACAGCAGTGGGGGACTCAATTTACACTCAACAGGAAGCAGAACATGTTCTGCTTCCAAGGCAAAGTTCACAAACCAAAACACCAACTTCTGGGTTTGCAGCGTTCTTAATCCAAGTTGTTCATAAACTAAGCTGTTCTTAAACCAAGGTACCACCGTACTGGCTTCAGCTGGCAGGACTGCCTACCACTCACTGCCACACAGGAAGGATCCTGACTTTTGATATTTTCATTGTTATTGTATTAATACATTTTCACTGATGTTGCTTATAAGTCACCTGCAAAAGTTATATTCTAAAAGGCAAGATATTAATACATAATATGAATAAACAAATAAACAAAAGCATATTCTAAGTATACAATGTTCTACTTGAACACAAAAATATTTGCTTATTATAGATATTATAGAGACTGCTTGGTATGACTAGCAGATCAAAAGCATAATTTTAAATCAGGGCAAGGACCTTGTAATTATATGATTTGCTAATTTTAAATACACTTTGATTTACACTTGACTACATGAAACGTCTTTCTTTTCAGGTTACCTGAACAATGGTGAATCCAGATCTGAGAATTATATCTTCTATTTCTTCTTCTTTGTTGATGATATCTGGTTTAATGATTGCCAGGGTTCTTTCAACATAAATCTGAGGATCGGGCATTAATGCCTGCATCTTGGCAGTTAAAATCCAAGTCCTCTTCTCTCACTGAAATGATAACATATGTTACAGCCACTACATTTTACTCTCTCATCAGGAGGGTGAATTAATATTCATCTGGCCACTTCAGGGTAATTACAGCACTCCCAAAATTACATTCTCCTCTGCCAACCTGTTTGAACACACAACCTGATCCTACGTGTGCATTTACTTGGAAGTAAGCCCTGCTGGAGGAAACTCTTGAGAGTCCCATGGACTGCAAGAAGATCAAACCTCTCCATTCTGAAGGAAATCAGCCCAGAGTGCTCACTGGAAGGACAGATCCTGAAGCTGAGGCTCCAATACTTTGGCCACCTCATGAGAAGAGAAGACTCCCTGGAAAAGACCCCGATGTTGGGAAAGATGGAGGGCACAAGGAGAAGGGGACGACAGAGGGCAAGATGGTTGGATAGTGTTCTCGAAGCTACCAGCATGAGTTTGACCAAACTGCGGGAAGCAGTGGAAGACAGGAGTGCCTGTGCTCTGGTCCATGGGGTCACGAAGAGTCGGACACGACTAAACGACTAAACAACAACAACAACAAGCCCCGCTCAATCCCAGCGAAGTAGGTCTGGGGCTCCTGCCTCAATGCTGCCGCTCTTTTAATGGTTTTGTGAGCAGCTGCTTAACAGCCAGAGATCACCCGGCTCCCCTCGCCGAGTTACAGAGCTGCAAAAAGGGTCACCTGCAGTTAACATGCAATCTTACTCGCCTCTGTGCATAACAAGCTGCCCATTGTGAATCCAGACCCAATCCTATGCATGCTCATTTGGGAATAAATCCCGCTATATTGGGGGCAGAGCGGGGCTACTTCTCGGTTACGATGCGCAAGATTATTCTCTCTCTCCTTTGTCCCCTCTTCCTCTAGTGGTCGTCCCGCCCATCGTTGCTCCTCCAAGCTGCCTGGACCCGTCTATTGTGAGAACGAGGTAGCAACCCGCCCCTCCTCTGGTCACCCTGCCCCGAGGGCCAAAATGAGCAAGTTGGATGATCTCACCCCGTTATGAGGTCCCAGAGTCCCTCCTCCTCCTCCTCCACGCAGACGTCACTCCGACCCGCGAGGAGTCCCCTTTACGCGCTGACTGATTAGCCCAAGGAACCCCAGGCTTGGTTGCCGGGCAACAGAAGAAAACCAAGCTAAAGCCAGCACCTACGGCGGCCGACAAGGCCAGTTTGCGTCGTTCTCGTTTGACAGGCAAATGTGGTTGGAGCGACGGGCGGCCGGCCGGCCTTAACGGATGGAAGGTCTGGGCGAGTGGGATCAGTATCTGCTTAGTGCGGCCGCGTTTGTAAGAACTCGATCGTTTAGCGTGGGGGCCCCGACATTTTGAAACTCCCTGCCAGGGTTTTCCAATGTGTTCTTTTCTGAAGCCATCGTTATTTAGACAAGCTTGCACAGATGTTTAGAAAATTTGTATGGGTTTTAATTTGTTTTATCCCATTCTGCTGCTCCCTCAGCCAATAAAGAGAGATGAGCCCCAGAGTCGTCGGCGACTGGACCTAACGGTCAGGGGTCCCTTTACCTTTACCTATTGCTTTCTGCATGTTTTAAATTATGGTTGTAGTGATAATTTTTTGGTAAACCACTTGCAGGTAGTTCCCCCCCCCCTACAATCAGTTGGTATACAAAGGTAAAGGGACCCCTGACCATTAGGTCCAGTCGTGACCGACTCTGGGATTGCTGCACTCATCTTGCTTTATTGGCCGAGGGAGCCGGCGTACAGCTTCCGGGTCATGTGGCCAGCATGACTAAGCCGCTTCTGGTGAGCCAGAGCAGCGCACAGAAACACCGTTTACCTTCCCACTGGAGCGGTACCTATTTATCTACTTGCACTTTGCTGTGCTTTCGAACTGCTAGGTTGGCAGGAGCAGGGACCGAGCAACGGGAGCTTACCCCGTCGCGGGGATTCAAACCACCGACCTTCTGATCGGCAAGTCCTTTTTGTGAAATAATAATGAAATAGGTAACCGCAACATCGGTATGCAAAGGTCCTTGCTGTTCAAACCAAGCAGGGCTGCTGGGAGAGATCCCTGCCTGCAGACCCTGGAGAGCTGCTGCCTTTCAACGTAGACAATACAGTACTGAGCTAGATGGCCCCAATGGTCTGATGCGGTATAAGGCAGTTCCTCAGGATCCTAACAGCTGCAGCAACAATAGTCCATGTACATGGCACTTTATAAACAATGAGAGCATAGATCAGTCTTCCTCAACCTTTGGCCTACAACTCCCATGATCCCTAGCTAGCAGGTCAGGGATGATGGGAATTGTAGTCTCAAAACATCTGGCAGGCCGAGGTTGAGGAAGCATGGCATAGATCCTTGTCCCTAGTGTGTATGCAGCCTAAGCTTTGTTTTCTTTCTGTCTGTTTAAAGTTTTTTTTTTACCCTGTTCTTCAGCTGAAAAAAGGCTGCCAGAACAACATATTAATTATATATCACTTTTCATCACCAAGTGACCCCAAAGCAGTTTGCATTTAAAAAATATTCAATACATTTATATGGGGCTTAATTATTTATTTGCATTTCTAAGTGGTGCACATAAAAAAAATAATCCATGGAAAATGGGAAAATAAAGCAGTTAAAATATCATCATCAAATACTACCTGTTCATAATATTAGTAATAATATTAGTAATAAGAGTCCCTGCTCTCAGGCTTGCAGTCTGACAGCAAAAGGAAAAGGGAGGAGACACTGGGAGCAGGGAAGCAAGTTTAGGCACTTTTTTGTTACAGAATTATGGTGGCCATGTGTCCTTCAAATGGAGGGCAGTCCTCTATTTGAAGGTGTCTTGTTTTTTTGAGGTGGCGTTCGGTCCAAGCCTAGTGTAATGAACCATAAAAAGGGAAATTAACAGTTCAACAGTTAGCACTTGGACAGCTGAATGAGCTGTCAGATCACCTGGCACACAGCTCTAATCATAGCCTTCTTCACAGTGGTGAGATGTACTGTATTTATAGTTAAATTAATCATTTCTAAATTTGCATCTGTTACTATAAATTAGTACTGTAGATGCAATTTTAATGCAAATGTATGTTCCTCTTTTAGTTATTCTTTCCTCTTTTTGGGCATTGCATATAAGTGACCGCTGTATACAACACCACAGCTCAGTTGTAGAGCATCTCCCTTGCATGCAGGGAGGTCCCCAATTCAATCCCCAGCATCTCCAGGTGGGGCTAGAAAAAGCCCCTGCGCCAAACCCTGGAGAGATGCTGTCAATCAGAGTAGACAAGTCAGCAAGATGGACAGTTGCTTTTGTAGAGTTCTTGTAGTGACCAGCTGGAATGTAAAGAGCTCAAGGAAAGGGGAAGCCTAAAGTTGCTGGCCTTTCAGTAGAGCAAATGAAGATGTTCTGCAGTCCCATCTCTGTCTTATAGCTGTGTATAAGTTATCCTGTTGTGAATACCAGATGCTGATAGTTCTAGCTGAATTATGTTTTATCTGTTTACTATGTTTTGTCCATGCTCAGGCCTGAGTCCAGGAGCATGCCCAAACTATAAACCTGTGACTTCAGGTGGAGTGTTACTACCATCCAGCACATGCTGGATTCCTTGTTCTGCTTTCCAGCTGACCATAGCACTTCTGTCTTATCTGGATTAAGTTGCAGTTTGTTGACCTTCATCCATTCCATTACTGATGTCAGACACCAGTTTAGAACCAAGACAGCTTCCTTGGATTTAGGAGCTGGGTGTCATTAGCATTTTCATGTGAATGTTAAATAGTATGGGGACAGAACAGAACCCTGAGGGTCCCTGCAGGCCAACAAGCAAGGTGTTGAACATGTCTGTGGGAAGCCACAAGCAGGATCTGAGCACAATATCTCTCTCTCTGCAGTTTCTAGCAACTGGTATTCACAATTCTACAACTCTGTCTCTAACGGTGGAGGTAGGGCATAGTTATTATGGCTGGTAGCCACTGATAGCCTTTGTCTAAATCTCTTTTAAAACCAAATAAGGTGATAGTCACTACTGCCTCTTATGGGAGACAATTATTTTAACTAAGTGCTGTGTGTTTATTGTCTACAACATTGTGGTATTACTGGATTGTTGTTGTTTTTTACTTTGAGATCCATTTCAAGAGTGCTGAGGCTAAAAAGATGGATTGATTTTTTGTTTAAATAGCAAACCAAAGGCTGCACACTTGGGCACACTAACTTCAGAACTGAGTTCAATGGGGCTTACTCCCAGGTAAGTGGCATAGGACTGCATATTGAGCATGTCATTCGTCTGTTTCAGCCCAAAACTTACACATACTTACTTGAAAGTAACTTATATAAAGATCAAGGGGAGCTACTCCCTAGTAATTGTGCATGAGGGATTGTAGCCTTCAGAATTTTTTGCTTTTGCAAAAAGTAAATCCCAAGTTCAATATACAACTGAACTTGCTTCCAAGTAAATGTGCATAGGATTGCAGTCTTGCTTACCAGCAATTGAAAATTATCTAAATGTACATCTCATTACAAGAGGGCATATCCTCTAACATTTGGCCCACAAGGATATTTATACAATTCCTCCTTGCAGCCAGAAGAAACAGGAAGTGGTTGGGACATCTATGTTCCATACTGATCTGTCAGATGCCTTAATTTATACTAATCTAATAAGCAGTTAACTGCATACCATGTATTCCATTGTTTCACAGACTATTCCAAATTATGTTTACTCAGCAGTGATACTGATTTCAGTGGAACGTATTTCCCAGTAAGTTATTTATTGTCCCATCAGCCACAGATTTTCTCCATAAAAACAAGTATTGACATATTGCATACTACTGGCAAAGTATTTGTCACAATCTGAAGCTCAATTTTAATTTTGGCCATACAAGTCACAGGGAGACATTGATTTTTGGAGAGAATGTAAAGCCACTGCAGTCAGGTGAAAACATTTTGTCCCTTTCCCCAAAATTGGTATCACTAAAGAACCAGTTGCCTCTTCCCTAGCCAGCTAACCTCAGTTATAATTTGACAGGTTTTTAGAAAAAAGGGCTTGAAGCTAACAGGCAGTTTAACTGAATGAGCTTGCCTTGCACTAACATTCTAAGTACCTGTGTGCTTACACATATTCCAGAATAGTCTTACAGGAATATTTCTTTGAAGTGCTATTCTTTGCATACACACATTCTTCATGTCCATTGTTCTTTGCTTCCTTACCAGTTCTACAGCAAATATAGATTTGCTCACAGCAGGACACCTACCTGTGAAAAAGTGGGAGACAGGAATGTCTTGCTGAGTTGATGGCTGCAGATGCTGTTTGCAGCAGAGACACCCCCCTCCCCCCTAGGGCTAAATCAATAGAACCTGGAGTCCTGCGTAGTTTCTGGCTTTGTGGAGACAATGTGTTATGAGAAAGATGTTAGGCTGACTGAAGGAAATAAGAGCAGGAAAGGAGGACAGGGCGGGGCAAGCTATGAGGTGTGAGAAAAATAAAACAGGGGTAAGAATGGCTTTTCTGAGGCAGAATAATAATTATTTGTTTATTTTCAAAGCGGAGCCCAAGTGCTCTTCAAAATGTTTTATATGGGCTATAAGCATGTTATGTGTGCAAGCATTTTATATATGTAACATTTGACCTACTCACGTCAAAAGGACTTCACATTGCTCAACAAGATAGAACACTCACTTAAGCTTCACAATATGATTGTTTTCTTCAATGAGAACATGTGTGGCACCATCCAATATGATGGCTCATCCTCAGATGCCTTGCCTATAAAGAGCAGTGTGAAACAGGGCTGTGTTCTCACCTCAACTCTCTTTGGCATATTCTTCTGCCTGGTGCTCTCATATGCCTTCAGCTTGACTGAAGACGGGGTGTACTTTCTGTCAAGGAGCAACGGGGGTCTGCTCAACCTGACATGTCTCTGTGCCAAGATGAAAGTGTGGCAGGTCCTTATCCAAGAGATGTTGTTTGCAGATGACACAGCCTTGACAGCGCACTCCAAGGAAGCTGTACAGAGACTCATCAACCATTTTGCCGAATATTGCATGAAACCGAAGCCTGATGAAGACCAACATCCTGGGCCAAGATATATAGCTGCAGGCTACCTCAGTCTCAGCCAAGCGGTACACAAGATTCCAGAGATCCTGGCACTTAACCAGGGTTTGTGTTTACTTTAGAAAATTAAGGCACAACCGAGGCTATAGTGTATTATGAATTACGGTTTATTTACACATATTTACAACCTGAATCCTTCAATGGAAGGGTGCAGAACATTACACCTCAAGAGTGTCTTTTGTTGCTTCCTCAACTTCAGTAAGCTTGAGTCCATGGCAGAAACCAGCCATGCTCCCTGGCAGGGACATACCTAGGGAATGGCTAGGTTAGCGCTAAAATCACACCATTCCACTCTGGTTCGGAGTAGCCATAAGTCTGCTTACCCAACCATGCACTCCCTAGGCTGTTCCTCCACTGCTCTGGGCAGTCAACATCTCCATGCCAAGGGTGCAAGGGGACAGGGAAAGGGGTGCCAATACAGTTCCTTGCCAAGCATCTCTGTTCCTGGTCTCCTGGTGCAGCCTATTGCCACCTGTCACTCTGGCAACTTCAGTTTCAAAAACCTGCTGCAAAAGGCACTTTTTCCTGTGATGACATCACACCCTCTGCAACTGGTTCACAAATTCAGTTATCTTCCCTTGAAGGGCTATTGACTGGATATCAGCACCATTGTTTCTTCAATGGTTCACCCATGGCTAGCCACCACCAACCTGGCCTCATGAGGAGGTTAACTTGCTAAATTAAATAATTTATCAGTTTGCTCACCTTTTACTGAATCTAGGGATTTGGGAGGTCTTGCCACCCCATCCCCCAACATAGAGAAACTATTTGATAATAGAGTGCCATAGCTGATAATGCTGGCAAAGAGGAAATTCCCAGAATAAAGATATGCTTTATTCTGCTCCTTAGAGAGGCAACTGTGCTGAGATTGGATTCCCCAATTCTTTGGATGTATTAATGCTTGTGTTAACCTAAGGCTGCGTGCCTTTAGGAGTATTCTGTCCTCTTAGTGGCACAGAATGTAGCGTACAAGTTATACATAAAGGTAAAGGGACCCCTGACCATTAGGTCCAGTCGTGGCCGACTCTGGTGTTGCGGCGCTCATCTCGCTTTATTGGCCGAGGGAGCCGGCGTACAGCTTCCGGGTCATGTGGCCAGCAGGAGTAGGCCGCTTCTGGCGAACCAGAGCAGGGCACGGAAACACCGTTTATCTTCCCGCCAGAGCGGTACCTATTTATCTACTTGCACTTTGATGTGCTTTCGAACTGCTATGTTGGCAGGAGCAGGGTCTGAGCAATGGGAGCTCACCCCGTTGCGGGGATTCAAACCGCCGACCTTCTGGCAAGTCCTAGGCTCTGTGGTTTAACCCACAGCGCCACCCGCGTCCCTCAAGTTATACATACTGTATGTAAAAAGGAATGGCCCTGTCAGCATGGAAAGGGAAAAGAAGGCACTTCAGGACACCACTACCCCTATTTATTTGAAGTATCCCTTCACAGGATATAAACCTGAAAGGCCAAACAAAGCTAGTCCAAGTTGCAGCTACCTCTGCTGCTTGGGCAGCCAAGTGGCTTGCAAGAATCACAGACAGCTGCTTCCACTCATTTGCCCCCCATCGTCTCTCGTTTTCAGGGCAGGAGTCTCAATCCCCACAGCCACATGCGGGGAGGAAGCAGCAGTGGCCCATCCTGGCAGCAGACCCTCCAAGTGTCCTTATTTTCCAGGGACATCCCTGATTCAGAGAAGCTGTCCCGGTTTCTGATTTGATCCCGCTATGTCCCACTTTCCCTTATTTTCATTGGAGAAATGTTGGAGGGTATGGCATTATCTGACCCCCGAGCCGTTTGAAGGCAATCCTGTATAGGGAAGGGGTTTTTTATGTTTAATGTTTTATTATGTTTTTATATATGTTGGAAGCTGCCCAGAGTGGCTGGTACAAACTCAGTAAGATGTGTGGGGTATAAATACTGTAGTAAAATTATCATTATGGAGTGCGGCGTCCCTGTTTTCATCGGGGAAATGTTGGAGGGTTATGTAGCAGTGACCTCGTGTTTCTGGGCGCTGCAGTGGGCCTCACCCCAATCACCGGGCCATATTCAGAGAGCGAGCACAGCGTAGTGACAGCAGCAGCTCCGATCCCCGTTGCTCCCTTACGTGGGGCGGGGGTGAGAAAGAGAGAGCGGGAGCAGTCGGCGCCTCCATTCCCTCAGCCTTCCGCTCTGGGCGGCGAAGCGGGCGGTTTTTGGCCTGCTGGGGAAGTGCGGTGGGGAGGCGCCGCTCGAGGCTGTGGGGGCTGGTTGCTGCCGGTGCCTCAGAGCAACCAGCTATGCTTATTCGGGGATTGTGTTGAGAGATTAATAGTGCTTCCTCCCACACGGGAATTGGTGGTCTCAAGGGGAAGGGGGAGGACGCCTTCGCGCTCTCTGCCTTTTTAACTGTGAGGCCTCTAGGTTTCTATTTCGACATTCCCGCAGGTTAGCCGCAGGCCTAGGCCAGGCCGCAGAGCTAGGAGTAGGAGGTGAAGAGAGCGCATGGGCCTACCCGCGACGTATGAGAAATGCCCTTCTATGCGGGTGCCTGCTGCGCTCGGCCAATGAGCGGGAGGCTTGCTGGAGGGTGCTCGCGCGGCCCCGAGGAGTCTATAAAAGGAAGCGGCGCGGGAACGTGCTTTTCCCCCTTCGGGTAGCGCCGAACTGCCGTGTCTGCTCGTCCGTCAGGAACTGCGCGGGAGGGGCGGAGCAGCGGCTGACGACTACGGCAGCAAGAGGCTGGTGGAACCGGATCGCGGGGTCGCCTGAGATCGTGAGGGGAGCGGCTCTTTAAACGTGAGTTCCGAGAGCCCCCGAGAGGGGAAGGCGGGTGGTTGAGAGGCGGCTTGGGCACCCGGAGAGGCGCCTTCCTTCCCCTTGCTAGGCCCCACTGACGGGAGGGCGGGGGACTTCCGTTGTTGTCGCTCGCGCAGGTTCGAGGCAGCGGCAGCATCAGCCATGGCCGAGGTGGAGCACCAGTTCGGCGCCACCCAAAATGGGCACGAGGCTGCGGCAGCAGCGGCCGAGGGTTCCGCCAGCGGCGGCGATGAGGAGCAGCAGCCGGACCAGCAGCTGGAGGAGGAGGAGGAAGAGGAGCTGGCGGCGGTGGCCGTAGCCGAGGAAGAAGAAGAGGAGGAGGAGGAGGCGGCGGCGGCGGCGACGGAGGAAGAGGCAGCGGCGGGGCAGTCGGAGGCTTCGGCGGAGGCCGCTGGGAGCCAGAACGGAGCCGAAGGCGACCAGATCAACGCCAGCAAGAACGAGGAGGATGCGGGGTGAGCCGAGCTGCTTCCTAATCTTATCATCACCTTTATTTTTCTGGCGGCGTCGGGCGGGCCGGGCCGTAGAAATATGCTCGGGATGACAGGCCCGAGGCCCTGCCGCTTCGCCTCAGCCCTGCGCGCCCTTTTCCTGCTTGGTACGGGCTTTTGTTTGAATGTGGGGTTTTTTGGACAAAGGGTAGCTGTTGCGCTATAGCGGGGCGGGGGGGCGCTTCGCTTCCCTCGCGACTTCGCTTTTGGGGCTGAAGCACACAATAAGCCGGGCCTGGGCTGCGACGGCGGGACCTCCTCCTTTGTTCTGGAGCTGCCTTTTGTTGGCGCCATGTGGTGGTGGGGGAGGGGCTGGGCGCATTTTTTTTTGCTTTTCGGAGCTGCGGCGAGTTTTTCCTTGCGCGCTTTTTTTGGCGCGATCGCTTAGCGGTGTGTAGGGACCGCGTAATAGGGTTGCAGATCTACAAAATTTGAAGAGATATCTCATATCCCCCGCCCCCTTCTCCCCCGCCTCCTTGCGTGCTTTCCTCAAATACACTGACTCGCTTCCTCTTGCCGCTTGACGGAAGTCGACGGTAGTTGGGTGAAGCGCGGGACACTTTCCATAGGTGCGTTCTTGTATAGGAAGTTTGATATCTTAAAAAGTAACCTCCTTGAAGTGAAACTGAGCAGTTTGCCTTCAATTCTTGGACCACATTTGACCTTCAGTTCTGCCCCGCGTCCCCCCACCCCCATTTTTTTAATGTTTCGTTAGCGATTTCAGTTGAGAGACTCTCCTAAAAAGCAATTGGACAAACTAAAACCCCTTCATTTGGCTCCATGCTGTTTTATTGGCTTTGCAGCAATGGAGATGCTTTTTAAGCTTTCATACTTAAATGGGCAACATTTTTTGTGAAACAGGAGCAGTGAATGTATAAACAAAACTTGATCAAACAACTAAGCAGTTTCTATATTAATCTTGGTTTTTTTTAATGCATTTGATAAAAATAGGTTGCTTACAAACATTTATGCTTTAAAAAAGCATCATCATAGTACTTTTTGCTGCTGCTAGGTAACACTCTTTCTCCCTTTAGGAATAGAACACAAATTTTATGATACAAGTAAACAATATTCCAGACTGCTTAGCAAATGCTAAATAGAATTTCACATGGCCTCTTACCTGAACTGTAGGATAAACACTGACTGTAAACAGTCAGTTGATACTTTTTAAACTTTGTAAGTCTATGCTTTTTATTTATTTTCATTTTATTAACCATTTGGGACTAACTTGTTTGAGCGACGCTCCTATGATGAGACGCATCTTAGGAACGATTAAGAAATGTGTTGTGAGTAGTGATTCCCAATATGTGGCTTAATGAAACTGCTAAGTCTTATTTCTGTTGTATCAGTAACGTAAGACATTCAAATCAACATAAAAAGGTTATGATGCGCAAATTTGGTAGGCTTCTTTTACATGCTTGATTTTTGAAATGTCAGAGGAGTATGCAGCATGTCCATAAGTTACTAAAAGTATTGAGCAATAATCATAGAAAGTAAAACAGGTACTCATTTATACCTGTTTTGATGAGACTAGAAATGACAATATGAGTTGCAATATTTTTTCCACTTATAATATCAATGTGTAGCATGCATAGTATTTTAACCTTGTATTTAGTTTTTGTTACAGACAGCTGAAACCTGAAATAGACTGATTTGGGAGGAAATTGAACTTCTAATATAACACTTTGTGCTTATTTTCTGGTAGTTAAATCTAAATGCATATTTGGGAAGTGAGATTTAATGTCACAGTTTAAAGGAAATTGATGACATCAGTTGCCTGTTTATGTTGCATGTTAAGACACTGACTTTCATAATTGTAAGCACCTTAGGCTATACCATTTTGCTGCTGCATTAAAGTTAACATTTAAACATTATTTCAGGAAAATGTTTGTTGGTGGTCTCAGTTGGGATACAAGCAAAAAAGACTTGAAAGACTACTTTACAAAATTTGGTGAAGTGACTGACTGCACAATAAAGATGGATCCTAACACAGGCAGATCAAGAGGTTTTGGATTCATTCTGTTCAAAGAGGCAGCAAGTGTTGACAAAGTGAGTTGAAAGGATTCAAACCCTAACATTTTAATACTTTTGTATATCCTGCCAGTTTCATTCTGATTTATTAAACTACTTTGTAGGTTTTGGAACAGAAAGAACATAAATTGGATGGCCGAGTGATTGATCCTAAAAAGGCAATGGCAATGAAAAAGGATCCTGTGAAGAAAATATTTGTTGGTGGACTTAACCCAGAAGCAGCTGAAGACAAAATCAGAGAATATTTTGGAGAGTTTGGAGAGGTGTGTAATCGGGGAAAGAGTTTAAATAGAATAGGAACTAAGAAAATAAGAATTATGTTGAAACAGACCAAAGGCCTACCTAGTCCAGCATCCTATTCTCACATGAGAATTTCAGATTCAGAATTACATACCGTATTTTTCGCTCTATAAGACGCACCAGACCACAAGTTTCTTAGTTTTGGAGGAGGGAAACAAGAAAAAAAATATTTTGAATCTCAGAAGCCAGAACAGCAAGAGGGATTGCTGCGCAGTGAAAGCAGCAATCCATCTTGCTGTTCTGGCTTCTGGGATAGCTGCGCAGCCTGCATTCGCTCTGTAAGACGCACACACATTTCCCCTTACTTTTTAGGAGGGAAAAAGTGAGTCTTATAGAGCAAAAAATACAGTAATTGGAAATATAGGGTATACTTTGGGCTCTAGAGTCATATTGACTGCTACATGATATGTACACATTCATGCACCTGATATGTCAGTCTTTCAACCAACCCATAGTTGGGAAAAATATGGGAATTGGAAATGCCCTGATAGTCCTACATAAAACCATGTATCACTGCATACTGTAGTAGCTAGATCTGACACTGACTGATACAGTCTTAAATGATACTGCTTTTTAGGATCTTAAAACTTTTCCTGATAAACACTGTTCAGTCTGAGGGATTGAGCCTTGGAGGTAATAATTTGACAAGTCAGTAGACCAAAGGCCTCACCCCATTATAGTTTCATAAAGCACTAACCATTTGCTTATGAAACCCAGTTGTTGCTTTCTTCCAAGAAAATCTTAGAACTTAACCATTGAATTCAACTTACTTTAACACTGGGCAATTGTACACTGAAATCTGAGACTTGCAGGATGGGGTTATAAGGTACAGTAATGCAGTGAAATTTATGAAACTTTGAATGGAAATTATGTTTCATTAGATTGAGGCAATTGAACTACCAATGGATCCAAAGACCAATAAAAGAAGGGGGTTTGTGTTCATCACCTTTAAAGAAGAAGATCCAGTGAAAAAGATTTTGGAGAAAAAATTCCACAATGTCAGTGGTAGCAAGGTGGGTATTCATGTTTTAATGAACTAACTATAAGATTTTTTTTAGGGGTTGTTCATACAGTGGTTAATTTGTGTTTATGTGAAAATACAGTTGGAAAAGATTTACTGCTGCATAGCATTTATAGTTTGTTCAGAGCTGAAGACACCCTTGTTCTAAAATACTATCTCTGGGTATATAAGCTTTCAATGTTAATATTTCCTGAACAACCATGCCTATTAACTAGGTCCCATAACAACTGAAACCTGATTGTGGTTGATCTAATCTACTTGTATATGTAGGCTCATTATAAGACACACAAGTTTGTTTTTCTTTTTCTCCTCCCTTTCACACAAGTGTCACACCCACCCACACCCACACACAAGTTTGTGTAAAGGCCTGCGATGATCCCTGCACACACCCTGTGTTACAGCTGGATGAAGAAAACAAGTCTGTTCTATTCTATGAGCGTCTTTGTGCATGGAAGCTATGCATAGGGACTGAATGAGCCCATAGGTTTGGAACGTAATAATGCTTAGTCTTTTGCTCATGCAGCCCCCATGCCATCTGCACAATAGAATTACATCTTAAGAGACAGCCAAAGAATTACATGCAATTTGTACACATTTAAGGAACCAGCGTAAGATCACTCACTTGAAAGTTTAAGGCTGCAATACTACAAGTGCTTATTTGAAAGTTTTCAGAGTCTAGTGTTTCCACAAACGAGCTGGTAGTTACTTAATTATTCTTCTCTAGGTTACAGAAAATAAAATGGCAATACTGATTTTAGTTGGTAGTGTCCATTGGGGAAATGACACATTGCTTGAGTAGTTGAAGGACATAAAATAATGGAAGGATATCCATATGGTTTCCACAAATGATCTTTGTTAGCAAGGTGGATCAGATGTAACATCAAATCACGATTGCAAATCCCTATACAATTCAAGGAGCACCTTCCTTCCTTCCTTCCTTCCTTCCTTCCGGAACAGCTTCCATGGAAACAAGTTGGATGTTGCATTTCAAACTGCCATATAGACCCGGGGGGGGGGGGGGATGACTTTGGTAATAAAGTGCCCTGAGTGAGGACAATATTTGGTGCTCCCCACCCCCCAAAAATATTTTTACAGTAATTCCTTTTGGTAGTTAAGAGTAGGTACAAATATAGATAGTGGTTTGTTTTTTGTTTTTTTTTAGTGCTGTTATAGGTTGTGTGACCCTTTTAGACTATCATTAATTTTTTATCTTGATTTGCAGAGTTCATACAACCATAGTTTGTTGGTGTGGATGCAGTGTGAAAGTAACTCAATTGAGCCTGTAGGGAGGGAAGACAGAGCATATAATAGCACAGGGCTCTTTGATTTATGTTATGCTGGATAGCATTTCCAATATCTAGCACAGGAGTAGGCAAACTCAGCCCTCCAGATATTTTGGGACTACAACTCCCATCATCCCTAGCTAACAGGACCAGTGGTCAGGGATGGGGAGAGTTGTAGTCCCAAAACATCTGGAGGGCCGAGTTTGCCTATGCCTGATCTAGCACCTATCTTGCTAGTCCCTGTGTCTAGTAGAAGCCAAAAAAATGATTAATAGTTTTTAGCCACAGATGTCAAACCTTAAGATAGAATGGTCACTTTTAAGAGACCAGTGTAATTTATGGCGTTTGGGACTTCCTTTGCAAGTTTTATAGACATTAAACCAATGTTTTTAAAACATCTACAGTGGTGCCCCGCAAGACGAATGCCTCGCAAGACGAAAAACTCGCTAGACGAAAGAGTTTTCCGTTTTTTGAGTTGTTCCGCAAGACGAATTTCCCTATGGGCTTGCTTCGCAAGACGAAACGTCTTGCGAATTTGTTTCCTTTTTCTTAAAGCCGCTAAGCCGTTAATAGCCGCTAAGCCGCTAATAGCCGTGCTTCACAAGACGAAAAAACCGCAAGACAAAGAGACTCGCGGAACGGATTAATTTCGTCTTGCGAGGCACCACTGTATTGGATTTTAAGATAAATGAACCAAGGAAAGTTAACAAAATAGTTTTGCAATTGCCCTTGTTCCTGAAAAGCTTCTTGAAATCTCAACTCAGGCAACAACACTTTGTGTAAATGGATCTCCACTCTGCCCAGTTTTATGTACCCACATTGTTCAGGAGTAGCAAACACACCCCTTTCCATTACTCTGGAAAGACTTTTTGGAAGAAATCAGGGACAAAGGGGCAGTAATCTTTACTTCTATTATTTTTTGTAGTTTTACTTACCTTAAGTGCAAAGACAACTGGTTAAAAACAGACTTTTGGCTTAATTTTAAAAATTGATTAAAATACATAGTCTTACCACCATATTCTTTGTAAGGCGAAGCTTACATTGTTTAGGATGTGCTTTGCCATACCAAACAAGTCAAAGGAGGTTGCCTAACTGATCACAGAGGGGACTGGTTTGAATGGAAGCATTTGATAGAAAACTTTTAAAGGGAAATTGCATGCTGTTGACTTAGAATCCTAGGACAGCAGGTTGACATGCATAGCATTGTTATTTGGAGGGCAATTGTGCATTGAATAAATGGACTAAAATAGAGAGGCTGCCATCAACTTTAATCATTATAAATTCTAGTGATTTGAGTCTTTTTAAGATGCACACTGAAGATAAGTGTTTAAAAGTCCTGCTGTCCTGTCTCTTTCCATCCAGTAGCTAGAGATTCAGATGAAAACTTGAATCTACTCTGAGCCTAATGTATGTTAATAACATGTGGGAATTCTATTCAAATTTTAAAAAATACATTATTTCAACCATAGATAAATGTTGGAAGGAAGTGTTTGAAATACAAACCTTGATTTTTCCCCCCCCAGTGTGAGATAAAGGTTGCACAACCGAAAGAAGTGTATCAGCAACAACAGTTTGGATCTGGGGGTGGCCGAGGAAGAGGTGGAAGAAGAGGTACGTATTATGCACAGTACGTTAGTATGGACACATTCTAAAACAAACCTCTATACTAAAATGGGATTTTGTGGATGGTTTTCCTTTCTATAGCTCAAAGTCAAAATTGGAGTCCAGGTTATGGCAATTACTGGAACCAGGGTTATGGGAGTCAAGGATACGGCTATCAGGAAGGTTATGATGGCTATGGAGGCTATGATTATTCAGGATATGGGTATTTTGGATATGGACCGGGCTATGATTACAGTAAGTAAAGAGAACTGTATTAGGTATATGTAAGCATAACTTAATAGCAGTTTAATGCATTTGATCTCTTGTTTATAGGTCAAGGCAGTTCAAATTATGGGAAAGCTCCAAGACGTGGTCATCAGAATAACTACAAGCCATATTGATCAAAAAGGTATTCAGGTATGCAGTGGCACGCTGTAATGCAGAAAACAACTGCATAGGTTTTGTACTCAATGCTGTAGATGGACATTACAATTATGTACCAAAATTAACTTTACAATACATTTCTATGGCCTGTTATGTGTATCTGAAGAGCTCCCTGGAAATGTCTTTGTTTAATATTTACAGATAATAGTTGTCTAGACAGTGTGGTGTGTAAATTTCAGCCTTGCTGAAGATTAATGATTTTATTGATAGGTTAAATTGAAACTGATTTTGATGGTCTGCTTAAAGCTGCAGCTCTGCATCTAGGGACTGCCTCTTGGAGTTAACTATGAACTACGTTATTCCAGTTGTACAGAATGAGATGCATTTTAGGGAACCAGTGTCACTTTCCACCTTTTTATTTTGTATTGGTTTTGTGTCATACATTTCCTCTAACGGAAGTGTTAATTTTACTGTACTTTTTGGTACCTTTTTGGAATCTAATGTATTGTAAGGTATTTTACATGTGTTCTGATTCACCATGACATGGATATTGATGCTATCTTAGCTTTTGAATAAAAAAGCATAATCTAGTATCCTGTGCCATTATTCCAGCTATCCTATTGTAGCTCAGGGGAAATGCCTACTAGAATTTCAGTAGAAATTATGGTGGCTGGTGCATAAATTTCAGGGTTCAGATTTGGAACATGTTCTAACCCTAAAATTGATGAGTGATCAGTGAGTTTGGTTAAACAGTTTTGGATTCAAAGTAGTATGTATTGCAAAGCTAAGAAAAAAATGGTAATCAGAATAGGTGTTGAGATGCTTTCAGGCAAATGCATGGACTTATTGGATAACTGCATCTGATTGGCTTGAGTAGGAATTAGGGGAATAGGAATCTACTTGTAAAATTAGACATTTAAACCAGTGTGAGGCTCAAGGCTGTATTTACACACGCAAGAAAATGTTAGACACGTTTGCCACATCAAAGTCTGATTTTGTTGTATATTTGAGCTCACTTGAGCTGCTTTTAGAAATTGGGAAACATGCTTAGTACTATATATACAACCCCGCCCTCCAGCATCTCATGTAGTATGTGCATTCTGTCTGAACCACCCAGTAGGCTCTAGTCGATAAATGACAGACCACACTTAAAACTGTCAACCTGCCTGGCTTTGTGCTCTTGTGTGCTTTATTAACTATTGTTTAGAATTTAAGCATTTAATGCTAAAAATGCTAAGATAATATTAAAGATGCCTAAAAAGTTGGATTTTCAGTACTACTTTTGTTTCTACTTTCTATCTTATAGCAGCCTTCAATTTTTATTATTTTAACAAAAATTAGATCAACTAGGATGACCTGGACTTTGTAGAAGGATAACCTTTTCACATTTTACAGCATGCTAAGCTGCCTCAACTCTCATGGTATTTAAAATATGCTGTATTGAATGCAAAGCAACATAGCGCTGCTGTAGCCTGCTGCTGAATCATAATTAAGGTAATGGGAAGGCTGTGAGAGATTGTGTTTTCCTCTTAATACAAATGCTTCCTCTTTCACCATTGAGCATATTTAATGTTAACTTTGGTTCTGACATTGGCTTTAAATTTTGGTTAGCATTAGCTATGGTTTAAAAGTATGTTGCCAACTATGATTAAAGATGAGAAGGAAGTGGTTGGTCATGTGACAACTGCACCAATCTGTAAGCTGATTTTATTTTCTAAGTGCAGCTCTTAGGAGACCCAAATTAGGCCTAAATATTACAAGTTCATGGCTGCTGAATGTAGCATAGCTCTAGTTACTTGGTTTGTTTTTTTTACCATTTTCATAGACCCCATAGTTTGCTTGTCAAAGCATGAGTGGTTGCAGTGAACAGAGCCTGAAAGAAAAGACTGTGATTTAGCCTTTTTATCGCTAAATGTAATCTATTCATTTCTAAATTGTCCCATGCAAAAGCTAAAGGCTCCTATAAGCAAACCCTACTGACCCAAAAGCAGGTTGTCTCAGCTATCATGAGGCACTACTCAGGAGGCTAAGTGGAAGAGGAAAACCCCAGTGTGGTGGGGGGCAGTTCTGCTCTGCATCATGCAATTCTGGATTGTTCCAAACTCTTCCATTCACTGAGTCCTTATGGGGCAAAATGATGTCAAATTGTTGGCATCCTGTGGGTTTTTTCTCCTATGTTTTCATGTGCAAAGAATGGAAAAGTAGTGCAGATCCATGTGTGGCTTATTGTAGCTTTTGCCTTTTTTGAGAGAGGGGGACATGGTCTTGACACATCGGGATGTGAACTTGTTGCCATGCACCTGTGCTTTGGCATGTTTACTGCTGTGGTTCTGGTCAGCACCATTTTATTGTATTAGTGCAGGTTAAACGATAGCAAGTTGAATTTTAAAACACTTTTTAGCGTATTATTTTTAAAGATGGAAATTTGTGTAACTGCATCTAAAGAAAATCTAAGAAGCATGCTCAAAATTGTCCTTCCATACCTGTAGCACTAGGAGCCAGCAGTCTGAAGAGATACTATGAAATAAGGTCACTGCTGATAGGGACACAGTAAAATTTTAACCAGCAAATTAGTTCTAAATAATGTAGGTGGGTAGTTCCTAAATCTATGTCATCTAAAAGTAAAACTTTTTTTTTAAAGAATGAACTGTTATTTTTTATTAGCATAGCCAAATCTGCTATCTGGTTTAATAGTTCTTTAGTACCTCCCTTCGATCCTGAATGAAAAATATAACATGGATTTGATGGTAGGTAAACACTTTCCATGTAAAATTGCTTGTTGAAAACATTTGGAAAAAATATTTTTTCTCTGAAATGCGCATCCCTACAAAACTTAGAAAAGATTCCCGCATAATTAAAATGTTGGTATGTTTAGGTATAAGCTTTGCTAACTTTAGCCATTGCTTGCTTTATTGTTAGGAAGGAAGAAAACATGCCCACAAATGACTGGAAGGTGCTAATTTTATAATATAAACAGAAATGAGTGTAAGTTGTGGTTTAGGTTCTGTAACCAATAAAGAAGTTTGTTTTCTGGATAAATCAATTGATTTTTACTCCACTGCATGAAGAGTTGGATTAACAAATAACATCTGTAGAGCTTTGAATTTGTGTACTATCAGTATTACAACAAAGACAATAAATTTAATAATTGTAGTTGGGAAAAGGTAGTATTTTTGGTATTGTAGCTTAAGTAAAATATATTAGAAACATGGTAGAATTCAGCACCATGTCTGTAACCTGTAAGAGATGGAATGAAAGAATTAAATATTCTCATTTCAAAGCTCAGTGAAAGTTTCCTTAATACTTTGTAATAACATGCTTATTGTAGATTATACATTGCTAGGATATAATTGTGTACATTCATTGTGTATTTAGATTAATGAATTGACTGGATTCCTTCATGGAGTATTTGACTCTTTTTTTATCATCAGATTACCTGAATACTTACCATATGAAGGTAGTGGAAGTGAACTTTCTCTAAGCTTCTCTTTTCTCTAGCTCTGTAGAATATTCAACGGTATTAATTAGATGATGATTCTACATCTCCCTGTGGCAAAGACCAATATTACTGGTTCTTCTTCCAGCAATACAAATTTTATTCTCATTCCTGAAGGTGCTAAAGTTGATTCTTTGACATCATCTTCCCCCACCCACTGTATGCTGTTCCTCTGTTTGCTCCTGAGCTAGACTCAGAATAGTGTGGCCCTTGCTTTTAGTGTCCAATTGTGTTTCTGTTGGCAGTTCTTTTGTCTTCTTTGCATCAGAATTCAGGTGGAATGGGCAGAACAGAATATAGACTAAATGTAGCTACATCTCAAAATAGCAACCAAAACAAAGGGTTTCCACATGGAAAAGCGGCATGGCTGCAGTGTTTCAATATGTGCTCATCCCCAATCCCCTTCTCTGAGAAAGGTAGCTGTATGAGAAGACTTGCATGTCATGAATGGCATACTGAAAGAAGTCATTACAGTGGGGAAGGTGTTGGGGCCTCAGTGCACATACATATAGCACAGAATTGATTTTCTTCCATGGGCTTTAAAAATCAGCGCCTAGCCCCCCCCCCCCGCTCCCGCTTGAGTTGCAAAGAATAACAGGCAATCAACACGTAAAACACACTTTAAATCATTCAGCAATGTAAATCTTGTTCTGTGTAGGTGCAGGATTTGTTTCTCAGCGTACTTTCCTTCCTTACCTGTTAATATTTTATCAAGTTTGTCCGCAACCAGTTTTGCATCTTCTGCATTGAAACAGAGCGGTGGCTTGAACTTAAGCACATTTCTGCCTGGACCATCTGTAGCCAACATAACGAATTCTTCCTTTAATCTAGATTTTTTAAAAAGGAAAAAATGGCTGATTGAAGTAACTACTGGTAAAATCTCTTGTCAGCTATTCTGTCACTGCCACAGTATACAGTCTCTACTAAAAGCACCACTGCAAGCTATCAGTAGCTGCAAAGAGCTTATCAACACTACCAGCAAAGGGGATTTTCTTCCTGCTCCATGAAGTGGACTAGAATTGGGCCCCAGAGCTAGTGGCTTTTTGCACACTGTGAGTTTTATCCAAATACACTACTCAGAGCAGACCCAAGTAAGTCATTACCAGTGCTTTTTTTGGCGGGTTACACTGGTATACAGTACCATCACTATTTTTTCTAGGAAAAAACACAGATTAATAAATATAATTATGAATAGATGTGTTTGCCAGATATTTGGGTAGGAGGAACTAATCCTGGGTGACAAGGGCAGAGAGGCAAAGCTGAGCATGCCACAGGGCAAGGTTAGGAAATGACTGCACACTCTCCCTTCCCTTCTTGCTTGTTGTGGGGCCTTGCATTTTCCCGCATGGGTGCCCTGCTGCAACACTGGGTGGAGCTTGGGCACGGCTGTGAGGGAGAGGGGGAGGGAGCTACTCCGGCAGGATGGGCCAGGCTCAGTTTGTGGGGTGGGGAAGAGAGGGAGCATAATGTGAAGGGGCGGCAGAGACTTTTGCCTGTTTTTGCTGGGTGATCATGCTGCTGCCGCCATTGCAAGGGCAACTGTTGCACAGGAGGGTGGATATTGGCAAGCACATTTTTTCTTTTGGTGATTGTTGCTGCTGCACCTTCTTCACTCCACTAGCCAGTCCCCTGATGCTTTAAGCTTGCCTATGGCTACCTGCCCTTTCTGGGAGAGAATTGGGGGGGGGGGGGGCTCCACTGGACATCCTTATGGGAGAACCTGCGGAGGGGGCCTGGCGCACATGATTCTTGGCCGAGGAAACTACGTCCTGCCACAGACCTACAGGTATTGGAGGAGCATCAGCCACCGCCATGCGCAGCTGGGCACCTGTTGGAAAACATCAGCATCAAGGGGATGGGGCAGGCGGACAGAGAGAAGCAGACTCTTGTCTTTGCAAAAATAAATTGTATGTGTCACAACATCCCACCCTTTTTCTGATCAGCATTTGAGGGAGCGGCAGAGATGGATGGATGAAGCGAGGGGGGGAAGGAAGTGCCTCCACTTGGCTGTCTCCCGCTGCAAAAGCTTGTTTTTCTTTGCCTTGCTCAGCAGGCTTTTTTATTACTATGATGCAGTTTTTTATTATGGGCTGCATACAACATTACTAATAATTTATTACCTCTACCCAGTGCTTTTTTTCCTGGTGGTACTTGCTGTAACAACTTTGGTGAATACTGCCACTTTTTCTAGAAAAAAGCACTGGTCATTACTATTAATTTCAATGGGCCTACTCACAGTATGTCAGAACCCAATAAGTCAATTGGGCGGCACCTGACAGTTTTGATTTGTGTCTAATGAACTCTGCACCAGGTTGATCACAGTAGTTCCCTGCAATGAGCACGGAGCCTGTCTGCTCCAGAAAGGTTATGAGCTCACAGCAGAGAATCTACAGAATCTCGCTGTGAATAACTTAGCAGAGGTAGACAAGGAAGGAAAGAGGAAGCCTGTTTAATAAACTTATAAAGATGGTTGATTGGCCAGACCCTTACTATTGCCCTCAGTGTATGCTGACCCCCATACTTACTCTCATGTATTGTGCTTACAGTCCACCCTTTACCAAATGGTTCCAGGCAGGTTACAAAAATGTCAGTTAAATGAGCACAGTTTACATTAAAATAATAAAATGTGGATCCCAAGCCATTTTCCAAGAACACTTTCTGTTATCACATGTCTCAAAAAGTACACCAAGGTGGGGGGGTGTTCTGAATCAGGTGGACAAAGTCTGCTGATTGACAGCTGTATTGTCCCACCTCCCTCCCTTGTACAGTGCTTCCCAAGTACCTGACAGACAGTTGCTTGATTGAAAGGCACTTGGGAACTGCTGCACAAAGCACTTCCCAAGTACCAACCTAAGGACTGGCAAAGCTGCTTTCTGCATGGATTGGCTGTGGTCCAAGTTCCCAATGGGAAACTGTTGCACAGCTGATCCCAGCAGGCCTGAAGTCTTCAACCATGCTAGTATCAGTGGCATGAGCTAGACCTGCTCCACATCCAATGTCCTTGCAGGCAAATTGGGACTTATGCTGGGGTATGTTTGCTACCCAGAATAACTGGAAGGTGCTGCTGACAGGACTGTGATTCAAACTGGGAAGGAAAAAGACACAAGAATCATTTAGCTTTGATGCAGTTTATGAGAGAGTGAGTTGGTGTGCTTTCCTTTTCTTCCCTCTGCACTCACGCTTTAGGCTAGGGTGGGGAACCTGTGATGCTCCAATTACAACTCTTATTTCTTGTTGATGGGAATCCCAACAACATCCAGAGGACCACAGGTTTCCTACCCCTGCTGTATATTCTCTGCCCCCGGTTCTTGGAATAAACACCCACAGATACCTGTGATGGATAGAAGGTAAGTGCAAAGGGAGGAATGGCTTAGAGGCTCCACATATCTCCACTTGTAATATTCACATGACCAACTCTGAACATACAAGAAATCTGGAAAAAGTGAGGGGGACACAATGAATTAGTGTTGATCAGGGATGGGGAAGCCATATATACCTTGTTACGATGATGGCTGCTTCTTCAGTAGCAGGGGTTCTTTTCTCTTGATCTTGCACCAAATCTACTCCAATGAACAATCCAACACCCCTTTTAAAAGAAAAAGGGTATCAGTAAGAAGGCAACAAGCTGCAATGCATAGATTTTGTAATGCTCCATTTTAAAAAATGGCAAGTGGCGGTAAGGCAGGTACTTTCTCTTTATAAAGAGGATGAAATAGTTACTAGTTATAGCACATAAAGATTGGATTGTAAAGAAATTGATACCTGACATCGCCAATTAGAGGATGTTTTGCTTTTTGCTGATTGAGTAGTTCCATGAGGAAGCTTCCCACCTGGAGGGCATGGAGTTGAAGCTGTTCCTTCTCAATCACATCCAAGACCGCTATACCTATTGCACAGGACACAGGATTTCCTCCAAACTGAACCCGGGGCCGGGGGAAGAAAATCACAAAGTAGAGATAAGCTTTCTACATTTAGTAGTGGACTAATCTGAATTGAAAGGAGTTCTAAAAGCAGCACACTACAACCGTTTATATGAAAGTACATTAAACAAAACTGGGACGCTGGTGGCGCTGTGGTCTAAACCACAGAGCCTAGGGCTTGCCGATCAGAAGGTTGGCAGTTCAATCCCCGCGACATAATGAGCTCCCGTTGTTCAGTCCCAGCTCCTGCCCACCTAGCAGTTCGAAAGCACAAAGTGCAAGTAGATAAACAGGTACCACGGGAAGGTAAACGGCGTTTCCATGCGCTGCTCTGGTTCGCCAGAAGCAGCTTAGTCATGCTGGCCACATGACTCGGAAGCTGTCTGCGGACAAAGGCTGGCTCCCTTGGCCTATAGAGCGAGATGAGTGCGCAACCCCAGAGTCCGCGACTGCACCTAACGGTCAGGGTACCTTTATCTTTACATTAAACAAAAATGTCTAATTAAAGATGTCTTTCACAGGTAGTTTGCAGTCACACAATACGGATTTGGGAAGTTACCGTGTTAAAATACTCTACTCCTGTTGCTGAAAACGCCTCTGCAATTTCCTTTGTCGTTGCTACACAAGAAACAGGATGCCCATTGCCAATTGGTTTTCCCATGGTGATAATATCGGGAATAAAATCCTCTCCTTGAAGTTGAAATGCCCAAAAATGTTTGCCAACCCTTCCAAAGCCAACTTGAATCTCATCAGCAATGAATACACCTCCTGCGCTGTGTATGTGCCTATTAAAAAAGCCAAATCACACACAGGTATAAAGGAGTATAAAACCCAATAAATTTATAATTAGTTTAGTAGCTGATTCTCATTTTAAAAGTTGGAATATTTGATTGTGTGCTTCAAAATATTAAATTTCCTTAAAATTAAAAATGCAATAAGCACAATGAACAAAAAATTGTTCAGTGCTGACAAAATTGAACAGCAAGTAAGATAATTATTTCCATTAAAGATAGTTGCACACTTCTAAGCCTTGTTGTTTTCAGTGTGACACATGGCTATTTCTCCCAATGAAATCAATGGGATTTAAAAGTGCTTAACTTTGGCAGAGTTCACAACAGCACCAAAAGTCCTTAGCCAGAAGCTCAAACAAAGCAGTTTAGTTGGGAGTGGGAAAATATATAAGGAAAGTTACAAAGCAATACTCACTCAGCTGCCTTTTGGAAATAACCAGGTGGTGGAATGATTTGTCCAGCAACACTTGGTAAAGATTCCACAAAAAAGGCAGCAAACTGAAAAGATAAAATGAAGTGAAGTCTGTAGCGGTATGCCTGCCACATTTCAAGCTGTATCAGCATTTTGTGTTCCTAATTCAGAAGTCTTCATACAGTACCAGGCTGCCTGCCTGCCTTCCACACACACAAATCTCTGTTTATTGAGCAAATGGCATATGTACACGCAGAAGATAAATTATTATCTGAAACCTTTTCAGCGCAGTTACTCCTTGAGATGAAATATACACATTACATGTGAAAAATTTTCAGAATACATTAAAGTCAGGTTGACATTATATGACGGATGAAAGGTTATATTCCACTTAACTCTTTATTTTACCTTTCTTCCTTTTTGCTGTGCTTGGTCAATTATTTTTTTCACTTCATTGGCATATGCCGTGGCTGGATCCTTATTGTCTTCTCTGTATAATCCTCGGTATGTGTCAGGAAGAGGAGCCTGTCCAAAGAAAGTGTAATTGCTATTCACATCATCAGAGCTTAGATGAATTAGAAATTAATGGAAAATGGTCAAAGTACGCTCTCTTTTGCATACCACATGGACCCATTCCTTTTGGCCTTCTAGATTTCTGAATTTATATGGACTTATGTCAATCAGGGATGTCAGATGTCCATGATAAGCACTTTAAATAAAAACAAACAATCAGTAGAACCACACAGTGAAGTCTACATTAATTCACTGGGACTACCAGAGATTTTGCAGCATTTAGACTGCCAAACTGAAGCTGCTGTGCTTAAGCACTTCACATATTCATTCTGTTGCCCCTTTCTGGAGAAGGCAAGCAGCTGCCTGGAAGATAAATTTTCTGTTTCTTCAAGCTCTTGTAATGACAGTATAAATTACGATTTAGTCAAGAAGCACAGTGCCCATTCCATTGGTAGCACAGTGTAATTTCCTGCAAGGTTGTATGTACTGTACCTTGATGTTGACAACATGCAACCTGGGGCCCAGAAAATGGACTTAAGGAACCTGATGTACTTCTGGCTCAGAAACAGAAGCAGGTCTAGGCTTGACAAGTACCTGGGTGGTAAGTTGCCTGGGAAGCTCACGTACCTTGCTCTGAGACGCCTTGGAAGAAGGGCAGGATTCAAATGTAAAAAAAATTATGCAAGAGAATAAACCCTAAGACACTCCCAACTTTCTAGTAAAAACATGTCTACATTGGGCATTTTAACTTTCTCTTCAAAAGTTAAATGAAAATTCCCAGGTTTGCTTTATAATTTTACTTTGTTAAAAGTATATATATATACTTACTGGTCCACCACAAGTATGTCCTCATGTTTTGTATACTGCCGTGCCAATCTCAGAGCAAGATCATTGGCTTCTGACCTACAATGAAAAAGTTAGTCAATTTCTAGTGTGACTAATTTAAAGTTAATTGCTTCATCTTACATATTCTTACTAAGCAGTTGATATTTACTTCCAAGGGAGCGTGTACAGGACTGCAGCCTTAGAAGAAATGCAGCTTGAAATGGTGCTCATGAAGAAGTCCTATTAAGCAATGTGTCACAAACTTACCCTGAATTCAAAAAATAGAAAGTGCACAGCTTCTTAGGCAATGTATTAGAGAGTCTTTGTGCATAGTCCACCAAATTGTCATGCAAATACCGAGAGTTTGTATTTAGTGCCAAATTTTGTTGATGTGCTGCTCTGATCACTTCTGAATGGCAGTGTCCAACTGAAAAATAAGGAAGATGCAAGATGAGAGAATGCCAAGTGTCCATAAATGCTATTAAGACAAATGTTGGCTCTGACTCCTTTATTTTATATATGTCCTTAAAAAATCATGCAAAATTTAAAACATAAGAGCCAAAGGCCCATCTAGTCTAGCATTCTGTTCTCACAGTGGCTAATCAAGATGTCTATGGGGAAGCTCGCAAGCAGGACCCGAGAGCATATCTACTCTCCACACTTGTGATTCTAAACTGGTATTCAAAGGCATATTCCCTCTAGCAGTGGAGGTCTTGTATCAGGTCAGGGTATAGGTGACTTGGCTTACTGGCTAGCCAAACAATGCCTGTACAAAGGCTGTACAGATAGGCGTAATAGTTGCCTTCCTACCATGTCATGCCAGCCTATCCAGGTGCCTGATCTGGCACTGCTGGCCATGGAGCTGTAGGGCTGAGGTTTAATGGGCATGCACTGGAGTTATTTGTGAAGAGATCAAACATTTGTCACATGGGGCAAATTTGGATGTCTGTGTATGCGATAAGGAACAGGTTAACTGCAGGGAAATGATTAAGTGCACACACTTGAGCCCCTGATTTTCCAAGCCAGGTTTCACTGGCCAGAATCAGTTTTGTCCAGTTTAAATTGGGCCAGCAGGTTACCATTACAAGAATGTACACATAAATGTAGTTTAGGCCTGTGAGTGCTTATTAACAAGAATGTGGTTTCACGCTTGCCTTGAGCAACGTTGTTGATACAGTCAAGGTACTTGTTTCCATTTTCATCATACATATACTGGCCCTTTGCACTGATAATCTTCACAGGGTCTTCTGGGAAAAAAAGCTTGCAGGAGGATCTGAATTAAAAAAACAAAGTAAAATTGAAATGAGAAGCAAATACTCCCACGTCACTAAATTTATTGCATTTTTTTAGCATGTTCAATGAACTAATGTTTTAAAATAAACTTTTTAGTTAATTCCCTCCATTCTTGTTACTAATTCAATACTAAAAAATTAGTCTAAACTTTTATCATATTAAATTTCAAGAAATACGAGCAGTAATTTAAAGCCTCCGCACTAATAAAATCTAAGGGGTTATTGCTTAGAGAAGCCTTTGCCAATTTGGTGCCATTGACATTCTGAACAAATTTTGACATATTTCCCTTGAGCCCCAGCCTTTATGGCCATGCTGGCTGACAGTCATGATAGTCCAATGGTAGCGGGTTGGCAAAGGCTGACTTAAAGAATAAATTTTACCTTTTGCATACCCCTCATACCATGTTTCAGTTTCTATGCTCTGCTGAAAGTAGCCTCCTTAGCCCTCTGTAGCACATTCCCAGAAGTTTCTCCTTTTGAAAGGTCTACAATATGTCAGTTGTAGAGAGACCTTTTAGAAGTACGGCAATCCCTTTATTTGTATTTATTTGGCAACCAGGATAAGGATTAGGTTGTTTCTTCAGTGTGGTTCTTTACTGGAGAGCCATAGCATTGTAGAATTGTAGAGTTGTAAAGTACCCAGAGGGTCATCTAGCCCAACCTGCAATGCAGGAATCAACTAAAACATCCATAACAGATGGCCAACCAATCTCTGCTTAAAAGCCCCCAAGGTAGGGGAATCCACTGTGCTAGCTACCAGACTTACTCTGCCAAGTTAGTGCTAAAGAGTTTAGCCAGAGGTAATAATCAAGTATCATAAAACAAATTGAACCTTACAATTTTTCTTCTCTCTTACCTTTTCTTAGGTAATTTTATTTATTTAAAATATTTCCACCCCAACTTTTTGGGCAAAGCCTCATAAGGCGGTTTACACTATAAATGCTCAAAACAAATTAACACAAACATCAGATTATAAAGCAAATATGGGGGTGTCAGCAGTAAGATAAATGCTTGGCAGAAGTATAACGTCTGTAAAGTCCAGTTAAACACCACAAAAGGAAACTCATGGGAAGTAATTCCACAGGTGTGGTGCCACCAAAGGTCCTGTCCCCTGGTACCCAACAACCTTAGTGGCAGGGGTGCCCAAACTTTTTTCAAAGAGGGCCAGATCTGATGAAGTGAACATGTGAGGGCCGACCGAAATTGCTGAGCTTTTTTTACAATTTTACCCCAAAGTTGTTGACATTTTTGGGGGGACTGAAGTTGCTGAGCTTTTTAAAGGATTTTACCCCAGGACATATACTGCCACGGGGGCCAGATTAAATTGACCACTGGGCCGGATTAAGCCCCTGAAATGGATTTTGGACATGCCTGGTGGCAGATCACAGCATTAGGCCTCCAAAACTGATCTTAGGGCCTAGGCAGTTTAATGTGTGTGTAGGCAGATCTTCAAATGATCTGTTCGCAAAACAACAACCACAGGCTGACACTATGCCCCCAACATCACCTGGACAGGCTCATCTAGAAAGGGTTCAGAGCCCCACTTGGCCATAAAGCTGACTGGGTGACCTTGGTTCTCTATTTAAGTGCCTAGCCTACCTCACAGGGTTATTGTGAAGATAATGGGAGAGGGGGAGAGAAAGAGAACCACGTATGCTGCCTGGAGCTCCTTGAAAGCAAGGCGGGATATGCATCTAGTAATAAACCAGAAATTTGAATTGAGGGCATGGAACGGATAGTCAGGAGATACCAAGTACTGGGCTGGGTGTGAGGACTTTGTTCTGAAAGACCAATAAAAAGGCCTGACCGGGGCAGGGGGGAGAGCTTTATATCCTCACATTAGAAATTCAAACATTTGCTGGATCAGAACACATGTACATTACATTTATGTGCCGCTGCGCATTAGAAATCAAAACAGCATTCAGTATACTGAAGCAAGCATCTTACAAAGCTGTGGGAGAAGAGCGACTGTATTTTAGTCTATATCCTAAACGTTTTGCAGTATTGTTAGGCCGCGTGCCTTTCTGTGGTAATCCGCGAGAATGAGAAATACACGCTGCTAACCCACACGAGGCAGCCGGATCCTATGCCATGGGAAGGGGCGGAGCGGGATTTGCGACTGGAGCGAGCGGGGCATATTGCGGGTCTCTCTAGCGCGCCTGCCACGTAGCAGCTATTAACCGAGCGAGGCAAGCAGGTTAAAGGTATCTGACCCAAACGCGCCAGGAGCCGGAACACGTCCCGGACGCTGAATGTTTCGGATGGGACCGGTTTTCCTGAGGCACCGACGCCGGGCTCAGAGTCACGTGGGCAACCTCAAGAGGGCCACACCTGGAAGGAAGCGGGGGGGGGGGGAGGAAATACCCTCTCGTCTCTGGAAGGACACCCTCCCCTCGCAGCAGTATCACCACCTACCCGATGAGCTGCTTCCGCAAAGCCAGAGTCTCCTGGCGGCTGCGTGGCTCCGCGCCCATGGCTTCCCAGGAGTGTGGGGAAAAGGAACCGTAGAGATAGGATGAAGATGTCACTTAGGGGCAAGCTGGTTTTCCTGGAGGAAGGCTTTCCGGGTTCCTTGTGAGGCTCTTCCCCTGCTAGGGGAGGCGGAAGTGAGAGCTCCCTATAGGAGACAGTGGGGGGGGGGGATAGGGCTGGGCAGCGGTTTCTCCGCCCCGGCAAAGAGAGGAAGCTGAGGCACTTTCCGTTTTTTATTCTCTTGTGTGAAATGTTAGCTTTTTGCGTTCCCCCCTCGACCCCCCCAAGCCAATGCAGCCTGTTATCTAAAAGGCGCAGCTTGGGGGGGGCGGTCCATGATAACCGAGAATTCACCGGCCCGCTCCGTGCACGAACGGAAGCGAGAAATCCGCTCCCGCGTCTGGCCTGAGCAGCCGGGATTCTGCATTGCCCCCTGGTGGGCGCGCGGTGGAACTTCCTCGGCTGGGCTGCAGGTGGCGAAACCCAAAGAGTAGAGTCTGCGGCTCTGGCGAGGGCAGCGTCCGAAGCCGCTTAAGAGCCTCGCGATGAAGCAGTTTAGTAGGTGGGGTTCCCAACCCGGCGCGATTCAATGGGCGATGCTTTCCTCTCACCAGCATTGGCGTGCCAGCATTGTCCAAGAAGCAGGTGCCCTTGTCCTTGCAGCGCTTCATCCTCCAGTTAATTTTCTGGCATTTTGGAGCTGGAGTTAACATGGAAGGCTCTTAACATGTTGAGCCGAAAGTTTCAGAGAATATTAATGTTTGTCCGCTCATCAAATGTTTATCTGACCATGTCAAATATATTTTCTGTGCAAAGCTTTCCAGTTCATTCATATATATATATATATATGTGTGTGTGTGTGTTCTTTATACAATCCAATGTAAATCTGTTTTGGATTATGACAGTGGGCATTCCAGACATGTATTTGAAAGTAAGAGTAAGGTGAGACTATTAGTAAGAAAATGAATTGGAATAATTCCAGTTTGTTTTTGTTTTTGTAATGGGACTATTTTTAAGTAACTGTTTTTAAAACTATTGGTCTGATTAATGGAACAACTTACTTTAATTTCAAAAAATAATGAAGCTAATTTGAATTCAAATGCTTTTGATTGTTTTATAGCTCTGGTTAGGAATGTTGCAGGTATATAATTCACAACATAGTAAAAACAATCTGTACAAGAAGCAGTTTATTCTAAAATGGTTCAAATATCAAGTCTTACTACAAATCAAAGCACAAAACAATGGGAACACTGCCAAACTGTGCAGTGCCTGTTGTAAAATTTACAAAACAGATCAGTACAAGTCTATATTTTTATTCAATAATTCATAATACTGTATTAATGCCTTCATTTTAAAAATAGTTGTTCCCCCATAGTACAACTAAATATAGCAGTTGTTCTGGCTTGTACGTGTTAGAAATTTTACATAAAGTTGTAATCAATGACAACTAAACATGTCGCATAAATATTCCCTTCCAACTTTAAGCTATACCGTACATTTTATTGAAGCTCAGAAGAGTTTTTCATGATAAAGCATGTAAAATACATTCCACAAAATTCTTCATGAAAGAGGCATAATTCTCAAAGCCCTTTTACTTATTCGTTACTGAATGAGATTACTTGCATGAAAAGGAGACTTCTATGTGCAGTTTGTAATACCGGACACTACCTTGGTAATTATGAGTCTGTCAACCCCTTCATGTGCACATTCATACAGCTTCTAGATATACTTCCTGAATAAGAGTTTTACTGAATATAAAACACAAGTTGTATTATGTTGATCTTTGCTTAGAATCTCACTTAAAAAGTAGAAGATACGCAGTCCAACTGCTTTTTGGGGGGATTGTCCTGTGCTCTCACTTGAAGTCAAGGACACTTGATTTACTAGGACTCATTCTGATACAGAGTTACTGTAGGTGCTCAGCACACTGTAAAACAGGGGGCAGCAAGTGGAGGCACCTGGGCCAAATCCAGGCCGCTGACAGATATTGCAGTTGTCAATGTAGAGGTGAAAGGGGTATGCAGAAAGTGGCATCTGTGACAAGAAAACTTGATAGCCGTTGCTTCCTTCCCCACTGTTAAGTGGCCTGTAGGGAAACTGCTGACTGGGGCTGTAGAAGCATGCCCTAGTTTTTGCAAGGCATACAAGCAAGTTAGCAAAATCTTACTGTATATTGAGCAGTGAATTACATTGTTCACTGTAGTTCAGCTTCTGCCTGTGCAATGAGTAGCAGTTATTTGTCTTAAAACTTGAGCAACTTGGGCACCAGTGGGTTTAAACTACTATTACTGCACATTTTTTTTACAGCAAAACATTGAAATAAACAAGAGGGAGAGCCAAACTATATTTATAGTTGCAGCAATATATATTCAAAATGCCAATTTAGAAGTAGGCTGAAAACGTTGACAGTGTTGTTTTTCAGTTCTGTGGCACAACATTCTATTGAGATAAACACAGAAGTAGCAGAAGTGAAATACTTTCAAGTTCCATCTCTTTAAGTGGAAGAGATTTAAGCCTGTCCATTCTGCTTAACTCTACCATTTAATTTTGATTAGATTCTGCCTACTGATTACACTGATTTCAATTATAATTTCAACTTGGCAGAAATGTGCGCTTCACACCCCACCTAAAATGTAACAATAAAATCAAGGTCCACTACTGACTCTTAGGAATGCTTTCCAATTCAACTGTCTGCTTTGCCAAATGAACACTATATGTGAATGCAGTTTATTCAGCATGCAAAAACACATTGCTTAGGAGGCAATAGTGAATAAATGTTCAGTTATTGTATCCTGATACTGATCAATCACTTTGCTGTATATATCTTTGGAAATAAAACCCACCTAGAAAATGAAAACTAGCCATTTGAAATCAAATTATGGAAGGGTTTTAGTACCATATAGTGCAAACCTTCACTTTTTAAAGGTATCAAGTTGAAAAATTAGAAAATTATCAAAAACTGAAAACATGTAGTTAAAATATTGAATGCTGGCTATTCTTTATATTTCCATTCAAAATAAGAGCAATTTAAAGCGTAAAACAAAATTGTCTTTATTTCACATACTACACAGATTGGTGCTTTTGAAAGCATATCAATGTCCTCTTATATAAAGAAGCCATGTTGATAATCTTCAATTTTTAAAAATACTGTGCTGATTAAAAAACCCAAATCACTACTATTCTGATTGCTAGTAGTGATTTGGTGATTTTAATTGGTACTTAGGCACTGTAAATAGAGCATTTCTATTAAAAAGGAATTACCGAATTCCTTTCAGGGCTTTAAAGCTGTTATTTCCCACAATTCCCAATGCTACAAAAGGTGATGCCGATAAGCATTTTAAATGAGTATCTAAAGCAGGAGTTACAGGATCTTTGGCTTTTCAGATGTGGAACTACAACTCCCATCAGCCCTAGTAAGCACTGCCAGTGGCTAGGGATGGTGGGAGCTGTAGTTCAGCAACATCTGGAGAGCCAAAGGTGCCCCACTCCTGATCTGAAGTATGTCTTTAACTGAACAGAAATGGATCAAATTACTGTATCTTGGTGCTGGTGTGTAGAAATTTAATGCAGAAGCAAAGCTTCTGATTCTTCCTTGCAGCTGTGCTGGAGGACAAAGGGAAGAGAGGGAGGGGAATAGCATGACTTTTGAACCAGGCCAGTACCTGCTGCCACCACCAAAATAAATGATATGTAGACAAAATATGCAGTTCTGAAGCATCCCATACAGGAGTCCCATAGCTAATATATTCAGTGAATTCACTCTGACATGCATTCCATGTGGTATAGACTTAGGTTTGAACTATGAAGCTTAGGAGCAGGTCTTGGGCAACTCACAATCCTTTAACTTACCTCATAACAGGAGTGCCAACTTAGCCCCTTGACCATGGGTGCCATGCAATGTGCATGTGGCCCTGGCACCAGAATTTGTGGGTTCCCAGCCCCTTTATGGGGAATTTTGTGAGTGCTCAGGCACCCAAGGCCTCGGAGAGTTGGCACCTATGCCTCATAAAGTTGTTATGTGGACTGAATGAGATAATGCTATGTGTTCTTTTAAATTACTTATTATAGATATTTCCAAATCGTTTAGACCTTCTTGGAGGAAGGGAAAGAAAAATATGCAGTTGCTAACAATAGATGATGCAGAGTCCCATTTTATAAAGAGTCTCACTTTGGTGCTGTCTGCAACTGAAGAAATAACTGTTGCTGAAGGTTGCTCTTTCTTTACAAATATGTTATCACGGAACAGTTTGCCAAGGACTCACAAATAAAAATGGGTTTAATGTGCTAACGAACAATGTATCTGTCTCCACTTGTGTGTGCCCACTTCTTGCATAAATATATTTTATTGTGGCACTAATGAGTTGTTTTTTTTAAAGAGAGTTCAGAAATGAAAAGTACTTTTAAATATTTCTTCTGGATTTTGTTTTTCCAGTGCTGCCACTGACAGCTGTTAATAAGAGAGAACGATGAAGAAGTAATTTGTCTATTTTCTCAAAAAAGAAAGAAAGAAAGAAAGAAAGAAAGAATAGTATAGCCAGTATTAAATTTCATAAGCAGTTATCCAGAAGGGCATGGATGCATGTGGCCTTTTTTTGAGTGTTCACTCACAGAAACTTTGCCCTCCCTGCCAAAGCCAGTAAATTACTAACTGAACTTCCAAAATTGAAAACAGTGAGGGGATTTGGCACAAAAATGGGAGTTGGGGGGGGGGGGGAGAGGATTTAAAGCAGCCAGTCCACTTGCATCTGTCTTGACTGGGGCTATAATTGTGCATTATTACTATTGTCACACTACGACATACATGCTCCAGCCTTTTGCTTCCTTTCCTTTTGCTAAGGATGACATTAACAGAATGGCAATTAGATAGATGTACAGTGTACTCAGCAAACACTACAGATTGCAGGGAAATATTTTGCCAGGAGATAAGATTTGGAGGAAATGATATGCCGTAGACTAGGAAGAAGAGAGTTGATTTTGCTGCCCATGGACTTGCCACTGGTTTTTGCCACCTGTAAAAGAGTATTACATGCAGAAAACGAAGCTATGCACACAGCTGTTTGACTTTCAAGGAAGCCTTGAAAGCTAGTCTTTTGTATGGAAGGTTACAGCATTTTAACTGACAATTTAAAGTATCTAATTTCTTTCTTAAGTCAGTGTAGTTTATCTTCATTTACACAACAGTCTAATATCATTACCGAGCAAAATGCCATACGGACATCAGAAATCATACAATAAAGCTATCTTATATGTAACCCAAGTAGTTAACAAGTGAAGCAATGTTAACTTTATAGTCTATTTTTGTGTGTATAGTATGCATCTTCTACCATGTGAAGAATTGTACACTGTTTAAAGCATTAACTGCAGTTTTTCTAGAAGACTTTACAAGTAGTAATAATAGAAATAATATACATTATTGCTAAAGATTCAGAGGATAGCAATCCAGAACCCCTCTTCTACCTTACACTGAGAGCACCATGCCATCCTTACACATGTGACTTCTGATTAGTAACGCGAACCAGCACTTTGGAATAGAATTACACCCCATCTCTGGGAATGAGGGCTTAAACTCTGAATTAGGATGAAGCCAATTAGCACCAAAATAAAACGGGAGAGGGAAATGCAGGCTTCCTAGGTTTTGTTCAAACCGCGAAGTATTATGTCCCTTGGTTCCTATAAACGTGAGCTTTCATCATAGTTTTGTGCCTAGTTGATCACTGTCACTGCTTGCTGGTGTTCAAACAAACATGACTCTGAGGAAACTGTCATATTAGGCATTAACTAAATGTTCAGAGGCGAAAGGGTTCAAATGCTTCCATGAAGCTGTAACCTCTTTCCACGGGTCAACATTGCTCAGTCAGTTCTGCAGCTGCTCCCAACTATGCTTGCCAACTCACAGAGAACTGCTGTGCTTTTAGCAGCTGTGAGGCAGAGAGAGGACCAAGGCAAACAGCTTCTGCTATCACAGTGGTCAGACCAGCAGGACCAGATGAACTTTTTCTTGCCCTATGGAAGACATTGGTGCTCTTCAGAGCCAGGAGCCATTAACTCCACTTCTGCTGCTCTCCCTATTTACCTCAGTACCTTCCAAGCAATATACCGTACTTCTACCTAACATGTTTTGTAGCCCTTACTTCTTAGGTAGCATGCCCCCTGGATGCTCCTGGATCCACCCAGCATCAAAACATCATTTGCCAGAACCTTTCTATACTCATTGTATGCTTGTGAAAACATTTTAGTTAACATGGCCTTTTAAATAAAAGATTCGAAACCTGGAGCGTGAAGAGTTTCTCCAGTGTGGTGTTTGGCCGAGGAAGCAAACCGGTGGAAGCTAACCTGTATCCTTCCAGATGCTGTTGGACTCCAGCCCCCATCAGCCCTAACCTGAGATGACGGGGTTGCAGTCCAGCAACATCTGAATGGCTCCCCATCCCTAAAGTAAACAAACTGTGTGTATGTGATCCCATTGGCAGCACAACAACAAGGGGGGGTATAGAACATTATATAGTTGCATAAATGGGTGAACAGTTTTGGCTGTGCTGCTTGAAATGAAATTGCTTATTGCTACAAATATAGGTTCAAGGTAGGCTATGTGTGGACATGCTTAGGTTCTTGAAATTAGTAAGCTATTGTTCAATATACCAATGGTAAATATGCAGGATCCTCCACTAGCAGTATTTTCTCCTCTTATTTGTGCTCATACCCACAATCCACTGGGACTAGCTGCATTCCAATCAACTGCTAGAGTTCCATGCTTTTTGTAGCCATTGTGTTTGGATTTGGCCAGAAGTTCTCAGGCACACTAAAGAAATGTGCCTGTTCTCACTTTATGCTTTGCTGTAAGGGGTCACTGATGTAACACTGGTACACCTTTGTTTGCTGCATAAAATATGGAGATTCTCCTAGACACCTTTACTTTGAAGAACTGAAACTGAAAGAGTTGTTTCCATGACCAAGTAAGTGACCAAACAACCACTGATGCTATTATTGAACTCCTGCGCTTCTGACCATAGGTAGTTTTATTTGGGAGGTGCTTACACACCAATGAAGATACTCCTCCTTGAGTTATGTACTTGGTTCTGCATATGGGAGTGGGAGAGCAAAGTACAAAAACAGAGCTCCAGTTTATCAGTACTGATATGGCAAGCCCTGCCAATTCAGGGAAGCAAGCACTGGACTTCATACAGGAATCCCTTCCCAGTTTGCAAACATGAGCTGGCACTCATGGACTGTGGCTGTGGAAGGGGTTTTAATCAGCACTGGTGTTATGCTGCAAATCTGTAAAACTGAGATGAATATTGTACTGTTTCCTCTGTGTGTTTGTGTGTGATCTGTATGATATGTGAGGCACTACAAGTTTTTCCAATTCCGCAGTAATTACAAAAGTTCCCGAAGAGAATCAACCCGCTTTAAGTCACAGATTGTAGAATGATAAGCAGAGGTTCTCCCGGCGACAAAGTTTTCTACATGTGGAAAAAGCTGCCACAGATGACAGAGGTGATCATAACGACCAAGAACGTAACTGTTTTCTTCAAGGTGGAGGTATGTAGCAGCATGTGTGGTTACGTTTGTGTTGCATTTCCGGGTTGGAGGTTCCTCCTACATTCATCCGCAAGCCACCGTTTGTCTCATTTCTAAGGCTGCAACTTCTTTTTCTTTTTCATTTTCTCCTCCATTTCTATCTGTGGCTATGTGCAACAGAATTGCAGAGTTGAAAGCCATTGGTTGAGAAGAGGGGAAGTTCCTTCTCCCATGCAATAAGGCACACAAGGCACAGTTTCTCAGTGCTGTTATTCCACACGGTAGCGTTAGCAGCAAGTAACAATCATTCCCAATTATTTCAGTGTCCAGTTATAAAATAGTTATTGGTTATGTACGCTTGTCCTATGGGCCTTGGAAACGTTTATATCTTTTAAAATCCATACATGAAAGCATCCAGTATAAAAAGATCAATATATTACTGTTGAAGAGTTATTGTTTTTTTGTGACTTCCCCCCTCTTTTTTGTATAAAAATTAGAAAAAGATCAAAATATATCACACTATTATTTACACTGTCCATGCTTGGAGGATCACTGTAAAAAAACACAAACATGTTTTAAAAAACACACACACGGGCATAGCATGCATCTCACTCTCATCTACTGCGAGACAGTGGTGACATTGCTGACTTCAATCTATTATTATTATCATATATTGCATGGTTTAAACTCACTAAGCGCAATCTTAAATGAGGATGTGGAGGGAGTAAAGTAGACGACCATCTACTTTTTCCAAAGCTGTACCAGTGTGTATCATCCAAGGTGGAAGGTAGGCCATGTAATTATTCCATCTAGCAGTGCTGATTCTTTTTCTTTAATTCTCGCCATTTTCTTTAATACTCGCTATTTTGAAAATTTTTGGAGGGGCTGGAGGGTGGGGAGATTAATGGGCCCAATCCCAGGGCCTCTTGAGGGAGTGTATGGGCTTTGGATTCAGCCGACTGAAGGCCACCTCTGCCCTGCCTCTGCTGAGTCCATTCTGTCCCTAAAATGCTCCATTTGGGGGCCTAACACTAGCTACTGCTGGTAGAAATACAGTGGTGCCCCGCAAGACGAATGCCTCGCAAGACGAAAAACTCGCTAGACGAAAGGGTTTTGTGTTTTTTTGAGTCGTTCCGCAAGACGAATTTCCCTATGGGCTTGCTTTGCAAGACGAAACGTCTTGCGAGTTCTTGTGAATTTGTTTCCTTTTTCTTAAAGCCGCTAAGCCGCTAATAGCCGCTAAGCCGTTAATAGCCGCTAAGCCGCTAATAGCTGCTAAGCCGCTAATAGCCGTGCTTCGCAAGACGAAAAGACCGCAAGACGAAGAGACTCGCGGAACGGATTAATTTTGTCTTGCGAGGCACCACTGTACCACTTGCAATAGGCCTATGGAAATCTATGCCTGCAATAGATGTATGTCCACATGCTTTCCTCGCTGGTAGAAAGACAGCTCCATCCTATCCTGATCTTTTCCAGTCAGTAGATCTGAGGGATTGCTCTGCCCTTGCTTAATAATGCCTGACATGTGTAATAATCTCTAGGTTGCTTGTGGAATCCTCCTGTTGGTTGCGACGGCTTTCCTCTCCACTATAGCTTGAAACAGAAGCACCACCCAGTCATTTGCTGCCCTTCTTTGTATATATAGCCCTGAAAACAAAACACTACAGGGGAAAGCTGCACAGAGACTCTCAGAAAAGGTTGGTTGGACATAGGAAGAGTTACGATAATAAAGAAAAAAAAGGCACTAGGTTGTTTTGTTTTTGCCTCTCACACAAGAACTGAGCTAAAATGGGGGAGCTGACTTTTGTACATGGCTTTATGCCCATTGAAAAGTGTCATATAGGTGTGGGGGAGCATGAAATATTTGCAGAAAGAGTCTCATCAGCCATGGCAGCAGAGCCATTTCCCCCTGTATGGAAATCCAAAATTGATGCAGCTCTAGTATTAAAACCTGACTCAGAAAAATAACTTAAGAAGAGGGTTGATGCCTGCCAGCACAATTTTACTGCTGTGGATTGTGGCCTGCATTCAAGGACACTGGTTTGCCACCATCATGGGCAGCTCTGCCCTAAATTTGCACTAATCTAAATGTTTTTTTAAAAAATATATAGCATAATGCAGACATGAAAGCAAGATGCAAAGTCAGCATTAAAATGGAAATAAAACCAGATTTATTTGCCAGGCATAGAATCAAAAAGATAGAATCAAGCAGGAATAAGTTGGCATATTTCCTGACCAATTAATTTTAGTTATAATTTCATAAGCAAAATGCTGAGTTTCTTGTCTCTTTGGTCTAATCCCTCTATGATGGCTATATTAATATCGGGTATTCAGCAAAGATATCTACATTTGCCTCAGTTCATTTTCTCCCCCTTTCCCCCCTTTTCCTTTACAAAATAGCTCTATTATGTATTAGTTCCATGCTATTACTCTTGCTAAGCAACTATCTTAATTCAAGCCAAAGAGAAAATCTAAGGTAGGGTACGATACCTTGTGCCAACATCCTGGTACTGGTAATCCATCTGGTCCCTGCAAAAAGTAAGTAACAATTTTGTATTCTTGGAAAGCACCAAGTGTATCATAACAGCAACACACACACCCACACACACACACCCACCCACACCCATATATGATGGATCTGCAAGACCTACCATTACCATAAACGTATTGGAAATATCCATACAAAAAAAACCCATGTGCTGTGTTTGAAAAGTAGGTATGTAGGAACAAATCACATTCCATGTATTTCACAAATAAAACAAATTCATAAACAATTACTCAAATTCATAAACAATTGCTTAAAAAATTCATCAGCTCTCCGTATTAAAGCAAATTTAGTTTTTTTATTTTAATATGTTTTGTTTCATGCTGTAATATGAGTTTGATGAAGGGAAGAAAGAGCTATACAAGGATAAACTCAATACCAATATAAGTAAAATTATTTCAGGCAACTCTCAGACAGTATCTCTTAGCTCAACTCTGTGACACGGGAGACTGACTGGTGAATGGCTGTCTTTCAAAATGGGAAGTACAATGCCAATGGACAAGCAGAGGCATGAACATCTTCCCTACCTATCTTAGGTAAAGCATTCTTTGCATATTATCCATACTGTTTCCAGGTTTAGTTTCTGGCTATCAATTGTAAAATACTTTCCTTGCTCGCAAACCATTTTCTTTCTTGCAAATCAGCTACACAGGTCAATTTATAATGTTAAAAATGCATTATAAAAATGTGACACTAGATGGTGCTATAGAGCAGAATCTAAAGTCAATGGCAGATACCTTGGGAGCGTAGTTGTCCCCCCCCCCCCATAGCATTTTAATGGCATTTTTTATATCTCTATAGATCCAGCAATGCTCTTGAGGGGGGTGGAATAGGCTCGCAACATCAGAATAACTCTAGCCTATGGGATTGGCTGATGTGATAATGTATGCAAGCTGGCCATTCATTCAGAAGTCACAAGACAGGGAGAGTGCTTTAGATAACTGAAATGTTAAAATCATTTGTGGCATCAGATACATAAATAGGCATAGCTGTTGATTTCAACCTGTACACATTGAAACTACTCAAACTTATTTGCACTAAGAACGTGTTTCAAACCCCATGATATCCAGGAATATGTGGCTGAATGACACAAACATACTAAATGTTTGTGCAAATTCATATCAGTTTAAAAAAGTTTTCCTCCCTCCGCCCTTCCAGGTATTTAACTGCCTGGTTCATGCATACAACTTGCTAAGCTTATAGTAGCCAGAAGTATTGACAGACCTTTGGCTACAAAGCCAGACTCTAGAATTAAAAATATATAACCATTTAGTTTCACAACGCGGCATGAATCTGGGTGGAACGAACTGGAGCATTGTGAACTGGCTTGTGAAATGTCAGTTCTTCCATATGTCTGTACAACGTTTGGTCTTTCACAAGTCATACAGACACCTGACAAATTCTGGCCACATTTTCCTATAAAAGAATGGAGGTTCCAGAGGGAAAGGAAGGGAGAAAGCGGAAAAAGACTATGTTATGCAAGAAAAGGGCTAAGTTATGCAGAAAAAGTCATGCAAAAGAAGAAAGAAAGGGGGGGATACTATACCAAAGGGCAGAGCATATCCACACCATCCAGTTCAGGTAAACCTGGCTCCCCTTTAAAAATGAACTGTTAATTGAAAATGGAGAAATACACAGAAAAGTTTATAAGAAAGCAAAAGGAAAGAAGGAACAGAAAAAAGTGAAGAAATAATTCAGAAGCTTACAGAAATGTTAAGCATGGGGGATCTCTGACCTGGAGGGCAAATGTGGTCCTCCAGACCTCCCTTATCCGGCCCTTTGTACTCTCCCCAGGCCACACCCCTCACTGGCCCTGTCCCCACACCCTCTGGGGCTGCTTTCCTTGTGTCCTTCAACTGTAAGAATGCCTCTTACTTGCCTGGAGGTAGGGTAGACAGGTGTGTGTAGAACTTCTGACTTTTGCATGGCCAAAATGCAGCCTAATGTAAGAGTCACATCCATCGCTCCAATGATTTTCGTCTGAGGGCACACCCACCGGCATGTGACTCCCGCATGCCTGTCCATGATATTCAAGATATTTAAGGCTGCCCCGTCCCTTTTTGTGATGTTTTTTGGTCACTTCTGGGTTTGGCACATTGTACGTGGTTGTGCACATATCAGACATGCCAAAAATGGTCACTGCCTGTATACAGGACTGAAATAAATCAAAACTGGCTTGAAGAACGAACCATCTGTTTGTGCCTATTGTGTGCTTGGTTTCTGTTCTGTCCTCCTACTGTTAAGCTCAGTGAGCAGTTACATTGTTTTTTTCATGGGTTCCTTTCTTTGATTGCTGATTTGCATATGAGGTGCCTTTCCCATTTTGTGTCTACCCTAAAACATGTACATCAAGAAAGTGACATTCCAGCATCATGATAAAAAGAAAGGCCAGTGAAATGGAACTATTGGCCTTCTGCCGTTATCCAAGTTCAAAGGAGTCTGCCTCCAGAAACCTTTTTGTGCTTCAGATGTCAAAAAGCAACGGAGATAATTTAAAGCAAACATATATTCCCAGCAATATCAAACCATACCACTGGACAAGGCTGATCCAATCCAGGCGGCCCTGGCTCTCCCTTTTGCCCTTTTGCTCCTTTTCTACCTGGAAGTCCTCTTTCTCCCTGTGACACAACAGAAAAATCAAAGCTCTTTTATAATCTGAAAGATTGGAGTGAGAGAAATACCACTTATTAAGTCATGAATTTAGCGTCCACCTGTTTGCAATGTGTTATAGACTTATATAAGTGGCTTATATATCATGTGAAAGCTCAAATATAATACAGAAATTAACAGAGAAGCACCGGAAAGAAAGAATAACCTGCTGTGTGAATGCAGTCCATGAGTGGTCACTTAAGAACAAACCTTCGTTAGCACTCATGGTTCATTTGGTGAGCAGCAACCTACTAAGCTGCCTGGGTTTGGATGTAGTGCTTAGCCAGACTATGGTTTTGCTCTTGGCAGCATGGCAGCGGAATCAAGAGTAGGAGAGAAGCAAAGTGGGACATCAAGAACAAACCTGGTTACTGCTCATAATGCTTTATACTTTTGCCTTGCATATGCATTCACCTACAAAATCTGGCATATGACCACATAATATTTCTGCAAATTTGAACTACCTTCAATTGAACAAGATATAGTTGGGCTCCCCTGTCCTCAAAGATTAAAGGTGAAATATATGGCCCTGTTCAGATATGCAGTAAATAGTTCTCCAGTATTAAAAGACTCTATAATGACAAATCATCTAGTGATATCTAGTACCATTTATGTAGATGAGGGCCAACATTTATTTTAGGGGATGTTGTCAGTGAGTATGGACTTTTTGTGTGTGAACAGATGAATTAGAAGCAATACAGACCTTTTCTCCTCTCTCACTTTTTTCTCCTTTTTCTCCTCTTAGGCCTGGGAAACCCTATAAGAGCAACATGGGGGAAAAAGTATGTGTTTAGTGCCAAATAGTTCTGGTAATGAGGAAAAGGAAAAACAAGGTTGTTGTTTTTTAAAAGCAACCACTATGAATTGAGACAATGAAACATTTTCAGGAAAAAAGTATGTGCGTGTTTTGTACTAGAACTGTTTGTTTATTTCTTGCACCCTACTCTTCCTCATACAAAGCCCAGAACAGCTTAACACCATTTATAAAGTTCAGCATTAAAAACAAAGCTAGGCTGTGATTCACTACAAAGTGCAAAAAAAAATATCACTTGGGATATTGCTATTAAAGCATTTATCCTGATGAAGCACAAGGATGTTGCAGATCTTATACTACTACTCATATGTGGCCCAGCGACACCTCTTTCACCTTGGTATAAACCAAGGCTGCATCTACATTGACCTTCTAAACGTTATTGAACTGAACATTCTCTAAGGTTCAGTGGCAGTTTCCCTTTGTCAGTGGTTCACTGCTCTGCAGCGTGACAAGTGTAGATCCACCCCAAATCAGGCAATAGGTCTGTGGAGAGAATCAGAACCTACAGGGTTAAGAGGTTCTGTGTGACGTCTTACATTCTGAGGCGTGGTTGAGTATACTGAGGGGAGTGTTTCCTGAGTTCAGTTCTGGTTTCGCTTTTGCGGAGAGAGGACGCAAGATGTGTGCGTTGTCGCCCGGAGAGATTTAAGAGCTGTTTTTCTACACGAATAAAGACTTTTAGAAGATAAGGAAGACACCGTGCGTGCTGCCTGATTTATGTTTACACACACGCACAGCAACAGTTTCTCGCTGCGTGCACTCTGCCCCCCTGCCTAGGTCAGCTTCAGGCTTCCGAGCAGAGCTGCGCAGGGGAAGCGCTGGCTGGACGGCAGGGCAATTTGCCAAAGGCCAATAGGTTATGGATGGTCAGAAAACGCTTTGAAGCTGTTGCCAGACGTGCCGGGGTGTGTGTGGGAGCCAGCTGAGGAGAGGCTGTGGAGAGCTTGGAGCTGTGCCTAACGTTTGAAGGCAAGCTGACGACGCTGAAGCCAGCTTTGAGTCCTGCCTGAAGCTGAGAGAGGCAGACGAACTCAGCTGGGAGGAGCTGATCTGCTGGACCGGGAGCTGGAGAGCTGCTGTTTGTTTACGTGAGTACGCTGGGCCCCGGGGAAAGATGGCAGATGACCAAGAGGTGCTTGAAGCTCCACTTGAGAAGCTTGAAGAGCTCACCACCCAGTCGTGGGAAACCTGGGTCAGGAAAGTGAGAGCCTGGTTTTGGGCAACAGGGCTGTGGGAAGTATGCAAGATAGAGCCGTCCCCAGCCAAACCGGCTGCTACTGAAAATGCAGAACTGGTGGACAGAGATGCAGAAAAGCTGCAGTCTGCTTTTCTGGAGGAGAAAATGCAGAGAGAGAAAGCTATGAGAGCTGAGATCTGCATGTTGAGAGCAAGCGTACATGCTAAGCTATTGCCGCATTTGGAAGGCATTGAGTCGGCCTGTGAAGCCTGGAAAGTGCTGAGGGGTTTGTGTCAAAGCTCAGCAGGAGGCCAGGAGCAGGATGACGCCGAGTGCTCAGCCAGAAGCCCTGATTTTACAGCCTCACGGAGTGCTGTTGGAGGTGTCGGGGGGGCAGAGAAGCCCAAAGGCCAGTTTGGAAAAGTTTCCACTGTGTATGACGAGGAGGAGTGCCGTTTCAGAGGGGGCGGAGCTGGCCCGGAAGCTTCGCTAGCTGAGAGCTCACCCCAGTGTTTTTCCACTCGTTGCTGCTACGTTTGCAATTCTCCTGACCATCTGCGTCGCAACTGCCCACAGAGAGCAAAGGAGACAGGGCAGGATGTCTCCAAGGTCGTTTCCCATGGGAATCAGCCGGGTTTCCATGGCAACCAGTCCAGCAGAGGGGGCAGGCGTGGGAAGTCGCAGAGAGGACGTGGCTCAGAGGGGGAAGACGGCGCTTATCAGCTAACTGCATCCATGGCGGTTGTAAAGGACACCTGCAAAGGCCCCAAGGACGGGGGCAGCGGGACGTTTGTTGCTATGGCAGCTTTGAAGGACAGCTGCAGTGAGAGCAACGTGATACGTTGGATTATTGACAGTACTGTCAACAGACATCTGATAACTGAGACACCTGGTGTTGAGATGTGGAACTGCAAACCTGTTTTGGTTGGGAAGACAGTGTGTTTTGCAGACAATTTACAAAAGCCATTGTCTAAAGTTGGACATGTTTATGTTTCTGTTTTGCAGGCGCAGCTGCGAGTCTACGTGGCGCCGGGGATACAACATTGTATTTTATCTGTACCTTGTCTCTTACAGGAGGGGTATAAGGTTTGCTTTGAGAAGGATGTCTGCACAATTTCCAGAGGGGGGAAAGTCTTGATCAGTGTTCCAAAAGGGAACAACGGCTTTTTTGTTCTTGAAGCACCTCTGGAGGGTGAAGGGTGTGCTGAGAAAGTACAGGCAAAGTCTGCAAAGGTTCATGCTCATGTTTCATGTGCTTGCGTGTGGCACAAGAAAATGTCACATGGTTCCTGTGAGGATATCCAGATGCTATCGGAGTGCACTAAAGGGTGCGAAATAAGGGAATGTGGTAGACCCCTAAAGTGCAGGGCTTGCAGAAAAGCCAATGTAAAAGGGTGTGGTTTTCCCAGAGTGGAGAGGGTGGCCACAAAGCCTTTTGAGCTTGTGCACACAGACCTTTTTGGTCCCATGCAAAAGCAAAGTCTGGGCGGGGCCAGGTTTGGGCTGACGCTGCAGGATGATTTCAGCCAGGTTGGCTGGTTTTATCCTCTGAAACGGAAAGAGGATGCAACGCAACTGATCAAAGATTGGATTGCGGAGGTGGAACTAAGGTTCTCCACCAAGGTGCAGGGGTTCCAGGGTGACCGAGGGTCAGAGGTCACTGGGTCTGCTCTGCAGAAATTCTTTCGCCAGAAAGGGATACGTCACAAGGTGACTTCTCCTCAGGAGAAGGGAGTGGCAGAGCTTAGGAGCAAAGCTCTGGTTCAAGCAACAGAGATTCTACTGAATGACTCTGGTTTGCCTCAAAGCTTTTGGGGGGAAGGAATTAAATTTGTAAATTTCACGAAGAATAGGTCCTACAATTCAGTGGTAGGTGACACCCCGCATTTTATGCTTCACGGAGAGAAGCCGAACCTGCATTTCCTCCGTGTATTCGGTACGAGAGCTGTGGTGTCGGTACCAAAGTTTCTGCAAGAGCAGGGTGGTCCAAAGGTCCAGGAAATGATCTTCTGTGGGTATGATCCTGCAACAAATGGGTGGAAGTTTGCATACCCAGAGGGTGATCAGACCAAGCTTCTGGTCAGCAAGCATGCTGAGTTCTGTGAGCAGGATGGTTGGGCAAGGCGCAAAGTGAGCCCTGACGTTCTCTCAGATTGTCTATCTGAATCTGAGGAGGAAGGAGAGCTAGAGGCTGAACCTGAAAATGAGGACCAGGTCCAGGATCAAGGTCCGGAACAGGTTTGGGCATCTCCACGGGTTGTTAAAGGAGTGTCCAAAAGTGAGCCTTCATCTCCAGTGAGCATAATGGAGAAAGCTCACAGATGGGTCAAGTCAGAGGGGGAGTCGTCTGGTGAAGAAGACGCACTTGCTGGCCCCAGTGGGTCAGAAGAAGCACCCCAGTTCGTGCCCAGGCGTTCATCTCGGGCAACAAAGGGAATTCCACCTGAAAGGTATGAAGCCACTAGTGTTTGGGTTGGTGTGGCTAGGTGCGAATCTGAGATTTGTGAGGAGGTTCAACAGGTGCCTGACAAAGACGCCAGGAAGAGGCGAAAGGCAATGGGGAAGGTGTTGAACTCTCAAGGGTCTGTAAATATGTGTGTCCACAACTCCTCTCAGAATGTAAGGCGAGAGGGGGTGTGGAGAGAATCAGAACCTACAGGGTTAAGAGGTTCTGTGTGACGTCTTACATTCTGAGGCGTGGTTGAGTATACTGAGGGGAGTGTTTCCTGAGTTCAGTTCTGGTTTCGCTTTTGCGGAGAGAGGACGCAAGATGTGTGCGTTGTCGCCCGGAGAGATTTAAGAGCTGTTTTTCTACACGAATAAAGACTTTTAGAAGATAAGGAAGACACCGTGCGTGCTGCCTGATTTATGTTTACACACACGCACAGCAACAGTTTCTCGCTGCGTGCACTCTGCCCCCCTGCCTAGGTCAGCTTCAGGCTTCCGAGCAGAGCTGCGCAGGGGAAGCGCTGGCTGGACGGCAGGGCAATTTGCCAAAGGCCAATAAGGTCCACCTCAGCAGTATTAGCATCTGTTATGATTGCAAAGGACTCTTTAGGATTGCTGGTGGAAGTTGCTTCTGACAATGCAACCAGAGACCCTTGGCCAGAAAAGGCTTAACCTGAGATGAAAGCATTTTTCCTGCTACACAGTCATGACCCCTCCCTCTACTAATCATTTACAACGCATGAAAAATTCTGTTTAATTTCTTCCTGCATTGTTTGCTGACATGCTGATAGTATAGATAGTATACTCATTACTTACATCTAATCCTGGTTCCCCTGGCTTTCCCTAGGGTTAAGAGAAAGAAATGGAGACAGTTAACTGGTGAGAGTGGGAAACCACAGGATTCAACTAATGGGTCCCGTCAGAGGAAGTCCTGCGCAAGGACTTATGCTTGTGCAATGGGGCTTCTCCCCTCCTTACCCTGTACAAACAATTCCAGTGCTGCCCTGAAATTGGCTTGCGGGTGGGGGTGCTTGGGATAACGTCCACAACAGCACACAGAGGGAGGATATCATTCTGTCTGTTAAGCCAAAATGCTTCCCCTGATGGAACAACTGCCTTAGTGTGATGTTGAATTTCCCCCCATGTTAAGCAGGTTACATTTATGTTAAGCAGATACCTAGCTCCCTCCCACTGAAATCCATATTAAAAGTGCTTTGCTGACTGGATTCTGGCCCCTGTGTACAGCATCTGGACAATACACACATTTTTGTTTTAACAGAACTTCTGTAACTTTAGTAACACAAAACAACCAAAGAGGAAATACTATTATTGTTGTTTTTCCATTTTCCACTTTTTCCATTTCCACAGACGAATCGTTTAAAAAACAAAACAAAACAGAAAACTGCAGAATTTTACCACTGACTCAGATATGATGTCTATAGTTTGGACAAGCTAATCACATGCACTTTTACTGTAAGCAGACAATCAGAATTATCACTGCTGCAACACTGATGGAAAGGGTCTGAGAAAAAGACCACATGAGGTTTCAAAAAGGTTTCTGAAATCTGTTTTAAATTTCCATGTAGGGCTCAATAACTATTCTTATCAAATTCTCTACCATTACAATAGAAAACAATTTAGAAAACAATTTAAGTTTGCCTGTAAGGAACTTTTATGTAACACAGAAGCTTTCTACTTCATTAAAATTTAGTAGTTTCAAATAAAAAAAAATACAGTTATGAGTCATTTCGTATCCCTTTGGAGGACTGTGGTGGATGAACGCGTTAACCCATTTCCCATAACAGATCTATATGCGTTCTTACCTTCTCCCCTTTGGTGCCTGGTAAACCGATAAGCCCAGGAGTACCAGCAGGACCCTAGAGAGAAAAGAAAACTACTAGAAAAAGGCTTGGAATATTGCTTTCTGCTTTCTGCTTTCTGCTGAAGCACAAGGATGTTGCAGATTTTATACTACTACTCACATGTGGCCCAGGGACACCTTTTTCACCTTTATGACCACTTTCACCTTTTGCACCCTTTGCACCATCTGAGCCCTGCATAAAAACAAATACATTTATTAGGGTTTCAACTAGCTGGTCTTAAAAAAAAAAATCACTTGCTTTATGCCCAATTCATTTTTTTCAATTAAGTTAAAATGAAGTTTCATGTTATCAAAATTTCACTCAAGGCATCTTTTAAAAATACTAAAGGAAATGCAAGTCAACATACAAATAAAAGCTCCCTATTATAATAATGCACCAGACCAAGAGTGCACATTACCAGCCTTGGCACCTGTTTACAGAGGAACAAGAGATTGCAGGGTGGGGAGAGATAGTAGAACAATGAAACACTGATCTTGGTAACAGCAGCAGCAGCAGCAGCAGCAGCAGCAGCAGCAGCAGCAGCGGATTTTGTGGGAAAGGGCAAGTGCAAACATACCCTTTATTTGCTTACATAAAGTTATACAAGCATTTTTTTAAAAATAGATTGCATAAGAAAATTTCAAACCAAAGCTATGAGTTATGAACAGTATAATTCGATTCCTGAATTCTTGCTTAGTTTCTGAAACTCACATGGTCTGAATCAGAAAGGAATTTGACTGGTGGTAGATTGGGAAGTGACTGAAAGATCTCAACCTATATTGGGTTCTTATATCTATCTGCCTGAAATAAATCTTTTGTACTGGTGGGCTCTAAGTTGGGGTTGGCCCAAGACATTTTGCTTCCCGAGCTGAAGAACAAGATGGCATCTCACCTCCCCATCCCATGTACAGATGCTGACTGGACTTGCAGGTTAATCTTACTTCAGTACTGGCAATGAAATAGGCTAAGGGTGTAGGAAAGGCTGCTTGGCACACCCACCCACCTCTGTCTTCCCACAGAAGGGTAAGGCCAGGGGCCTTGGGTGAAAATAACATGGGAGGCTGACCCTGCTGCCTCCCAGCATCTGCTGACAGAGCTGGCTGTCTCATTTGGTCTAATTGTAGGGCAGGGTCTGCTCTAGGATAAGCTTTGTTAGTCTTCAGTGGTCAAAGTGGTTTGTCCTTGTGCTCAGTTCCAGTTCAATTCATAAATGGTGTGCACAATTTTAGTGACCCACCTTGTGTCCTTGAATTCCTTGGGGACCCTGCAAGATATCAATGATGCATATGAGAAAAGAAAATACAAGGGAGGTTGGGGGAAAGTTGATCTGTAATTCAAGCCTTATCCTCAAATCCTCAATGCCTGTGCCATAATATTTATCTTTCAGACATTTTATTTAGATGTAGAGAGAAACAGAAGCCACTCATGCAAATATGCCTGCATAATTCAGAGGATGTGGCTACAGTAGACAGGCCTAACTGTTTTTCTTTTTCTTTTTTAGAATGCTGTCATCTTAGTATGTTACTGGCCAACCTATAGCCTGAAAAGAATAAGGCACAAAGCTAGAACTTTAAATGCAGTTGTTCTACACCAGGTTTTGGTGAATGGTGCATGTCTTAAAGTTATCATTCTAAAAGTATTCTTTAAGATGAAACCATATAACCCATTGCATTTTTCTTTAGAAATCTACATTATATTTCAGTGTGGAAGGAAGCTGTGAGCATGGAAATTTTCCTTTCAGACAGAAATATCAACTCCTAAAGCCAAGTGAGAAAAACCAGCCATGTTTGTTCATCTCTAAAGTGAGGCTGTGTGTTTAATTTTTATAAATTGGTTGGTAAAGGTAGCTCAATCCTGGCCCTGCCATACCCCACTGCTCTGGGGAAAATGGGGATGAGAGGCAAAGTAGTCCATTCAGTTCATCTTTTCTGAATCTTGTCATAAAAAATTACATCCTACCACTTCCCTTTCTTTAAATATGAACAGGGAAAACAGATGAAGAGCAAAACTGGTAGCTTCTATCATGTCCCATTTGTCTTATAAAATTTAACAGTAAATGTATTAAAAAATAGTGTCAATAAATGGTAACTCTAAAGGGAGTTTGAACAGCCAGAAGGTGACTGACATGCTGAGGACACAGAATCATGGAAGGTCTAGGAAACAGTGAAGCGAAATGTCTCGGCATGTTCTTGATGTTACCTATCATTTATTTATTTGTCAACTTTTAGTTTGCTGTTGAAGTAGGCAATGCCGCAGTATTTTGGCCAATATTCAAAAGGATTAACTGATCAATATATCTCCCCTTAATTTTTTTAAAAGATTCATAATTACAAGAAATAAAAAAAAATGTCCAGTAGCACATTAGAGACCAACTAAGTTTGTTCTGGGTATAAGCATGCACATGTTTAGGAAAGTTTTTAATATTTAATGCTGTATTGTTTTTAACACTCGATTGGGAGCCGCCCAGAGTGGCTGGGGAAACTCAGCCAGATGGGCGGGGTATAAATAATAAATTATGATATATATATATTATTATGAAAGCTTATACCCAGAACAAACTTAGTCGGTCTCTAAGGTGCTACTGAAAAATAATTACAAGAGAAAATGGTATCAAGCATCATTCATGGACTAAGGCAAATGTAAAAGTTATTTGCCTTAACATTAAAAATAACTGAAGGAAGAAAGGGAAGGATAACATTCCCCTCCCAATAAATCTGTAGGGATAGGCTCAAGTGTGTATCCTTTGGCAACAATATAATTAAATAACATGAATAAATTGTATTCAGCAAGAAGTAAAATAGTAGAATTTCAAGCAAGGGCACATATTACTATGCCATGATCTCAACAAAGATATTTAATGTAGGTTGGAAAAACCACATGGCATTTAGGTAATAGACTCACCTTATGCCCCTGTATTCCTTGAGGACCCTAAAGACAGCAATAGTTCATTTGTTAAAGAATGCTTAAAGTATCCCTAGTACATCTTTCATTTTGTACACACAGCTATCAGACTTCCTCTCTAGGTAGAATACATTTGTTTGTATCCCCCCCCCATTATCATGGGTTAAAAAACCCACCCCAATCTAAACAAAATAAAAGTTTGATCTAACTATGTATAATGAAGTTGTCAGGGATTCTAAAATTGTAGAAAGGAGCCTACCCTGACTTCACCGTCCCCTGCCAAATATCCATAAATATACTTCCTATGGCAATGTGCATCCTTTTCTGGAAAATGTCTTACCAATCTGTGATCACCAATATGTGTGTCGCTACAAATGTCCACATTCAAACAGTTGTAACAAAGAGAAATAAATTTTAAGACTGAAAATGTTTAACAGTGTACATTGTTCACTTTTTATTCAACCTGGACCCCCAAATTCCCCTTCCCCAGATATGTGCTGAAATTACCACACAGCAGTTCTTACAGTCCACTTACGTACCTCAAGTCAATGCTCTGGTATGGGCTTGCCATCTGCTGGAAGGTTTAGGATCTGATCTAATGGCTAATTATATCAAAGGAAACATTTGACTATCTGGATCTCTCCTATATATAGTCAGTGGGATCAACCTTCCTGTCAAACAACTAGGGTCAGCAGTAAAATGCCTGATGAGCATATTGGGATCCAAGCTTAATGAAGCTTAGCTGTTCTGGGCATGCTCTCAGCACAGCATCTATCCTGTGTGTGTGCAGTGTGACGTTTGGGCCTTTAGCACTACATTCCATCACAAACACTTTACGTCTCACAAGGAATCATTTCATAGCTGCATGGAAACCCTTGTTATGGGGTTTTGTTTTTTGGCTCCCAACTCTGCCGGGTGTTATTCCATGCTTATCCCACAGAAAAAGTAGATAAAATATTAGAGATTTGCTAAAGTACTAAGTTGATTTTATTGCAACAACTCAGTGATTAAGTATTTTAGATTTGTACACTCATCATCAAAGGTTGTTGATCTGCACACAAAACAAACCTCCCTTGATAGGTTAGAGCCACAGAGATTGTAACTTGGTAAATAATCTGAGTATTAAAACAGAAGACTTACCGTAGGGCCTGGTGGGCCTGGTAGACCTGGAACACCAGGAGGTCCTGGTTCAGCTATAATCTGCACCTATGGATTTTGTTACACAGTGAAGTGATTTGACAGAATACAGACTTGTATGGGCATGATAAAAAAACAACACATTTAGAATGAATTATTGGTGAATGAAAATGCTCTTAAGAAATATAGAGAACAAAGCAATTAATAAAAACTTTTTAAAATAACATTAAATAAAAAAAGTATTTTTTAAAAGTCAATTTTTTTTAAAAAACATTCTTTTAAAAAAGCTAATGTAACACATAATGAGCATGTTCCAGGTTATTATGGGTGCAGTATGCACATGCAACCAATACCCACAGGCTGAATAGTGCTCTGTTCTCCCCAATGCCTTGCTGATGGGTGTGTGCAAAGATGGCATGGCAGGCCATTCAGGGAAATGAGAGGCATTTGTGTATCTCCAATATTCTCTTTCTCAGCCACCCTTCCCACCCTGATACATTAACATTAACCAAATGAATATAGGTGTGCAAGCGCCTCCCATTCTCCTTGCCAAATTGCTTGTGCACAATTGCCACAGGTGAGGGAGGTAGCAAGCAAGCAAGCAAGCGGGGAGCTATAGAGCCTATTGAAATGCTCTGTATTTGGGTGCTGTGCCCACACAGTGGACTGGATTGGACCCAATATGTTGAACATATATTGTTTTATGAGAATAAGATAGGATAAAAACAGAAGGCAGTATTTAACTTCAGTACACTTTATGGTCACCATACATAAATAAGGCCTGTTTTGGTTTTCCTTTTTAAAAAAGAAGATTTACTGACAAAGTCTACCCTTCACTCTAATTACAGAAATGCTTTCAAAAAATATCTTGAGTACAGGTGAGGATTCAGTGCACAACAAAACAAATTGTAGTCCCAGTGATTTCAAATAAGGCTTAAGCAAGTTTCACTGTATGTTCAGAGTCTGGGCTTAATAGTAAAAAACAAACAAACCCCTTCCGAGGTTTAAAACAATTTATCTCCTATGAGACAATTTCATTATTTTGGCACTGTACTGGCAGTACATTCTTGGTATAGCAAATTTATGTTTGGATCACAGATGACTACATTAGATTGATTGATTGATTGATTGATTAGATAGATGATAGATAGACAATGTTCCTTTTATTCAGAAAGTGACCAAGTGTTTGTAAGTTGTAGGTGTTTGTATGTAAGTTAGAACTCAGGAAAGTGCCTTCTGTGAATACAAGAACTTAAAATTATAGTCAGGCACAAGACTGAAATTTACTCTCTTGGCCATTTCTAAGGCTGCTCTTCTGACTTCATTTCTGTATCTTAGGCAAACAATTTAAATTCGAATCAGATGTGATAATTTTTCACCCTGGAAAGCCTACCAGATATATTTGATTTATACACAGGTATTGGGGTACACAGATAGTTCAGGCAGAAAACAGCAGACACATATAATATTTGTTGTGTTGAAGAAAGTTCCTTGCCTGTAGGAAAATTGTTAGCATGTGAAGCAGTCTTTAGGTCATGATCTTTATTGGTAAGCGATTCTCATTGAAATCAACAGGACTTATTTCCAAATGAATGCATTTTGACTTGGGTTCTGAAGGCACTATTAAAAGTAAAGACTGTCACAACACGTATTAATTTTGTGGCAAAAATTCAGGAACCTGTAATGTGGAGTCTCAGTGAAAGCAAAAGTCCTGTTTCATATTAAAAAGTGACTATTGTCCCACCAGTGTGGAATACCTGAGGTGGGGTGACCCAGTGGAGGGTCTTCTCAGTGGTGGCACCCTCCATATGGAATTTGTCGCCTTTGGAGGCGTGCTATGTGCTACCAAATATTCAGTTTCATCATTTGCTTAAGGAGCACCTCTTCACACAATGTGCCCCTCCTGATAGTGTTTGGGCATAGGTCTTTTGGATCTTTTGATTTGCTGTACAGCCCACAGGACTCTAATCTTACTGCTGATTTGTACCATTTCTTAATGGCGATATAAATGAAATAGAACAGATAAACGAAACATATGTCACTCTCAGTATGTTTACAACTTACAAGATCCTTCTCACAGGGAGCGCCAGGTTCTCCTTTTGGTCCATCAATGCCCTAAATAGTAAAAAGAAAGAGTCTGGTGTCTGAGGATGTATTTTAAGATATAAAGTTTGTGGAATAAGAAGGGGGTGGGGATTCTCTTTATCTAAACTAACCTACTAACCTATTAATTTTCGGTGGGACTTTTTCCTTGCAGGGCTGAACTTTTCTTGGCTCTGATATTGTGTCAGTTACAGGCAAATGGAAGGTGAATTATTTTCCCTATGCCTGGCAATTCCAGCTGAGCTGTGCTAGGAAATAGTAGGCAGCATGACAGCACTGTAAGTGGCTATATACAATGTGCTTGTTGCTCTTCATGTTTCTTGTAGAAAGTCCCATCTATATAAACTGCTATCAACCACTTCTTCATAGCGAGATCTCATGCGGATGTCTATGCACCTGCAACCCATGTCTGTGAGGCCAGTCACATGGCTCCTTCCGACCCAATCACAACCCTCACTCCCAGGAAGGACTCAAAACAATTCACCTCTCTAATTTGACTCCAGAATTCAGGTTCAGAACACTGCAGAAAAGCAGTTCCCATCCTGCTAGCATATGAATAAAGCCTCAAATGATTAAGAGGCAGTGTTATCTAAAGAGTCACCTGTACCTGCCTGAGCTTGCCAAAGCATTGGCTTTGGAGGCAAGAGCCATTAGACTGTCAGGTAACAGGGAAAAGACTCTCTTCCATGCTTTTGGAACCCCAGGGAGCTAAGTATGGTTTAATAACTGCTAGTCTTTTAAAAACCTCTGAAGACACATTTATAGAAGTCTGTGTGGGTTGAATTGTGCTGCACTTTTTCACGCAACACACAGATAAAACATGGTAATTGTTCCCACAAGAGGCAGTGATGGCCACTAACTCAAATGGCTTTAAAATATGAGTAGAACAACATATGGAGGAAACAGCTATCAACTGCTACTAGCTAGTGTATCTATGCTCTTCCTCCACTGTCAGAGGCAGTGTGAGGCGAAGAGATTCACAAGTGGAATCGAGCTGGACACTCAGAGAACAGGATGCTGGAGTCTGGACTTAGATGGGCCTTTGGCCTGATCGAGCGAGGCTTATGTTTCTCTTTCTTATGCTTATGCTCTTAAGCACCTGATATATAATACACACAAGTGAAAATTAACTTTTTTTCTGGTAATTAGCATCTATGACAACCGTCTAGTCCCGAATTATGTTGAAGACAGACATACCGGTGGACCAGACAAGCCCATTTCTCCTGTCTCTCCTCTCTCCCCCGCTATTCCGGGGTTTCCTTGGTCTCCTTTCAATCCTTTCGGACCCTACAATGTAAAGGAACAGCATGTTTCCCCCCCTCATCACCAGATAGATTCAGAGTTATGAACACACACATTCTGCACATGCCCACCCAAAGTAGCCCTCCATATTCAGTAGTCTGCGAACTCTGAAAAGGGGTTGGCGGACTTGGCAAGGGAAAATCAGGTCAGTATTATACACATATACTGACAGGCACTTTCCTTTAACAAGTTTCTATAAGCTAAAATTAATAATTTCCTAATACAGCCTGCTAGAAAACATCTGTCAGCCCACAAAACATATGTAAATGGTAGGTGCCGAATGGAAGCACCAGAAAGCTCTTTTATTAAAAGAACTGATACTCACTGCAGACAAGTGGACAACAGAGTCCCTTACTGTTACTTTGAAATGTAATTGCTCAAGTAACAACCTACATCTATCACCCCAGTCCCCTAACAAATACCCTTTTCCATTATGTGTGCAGATGCAGCCATAGAAAGAATGCTGGGAACACAGAGGGTGGTATTTTACGAGAGCATAACCAATGAAATGAATGGACCTAACTCAGCCATGTTCCAGAATTTCAATGGGTCTCCTCTGAGTAAACCTTAGTTGAACACCACCCATAAACACAAATGCAGATTTTTAAACTGAAGGATAGAATTTGAGGGGAGGGAGTTGTTTTGCCAAAAGAAGTCACAGGAACTTTAAGAAGAAAAGAAAAGAAACCTCAGGCTGCTTGTTACCTATCAGATTGCACATCTTGTCCAGATACTCGCTGAGTTAGTGGGATGTGCAAAAACCTGGGGAGCCAAAATAGAACAGAAAGAGGAGACAGGCTGGACACAAATCCTGCTAGTGAACAGATGCTGAGAACTACAGCAGCTGATGCCACCCTGACTGAGGGCAAAGTGGCCATTCCAGGCTCCAGCCAAAAAAGGGCCTACTGATCTCTTTAAAGTGTGGACCATGACTTTCTCAGGGAGCCTCTGTGAGGAGGCTCTATTTAGGAATCTAACCTTGTTTTCCAAGCCGCTTTATGAATTCCTTCAGGGATCTCCCCACCCCTCAGATTATCAGAGACGCTATACCAGGCACTTACACACTCATTTCCCATAGTGTGAGTATGTGTGTGTAATGCACCTTGTATACCAAACAACTGTATCTGTGAAAACAGTATTTAGTAATAGATATTGAAAACAGACATACTGGGAGACCACTCATGCCAACATCTCCTTTCTCTCCTTTTTGTCCTATGAGTCCGGAGCTTCCTTGGTCTCCTTTCGAACCTTTAGGACCCTGTAATTTAAAGGGGGGGGGTGGAATGTAAGATAATTGGGTTTTAATTAATAGTATTCATTATTTTCCAGTGTTACTCTGTTACAATATTTTTTATTTTGATTGTGTTAGAGGAATGGCTGACAATCAAACACTGATTAAGAAGTGGAATGGAATTTAATAGATCACGTGGATGTGACCACTTCAAAGCACAGGAAACTTCAATAAAGATTCGGACATGCACACACTCATCCTGCACACAACAATCTTAAGTATTTATTTTGAATTAGATGTAAATTAAATTACTGACTGCAATAATTTGATCATGTATCGTGGAGGGGTGCTTAATAAAGACTCGGATGGAAAGATGCAACATAGGATAGTGGCACTGCCTTCCCTCTCTGTGCTCAGGAATGATTGGAGGGTGGAGGAGAGCTTTAGTTGCGGTTGCTTGAATACTTTATTTGGGAAATGGCAATCAGGTGTGAACCTCACAGAGACCAAATCATATCAAAATTAAAACCATTGCAATTAATATATATATTTACAATTATTGTCTCTGTATTCCTCACACACACATACACACACTCAACATGCCATGCAGATTAAAAATTAGTAGATTGTCAAGTAGGTTGTCCATATTCCAAGAATATGGAATGGTTGGGAAAACTGCAGGATGAAGAGTTTGCAATTTGCCTATATTTGCTTCTGAAGACTGCATGCATTCCAACCACTTTAGTAACTCTTAAACATTTAATAGGTAGCTTCAGCCTATTACAGAACTTTAGTCACACAATTGAATACAAATTTATTAATAATGCCCCCCACACCTTCTCTCCATCAACTCCAGGTGGGCCAGGCAATCCAAGTTCCCCCTGGAACAAAAAAAGGGATAAATCAGAGCAATGACCACATCATGAATCTAACCAATAAAAATCTTTTCCCCCTCCACCAAAGAACTATATATTGCAGTACTCAATATTTTAAAGGTGCATGATTGATGTTACATATTTCAAGGGAAGTGTCAAATTTATTTAAGCCGAGACAAAGCCCTATACCGCTTGTGACCTGGTGACTTTTCAACAAACCTTCCAAACAGAGATTAAACTAGAGGATCTTCAGCCAGCATGTGGGCTATTTGATCATTCAATTCATGCCCAATGCCATTGGCAACACTGTTTTATCTGGAACCAATAAAATTGTGGCCTAATTTGAATCCAACACTTGTCTCTTGCTTCCTTTGCCATCTGCACCATGGTCTCACTATGCCTGGGCCCACAAACAAGTGATTATAGACACTTGTTAAAATTCTTCTCCCTTTGCTAATTTTGAAACTTTGAACACATTACCCACCACTCTGACTCCCCCAAAGTTATCCAAGGGGATATGTCATGAACAGAAGATTCACATATAAACCAAGCTTAGTGTTGCCAAGCAGGTACTGAGTACAGTACAGAACAAAATACATTTTATGTAAAAGGGAGTAAAACCCAACCTTTGGTCCTGGAGCTCCTTGGGGGCCTGGGGGCCCTTGGGGACCTGGTGGGCCCTGGAACAAAAGACAGCAAATTATCTGTTAACTGCTGTTAATACAAACATTCTGAATTAACAGAGATGAAAAACAACTGGCAACAAAATCTATGGTTAGCAGGTCATTTAGTTTCCAACTTAAGTCCATCTTCCATAATGTAGATAATTTCCCCAAGAGGCTAGGAAGGCGATGATCAGAAACAACAGAGAAAGGTGGGCAGTGGCTCCATGACCCCCTGCTGCTTTTTCTGCCTGTCTCCAAAGGAGTCTTCAGAATTCTCAACCATCAGAGCACAGCTACAGTTTCCCTGGCAGATGACTAGAGCAACACCTAGCTAGGACAGAGGACAACTCCCCTTGGGAGTTCTGCCATCTTAATGTAATGATGATGGGAATAGTGAGCCAAATGTAAGCACTCTTAAATCCCACTGATTTCAGCATGAAATGTGAAGCATATTTTCAAAATAATGCCTAATGCAATTTTAAAGAAGCAAGCCAGAAACTATGAAACAAAGCAATTAAACACATTCATTACTTGATTATCACTGTGTCTGACATCATGCTGCCAATGATTCAACCTAAGGGGTTATGTCATTATTTTGTTAACAGAAATCAAATGTTTGGTAGAAAATTTCTGAGGACCATGATCAAAAAATCTAAAGCTGAAAAGCCACATGCTAGGCCATTAAAAAAAAAAATCCACACAGGCATCTGGCACATAACAATTTTACCGTCAATCTGAGTTTCCCTGCAGCCTGTTATAAAACAGTTAGAATAGTTTTCAAATGTATTAAGAATTAAATATTTATGCTATTCAAATACTTTTCCAATTGAAAAGACCATCATCTAAACATTTTTTATTGTTGAGAACATTATTATATAACACCCCCCATTTGATCTGAAAGGACAAACTGAAATTCTACCCCAATCAGTCTCCTTGCAGTCATTATGGAAGTTACAACCCACTAAGTAACGAAGAGCTGCTTATTTCATTTGTGAGTCACTTCCACCAGATGTGCCTGAATTTGCCTACAGCTGTTTCTAGTGGTTTCTAAAAACAGTTTTGATGGTCACCACACTGAACAGCTTAGCTGCTTTTGGCCTATTCAGAAACAACATAGATACCACTATAGGCACAAATTATTGCACTAGCCTAGCATGAACTGTATAAAGGATTCCACATTCGACTCTCACTTCCTTCCAGAGCATCCAGACATTGTTGCCTTGTCATAACATTTCTCTTTCAAGGTCCTTTGCCCTTGATTGTCCCTTGCTTTTGATGACAGATTTGGTGGTGGAGTTGTAGCAAAAAGCTCTGACAACGTGGACATTTTGCTATGGCTTCTGTGGACCATGCCCAAATTCCTCAAACTGGCTTGTATGTTGGACATTTGATTCTATTTGAATATCAATCTTGCCATCATGTCCTTCTTTGTAGGCTTTCCAAAGGTGGGAAACAGGACACTGAGCCAAATCACCCTTTGGTCTGATGTATCAGGGCTCTTCTTATGTTACTAAAATTTAGTGCCACTTCATGTTGAAGCAAATTGTATAATTATCACATTATTATCATAAAGGTTACCTTGAGAGCTTCCAAGATTCTACCATCGTAGTCAATTACTACTGTATCACCCTGTTCTCCTTTCAGGCCTGGAGGACCCTACAAAGAAAAGAAAAGGTAATTGTAAACTTTATGGGAATAGAAATAATTTTCTGCTTTTCACATGCTATTAAGAAGTCACAGTAAATTCTAGTTTCATACTTAAATACGGTGCTTTAATTGCTACAGTCTAGATAATAACTGTTCACTGGATGAAAGTGGAATAAACCACCTATGCTGTGACAGTCCCATTAAGGCCCATTGGGTACTGGAGGTCCTGCTCTTAGAGCCATCATTAGTTAAGATAACCTTGGCAGATGCTTTTGCAGTAGTAGCAACACAACTACGGAATTCCTCCACCAGGGAAATCCTCCAAGCACACTCTCAATGTCATGAGCTATGAAAATATTTTTGTTCCTCTATGCTTTGGCACAACAATCCTATGCTTGTCTACTCAGAAGTAAATAAGAAGTCAGATTCCAAAGGAGCTTATTCAAAGGGAAGCAGCTATAGGGCTGCAGCCAAACAGTGCAAATCTCTATGTATGTCTACTCAGTAGTAAATCCCCTTTGAGTTCAATGATGGAACCACCCAGTTAAGCGTGTCTAGGGCTGCAGTCTAAATCTTACTGTCTCTTCACACATCTTGCACCCACCTCCATTTCTGTTGGACCTTTTCTCTTAAGCCCCCAGCGCCCCCCCCCCCGGCTCCAGCCTCGCAGGTGGAGCCAAACACCATAAATAACTGCCCCCTCCTCCTGGATCAATCTCCTGCCCTCTTCTTTCTGCAACACAATCATCAGAGAGCTGCCAGTCCCTGACAATGATTCATGACATAGGTCCTGGTGCAAAATGATTCGAATGCACTTCAATATGGAATGCAGAGATGTCATAGCACATGGAACCTCCCTTTGAGGTTTTCAATGGCCTATAAAAGTCAAAACTAGTACCCAACCCATTTTATAAGTCCACACACAAATGTCAAAGACTGAAATTCAAGGAAACCATTTTCTACTCCAGAATATTTATACTGATTGTATTGTTGACAACGGGGAAAATCCCTAGCTTTTGCATAGTTAATTTATCTTCCACAAATCTCACAGTGTATGTTTATTTCAGCTTGAGTGTTTTTTTTAGCAAGCTAAGGAAAGAACAAAAGTAATTCATACCCTTGGTCCAATGTGTCCATCTGCTCCTCTTTCACCAGGTTCACCCTGAAAATAAATGTTTGTTACTCTAAAATATTGATTCAGAGACAAGATACGTCACATATCTATGTGTCTTGAGGAGCACAGCATAAGCAATAGCAGGCTTAAAAGACCTTCACACAATCCAGCTGCAAAACAAATCAGCCAAATCAGATACAAGATAATAAAACCGCCCTGCAGGTTTTAGTGTAACAATATGCACACCACACTGCTGCAAAACCAACTAACTTTTGAACAAGAAATTAGCCTGGCATATAAACTTAATCATGTCACGATTATACTTTTGCTTTCACATATTGTATTTTGTGCTTGCATTGTTTACACTGTCAAATATTTCTTTTTGTAATCTCTGTAGTTTATGAAAAATTAACATGGCAAGTAGCAAAAAGACACTCTAGCACGTCAAATCTTTATAAATTAAGATAGTTGCCACATTTACTGTAGGTATTCTGAAACACTACGCTCTTCAGTTTTCCAGCATAAAAAGAGCTATAACCTAATAAAGAGGAAGATAAGTTTGATGCAGACTTCATGAAATACAGATTAGCTCTAAAGGATTAGCAACCTGTCTAAATGGACGTAGCATAAACAAATGTTTCCCTTTCTTCAAGAAGAAGACTCATGAAAAATTACATAATCAGTTCTAAAATATTTTATCTTGGAATGACCAAAGAGGCAATTAAAAGAACACTCTTTTCCCATCTTCCTAACTGACTGAACAGAGAAGCATACCAATGAACGTTGCACTGGTTCAAGCCATACATTTTTGTCCCCTCTCTGCTGGCTTGCTCCACTTCCTCCTTCAGTGGGGAAAAGCTATTAAGTTCAGCTGGGTGGGTGCTTCAGAAAGCAAGAAAGGTATCACCATTATGGTCATATGTCAGGGGCATCTAGCTCAATGCAGCTGGCCAGTTTACTGTTTTATCATTTCATATCACACCTATCTTCTTTCCTGGAAGACTGAAAAAGTAGGAGGCTTAAATGAGACCTGCTGTTCCTACAGTAATGCAGTTCTGTGTGCATCATGGCAGGTTTTTAAGAATGCAAATTGTAATTGCTTGGTGGGCAGGATAATTACCAGAGGCAATATGGAGAAGGGAATTTAATTCTGCTGTGGTCCAGGGAAAACAATCCTCTTCTGTATCTGGTATTTTATTTCAAAGGAGCTCAGTTGGTTAGAGCCTGGTGCTGATAACGCCAAGTTTGCAAGTGCGATCCCCGTATGGGACAGTTGCATATTCCTGCATTGCAGGGGGTTGGACTAGATGATCCTTAGGGTCCCTTCCAACTCTACAGTTCTAGGATTCTATGAATCAAATAGGGATTATCAGAGGCAATTTCCTCAGCCCCTCAGCAGAGGAAGAAAGGGTTAGATTCTTTCTCCATATTAGCTCTGACATTACTAATTATCAACACCCCCCCCGAAGCAATTTGCATTGCAAAAAACTTGCAGGTTAAATGCAAATACACTTTTAACTCAAGTCTAGACTGGGCATCCTTCTTAAATGGAGATTATGATTTATTTATATTTCATCTATAGGTCTTCATTTTGCTTTGAGCCTGACATTCAGAATAGAATAGGGGTCACCACCCCTTTTGGGTTTGTGGGCACAGTTGCAATCTGAAGAAATTTCAATTTTTTTCCCTCCAAGCCTATTTTTTGGGGGTGGGCAGTGGAAGCAAGAGCACCCCAGCTGTAATCTCCAGAAAGATCCTCCCCACAAAAATCCCTCTATGTTGGACACTGCATTGGTGACCCATGGATCAGAAAATCTTCAGGTAATAAAGAAACCTGCAGCTCATATGATACAATGCCCTAGAAGAGGCTGATTACAGATACAGTGTGGTGTAGTGGTTAAGAGCTGTGGACTCGTAATCTGGTGAACCGGGTTCGCGTCCCCACTCCTCCACATGCAGCTGTTGGGTGACTTTGGGCTAGTTACACTTCTCTGAAGTCTCTCAGCCTCCCTCACTTCACAGAGTGTGCTTGTTGTGGGGGAGGAAGGGAAAAGGAGATTGTGAGCTGCTTTGAGACTCCTTAGGGTAGTAATAAAGCGGGATATCAAATCCAAACTCCTCTTCTTCTCTTTTATTTTATTTTTTTTGGAAAAGGACTCCCAACTCTTGAAAATATTTCAGTTCTCTATTTTCCTTGGGCTAATGTTATGCTGATCATGCAAAACAAAGATACTTATGCTATTTTACATTCCATCTTGATTTCATGATACAGTATTTCCAAACTAACCTATTTGCTTCTTCCTGTTACCAGAGCAAATAAACATGCCATCTATGAAATAATGTCGTTTGCTGTAGGGACTTATAAAATTTGTACACTCTGTTGTCATTTCCTGTACTGGTAATCAAATTATTGAATTACCATGCATTAAATTAATTAGCAGATTCGTGTTTGTGTGTGTTTTTTACTCTGCATGTCTTTATGTTAGAATGATTCTACATTTTATTTCATAAAAAATTAATGCAGTATTGTTTTTTATCCTGTATTAGCAGAGAAAATGAACGTTCTATCTTAATTTGCCTTAATTTGGCAGTTTTTGTTCTAATTTAATGGTGCCTGGTGTGGAGGACAGAGCTCCATAAGTGCAGGATAAAACATTCAAAGAGCCAGGGTTTGAGGTCACTAGGTATGGGAAGTTGGATGTGCAGCACCAGAAGCCCTGCTAGCACACTAGCAATTTCTGATAGCTATGTGCCAATAGCAGCCAAAGCTCATTCCATCGCCATCCTCCCATGTGGAAATCCAAGTGCATACAGCTCTTTAAACCACACTAGGTGCCCTGCTTTTCAGCATTCGCCATCACATAGACAAAAGGGCTCAAGCTGTCTCACCAATTCAACATGAAACGGAATTTCATGTGAACCTGGACCTCACCATTTCACAGTAAGCATGCAAATACCCTGCTCTGCACCATTCATGTCTTGTGCGTGAAACATACATCGAGAATCATATGGAAAGGAAGAGGCTTGGGAGGGGAAGGAGTTACATAAGAAAAGAAGCAGTTGGAGAGCAGATTAAGCAGGACCCTCCCAACACCTCTCTGATCCAAAATGGTCATCATCCTGAAACAAAAATGACCACCTGTGTTTTGATGCATACATTTGATTACCATGGTTCATTTTGCTCTCTGTTACCAAGCAGGGTTAATACTAGTCTTGGGCTATGATCCAAGGGAAGTCTTCTACATGTGGACTTTTTCAGCTACAAAAAGTTTTCTTCAAACATCTGATAAGCTGCTCCTGAATGTTGGAGAGCATGGCAGTGAAACATCCCATTAGATGTGAGGGGATGCTGCTGTAAATGCAAGTTGCAATTTCATTGCGAATGAAGCATTTTGCATGTTCATATCCAGACCTTACTATCCTTCCCATTTGATACTTACCTTTGGCCCTGGTAGACCATTTATTCCATTCACTCCTATTGGGCCAACACTTCCTGGTTCTCCCTGTAATGTTTGAAGGAGGTGCAATGGAAAACTCTCAGTTTCTAAGCAGGCCAGGTGCTAGTCTCACTATCCTTTCCAATGTGATACTTACCTTTGGCCCTGGAAGGCCATCTGTGCCTTTCTCTCCTGTTGGGCCAACACTTCCTGGGTCTCCCTGTAAAGTTTGAGAGAGGTGCAATGGAAAACTCTCAATTTCCAAGCAGGCCAGGTGCTAGTCTTACTATTCTTTCCCATGCGCCACTTACCTTTGGCCCTGGTAGACCATCTGTGCCTTTTTCTCCTGCCGGGCCAGGGCTTCCGGGTTCTCCCTGAAATGTTTGAAAGAGGTGCAATGGAAAAGTTCCAGGGCTGGATCCAGATTCTGCTAGCAGAAGCCCGCACAAGGCATTCTACTCGCACAATTTCCTTCTCTCTCCTCCCCCTGTGCCCTGCCATTTGCTGGAGTGGGTGGGAGAACCCCCAGATCAGTGGGGAGAGGGTAGGAGAGGGGAGATTGTTTTGTTAAGCAAACAGATATGCTTGCATTGATATGAATGATGCCTAACCTCACTATCCTTTTCCATATGCTGCTTACCTTTGGCCCTGGTAGCCCATCAATGCATTTGTCTCCTACTGAGCCATTGCCTCCTGGTTCTCCCTGTAATATTTGAAGGAGGTGCAATGGAAAACGCAGTTTCTAATCAGGGCATGCGCTAATCTTACTATCCTTTCCCATGCGTTGCTTACCTTTGGCCCTGGTAGACCATCTATGCCTTTCTCTCCTATTGGACCAGGGCTTCCTGGTTCACCCTGCAATGTTTGAAAGAGGTGAAATGGAAAAGTCTCAATTTTTAAGCAGGGCAATAAGACCCAGTACAAGCAGCTGGACATCTGGGAGGCTGGGTAAGAAGAGTCACCACCACTGCCCTCCTCAGCACTGCCCTCTGTTTCTGTCAGCCTCCTCTGGAGGACAGATGAGGAAGCCAGATGTGAACCATCTAGTTAAAAGACCATTCTTCTGCTGTACTGTATTTATTGTCCGTTAACTTTCATTTTGCTCTATACTTAGGCGTTAGGTCTAGATTATATTTTTGTAATATTGAAGACAGTATATTCTACGTTTCTTGCTGAATTGTTGTTGTCTTTACAAAACTGCTTTCTCCCCAATCAATGTTTTGCAGTTTAATAGGAAAAAGGGAATTTGTTGTAAGCTGCTTTAGGAACAGCTCACTGTGCAAATGTGCCATATACATAAACTTAAATGAACTAAACACCCTTCAATCTTTCCCGTGCTCTGCTTACCTTCGGCCCTGCTAGACCATCTAAGCCTTTCTCTCCCATTGGGCCAATGCTTCCGGGTTCTCCCTATAATGTTCGAAAGAGATGCAGTGGAAAACTCTCAGTTGGTAAGCAGGGCATATGCTAATCTTAGCATTCTTCTCCATGCACTGCTTACCTTAGGCCCTGGTAGCCCATCTATGCCTCTCTCTCCCACTGAGCCAGCGCTTCCTCGTTTTCCCTGTGGTGTTTAAGGAAGGGCAATGGAACTCTCAGTTTCTGAGCAGGTATCATCAAGTCTTAGTATATTTTCTGATGTGCTGCTTACCCTTGCTCCTGGTTGCCCTTTTATGCCTTTTTCCCCAGTCTGACCAATGCTTCCTGGATTTCCCTGTAGTGTTTGAAAGAGGTGCAATGGAAGACTTTAAGTTTTCAAGCAGGGCATGTGCTAAATCTTAGCCGTCATTCCCATGCACTGCTTACCTTTGGCCCTGGTAGCCCATCCATGCCTCTCTCCCCTGTTGGGCCAATGCTTCCCCGGTTTCCCTGTCAATTTTGAAAGAGGGAGAATGGAAAAACTTGGTTTCTTAGCAGGCTATGTGCTTAGGATCTTGTTATCCTTTCCCATGTAATACCCACCTTTGGCCCTGGTAGACCACTCATGCCTCTTTTTCCCACAGGGCCAATGTTTCCTGGTTCTCCCTGTATTATTTGAAAGAGGTGCAATAGGAAACTCTAAGTATCTAAGCATGGATTGTGCTAATCTTAGCATTCTTTCCCATGCACTGCTTACCTTTGCCCCTGGTAGACCATCTATGCCTCTCTCCCCTACTGGGCCAGGACTTCCTGGTTCTCCCTATAGTGTTTTAAAAAAGGTGCAATGGAAAACTCTGTTTCTTAACAAGACATGTGCTAGTCTTTTATCAAGTCCCATGTGCTCCTTACCATTGGCCCTGGTAGACCATCTATGCCTCTCTCCCCTACTGGGCCAGGACTTCCTGGTTCTCCCTGTAGTGTTTAAAAGAGGTGCAATGGAAAACTCTCAGTTGCTCACCAAGGAAAGTGCTAGCCTTTTTATCCTTTCTCATGCACTGCTTACCTTTGCCCCTGGTAGACCATCTATGCCTCTCTCCCCTACTGGGCCAGGACTTCCTGGTTCTCCCTGTAGTGTTTTAAAAAGGTGCAATGGAAAACTCTCAGTTTCTCACCAAGGCAAGCACTAGCTTTTTTTATTCTTTCCCATGCACTGCTTACCTTTGGCCCTGGTAGACCATCTATTCCTTTGTCTCCCATTGGGCCAACACTTCCTGGTTCTCCCTGGAGAGTTTATAAGAGGTGCAATGGAAAAATTTCAGTTTCTGAACAGGACATGTGCTAGTCTTTTATCCATTCCCATGTGTTCCTTACCTTTGGCCCTGGTAGACCATCTATTCCTTTATCTCCCATTGGGCCAACGCTTCCTTGTTTTCCCTGTAGCATTCAAAAGAAGTGCAAAGAACACACTCATTTTCTAAGAAGGGTGTTCATCAGTTTTACTGTACCATTCAAGAAGATGCTTACCTTTGGCCCTGGTAGACCATCTATTCCTTTCTCTCCCATTGGGCCAACACTTCCTGGTTCTCCCTGTAATGTTTGAAAGAGGTGTAGTGGAAAACTCTCAGTTTCTAAGCAGGCCAGGTGCTAGTCTTACTATTCTTTCCCATGCACCACTTACCTTTGGCCCTGGTAGACCATCTTTGCCTTTGTCTCCCATTGGGCCGGGGCCTCCAGGTTCCCCCTGTAGTGTTTAAAAAAGGTGGAGTGGAAAACTCTTAGTTTTTGAGCAAGGCAAGTGCCAGTCTTTTTATGCTTTCCCATGCGCTGCTTACCTTTGGCCCTGGTTTACCGTCTATGCCTTTGTCTCCCATTGGGCCAACGCTTCCTTGTTTTCCCTGTAGCATTCAAAAAAAGTGCAAAGAACACTCTCATTTTCTAAGAAGGGTGTTCATCAGTTTTACTGTACCATTCAAGGAGATGCTTACCTTTGGCCCTGGTAGTCCTTCATTGCCCTTCTCGCCTATGGGCCCAATACTTCCTTGTTCTCCCTGAGATTAATACAAATTAAGGTGAACATTACAATCTTGCTTTCACCCCAAAGTCCAAATATTGAGCATCCTTCAAAAAGAATTCAGGCTCTAAATGACAGTCTTTAAACACGGTACAGCTGTTCTGATGGCTATTCAAGCTATTCTTTAAGAATGGTTGAGCCCCATAGGACCAAAGCGAAAGGGAAAAACAATCTTTAATTTCTGATTCAGTTTGCTCTATGTAGTGTAGAATATGACTCTCAATCACCAAAAATATTTAGGATTGAAATTTAACACGATCAACCTGTATGCCAATACTGCATTGATTCTACTTTGTTACCCATAATATATATGATTGGGGGCGGGGAGCTACAAAAAGGAAGTTTACCTTTGGCCCTTGAATCCCTGGTTCTCCTGGGATTCCAGCATCACCCTGATGAAATAGAACACACATAGGTGACACTGAAATACAAAAGTGCATTAAGTTTCCCAGGGTCAATGCTGGCAGAAGCTCAACAGTTCACACTGTAAGCCTAACCAGAAAAGCAACTGCCAAATATTTTTGATCCAGAAGTTGGGACTTAATTTCTAATACTTAATTTCTAACTGTTCAGAAGAGAGAAAGAGAGATTTCATTTATTAGCTCAGAGTAGTCTTATTTGCAGTGTGGATAAATCATGAAGACATCACTCATTATCTGTGGAACACACTGAAATGTAATCCTTAAACGTGTTTCCTAAAAATACTGTAGCCATAGGTTATGTGCAGTTCTGAACAGCATGAATTAATAATAAAGTGTTTTCCAACTTGGCCACAGCTTCTTGGTGGCCCTTCTAAGGTCCATTATATGGAAAAGGATCTTTAGCTAACACAGTCCAAAATAAATACACACATATCCTGCCCCCGACTCAGCTGCCTTGGAGAAATATATACAGATATTTGCTTCTTAAAACTCCAGTCCAGATATTAGCAAACCACTCCATTTGGACAGTTTCTAGAGGGGTAGCTGTGATCACTTCTTGCAGCAAGAATGGCAGAGTCTTGTTACACCTTAAAAACTGTTATGGCAGAAGCTTTCATGTACTGGATCAGCTTCAGGGATACAACAGCACAGAGTGAATAATGTTTGATCTACCATATCCATGGATGGGTGAGCCCCATGTGATTAGCTCTGATTACAATGCAATAGTTACACAACTCCCCTGTAGTTTGGGATGTTGCTGGATGCTACTGAAATATCAAGAGCTTTGCTCCTCCCTTGCTCATTCTGCTGCTGCGCTGGGCAAGAAACAAACCATGGTCTGCTCTGGATCAGAGGATTGCTTTGCGCTATTGTATTGCTGGGGTTTTTTTTGTTTTTTTTTAAAAGGTTATTTTAAATGTGTTTAGTAGTTTTAACTGCCATGTTATTTTACTTTCAAGTTGGAGATATTTTGTGACTCTGTTGTGATAACTGAGTTGTGAGGTAGAAATAGATAGATAGATAGATAGATAGACAGACAGACAGACAGACAGACAGACAGGGTTGGGAACATGATGTCTCAATGCAGATAGCATTTGAAAGAAAGAAACATAAATAACTTACTTTTCCTCCTGGAATACCAGGCTCACCCTTCAAAACAAATAAGTGAAGCACGTTATGTTTGACTTAAAAATATCAGGAATGAAAACATTTTTTTTCCAATGTCTAGGAAATGTTACAAATAAAATTGTACCGTTTTCAAAACAAAACAAAACGCAGCCAAGCTCATTAAAAATGTTGCTGGGCTGTCAATCTTTTTGGGGCCCAAAGGTCCATTTGCAATTTAGAGGAAGCGACATGGGCACCTCTATAAAATGGCTGTTGGGTGTAACCAGTCACAAAACTTAAATAGAAACACAATACCTGAGGCCATCCAACAAAGCTGAATGTTGGAAGATTCAGAAAAAGGAAACACTTTTTCATACAATGCATAGTTAAAACTATGGAATTCCTTACTGCAAGCTTTAAAAGGGAATTATTGGGGTAGGGAGAGAGAAAGGCCCACTGCACAAACAGAAGCCCTTGTGCTGACAGGACTCACTAGCTGAATCCTGCCCACTATGATTATTACCCTTTCCTCACCTGCAGGTCTCAGGGTGGATTTCAGCATTTTTTAATTCAGTAAGAAAAAACAGTCAAAACAAAACACAGTCGCAGGAATAGGGTGGGTCCTCAAAACATGATGGGAATAATTCAGTTTAGAGCTAAGGAGATCGCTCTGTCAGCACGAGCATTTCTACTCGCCTGCTATAACGATCTCCCTCTCCTCTGCCCACGCGCTGTTCTGGGGGGTTCTTTCAACTCATCCTAGCCTATTGGTGGTGGGGTGGGGTGGGGGCACACAGTGGGAAGATTGCTTCTGAGAATATACCACCAACCACCAACATATGTTTAGCAGCCATGTGGAAACATTTCTCTTCTTCCAGGCCTTTGCCTAATTAAACAACCTATGGCCTTTTAAAATCTCTCTGCGTGGAGGTGTTGTTTTATTTGTTATTATGTTACGTATTTTTGTGTGTTTATATTGTAAACCGTGCTGTGATCCTCAAATGAAGAGTGGTATATAAATGTAATAAATAATAATAATAATAATAAATAAAAAATTCACTCATGGCCTGTGATCTTTCACGTCAAGATGCTGTAAATATAGTACCCTTGAAAGGCTTGTGAAAGGGCAGTGGGTCATCCATGCAGTAGCACGCACAGGATGCGGAAGTGGAAATGGGTATTTCTCCTATGACGAAATACACTTGGGAGTTAAGTTTGCTAGCATGGTATCTTATTACAAATGTTCTGACACTTAAAAAGAGGTCAGCAAGTCTTTTGATAGTCTAGGTTTTGGCACTTGTAGTTCTCATGCGCCACAGTCAGTGCATGTAGCAATTAAAAAATATTACAATATCGATGTAAAGAAATAACCTAAATAAGTCCTGACAAAAGAGCTTATGCGAAATGTTTGTAGGACAACAAAAGACGGAAGAGAACGAAAAAGTGCTTGGGGAAAGAGGCTCACCTTATTTTTTCTGATGGTGCAGTACAGAAAGCTGACTCGTAAAAACAAACGAGACTCTGACTGTTTCATAAGCCCTAGACAATTAAGCCTGACAATTGTTCTAAACTCAACATGGCACAGATGGTAGACATGTATTTAGGGGTAGTGATTAGATGGCCAAAGCATAGTCAAGGAAAGGAGCTGTATAAAACTATTATAGAGCAGAATGAGGAAGAGGAGGAGGTTACACACATCTGAGGTAGGCTAGGCAAGCTTCTCATGCTTAATATGTGAAATCAATCCATTAGGATATGTTTTAATACCATAGATTGCATACTAACCATGATACCAGCTTCTCCAGGTTGTCCTTTCTCACCCTAAAGAAACACAAATCTAAGTTATTTAAATAAAGAGACAATGAATGCATTTCTAAAATTACTTTTTCAAAACGCTCCCCTCCCACCTAAAAAGCACAACAGTGAAGAAGAGAAGCTTAAGGAGATTGCGTTATTTCAGTTATTTCATTGACTTAGGGAATGTAGAAATGTTGCCATGTCTTGATGATTTAGATTAGTGTCATTAATAAAGTGAAAATACATACAGGTATGCTATGGTTCTATTTACTGTGGATTAACATTGAACACATAAACTGTATCTCATCTCAGTTATCTTTGCTTGGTAGATAATGACTGCTAATTCTCCTAATTCAACAGCAGGGAATTTAGTGATTAATTTAATGACTAAGGACTGAGTATGAATGGTTAGTTAATAAAAGACTACTGTGAAGATCATTTTTATGACATAACTACCGCTTGCCCTACAGAACAATCCCATGGGCACTGCCAAAAGAGATTGCTGCTGCAGCAGCAAGGGAAACTTGAATGTTGATAAAACCCCAAAGCCTGCCATATTGCTAGAATCTACAAGCAGAATTGTCAGAATATTAGCTGCTCGTTGCAAAATGCAAGATAACCATTCCAAGGCAAGCCGCCACCACAAAGCTTTGTTGACTAGATTATCGTCCCTGTTCAACGCAAACAGTTTGAAGATGAGTTCTGCCTCTGGTTTCAAGATATTGAAGAGTGATTTCCCTTCGCTCTTACTCTTTGCTCCAAAAATGCCTGTATCCTTCCCCTAGCACCTTGATACATCTGAGTTCTAGGCTCAGGAACTTATAGCTGAAATGCATTCATGAGCAGGATATCCCCGCAAAACATGCATTTTAATTTTCAACAGTTATCTTAGCTAATAACTACGCCTTACAGGAAGGCCTGGGGGTCCCCTTGGGCCATCTTTTCCTGTGTCTCCAGGGGGCCCTCTTGCACCCGGCTGTCCAGGAGGACCTGGCGGACCAGCAGCGCCATCATTACCTTGATCCCCCTATAAGAAGTTTAGACAAAACATCGCAATGTGAAAAAAAGAAAAACAAAGTCTTTATGGGTGGACTGTGGCTGCAAACTCACTGCATAGCAAAATGAGAGAGGGAAAGAAAGAAAACAGGACACATGGTCAGGGAATCAGTATGTTTGAGTTTAAAGATAAAACCTTGAGCCTGCAAACTGACTGACCTTTCTATGGTACGTAAACTTACTGAAAGAGAAGAAATTTATGCCTAAGGTTTCTTGGTGTTTGTTTTATTCTTCCAAACAATTCATCTAATCACAAATATTGGTAATTAGTATTTCTAACTCATCCGTGTCCAATTTGTGTGCCTGCATGGTACAGAATGGCATATTCTGTTTCTGCTTGCAGACATTGGACTCCGATACTGCCTAGTTTTGAGAAATGATTAGTGAAAGGTAAAGCAACTAAAGAATGAACCCCAGTTCTTTAAATACCACAGTACTATCGCGAGAAAGTAAGAGATAAAACTACCACCCGGATTATGCTTGTAAAACAACATTCTTTATCTGAGTATACATATAGTAAAGCAAATCTTTAAAATATCCAAAAATGCTAAACCTCAAAATTAGCATCAGTTTATTTTTACATGGATAACTTAAGAGTTCTGGCATCTAGAAGATGCCAGAATTACTGTAATTATTACATTTATATCCAGCCTTTCTTTCACAGACATAAATGAATTTGATTTTTATGAAGGGTTCAAAGGCATTCTCCCATCTAGGTATTGACCAAATCCAGGCTTGCTTAGCTTCAGCAAATTTGTTGTATCATGTGTCTTTAGATCATACCTAATTTATTATCTTGGGGGGGAAGGAGGAATCTAGTAACTTTCTGATTTATTTATTTTTACAACATTTTAATGCATTCTGTAAAAAACACAAATCATTGATTATAAAGGAGAAAGGGTTGGATGTCACAGCAAGAATACACACAGATGTAGAATGCTAGCATACATTGCACACCATGCTCATGGAGCGCGTACATTTACTATCAACATCTAGTGAACACAAGAGAAGACTCAAAACAGATATAATGTTGGTTGTATAATAAGTACACCAATTATGTAATAAGTGCACTAGTAATCTGGTCACAATCTACAGAATTATGCAACTGTGTGAGCAGCAGAGGATTTTATTTCCTGTTTTCAAATAAGAAGACTTTTATCCTTAAACAACAAGCAGCTTTTTATATGTTAAGCTAGTTTTCCAAAAGGACTTGCAACAAAGCATAGCCAGATATTTCATCTCTGATCATGAATTCCACACTTAACCTTTGTTTCATGTACAGGGCATACAGACGCTCTTTCTGAGGCAGGCCACACTTATTTCATTTTTACTAAAGCCAAGAGAATGGTTTCTTGCTTCTGGCTAAAGCAGAGAATTGACACCAGGTCTCCAAGATCTATCATTTAGATGACCATGGCTGCCTATTAACATTACTGTTCCTGGGGTTATGATCTACTGTGGGTAAGTTGGGGTGAAGAGCTCCGCATCTAGAACTGGTCTGCTTGAACATATGGAAGCAGCACTGAAACCCCCCATGATAAGGGTGGATTATAAAGCTCTTTATAACATCTGGGCAGGATGTCTCCAGTGACAGACTTGTACTTAAAGTCATCCTGCTATAAATCAAAAACCTAACAGTGAAAGCCATTCTACATTCCAGTTCAGAAAGCCATACTACCAAGGTCCAGTTCAGAAATTTCCCTCACTGAGCAACGATATGAGTACAAGATAAAAACAAATGGACCTATAAAATCTCTCAGTATATTATTATTTATTATCATTTCTTTTATACACCAACATATTTTTATTCACAAAATATGCAGGCATCCTCCAGCTATAATCCTGAAAGTACATTTCAAAATCAGAGTCAGTCTTCAAATGCTCTGCATCCAATAAATCAGAAAGCATGGTCCTTGACAAATTTGCCGTTTTTAAGCAAATGCTTAATTTGTGTACATTTTGTAGGCTGATAATCTTGTGTGCAGGGACCATATCACTTATGTATTCTGTACTGTGTGTGGAACTCAGTACATATAGTAGTGAACCTAGATAGGTCACTCTGAACTCGGGTATCTTCAACCTATTTATTCATTTATTTTGTCTGAATTTTTATTGAAAGTTTTCAACACAGAATACAAGGATTACTTTTTTAGATCCAGGACCTACTTTTAGCCCAATCTGGCATCTGGGGACCCATTTCTTAATCTTTTATCATATATTTGCATGGTGGTAGTGCTCCTGTTGCAACCCACCAGTTGAAGACCAGTGGTGACTCATCTGATGGAATGACCATCTACAGAAAAACTCCTTGCACATAGAAAACTAGATGTCAGGGAGAAGGGTTCTTGTCTAGCCTCGCCCCTGATAGATGCCAGTTTCTCGTTAGAGGGAAACACTAGCAGGGCTTCAGGGACGTGTGTTTTGTCTCGCTCCTGGAGCTATGTGACAGCTCTGGCCCTTTGTGTGTTTTTGGCATACTTTGGGAGCCTTGTGTAAAGGCTACCTACCCAAGCAAGATGATCAAGGTTCCCACTTGCACAAGGAGCCTTTAAATGCATAAGGCACCCAGATGCAGATGTCCACTGTAAACAATTCTATGGTCTGAAAGTCACATGGCTCTGGGGGATGGGCTAAAAGTGTGCATCCCAACTCTATTCAGTGTTCCCTTTTCAGGCAATAATATGTTAATGCCTGAAGAGGGCTCTGCTGCTTCTGAGAACAGAAACACTGTACAATATTCTATTAACCTATTCAGGTTTTCAGGGAGACTGGCTCAATATTGTAATTGAGAGAATGCAATTCTGGCCAGGGGAAAAGTATTTATCTTTGGGAAAGCCTACTAGTCATCATGACATTCAGCATGGCTTTGATTGTGTAGATGACAAAGAATGTTAGATCTGCTTTCATGAAAGCAAATGTGAAATCCTGTCAACACGATGAGGCTGAGTAATTTGCTCATAGTTAATGGGATGACTGCTTTAAATTGTCTCATTAGTTGATGTTTACCTGTGAATGTTTCTATTATTATTTTTGGCACTGTTGCAATGGGGAAAAAACCTCAGATTCTAGTTGTCATGGCAATTGCTCCATTTTGTTTATGATGTAAAACTGTAGGGGGGTGGTTGTTAGATTGTAAAAGAACAGAACAGGAGAACGAAAGAATGGAAAAGAAGGAGGCATTATCAGATCATAAATTAGAAAAGTTTTTAAAAAGCAACCTCACAAGAAAACACAGCAAGCCAGAAGATTAAAAGCGGTTCTACCTTAAGGATACGTCGGCTAAAAATAGGCTGGTCAGAGAGAAATCCATGACTGAGGCGAGGGAAAGCCATCTAGTCAATGTGTGGCAGGAAAGACAAAGAGGTCAAGACAAATGTTATGATGGTAGAGAAAAATGGTTCAATCAGCATAATATATGAGAGGGAGCCCAGTATGGAACAAACAATTGGTATCACAAGGTGAAATAATAAATGGAACAGCAACAATAGGTTTTAGACACATTATTCAATAGCTGTATAGGTGGTATCAGAATGTACAGCTTTCCATTAGGTCAGTATCACAGACTTCAGAACTACAAAATAATGGCGGCAGTGGTGGTGGGTGGGGATCTTACTAATTCCTCAGTTTCACAGGACATAGTTTAAGATATTTTTCAACATTTCTTTAAAGGGCAATAATTGCTATCACTTCAGCAACGGTGATTTTATAGGCATGTGTGTTCCTTGGCAACTGATATATATACCCACTAAGGAAGAATCTAGACAAATTCCAGCTTTCTAATGCTGGCATACCATAACCATTTGGGAGTTCATGTTTTCCATTTTGAGTAGAGATGTTAAAATATTCAATTTTCAAACTTTTCTACTCTCATATTAGGATTTTGAAAGTGACCCGAGTGTCTGTTTAACTATATGAAGCTGAAATTCTAAATAAGCTTACTTGAAAGCAAGCCCCATTGAATACAGTGGTACTTACTTCAGAGTAAGCATTCCTAGGATTCTACTACATGATCTTTGTATTTGAGATTTGAGCTAAACTGTAAAACCATTCACAGGGCTGTATGCCAACCTGTCAGCCACAGTAAATCTCATTTCTATCCAAGTATGTTAAGCCCTAAAATAAAGTGTAACTTGAGTTACTGTACATACTTACAAGTGGTTTAAATATAGAAAAGCATGAGCCTGACTGCTTTGCCAGTCAACCCGTTTGGATAAGGCTAATGCCTGACAGCCAAGTAAACTCAATTCATCTGCTTGATGTACTAGAAAGGAGATAATTTCTGTATATGGTTATGGGTGCTTTCTGTAAAGCTCATCTTCCTCATAAAAGAAAGAAAAATCAAATGGGATTTAAAAGAATCTAATTCATATAGTATCATTACATGTATCAAATGTTGTCCTCCCCGCCAACAGCATATAAATACCCTGGAGTCAAGCAATTTAGTCCTAAAATGTAATTAAGTTAGACGTGGAATGTGGACCAGATTACAGAACTGGATACCAGAAGCACTGCTCCCCTGTTCGATAAAAGAACAGCAACAATGGGGGGTGGGGGGAGGGAACTGTCTACTACCATGGAAGAACTACCAGTGCTTCCATGAGTTTAGTTGAGGGTTGTCTGCAAAGTCGTAAGTTGCATGTAGCATCTGCAACACAGATGTAACATTTTCATATCCTCATCCTCTGTCCTGAGGCATGTCTCATTGAACTGCATGTAAATTGTTTTAGTTGAGTACACGAACGATTAAAATCTTAGCTGAAGGACAGATCAACATGCGAGATCTACACATTTGTTTTGGTATAACTGCTAGCAACACCAAATAAGAAGCACCTCTTGGAAAAGAAATTTGAAAAAAATTAAGTTGTTTTTGTAGAAAACAACTCATGTTGCCCAAGGCTGAGCAAAGACAATCTGCAACACTCTTGGAAACAAATGGTCATGATTTTAAGTAAAACGGTTGCATGACTTAATGAGAGTAGAACCCACTTTCTTTCCACATCCTATTTCTAACTACTTTGACAACAGAGAGGACTCTCGACAGCATAGCAGAACCATGGTTCTTGTTCTGAACAACACTAAAACAACATAGGGCAGCAACTGCTTTATTCTAGGGCAGCTTTCCTCAACTTTGTGTTCTTCAGATGCTGTGGGCTCCTATCCTTATCAGCATTGGCCAGCATGGTCAAAGATCAGGGATGATGTACTCCAGAAATGTCTGGAGGGCACCAGGTTGGGGAAGGCTCCTCTAGAGAACTGGGAGAAGGAATTTCAATCCTAGTCAGTGCCCAATATATCACTGACTTTTTGGAAATACATAGCTATGGGTTGCAAATACTTCACGGTTCCCCCCGAATGTATTTTTGCATACACTGTTTATCTTGTTTCCTAATAAATGTCTTGTACGTTCATTTTGATTTGATTAGTACATAGATAACAATGGTAGCATTGCTAGTTTTTTAAAATACACATTCTATACAGTTTCTCCATTTCTTTTTACTTTTATTAAGTATACTGCAGTAACTGTCAAGAACTGTTACATGTGGTAGATTTATTATCAGCTCCTTGCTTCTTTCTGTGTGCAGGCATATTTATAAAATTCAGTAAAAGCTAGTCAGCAACAGTACAAACTGTGGCACTTGACCGAGTTTTGCAAAACAACAGTACAGCAACACTCCTCTCCATTTGTTGAAAATGCTGTATGCTTCAACCAGAAATTCAGTCTCATTAAAAAGTCCTATCAAATTTCAGCAGAAGACACGTACCACATTTTTCGCTCTATAGGACTCACTTTTTCCCCTCCAAAAATTAAGGGGAAATGTGTGTGCGTCCTATGGAGCGAATGCAGGCTCCTTGGTTTCAGCGATAGCAACGCGAAGCCTCCGAAGTGCAGAGGGAGCGCTCCCTCCGTGCTCCGGAGGCTTTGCGTTGCTTTTGCTGAAGCCTGGAGAGTGAGAGGGGTCGGTGCGCACCAACCAACAGTCTTGTTCTCCCGGCTTCAGCAAAAGGAACCTGAAGCCTGCGGAGCACTGTTCTGAGATACAAAAACAGTGGAGAGTTGCTGCTTTCATGTCCTGCTCGTGGGCTTCCCAGCAGCATCTGGTTGACCACTGTGAAAACAAGGAAACTGGACTACAAAGATGGGATGTTTTTTGTCCAGAGTTGAACTTTTTTGGCAAAATAGCCAAAAAGAATTTGCCGTTTTTGAGCTATTTTTATGCAAAATCAGCAAAAGCAGCACCGCTGTCATGGGTTGCCATACACCCAGATTTTCCTGGACATTTTTTTTTCTGATTTATGCCCAGACACTGCTGCCGACTGCAGTATTCCAGATATGTCCAGGGAAATTATGGATATATGGCAACCCTAGTTCTAGCCTTTTGACTTTTCTGTTTTTGATGTTCTTAAGTCTGTTTGGGTTGCTCATGCATTTTAATTAAGACATGATTATTTTTTTTTTGGTGTGTTTTGCTTGCTTGTTAAGGCACTTTGAATGATTCCTTCAGGGTGGTAAAAATGGAGATTAAAAATAATAATAATTTAAAAATAAATTAAAAAAGCATACTGTAATCCTTCACCACTGTCTTCTTGAAAATTTATGAGCCTGAATTTCTTTTGTTTTGCTTTGAAAGCAACTGAAAATGCTTGGGGAATTGTATGCAAGCAGATAATGCAAAATGCATGATTGATGAAACAAATTGTTTCAGTTTCAGTTAAATTAAAAGAAATACATTTTGGGAAAGTCTGAGCTAATTCTTTAAAAATAACTGTAATTTTGAACTGGGAAAAGAATACTGGCACCATGTTTTTCCATGAGAAAGATGTTGTCAAACAGAATAGATGCATTAAGCTAGTACTACTCAAGCTTAATGCATAGTTTCAGAACAGGATGCGCTCAAATAAAATTATGCAATTTCCATTTTAATTAAATTATTACCCTGTCTCTAAAAACCCCCCTCTTAAGACAACTCCTTCTCTCAGAGGCATTAGCAGCTGCTGATTGTTTTTTCTTTACTGCCACCACAGAACATGTAATCTGAAATAACGTATCCTCCCATATAAACCATGAAACAACTTTAGGAAATAAAGTCTATCACTGAGGCTAAAGAAAAGATATTGCTCAAGTTAAGGAAGTAAAGATAATTGAGGCCAGGTGGTGTCACAGGAAAGGTCCCAGGAATTGGAAGAGAAAACAGAAGGACTGAGGAGCCAAATAAATGTCCTAAACATCCAGAATCATTAACATTTGTACGTGTGTGTGTGTGTGTGTGTGTGTGAGAGAGAGAGAGAGAGAGAGAAAGAGAAAATCACAAACAGTTAGTACCATAATCTGATTACTTGATGATCCTGCTGAGCGACTGGAGCTCAGTTTCCCCAAGGGATACAACGCATTTGAGAAACTGGGGCATGAACATATTTCATAACATGAATGCTTCTAAATGCAGACTGCTTTCATGCGTAATTGATAACATCTGGGGACTGCTTGCAACGTTTTCCATCTTTTTAAAACGTAACATATTTCTGAATGGTCTCCATTCAATGGTTTATATTTAATGGTGACAACTCTCTTCTAGGAACAGATATCAGGCATCACCAGTCACCACACACCTTTTCCTTACTACTCTTTCAGGTATAATCTTGTCTCAGGAACTTATACTGATATGGTTTTGTTCATAAAGTAGCACAAGATTTCCTACATAGATAGTTTGAGGATGAAAGCCTCTAAATCCTACTTTATGAGGTGCATCCAGATATAATTTGCCACGTGAAACAGAGCAATATCATAATATAAAGTGTGCTGTCCTACTTCTGATAACGTACAGGAAACATTTCCCCTACAGAATATATTTCACAGTAGTTTGTATCACAGTGAGTATTGTGTAATTTGAAAAAGGAATTCCTCATTTTTTTCAAAGTAGTTATATTAGCTTAAAAAGATTACACATAGGGTATACTGTACTTCCTATGATCAAGGGCCTCCATAACATTCTGAATTATAAAGTTAGAAGGTTCTAGAATCTCATCAGTGTTTTTTCAGCGCTCATTGATTCACTGGCCTTGCTGACGGGTTTTTTTCACCTACACTGTACTGATTTGATGGCATATGAGGAGGGTATCAGGATGGCAAAGGCTGATCTAATGTCTAGCATATTCCTGGATTACTCAGCTATATGGCTGCCCTCACAGGAGATGATACAGAATCAATCTGTAGCATTGGCACAGCATGCGTGCGCATGCTGAAGCCAAACACCAGGCTTCTCCATTCCCTAGTAGCTGCAAAGGCTGTTCTCCATGGCAGCCACTTTGGGCATAACAGCAGCAGGATTCTGTGCCTTGAATTCACAAGCCAAAATTGAACCAGGCATGTCTTCTTGTGCCTCCGTGTTCTTCAGCTATGAAATGGGATCAATGTTCTCTGAATGGAATAAATGCAATATCATACCTATATGCATATTATATGTTTGACATTCTGTGTAGCCTTTGTCACCTGGAGGGACTCGTGCTTAGTTTCATTTCCAGATTCCTGCTTGTGCTGTATTTGAGTATGGATTACGTTTATTGATTTTATTAATGATAGCAAACCTTTTAAAAGCATAAGCAACGGAGTTCCAGCAATAAAGAATTGCCATTTAATAATGATAAAAGCTTGGGGGAAAATTTTAAACAGTTCTTTTGCCTATTTTTCACCTCTCCCACGAAAACATCCCTATTATGGATAAATAACTGTGACTATTACTATTCCAAAACTGTAATCCTTAAATAGAAAAACTGTGACATTAGAAAAAAAGAATTTGGACTGCTTTTTCAACTTGCTTTGGTTTTTGCTACCACATTTTCAACCAAATGTCTTTGTTCATGGAGGCTAGAAACTTATTTTAAAACAGATGCAGAGATCCTTAGAATCTAAATGGAGCCTTTAGGTGAAGGTTAACCCATATGTTGGCTAAGTTTGGCCTGTCCATTTTATAATTTCCCATACCAGCATTCATTATTTTACTTGCTGTAAAATCTAAGCTGCTGTGAAAAAGCTCCTGGTCCTATTTATCAGTTTATGCCTGCTCAATTTCACTACTCTCAAGTTTAAAAACAATATTCTTTGAACTAATTTCCAGAACACTTCATTCATTTCAGGCTTTTTGTTTTGTTTGTTTTTGTCTCTACCTCATACAAATGCACAAGAAGACACTTAATAAAGTTGATTGCAAATCCCTGAGGAGTGGGGGTGGGAAATAGAACAATGCTTTGCCTAGAAACAAACAAAAATATATATGCATCTTTTCAGTTCACTGGAGGTGGAAATCCTGTTGTGGACATGTATATATTACAGCTGAACTCAGTCCCACTCCATTAAAATTAAGTAGAAAGAAAATGAGTCAGAGGAAGGATGCCCATATGCTAGCTTGTATGACGTTAAGAAAGGTTTATTAAATTCTAACTTTTATAGTTTAATGAGTCAGTCTTCCATATGGATGAGGACCAAGAAAAGGAAAGATGAAACAAGTTCACTATCAATTTCCTCATTGCCCTATGCTCTTTCTCTGCCTTTTTAAAAAAATATCTCATTCAGCCGAGAATCATCTTAAATTTGGGCTTCGATTTTCTAATACATGCCAAGAATTTAAGGCACCAAATTTCCTCCTGAGTTATCATAGCCATCCTCTTCTTCCAATTAATTTGTTTTCATTATAGACATCATTAGAGATCTTTGTAAGCTGACAATAAAAAAAAAAGTGATGGAGGAAGAACAAAAGAGGAGATAGAGAAATGTAAGTGGAGTGGGATGAATATGATAAAGTGCAGCTGCACACACAATTTTTCCTTTTTCACCTTGTTTCGTCTTCACATGCAAGTACATCTGTCTGTGCTTATCAAAGCCAGGCTCTAACATAAGCTTTAAAAATGTTCATAGTTAGGAACAGTGCTTACTCTTGGGCCGATGTCTCCTTGATCCCCCTGCAAAACAGAAAAGTCATCATAATTCTTCTTTCCCCCATTTCATTTACTTGTTGTTTAAGAGTTGCTGTGTTGAGAGAATTCATTTCTTCCACATACAATAGAAAAGGGTGACCAACTGAATGAAGGAAGTTTACAAATTAACATTTGACCATGTGATGGACGTCCTTCACATATTTCATGCATGCAAAGGCCTCAGTCTTTCCATTTAAAGGACTGCTGATCTATACGCAAAAAAATAGTTAGGGCACATGCAAGGAATTCCTGTGGGATTGTGGTATCAAGACAGGGCATGGATAAAATATCTGTGGAACTTTTTAAAAATTTGATTTTTTTATTTCAGGAAACAAAACATATCCATACAAGGAAAACAGAGCTTAGTAGTTGTATAGAAAAGAGAGAAAAATAGGGGCTGATGGTCGTAGTTTTAGAAGCTCCAAGAAAAGCAATCAAATGAAAGTGTCTTTCCATGAGGTTCCATGAATCAATAAAAGGATATCATGTCATACAGAAGGTGTGTCTTTCTCCACACCGCCTGATTGATATTCCTTTTGTAAAATAATTAATTTGTCCATAAGCACGTTGTCCCACACTTGTGAAATCCAGGCTTCCAAAAGATTTGCATTTAAAGTTTTCCTATTATTCGCAGTCACTAATCTAGCTGCAGTTAATAAGTGGAGGAGGAGGTGTTTGTCGGTTATGTTCTTAAACTGAGGAGTAAAATAAGATAGTGGGGCTAATTTGGGGTCTGGTTGTAGCGATTGTTCCATCATTTGAGAATACGTTTTGGGCAAAACCACCACATATGTAGCAGAGAGCCAGGCAAATTGCATTCCCTCCAGCAAAGGTTGGATGTGTAACAATTACAGTGGTGCCCCGCAAGACGAATGCCTCGCAAGATGAAAAATTCGCTAGACGAAAGGGTTTTGCGTTTTTTGAGTCATTCTGCAAGACGAATTTCCCTATGGGCTTGCTTCGCAAGACGAAACGTCTTGCGAGTTCTTGCGAGTTTGTTTCCTTTTTCTTAAAGCCGCTAAGCCGTTAATAGCCGCTAAGCCGCTAAGCCGCTAATAGCCGCTAAGCCGCTAATAGCCGTGCTTCGCAAGACGAAAAAACCACAAGACGAAGAGACTCGCGGAACGGATTAATTTCGTCTTGCGAGGCACCACTGTAATTCTATATAATTTGGCTGGGCAACGTGATATCTTTAAAGCATTTTCTTGAGTTCTAATTGAGATGCATCCAAATGGGAGTTTATTCCCCATTTGTTTCCAGAGTTGTACCTCTAATTTTTCTCCAAAATCTTGACCCCATTTTATTCGTAATGAAATGAGAGGAAGTGTAGCCAGTTGTGTGAGACTGTTATACAGCTGGGAGATGATTGCCCTTCCCAGTGGGTTGGTTGAGTTGAGTAGTTGCTCAAAACCATTGAAAGTGCTTGAACCCTTATATTTGGCTAATTTAGAAAACATATAATTTGGTGTATCTCTAACCAGTCACATGGTACATCTCCCAATATAAAATTTATTTCTAGAGCTGTAAGGAGCTTTTGGTTCTGTGGAATCCTTTGATGGCAATCATGTCAAAATCAGAGGGTCCAAGCAGCAACAGGTAACCTGTGGCCCTCCTGATGTCATTGGGCTCCACCCACCCCAACCAGCAGGGCCAAGGGTGTGGAGACGTGGTCTGGAAGGCCACAAATTCCCCTAATGGAATGCAAAAGAAACATGTCCTAGTGGGAATTCCCCGTGGCAACTGGGACTACAGATTCTGATACAGAAGCCTTGTGTATGGAAAAGCCAATTGCTGACAATGGACACAGGAAACAATATGACCCAAAGTCCAAACAGGAAGATGATTAAAAAAAATAAAAAATTGAGACACAACTCTTATTAGAATGCTTAGGAACCTACTTTTAAGGCAATGTTCTGAATTTTAAGGCAATGTTCTGAATGACCAATCTTACCTTTTCCCCTTTCGCTCCTGGAGGCCCCTGTAGAGATCAACAAAATGATAGTAAGGAAGTAGCTGATTAATCTACAGTTCAGCTCCCCCCTCCCAAACCTTTACTAAAACAAATTATTTCAAGGAGCAAGAGGGGCCATTTACCTCTAATGTAGGGATGAAGAACATCCCTGATTTAACCTTTCCCCTGTCTTTATTTGTAGATATTTATGCTGGACCCCTTCCCCTGACTTCTATATATTTATGTGTGTGAAATATTTTCCCCCTCTATAGAGATGCATTTAATCATGTGAACAATCTGAAGTGGTGCAGCCGAGACCTTGGTTGACTAACTCACTGACTGAGAGCTAGACCATATTTGGGGCCCACAGAGCAGCTGTGACTCTCAGGTGACGGTTTTTATTCTTGCTTTATTAGAACATAAATATTTTATTCTTCAGTAAAGCTTTCTCAGAATATTCACTTTCTCAGACTACTTTCATGAGCTCTGGGCCCATTAGTACAACCCAACTAGGTTCACACAGTTAAATCAATGGATTTTAGATACCGTGGAGCAGTGCCAAGCAGCTTCTCCTCCTTATGCTTTTGCATATAGCTGAATACTGACACTTTTAATTCATCCACAGTGTGCGTGTGTTACTCAGAGCATAACTTACTGGTTTGCCATCCAGTCCAAGAGGCCCCTAAAACAAAAGAAGACAACAATGTGTTATAAAGCAATATTATTTTTGTAGCACAGTAAATCCTGCCTTCCCACCTCAGAGGGTTTTCCCATGTGATCAGTGAAAAGCATGTCCTGAGGGCATCACAGTCTTTCCCCATAATTCTGAAAAAGCTCCTTTACAGGCTAATAATACAAGAGTGCAAGACTGGCGTGTAGGGTCTTCAGTTTGGCGCTACCCATCCTTTGGAATGTCCTAGGCACTTTCTCTGTTGACTTTTTGGTGCCTGCTAAAGACATTGCTCTTCCAGCAAGCCTTATAAAACTTTGATCCCAAGTTGGTTTCTGTCCTGCATCTGAACTGATTTCATGTATCTGCTGTTTATACTTTAAACTGGTTTTTAATTTTAAAGGTGGTTTTTTTATTAAAAATGTTATTATATGCAATTGTTTTCAACTGTTTTTATATATGTTACTGTTTTATATATGTTTTATATCATAAAGTGCTTCAAGATGTCTCATGAGAAACAATTCATAAATTAAATCATCATCATCATCAATACTTTTGATGTGTCAGTACTCACCAGTAGAGAATACCAGCACCTCTTTTTTAGTTTTGTTTTTTCTGTCCATAACAGCCATGATGTCCTGGCACCCATGACACTTCAATCAAGATAAAAGAGTGCCAGCAACTCACTGATTTATTTGTTTTTTTTACCAAAAAGTACTGATAATATTGGTGCAGAACTAGCAAGACATCCACCCATGGCTCCTTTGGGAAGAAGGCGAGGATAGAAATTTAATAAATACAAGAGACATGGAAAGGAGTAGCCTCATTGTGTGGGAGTGTATGGCTGTGTTCCCCCCTTACAAGTATTTATTAACACATCAGCACAGGAGAAGGTCAGAGCAAATTATGACAAACAAAGCCAAATGAGAAAATCAACAGCAATGGTGTTTGTGTTTGTGTTGTTTTTTAATGGATGCACCTCACCATTACCATTTTAAACGAGTACTCCTGCACAGGGTAGGGGGAATTCAAAGGAAGAGAATGGAATAAAAATTAATGAAATGATGTAAGCACAGAATGAGGAAGGCTGCACCACTAATCAAGTCACATGCAATACTTATTAGGTGCCTGACGTACATTCCAAACAATAAACATAATACATACGAACATACTATATTTCCTTTGGGCAAATAATATTGCAAATTTGAATACTGTACTGTGAAAATGTGATATCCTCAGGACAGTAGTACAAACTCCAGAGGCAATTTGTTGACTTTGTACACTATTAATGAACAAAACTGATCATGTGGGAAAACCCTAGACATTTCGAAAGGTGTTTAATTATTGAGCAATATTTTGGTTGGTTGTTTTCGAGGGACCACATCCTTTTCTAATTCTTTGTAAAATGGAAACCAGTTGGCCTTGTCATGCAAGAGTTGGTACCCACCCTTTAATGTGCTACTTTATTTGGAGGTTGTCCCTCACTGCATCTGCTTGCTAATTTTAAAAATGATTAATTACTAGCAGTGGTAAAAGCAGGGTTGCCATATTTCCCAGAAATCCAAGTATTATCTGGATTAAAGAAACTGCAGATGGTGCCTGGGTAATGCATCACCTGGTTTAGATTCTAAGCTTTTATGTGAAAAAGAACATTTCAAGTTGCAGAGAAAAACAGGAAAACGTGCCAATCACCTGGTACTTAGTAAAAAAGTTGTTTCTCCTCCCAAAGTTGTTTCTTTGTTCTAGGCAATGATGCTTAACCACTTAGCCACTCCTAACCATCACATGTGAATGAAGAAGAGTGGCTAAGTGGACCAAATGGTTACCTAAACACTTGAAGGACAGAGCTTAACATTTGCTGAACTCCTCTCCACTCCTCTAACTTCTTTCTAACAGTGAAGGTAGTGCTTGTTGGTGAAAAGGTTCTGCCTCTTTTTATTTGCCACTCTGGGTGATGATGGGGACTGCTACTGCTGCATTTCTCTTTTCTGCTTGTGTATGCATGGACTCTTAAATTAAAAGCAATTATATAAAAAAAGAAGCTGTGTGATATCAATGAGCAGATCACAAAACCATTATCAAAGTATCATAGAATTTGTAGAGTTCAAATGGTGATCTAGTCTAACCCCTTGCAATGGAGGAATCATAGCTAAAGAATCTCTGACAGGTGGCCATATAAAAAGGGTTTTAAAAACTGCATTGAAGTTCACCACCTTCTTAGGTTGTCCATTTCACTATTGAACAGCTCTTTCCATCCGAAAGTTCTTCCTAACGTTTAGCTGGAACCTGCTTTCTTGTCATTTGAATCTTCTGGTTTGGGTCCTGCTCTTTCGAGCAAACAGAAAACAAGCCTGCTTAAGGTCACCCGGTAAGTAGTGACTGAGTGGGTAAAAGAGCTGAGCTCAATTCTTTCTTCCCTGGCATTGTAATCGCCAAACAACCACAAGCCCTTCCATGGGTTCTTTTGTCACTGCTCAGTTTCTTGGCAACTAGTAGAGAGATAATTTTTTAAATAGAAATCACACAAATGAGATAAGATTGTCCCGCTATGTCCAATTTGCATAATAATTTGCTGTTCAGTTTTCTGGGGCTGTGATATGGCAACCCTACATAAGGTTTTTTTCTTAAAAAAGCTATTTCTTTATACAAATATAATAACAGTAAGCACCAGCAATCATCACATATGATATATTAAGAGCGTCAAAGGAAATGGAAAAAATATTGATTTGTAGCAAGGTGAAAGAAGTGGGGAGGGATGATAGCAAAAGAAGTAGCCCTGAAATTCCTAAACATTTTCTAAGAGAAGTAACACCAAGAGCAGACTTCCTCAAACTTGGCCCTCCAGATGTTTTTGGCCTACAACTCCCATGATCCCTAGGTAGCAGGACCAGTGGTCAGGGATGATGGGAACTGTAGTCTCAAAACATCTGGAGGGCCGAGTTTGAGGAAGCCTGACCAAGAGCATTAGAAGTGCATGCTTGATCAAATCTCCCTGACTGCACAGAAGATTAGATTGCCTTTAAGGATAAACCCTCTCACTGCTGCTTATAGAATAAAATAAAGTATAAAAGCAACAGCAATGAATAATAAACAGCAGTAATCATAATAAAAGAAACATCCGGTTGAAAAATATTAAAATCCAATACAGTGGTGCCTCGCAAGATGAAATTAATCCGTTCCGCGAGTCTCTTCGTCTTGTGGTTTTTTCGTCTTGCGAAGCACGGCTATTAGCGGCTTAGCGGCTATTAACGGCTTAGCGGCTATTAACGGCTTAGCAGCTTTAAGAAAAAGGAAACAAACTCGCAAGAACTCGCAAGACATTTCGTCTTGCGAAGCAAGCCCATAGGGAAATTCGTCTTGCGGAACGACTCAAAAAACGGAAAACTCTTTCGTCTAGCGAGTTTTTCGTCTTGCGAGGCATTCGTCTTGCGGGGCACCACTGTACACAAATGCTACTAAAAGCAATCAGCACTCCAATACAACAACAACCAGAAAAAGCCAAGCAAACCAAATGGGTCGTTAGGTTTTTTGTTAAAGTCCTGTAATGACTGGGCCTGGCAGACCCCACATGGTAATTAGGTATGGCAACCAGGAGGTACTTTGGTGATTGTAAGGGTCGCACCAAAGCGCCTCTGCTCTGGTACGCCCTTTTTACAATCGCCAGGCACCTTCCCAGAAGGTACTTTTGTAAGGGATGCACCAAAGCACCTCTGGAAGGCTGTGACTGCAGCTGAAGGAAGCAGCAGCAATCGAGGAGGAAGCAGCAAAGGTGTGGGGCAGGGGAGGGGAGCGAGTGAGCGAGCAGGCAGGAGACAAGTGGTGGCAGCAAGATGGTGGTGGAGGAAAAAGAGGTGGCAGTACGCTGTACTGACCCAAAAAACACAATGCTGACTTGAAACTCGAGTTCCTGAATATGATGGTAAGTAAACATGCATACAACTGGGTGGAACACCAACTCATTTAATTACCAATTTCAAAAGGGATTTTAGAAATACTGTGTGATTTATGCAGCGTGTACAGTATGCACATTCATCTCCTGCAGTTTAGCATCCAAGTAATAAAAGTATAAACCAAGCCTATATATAGCCACCCTTGTATAGGGCCTTCATAAAACATCAAAATAAAGTTTCAGTCATCTGTTAGTGCCAGGCCACGTCTGTATCCTAAGTGGCTGCATATGGGAGGCAGACAGCTGAAAAGTAAAGTCACTCCACCACTGAGTGTCCACACTGAGTGTCCTCAAACAATTTGGCAATTGCTCTGAAAATTTTTCATACTGCTATTTTGTATGGTGAAGTTAAATTGGGAGAAATCATTTGGCAGAGTAATATGGTGAGGGACACACTGACATCATTCTTGCTTAAATGCAGACCTTTATTGTTATAATCAGTCCCACAACATCCATCTGCAGTGCAGATGGAAGCAGATCTTTTCCTGAGTTTTACTATGGACAGCAAGGACCAGATATACCCCAGAGTGGATCCAGTGAGGATCCCACTTCAGAATTTGATTATTTTAGGGTGAATTCAGGGTTCACTGGAGCTGTGCGGCAGCCACTTAAGTCTACCTTGTGTTGCTGCCTATATACAGAGGGGTGATGAAGTTGTTTGTAGCCTTTGATCATACTGTTAAGTCCAACATTATCCTCCTTCTGAAGCCTTCTCTATATCTGGAGCCTTGGGTGATTGCCAATGTTGGGCTTCACTGCATAATCAAACCACTGCCGCCCTATGTGATACAACCATTAACTATGTAATAAGCTTTAAGCAAAGACCTGCAGTTCCTAGTTATCTGAATCTAGCAGTTCCAGATCCGGAGCAAACCTGGCCCTCCTCTCATCTGATCAGCACATAAAGCTGTCCCAGCAAGTTCTATACCCACTAAAATATGGGCAGAAGACAAATGCCCTCAGCCACCACACCGCTGCAACATTTTGCCAATAGAGGAGGCAAGTACAACCTTCAGGTCCTTGAGGCAGCAATCTCAAAAATGACATTTCTCTTACAATGCGTTTTAAGCATTACAAAGCTCTGCAACTATTTTCTGCAGAGGTAGCGTTATACTGTAAAGTCTTGGACTGGAAATCTATCTTTAAACTGGCCACAAGTACAAGTATTAGACATACATTTTGGGTTTATTTTATTTCACACAGTGGTACTTCAAATGAGTAAGTACTCTAATAGGAAAAATGATTGGCTAAGACCAGAAGGAGTTGTGAAGGGTCAGCCTAAATATCCATGTTGCTCAGTATCCTCTTTTGGACAGAGGCCAAAACAAATGCTTCAGTTGCTGCATGGGAAATCAGGCTATTAATCTCCTTTGTTCAGTTGCAGTCAGCACTGTCATTCTAGTTTTATGCCGAACTATAATTTTGGTCCTTGCACATCTTTGACCTATACTTTTCTCCTCTGCAAATACTCACATACAAAGCTGGACACATAGAATGCACCAGTTTTTTTATTAAAAGCATGCTCATCCAGCCACACATATTCTATAGCAGACTGGTCAGTCAATAGCTATCTGAAATTGTGCTCCTCCACTGAGTGTAGCCAAGCTAAGAGTATAGCAATTCTAAATTGCATGGGTTTTTTAAAGCACCCCATGCAGGCAACAGCACCCTTTACAATAAGGAAATCCCAGATAATAATTGCACCATATAAGCTACTCCTCCGACTTTTTGAGGCCCCTGCTTTATATAACCTTCTACACAGTTATTTAAGTTTTAGGAAAAGTGGAAGAACAAGCTGATGTTCCATGGCCATATTATGGCTGCATCTTGGCTGATAGCAATAGGCAGACTCAGATCTTGGATTTAGTAGAATATACCATGTGATGTGAATTTCATTTGTGTGTGTGTGAAGATCACTTCTGTAATGCTTAGCAAATCTCAGCACATCGTGTAAGAAATCCAAATACATGGATCTATTATAACCACTGCACTTTGCATATCAATCCAAACTAGGAAGCAGCTGATCATCTCACATGCATCATTTGGCCTCATGTGTTCTCATCTTCCTCTCTAGTGCCAAACCCATCACTACACAGTACAAATTAGGAACACTGCAGCCACAAAGTAAGAGCGTAGAGCAGATATGCTTTTCTAACTCATATTTGCACATAAAAGTTGCCACATGTTACACACATTACATCTTCCTTTAAATCTATACATACATAGTGGGTGTTCATTACCAGCATAAATCTGAAATAACCACAAATGCAATCATGGAGTGTGGACTTCCACCTCGAAAACAAAATCTGAACATTCCTCTGTGCTTTAGCATAAAATTCACAGGGCAACCAGCTCAGTCAAACAGTCTGAAATGATGCATGCTGGGGGTGGAGGCATAATCTATGAAAAGCATTATTGCTAAGAATATGTATTGAATTCTCTGCTGTCAACTTTCTCCCCACTTTTTGCGATTCAAAATAACCAGAACTTCTGACTGGAGCTGTCCTGATGAATGTCAGAATTCTCAGTTGTTCCAGCATTTTACTTCAGGAATTCATGTGCTTTCAGAAAGGCAACCTTAAACCTTTAAGCTTAGGGTCTAGGGATTTTTTTTTTTTTTTAAGGTTACAGGAAAGCAAGGCCCTAAAAAAATCACAAAAGAAATAAACACACATATTTTAAAACTCCTATTGGAGTGCTTGTTTACTCCTTTAAAAATACCCTTGTTGAAAATAAAATTACTCCTTTGAGCTATTTCTTCTTTTTTATGGAGCTGAAAGGAATAAACTTTCCCTTTTCTAGAGAAGAGAGTGAGTGTGAGAGTGTGTGTGTGTGTGTGTGTGTGTGTTTGAGAGGGGGAAGAGAAAGAGAGAATCAACACTGCAAAATATTCATTTCTTTCCAGAACAATCCATACAGAATTGAATTTCAGAATAATAACAGTGCAGAACTGAGGAAATCTGTTCATACCTGCTTATTTGATTTATCATTTGCGCATATAGATCCACCATTCTTCATTAACAAATTATACTGTTTACAAGAATTACTAAGCATTGTCGCATGATGGTCTGGAGTTTGTACAATGAAGCTGTATGAAAAAGAGTGGTGGGACAGCTGTCAAGAGCTAGCTTTGTTGCTTACAACAGAACAAGAACATTGGAACCTGCAGCTCTCTATATGGGGAAAAGCAAGTTTGCATTGTACGTGGAAGCAGGGCTTTTTGTTTCAAAAAAGCATGATTAGTTGCAAATTAGATAATCAGTAAACAAGTGTTGTATCCAAACAGTAGTCCTCCTGCTAATGCAAGGAATTCCTCCTACAGAATGGTACTTCCTATTCTGCCCGCCAACCCTCCACATCTCCCCAAATCTGCCCCAGAGCATGAATGAACCCCAAGAATATTAGTTATATGGGATTTACCCTCACGTATGTTGGGATTGCATGTTTGCAGTCTAACAATTTTTAAACAGTAGGTAAACTTTGAAGTAACTTAGTTAACAGTAGGAAAAAACAGTTAATCTGTTGGTAAAAGTGGTAACTCAAATTATATTAATAGAGGTTTTCATCTTCTCCTCTCATCATCAAGCCATTGTTCATTTTCCTGTACTGCTCTGAGGCTGCATGCAGAAAGATCTTTTGCTCCCACAGCTTCTTACTTTGAACTCAAAATATTGTCATGAGTTCAAGGGTGCCAGACTCCCTTAAATTCCTGCACCCAGTAAGTGTTAGAATTTAACCAAGTCTCCTGAATTCTTGGATCCAGCAGGCGGTTAAAATATAAGCCAAGCTAGCTTCCCCATGGGGTAATCACCTGAGCAACGGGCAATTAAGAGAACAAAGGGGAGGTGATGAGCCATTAAGGAACCAAGGAAAAGGGGCTCTGTGCCAGACAGCAAGTGGGTGGTGCCCCTCCTCCTCCTCTTAGTTAGACAAAGCAGGAGTTTGGAGGACAGCGTTGGCTGTGATGTGAACTAGAGGAAGAAGATGCAGGCTGGAAAGGCTGAGAAAAAGCCATGGCTGATTTTCTGCTTGAATCTAAGGCTGCGGCTATGGGAGAAACAAGACCCTTTGGGGTGTTAATGCTGTGAACCCCTCCATCATAGCCTCAGGTTGTATATATTTGCAAATAAACCAACTATCATAAAGAAGGCTGATCGCCGAAGAATTGATGCTTTTGAATTATGGTGCTGGAGGAGACTCTTGAGAGTCCCATGGACTGCAAGATGATCAAACCTCTCCATTCTGAAGGAAATCAGCCCTGAGTGCTCACTGGAAGGACAGCTCCTGAAGCTGAGGCTCCAGTACTTTGGCCACCTCATGAGAAGAGAAGACTCCCTGGAAAAGAGCCTGATGTTGGGAAAGATTGAGGGCACAAGAAGAAGGGGACAGCAGAGGACGAGATGGTTGGATAGTGTTCTCGAAGCTACCAGCATGAGTTTGACCAAACTGCGGGAGGCAGTGGAAGACAGAAGGGCCTGGCGTGCTCTGGTCCATGGGGTCACGAAGAGTCGGACATGACTAAATGACTAAACAACAACAAATCATAAGGACACCACGGTCTTTGTGCCTCATTGCTGAAAGGAAACATGGACTCTGGGTGAGTGCCTGGAACCCCTGGAATCTCGTATTGCTCAGAGATTGGGGTGGCATGCAACTGTTTGTTTCCTGGGTTTCTTTTCTGGTCTGAGTGCAGCTTCCAGAAAACACCAGACACGAAATAGAACTAATCCATAAGACATGCCAACATAACTCTATTTCAGAGCTGAGCTGCTGGCAACAACAAGAAGAAAACATGTTGCTAAATGAAGCAAAGGCACGTCTGGCTGCCACATGGATGTTGGAGTCAACACCCTGGATATGATTGTCCTGGGGTTTCACGACCTGCCATAGGCAACACACCACCTGAAGGCACATATGCTGCATCAAAGTACAAAAACACACAATGGTTTATTTATAGACTAATTTATAGCAGTAAAAATATATATAGAAAAAAATGCTGGGTGGGTGGGGGTGGAATGTAAGATTCAAGCATGTTTCTTTTAATTGTAAAATGTACTGTAACATTTATTCTACACCTTTACAGGCATGAAATGTGACATTTTATTTTTAGAGTAAATTCTTAGATTCAGAAATATTTAGCCTCCTTTAAGATTTGGATTAAAAAAACCCAAAACAACAACAACAAAACAACAACAACAACCCAGAAATAAGGTACTTAAATAACCTTCAAATTTTATGTTGGGAGTGTTCGTGCATGTTTGGTGCTGGCTTACAGCAGCAGTTACATTTGAAAACCAGATTTATTTGGTGGGAAAATATTTATTTGGTGGGAAATTCACACCCAAGCAAACAGTGAATCTGTCATGCTCTCTAGTGCAGAACACAGTTATTATGGCTACTGACTACCTTAAACACATTCCTCTCCCAGTCCACAACACAATGTCAGGCTGATCATCTTCTCTCCCACAGGCTTTTCTCAATGCCACACTGAGCTGTAAATTAGGTAATTAGTAAGCACGCCATTGTATATGAACGCTTATGATTTTGCCTTCCTTCTCAGAACTCGTGGCAGCATGTGTGAAATGTTTTAAGAGGAAAACATGTTGAATGGAGTCTGCATGAACAACTGGGGGAAAGATAATTGCCAGCATCTCGACGGATGAATGAAGACAGCTATTAAAATACAACATACAAGACAACGCAGTATTAATGACTATTAGCCAGGTAGCTCAATTGAACCTCCATGGGCAGGAGCATGTCATATCAATACCGGAAGCTGGATACGAAGATCAGACAATGTCAGCATCTTTATGCCTTGGGTGCCTTTAAAAGAGGATTTCACAGATTCAAGGCGAAGCCCATCAACAGCTACCAGCCAGGGTGGTTATGTTCCACCTCCACTGTTATTGGCAGCATGGTCCTGAAATACCAGTTGCTGGGCAGAGTGCTCTTAAGCTCATGTCCTGCTTGTGGGCTTCTCATAGGCTTCTCTGGTTGGTCACTGTAAGAACAGGACACTGGATTGGACAGGTCAGCAGGCTCTTCTTATATTCTTATACCTGACTTGATTTTTTCCCTAGGGGCATTAGGCAAGCCTGGGTTGAAAAACAATGGGCCTTGATGTGATTCAGCAACCCATATACAGTGGTACCTCGGGTTAAGTACCGCTGGAGCACAATTTCTGTTCTCATCCTGAAGCAAAGTTCTTAACCCAAGGTAATATTTCTGGGTTAGCGGAGACTGTAACCTGAAGCGTACGTAGACCTGAAGCGTATGTAACCCGAGGTACACTGTAGTCTTTAATGTTGTGTGCCTACCAAATTATCAGAAAATCAACCCCGGCTGATAAAACAGCAGTAACAAGAGATGATTGATTTTCAGAATGCATCACAGATAAATTGTTTGGAATGCTAATGCTTTCTCCTTCCACCTACTGATCCACTACCTACAACAGGGATTCCAAAACACTAGGCTCTCTTCCCTTCTCTTTCATGTGTGTTTCTGATAATCTCACCACTAGACCCAGCAGTGTAATCTCCCCTACAAGAGTGTCTAAATTTCATACTCAAGAAGATTAGTTCCATTTATTTATTTGTTCACAGTATGTTGACCAAATAGAGCCTCTAATACTCTACCACAGACCTTTACAAAAAGTTATTTCAGTTAGTTAGACATGGCAACCATTTCCGCTTCTAATGTGAGCTGACACTTGAGGCAGTAATGGTGGGGTGTGTGTGAGGGGATCCAAAAGTAAAAATCAGCTACTGTTTCCACATGAGCTCTAATGAAAATTGAGCAATATTAAAAAAAGCAAATTAAATGCTATTGTTAAGACCATGCTGTAAGCGTAAGGGCAATTTGCTTGATTGTAGCTTCCAGTGTTATTCCTTGAAATCACAAGGATCAAGGAATGAAAAATGATTTTCAAATTTCATTTTACTTGGGAGAGAAAATGGGCCACTGGGCCTTAATACTGAAAATGCATTTGACGATATAGGCAGGCATGTGCTCAAGTATGTACACAATACACACACACACACACACATGTTCCACCAAGGTTCTGAATAACCAGTCACTTACTTGCCATTGTTACCATTCTCTCTTCTAAAAACAATGCAACATGGTTTGGAACGACCGTACATTCCGATTTAACTTATGCTTTTTATTAAGCATTACAGCACCATGCTGCATTAATTATGTGACAATCCCAGAGTAGCATTTTAAGTTACTGATTGGTTTTGTGAAATAAGAAATTTCTGGACTGAAGGATTTATGGGATTGACCAAACATCAGTTGGAGGCGGTGTTTAAACATGTTTTAAAAGTGTTTAAACGTAATTTCTGCTAATACAAATTCCAGGACTGATTTATTTTTTAATTTGTTGTTTTCAATGCAAAATAAGACATTGTAAGGAAAAGACTTACAGAAAAGAGCTACAAGGATGGTAGTCTGCTGTATAGCACTAGTCCAAAAATTCAATTACAATCAGTAAATAACGGTTGCGCTATATATTTATATTCAGTATATATTTATATATTTATATTCAGAAGACATGCTGCATGCAAAGTGCTGCAGTGGCTTTGCATTTAACCTGTGTAATATGCATGGCTGATGATCACACATGCCCATGGTCACATGGAAGAAGTATTCTGTGTACTGCAAGTGGTATATAGTGGCATAAAGGATTCCAGTGCACAATTTTTAAAACCACCATGACTGTGAGAAGCTCACTGGGTAGCCTTGGCCTAGTCACCGTCTCTCAGCCTAACCTACTTCACAGGGCTGTTGTGAGGATAAAATGGGGAGGAGAACGAAGTGTACCACCTGGCGGTTCTTGGGAGAAAAGGTGTTATAGAAATGTAACAAACAAACAAACAAACAAACGGTCTTTGCAAGAAGGTATACTATTTCTTGATTTACTCTAAGTTAAAGAGATAATATTTTCAACCAAGATGCTACAGGAACTGTCTGCAAACATCGACCTTTGCTCTATATTAGCATCTATTTGCACTGTGATGAATCTTACCGTTTTTTAAACAAGATGCAGTTGTGATAGTTTTTGTATTTCATTCTGGTAAGGTAAAGGTAAAGGGACCCCTGACCATTAGGTCCAGTCGTGACTGACTCTGGGGTTGCGGCGCTCATCTTGCTTTATTGGCTGAGGGAGCCGGCGTACAGCTTCCGGGTCATGTGGCCAGCATGTGGCAAACCAGAGCAGTGCACGAAAACGCCATTTCCCTTCCCGCCGGAGTGGTACCTATTTATCTACTTGCACTGGCATACTTTCAATCTGCTAGGTTGGCAGAAGCTGGGACCAAGCAACGGGAGCTCACCCCATCGCAGGGATTCAAACCGCCAACCTTCTGATCGGCAAGTCCTAGGCTCTGTGGTTTAACCCACAGCGCCACCTACGTCCCTTCATTTCATTCTGGTATTATGGTATAATATTTAATCATTATTTGGTGCATGTAGAGCCTTCACTTTCTGATTTATTTTTAAGGTTACTGCATAAATGTGTAATCAAACAAATAAATCTATTGCAGAAAGCACTGGGATAAACTTGCTCATGAGAACCTTGCGTGTTTAGAGAAGTGCAGTCTAATTCTGAGTAAGTCCAAAATATATCAGAACAAACTAAAGTAAAATGCATCACTCTATATATGTTCCTGTTCATCTTACTGTTCTGTTATGAGCATTGGCAGAAAAAAGTCCAATTCTGAATGTTCTCCAGTCTTAGAGCTGCCTATTCCTGGGGGAAGCATTGCCAGAATCATGTGACTTGGTGAACTGTAAGTAATCTGGCAATTTCCTCATCCTATCAGAAGGAGTGAAGTGTTCTGAGGCTGCATGTTTAGCTAGGATGAAGATTAAAAACAAAACAAAACATACTTTGGGTTACAAAGTAAAGTATTGGCTGAGAAAAACTTTTTGACAACTAGCCACTTGCTCATTCAAAGCCATCCTCCTTGTTTTCCATTAGGACCCCTCTGCACAATCACTTCATTGCACAATAAATGTGCATATGTTTCTCATTTGCTGCTCGCAGTGCTCATCCCTTCCTCTCAATACTGTACTTCTGTTGCTGTGAGATTGCATTTCAAAGGGCTCAAAATGCAATGTTTCTGTACTAAAGTGGATGTAATATTTTGCCCGGATAGTCCATTTATGATTATTGTGTAGAACATTATAACAGTGAGTGTCTTAAACATCCCACTGCATTTTTTTGTGTGATATGCAATTAGTCAGAACTGACACAGCACTTTTTGCTTCATGCCCATACCATGTTGCAGTTTTCTTTTGTTTTAATCTTCTTCTTCTTCTTCTTCTTCTTCTTCTTCTTCTTCTTCTTCTTCAGTATAGAATTACCACAGACATAGAATAACAAGTCTTGTTGATGAAGAACCAGCATGGCTTTTGCAAGTGTAAGTCCTGTTTAACTAGCCTTTTAGAGTTTTTCAAAAGTATATGGATATGAATGATTCAGTAAACATCTCAAAAAATTCCTACACCAGAGACATTTGAGTAAGCTTAGCAGTCATGGGATAACAGGGCAGGTCCTTTAATGGATCAGTACCTGCTAAAGAACAGAAAGCAGAGAGTAGGAAGAAATGGGCGATTTTAACAATGCAGGAAGTGAAGGGCCTAAAGGACCTCTGCTTTTTAACTTGTTTGTGGGTGACCTTGATTTAGGGGTGAGATGCGAAGAGACCAAATTGTTCGGGATGGTAAAAACAAAGAGGAATTGCAAGGTGCTCCAAAGGGTTGTCTACAAACTGGGTAAATGAGCATTAAAATGGCAAATGTATTTCAATGTAAACAAATATAAAATGGTGCACATTAGGGCAAAAGAATCCTATTCACATATGGGCATCTGAGCTGGTGTTGACTGACCAGTAAAGAGATCCCAGAGTCATCAAAGATGGCTAAATTAAAATTTTGACCCAGAGTACAGCAGCTGTGCAAAAGGCAAGTTCCATGTTAGGGATCTTTATGAATGGGATTGAAAATAAAACTGCCAGTACTGTATTATAATGTCATTATACAAAACTATGGTCCAATCATACTTGGAATATAAGGATATCAACAAACAGGTTGGAGAAGGCTGGCATATACATTTTGCAGATATTGTCTGATGTTAACCAGAACCTTCACCAGCATCTTGTCTATGTCTCACATTTGGCTGCCACCTTTCTTCTTTCTTCTCACTTTCTGAAGACTCGGGTCTGCAGTTTTCCTTAGCTCCAGCAATCAAGCAGCAGCTGCAACCCCAGAAAAAGGAGTGGGGAAGTGGAGGGACCCACAGGCAGGGCAATGCTCAAGAAAGGGATATATTGGGACCACATGAAAAGTAGGGCTGAGAAGGGGAAAGGAAGGGTGGTGGCAAATCTGCTTGTTTTTGTTTAAGCAAAGTTCATGCTTATAATTATATATTTCACATGAAATCAATTTTGCTTTTTTCAAGCCATACTGTTATTCTGAGTGTGTTTCCCATCATTGTTGGGTTGGTTTTTTTTTATTGTCTGTGCAATAAGAAGCTGAGGAATGGGTTATCTGTCAGCTCAAACAGCTGGCTCCTGCGCTAGCCTTGTGGATTATCCCTCCCTCTTCTGGAGCCATTCCCACCTATTCTCCTGCTGATATACTTTACATCACTGCAAAGAGTAGAGGAATTATAGGTACACAAAACCAGATGACCTCTTCCTTGAAATGATTCCAAACATTCAGTTTTGTTGCAAAAGAATATTTGAACATCAATGTAAAAAACAGATAGAAGACTTCTAAAGTACCCCATGGGAATTTGTTGCTGCCAACCATTTCACTTTCTCTTGTGAAAGCAATAAATCCTTGTATTCCTTTCTAAAGATGATTATGCCAATAGAGACTGTTTCATCTGTTCATCAGGCCAGCTATGCATCTCCCAATACCTATACAGATTTTCAGGGAGAAAAAAGATATCTGAGAACAACCTATGGTGTAGCATATCAAACACGTTTTGAAGTGCAACATGTTTTTTAGCATACACAATACAAGCACATACTAAGTACATAATATATGAAGCAGTCCTAACAGAAGAAACCAGAGACAGGAACCAGGAGGACTATCCATAAGGGCTACACTATATGTACTACAGAATCAGAGTTTGATGAGACCTCAAAAGTTATCTAGCCCAGCTTCTGCTGATGCAGGAAACCCATTCCTGATAGTGACTATCCAGCCTCTGTTTAAAAACATCTAATGAGGGAAAGTCCACTACTGGCTATCTGTTCCATGAGCAAACAGCTTGCACTGCCATTAAATCCTTCCTAATGTTTTGTCTAATCCTTTTCCTTGTAATTTGAACCCACTGGCTCATGCCCTACCCTCTGGAGCAACAGACAGAAAAATTGCTCCATCCTCTATGTGGCAGCCCTTCAAACAGCTATTGTACCACCTCTTATAAGTCTTTTTTCCAGGCTAGACATACCCAACTCTTTCAACATTTTCCTCATAAGAAATGGTCTCTGTCACTCTCCTCTGGACACATTTCAGCTTGCTGATATCCTTCTCAAACTGTGCTGCCCAGAACTGGACAAGGTGCTCCTGATGAGGTCTGAAAGAAGGACCTTTACTCCTTATGCTTTCCACATTTCAACTGCAACCCAGAATTGCAGCAGCTTTATTTTATATTTTTGGCCACCATATCACACAGCTGACTACATGTGTCATAAAGTTCTAAGGTTTTGACTATTGGGCTTGTTCCTGTATGCTTTCTGCACTGGTCAGGTCTTTATTCTCCATATTGTTGCTAAAGAACCCCCAATTTTAATTGTGTAGCAAATAGCACACCAAAACCATCATCAAATAATAAGTCACTAACTTCTTTGAAAGTAGGTACCAAGGCAACAAGAAGGGCTACATGATGGAGCATTAGAACATACTGCAGGAAAATAACCACATCAGTTGCTGCCTCAATGTTTTTTTGATCTACACATGGGCTATAGTTTTAAGGTGCTGCATAGGACTCTTTTTGGAATCACTAAACTGACCTTTCATTCTAAGCCAGATGAACTCCAAGGCTAGGCCAAGAGAAACTGAAGACTGAGATCCAAAGAGCCCTTGTGAATGTTTGCAGCACATTTACATTCTCACTGAGAGGGAGGCAAATTTACCCTTGTGACTGGAACACCTGTACCCCGTGAAATGCTGAAGCAGAACCCCATCCTGCCTCCAAGTAGCAATGGGAGATTTACTTTCAGGGTTAATCAGCTGGTGGGGATTTTTGTCTGGATTACACAGGGAAAGATAATTCAACCTTCTCTTGTCACATAATACAATCCTTGCAAAACTCCTGACCCCCACCATGTGCCCCCTGTTAATGCTCAACACCACATTTAGCTTGGCCCATAAATGGTAGCTTCTAATTAAGACAGGGGAAAGTAAAGAGGTACACTCAGGCAAACCCTTGGGGTGGTGGGGCTAAACATACATACTATCACTGGTGACCCAGTAACACATGGGACTCAAGTGTGTCCTGTACTGCAGCCCCTTTACTTTGCTCAATAAAGAAAACAATGGACGCTATGGAGAACTAAGCCAGTTCCTGTCTCCATAACTCCACTCTGATCACAGTAGAGTGTGGCTAAACACTGGGACATCCATATCTGATTCCTCTGTATTGCACTGTTACAAACTCCTTTCCCTGTGAACCTGGAGCTCCACTAGAAGGCAACAATATACAGTTTGGGAATCATTGCTAGGCCAAGCCACTGACATACTGGTTGCATGAGCTGCTTTGGGGGTATGGGATCTCCCACTGCTCAGGGAGCTTAATTGCTCATTCACCTTCCACAAAGGCAGAAGAAGTTTGGCTGGGATTAAACTTTCAGGGCAGGCTGGAGATTGGGAAATACATTTCAGGATGTAGAGAGGCTAATCAACAGGGAGCCCAGAAGCAAGGAGACCAGAGAAAAGGCACATAACAAGGGAATGGACTGAAAATGAGGAAGGGTTGTGGACTTGAGTAAAAAGGCAAAAGGAGAAAAGAGATTTGAAGCAAGAAGGGGCTTTGAAGAAACAAGGTCATGAGAAAGTTCATGCTATGGACTGGAGGGCAAAGGAGGGACTGAGGCAGTAGTGCTGGAAAGGCTGGTCAAGGGACTGGAAGTGGATGTTGGGTCTCAGAGTCTGCAGTGATACTTCTACAGGCACCTCAAAGGAGCAACGAGAGCCAAAAAGAAATGCTGAAGTTGTATGGGCTGACGTTTAGCTATTTATGTCCTAACTACATGTGACATTAGCCAGGGTGGGGGGCACCAAATGGGAGTCATCTGCCCCCTGCCCCCATGCTAACTGTTGCGTGGGGAACAGCAGGTTTCATGGAGATTGCAGCTTGGGAGGGCACACTGCACACTTAATAACAGTTGTCACATGTAGTTAGAACCTGATTTCAGCTAATCAGTGAGTTCTTTGGCTGCAGGCCAAAGTCAGGAACTTATTGCACTACTTTGCTAAGCTGCTGGATGAGACTGATTACTCACGGTTAGTATTCTGTCTTACTTCCATTATACTTATCTCCCGGCATCATCTTAGAACTACAGAGATAAACGATCTCACATGGGCGAGCTGTAGCTATAGGCAAAACTACTTGCAAGAGAAAGAGTAGACATGAGTAGACACGAGAAAGAGTAGGGAAAGATGAAAGTATTACAAAGCATGGTGGAGCTACCTAGTCAGTCAAAGATGTTAACAGAATTCTTCAGTTGGACACCATTTGCAGAGAATAATATATACCGATGTCACAAAATGTTCTTTAAAAAAAACCTGAACAGTAAAACAGATGGTCTGTGCTACTTTTTGAACCAAATGACCCATGGCACTGTTGGACAACTAGTTCCTTGTGCACGTGCCTGTCTTAATGTTCTCAAGGGCTTTATCTTGAATTAAGATGGAATGATTATCACACATATGCTGACAATTCACTAACTTTCAAGGTTGTCACATTCTGACTGGCTTGTAAATGCTCCTTTAAGAAAAGTTTACTATGGTATCACTGTTTATATTCGTGTAGTCTAAGGTTACCAGATGTCCCCGTTTTCCAGGGACAGTCCCTAGATTTACAGCTTTCTCAGCATTCACATGTACATAACAAACAATAAGTGTCCCCAGATTCATTGAAAAAAAATCTGGTAACCTTAGTGTAGTCATGCTTCAAAAAGTTTAGATAGCCATGTGTATTCCTAAATAAGCTCTTTTGGTGCAGTAAGTGGGCATTATTTAGGGGCAAGGATTTACTGAGGATTTGTTCTTTGGCACACTTTATTTATTGCAGATTTAGCCATCTACATTTTTGCTATGTTTATTATATCTTATGTCGGCTTTCCTATGTTTAATTATCTAGACAGGGTGAAACTCCTAATTGCTTACTGGAGGAGGAAACATACACAAGTTGATTGAGGCCAACATATAAAAGCTGCTGTTATAATGCTACTTATTTTTATTCTACAAAGCATTAGCGTTGAACAATCTGGAACAGAATTGCCATGTTTTGTCCCCAGCCCAAGTTCTATCTGAACCCACCCACCCAAATTAGAGTGCTGTCAAAGCATTCCTAGTTTATTGGGGAAGAAGAGCTCAGGAAGAGTAAAGAGTGTGGCTGGGAGAGGGGACTGAGAAAAGAGAACAGGTCCAGCCTTACTTAAAAAGAAAATAAGAAATTTAGGCATTTATTTATTTGAAATATTTTGAGCCCATCTTTCATTGAAAAGCTATACTAGGGCGTGGGGTACAGTAAAATAAATTACAACTAAAAGTTCAAAACCACAAAGCATAAAGTGAGAACAGATCCATGTCACAGAATCAATAACAATATGCATAATATAAAACCCGGCCAAGCATAATTCAGGGGGGACAGCATTTCAAGACTACCCTATGAACTTCATAACTGAGTGGGGATCGGATCTTGGGTCTGCCTAGTCCCCTAAATATCACTACACCATGCAGGCTCTTCAGGTGAAATAGAATTTTTTTTTGAAAAAATATTAATTTCATAAACTAATTTTTACAATTTTATTTTTATCCTGCATTTCTTTCAAATACTTCCCAATTTAGCCTCACAATAATAATTTCACACACACACACAGCCCCCACTCCCGAGAGAGAGAGAGAAACTGAAATTCACCTAATGAACTTTGGAGCTAAGTGCGATTTCAAACTTTATCTTCTATGACACACTGGATCTTAAGAAAAATTACATCAATACTGGTCAAAACTGCAAACTGCTGACTATCCATGTACTGGGTATTTTAGGAAAATGAGCCAGTGTTTTAGATATATTTAGAAATTCTGTATACAATAAATCTTTCAACCCTTCCTAATTAGTACTTTGAATACTTAATTAGGAATAGTCAATCCCTTTTCAGCCATTTATTGAAAGAATAACAAAACCCAGAATTGTATAATAAAAATCCTATAAATTCTGATGCCCAACAATTACTGGATGTGATAGTTTTTTGGTAGAAGCTGGTGGTAAACAAGAACCAGTTGTAAAACCGAAAATGTTCAGGTAGGGACTTGATTTTCTATTTTTTGTTGGCAGTACGTTTCCGAGAACAATTCAAAGTGTTGGTGCTGACCTTTAAAGCCCTAAATGGCCTCGGTCCTGTATACCTGAAGGAGCGTCTCCACCCCCATCATTCAGCCCGGACACTGAGATCCAGTGCCGAGGGCCTTCTGGCGGTTCCCTCATTGCGAGAAGTGAGGTTACAGGGAACCAGACAGAGGGCCTTCTCGGTAGTGGCGCCCACCCTGTGGAACGCCCTCCCTTCAGATGTGAAGGAAATAAGCAGCTATCCTATCTTTAAAAGACATCTGACGGCAGCTCTGTTTAGGGAAGTTTTTAGTATTTAATACTGTATTGTTTTTAACACTTGATTGGGAGCCGCCCAGAGTGGCTGGGGAGACTCAGCCAGATGGGCAGGGTATAAATAATAAATTATTATTATTGTTATTATTATCCATCTGTCTCAGGAGATAATGAAGGAGTATATCTTTGGGGGTGAAGTCAAGATGTTGGAAGGTTGCAGAGCCTGCTGTAGCTGTAGAGACTGATGCAGGAGAGACATGTTTTGTTGCAGCTGGGGCAGATGAAGGCGTCCAGTTGTGCTGCTGCAGATGCACCATGGCATTTCTTCCCCTGCGCTCCTCCCAGCAGTCATTATTCATTTGGTTGGGAAAGGCTGCTGTAGGACGTGGCAGCAGGGATGGGAGCAGCCTAACATTAGGTCTTCCATTGAAAGAGCCATTTAAGGCCTCAAACACTACAGCTCACCCTAAGAAAGTATTTTAAGGCATTAAAACAAAATAAAAGCAAATCTCCTACCTTTTTGAAAATGTGGGCAGCATTGCTGAGCAGCAGATGCGAGGTGGGGAATATGTACCTTTGTCATCAATGGCTTTGTGAGCACTATCCAATCAGGTCTGTCTGAACAGCTGCAGAACCTTCTGCCGTACACAAAAGAATCTCATGACAGTTTAGGAGCTCTCTGAAAGGGGAGCTGAATTTAGCTAGCAGCAACAAACCTTCCTGATCCAAGAAAGTGAGGAGGCATGGCACAGATGGAAAGTATCTCTATCAAAAGAATTGTGAGACTGTCCTCACTCCTTACAAAAAATAATAATTCCTTGCCTATGGCTTGACTTCATTGTTTCCCCCCACAAATGTATTGTAGTTATTTCTTGTGGAATGCATGAGAAGAACAATAGATATAACTTGCTCCAACCCAAAATTACAAACTGGAGTAACCAAAATCCTACCACATATGTGGGGCAATAAAAAGTTGCTACTATAGCAAGGAAATCTCATAAAATCCTCAAAGTGGAGTCCACTTTGCTTTTCCATAACAGATTTTCCATAGTTTTCAAGCAATGCTTTCTCTTAAAATACAAACAATGTTGTCGGTTTCTAACATCCACTGCTTCCCTAACATACAACGCAACACAAAGCATTACAATTCAATCCTTACAATTATAAAAACAGTGCTGAAATCTATGTTCCTCAATAACAAAGTATGTCCCTGGGCATGCTGAGAATCAAGGCAATATATTTTCCTAAAATAAGGACTTTGACTGGGATTTAGATTTTGAGTTATCAAAACTTGGGCAAGTTAAGATGTCCTTTGTTTTTCCTGCTCAAGATAGAAACTGCTATACATTGGATTTGAGCTTGGGCACTGTTGAATAGCTTTGGGAAGAAGAGGGTGATGCACCAATTAATATCTAACAAGGAAGGATCTGCAAAATTCTAACGAGAAAAGAAGAAATGCTGACTAATTCACAAAGTGTTCAGTGTTGTACTGGGGATTGAAAGTCAAATTGATCAATGACAATTAAACATGTTTTTGCCTTGGGATTCAACTGATGACACACTATCATGGAGAAGATCCTCCAAGCAAGTTTTGCCAGCTCTATTTGTTGACTGTAAGAAACTGTCTTGTATGTGGTGAGATTGTCCATCCATGTAGTCCAGTATCACCTAGGAGCAACTACTCTAACTGACTGTATCTATTCAGGGTCATTCCCATAATCTTCTACTTCAGATATTTTCAGATGGAGATGCCTGGGATTGAATCTGGGACCTTTTGTCTGCAATGCATTAAGCTATGGTCGCTCCCCTAAAAGCATACACTGAGGTTCTCATTCCTTTAGCTCTTCTTTCTTACCAGTGCTCACTGAATGTACCTGACATGCTGTTGAGTGTCTCTCAAAGATGGGGCCAGCTGATCAAAAGTTCACATTTTTTTTAACCTTTTCTTCTTCCCAGTCCCCAAAGCACAGTATGTTTTACTGGTACTGCTAAAATAATCAGGTCATCACTGCTTATTTTTTGTATAAATAATTTGAACCATTAAATAGCAACAACGGGAAAATCTGGCTGCATTTATGGGCTAGCTGAAAAGGTCTACTTCTAGTGTTTGCACTTGCATCTGTTTTTCATTTTCCCTCTTCTTACTCTCTTCCAGATGTAGCTGTCTACAGTGCTAATATAAGCATCAGAAACTATCCCTGTCCTAGCTTTTCTTTAACCCAATCTCCTTCTTTATAATATATTGCTGTTGCAGTTTATGAGGATAAATGCCCACCAGCAGGCAAACACAAGACTGGGCAGCGTATAAAATCAAAATTAACGAGCCCATGTCTGAGGACCTTCTAATAAGCCATTAAATCGAGAACAGCTAAAATATGTAGAAATTGGAAAATAGAGCATATTCTGCTTTATCCTCAGCCTCAGTAATTTATTATGTCCTTACCGCCCCACTGACTCCAACAGAACTACTTGCAAAGTAAGTGGCATATGCCACTTAGAGTAAAGGGTAATACAAACTGGACCTAACACATGCTAATATTTTGGCAAACATGAAAGCAGATCCTGATGTTCTATGTTCTCATCCCTATTGTTTTCCAGTTCAGTGTGGCAGTGTTTATTCTTACAAATTCTGGTGAGGGGAAAAACAAAACAAATGTTAGTTCTGAAACTTTTTTTTTTATCGTAATGGCATATGGTTTAGTAGAAGGAAATGCATTTAATGTGATTCAGAGATGGCCGTAGTGTGCATGTCACAGGCAACGTATCAGACTGAAGTCATAAAGCCATGCTGATAACTTGCCCTCCCCCTCCAATGGAAGGTTTGCTCAGCACAGTGAACCTCTTTCCATAGGTTCCTCCTGAATGCTCTTGCAATATACTTTAATAGTATAACAATACAATATAAATACAGCACAATAAAAGGTCTGAGGAAATACTCCAGACTTTGCAGTATGAGGAGATTCTAATTCCGTAGGATAACTTCTACATGCACTTCCTTCCCTGATCCCCTTGGTAGAAAGGTTGGCAATAAGCAAGAACAACAGACAAACAAATTTGCATTTATTTATTTAACACCCTGCCTTTATTTATTGCATTTAAAAAGGTAAAGGACCCCTGAGTGTTAAGTCCAGTCACGAATGACTCTGGGGTTGTGGCGCTCATTTTGCTTTACTGGCCGAGGGAGCCGACGTTTGTCTGCAGACAGTTTTTTCCGGGTCATGTGGCCAGCATGACTAAGCCGCTTCTGGCGAACCAGAGCAGCGCACGGAAATGCCGTTTACCTTCCCGACGGAGCGGTACCTATTTATCTACTTGCACTTGGACATGCTTTCGAACTGCTAGGTGGGCAGGAGCTGGGACCGAACAACGGGAGCTCACCCCGTCCCAGGGATTTGAACCGCTGACCTTCTGATTGGCAAGCCCTAGGCTCAGTGGTTTAGACCACAGTGCCACCGGCGTATTTATTGCATTTACTGGCTTTACATCTGACCTTTCCTCCAAGAACCTCCAGGTGGCATACATACCGTAGTTCATTTCCTCTCCATTCAATCCTCCTAGCAACACTGGGAGGTAGGTTAGGCTGAGAGACTGCGACTGGCCCAAGGTGAGCTTCATGACTGAGTGGGCAAATAAACTCTGGTCTCCCAGGTCCTAGTTTGACACTTACTCCCAGTACAGGACTCAAGGCGGCTCACAACATAAATTAAAAACAGGTGTAGCTAAAAGACACGTCAATCAGTTATCAATATTAAACCAAAAAAAGTTACCATATTAAAAATAGTACCGAAGCATAACTTGTAACCATTTCAAAAGAACAGCAAGGGGAGAAGAAAATATACACCACCCACGATTCAGAGACGCCGCTGCGATGGCCAGTTAGCAGCCAAAGGCCTGTCTAAACAACAAAAAAAGTATTTGCCAGCCAGTGATAGGAAAGCATAGAGGGGTGTCAGCAGTTACATAATCAGAAATGCCAAGAAGCTGACATCTACAATAAACTTTAAAAGTCGGTCCTTGGTTTATTATGCATTGAATCAGCTATTGTATACCTGAGGTATACAACAACTGAACACAACAAGCATTTGCTCTGGACCTGTGTTGTGTCCCTGGCCCAGAGGTGGCAGCAGTATCAGGAAGTGCATGCCCCTTTGAAAGAGTAGCTCCACCTGCAGGACGAGGAGATCACAGAGCTCTGCACTGAAGTACTGCTGCAACATCTGGATTTTGAAACCAGTACATCAGATTATCTGGCTAAGCAACCTGAACTGTCCGGTGAATCAAATCTTTGCTTGAGACATCCATGGATTGGTTAAGAAGATACAAAACTCTGTAGATCTGCAAAGCTACAGTGAAAATATGATTCTTTTCAGTGCTCTTTAGTCCCTAATTATGAGGTTTGTGGTAGGACCCAAGATACAAGGGTTCTGTAGCTCATAGAAGCAACTTGCCTGTCTCCTGGAACTGACCATGGTTTCTGCATTTAACAGCCCAGGTTCACGTGTTCACCTCACGATCCTTTGAGTCTATCAGTTTCTGAAGTAACGCAGGCAGCTGTAATGAGATCTTTCCCTGTTCTTAGTGGAAAATAGCAACGCTTCTGCTACCATCATTCACTTACACTCAATGGTAGCACAGCTTCTTGCTTTTTGCCATCTGTCCCATAATTGCAGAAACTTTTGATTCATTCAAACTCTTGATTCATTCAAACTGAGACTGTAAGATGTCACGGTGTACTGAAAAAAAAGTGTGCAAAAAGGCCTGGAAACAATCCTGCATAACTGATGAATATTGAAAATGTGAACATTGTCTCTGCAGCAATTATCATTTAGTAGTCCGGGATAGGACTGTGTTTGAAAGATAATTGGTTTGAAGTCTATATCGCGATATTGGTTTCATCTTTCTTGACCTGGAAATATATCACAAATCATGATGTGTGTTAGGGGTGGGCAATCAATCAATCAATCAATCAATCAATCAATCAATATACCCTGCCCATCTGGCTGGGTTTCCAAAACTGGTTTCAAGTCCATATCATGATATTGATTTCATAATTTTTGACCTGGCAATATATTACGAATCATGATGTGTGTGTGTGTGTGTGTGCACGCTATGCAAAAATCACAATGTGGGAAAAACCGTGAATCCGGCCGTTGCTTCTACACAGCTCCATTCTTATTTCAGATGTGATATATTACAAATATATCCAAATGTGATCCAATTTTATCAATGAAATGATGTTAAAAGTTTATCTGCACAATATATTAAAGTTAGCCATGCTGATTAAGAAATTCTATACGATTTCTTAACTCCTTTCCATATCCTCTGAACTCTCTGCCTGTCCTTCCACTGATTGGCATTGACTGATATGCTTGATTTTACAAAAGAGCTTTACATGTGGGGTTGCCAGTTTCTCTATGGCTGCCATTAGCTCACTCTTGAAGGAACAGAGGAGCTGGGATAGGCTAGATGCTAAGGGGTTCTTGGGTTAGATTAAAATGTAAACTTTAAGGTTGTTAAATAATAATAATAATAATAATAATTTTTATTTATACCCCGCTCTCCCCAGCCATCTTTGTGTCTATAGCATGGAGATTCAATATTTTTTCTACTTTAACATTTTAAAATTGTGTTTCCTTTCTAAAATAGTCTATATTTTTGATACCTACCTCTTTATTAATCTACTCCTTCTTGCCCTTAGGCAATGACAGCAGTCTAGTTGCAGTGTCAACTGTAGGACTGCGTGGTGCCTAGCTATCCCACTGATTCAAGCTTTTGTTTTGTTTCTGCATCTGCTTTATATCTCTGCTGTGGCTGAATACTGCATCTAGATACAGATCAGTGCACAGAAGAGCTGGGAATAGCTATATTTTCAAGTAAACACTTTTCTAAAATAACGGAACATAAGACTGTTGTCTTCTTGCAGCCCAAAAAGCACTAGAGGGCGCCTTTAAGCTTAGGAAAAATGTGCAAGGTAGAAAAAGAAGGAAGACACACAAACACACAAAAGCTTTTGACTCAAAACAGGATAAATGAGTTGTTTTGTAAGGCCACTATAAAAAATATACAACATGGACAACCCCATGCATAAGCCATAGTGCATCAAGAGAGTACTGATTTTTACACACACACACACACACACACACACACACAGACACACACAGACACAGACACAAAATAAAAATTGAGTTGGGAGAGGATATTTGTGGTCTACACAAGTAACTCTCAGTACCTATAGGTATGGATGATATTTTCCTATCTATGTAGGAAAGAATCCCAAGTTTGTTAGTGCTAAGGACCAAGATTAGCCAAAATGCTTGCAACTTTAATTACGGGGAGAGGAATACTATGTATTATGGGGAAAGCTCAACTAGGTATGGCTAGAAAGAGTCTTGTCTACCAGCTCTGGGATTCCCTGCTGCAGAAGGTGGTTTCTTATTTCTCCTAGACACTTCTAAGTAGCACTGGTAAGACTGTAATTTCTGTTCGCAGCATAGATTGCTGAGCTTTCCACTAGGGATCTTTATCAGCTGCAGTGGGCAATTCTCTAACTAGCAAAACACCCAAAATATAAACTCAAGCTCTGCTTATGTCAGTGGGGTTTAAACCATGTACTTGAATTCTTTACTAAAGTGGAGCCAAGTTATGCCTAAATCTCAGTGAGGTGCTTGAGCCTGTAAATGTCTTCCAAATATAGAGCCTGTCACTTTTATTATGCTGACTCGTACTTCGTTACTCAAATAGTTCAACGGGGCCGCTCCAAGATGGTAAAAGGTTAAGCAAGGTGAGGGTATCAAATTTGGTTCCTTAAGGAGGCTGATCTATTCCTTTCTGCCCCTACAAGCAGTCCAAAGAAAACACTTTCAAAGCTACTGCTTTGAGACAAAGCACAAGTTCTGCCTCTTCCCTTTGTCACCTGATCATTACCATACAACCAGGATACTGCTGCACATGATATTTTTAATACTGCACTTTAGCTCAATATGAATTCTAATTCTATGTCCTTTTGGGGTGGACTATTCTAAATGTCCATAGGACTGTAGATAAGCTAATATCACCTGCTTCCCAAGAATCATGGAGCCAAATAAATTCTAGAACCGAGAACCAGTGGTTAGAGTGTTAGTGTAGGACCTGCGAGGCCAGGGTTGAAATCCCCACTGGGTGCCATTGGGCCAGTCACTGCCTCTCAGCCTAACCTACCTCACAGAATTGTTGTGGGGATTAAGTGAAGGAGAAGACAACCATGTAGCCCACCTTGAGCTCCTTGGTAAAAAAGGTGGGATATAAATGCAGCAAACAAACAAATTTCCAGTTCTCTGGGTTCATATCTGTTGATAAGCTGGTACACCTTGGAATAGGAAATTGACATATTTGACCCTACTTTATTATAAAAGGTTTTTTTTAAAAAAATACTAGGGATAACAAGCCAGTAATTACAATAGGTAATGTACATTATACAGACAATTTAAAAATCACAATGTGCTAGTACTACCCTGACTTTCGAACACTAAGCAAAGTCTTCAGTTCTGATTATCGGGGGGGGGGGGAATCAATAACGGTTCATCTAGCTCTAAGTTCATGAGTAACGTTCTCCTTTTAAACATGGGATGGGAATGGGATGGGAATGATTCCATCCCAGCAGGTGCAGTACTCATACAGAGAGGAATTATCATAGGACTCAGTGCAGCCCTGTTTTCTCCGTACTTGGCACATACAAAGACAAGTAAGAAGGGCTGGATGGGAATAAGAGGCATGGAAAGAAACTCCAAATACTTGTACAGTACAGTGGTACCTCGGGTTAAGAACTTAATTCGTTCTGGAGGTCCGTTCTTAACCTGAAACTGTTCTTACCCTGAGGTACCACTTTAGCTAATGGGGCCTCCCGCTGCCGCTGCGCCGCTGCTGCACAATTTCTGTTCTCATCCTGAAGCAAAGTTCTTAAACCGAGGTACTATTTCTGGGGTAGGGGAGTCTGTAACCTGAAGCGTTTGTAACCCAAGGTACCACTGTAATTACTTGGTGTGCTTATTGCACACACACACACACACACACACACACAATTATGTGCATGAATTGAGGAAATTTGGTTCTTTTGAGCCCTATGGAAATCCCTCTGCTTGCAGATGCTGGGCTGTACTTGAATTTGCCTAGTGATTTTGCCCACGATTAAAAATAACTGGACATTAAATAACTGATGCAGAAGGGCTGAATCTAAGGAATGAGTCTACACAACTGCATGGATAGACTACACAGTCTTTTAACAACACAAAACTTCTCGTTATGTCTTCCTCCTTGTACAGCTGTTTAATTCTGAATACATAGAACAATTTGTTGTGTGTGGGGGGGTTATTACGTTTTCTAGGGGAAAGCACATAACATTTTACCACTTGCTATGTGTACCTAAGCTCAAACAAAACTGCTTACATTCAAACTAGCTATGAGTATGCTTCCTTGCCAGGATGTAATCTCTATTTCACTATAAAAATAGAGTGGCTGTTTCTATATAAAAAAAGTTTATGTTTGGTGCACCATTCTAAATGCTTAGCTCTTTTACTAACTAACAGAAATAATCTGTGTATCTGAAGAAGTGTGCTTGCACACGAAAGCTCATACCAAGAACTAACTTAGTTGGTCTTAAAGGTGCTACTGGAAGGATTTTTTTTATTTTAACAGAAATAATACGCTGATAAAGTTTCATTTTACCTATAGGAATACGACAGATTTTGAATGTAGTCTGGCAAATTACTCAGTGTGTTGGCTAGAGTCCCTTTGCTGGGAGTACAAAACTGGCTCTTAACTCAACTAGGTTTCATATACATTCTGAGGCCCAGAGACCACTGGAAGAAAGAACTCCATCCGGCCAGGAGGTCAGTGGGAGGATACAGAAATCCTCATCTGGGACATAGTACCAATTTGATGCACTGCCTCAGCTTCCGACCATATTCAGCAAAAGCACATCATTAAGATACTTGGAGATACTCCATGAAAGCTTTTCCACCTGCATTCTGCATTAAAAAAGTAAAGGAGCCCTGACCATTAGGTCCAGTCGTGACCGACTCTGGGGTTGTGGCGCTCATCTCGCTTTATTGGCCGAGGGAGCCGGCGTACAGCTTCCGGGTCATGTGGCCAGCATGACTAAGCCTCTTCCAGTAAACCAGAGCAGCGCACGAAAACGCCATTTCCCTTCCCGCCGGAGCAGTACCTATTTATCTACTTGCACTTTGATGTGCTTTCAATCTGCTAGGTTGGCAGGAGCAGGGACTGAGCAATGGGAGCTCACCCCGTTGCGCGGGGATTCGAACCACCGACCTTCTGATCGGCAAGTCCTAGGCTCTGTGGTTTAACCCACAGCACCACCCACGTCCCTTCATTTCATTCTGGTATTCTGGTATAATATTTAATCATTATTTGGTGCATGCAGAGCCTTAACTTTCTGATTTATTTTTAAGGTCACTGCATAAATGTGTAATCAAACAAATAAATCTATTGCAGAAAGCATTGGGATAAACTTGCTCATGAGAACCTTGCGTGTTTAGAGAATTGCAGTCTAATTCTGAGTAGGTCCAAAATATATCAGCACAAACTAAAGTAAAAAGCAGCACTCTATATATGTTCCTGTTCATCTTACTGTTCTGTTATGAGCATTGGCAGAAAAAAGTCCAATTCTGAATGTTCTCCAGTCTTAGAGCTGCCTATTCCTGGGGGAAGCATTGCCAGAATCATGTGACTTGGTGAACTGTAAGTAATCTGGCAATTTCCTCATCCTATCAGAAGGAGTGAAGTGTTCTGAGGTTGCATGTTTAGCTAGGATGAAGATTAAAAACAAAGCAAAAAATACTTTGATTAAGCTGCTTCTGGCGAACCAGAGCAGCGCATGAAACGCCATTTACCTTCCCGCCAGAGCGGTACCTATTTATCTACTTGCATTTTGACGTGCTTTCGAACTGCTAGGTGGGCAGGAGCAGGGACTGAGCATCGGGAGCTCACCCCATCGCGCGGGGATTTGAACCACCGACCTTCTGATTGGCAAGTCCTAGGTTCTGTGGTTTAACCCACAGTGCCACCCACATTAAGAGAAAGCAAATCCAAGAAGTTCAAGATCATGACTAAGGTTTCTGTCACAATCAGAGATCAGTACCTGAATACATACGCTCTCACACAAACACAGACACATTCATTGAACACTTGTTTCAAAAGTTAGATACTATAAGAGAATAGGATGATAAATATTTTTAGGCAAGTTTGCATCATAATAATTCATTGTTAAGAAGAAATATTAGATAATTTTTGCTCCTTGACCCTTTGTTCTTTCTTGAGGTACTCATACTTCTCCTGAGATGGTACATCCAGTTAGCAAATGTGCACCTTCATCTTGCCCACCATGACTAAGTAAGGGGTGTGTGTGTGTGCAGAACACACATCCTCACAGCAGACCTTTCTTAACCTGCCCCTTCTTAAAACTGGGTTACACGTGTCATTAGGACACTGGATAACACTGATGAAGATAAGATTACTGCCCAGCATTTCTAGTAAACATAGAAACCGCATCACCTCCACTTATCTTTTAAAAAACTACATTCAAAGTACAGTGGTTATGGCCTGGACGTGACCAGCCCAGCTTCAAATTCAGCTCCATGCAACATATTTCCCATCCCTGGGTCCAATGAATTACTGTTGAGTGCCTTTCTCTTGTGGTCAAAACACCTCATTTTTCAACTTCCTCTTTTTTTATCCCCCCAAAGAGCAGGATCTACTATTGCATCCTATTGCTCCTGAGTCTCACCTCACTGGATCATCACCTTGTCACCTCACTGGATCACGACCCTTGTGAGCGAGGCCGTCGGGAATCTTGTACTCCCAGCAGGGTCACTCAAACTCAGAACGCAAGGGAGAAACGTGCTAAGAGGAAGGCACGCCTGGCAAATCCACACCGTGATCAACTCCTGCCTGGGAACCAATGTCCCCACTATGGAAAAATGTGTGGGTCCAGAATTGGCCTCCACAGTCATTTATGGACTCATTGTTAAAACCATGTTTACGGAAGACAATCTTACTTGGCTGCGAGTGATCGCCAAAGAAGAAGAAGCAGCTCCTGAGTAACATGTGCATTAAACTGGTTGTTGCAGAACCTCAATAAAGTGGTGCCCCAGGTACTTTTCTAATGACAAGGTCAATTCTACTCACTCCAAGCTACATACTGCAGGTGTTGGAGAGAAACATTTTGCCTAATCTTATTTTCTCCTATTTCTAGCAAAATCCGTCTCCACATAAACGTTGAATCCTTCGTTTTTTATCCCCCCCCCACATGGAACCCTCTTTCAGCAAGTTTATTCAGTCTTCCATCATATTGGAAATCATTTCCTGCTTGTTAACACACCACATTGACAACTCCCCACTGCCTGCTGGACGCATGAGATCTAATGGTGGTCTGCATTCTTCAATTGCTTTTTTAAAGCTTTTGTTGAGAAACTTTTAATTTAAATATAATGGGTACTGAAATCTGTTCTCACATTGCAATGATATTGTGAGTCCCAATATTTCCCAACTGTGCATGACCTAATTGCAGTTCTTGAAGGATTGACTTGACAGACTTCAGACACAGAGACACTGTTTGGAGGTCACCAATGTGTGCAGGGATGCCAGAAAGCAGTAAATTGAACTCAAGTGGTTTTCATTCTGCGGGGCACGGAGAGGAGCAGGCAAGGTCACTAACCTTCCAACCCTATTCCCTGTAATTAAAATCCAATCAGACCTTTAGATTGATTCAAAGTGCTTCTTGGTGAGTCCCGGGAGGATTTAGGGACGCAAGACACAAGGAAAACACTTTTTGCTTCTCAGCAGTTGCAAGAACATTGGAAAACGAAAATACATTGGGTGATAGGCAATGGAGAAAGGGAGGAGAAAAAGGGAAGAGAATGGTTTTACTCTGTTTGACAAAAGCCGTTCTCATAAATATAGTTCTAGGATGAAGCACAGTAAGTTGCTGCTTTCTCTTCCAAGCCTTTTGCAGAGTTTTCTCATTTCCAGTTCTAAACCAAATTGCAAGATGAAAGCAAACCATATCCCAAAATGTACTTGTGGTATGTGTATGGTGGGCATACACCACCCATTTGTGGTGGGGTTTCCTTTTAATTAGTGCTTTACTGTTGTATTTGTGTGTTAGTTTTCAGTTTCTCCGGGTGGTTTTTGTTGTTATTTTGGATTTGTTTTCTTTTTCTCTTGCAATTTGTTTTTAAAATGGGGAACGAGTACTGAAACAGTACTGTCTTATACTGCTATCTTCTTCTAAAAAGAAAGAAAGGAAAATCCTGCATTAAAAAACTCAGAATTTTCTCATTATTGACCCGAAACAACTTTGCACTGGTAATGCTGTTTTGTGTAAAGTAAAAAGGTTGCTTTTGAATTATTTGGTTGTGAGCATAGATTTATTTGCAGGTGGACAGCTGGTGTCTCAAGAGCTAGTTGAAGATCCTAAAAGAAATTCCATGAATGGGCAAAGATGGTTGGTTTTTACTACCTAGAACACACACAAGATACTTGAGTATGGACTAGAAAGAGACATTTGCTGCCCAAGACAAAGGAGAAGATGATGCCTGCCCATTGCACAACAATCAATTTGATGCACCAATTTGATGCACTGCATCAACCAATAAGACAGGCAGGTGACTCTTACTTCAATGCTGGTGATGAGGCAAAGTTCTCCACTGCACCTAGGCAGCAGGCTAACTTTGCAATCAAATATATATCTTAAAAATAACTTAAATTGCCAGTTCTCTCTCCTTAGAAGGAAACAGGTACTTCAGCAGCTGCATCTGGATCTTCCCATAGCTTTCGGAAGCAGGGAGCCGCATCGCATGCACTTAATATTATTTCTCCTTTCCGCCATAACCATTTATGATACATTTTTACACAACACATGAATCCAACAAAGAAGATAAGAAGAGTTTGGATTTGATATCCCGCTTTATCACTACCCTGAGGAGTCTCAAAGCCACTAACAACCTCCTTTCCCTTCCTCCTCCACAACAAACACTCTGTGAGGTGAGTGAGGCTGAGAGACTTCAGAGAAGTGTGACTAGCCCAAGGTCACCCAGCAGCTGCATGTGGAAGAGCGGGAAGCGAACCCCGCTCACCAGATTACGACTCCACCGCTCTTAACCACTACACCACACTGGCTCGTACATGCATACTATTCATAAAAACTGGTCAGTAGGCCTGCTGTCACGCTTAATCAATGAGGTGCTTCTCTGTACAACCTTTAGAATAATTATATATTTCAGGGTAGGTAAGAATTCTCTGTTAAATATGTGAATAATGACTACACACTGGAAAAAATAACATTAAATAGGAAGAATATAATAAAGTTTAATGAAACAGAAATCACTAGGCTAGTTCACTATAAAACATCCAAACAGATTTTAATTGGGAAAACAACTTGTTTCCTTCCCTTTTTGCTTCATGATGCTTTTCCCCCCAGAAGCAGCAATGGGAAGGTCCTCCTTCATTTTTTTTTTTATATAAGATATTTATTGAAGTTTTCAAGATATTACAAAACACCCAAAAAAAAAAGAAAAAGAAAATACAAAGTAAAAATATTTAAAAACAATTCATTCCTTCCATTACTTGACCTTCATTTGCTTAGTTCCAGGACCTCCTCACACCTCCCTTTTTTGTATTCCAGTTCAATTATTTCGTTCAGCAAATCCCTCCCCTCTTTATGTATCCTAATCATTAATCATAAAGTATTGTAATTTTAGATTTTTACATATTAATAATCCATTTTTTCATATTCCTTGTAACCTTTCAGCTAAAGTTCACTTAGTTTCTATCCAACATCATTCTAGCATTCATTAATTTTACAATATTTCTGTAGATAGTCTTTAAACTTTTTCCAATCTTCCTCCATCGACTCTTCTCCCTGGTCTCGGATTCTGCCAGTCATTTCCGCCAATTCCATATAGTCCATCACCTTCAACTGCCATTCTTCCAAGGTGGGTAGATCTTGTGTCTTCCAATACTTTGCAATGAGTATTCTTGCTGCTGTTGTGGCATACATAAAGAAAGTTCTGTCCCTCTTTGGCACCAATTGGCCGACTATGCCCAGGAGAAAGGCCTCTGGTTTCTTCAAGAAGGTATATTTAAATACCTTTTTCAATTCATTATATATCATCTCCCAGAAAGCCTTAATCTTTGGGCACGTCCACCAAAGGTGAAAGAAAGTACCTTCATTTTCTTTACATTTCCAACATTTATTATCGGGCGCATGGTAAATTTTTGCAAGCTTGACTGGTGTCATGTACCACCTGTATATCATTTTCATAATATTCTCTCTTAAGGCATTGCATGCCGTAAACTTCATACCTGTGGTCAACAACTGTTCCCAGTCAGCAAACATAATGTTATATCCTAGATCTTGTGCCCATTTAATCATAGCAGATTTCACGGTTTCATCCTGAGTATTCCATTTCAACAACAAGTTTTACATTTTTGACAAAATCTTAGTATTGGGTTCTAGCAATTCTGTTTCCAGTTTTGGGAAGGTCCTCCTTCAGTTGGCAGAATCCAGGAGCAATGAGACCTGTGTTCATTTTCTTCTTGGTTGCTACTTGTTAGGGGGAAATACCGTGGGCCTGCCTGTATTTTGGTACTGGCGAGGATTAGGTCTGACAGGAGGAAACTTGTAATGTTGAAAAAGCATATAACGTAGCTTGGAAGGGCATGCATTCCACAGCCTCAGGGCTGTCATGGAGAAAGCCCTCACATGCACTACCCTGCCTGAACTTCACCAGGGCCTCTTCGTGGAGAGACATGTTAATATGGGTGGAGTCTCTCCACCCAGATATTTGTGGCCCAAGTCATTTAAGGCTTCGTATGTTAAATATGGTCCTTGATTGAGGCTTGGAAGTAAACTGATGAGTAGGTCAGATCTTTTAAGGCTGGCATAATATGTGTCTGGCTGGTGACGCCCATTAGGACCCTAGCTGCTGCATTCTGATCTAGCTGCAGCCTCTGTAGTATCTATAAGGGGAGCTCCACAAAGAACGCATTACAAGTGTCCAAACAGGAGGTTACAAGAGCATGTGTTACTGTAGCTGGACTTCTTCTATCCTGGAAAAACATGGCTGGAGAACCAGCCATACCTGCAGATAGGCACTCCTATCCACTAAAGCCACCTGGGCCTCAAGTGACAACACTAGATCCAGGAGGATCTTTCCTCCCATGGCAAACTCCTGATCTGGATTAGCCCCCCTCAGCTGTACCTCCTATTTACAGATTTTTTTAAAAAAATATTGCACAATTGCTAATTGCATGAATGGTGTCACATTTAGCTCTCAATTATAGTTCTCATTTGATTCCCTAAAATAATCACACAGTTGGAGTCTTCGATAGGGGAGATACATAAGCTGAAGTCGGGGCAGGGCCTCTCTGTTGCTGCAACTGCCTTATTGAGTGCACACCTAGGAGTAGCTGAGAGATGCTGGACTGATAGACACACTCTTCCCTAACTTGCAAGTATAATTTTGACAATAAAGAGTTAATTCCCCACTCTGAACATTCCGTACCCGATGGCGCTGTGACTGTCACATTTTATTCGATCTATCCACTTTCTTCTTCGAAGGACCATGCGATTGCATTCTTGTTTTGGCCACAATACCTGATAATGCTTACTGTACTTTTAATAGCTATTTGAAGGCTGAAGCTAAATTGGTATCAGCTACGCTAGTGCTGGCAAGGATTATGATACTACCAGGATTAACTGGTCTGAAGAGAACTAAAGTGATTGGCAAGGCAGCCAATGGGTAGCATTATTAGAATGTAAGTGTGTAAAACATCAGTTCCACCCACAGGAATTTATCAAATGTTGTCATACCAGCAGAAGTGGGATACAGTGGTACCTTGGGTTAACTACTTAATTCATTCCGGAGGTCCGCTTTTAACCTGAAATTCTTCTTAACCTGAAGCACCACTTTAGCTAATGGGGCCTCCTGCTGCTGCCGTGCCGCCTGAGCACGATTTCTGTTGTCATCCTGAAGCAAAGTTCTTAACCCGAGGTAATATTTCTGGGTTAGTGGAGTCTGTAACCTGAAGCGTATGTAACCTGAAGCGTATGTAACCCAAGGTACCACTGTACTTCTCTCTCTTTCATATTTCTTAGGCTGTCACGCCCAAGTGCAGTGATCAAACTACAGAGAGGAAGGAGAAATCTTCAACTCCTTAGTACATGTGAGGTTTTAACCTCTTGCACTCAACTGTGGTCCCAAGCCAGATCAGGTCACTGCACCTGTAATTGGGACTTCCCAAAAAGGATCTGTTGTTTTATGTCAGGGTTTGCCAACCTATTACCTGTGAAGGCAATGCCTTACCCCCAGGCAAGGCCCCCAGACTGAGCTTTTTATTGTGTTTTGTTTTGTTTTATTTTATTGTAAGTATCTAGTCCTCCTAGAAAGAAAGTTATAAAGCAAAATGTGCAGGTACCCTTCTAAGCATTTTCTCTGAAATAGTCAGCTTGGCTGTTCCTGCCTGTCACAGTGTATGAAGTCAGAGCTATGACTGATAAGTTGAGTTGTTTGGACACCAGGAAATGGCTGGACACCCTGGGGATCTAAAGAGTTATGGTCCCCTTGCTTACTGCACTTTTCCTGCTTCTTTCTTTTCTAGTCCTTGGAATCTCCCTTTTTTTCCCCTCAGCAACCAGGATGCATCTTTCCTGTGTCCCTAGAAGTTATTTTCTGCAAACACTACTCTCCTCTCAAAATGTGAAAACTTTGCGGAGGTTTAGGAATGTTTCCTGGTGTGCAGGAAGTACAGGCCAGGCAGTCGTTATGGATTCACTGTATAGTAAACTTAGAGCACGATGAAATCCATGTCTACTCAAAAGTCTGTGGTCATTTATGACTGGTGCCCACAGTACTCTCTCAAAATTTGAAATGTGCCCACTGGTCCAAAAAGGTTGGTGGAGTTGTTATGTCCCTCTACCTCAGTGGAGATCTTGTAGTCACACTGAAAACAAAGCTAATAGTGGAGCCTTAAAATGGAGTTTCTCAACTGTGCTCATGGAGTACTACATACCAGTTTGAGTCCAGGGTAAGTAATTTGATGCTTGCCAAGGACAATAATGGATCATTTGCTCTGGAACAAAGGGTGAGCCCAGGAATGAATTTTAATGTGCCAGTATCCAAGCATCCCCCCACTGAGGACAGATTATAAATGTATTACAGACCCATTGGTATGTAACTATAGGGGATTAGTACATTCCAACATTTCCTGTTTGCAGGGGATTGTGACTAAAAATAGAGCTAATACTGCAAGAAATAAGCTTTTTTATAAACACACACACACACACACACACACACACACACGATTAGAGTAGTCAGTAAGAGTATTTCTACGGCCCATGCTAATTCATAAATGAGCATTCAAATTCCTAGCGACTATATTTAAGCAGACCACTTAGAACAAACCCCGTTTGCCTAATCTTTAATAAATTACATTCTTAGCGCCTGAAAGCCAAGAAGGTTTTTACACAAGGTACCTATTTTTTGCTTTTGCCCTTCGCAGAACTCTACCCAGTAGGTAAATCTTTGCTACTTCTATAGCTGGTCCAGCTTTTCTCTTATCTAGAATGCTCATTTACGCTCTATATTTGTCTTTAATACAGACATCACCAGAAGTGTTTCTCCTCTTAGGACCACACCCACCCACCCACAACTCACATTATCAGTAATTAATTGCTACACTTAATTGCTTCTCATGCTATGCCAATGTAATGAATGGGAAAAAGAGCTAGGAGCATGCCACTTGTTCTTTAAAAACCCGCAAACAAAAGTAGTGTATTTGTACAGTGTTTACAGAGGAAGAATACGCCACCGTCTGATTTTAACCTTAAAAAATGGCATGCAGGTATGTAAAAAGGAAGTAACCTTGCTAATGTTAGCTTCAACAGACTTTTTTTATTGCTACATGATGTTGTCATACTGGAGTACTAAAATGACAAACGTGTCTGCCTCTAATAGTGCAATCGTATAATCAACTCAGAAATCAGGCAGAGATAACCTGGAGCTACTTCCAGGTAAAATGCACTTGGAACTGCACCCTAAAGCTAAAAAAGTTATTAAATAAAACTAAACAAACAGTCATAAAAATTGCACAGGTACTGGGAAGGACTTAAGACACCTTTATCATTTCTATCACAGCATTATCAAATAGGTATTCGTGATAGCCATGCAACCACATTTCACACAGTAAAAACAGCAACGATGGATATGTTATCTGGAAAACAAATTGCATTTCCCCAGATACAACTATGGTACATTACATGCTGGAAATTGTAATAATAATAATAATAATAATAATAATAATAATAATGTTCCAGCAATAGAAGCAAGATTTGAGAGAATATATCTGGAGTAGGCAATACGTAACAAATGCCTATCAACTGATCTTGCGGCAAGGCAGATCCCAGATACTAGCCCTAACACATATTCATGTAAATGACTTCAAAAACACCCCAGCTGTTCTTTTCTTTAACAGCCAGATAAATAACTGTGCATTTGCTGTACTGTAATAATCTGTAGATCACAACTAAATATAAGCCTTTCTCTGTTTACAATTAAGCAAACGCTGAGATATCTCAACGGAAATCTGTTTCAGCACTGGCCTTCCTAAAAACAAACAAACAAACCGAGCCAAACAGGCTTGTAATTCCTGTGTGAATGAAGACTTTGAGAATGCTTATTCTGTTTTTCTAAGATGCATATTCTGTTGCATGCACATGCCTTCCCCCTTACACTGGAGAGAAGGTGGAAGCCTGTGCACGTGGGTGTTTCATGTAGCTTTGGATGAGATCCAAGACTGCCAACCTGCATTCTAGTTGCTCATCCACTACTGCCAATTAAATAAATTGCTACCAATGCATTTGGAAACAGCTCTTCAAAGATTTAATATTAAAACCTTAAAACTATGATAATGATTGAAGGGGGAAGGGGGAGGGGAGGGAGAGAGAGAGTGTGCTGACAGGGATAGTAAGAAGACTGAGGTTCAGAATGATGTGCAGTTTGGAGAAAAGATTACAAAATAAAGGGAAAGGCAAAGTTACCGGGTAACCAACTCGTCCTGACTGCCCCTGTGATATTAAATAAGGAAAACAATAAGATCAGTCAATTGCACTTAACAACAGCAAGGCATCATAGAATATAAAAAGTCAGGGGTTGATCTGAAAGGGAACAGAAGCTCTGCAGGGGACAACTCCTGTCCCCTGAGCAGCAGGAGAGCAGAACAGAGCTCATGTCTGGGTATAGTATATCCTTTTTTAATTTTTATCTGTGCAACAACCATATGAGGTAGACTGGGTTGTCATATTGTGATCTGCCTAAGACCATTCTCCATTATGGGTAGTATTCAGCTAAGTTTTACTCAGAGTGCACCTATTAATGGACTTAGTCATGTTCTTTAATTTCAATGGGTCTACACTGACTAAAACTTAGTTGAATACCAGCAAAGATTTAAACTCTCGTCCTGCAGGCTTAGACCCAACACTGCATTAATCTGCATTAGTCCACATAGAACAACTTTTTCTAAGAGTAATTTTTCTACTAACAGGGGATACTTGATACAGTATATCTAAGAACTGAAAGCAGTGTAAAAACCCAAAATTCAGCTGAAAAGTAACCTTCAAGTGTCTCTGTTAGTTAATGCACGTGGTGCTTTCCCCAAACATGCCCTCATGATCCCACTTGATTTTGTAGTCCTTAACGCATCACCATGTTCAAGTCACTAGGATCACACATAATCACCTTCATTGTTAAAAAACAATTGTAGCCAAATATTTGATTCTGTAGCTCTATGGTCATGCTGTTCAAGTGCAATTGGAATACTCATGGCGAACTTAGAGTGCAATTAGAGTACATGGGTGAATTTTGCCTCCCTGCTTTTTCTTCTTTTTGAGCTACAAGTGGACATCAGCTGAGGGGAGATGAGTCCTTCTCAGAGGGAGAGGGAGAGCAGCTTGCTTCCTTGACCCCTTTGCTTTGCCTTAGACTGGCCCATTGCCTAATGTTGCTTCCAACCAGAGATATAAATTCTTTTCTGCAAATGTAAGGCAGCAAGAGCTGCATCTGTACAGCAGGGTCAGGTTACACTATGCAGTGTGTACATATAACAGAGGCATAAACCTATATTATTTATATATACATGCAGTAGTGGCATAAAAATGTATTAGCTGACACACTCTTTAATTCTATGCTGCGAAGTTCATGCCTCTTCTATTACAACCCTTGAGAAGGTCATGAGCCGAAGGGGAATATGCAAGTATTTTTATGGGCATAAGTTTAATATGTATTTGGCATCTGGATCACTGAATGATATCTGGACAACAGTAACTCAGTTTACACCTTCAGACCAGTGGCTTAGCGTGGGTTGTCAGCACCCGGGGCAAGGCAAGTAATTTGCGCCCCCTAACCCGTGGATTTGCACCCCCTAACCCATGGATTTGTGCCCCCTAACCCTAACCCCCAGATGTTGCGCCCGGTGCGGCCAGCCCCCCCTGCACCCCCCACGCTATGCCACTGCTTCAGACAAATGTTCTTCCAATTTTTTTAAGTTTCTGCCTGGATCCATAGCCGAAATGCTTAATAAGAAACAACGGCTTTAAATAATGGAGCACTTTGATCCATTCAAAATTCTCCTCACACCAAACTGACCCATTGTGATAATTTTGCTTAGCAAAATAGGAACTCAGAATGAAAAATAGGATTGGTTCTGGATATTTGAAGATTATCTGGGGCAGAGGCAATCCATGCACTCCTTACAGTGCCTTTTCAAGCTGGCTCACTTAATAATAATAATAATAATAATAATAATAATAATAAATTTTATTTTTATCCTGCCCTCCCCAGCCGAAGCTGGGCTCAGGGCGGCTAACAGCAATCAAATAATCCAACATTCTAAAAACATTTCATTATAAAAATTAATTAAAATCAAATTGGTGGCAACTATTAAGCAAAATTCTTCTTACAATGGGTGACATTCAGATTAGAGGAACTCTTCATAAGACAGGAAGGTTTAGAGATGACAATTGGTAGATGAGGGTGAAAAAGGAGAAAGAATATGTTTCTCCACTTATTTTATCTTTTTTTCACCTGCTTTGTTCATGTCACCTCTAAAATGAGAGACATATGTCCACCTCTCACTACCAGAGGGAGTGCCTAGGGCCAACAGGCCTACCCATTTCAGTAACAGTAGTAGAGGTAGTAGTAATAGTAGTAGTGGAAATTGTAATAATAATAATACTGAAAACCCAATAATAATGGACTCAGTATGTACTATGCAGTTCAGAACTCTCCTGTGTCAGTGACCCTCTATACTCTCTACCTTACCATACAGAGTGTTTTATAATATTTTGTATGGTTGGTTCTGAATTATGAGAGCATGGTAAATATATTATTCAGGCTGCAGAAATTACCTACTCAGCATGTGACTTTAATAACCTCTGTAACCAGCTCTTTTGAAGCACTTTTGAACAGCATACTCATTCTGCAGACAGGATGATCAGTTATCTAGTAGCCATAAATACTGAACCACAAAGTTTAATATTTAATATGTGAACCCAATTTATGGCAACTGAAAAGTAACAAGCAGCTTTGGTGGCATAGGGAGTGAAGAATGAATTTTCGGCATAGTATGATGCTTTATGGTATGTGTAGTAATGAATTCCTTATGGCTGAAGAAAGAAAATAAAGGGGGGCATGCTCAGAAGAAACCAATTGTCTTAAATGTAATGCTGTACAAATACAAAAATATTGTGGACAGTAGAAGGACTTTGTCATTGTTGTAGTTAAGGCTTAGAAAGAAACTATGCTATGCAACTATGAAAACGTATTATACGGATAAAAATGAAAACCTTATTTAGGTGAAAAAGGCATATTTGCAATTTAGTCATAGTACATCAGTTCCAAATGAAACTGATTGGATGCAAAAATGGAATAAATCTTGCATGAACAGTCCAATTTAAAAAGTAAACAAACTGCACAGTGGAAGGAGTATCAGGGTCTGGTCTTGCAAGTAGAAATGGATGCAATCTAGATTGACTTCCGGGGTGGCGCCATCGGCAATGGCGGACTCCCTCTGAACTGCAGGGACTAGCTCCGCGTGAAACGGGTCTTCTCCGCTACGGCGAAGCGGGGACCCTTTTAAAAATCACAGGCGGATGAAGCCTGTGACCATGGGACTCGGCGGGCACCATTAGCGCCCCCCCAACTCGCAAAGGAACCCATTAACGGGCTCCGAAGTGAAGAGGGGGAAGTGGCGCGGTGCTGTGAGTCAACTATTTCCGTGGAGCGAAGCCGCATAGCCGTTGCCGGAGAGCGCTGCCTTTTTCCTGGGACAATTTGGACTCTAAAATAAGCACCCGTGAGTACTTAAACTTTGAACAACTGGACCTTAAATAAGGACTTGCGAGCAGAAAGGAATTGGATTTAAAAATTTATTTTCAATTTGGTACTGAACGGGAAGGTCTAAACAGGAAGTCAGCCTTCCGTTCTTTTGTAGACAGAATAAAGCAAAGACAACGTAAACTAGAGCCTAGAAAATCGCCTTTAAAGGATTGGATTTCATCATTTAAAATTGTGGAACCCCCCTTCGACAGCAGGAGAAGAAGGGGGATCTTTTTCGGACTGTTTAAAGTGAGTTTAAAGTAAAGTAACTTTCCACCGTCCTGACCCTGGAGCGGGGTGTCAGGACTGACGTTTGAAGCTCATTGACCAGAGACAAACGTTTTTGACATATAGCTAAAGAAGAGAAACATAGTGATTCCACTGTTTCCTTTCGCATTTTAAAGGAACAAATATTGATAAAATATCTCAAAAAGGAAAACTTTGTTGCAAGAACAAATAGAAGTTTTCCCCCTAGAGGGAGACTGTGAAACTGTAACTAATTCCAGGGAGCTGGCAGCTGTTACAGATTACAATCGTGGGAATAGACATTTGACCTTGCAGGACAATGTATTCAGAAGCTCTGTTGTGTGCTTTATATAAAACAAATGCCCTACTGGAACAGTTACATGAGAAGATGAATTTGATGGCGACTTCGACTAGAAATTTTGAACAGGCAGTGGGAAATTTTGAACAGACAGTGGGAAAATATGTGGAGCCCACCCAGGAATTAAATCAGGAGTGCGTCCTGACAGAACAGGCCCAACAGGAATATGAGTTTTCGGATTTGACAAATGAACTTGGAAAAAGCCAGATTTGGAAAGAAAAAGTTTGGTTTGGTTTGGAAATGGGGGGCTGGATTGACCCCCCAATGCTGGGATGTTTGGACTTTTCAAATCTGGCAATGGGCCGTGAGATGTTTGGGATTGTGGGGGCTCTTAATTTTGGAGGGTTTTTGAAACATGTTTTTAAACATCACATGGAATTTAGTGTTGAATATGGAAAAGGGGCTGATCTGTCGAGAAGGGTCAAAAATATTGCCAAGCTGGAGTTACCACGAGCAGGAGACAAGGGAAAATACAGTTACAAATATGAAGAAGAGCTGCAGAAGGGACATGGAAGAGACTTGAGGGCCTCGGATATAAGGTTGCCAGGTTAATGAGCTAGATCGATGGGATAATAAGGACTGACAAAACCCGGGACCAGGAGGAAGGGACGCTGGATGAAGATTGGATCTGTTTGTATTTCTTTCTTTCTTTCTTTTTTTTTACTATTAGGACTGTTTTATAAAATTGATGAATGTTAAAAAAAGTTGGAATGAAACTACTCGGCTTTAGTAAAGATGCTTAAAGAATTATGAAAGAATATTATGGTTATGAGAAGTTGGTAAGGATAAGACTTAAGCTTTAAGTTTCAAGGTTTTTTTATAAAAAGATAAGATTAAAACAGTTTAAGGTAATGTAACGACAGAATATTATGAAATATGGAAAGGATTTGCTGGGATAATTAATAACTAGGATACAAAGAAAGGGAGGAGGAGGAGGTCAAAGAAAGAAGGTAATGACAGTTGAGGATCTGAGAATAATGAATTTGTTTTTAAACGTTTTTAAATGTTTGTCATGTATTTTTGTTTTTTTCGGGGTTTTTTTTTCTTATTTTGAATTTGTATTCGTATTGTTGGAAGTGGTTTGTTTCTCTCTTTGTTTACTTTGTTAACCATTTTTATTTTGTATTTTATTCTTTCTTTATTTTTATTTTGTAACATTTTGAAAATCTCAATAAATATCTTATAAAAAAAATAAAATAGAAATGGATGCAATCTAAAGAAACCAAGTACAGTCCTTTTAACATCTATGCAGCTCTACATGGAAACACACCATGATAATTCACATGTGTTATTGATAGCTAAATTGGAACCCAATAAGGTTACATTTTCAGTTATAATATTATGAGGTATGGCAAGCAACAACATTTAATTATCTCCATGATTTTAAAAAAATCAGTGAAAAGTTACTATAAACAAGTTGGCTACACTTTGTCTCTCATGAATTATCAGTGAGCACACATTGCAAATTCTATTGTAGCAGTTCCTGCAGAATTGGCTAAAAGACTCTAAACAGAGTGCCAAGCTGTCATATAGCCCAGCATAAATCATCAGTGCAATGGTTTTAAAATGGGCTCCCACTGCCATAGTCAAATTCTACTAATAATTACCAGTGACCCACAAATTCCATGAAACCGGTAGATTAGTGCAGTATCTATATTTTAAAGCCTGAACTGGAGAGTACTTTGAGCAGATCTGTTTCAAAGAATCCAGTAGAATAAAATATACCACTAAAATATGTTTCTCATGAATTTTCTTTATAACATCCATCACTGGCTTAATGCTCATGCAGGATAACAAAGCACAGCAAGAACAAGTTTTCTACAACCTCCAATTTTTCTGCAGCAAACTCAAGAAGGAAAAAAAAAGTTTAAACTCCTATTGCACGGCATGCCTAATGTTCAAGATACAACAGCAAATTTCAAAACTGGCACTTTGATAAATTAAATATCTGAAACCTCAAATCCAACCTCAAACAATTTAAAATCTATATTAGCCAATGCTGTATAAGGATGTTTATGCAGGGGATACAGAAGTGGGGTTTTTTATGTTACATTTTAAATATTATATGGAAAGCATTTTCTGAGTCTTAAGGATACTAAATTGCATTTCCACCATTCACAATTGCAGGCAAGTGCTAAGAAAGATGTGAAATGGGGCACAAAAGCTTCACAAGTGATTATTAAACTAAAAACACACTTACCACCACTTTTGTGAAATTGCCACAAGTGGCAGAATTCAACAGAGCTCCAAATACGTATTTTCTTTATTGATAGATTTTGGTTGTTTGTTTTACTACCAGATGCTAAATAAATTTAAATATTTATTTGTATTGGCTCTTATATTTCAGAGGGAACTGACTAATTTGAAGGAACCTCTCTATACAACTTTGATGAGCCTAGCTGATGAAACCACAGAGAGCAGTTATTCAAAGCAGCTTCACAGCCTGACACAGTGTTTCCCTTGGACCCTTTGACAAATCACACCCAACACAACTTAATGGGTAAAATGAAAAGCTAGGTAGATCACCCATGCAAGGCACCCCTCCGCTCCTGAGGTGAAACAGGAATTGCCACCTCCTGCCCCTGAGCTGTGCCCCACTTCCGCTGCTGCCACACTCTGGCTCTCGCCGAACTGCTGCTCAAAGAGTTGCTGCTTGGCTTCCCGCTGTTGGGAAGCAGAGCAGATGGGAAACATGGCACACAGGAATGCCCCAGCTCTCACCGAATCCGTCAGGAGCCAGGGTGCTCCTAAACGGCCTCAGCCCAGTGTGCCTGAAGGAGCATCTCCACACCCATTGTTCTGCCCAGACACTGAGGTCCAGCACCGAGGGCCTTCTGGTGGTTCCCTCACTGCGAGAAGCAAAGCTACAGGGAACCAGGCAGAGGCCTTCTTGGTAGTGGCACACGCCCTCTGGAATGCCCTCCCATCAGATGTCAAAGAGATAAACAACTACCTGACATTGAGAAGACATCTGAAGGCAGCCATGTTCAGGGAAGTTTTTAATGTGTGACATTTTAATGTATTTTTAATCTTTATTGGAAGCTGCCCAGAGTGGTGCAAATAATAAATTATTATTATATAAAGTGCTGCCGCTCAGCTTCCCTGCAAGTGAGGGAGCTGCTTGGCAGTGTGGTGGAGCCCTGGCTTTCACCAAACTTGGTGGGAGCTGGGGCAATCCTTACAGTGTTGCTGCTCACTCAGCTTCTCCACCTTTAGGTGGGGAAGATGAGTGGCAACAGTGCATGCCAGAACGCTTCCCTCTTGGCAGCAGAAGTGGCAGAGCAGGCCGAGTATCACCTCTTGCACTTTCACTGCCTGAGGTGGGCACTTCACCCTGTCTCATGGGGAGGCCAGCTCTGCCTCCTCTTCCCCCACTATAGCTGCCTCCCACTTGCCTTTGTGCTGCTGAAGTACACTATGCCTGGCTGGATGTCAGAATATACTTTTAAAGCATGTACAAAGCACCCCCCCCCCGAAACACACACACACAAAATCAGGGCACTGTAGTCAATCCCTCAGACAGTTATGATTTCCAGGAACTCTTAAACTACAGTGTCCGGAATTCTTGGAGGGGGAAAAATGCGTTTCAAATGTGCTTTAAAGTTATAGAGCATATAACTGGTCTCTCCCTCTTTATATCCTCTTCATGTTATTGCTAAGGCAGCACATGTAAGGGTGAAGAGTGTAGGTAGGAATGGAAAGCAGAGCTAGGATTTAGATGACTGTCCCATTAAAACACATTTGCAACACTGGTCTAAAACTTTTTTTGAGTAAGTTCTGGGCCCGGAGTGTTTACAACTTTCTGAACAACCTCAATTGCGCAGCTCCCCAGCCGCAATGCGGCACATTTAGTCACACTTTGTGCCATCAGCATCAGTAGCAACCACCCCTCAGACATGTTAGAGGCTGCTGGGAGCTGGTGAGGTAATTTAACATTTGCAATAAATAATACAAGCATAAAACAGGCATATTGTTCATTTATTTTTGAGACCCACAAAAATATGTTTGGAAAAAAAAAGTTTTTACTAGATTTAAAATGGTCAAAAAGCCATGTAGGCAGAGAGTGAAAAAAGCATTTCCCAAACATTCCTATAACAAGCACTGGGAAAGCAGCATCTGGTACCAATTTATGCCCTAGACACACCTCTACCAAAAGTACTGTTCCCGTGAAATGACACAGAAAGGAAAATAAATGCCTTAACTTTGTTGACTCATGATCAAGAGTAACATCCATGTACTTACTGGAGGACCTGAAAAACAAAACACAACACATTTAGCATTAATTACAGAGAACAGAGAGTATTTTCCTACCATATAAATGTTCATTCTGAGGATGAAAAATTGTGTGAGAACTGCTCTCCTCCAAAGCACGAACAGTACAACATACAGGTATTTCACACTGTAGCATCAGTTCTTAGTGTGATATCATGTAGTGTTAAGAAAATTAGTATAGTAGGTATAGAAAGAAAAGAAAAACACCTCCCCCAAAAAACACTTAAAGCAAAGAAAATAGTAAGGCAACTTCACGGTATGAGTGCTGAACCATTAGAAAGGACAGAACAAATTTGACTCCTAAGGGTGAAGTTGGAAGAATGTAGGGTCAAAAAAATACCATTTTGGGGCCAGATTAAATAGGGCAGGTGACCATCCTACTTCTAGTTTGTTAAGCTTCCAACCTGCCTGCCACAAGAGCTGCTTATATACATGTTAACCAAGAAGCTGGTAGAATGTATCTTTTCCTTGCCCCACACAGAAGGAAAAGTTCAGCTGGAATCAGTTCCCTCTTGGAAAGGCTTCCTAGGTATCTCTCGTATCTTCATGTGTGAGATTTTACCTACAAAGGAAGACACAGTATACATATGTGTCTTTTTTGGACACTACAGGTGGTGGATCACATGTTTGGACTACTTTGCAGCTAATAAATCAAAGACAATGGCTTCAGCCTTCTCTCTCTCTCATGCTAATAGCTCCCCATCTGAAGTCTAAAGTGGTACTTTCTAAAGAAGACTTTACCTTGAACTATGTTTTTGTATATTTAAATTGGCTCGCAGTCAAGCACAATAAAGTGAAACCTCTGGAGCGCTAATATTTGTTTCGCTAATAAGGACGGACTCTTCATACCCCAGCTCAGTTTGCTGTATCCCCACAAAGACCCCTGCCCAACACAGAGGTGAGCATTTAGTTTGAGGAGACTAATGGAATCCACATTTCACTCCTATTTAAAAGAGGCATTTTACACTCTCTTTTCTTTCTCTTTTAGCTTCTTCATGCTCCATTTCCTACATGATCAAAACCAGAAGGATTAAAGGAGGGGGGGAATGTGGGAAAAATTAAAGAAAAACTGAACTCCCTGGAAAACAATATAAAATGAGAAACATGCTTTTGTTTGTTTATGCAAGTATCTTCAAACACTAAACCTATTTTAAAGCCTCTTTTAATACCATCATCAACCTGAAGAATGGAATTAATAATCACAGGCACATTACAGAATCCACTGACTTCACTGTGCCTTACTGTCTGGTCCCCAGATCACTTACGCTGCTGCTGCTGAAGAGCCACAGCTCAGGGTGGTGTGGGAAACCAGCTCCAGTTAAATAGACTTTTATTAAAGCTAATGTGTTTGAATGCAGACTTGGATCCTGCAGGGGCTACTGCTTGAGGAAGGGGGAGTGATGCAATTTTCACCAGTATTCCCTGCAGTCTCCAACACTGCCTCCTATGCTGCTCCAAAACGTTATCCAATCCTTTTTTAAAGGGTGGTAGGTTGTAGGGTGAATTAATCAAAATTGCCTCTTCCCACTTGTGTTTCCCAAGAGAAGAATTCTGCTCATGTTTGGTGTGGATCCAACCTTTTGCACATCATAACAACACTTCCATACATTCGGTACGGGGGGGGGGGATTCATGAATTGATGATGGTCCCCTTATGTAGAAAACTATGGCTTTTTATGTCTGCTGACTCTAAGAAGGTAGATGGAAGCACAGCAAGTTCAGTCTAGACCAGAAATTAAAAGACTTTCTTATACAAGGAAATGTGCTTTGTATATGTAGAGATCTGAGCTGGAGAACACTGCTTTCATTTCTAGGGATTGTACGCAAGCAGATACATTAGAGAATGTTCCATTGTGCAAAGAGAAATCCTTGTGCTGATGGAATGTTTGGCTTAGCACTACACTGAATGCAACACAAATCCAACAGCCATGTCTACACAGAAGCAAGTTCTACTGTTCAAATGGGTCTTCCTCCCATGTAAGTAGTGTTAGGATTGCAGTCTCAAATGTCATAAAATCAAAATACAGTAGTATCTCGGGCTACATACGCTTCAAGTTACATATGCTTCAGGTTACAGACTCTGCTAACCCAGAAATAGTGCTTCAGGTTAAGAACTTTGCTTCAGGATGAGAACAGAAATCGTGCTCCGACGTCGTGGCCGCAGCGGGAGACCCCATTAGCTAAAGTGGTGCTTCAGGTTAAGAACAGTTTCAGGTTAAGAACAGACCTCCGGAACGAATTAAGTACTTAACCTGAGGTACCACTGCAGTTTCATGTCTTAAACCAAGCTCATAATTTCAACAGGCCTAACAATTTGTGATTTAAAAAATAAAAACATTTGCATTGGCCATCATTAGGCTCTTGGGTCAACAGTATAATTAGCTGGCAAGTGGAGTTGACATGTGTTACATCACATAACCACTTTCTTTCATTATGAAAATAACCTCTACAGGGGAAAAAATTAATTTCAAAGATTAATTAGTTCCCAGCTAAACTCTGCATTTCCAGAATTATTTTGTTAATGATCACCCACATTAACACAAGGAACCCATGTTGCTGGACATTTTCTTGGACTTGGCTATGAAATACTTGCAGCTGTGATTAAGTGAAGAAAATCTGAAACACACACACTATATTTTACAGCATAATTGGAAGGGGGGCATCATTTCATCATCCACAAGCAGGCACTGTATTTCAGTACAGTGCATTTCAAAACAAGTTAGGTATTTTTTGTGAGGCACATTCTATTGTATAGTCGTCTTTTAAAGCCTTCAGTCAAGCTTCTCAGCATACTCTATGGGTCCAGGTCCATTGATTTCAACAGGTCTACTCTGAGGATGACTAGCAATTGATTTCACCATATACCTTTTACCATGACATGTCTACAAAACTGTCCTCATATTATATCAGTGTTGAATGCCCTCTAATGGTATTTCACGTCTTAGGGCAGTTCACAGAATAAAATCAGAATATAAAACCACAAAATACATAATCAAAATAAGAACAACAACAACCCAATAACTCCCCCCAACACATTTTAAAAGGGCATAGGATGTCAATCAAATAAACCAAAGGCCTGGTTAAAAACGAATGTTTTTGCCTCGTGCCTAAAGGTATATAATGAAGCATTATACAAATGGGGAGCCACTGCAGAGAAGGCCCGTTCTTGCCTTTTATGTATTAGTTGTAAATTATTCCAAGTACAAATGCAGAAGAGTGCGGTAGAAATAAACTATTCTTGCTGTTGTTAACAGAGCCTAGCTATTTTCTAATCAGCACCACTGCAATCAAATGCCACTCATGTTCCAAATCTTCAGCCAAATTGAATTGCCAACCCCAACAATAACTAATGAGAAACCTGGAGTGCTGGGAGGCATATCACATTTTAACATTACATTAAACAGTGAGTGCAATCTGGAGAGTTAAATGACAAAGTTATTAACCTTATTAGCTCACATCCAGCATTATCATCTCCCATGTGAAGATGACTATGTGGGAGGGAGACTCTACCCACTGCTGGTGCTACCCCGGTAGCCTCCTCAAGTTGGAAGGGGCACATCAGAAACCCCGTATTCATGCAGATTCCTGAACAATCTATAAAACTGATATTCCAGCATTCTAAATCATGTAGTGAGTCTCCATAAGTACATGAAGCTCCCTGCTTCACAAGTAGTGATGGGTGACAGGGCTGAAGGTGTATCTTCGCATGCTTGTCCCTGTTCTCCTTCACATGATGCTACTTGGGTGGGAGGCTGTTACAGTCATACCTCGGGTTACAGACGCTTCAGGTTGTGCATTTTTGGGTTACGGATGTGGCGAAACCTGGAAGTACCAGAACGGGTTACTTCCAGATTTTGGTGCTCGCGCAAAAACACTAAATCACTCTTTGAGCATGTGCATAAGCGCCGAATCACAACCCATGCGTGCACAGACACAGCACTACAGGTTGCGGACGCTGTGGGCTGTGAACGTGCCTCCCGCACAGATCACGTTCGCAACCCGAGTGTCCACTGTATAATGCTTTGAGAGAGCTGTTTTCTACAGTAATAATGGTATCAATAATAGCGGATGGCTCAACAAATATAAATTATTGCATAGCATCTTTTAATTGAGTGACTGGTAAAAAAAAAGTTTGAAACATTCCTTCCTTTCTATGCACAGTACTGAAGTCTGAAAGTAATTGGGTGATGGTGCTAATGCTGGGTGAATTAATGCAGACCTGAAGGGTTTTGAGTACACTGTGAAAGTGTGTTAAATGGTAACCATGATGTGATCTTACGTACTGTCAGAGCTGGGCCAAAGGCAAACACACAGTGTGTGGAAAGTATGGATCCAGGAAGCAGAGACTGCAATAGATCAGATCTTATTGAAAGGCAGAGGAAGAGCTGCGTAAGCCAAACATTGCATAATAGGGTAAATCTCAAAGCAGGATCAGTCACAGACCAGGGAATACAGTTGAGCCAAGCAGTTTACTGGAACAAAGATGATGGGAAGCAGCAAGTTGAAAGGCAAGCAGGCATAAGAACAAGGGAGCTGGATGACATTGATGTGCTGGTGGGTGTGTGGGTGTTGGGATGTGGCAGTCCGGCAGACCAGAAGACAATTTGGACTCTAGCTGTGGGTATTCTAAAGGGAAAGTAGTGATTCATATAGACAAGGCCAGAATCTTGATGTCATCTAGGCAAAGATCTAGACTTTACTTGGAACTATAATCAAATCCTGACCTGGAAAAACCAATAGACTATTTGGGGCATGGAGCCTAGGAAGTCAAGACTGTCCCTTTCCATCCAAGTTTTCACATACGTACAAAACCAGGCATCTGTGTGCAGACCAGGAGGCTCCATCTCGGAACCCTAACATGTCCTGAGGTATGAAACTTAATGGAAGGATGAATTGGTTTTACTTCTCAAGTTGACCAGTACAAAGACTTTGTGGTTTGGCTTAATTACAAGTTATTGGTCAGAAAATCACAAGTCTTCATTTTTTCCTCTTAAGAGAAATTTATATGCTCTCCAGGATATATTTTATGACCTATACTGCCTAAGTGATGTATGAATTAGGTGAGAAGTAAAATTTCTACATAATGTACCATGAGATAAACTGGCAGAGAGACAGGAATGCTTTACAGGGCAAAAGAAGAACACGACAGCAATATATCGTGAAACAAAGAACCTAAGAATGTAAGAAGAGGCTACTGGATCAGGCCAAATGCCCATCTAGAATTGCTAGTGCTAACTTAGTACCATGGTTACAGCACTTCAAAAATTGGCTATCTTTGGTTGCAATTCTATCTTGGTTAAATTCAATGAGACATGCTTCTGATTAGTCATGTATAGACTTCCACCACTTATCACTTACTAAGAAAGAAGGAAACATAAGTCACTATTATTCCTGTTTCACAGAGGAGGAATAAAGCTAAAAGACAGCGACTTAACCAACTATGTAACCAATTTACCCACCTCATTAGGATAGACAAGTGATAACAGATACAATGTGGCCACACCAGTTTATATGTTACCTCCTCTATGTGGCTGCATCTCTCCATGTGGAGGATTTTAGAACATATGAACTGGCCCTGATCACACCACAAACACCTTTTGAGATTTTTCTTCATGCTGTTTGCCATGTAGCTGAAAGACTGCTGCCTGAGAAAGCCTCTCCTCATCCAAGAGGGGAGGTGTTATGGGCAGGACACAATTTCTGCGTAATGCAGGGGGCGTTACGCCCCCTCCCCCCCTCACCTGGCTGGCACACCACGCCCACAGGTAAGCGCCCAACCGGGCGGCTTGGAGGGGGTGTGGTTTGCAGTTTAACTTACTGCTGTGCCAGCCATTCCGCCTCATTTTCCGCCTTCCCGTCGCGAGTCACCCACCCTCCACTCCCTTAGAGTTTAGGGTTTAGTTTTTTCTCTTGGCCTTGCTATGGACCTTAGGTTGGTCGCCCAGGTTGTCCTGGGGGCCTGGTAGGAATTTTTCCATCTGGCATTAGGCCTTGTGGTTTTTTCGCCTACTTTGTAGCAATCGTCACAACTTTCTTGGTATTGGCGGGTAGGTTAGGCATTGGAATGTGTTCGTGGTGTGTGGAAGGGCTAGGTGTGGCCATCACCTACCCCTTCAATTTTGGGTATTCCGTTAAAGGAATCCAGTGGTCGTGGATCCTGTCCGATGCCTGTGTGGCGGGGAGCCATGGCACGACCCTCGGTGACATCAGGGGAGAGCTTATAGTTGTATTAGCATCAACAGGCTCCACCTTCTGGTGAATAAACCCCCTTCGGGCTCACCCCCTCTCCGAGTGGGTGGAGTCAATCTGTTGTGGTCCAATGCCTAAGCCAATACCTTTCACTTGCTGTAATCAATAAAGTTGTGGCCTTCCTTTTCTTGCCCATTAACCTTATATTCCGTGTCTGTGTGTCTTCATTCCACAAAGCGGGGATCGGGTCCTCGAACCACAAAACAATGCCCTTTAGACTTCTTGGTACAAATCAATTTATCAATGTATACCCTGCTTAATTAATTAAAAATGTACACCCCATTTAATGAATTAAATGATCTCATCCAAAATGCAAGCAAGCAGCAGTTAAAACAGTAAACAAATACTATTCTGTAAAAACTGACTTATTCCGTAAACCAATACTAAATAGTTCAGTTATAATTTTTTTGTGTCCTGGCTCCTAGCTACTGAACCATATTTGTTCTTCAGAGGATGGCTAGATGACAGGACCGGAACAGGAATTTTCCATTCCCAATTTTAGAAAATGAAATATGACTTTGTATCTGTTGAACATATAACATGATGGAACTTGAGAGAGAGCAAAAGTGATGAGATGAGAGAATTCTTTCCAAAGAGTTTGAAGCCTTGGAACACAGTTCTGCTAGCATTTAAGAAAGCTTGGCTTTGTGTACGCTAGGAAGTACGGCTCAGATAAACAATCAAGAGAAGGAAGGATAGGGACTGAAGAGTTGCAACGAGGAAAACATGTGGCTATGCAGACTTGTTATGGAGCTCACACTTATTTGGCTTGATGTCATTTAAATACAAATCTATTTAAAATAACTAACAAGCAAACAAACATTCACAGTTCCTGTTCCTGCCTTTCAGGCGTAAAAAGTGTGCATCTACCAAAGTGAAATTTCTTAGTGCCTGCACACATTGTGGGGAATGCCTGACATATACCAAACCCTATGGGCTTGATCATCTCCAGTCAGAACTGACTCACTCATTGCACTTATCTCCTAAAACTGTATCCACTACTTGTCTTTATTATTATTATTATTATTAGTAGTAGTAGTAGTAGTAGTAGTAAGTTTAAAGAGCAGGATTAATAATGCTTTAAGTACCTAAGTAAATTTGCTCCTTAATTTACATACTTGTACTTTTTAAAAAATTGACATATAGCTATTTCAATGGATACACCAAAAAAGTCTTTAACATGTGCTGAATACAAATATAATGTATGAAAGAGTATACACAGGATCGTGCTTGTGACCTGCCTTTCAGGAAGATCACCTACTTCCAACTCACCCAGTGTGCAGTAATCTTAAGATACTGAGACACTCAGAGCAAGGAGAGCGTTTCCTTATTTTTCTATGATCATGTAAATACTATGAATGGGAGCTTCATTCCAAAGAGAGTCCTGTATATATAAATACATCCTTTCTAATGGTCCCAGGAGTTACAGCACAACTGTGACCTTCATTTTTTCCTCCCTGTAACAACGACTGCTACCAGCGCAAGCTATTCTGAGAGATTTGTAAAATTTATGGCCACCATGTGACAAAGCTAAAACAAAAAAACCTGAAGAGCACTATGTTACATTATTATTGTTACTATTTATTAAATTCCAAGTTTTATTCATGATTTTCACTTGCTTGCATTCTTCTTTATATACTTTTGTAATCGTACTTTGGGACATGACAAACATCTGCTGAGACTTGTTAGATAGTTTTGTCCTGGGAATATTTTGTGGAAAGTTGTTAAAACAACAGCAGTGCTGGAAATAATTAACCTTTCTGAATGGCTTGGGAGCGGGGGGTTTGCTGTACATTTGAGCAACTATAAAAACAATTTTAAATAAATGCTGTTTATTTTCTCGAATTCCTGTATGGTACATTTATATTTAATGCATGCAGAGTATTAATATAAATACTATCTGCCGAAATCTCCATCTTCTTCAACACCAGAGTTCCTTTTTGTTGGATCTAAGATACTGGCAATATCAAGCTGTGCCTACAAAGATTATTTTCATTGCTGACTTGAATCCAAGCTGTGAGATAAAGGGACATTTTTCCTTTGTAGGTGCAGCTTGAGTCATGCCTGCAGAGAATCATCATTTGCACTGCCGGCTTGAATTCAAGTTGCCAATGAATATTTGCACTTGCACATATATCAGAACATCCCAGAGAGTTCAAATACACTACAGAGTTTTCCCACTGGGAATTTCACAATGCAGCCCTGCCCATTACTGTCATCACCAATGACACAGCACAGCAAGCACTGGTAGGTCTGGATGTGCTATGGAGCACCTGCTGCGAAATTCTGTATTGCATCCCATCCCACTGGGACTTGTGGTTAGCGCCAATTAGCTGATCAGCACCCCTAGCATCCTTAGCTTGCCAAGGAACAATCAGGAGTGGATTTTAAGGGTCTCAGAGGCTTCCACATCTGGACTAAGATACAAATCCCAACTCAGCTATGGCAGACCCTCCAGGTGTCACTATTTTCCAGGGATGACCCTGATTCAGAGAAGCCGTCCTGATTTCTGCTTTGATCCTGGAATGTCCTTAGGATCATCAGGATGTCCCTATTTTCATTGGAAAAATGTTGGAGAGTATGATAGGATGTCCCTATTTTCACTGGGGAAATGTCAGAGGGTATGCTATGAAGCACCCTGTGTAATCTTGGGCCAGTCATGGTGTTTCAGCCTACAAAGTTTTGCTGTGAGTGTAAACTGGAGGGGGGGGAGGGAACTCCTGGGGAAAAGAGGGGGCAAAAATGTAATAAATAAATAAATGTTACTAATCTTCTAATTGAGAAGCCTTCAATAAGGTTGCAAAGAAACCCAGTGTTTTGCAGGATAGTTTGAAAGCAAGTATAGACAGTACATTAGTGAACGGCTGAGAGCGTTAGTGAACTGTTGCAAGGCAAGCAAGGAAATTGCTTTCATGCAGAGGCACATCATAGAAGGCCGGAGAAGACCAGGTTTTCCAAGTGGTCACTTTTAAGCATCTTGAAGTCATACTCCAATTGTAAAACCAATTGATTTTAAAGAGCAGCCTCTTTCAAAAGAGGCTACCCCATAAAGCCTATTAGCAAAGTGAACACTGCAGTTTACTAGCCAATACCACGAAGTGCACAGTGACTGCTCTCATGAGACAGACATGTGGAAACAATTAAATGAAGCAACCAAATTACTACCAGAAATACATAAAACGGATCATGTAGAATCAAGTGACTCAATATATTTGAGTTTCTTGCTATATACACACTGCAGGGGAAAGACCTTCAGAATCAATGAACTTTTCCTGTTTAGAAATGAAGGTCAACGACACAATGAAAATACAAACAGAGGAAGAAATACATTGGGCTGGGCCTGAAGAAACTCCTAGTGTCTGAATTTTGTATGTGTATGTCATTACAGAAATTCTGGAGAGAGAAAAAAGATCCATCAGTGATTGAGGCTAATAGTACAATTGATTCAAGAGATTTTGAGATTTAAAGATATTTTGCAAACAAAAATAACTAAAATGTTAACATATGTCAGGGAACTGCCATCGGCTCAGAGGTGAGAGATAGAGGGGGAGTTGTGTTACAGGGAGCCTCCGAAAATCTTGCGAAGCAGTTCCTCTTCCGGCGAGGAAGAAAGCCCCACCTCCAGTGGAGAAGAGGTGCAAGGACCAGAGGATGCTAGAAAGAGCCTTAACACCACGCCTGAGCAAGCCAGAGAGGAGGGAAGCACACCCCTGCCCTTGCCCATCATGCGCAGTAGCTTGAGGCGCAGGGAGGGGCGGAAAAGGCTGGGGGTGAGGAAACTTTTATGTTGGGGGAGGTACAAGAACAGACCACTCCCGGATTCTGCTAGCGATTGAGCCAGACATGAACTTATGATGCTCTTCACTGTAAATAGTTTGCACCAAAATAAAGCCTGTAAAAGACAGGTTGGAGTCCTGCCTGGTTACTCTCAAGCAACCACAACAGCACCTGAAAACATAAGACAAAATATACAGGAAATCTGATGCCAGATTATATCTGGCACAAAATGGCTGGTAACGGATAGTTTACAGTTCAGTTTTTGCCATATTTACATGGAAATAAGTTCCACACAGGTCAACCATTCAGGTGGTGAACTTCCTACATCATCAGCCAACTTATTGGGTAAGGGCCACCTTGGATGTAAGGAAATCATGTTTTCCCCCTATTATTACAGTGATAGGATTGGGCACTGTGTCTCGCCACTCCAGTTCAGGCAGGGGTTTAAGTGGGAAGTAGGGGCCAACCTTGAAAGAACGAACTGCAGCAGCTACTTCTCCTTTCTGCCCAATGGCAGGCATCATGAAGAGTCACAGGCTCTTCCTTTAAATGGCTTCCTACCCTCTCTTGAGTGAAGAAATATCTCAACAGACGTTGCTAAGATCCATATTGCCTTTCCATATCTGCTGCACATATATGAATCAGACAGGAGTTCAACCTTGAAATGTTGTACAGAGTGCCCGAGACAAGAGGAAGCTGTGCTGCTGCTTCCTCACCTCTTTCTGCAAACCCTGTACCAAATGAAAGGACTGTTGCCCTTCCTTTCCTACTCTGTGCCATGGGGTGAAGGTGAAAACCCTGTTCCTTTATGGTTATCTACTCCACCACTTGTCCACTTGGTTGGCTTGAACCCCAAGGTAATTTTGCAGATAAAAAGAAGAAACAATTATCAATGGAAAACAGCAAAAAATGTTTTTGTCACCTGTCCAACAGTATCCCCCTCCAGAGGTCTGGTCCACGAGTATCACAGTTCATAAATTATTTTGCAAGGTAAAAGAGTTAAGGGTCCAGTGGATTGTGAATTGACTTAATTATGACAATAACTAATAACTCAGCTGCTGTTCTGTGCTGAAGTTGGCAAAATGTCCTGGCTTGAAAGTGCTGTAGTGAGGGTTTCACTATACAGTATAGGTTTTTTAAAAAATAAAAGTTTTTCAAATTTTCATTTCAATAGCCAGCACAAAGCTCCCTCAAGCAAGCCAAACTACTGTTGGGCCTTTGGCTCTATGTCAGAATTTGTCTGGAAGATGTAAAGTTGTAACCACATACAAGCCTCTAGGGAGGGATGCTATCATACAGAGCAAATAAATTTCTACTCCCATTTATCAGCTGTGGCAAAGAAGCAAGGACCTGGTTTCTGTGTGGTAAGCCTCCGAAACAAATATACAAATATATATCCAAGCTATCTGTGATAACAAACATTCGGCAGCTAAGCCAAAACCAATACACCAAGAGCTTTCTGCTCTTTGGTTAGACTGTATTACAGATAACGGCAAGCATTCTCTGGCACAACATTACAGAGCCCTTGTCTATCCAGCATGCTGTATTTGAGTTTTGCGTTGTGTTTGCCCCTGTGCCTCCCTATTTTTATATATGCTTTCCCTCTATTACGGAAGAATATATCAATATAACCATCTGCTTAAAAAATGATACAGTGCATGGGATTCCTTGCCAAGAACAACTAAAATCACTTCTTAGTTTTCCTCCCCAATTACAGAAAAATCTAAATAGACATGGTTGAGTCATATTAATTCTTTATAATTCCTCTTCTGCTGGCGGTGTTTGTAATATGACCCAAAGGCAGCCTTTTACTGCTGCAGATGAACAATAATTATGTGGTTAAAGCATTAAATCAAAATATGTGAAGTTTATGTTTAATGCGCTGCCCTTCCCGCACACTTCCAGTCTAATCTTTGGTCCCCAAGGCAGAATTGTGGAAAAGCGCTGGAGCAGAAAGAAACAAAAACTGTGGAAAGTGACTGATCAGAACCGAGGCACAGGGATAGATTACATCACACACTAAATAATCAATGTAATTAAGGTCTGTCCTTAATTAGTACACTCATCTCTAAGTTGGATATAAGCATGGAATTCAATTATGAAATGCAAATAAATCAGATTTTTTTTTCAGAACAATGGGGTGAGATTCAACTAAAGAATCACACTAGCAGAAGCCAGTGCAAGGGATCTCACTAGTGCAATGGAGCGTTGTTTTCTCTCTCCCCTAAGTGACCCCCACAAATTTGGCTCACCCCCCAGAGAACCCCCCAGAACAGCATGTGAGTGGAGGAGAAAAGGGATTAGTCTGTTTGGCAAGCTGGAAAGCTTGCACTGACAGAACTATTGCCTTAGTGCTATTTGTATTATCTGTAAGAACAAATAAAAAAAACATGAGGTTTAAATCTGAAGCTATTAATAGCTAGGCTCTTGCTCCAAGAAAGGTTCCCAATACAGAAGAGCAGGAGTTTCTTACTAAGATCTATAGCAATATATTTCTTCTTCTTTACATCCATGGATCAGGCTGATCAGGCGTGCAGCCTTGGCTGTGTATTTCATCCTTCTCTCTTGTTCTAAACTGTTATTGTTCATCATCATCATTATTACACTGTTTCTTTTGAGAAAATCCCTGGCTAGCAATGAAAATGTAATTGTACACAAGACACACATAGTGGCCAATTCCAAAATGTAATGTTTCAAAGTAAAATTCATATGTTGAGGAAAAATACCTCAGTGGTGGAACATGAGCTCTGTTTGCAGTAAGTCCCACAAATGTATGAACCTACACAGCTCAGTAGCAGAATTCTTCACATAATTAATTAATTAATTAATTAATCCCACTGTTTCTCCTTTAGGAACCATGGACAACTAACAACAAATATTGTTTTTACTGACCATATTTTTTATAATAAAAGTCAGGAAAACACAATGCACTAGACAGTAGTTCTTGGATTATTAAATTCCATTCTATCCTCCATCACAATAACCAATCAAGAACAGGCTGTCTCCCTAATTCCTGGACATAGGAACCACATATCTACAGCATCTTGTTCTTATTGAGATTCAGCCTCAGTTATTTGGCCAGTCCATTACTGCCTTAAGTGCTGAGTGTCATCTGCACATTGGTGCTACAAATCCCCAGATGCCTCCTTCCAGTGGTTTCCTATAGATATTAAATAGCATGGGAGACAATATGGGATCAAAGTGCCAAGGGTTGAAGCAGAGAGATTGGGCAGTAGTTATCCAAAAACCTTAGTGTGCTCAGGGAGGGTGACTTCATAAGTTGCTCCACCAGTGATTCTGGGCAACACTCTCTTCCATCTCAAGGCATTCACAATTCCCTGGACACACCCCACTCCATCCCCAGCAGTCGATCTCTCCCTCCTAGATTTCACAAACCAAGATGGGCAAGTTTCAAAAGGGCAAATGGTCACTCTAAACCCTGCAAGTATACCTGTCCACATCTTCAATCTGTAGTAACTGGAAAAGATCCCATTAACTATGATGGGACTAAGGTCTAAATACCTCTACAGGACCTGCCTCAATTGGGGCAGTCGGTTTGGTATAGATACAAGTGTGCTTTACTCCTTGTCATCTTTAAGTACAAAAAATTAAATAGCAGGACTGGCCCTTTATGCAGCATTCTCTATAACAATTTTCAGCCTCAGATTATTAATGAGCTTTTAGCTCCCTAAACTAGGGCATGTATGGGAGCTGCTCTCCTATGGCTTATACCATGGGTAGGCAAACTAAGGCCCAGGGGCTAGATCTGGCCCAATCGCCTTCTAAATCCAGCCCACGGACAGTCCGGGAATTAGCATGTTTATACATGAGTAGAATGTGTCCTTTTATTTAAAATGCATCTCTGGGTTATTTGCGGGGCCTGCCTGGTGTTTTTACATGAGTAAAATGTGTGTTTTTATTTAAAATGCATCTCTGGGTTATTTGTGGGGCATAGGAATTCGTGAACCCCCCCCAAAAAATATAGTGTGGCCCCCCACAAGGTCTGAGGGACAGTAGACCAGTCCTCTGCTGGAAAAGTTTGCTGACCCCTGGCTTATATCCATGTGGTTTGTATATTTCCTCATCCCCCTCTGCATTAAGGATGTTACGACTATTTATAGAAGGGATGGGGAACCTCTGACCCCATGGCCAAATTATGCCTGCAAAGCTATTTCTCCCAGTCATTGGTGTTGGGCAGGGAAAGCTTCAGCTGCAAAGGAACAATCTGGAGCCTTAAAGCATGGTCCTGATTTTTCCTTGGCAAGCATGGCTTGCATCTTTTAAATTTGGTGCCAAATGCAAGCTCTACTGGGATGGATTCCACTTGGGAGCTCCCAATCAGAGTCGATCCCTGCTGAAAACACTAAATGCAAACCATGCTTTCAGAAGGAATCTTTGCTTGAATTCAACCCATGGCTGTAAAAACAAAACATAACAAACACATACACACAAAACCTTTCGTTGCAGCCCTGGCTTAAATTAAAGTTGCGGCTGTAAAAGAAGGGAAGCATCAGAACCACACTTACAAGTGTGCTCTTGATTTTTCTTTGAAGTTTGAATCGCCTGACATCATGTGAAGTCAGGTGATTGACAGGTAGGTCAAAAATGGCCCACAGAGGACAAGTCAAATCTGAACCCAGCATTAGCCCTTACAACAGAAAGAAATGGCTGAACATGTAAGTTTTTATTTGGTAGTCAGTAATTCAATAGGCTGCTCCTATAGCTAAGAAAACAGCAAACATTTCACAGTTGGTGGCCTATTATGCATGAGAACGAGAACACTACTTTTCAAACCACCATTTCAAACCTTCCTCTCCTAGTTCACGTCAACAACTTACTAACATTTTTGCACAAGACATAGGGACTTACCTGGATCTCCTCGTCGTCCAGCCTTTCCTCGCCTTCCAGGTGGACCTGTGCAGGGGGAAAAAAATACATACATGTAACTTTGGTCTCACTTATCCACCTTTCAGAAAACTTAAACCAGTTTACATGGGGATCCCAAGCAGTCTTCCACTGAGGCAGTGACCAGGTTGAGAAGCCTCTTTGGCTTTCACAATGCAATAGCATCATGTGCTGGGGTGAGGAATCTGCAGCCCAGATGCAGCCCTCCAATTTCATTCAGCTGCATGTGCCATCAGCCTCCTATGATACTGTGGCCCACATCTGCCTCTTTCGAATGCCCCTCAAGCACCTTCACATGCTTCCTCTTTGTTGACTCCTGAGGGATTGATGGCAATGGTGGAGAAATGCCAGGGGAAAAGAAGCTGAACAGAAGTCTAGTGTCCAGACCAAGGGAAGTAATAGTACCACTCTATTCTGCAGACCACACCTGGAATACTGTGTCTAATTCTGGGCACCACAATTTAAGAAGGATGTTGATAAGCTGGAACGTGTGCAGAGGAGGGCAACCAAGATGATCAAGGGTCTGGAAACTAAGCCTTACGAGGAGTGCTTGAAGGAGCTGGGTATGTTTAGTCTGGAAAAGAGGTGATATGAAGCCATATTCAAATATCTTAAGAGCTGTCACATGGAAGAGAGAACATGGTTGTTTTCTCCTGTTCTGGAGGGTAGGATTTGAACCAATGGCTTCAAGTTATAAGAAAGGAGATTCCAACTAAACATTCAAAAAAAAATTCTGACAGTAAGAGCTGTTCAGCAGTGGAACAAACTCCCATAAGAGGTGGTGGGCTGTCCTTCCTTGGAGGTTTTTAAGCAGAGGTTAGATGGCCATGTGTCATGGATGCTTTACCTGCGATTCCTGAATTGCAGGGAGTTGGATGAGATGGCCCTTGGGTGCCTTCCAACTCTAGGATTCTATGATACCACTGCCTTGCAGGGCATCCCTGGAGGTGGTGTGGGTGGCAAAAACAGGCAAGAATGGGTGAAATGGGGCAGTGGATGGGGGACAGGGAGGAAAGGAAAGGGTGTGTGGAACCAAAGCAGTCCTGTTAGGAAGAGGAAAGTAGGAATGACAGAGAGGTGAAGGGAGGAGAAAACCAAAACTAAGGTGTGGCCCAAAGGCACATGAGGCCACCACCCTGCTGAAGCTAAGTAGGTCTGGGTTTGGTGAGCATTTGATTGCCTGGGAACCACATGTGTATGTCACTTTCAGATCCATGATGGAAGAATGGCAGAATTTAAATTTAAGAAAATTTCTAAACAAATAAGGTTGAAATGGCCCCCTGTCTTGCATTGCTGTATGGGGAAGGGAGAGGGGGACAGAAAGATAGAGGGATAGGGGAAAGTGGAATGGCCCTCCTGTCTTGCATCAAGCCTTGGGGAGGGACAGAGAGGAGAATAGGAGGGAAGGAGAGAAGGAAGCTGGAAGGGGCCTTGTGATGGGGTGCCAGTGGGAAAGAGATATATGTCTGTGGTTGGTAGTCTTGCTTATTCAGCAGGGAAGATCTGAAGCCACTGCAATCAACAGGCAGTGAGAAAAATGATAGAAGTACTACTCCTTTTTAAAAACAACAAGAAGAAAGCTTTCCATCTGTAACACTGTATTGTCAGCTTTTACAATACTGCATATTTTCATCATCTGCATTGTTGTATAAACGCTTCAGTTAGTGGAAACCATATAAAAAGATCTAGACTATTAGACATTCCCAGTCTATGAAATAATTGTTGAACTGCCAAAAAAATGTTTCCTTTCTACATATGTAAAAGAGGTATTAGCCAAGATCTAGAGATCCCACTTGAAATATAAACAACACTTGTTAATAGTCTTGCCTGCACTGCAATACTCTTGTGAAGCCCAAGGGGGAATTTCATATACTGTACACAGACCAAGAAGGAGAACACACTAAATCGTACAGTTATGTATGTGAAAATCCCACAAGTCCTTGAAGATGGCAGTGTCCTTAAACTGCAGCAATATAAGCATACTAAAGAAGCTGCATAGCACAGAGGTCAGTGTACTCATAATAGTTTTCTTCTAAACCTTAATCCTGTGGCAAACTGAACCATGTAAAATATTACAGATATGCAGTGCAGATTAATTTCTTTTTTGGGTACTGTGTCGTCTTGCCCTGCCTTATCCCACCCAGCAGTTGCTGTAGTGTCAAAGCACCAGCATGCTGATTCACACACTTGATTTCATCATGTACTCTATCAGGACAGCAGCTCACATGATATCAATATCTAACAATAAATTGGTTAATATTACCTACTATACATAGAATTATTGGAGGGCTTTGTGTTTCTAGCTGGTTCGATTTCCAGGTAAACTCCTGCTAGGTTTGCACTGGGCCCCGGATTCCAACTAATCCAAAATTAGGAAGGTTGTAGAGGGGAATGAAAGGCATACAATGAGATACCATAGCTGTCAACTTTTCCCCTTTTGTTGCAAGGAATCCTATTCAGAATAAGGGAATTTCCCTTAAAAAAAGGGAAATGTTGACAGCTATGTGAGATTCACACACAGCCTTATGATTCAAAACAGCTCAGGGGGGTTGTTTATTTACAGATTTGCAATACCAAAATTTTGGAAAAGGCATACACATCCCTTTCCCCAATGCCAGTTACAAGACAGCTGGATGAAGCAGAAAGACTCCTTCTTCATAACTGAATCCACATGAAAGAAGTCTATTTTAAATGGAGATGCTGAAGCTGCCAGTTGCTTCAGGCTCTTCCACAGGGACTGCTATACAGAGCACAGGCTGGTTGTTGTTTTTGTGTGGGTTTTTTTTTTTGTGGGGACGGGAAGGCTTGCGTATGTTGGGTTGGCTCTTTGGGGCCAGAGACCATGAGCAAATTTGGAGAAGATTTTGACTGTAGGTGGACACATACTCATTGGACATGCATGGCGGCAAATGTGGGCAGTGGGAAGAGTCCCGGTTTGTAAACAGTTTGTATACAGTTATGTACTCCCCACCCTGTCCAGAGGGAGCTTAAATCTTTGGTTCAGCATTCCTAAGCTTTTTTGTAATATGACAACTCTGATGAGCACTGATATATTAAACCTCTCATGGGTTCTTTCAATGTATGAGGGGATAGTTTCCCTAAAGCAGAGTTGGGTAAGATGTGGTCCTCCAGACGATGTTGGATCCAGCGCCTATCAGCCTTAGCCAGCACAGCCAATAGTAAGGGACAATGGGAGTTGTAGTTCAGCAACATCTGGAGACCCACAGGGTAACTACCCCCGTGCTAGAGAAAAGGGGAGAAGCAGCTAGAACAATTGATCATCAGCTTAAATTGTATTCCATTGAAATAACTTGATATACAAATCCCATTGTGTACTTGATGAAAACTGATGACCATCTATCACAAGTAGCTACGACTAAGGCCAAGGAATATTTCCATATACTTTTATACTCTGCAAGATACCGACAGTCTTGGGTTTGTTTGTTTTTAACAATAATATCTTATTCAGGGATAGTATATTACTGAAAATCTGTACTATCTCTTCTGTTTATTGTTGTTTTATTATTATATCTGTATTGCTGGATTTTAGAAGTATGTGGCAATGGAAATCATTATAAATAACCTGGATATAAGATTTGCACCAAGGTATCCAGAATAAGATGGTTAGATTGCAGAACAGTACAACAGGGAAAGAGTCCTGTTCCAACTTTCATGGGGAAAGTAGTTTAACTGGTTGCAATTTATTGAGTGGAAGAATATGTACTGTTTTTAATTTTTACAGCATCTTGTAGTCAGTGATGAGTGCTAACACAATGCTCATTTTAATGCCTTGTTTACTAGCCATTCAACAGTGAATATAAAGAAACTTCAGCACCAACTAGTAAACTGGACTGATTATCACTTGTTATCAAATGGCAACTGTTTTATGATGTATATCAACGATTCCTCATAATGTTTCCAGATTGTGAAGTGTTTCTTGTTTTGTTCTGTTGTTCCTAATAAGCTCAATATTCCTATAGAAATAGGCCTGCTTTGCTGGAATGTGACAAGATGTTGAGGAGTACGCTGTTTTATGCTTTGTATTTACACTGCACTCACAAAAAACTTCCATAAAAATGTAAATAAAGGACTCTTGTTCAAAGAACCACAAGAAGAAATCATCTTTGTTGTTGCTGCATTGACATTAACGAGACAGAAATCTGAATTAGGCTGCACCAGAATGAAAAAAGTATGTTTTGAGAAAAGCACGAACTTTTAATTACTGCTAAGCATTGATCTTTAAAAGCAAACAGAACCCCCCCCCCTTATTCTCCTTTCTAGTTCTTTTGGGAAGAGTAAATAGTATGACATACAAGAATATAGGAATCAGTACCAGTTTATAAAGTATTTGCTGCCATCACATCTCTATAAAAAGAGGAATATTTTATTTATACATCTCCCCCTTCTATTGCTAGTTATAGACAGAACTCAACCAGAATTTAACACTACAGGCTATTGAATGGTTACACTATGCTCTGCTGTAAAGGTAAAGGTAAAGGTAAAGGGACCCCTGACCATTAGGTCCAGTTGTGGACGACTCTGGGGTTGCGGCGCTCATCTCGCTTTATTGGCCGAGGGAGCCGGCGTATAGCTTCCGGGTCATGTAGCCAGCAGGACTAAGCCGCCTCTGGCGAACCAGAGCAGCGCACGGAAATGCCGTTTACCTTCCCGCCGGAGCGGTACCTATTTATCTACTTGCACTTCATGCTTTCAAACTGCTTGGTTGGCAGGAGCAGGGACCGAGCAACGGGAGCTCACCCCATCGTGGGGATTCGAACCGCTGACCTTCTGATCGGCAAGCCCGAGGCTCAGTGGTTTAACCCACAGCGCCTGTCTAATTACAACTATGCTGGAAATGACCTATTCTTACTCAGTTGTCATAGGTGGGTTGTCAGTGCTTCTACTGAGAGGAAATTGCAATTTCCCCAGTAATCAATTTATAATATTCTGTCAATCACCTTCATTCCTTTTACAATTTATAGTTCTTCACACAGCTCATTCCCAGCTTGTGGGCTTCCCATGGCTATCTGGTTAGCTACTGTGAGAACAGTATGGTGGGTTAGATGGGGCTTTGCTCTGATTCTTCAGAACTTTTCTTATGCTCTATGTAGAATAGGATTGTGCAGGTATCATAAGCACCTACAGATTAGTGCCTGTGGCAGCAGGTAATTTAATTTTGTAATTTTGCATATTATTTTTAATGTAGACATCTTGTAATGCTAAGGACCCAAACTATGACTTAATGAGAATGAGTAAGCATGTCTGTCCATCCATCCATCCTTTTATTTGTATGCTGCCTTTCCATAGTTAAAACAGTGCTCAAGGCGGCTTACAACATGACAAGATTTACATAATTACCAACATAACAAAAGTCATAAACAATAAATAAAACACACCAAAAAGTACACAACCAAAGGGAAAACAATTTCCATATAAATCATAAAATCTAAAACTAAGAATACAGCTTTAGTATCACAATTTAAAATGACATCGATAAAAAATAAAAACAATTTTAAAAAACAAAAACGGAGCCCTCTCTACCCAGCAGCAGCAGCAGCACTCCTTTATGTGAAGCCCCCAGGGAGAATATCACAACTGCTTTGCTCTTCCCCCAGTCCTCCTGCTGCCACAAGACCTGGAACTAAGCCATAGTTTGGTTTTGTGTCAAATGCAAACCTGGGCTACAGTTTGTTTCGATTCAAACAAACTCTGAGCTATAAGCAAGGTTTGTTCTTGGTTAACTATTTGCAGTTTGTATGCAGGAGGCACATAATGCTATGCCAAACTACAGTTTAGCTCTGGGTATCACTGCAGCAGCAGCACTGGGAGGCCAGGGGCGCTGGTTTTCGCCCTCCACACTCTCCCCGCCTCAAAGGGATGCCCACCCACCCCAGCAGACCTGGCCAGACAGGGGTATGGGGGGTGCATTGCATGTGTGATGTCATGCACATGCGACGCCTCCTCCCCCAATGTTGGGCCCAACTTGGTTTGCTGGGGGAGGCTCCCTGCATGCTTGCTTTTCACTAAGTCATAGTTTGGCTTAGCATCATGTGGAAACGAGGCCACTGAGTGTTTCCTGCAGTACCGCTTTGCTTGGGAATATGCCTATAAACTGGAAGAACACCCAGCAAACATTACCAAGTAATATTTCAGCATTAGAATAGCACAATTTAATAAACATCCTACCAACTGCCTGCTCCCATTTGCCATGAACTACAGCACACTAATCCTAAGTTGTTTTTTTAGTCGTAAAAAAAAACTTTCTCAACACACGCACGCGAAGAACAGGAGGTGGGGAAAAGCTTAGGCAACATTTCCTCATTTAGATTATACTTGGAATCCCAGGCACAGGCTGATAGTGACATGGACGCTGCACATACTTTGTATGACAAACAGGATGGGCGACTTTTAAACTATGCCGGATGTGTAGTGCTCCACCATCAGGAATCACTTTTTGTAAGCCCTTTTTACAGCTTCCTATGGGAAAATTGGTTCAAATTGAAAGAACAAAGCAATGTGAAATGAGGCAATTTTATATAAAAATAGATATGAAGCAATACTGCTCGAAGAAGTATCCAAATATTTGTACAAGATGGCACTAGTGGTGCTGCAATTGACATCTGGCAGTTTCTAAAACCTAAATGGCCAGAGCAACTAAGTACATTTCATTATTAATTTGGTGAGCATCATCCAAGGGGCCTTCAAGCTTAACTGCAGGAAAACCGAGAAGAACTAGGCAGCATTCTTTTTCAAAAACTGAGACACAATTTAGGTTGCTACCAGAATATCCCTAGCAATTGGAGACTTTTGTGAAGCATGCCACCCGCACTTTATAAATTTACCATGCATGGGGCGGGCACAATATTTGATAAGCAGATAGGAATCTTCCTTAAAATGAGTCAGGCCACCAGTCCATCTAGCTCAGTACTATTTACACTGGGTGGCAAAGGCTTTGCAGGGTTTCAGAGAGGGAGCATTACATGGAAGTGTCAAAGATTGAACACAGGAGCTTTTACATACAGAGCAGTTACACTATCACTGAGATACTATCCTCCCACCCCTTTTCTGAATGTTTGTGTAAAGGGGGATATGTACTGGTAGACTTGCCCTAAAACAAGGACTTTTTTCAGGCTGTAATTCTCCACCTCTCAGTTGGGCACCATTTCCATTATAAGAGAACAAGAGTTCATAGTTAAGTTCCGGCACCTCTTTTTCTAGAGAAACAGCACTATCTAAAACCCTAGCACTGACTTGCTATCTTCCAGACAGGCATACATACAATGACACACCTTTCAGTGAAAATGCAGTTGAATTCAACCATGCATCTTTATAAGCAAAATAAAAAATTGCCAAAGGCATTTTTAACGCTAGGGATTATTTCACCAGCATATTTCCCAAGAATGTAATAACTAATATTGGGGATTTTCCTACCTACTTCCATACCAAACAACGTCTAATATTTGAATTAGGAATTCAAACTGTGAAGTAAAAAGTTATATAACACGACTAAATTTCAAGCAGCAAACAAAATGCAGCTTTCCCCAAACTTTCCAGGTGTTCTAGTGAAGGTAAGGAAGGGTCTTATGGCTCAGTCATTAATCAAACCACTCTCTGTGTGTGGGGGGTCCCACACATAATTCCCCACCCGTTCCAGACAAAAAAAAGTTACAGATGGAAGCTTTTGCACTGTTCAATCAGTATTTAAAAAGTAATATTCTTTTTTATAGAGGCAGTCAAATACATGTAGGATACCTTGTATGGGAATACTCAGAACTCCAAAAATAAAATGAAATTTAATTTATTTTGTGGCCTAAAACTAACAATGGAGCTATTTATAATGTTCAATTTCAAGAGACAATTTCATGCTGGGAATTTCAGCTATAAAAATTCCAACAGCATTTATTTCAAGAACTATTCAAAATAAAACAAATAAATTACATATTTGGCTAAATTACACATTTCAGCTTCCACCTCCTAGTCCTGTGCTGTTATACAAGCATATGCCAACATGACAACATTTCCCTCTTTCTTTTCTTATAGACATGAACACACTGTGTAGCAGAAGCATTGCAAACTGGATCTAAGAGGCTGAAATATTTCTGTGCAGAAGTAAAATACATACGGTAAATAATTTTTTTTTACACAACTAGCATCCTCAAGTACTAAACAGTGATGACTTTGCATGATTTGGAAACCATTTGATTTTTCTACACACTCTCAATGATTTTTTTAAAAAACCTTCTAAGCCACTTCCGAAAAAGAATGACGAAAACAAATGTGAGGAAGGGAGTTCTCGGCTCTCTCTTCCAATTATATAAACATACTATCCCCAAGCAAACTTATGAAAGGACGGGGGAACTGGGAACAATGATAGAATGGCTTACTGAAGCTAGGAATGAACCCACTAACATTTCAGTTAAGCAGAGGCCCATACAGCATTTTCTGGTTCAACCAGTGAACTTTTCCTGCTACCAGCTTTCTCATCTTTCCTTTGGGATAAAATATGGCTGGAAGAGAGGGTCTGTAGGGAGAACTGCCTGGAGAGGGGGGCAAATTACATTACTGTGCATACTATGCCTGGGTTCTGAGGGGCCAGGTTCATAGAAAGGAGTGGATTTCTAAATGGGGAAGTTCATAATCCAAAGTCCTCCAATTTCAAATTCATTTCCATTACGAGTGCCATAGCGTTTGAATGGCACTGGTCTTTGAATGCTAAATTCATTCAGTAATACAATCTTCCAAAACCCAGATGTTGCTGGATAACCTGTCCCATATTTCCTGACGGTTGGGCATGTTGTCTCAGGCTAAGTGAGTTGTGACCCCAAACAGATAAAGGGCACCAGGTTGGGAAAGGCTGTGGTAATAGAAGTTTGTGACTTTGCACCTTCTGGAGAGTAGGCTTCTTTGAAAGTTGGTACTCTGTACTTCAAAAATCAAGAATCACTGTGTGAAAACCTAGCTTTACCATAAGACTACTCCAAGTATAATTTTAAAATAAGCCCGATGCTTAGCCACTTAGATGACCTTAAAAAAACCCTCAGCTAATATTAGACAGTAGACAAATTTGACACATGCACATGAATCGAGGCATCTCTGTCTCCTGAGCACCACACACTCACATACCCCATAGCCAACAAACATAATATGACTGTATGTGGGAAAATTGGTTTTGTACTAAACATGAACCAAAGAGCTGTAGTAAGCTGACCCCATAATAACACTACTTTAAGCTCCTCCAGAAGTATTCTGTCAAGAGACATGGGAGGATTAAAAAAGCAGGGTGTCTAAAATGAATCCTCCCATGGCATTCACAAGCAATCAAGAGAGGAAACACATTTAGGAACCACTTTACTCTAAAGTCCTTTGCCAACAGGTCAAAGCATATCAATTACCCAATTGGCCTTCTCAGAGCAGCGAGACAGGAGCTGGATTAGTTTTAATTGCTCAGCTAACATTTATCCTCTACACACAGAAAAAAAGGCTAGTTTCCTATCCAATTAATGCTTAACTTTTACCTTTAAAGAGTAAACATTCACTATTGTGCAGAGCACCACAAATAATTATGTATGTATTATTAGTCTGGGAGATAGTTGAATCAATAAAAAGAAAATGTGGTCATTAATCTCTCACACATCCCACCACCCAATGACTACAGCACACAGATGCTAAGAAAATTGCTGTGGCTGAATACAGAGCAGCGTTAGTGATGTTTTGAAGGGGCCCAACTGAGTGAAGGGAAACAAAAAATAAAAATAAAAATGCCGAGTAAGGGCTAGCATTAGGTTTTCTGAGGGGGGTGTCATGGGCACATAGAAGCTGTTTACAAATCCTCTCCCCTTGTTGCTTCCAAACCTCCCTTCCAACCTGTCATTTTCTTAGCAAATTGTTACCAAGCATACACTGAATTGTCACAGACAGTACTACTCAATGCTATTCTTATTAATGAAAGATGCTGTGGCATCAAACTGTCTTAAGTGAATGCAATCTGGAGGTCAGCAGAGGTGGATCCCACATTTTGGCAGCTGCAGCAGAAAACCAGACCTTGGATGCTTTCTTACTCAGATGATTTTGTGCCAGTGTGAGTGAAGAGTGTTCCTAGCAGATGCAAAGCTACCTCTTCCTTCACCTGACAACAGGCAGCACTAGTAACAAGGAAACAAAACGAAATGAAACTGAAACAATAAAGGACTGACATTCCCAAGTTCCTGCTTCCCCGCAGCTGCTCTCCTATTCTGCTCCAGCCTGGCTTGGCCTTGGAAATCCAGACTTCCCACACTAGGAGAACACAAGTGATATGAAAATCCCCAGTGCTCAATGTCTATGTTCTGTTCTTAAAGAACATAGTATCTCGTTCTTCCTGCCACAGAAACATGCGGCAGAGAGCTTAATTTGGTTTATCACCTCATTATAAGCTAGCCATGTGAAGTGGCTTTTAGATTTTTGAAAATGTAAGCTGTACAATAAGAAGGGACACAAAACCCACAAAGGTACTTTTAGCTGGTCATTTTTCTCAGCTGTGGCTGCTTTTATCCCTGCCATTTTCTGATAGCTCCCTGGCACTGCTGCCACTACCCTTGTAGAAGGGTGAGCATGACTGAATTTATGACGCGAACACTCACTTTATATATACACTTTCCAAGAGAGAATGCTTATTTTTTTGGCAGTAGTTTATGCTTCCATATGTTTGGAGGAGGGGAAGAAACAGTTCAAGGCCAGATTTCTATTTTGAACATATGCTTCTGGGTAGCTACTTAAGTTAAAATTTCAGGAAAAAAAGAAAAGAAAAGCTGATATAGTTTGAATTTTTTCCTCTTCCAAACATAAAACATATGCATATGTTCTCATCCTTATCATGTCTTAGAATATTGGCCACTACATGTATATTATCTATCCAACACATGCACTCCATAGGGACTGTCAATTTAACCCCATGTTAGTTAAAACCTACATTGATTGTTTGCAATGCTTAACTACCTTGAAAACCAGAGAGTAAAGCCAAAACATATTGAATTAAGATCACTGACTATGATCTAACAGACTTAAAAACCCTTAAGGCCACTGAAATCAATGGGATTAATCAATCACTCTTAATCCCACACTGGGTTGTAGCCAATCACAATGTGTCAGTCTAACCTATACCTAACTGAAATATACTCGGAGTAGAGAGTGGATTTCATGCTCTTTATTCAGCTCATAGTGGTGAGGAGGAATGGAAGTTCCTCCACAATATCTGCTTTATATACATTATTTACACAATGGGCTGCACATGATTGGCTAATTCTGGGATTCTCCTGTAGGCCAATCAGGTTGTGGATTCACTTCCACCTGGAGCTGGATTGGGTGGCTCCTGCGGACCAATCATACTGCTACATTGTTCTAGGACCAATCAGACTGCTACATTCTGAATCCTATTGTTCTAGGACCAATCAGACTGCTGCATTTTGGATCCTATTCAACTCAGTACATAACACTAACCAAACCTAGATTGGTATTGCAAGGACAAAATGAGAAACAAGTCATATATCAGCCTGATGAGGACCAAGCATGCTCATTAGACATGGAATAATGCTTGACTGTTGTGGGATAAGGGAGAATGGAAAATGTGGAGAGGAAATGGAATGGATTGGGTGGAATTCTGAACAGGGACTCTACGATGAAACATTTTGTGGAAAGTCCCATTGGCAACAGATAATCCACTACCAAAGAAACCTCTCTTCCAAATTATTATGGCCCTGAGACCTTGCACTGCATGGTGGAGGACTTGGGGGGAAGAACCACCAGTACCTTCTTTAAGTATAGAGAACACAGTCCTGCCACCACCCTCAGACCCAGAGGATGAGCCTCTGTCTCTCCAACCTTGAGATGGCAATTAAGCACAAGCCCTTCAACCAGCCAGCCAGTCAGCTCCTTTAGAAAGGCAGAGCCTACCACACTTTAGGCCTGCTCAGTCTAAACATGTTTACTTGCTCTAGCTCCTTGTAGAAGAAATGTCTGTTGTAGCTTCTTTAGCAGAGCTCTAAGGAGCTGTCCAAGGTCCTGTATGCTCTCTGTTGGACTTGTGGTTGGGCACTACCTGCTTCCCCTGTGAGTCTCATGCGCCAATTGGACACAAATGCTATAAGTGTTATAAGAATAAATGATAAATGAAAGTTAATCAAAAAGCATACTCTTGGGTGGAAGTTGTGGAGAACAGGGTAACATATATTAAAGTGTCTGGAATCTACCATACTCTTGAGGTTACAGTCCTTATTTTCATTTATTTATAAAACCCTGAAATACAACATTTATTTTTTTTAAACTCCTTTCTGGTAGAGGAAAATGCAATCAATTAGCAATAAAACACAACTTGCATAATGAAAGCCCAGATTTTGTTAAAAGGCCTGAGTGAGTCAGATGCCCATAAATTAGTTGGATCAACTCAAGATGTATGAAGCCCTGAATGACTTTGGAGCCAAATAATTGAAGAAACACCTTTCTCATATAAACCTGGTTTTGTATTAAGATGTGCAGAAGAAACCTATTTTGTGGTCATGGGGACAGGAGAAACTCATTGTTGTTTGTAAACCAATTTGCTGTATTGTTGTATTCTACTGTGTTTTGATTATATATATTATGCTATTTTACTATTTTGTAACCTGCCTTTGAATTACAGGCAAGTAATAACTAAAAAAAGATATTCACCAGGCACCAAACATACCATCTGAGAAGGACTTTTCATGAAGGTAACAACATACACTGAAATTTTATTAGTAGTATAAGCTCCACTTCATGAACATCACAAAAATGTAAAGAAGTAATTGACAAGAATGTTATTTTCCCTTGAACATTTCCATGAATTGCAAGGCACTTCTACATTAGAAGAAAATAACATTGATGTTATTGCATAGTTCCTTCAATATAAATAAAAAATTGTACTTAAAAAGGAGACAAGCTTAAAACTCAGGGCTAATGTAAATGAAACCTTTTCAGCTTTACTACTGGTTCAGCTTCATGAATGCAGTGTTTATATGAAACTAAGATCTCTATTCAAAAAATGTGGGCAGTGCTGAAATAGGAAATACATCCAACAATGGGAAGTTATTCATACAAGCAAGCAGACTAGATTACTTTTATCTATCATGTTGGTCACCAGCAACAGCAAGTATAATATATGTAAAATACATATGTAATGTAATACATATATGTAAACTGAAAAACTATATCATCATAAGAAAACCAGAGGTCTGGCAAATGTCTACAACTATATTAGAGTGCTTATATTTCTGACAATCAGATAATCTAGGGTCAGATTCCTTCAAATCTCACTGCACCCTTGTAATCGGCTAATGTAAAATTGGGGAAAAGTTTTTTTTTTAGCTTATGTGATATTAGTAAGTTTACATATTGGAGAAATTATGAATATTATTGGGATTCATTCAGATGAAATATACACTGGATCATGCTGCATAACTATAATCATAAACAGATGCACCTCATTGAACTTGGTGGGACCTACTTCAGAATAAACATGCTGAAAATTGTGCTGCAAACAGATTAATGGTTTTGTAGCCCTAAGTGATCCACGATCAAATGAAAGCATTCTTGGAACACAGCAACAGATCCTGATAACAGAGAGGCCATAAAAATTTATATGCTAAATCTGTATACATAAGAAATGCAGTCCACCCAGAATGCACAGAATTAACAGCTTTTGGTCGTTTTATGGCAGGCATAGGCAAACTCGGCCCTCAAGATGTTTTGGGACTACAACTCCCATCATCCCTAGCTAACAGGATCAGCGGTCAGGGATGATGGGAGTTGTAGTTGCAAAACATCTGGAGGGTCAAGTTTGCCTATGCCTGTTTTATGGTGTTGACTGGGGCAGGGTGCTCACTTTCATATTTGGTAAGTTGCTTGCTTAACCACGATAGTTTATCCTGAGACATTGCAACTTAATTACAACTGACACACATAATGAAGTGCCCTGTACATATGCCCTAAACAGCAAGAGCTATATGATCAAATAACATTTTCCATTAAAATTAACCAGATTATCAACAAATGTACTTGAATTATTATACCATTGTACCAAAAGTTGACAAAATGACTACATATCAATTTGTTTGATTGTCATAGCCTCCAAGCATTACTTCTGTTTAAACTTGATGCCAAAAAGAAAAGAAAAAAGCCAAACGTTGGTTCTACTTCTCTGTTTATTTGTAACAAATATATAAATACAATTAAACTGCATATTATTTGTTATAATTTTGGATTTTACTTCAGCATTTGATCATTAATTTGGGACCAACTTTGGTCTAAACCAGAAAAGTCAAATAATGACCAGAGAGATCACTCACTTTTGCTACACAGTGAGGCTTGCAATCTCATGTATTAAAGAAAGTTTTAGCATTCAGTGACAATTTAGACTCCATCATATTACTTCTACATATGTAAAAACAGCAATGCTTGTTTGCTTGCTTTTAAAAGTTTACATTATTTTAATAGGAAATCACTATTTTAATGGCTACAGATGATACAATTTTGTTAATCAATGATGGGGATGAGATAGTAATGGAAAGACTTCAATTCTTACTACATCATTTATAAATTAAGTTACAAAAGAACTTTCAGTTTTTAGTCAGCTAGCCCTTTAATACGTGTGTGTGTGGTGACGTGGTGTTACTGTTTTTGTTTGTTATCGTGGGACATATTTTATTGTTTTTATATTGTGATATTTGGATGAAGGGCAGTATAGAAATTAAACAAACAAAACAAATGAAAATTGAAATAAGTAAACTGAACAAGTGAAAGGCTATAAAGATTGAAGTATCCATTTTCAACCTGCAACCATGGAGTATGTTTCAGCAGTGAAAGACAAGCATATGGTGTGTGATGTGTTGCAATTCCTAAGAATAAGTGAGGACAATCTAGTTATTCTAGCCATTTGCATTTTTGAGAGCAAACTACAGGAATCAATTTTGCAATATTATGCCTTTTTTTGGGGGGGGGAATCCATTGCTACAGTCCCACTTGTGGAACAATTTTTGATTTTGTGGAAACATCTGCTAACATGAGAGGCAATGTTCTGATTCCCCCTGCAACCCCAAAGATTTGCTCCAGAACAGCATGGAAGGTGGAGTAAGAGGCTGCAGTGGGAAAGGGCAACCAGAGAAAATTGCCTCCTTCCTCTTACACTGGTTGAATCCTCTGCAAGTGGGATAGTAGCATTAGATTTCACTCAGGGTCAAGTAGGTAAAAAGGTAAAGGAGCCCTGGATGGTTAAGTACAGTCAAAAGCGACTATGGGGTGCAGCGCTCATCTTGCTTTCAGGCTGAGGGAGCTGGTGTTTGTCCACAGACAGTTTTCTGGGTCATGTGGCCAGCATGACTAAACCGCTTCTGGCGCAACGGAACACCATGACAGAAACCAGAGGGCACAGAAACGCCATTTACCCTCCTGCCACAGTGGTACCGATTCACCTACTTGCACTGTGTTAAAAAACAGATTCCTTAGGGTTGCCTTAAATAATTCCACAAAGGATGCATACAGAATTTTTTTCAGAGATAAACTAGTTTGCACTGTGAGCATGTTGTAGGGATTTCAACCTTTTTTTAAAAAAAATGAGCATGCATAATTCTAGGCTACCTCCTGTTGATGCAAGAACTTAAAGTAAATCTGGAAAATGAATAGTTTCAAAACTTAGGGAAGTCATTATTTCAATCATAATTAAATTGCTTACTCTACCATATAACAGGTTGTTTATAATGTATTTAATCTTAGATATTCAGCCACAAAGAGCAACACACAAGTAAAAACAGGAGATTCATGTTCAACATTGATTGTAGAAAGCTACACAATAGCAAAAAGGATGTAGTTGCTGCTGAAATATCTTTTAATTTCATCCTTTTGGCAAGACCATTATTTTTCTGCACATAGTGTGTTCTCCTTCATGGAGAGCACGTGTTGCGGTGGGGGCCGCCAGGACACTCCAAAGTTGGGGGCGGGCTAATTGTTCGTTGGCCACTGATGCAATTGGGGCTTCCCTTGTTGTTGGGAAGAAGTTAATGTTGCCATTTGTTGATTGACAGCCAGAAATGCTAAAACTCCTTGCACGAGGCTAGGGCTTCCTCTTTTCAACCGTGCATCGGATTGCCCGTCCCCCCCTCCCTAGAATTAGGGTTGTTCGCTTTGACCTTGCTATGCCTGTCATGGGGTCATCTGCTCTTGGGGCAGGGGCCTGGTAGGAATTTTGTCCATCTGGCTGATTGGCTGGGGCCATTTGGTTTTTGCCTACTGCGGAGCAAATCGTCACAACTTGTAAGGTTGCGGTTAGGCATTGGTTTATGGTTTGGTTGGTTGAGGGGAAGTGGTTGAGTGCCTGCCCTTGGTAGGATGATTGCCTGCCCCTCTAATGCTGCTGCTGCAAGGGATTCCATTAAAGGAATTGGGGGCTAACTATTGCTTGTCCACTCTGTCAAGGGGGCTCGGGCCATAGCAATGAGCTCCTGGTTGCATTTGGGGTGAGGGCAGGTTCCCTGCTCCGCGTAACCCCCAAGTGTATTCCCCTATTCTGACTTTCGCATCGTGCGGAATGTCAGTCTGTCCCCCATGGTGGGGGTAGATAGTCACAACCAATGCCTAAGCAACCACTCACAAATTTGTATTTCAACAAAGTTGTGGCCAAAATTATGCCAAAAATCTTAAACAAAAAATTATGTGTGATGTCTGAGTTATTGGGATGGCCCTGGGGACCTCGACACGCAACAACTTTTTTGTTACAATAAGCACTGCCGCTTGAAACCAACAATTCATTTGACAAACTTGGGAGACATCCAGTGATGTCTGCCCACTTGTACAACAGGGGGACTTCTGGTTACTGTCGCCCCTTTCAGTTTCTCTGTGTGTGTCCCCCCCCCCCATCTGCTCTAGAATCTTTCCCAGCCCTTTGGAATAAGTTGGGGGGGGGCTGCAAGGGGGAGGAGAGGAAGGAGAAGGTTCCCTGCGCAAGCAGACACCAACTTGTGCTATGTTGGATCTCATGCATTGATTTTTCCTGTACTTTTCACTTTTATTTTCTTAGAGCACCTTTAGCCTACTTTGTTAATTCTTGGAATTGAAATATACAATAAAGTTATGTCCATACATGAAAGCAACAGTTTGAAGACAGTAAATCTCAAATGCATTACTGTATCCATGTCTTCAAGAGTGACATCATTTACATAGCATCCACTCTTGCCGAATTCATTTTGTGTTTTTTCCTACATGAACATTTGCAAAAAAACACTGCTAAAGAACAATGATTACTTCTAGGATTTTTATCACAATTCGCAGCCAAATTAATGCAATAAAAAATTGTTACGTGCTGTCAAAGATGCCCAAAATCTACAAGGGGCAGATGAGAGGACAAATAGTTCCTGACAGTGAGTCTCAGGATGGCAACAAGGCTGACACTAACAGCTAGAGTTCATTTTATAAGGGATGAAAATTATAGCTTTCCTGTTTCACAATTCAAACAGATTCGTGTTATTTCAATGTCACCATTGCAACCCTTTTCAAAAACCTGTTAAGAAGTCTTCACTGTTGACTTCAAAGAAAGCATCATATTTTCCTTCTGTTTTACTCCCATCTTAATGAGTTCAGCATGTACAATATATTTCATTTGGACCTTTACTGTACCATTAACAAGTAAATTCACCAGCAAGTACTTTAGGTTTTTTTTGTTTTGTTTTTTAGAGTAAAGGATATTGAAGTCTGATTCTGAATGAAGCATGATTCCAAAAAAACCTTTCTCTATAAATATACTTGTAAGGAAAGCATATTGAGAATATACCGGTAATGGTGCTGTGGCAGAATATGAACTGTTAAGTGTGTTCTACCATTCTCAAGGTACAGTAATTTGTTAGCCAAGAGAAATTTGACCCCAGCTCAGATCAGCCATTTGACACTGTCATGTTCCTAAGGATGCAGTTTCTGCAGGGGGAAAAAAATCACACATTTTGAGGCTCACCAGTCAGATTACTACAGTAGACACAAACACTTAATTGAGCTATGATATGATAAAGCAGCACATTTTTTATGATTAAGCAAGCCATTCTAAATATAATTAGATACAAAAGCTGAAACAATCTGGATTTGCTTAAATTTCACCACCTCTCATTGCAAAAAAATTCAAGATGTCTGCCACTGAAACAAATACTACAAATTTGTTGACTGGAAAAGTATGTTTGTTCTAGCACTAAAAGCCATCATTTTCAATATAATTTCAAACATAACAGATAAAATATTGGCTACATATGTGTTGTACTCTTCATATTGAGGAAGTTACATACAAAAGAATGAGGACAATACAGCCAAAGTTGGCTCTCTCTATTAAATCAATGGGATATAAAGGGACATAACTTTAATGAACTGTGTCCTATGTCTTCCAGGCACAAAATTAAAATTCCTAGAATCCTCCAGCTCCTTTTGAAAAATTTTGAGCCTCCATGACTGTAGAGAAAAGATTATTATTGTAGTGTAATGTCTGTTAAGAGGCCCAGAACTGGGAAAGCTTAACATTGTCAAATAGTGTCAGAGGCCCAGATTTGGGAGGAGATACTTAGTTCGCCTGGATAAAGCTGATTTCTGGTGCAGGGGAAAAACAAGTCCCAGTCAGTGGTCCCAGATGGCATGAACTTCCCCCAGCCAGAACATGCATGTGTTGAACTCTTAACTAATGACTTGCATCCCTTCAAGCACCACATCTGACTGACAAATAAATTACAAAAGCAACTCGACCTCAAATTCTGTAATGAATTAGGCATAATTCCCATGTTACCAATGTAGTAAGGCAGGCACCAAAAATGTGGTTAGGCTCCTCATCAGTAATGTTGTGTTCTCATCTGATACCAGGTAAGGCAGATCAGGAGTCGTAAGGGCACAGATAGGTTTAATCTCTGCCTCCAGATCTGCTCTCCTAGATTCTGTTTCCTTATTGAAAACTTCAGATTCTTAAAAGGGCCAACCCTTTGGCCTGAAGATAAGCGTTTCTCCTCTATTCCATAGCCTCCTTTCTAGTACACTCTTTGCACCACTGTACTTGTATGGTACTGTGTGACAAATTTGGTTCCTAAGGTTCAGGGGAAGCCACCTATGAAGGCACCCTACAGGCCCTGGTGGTACATGAGGTTCTTCTGGGGGACCTATCTGACAGCCTCAGGTGCAGTGGTCTCCTGATTTCCAACAGCAGGCTCAAAGCCCCCAATTTGGTCTGGCTCCTTGTCCAGCTCCTTAGCTGGAGACTCTTCAAGCCTCCAATTGCAAATTGAGTGCTGCAGGACTCTGGAGACTATTACGACTTATATACATGGAAAATTCAGATACATGGGTCATCTAAATAATGTAACGTCATCCCATACCGGCACCCAGCAAACACTAGAATGACAAAATGGTGCAGGTGACTTCATGATCACAGCTTCCATAAATCACATGTGATGAAAGTAGGACTCCCAAAAGCAGGAAATCAATTTTTGCCTGTTGTGCAGCATGCCTGCAGCAGCCATGTAGACCCTGGTACTTCCTTCTCATTCCCCTCCCAGTTTTGCATAGATGGTCTGCATGGGCAGGGTGGTCTCTTCATTCACCTGGCCTGCAGGCAAATCTGTACTACTGCTTGGACCTTGCCTTTTATCAGTAACAGCCCCTGTCAGTCTTCTTCTCTCATGCTTTCCTGAATTTGGTTTTATTGTGTCGGTGGGGAAAGAATAGTACTTAGGGTAACACTTCTCATAAGCACTCATTACATTTATTATTTTTATTTCAGAAGAATACTACTGATTTGTTAGCATTTTTCAGACTCTAAAGATTAACTTTACATTTGCACAGAAAGTCTCCAATTTATACCCAATCATGAAATTAAAAGACGCCTGCTTCTTGGGAGAAAAGCAATGACAAACCTAGACAGCATCTTAAAAAGCAAAGACATCACCTTGCCAACAAAGGTCCGTATAGTTAAAGCTATGGTTTTCCCAGTAGTGATGTATGGAAGTGAGAGCTGGACCATAAAGAAGGCCAAAGAATTGATGCTTTTGAATTATGGGGTTGGAGGAGACTCTTGAGAGTCCCATGGACTGCAAGAAAATCAAACCTCTCCATTCTGAAGGAAATGAGCCCTGAATGCTCACTGGAAGGACAGATCGTGAAGCTGAGGCTCCAATACTTTGGCCACCTCATGAGAAGAGAAGACTCCCTGGAAAAGACCCTGATGTTGGGAAAGATGGAGGGCACAAGGAGAAGGGGACGACAGAGGACGAGATGGTTGGACAGTGTTCTCGAAGCTACCAGCATGAGTCTGACCAAACTGCAGGAGGCAGTGGAAGACAGGAGTGCCCGGCGTGCTCTGGTCCATGGGGTCAATTAGAGTCAGACACGACTAAACAACAAAGCTGCAATTCATCGGGTCATATCCAAGACTGGCTGTGTACATGTGTAACGGGCTTCTGCTCATGTAACATCCTCTCCTTCCCCATGCAGCTCCCATCCACAGTACCAGGGGGCTGGAACATCCTCTGGAGCAGATCTTTGATCTTTGAGGCATGTGGGAGGGCTGCAGAGGGAGGTGATGAAGTCCTAGTGTGCAAGCACAAGTCCACTTGCCCTAAGTTGTCTTCTGCCCATGTTGTCCCAGTTTATAAAATGTATTTTCACAACTTTCCTTCTAAAATGGGAAGAAATCTTTTTTCACTCTTTGTTTGAAGACAAACATCTAATTTGCACAATTATAGGGTAAAATAAATCTGGGGATGGGGGGACAATTTGCCTGTCTTTGGGGTTTTATTTATATTCCTATGGTGTCATGTTGTACAAATCTGAGTTATGAACAATTGGGACAGTACTAGCTGTTAAAAGAATTCCCACATTGATTACTTCCCATTCCTAACAGTTGTCTACTTGATGAATGGTGTTAAAAAAAATTTCCCCCTTCCATGACTTCATATGCCGTAAATATTGAGGCACAACAGAACTCTGAGGTTCCTTCAGCAACACATTTAGTACTCAATGTGTATGTAATAACCCTTCTTCTTCAGCCTCTTTGAAAATCAGATTTCTCTGTGCATAAGGCACGTACAAGAGATTACAATGCAAAGATTCAGTATGTGACTGAGTGGGAATGCAGACATACTGCCAATTCCTTATCAAAGCTTTGTAGTTTTAAGCTAGCTATCGCAGAGCGAAGCTAATTTTCTAATAAACACTAATCAGATCTATCCCTTTAAAAACCCTGAAGAGCAAGTGGAGTCAAATAAGTAATCTTCCCAGAAAAAAGCATTATTACAGGTAACTCCTTGAATTCTTAACCAATTCATGTACCCTTACTGAGAGCAGTGGCTCTCAACAAAGGCTTTGGGTCTGTTGCAAAAGATGCACTGTTTCAAATTGCATTCTTATTTAAAATTACTGTAAACTTCATCTTCCTATATAATTACCCATTCATTCTAGATAAACAATTTTCTACAATTTCATTGTAGCAAGTACTTGTTGCAGATTATCCATGCATATGATTTTTAAGTGGCTACACTTAAATTTCAAACAAACTACAGGGGAGCTGCATCTAATTATGATTCCCCCTCAGAGTGAGCACACAGTTTCAAAAGCAGGAATTGGGAAATATGAATCTTTATACGAGCAGCAATATTATATATTATTGAGAGTGTCAAAATCTGCACAACATCATCCCTTTTATCAGTGTTTGCAAGTGATGCATTTTCTTACAAGGTAAGAAAGGGTAGCAAACATAAGGGATTCCCCTTGTAATTTGAGAATTTAATTCAAAATTAGAAGAGTACAAAAGGGCTCCTGAGCATCATATAGGATACTGTGTTATTAACTCAAGCAGGAGATCCATTACGAAATTATTAAGGACAAAAGAGAGCAAGATCCACAGGGTCCCTTTACAGATGTACAATAAAAATTATTATTAATAAGTGGCAAAGTATAGTATTGCCTCAAATATAAAACATGATTTTATAGATAGTATCTAACCCCTAAAACCTGAATAAGGCACACAATACTATCATGAGGGAAGCATTGAAACGATGATGCAGACTTCATTCACTGTAGGTTAAAGTGTGATAATATCTGAGCCAAGGAAAATAAAAGGCTATAACTCACCTCTGAAAGATTCTGTGCTTGATGATTATCAACAAAAAGTATTTGATACCTGAGTGCTTGACAGAACGGAAATAGCAGGGAGATGCTGCTTATTCCAAGGAATCTATGAAAAAGGAACTTATGCTAGATTTGGTATGAGAACAAGATTATTACATCGAAGAACCTAGCTAGGATTTGAAACAGGCAGAGAGGAACTAATAGCCTTAAACTAAGACAGGGTTCTAAGAGGGTTCTGGCTGGGAGACTCTGCCAGTATTTACAACATGCCAGTTCAGGCATGGAAACTGACTAGGAATATTCTATAGTCATGAAGTGAATACCTTGGATCTCCCAAGTACTCTGCTGGCATTAGCAAAGAGAGCTTGGGATCCACTGGCATGGGAAGATTCTGATGGGTGATAGTCTGTTGAAACAGGTCCCAAGCAGTCAATAAGTTCCCCCCACCCTTTGCGAAGCCCCAACTTCCACATCTGCAGCAAAGACTCCAGACTGTTCTCTGCATTGTGACTAATCTTCCTAAATAAAAAGAAAAGGAGACATTCATTTTGATATTTTTAGCCCATGTAAAATGTTATTCTGCTTTACTGAGTCAAAATAAAAAAAATCCTTCCAGTAGCACCTTTAAGACCAACTAAGTTAGTTCTTGGTATGAGCTTTCGTGTGCAAGCACACTTCTTCAGATACACACGAAAGCTCATACCAAGAACTAACTTAGTTGGTCTTAAAGGTGCTACTGGAAGGATTTTTTTTATTTTGACTATGGCAGACCAACACGGCTACCTATCTGTAACTGCTTTACTGAGGTCACCTTATTATTCAGTTTCTTGAACACCTCTGATGATTAAACAACAAGGAGAAAAACAACAACATTGGTATGGCTTGAGAAATTTTTCTCCACCTTATCTGATTGGAATACAAAGTTGAAGAAAAAAATGTAGTAACAACTGCACCCCCCCATACCTCCCCTATCATGCGATGCATTCCTGTGCATGTTTACTCAGAAGTAAATCCCACAGAGTTCAATGGCTCTTACGGTGAAATGTACATAGGACAGTAAACTTAACTGACAGCAAACTAGAAGTGCTTGAGCATAGGTAGGAAAACTAAGGCCTGGGGTCCGGATCCGGCCTAATCGCCTTTTAAATCCGGCCCGCGAACAGTCCGGGAATCAGAGTGTTTTTACATGAGTAGAATGTGTGCTTTTATTTAAAATGCATCTCTGGGTTATTTGTGGGGCATAGGAATTCGTTCATTATTTTTTTTCAAAATATAGTCTGGCCCCCCACAAGGTCTGAGGGACAGTGGACCGGCCCCCCGCTGAAAAAGTTTGCTGACCCCTGTGCTTGAGGATCTGCTCCAATAAGATTTTTGGTCGTAAGTGCCTATGGCTTTTGTCTGCACTTACTACATAAAGCTCACACACCTGCAATTTAAACAATATGTATGCCCCCAAAAGTTAACAGAGCACACCCAAGGCGCACTAGGCCCTGTTAAGACGGCAAGGCTGTGACAGAACAGGAAATTTAAAATGAGAGTTTAAAGACCAGGCTATCCTTAAGTGCATCATGAACAAGATAACATGTTCTTCCCTGACAACATTTTATAGTTTTTGGGATGTGATTGGAGGTCCGGTACAAAGAGGGAACAGGACTCTTTAGTTTGCCCAGTACTGTTGTGAAGTTGCACGGGGGGTGGGGGAAACAACAGCGAGTGCAAATCATTTTTGGTTCTCACACTGAGGTTTAGGTTAGGTTACATAGAAAAATGTTAATCCATTGACCCATATAAAGTTATGTATCAAACTGCTTTGTTCTCACAAATTGGGAGCAGGTAAGCTGTCCCAGTCTATGGCACAGCAGTTGCTCATCTCAAACTGGAGAGCAGGGCAATTGCATTAGGCTGCTAAGTCAAACCTAAGCTACAAGCAGCTGTTTGGCTTTCATTTCACATAAGAGCAGTAAAAGGAATTCTGGCCCAAACTCAACAGTTACATTTGTGCCTAAGTGCCATGCTCATTTTTATTCTTGATAATGGAATGAAAAGCACAATGAAATAATCTGAACAACAAACACGAAGAGGGAAAAACCTTTACGGCAGACTTTCACTTAAGCGGTCATTCTCATGTTCTGGTGTTCAGGCCCAGTTCTTGAATTCTCAGTGTGTTTAACTACCTTTCAGCCATATGACAAACATTAACTGAACAATCTAAACTTCTGACAAAAATTGTATTCAGCAGTTCAGTCAATTATCTTGGATGCTTCTAATGATGAAATAAATGAATCTAGACATGTGTGTATGAAATATATAAACCAAATTATCAAATAACTAAATATTAGCTTTTCTGAGTTGACAAGGCACTTAGTATTATATTATTTCAGTAATTCTTACAACAGCCCTATAAGGTGGGTCAATATTATTATTTCCAGATAGGCTGCTGGAAAAGAGTTGTTTGTCCTAGGCCACCTAGTAAGTTAATGGAGGAGGTGAGATTTTAACAAGGGATTTAGCGGAGTCTCTAAGCCACTTTATTAAACCAGCTATATGTATTTGGATTATTTTCACTTATACAATAACAATGATTTGATTATTGACTCAGGTAGAAACTACAGTGGTGCCCTGGGTTACAGACGCTTCAGGTTACAGACTCCACTAACCCAGAAACAGTATCTCGGGTTAAGAACTTTGCTTCAGGATGAGAACAGAAATCGCATGGCGGCGGCGGGAGGCCCCATTAGCTAAAGTGGTACCTCAGGTTAAGAACAGTTTCAGGTTCAGAACGGACCTCCAGAACGAATTAAGTTCTTAACCTGAGGTACCACTGTATTTGGAGAAACAGGAAGCAAGAAGAGGGCAAAAATACCACAACCACTGTTGGCTGCTGCTGTATCTCCACTCATGTAATTTTACATAACACTACTTTCTTTTTCCTAGAAACACCACCCATTAGTATGACACAATTCCTGGTAGAACTGGATATCTGCTTTTGATAATTTTATGCATAACAAGCGACAAAAGTCGCTACTTTAGTAAAGTACTGTGGCTACAGGAGGTAAATCTAAGTACAACCATTGATGAATATCTGCACGCTACTAAAATTTTCAGAAACAACCAACAACGGAACGCTTGTTAAGAGTGCTGAAGAAATACTGCATAAGCAACTTGCTCTAGGAAGAACAGTTTCATGCAACATATTGCATATGCTGCATGTAAAACCTTTGCAACAGAGCAACTACTACTACAGGAGTTCTTTTTCTTACAATTCCCACAAACAAGGGCAGTGATGAGAGACTTCATATTTTACTGATGTGATGCCAGCCTCCTTGCGTCTCTGGATTTTAAATAAAATCAAATTAGTGTCTAATGCTTCTTTTGCAACACAACAATCTGAATTCTGCTTCTTGTTAAACCCAAAATAAATCTTGAGACAGACACAAAGTCTGCAAGGCTTTGTTTTCGGCACTAGTCAGCCCATAGAAAAGGGACAAGAGAAAAGATTTCACTACAATAGCTAGTTAAGTTCCAATGCAATGGTGTCTAGACTCTCCATCACATGGCTCCTCAAGGTCCTCTACCAAATGAGCACAAATGAGGGAGCATTATGGGGACTTGCGTCTCAAGCAGAATTATTAAGAAAACAACTATGCTCCTGTTTTCTTAGGGAGGGATTCAATACATGTATCTGCATAATTCATGCATACATGAATTGATGGAACATCAGTCTAACTTGCTGTCAGATTCACATGCTCTAGGCTTACACTTTTCTATGTATGCCCTTCTATGTATGCCTGACTAAAAAGGGAGGGGGGAAGAGTAGCTGGGCTTCCCAACTGTGGGCGCTGCAGAGGGCTTGTTTTGTGCTTGTTGGTGCAGCACTTTGGTTTTTTGGATGTTGAGCAATAGGCCAAGCTTTCCGTAAAATATTTAGGATGGTTTGGAGGTCATCCTCTGAGTGTGTACACATTACATTGTAATCAGCATACTGAAGCTCTATGACAGAAGTTATGGTAACCCAACTCGTTGCTTTCAGCCTACTCAGATTAAAGAACTTTCCCTCTTTTGGATATATGATTTCTACCCCGATGGGGAGTTTCCCTTTGACAATGTGAAGGATCATGGTGATGAAGATAATACATAGAGTTGGGGTGATAATACACCCGTTTAACGCCTCATCCCACTGTGAATGTTTCACTTAGAGAGCTACTGTTATCCACAATTGTTGCTGTCATATTACCATGGAGGAGCTGAAAGATGTTCACAAATTTATCTGGGCAGCCGATTTTCAGAAGGAGAGTTCACAGGGCAGTGCGATTTACAGTGTTGAAGGCCTTAGTAAGGTAAATAAATGCCATATACCGGGGTTGGTTTTGCTCTCTGCATTTTTCTTGAAGCTGTCGAGCAGTGAAAATCATATCCACTGTCCTTCTAGAAGGTTGAAAACCATTTTGGGATTCAGGAAGTGTATCCTCGGAAATAGTTAGGAGATGGTTTGCTAAGATCCTTGCAACAACAGCAACAAACCACTGAAGAATAGTAACCATGTGAGGCAGAAGGGTATAGAGAACCCCTTATCTCTACCTGCTAGCTTTCTAGGTATGGGCAGTTTTGAGGTGGGTTGCCATATAAACATACAATTCTAAAGTGATATAAACGAGGGACCCAAACCACATGATGCTTATGAAAGTTTAATCCAAATACTTGAACAACCCTAGAAATGATTTCTGGGCAAGTATATATTTATTTCCAAAAAAAGAAGCCTTTTAATTTTTATTTAAGTGTGGGCTCAAGACTGAAGAACCCTGCCCCCCTCAAAAACCAAAAACATGCTGCAAGTTCAGCTCTCAGTTATGGACCACAAAGCCAAACTACGGTATCAAATTTTATTTTCTAAAGTAACACTTCATATAACCAATAAGAATGATGTATCTTATATTATTACCCTATGTTTAAATTGATTCACTGGATTAATAAATAATCTTTAAAAAGACCCTGAAACCCTATGACATGTTTAGAGCATTAAAGTATGTAACACAATCAGTGTGTGTGTCAAATGCAGGCTGTGTGCATTTTAATGGATTCCAGCAGTATTCTGTGGTGACAGAAGAAAGTGTTCAGTGAATGGTTTTTGCATATATGAAAACATTTCTCCTTTTAAGATCTATAAAATGTTTATTATATATATATCATGAAACTATGCATAAAAACACTGGATTTCTGTGGAAATTTAAGAGAGTTCTTTAGCAAATAGAATATTAATAAGAGGCAATGCTTTTAAGGGTCTTAAAATCTATTCCTTGAAACGCTGCTGAAAGTTCTGTCCCTGTTATCAGAAATGCATAGATTAGTTTACAAATTCCAATGAACTCCTTCTGCCAGGAAATGACACTATTATATAAATACGGAATGAACTGAATTGAGAGTTTCTTTCACAGTTGCCTGTGCTCTTTGAGTAGTTGCCATCAAAGCAGCAGAGCTGATGGAAACAGATGTCAAAGTCAACATCTGACCCAACAGAAAAGCTGCTCCATAAACTATAGGATCTTATTTAGCTATGCTGAATCTGACAAGAGTGATGCTAATTTAGTGAGGATATAAAGTTGAAACCAACAGCCTTTTAAATCCTATGCTTTTATTTAGTATGAATGCCCATTCCACAAGTTTTTAGTAAATTATCAGGAAGTAAGTCAGATCCAGAGATAAGTGTTTGTACTCCTGAAGAAAATAGCCTTAGGGAAAATAAAAACTGAGAGCAGGCTAAATTCTACTGACTTTTCAACTACACACCCACCCACACCCTATGGCAGGGGTCAGTAAACTTTTTCACCAGGGGCCAGTCCACTGTCCCTCAGACTCTGGGGGGCGGCAGACTATATTTTGGAAAAAAAATATATGAACAAATTCCTATGTCCCACAAATAACCCAGAGATGCATTTTAAATAAAAGCACACATTCTACTCATGTAAAAACACCAGGCAGGCACCACAAATAACCCAGAGATGCATTTTAAATAAAAGCACACATTCTACTCATGTAAAAATACGCTGATTCCCGGACTGTCTGTGGGCCGGATTTAGAAGGCGATTGGGCCGGATCTGGTCCCCGGGCCTTAGGTTGCCTACCCATGCCCTATGGCATGGAATTTTGGTCAGTATTAGATCTACTGCCCCCCCCCCCAAGTTTAATAATGTGATTCACGGGAAGGGTCATGACTCAATGGCAGAATCCATGATTTGCATGCAAAGCTTCAGAGCCTGGCCTCTCCAGGTACAGCTGGGAACAATTCCTGTCTGAAAAACTGGAGTGCCTCTGCCAGTTGGCATAAATAATGCTTAGCTTGATAGACAATTGTCAGAAAATCTCCTGTTCTTGTGTTCCTTTATTTCTATAATCAGTGCTAGCTCAAGGGTTTTTGGGCCTCCGCTTCTCACCATTGTCACCATGGCCCATTCAGTTGTCCTCCCCCACTAGTCCAATCTTTACAACCTCCCAAGGAAGTGTGCAGGACAAGTGGAAGATGCTACTTCAATATTAACATCAGGGATAGGGAGCCTCAAGCCTGGAGACCAAATGCCACCCTACAAGCCTATCTAGCCTTTGATATTTTTCCCAATGCCACCCACTGAGTGGCACTGCTTTGCACCCTGAGTGTTTCTGCCTTCAACTCTGATCATGCATTTTGCTTGTTGGGATGGAAAATAGAGCTGGGCTTGTGAGTGTGTTTAAGGTAAAATTTACATTCTTGGTTTCACTGTTTTTTGTCTCTGGTCTTCTCCACCTGTGGCATGTGGCTCCTGGAAGGTTGCCCAGAAGAAATGTGGCCCTCAGGCTGAAAAAGGTTCCCCGCTCCTGATCTGTACTCATCAGGTACAGGTGAAGAAGACAGAACCTCTCTGTATATCACGTCGGCTAGGGCAAATATTAGAAGCTAGGATGAACATACTGCTCTGGTATTTTCCTTGACTACAAATCTATGCTGTTCATAGAATAAAATGGTGAGTTCTGATCTGGGGAAATTCTTTTGGGCTTCTCAGTCAAGTTTATGAGAAGAAAACACACACTAATATTCCAGGGGAGTTGGGTGGCTTGAGAATGGAAACTGATATAGTTGTAACTCACTAATTTCATTACATCTCTTCCCATCAATACGGAAGAGTGTGGTATCAACTAATCAAGTAGGTATCAATTCTTTTTTGGATTTCAGGGTGGATTTAGTCCCAGCGGTAAAGCTGGGGCAACTAGCCATGCACTTAATATGATATATCAGGTACTCCAACCCCGCACTTCTGGATGCCAGGATAAGCAAGTGATGCTCCAGTGTAGCCCATGGATGCCACAATATAAAGCATCTTGTGAACACTTCCAGGAACATTCTTTGAAACAGTAGCACATCACTAGGATTGTTGTGGTATCAGAATCAGTGCATACAAATCTGACCACACAGATTTCCCACACAGAAAGCATTTTCATGAAACGGCTGTATATTTATTTAGGCAGTTTCTATAGGTTTCTGTCTCTAGGCAGTGTAAAGATAACAGAAGCAACAACAAATGCTACAAAAATACACAAAAAAGCCCTGAATATAAACTACTAATATATATATAAATACGGTTAGCAATTCCTTCTCCTTCTGACACTCTTCCCTCACTCAACACCTCCTGGCTTCCAGTTAGGACTCCATGCATCTATCCAGCATTGGAGCGATGGACATGTTCATACAGAGACAATGTAACTGTGTGATGGAGTATTACCAACATAGTCCAAAGTATGCAGAACTGAAATAATCACTAGATTCGGGTAAGTAGCTATGTTGGTCTGACACAGTCAAAATAAATTTTAAAAAATAAAAAATTGTCCAGTAGCACCTTAGAGACCAACTAAGTTTGTTCTGGGAATAAGCTTTCGTGTGCATGCACACTTCTTCAGATACACTGGACAATTTTTTAATTTTTGAAATAATCACATAATCAAAGTATTTCCCCTTGCCCACCCATGTCTCCATTTCCTCCCCTCTTCTATTGTTTCCTTATGTTTGAATATAGCTTGTGCTACATAAAATCAATAAATAATAGAATTGATAAACACTTTTTTTTGGTGCTGTCAGTTGGATCTATTTAAAATTGTCTCTACCTCACAGACCAAATCACAGGATTTTCAGAACTTATTCCAAGTTTTCCTTCCTTTGTTAAATGATGAATAGATTTACTAAGTTTCCTGTAAAGCATGTGGCTTGGCTTTATTTTATGTCATTCAGATTCTCCCCCCGCCCTCTTTCTGGAATAAGACACTATAGGATGCATTGCAGAGGAGTCCATGCCGGAAAACCTATTGACCTCAACAGGAAACTGTTTAAAAACTGAAAAACACTGAACATTTGACGGAATAATTAGAATGCATTTAGACTTTAATTTCCATCTGCCCAAAGCAAACAGGCAGTTGCCAGAAATGCAACTTAAGCTGCTGGAACTGCAAAATAAACAGAAAAGAGCATGGACTTCGTAACAATATTCTTGTCATCTGCACAACTGATAAAGCTCTCCAAATTCAGTGTTGCCACAAATAGTGTTTGGATAACGCGGTACTGCTCAAGCAGAGTAATTACCCACAACGAGGCATATAATTGAGAATGCAACTGTATGATAAATTTGTACATTGGTAAAACCTCTTCCAATTACTCTATCTTAATCTCTTCCCCACCAACTGTAATTAAATCAATTACTAGAAGAAACAGTCCCTGTTCTGAAAAAAGAAAAATATGAACTGGATACATAGTTAAAACAGTACAGTATCTCTAAGGAGATCACTCTATCAGTGGAAACATTACTGGTTGCCTGATACAATGGTCTCCCTTTGCCTCTGTGCACATGCTGTGCTCCTGACCCTCCTGAGCCAATTTGGGAGGAGATGGAGACACTTAGCTCAGGAGGGAAGCCCCTCTGTGCTGGTGGAAATCATTGCAGGGGCTTCAGCTAATGGGACTGATTAGTTAAATCTGGCCCTATGATGGGGGTTTGCCAGAGTTTCTACATTTGGCACAATGTCCTAACGAGTTTATAAGACCACACAACACACACCTGCTTTTACCAGGATGGAGCTGTAGAGTTTGCTATACATAAAGCATTTTCACCCACTGTTTTCATTTTTCTTTCAAGCATCACCTGGTATGACTGACCAAGGCTGGTCACTTTGTTTCAGTTTATTTAAGATTAACTACAGTCTGTCATTATGAAAAAAGAATAGTGTCACTAATCATTTGTCTTTCAGCTTTGAAAAATCTTTCCAGTCACATGTGATCCTTACACTTCTGCTCATCATACACCTCATCTTTCAGCTTTGTGCCATAAACATATTTTCGAAGACAACACGTCTGATGTGGGCATTACTTCTTGGAATACAACTTTTCTGCCTCACTAGGCAGTTCAAGATTACTGTATCTTGGCTTCTGCAATAATCCTTTATTTCTGAGAACATCTACCTCTGCCTATCCCAATTAGCCCAACATCAACCCAGAGAGCAGCAAGCTTTAATCCTTTCCCTGAAATGTTTCCAACAGCTCCTTTTCGCTGCCAAGAGAAAGAGTCTGCATTCCTTTGTTTCTAACACCCTCTGCCATACAGCTTGCCAGGTTCCATTACCCAATTGTAAATATAAGTGTTTTAGAAATCTAACCTCTGGAGAGAAGCTCACATTGTTTTACAGAACAAATCCAAATGGTCACCAAGCCTACATCCTAGAATAAGGTATGCATGATATATTAGTGCTATGGTTTCATGTATATTTGCTTAGCAAAAGCAGGGGAGCTATTGCCAGCCATATTTGATGCACCAGGGATTTCACCTCAACAGCAAGGAGACACCAACACTAAACTATAATGATTTTAAACAAAAGCATACCTAAACCACCTTTTGCAGTATATTTTAAAAGAGAGAAGTTACCATCTACCGGTAGGATAGACTAGAGCCCCTTTCAGATGTTTTCAAATGAATTCAGGGAAAAGACCATGGAGACAGGCCCTACTTCTGATCTATGTACTTTCATTTGAAGGTCTGAAGACAGCCAAATCTATGCATGCATACAACTGTACACATAAACAGATGTAACTGGGACCCCTGCTTTTTTCTTGTAAATATTGTGTCATATCTTGACTCTGTAAACTGCTCTATAAGGTCCTGTAAATCTTTTAGATAAAGTAAATATATATTAGGACATTTACATTAGGCACTTCAGGAAGAACTTATATCTGCCCTCTACCTCTGGTATTTCCATACTGATTTCACTAAAGAAATGCCTGCATTGTTCAGAAAATACATTTCAGAAGTCTTTTAAAAATAAATTCATGCCTTTATCAAATTTGATTTGTACATTTTAGCTATAAATCAACACTCCATCAATTCTATTTTAGCAGCAAAAGGCACAGATGGTCAGTGGCCTGCTTTGAATAACTCTCTAGGAAATATGACATTTCATCTTTTCGTTAATGCATTGTGAGAATCTGACCATGATACCCCAGAGAGTGAAACAAAAAAACTATTATTAGGGAAAGAATGCAGCCACATTCTGAATGTTAGCATGATCATAAGGATTGAAACGGAGACAACAGATAGGAAGTGATAATGGGTGGTGTGATAAGGACTCATAATTTTTTCTTAATAAACTGCAGAAGCACCACATGTGTACATGTTTTATGTACAGCAAATAATGAGAATGAAAACCTTTGCAGTGTCCAAAAATGGGATGCTGCAAGTAAAGAGGTGAGCTCTCCTTCTTAGCCTGTGCCTGAGCAGGTGACTTTACATTGGACAGCTGGTTCTATAATAGATATGGCTCTGGTGTTTCAGATAATGGGGGTGTTCACTTCTTCTAGATCAGGGGTCTGCAACCCGCGGCTCCGGAGCCGCATGTGGCTCTTTTACACCTTTGCCGCGGCTCCAGGGCGGATACTAGAGAGGGGAGGAGGCGCATTGTGCGCCCCGACACTCCCCACTGTGGCGGGCGCTGTACTGGCTGTGATGTCACATGGGGGCGGTGCGTGCGTTAGTCACGCACCGTCCCGACGTCACCTTCCCGCCCGCTACATTGTAAGGGGCATGTACGCTGGTCACTGCATTGAAAGGGGGCATGTACGCTGGTCACTGTTTTGAAGGGGAGTGAAGAACACACACACACAAAAAAGGTAACTTGTTAATTTAACGTTTATTTCTATGAGGAGGAGTAATTCTGAGGGGTCAAACAAAGACATAATAAAAAAAAGTGACAAAAAAGTTATTTTTATAATGACGAGTTTTGCGGCTCCCAGGTTTTTTTTTCTTCGGAAACGGGTCCAAGTGGCTCTTTTTGTCTTAAAGGTTGCAGACCCCTGTTCTAGATGGTACTATCGCTTCCATGCTTGTTGGACATCTGAATCTGTATTGCCTATCCTGGCTGACAGTTGATCTCCAAAAACTCAGGCAGTGCTCTTTACCAGCCCTACTACCATAGTGCCTTTGAAGACGAGATGATAGGAACTGGACTGGGAACCCACTGCATACACAGCTTGTGCACCACCAGAAAGCATGTGCTCTACCAGCTTGTAGTATACAAGAATTTCCTACACAAATATTACTTATGAAATTGTAATTGCTAGAACTCTGCATGCACACAACCTCAAAGAAATATATGAGCCTGTATAACTGTGTTTTTGTACTGGAGTGGCAGCAAATCAGATGGCTATGCATCCATGCGTATAGTTTTTCATATTTGAAAATGATACATGTGATGGAAATTCACCATGGGTACAGCAGTCCTATGATAGTGAAGAGCACTAGTCAGAATACTGCTTTGGTGCTCATGTTTTCTTAAAACATCTAAATGCATGTTCTGCTTAGGTTGTTCCAGAAGCTCTGATGGTAGCAAAAGCAACCGTCTCTCCTGGAAACTTTCTGAATGTTAGAAGTCATTCCATAGCAGTTCTCTGAGTGTCACCCAAAGCCATACTTTAATATATGGCATAAAAAGCAACCAACCAGAGTTAGATATTAAGAAGTCTCTTTGGGATTTCCAAAGCAAATGCAAAATTGCTTTAAGTTATTTTAATGACACACAGAATTATGTATTCTTTCTATGAAGTTCTATTTTTCTTTGTGATGCATGCAACTAAACTAGAAGAGGGTGGAGTTAAACTGACAACTCTAATTCTCTTCTAGGTATAATTCTCTTTTCTCCCTCCCCCCAATGTAATATATATTTCATTGTGTTGTGTTGTCTTAACAAGACAGTAGAATAACTTTGGCTGATCCTCAGATATTCCAGCTACTAAGTTCCTTATGGTACAATTGTTATTTAAAGATTGCCAAAAACAATTTAATGTGGTTTGAACAGCCTTACTCTAAGTTCTAAGACCAGATGTGCCATCTTTATGGTTGCCAGCCATTCAGAAACTCCTGAATCAAGAAGCTTTTAAAACTCACAACACTTGCTTTTATTTATTTTCTTGTTTTAAGGAAGAAATATATGGGATTCCTTTTATTTGAGCCCTACATTTTACAGGGCACCCTGCAGTGCTATTTTAAAGAGCTTCTCATATTAAGTAGTAAATTAAAATTAATTATTGACATTTCGATTATGATTAAAGTATGCTTATTTGTTTGCTTTTATTTAGGAATCACTTATGAAACATCAACAATAAAGACATACAAAAATAATTTTATACATAAAAGCAATATCAAGCAAAATACAGATACAAACTGAGATAAAAATCTCTGTTTAAAAAGCTTGTTGAAAAAGGACAGTCTTGAATAGGTGCATAAAAGACAACAGAGACAGCGTCTGCCTAACATGTATCACAAGGGAGTTCCAAAGGGAAGGTATGAAACAGACTTCCTGATGAGACAATATCTGCAGCAAGTCTTATTCTGTAGAGTGCAGTGATTGGTTGGGTATCCTGGTCAAAGCTTATAGGGCTTTGAACACCAGCACAAGCAGCTAATTGGCAGCCAGTGCAATTCTTTCAGCAGTGGTGTTACATAACGACAATAACCTGCTAATGAGCTGTCAATCCACTGGAACACACATGTACCCAGTCTATGTGAGGGTAGTGGATGCCATCTATTACTACAGCATTTCCTCATTTCAAGATGTTAGAGATAACTTTTCACAAATCATTCACTCGTCTAAAATCATCACATGGTACATTTTAATGTGTATGTCAAAGACTAACCTAGCAGCTTTTGAGTTTATCTTGAAAATATGAACGTGATGTACAAAGTCGCAAGATTCCATACGGAACAGTGCTCTTAATTCTTCTACAGAAAGGAGATATGTATTCTGTGCAGTTTCTCCTCAATACTACGACAGGAAAAAAATACATTAGCTGAAAATTCCTTACACAAGTGTAAATTGTCACGTACAGAATCTGGCAGTCCTATCTTTTTTGGTGGCAATTTTAGACATTTTAGATTTGCAGGATTAGAGCTGCAAAAGTTCTATGTCAATGAGTCCTCTACAAAAAAGCTGTATGTTGACAAAGTAGAAAAAGTTTAAGAGTGTAGCCATGAAATTAAAAGTTTTGAAATGCTATAACTGAAGCATAAAAGAACTCGCCACACTTTAATAAGTAGAATAAAATACTGACAAGGATTATGGCTTACTGTTTTCAAATACTTCACAGCTGCTTTAAACAGACTATAGTTCTTTGTGGCTACTGAGAGTAAACAAGGCTTAAGCATAAGACTAAATACTGCTACTCAATAAATATTTAGGTTACCGTAAATTTGAGGAAGAATTATCTGCTTGTAAGCAAATTGAAGAAACTGAAGATACAGTATAATAGTTAGGTTTGTGAAGAAGATGCTATTTACCAGTTTTGTTTTTTACAAGGCAGGCACCATGACCAGGATCTGAAGAAATACTTTAGGTGCTTTTACGGGATTAGGCATTCCCCATGGGATTTTAATTAATTTAATTTATTAAGAGCAGGTGCCCAAGCTGTAGCACAACCTGCTTTTCAAAGCCCCCTCAGGTTCAAAAGTGGCTTTCCCTGTGGCAAGGTGGGCTACTATTTAAGAAATAAAAGCCCTACCGCTCCAGGCACGCAGAACTAGAAGTTCATTGGATCTCAGCCTTCGTTAGGTATAATTATTCTATTTTAACATGATGGGGATAGAGAGGGTGTCTTGATGACTCTGATTCTAAGGTTCTGCCTTGCAATCTATAGACAGGCTTTCTTCCTTTGGAGACACTTAGGGTCACAATAAACTGTGACAATATTCCAGTCATACAGGAGCCAGGAAAACAGGCCCAGATTTTTGCAAGAGTCTGATCAAAAGTGAGTGCAGTACATTAAAAGGGAAACTTGCCCAGTGATGTCACCACTTGGGTGGCAAGCCACCTTCACCCCACCCCACCATGCTCAGTCTCACATTAGGTAGAATTTAGCATTTAAAATGTGCAAAGTGCATTTCACACATATGAGCCCATTTTTTCTTAATAAAAGGGAACTGTTTGTTCTAACAATCTTCAAAAGATGAAATTAACATTTGAGAGGCACACCCATTTCTGTGGTAGCACAATTTGCACTTCCTTATAATTCATAGCACATAGCAACTCAGAAAATTGTAGCGCATAATACAATAAACCATGTGAAAGCCAGATGACAAAACAATATTCGAGTACTAGGAGCAGCAATACGTTTAAACATTTTAAGCTTGTGACGGCGGATTGTGGGCAATGCTCACAAGGGTTAGAGAAAGTTGAACACTTGAACTGATTTGCAATATTAGTACAGAAGATTCCCACCTGTTCTCAAAATAGTTTGTAAACCTGTATTTGTGCTGCATGAAGAAAACGTATCGCTGTGGTCCCCATATACCACTCAAGAGTCATCTTTACACTTTTACGGTCAAGAGGCCTGGCTACAGCCTCCACCTAAGATTTGCTCTTCAAGTGTATTATTATTACTTTGGGTTGAATCCCACCAAGTCACAAAGTGAGTGGAACATTTTTCACCTGCACAATGGAATTCCCCTTTGCCTTCATCCACACCCCCAAATTTACTCTAGAGGGTTGGAGAAAAGCTCAGGGCAAATCACAGGGCACAAGGGAAGGAGAGGAAGAGAAAACTTTGTTGCACAAGCAGAAGTCATCTTATTCATGCAGTGACTTTGTTGGATATAACCTTTTATAGCTGTGGTGGTAGTTCAGTAATTGAGTACATAATCTGCATTCCGTTTAAAAGGCACCCAGGTTGTGGGCTTGCCCTTATAAGACTATCTCATTTTAACATATACTTCTTCTCTGTTCCCTGACTTCTATGGATGGTACCAAATATCTCTGCCTGAGACTTTGGAGAGCTGCTGCTGCCAACTGGAGTAGATCTGACTCAGTACATGGCTCCTTCATTTGTTTATATAAGGCAATGTGTTCTGAACATTAGGAGCCAGCCCTAAGATAGATGTCCTTGTGGCTATTGAGTCACTGGATCACTCAATGAAGTGCTGGCTGCTGTCAACTGATACTGAAATGATATTACAGTCAATGCAGTAATGCAACTGGGACAATTCAAGAACAGTAAAAAATTAAAGAATTAGATAGGACATAAGCAGAGAGAACCAAACAGCATTTGTATGTACACAGAGGCATTTATGTGATTTTTTTTAAATTACAGGAGTAGGTTCTATAAGATATTCTTTAATTATTACACAATATCACACATGAACTGCTGTAGACTTCATGACCCTCAGACCCAGTCAGCAAATACATTTAAAACATTTCCCCATTATGAAAACACACAAAAAGAACTGTCAAGGCCAACTTTCTGAAACTTTAACACACTACTGTTTACGCCTGGGTGATTCATGACTGGGATAAGGTTGCCAGTTAGAAATTTCACAAATAAAGAACATTTCTTTTGCAACTGATGTTGGATGGAAACATGGTCAATCTGAAATAAGAACTTTCATTATTTTCTGAACAGCGGGGTTTTCTGAAATAAAGGATATTCTTTTGTAGAAAAAGAGAGAGATCCTTAAAATGAGAAACACCAGGGAAAACTCAAATTACAAGGCTGTAAAAATGCAGACTGCAGAGGTAGACTGGTATTAGGATGAGAAAAGGATGCCTAGATCCACTAGAGATCTACAGCCAAATGAGCAACATTTCCTCATAAATCCCATCAGGTGTTCAGTTTAGTTAATCAGGCTAAGCACTTATTGGAGAGGTAAACATTTAAGTTTAAACAACTCTAAGCATAAGCCAAAGTCCCAACTTTAGTGCAATAAACTGCCTACACATGTTTAGTGATTAGAAAGCCAAGAAATTTAACAAGTTAGATAATTTAAATACAGGGAACTTTTCTATTTGGCATGCTATAACAGGAGAATGCAAAGCTTCTAAGCAGGCAGCTGAACCAGAAAACAGTTGGAGTAACTTAGTCTGTGCCTCATTTTAAGTCTGTGCCTATGTCATTATGACACAGGATTTTTTATTATTATCATGATCATGCTATGGTCTAGAGCTTGAGCAGTTACTAATTTCAGGAGTTGAAATTCATTGTTTGCCTAGAATAGGCATCCCCAAACTTGGCCCTCTAGATGTTTTGGGACGACAATTCCCATCATCCCTGACCACTGGTCCTGTTAGCTAGGGATAATGGGAGTTGTAGTCCCAAAACACCTGGAGGGCTGAGTTTGGGGGTGCCTGGCCTAGAAAATCTCACCTGTTTGCTGGCTTTCACTCTGACCAAGTGAAAAACATGTCTCCCACTCACTTACTCATATATACATATTCTATTTTTACTGACTATGGAAATTAATTCTTTAAATAAAACTATAGAAGCTTGATTGTGTTTAAAAATGTTCTAATAGGCTGAACACATTGAACTAATGTATGCAGTTAAGGCCTCAAGCTGTTTTTCAAAACAATGAGCCTCCACATCTTAGCCCACAGTTACTAAGATGGACAATGACAAACAGCCACTTTCATTTAAAGATGCATCTCTGGAGTTAATCAGCTCTCATTGTCAGGCCACGGCAGAACGTCACAGTGATTGCTTACTGCAAACATTTTCCTTTTACCTTGGTTAAGTGGCATACTTTCCCCTTTTAAGTAAAAACATCAGGCTACAGGCATCTCTGCCCAGTCAATTATTTGTTGCTTTTAACTTCTACCAGCTCCTGTTTTTACTCAAGCAAAAGAAATTACTGCATATTGCCATGCCCTTCCTTACACATGAGAATGAAAGAGTCATGCAATTCATATTTCCACTGCCTGAATCAGGCTGCAGTAACTTGACAACATCTCAATAGTAATCAAGCTACTTTCCATCACAACTTATGGGAGCGTACTTAGTTAATTTTGTACTGAGAATGAAAAAAGGGCTTCTTCTACAACCCTGAAAATGCAAGTGTATGAGATTCTCATGACTGCCTATGAACTCAGATCAAGTCAACTTCACAGCCAACCTCTCACATCCTTGTACTTTCACAGTTAGTTAAAACATTTAATTTGTTTAGCCCATACTTAATTTGTTTGAGCTGATTTGTATAAACATTGGCAAGCAACTGCATAGAGTTTCCATATGTATAGAAATATATTTATTTGCAAGGTCTTGCCATGTAGATCCAGCACACCATGATTTCCAACATAAAGCAGGAAGTACCATATAAAGAATTGCAGGGGACTGCTGGTAGCAGTTATAATCGAGAGATTGTATTTGACCATTATTTCTACATGATTCAGAACTGAACCTTCCTCTCGTTCAACAGGGGGATCATTCATCAGCTGAACTGCAGGAACGAGTTCCACTCTGCCATTTTAGCAGGTTCATTACTACTTATTGGCTTTTTCAGTTTATTTTAATTTAATAATAAATATGGTGGTGGTGCTGAACAAGTTTCCCATACCTGTGTGCTTCATCAGGTTCTGGGGCTGTATTAAAAACATAGAAACATAAAAAGAGCCCTGCAGGATCATACTTAAGTCCCATGTGGGCCAACATCCAGTTCTTAAAGTGTCCAACATTGTTTTAAAGGTTTGTTTGGTGGGAGATAGGTTGCAGCCTGCATTCTCAACCCATCTGCATTTGAACCAGAAGGTTCTACCTTTGGGGCTTTATAGTCAGGTGACTGATGGTCAGTAGGAATAGCTGCTTAAGAGCGACAGCCATGCTGGCTTCTTTCCACGTAATTGTCCATGGGCACCAGCAGTCTAGACTCTGAACTTTTGCCTCTGACAGGGATCTGAAATGTTATCCGAGCACCTGCATCATTTCTAATCCTATGTTTTAATCTCCAGTTGGACACATGGCAGCTCAACATGCCACTCTTAAATGGACATGCTTGCTTTGTACTGTGTCACTTAGCATTTCAAGAACAATACAGCAGAGGAATTACATGCAGACCAGAGCTGCTTCTAGTAGTTTGTTTGTTTCTTTAAGCTGGTGAATTTTATTTTGTTTTGTTTAGAAGCAAAAGAGAAATCTTCAGTAAGCAAATATTGATTAGTGACATCAGAGAATCCCAGAACTGTAGGAATGAAGAACCCTCAAAAGTAATCTAATAGCCTCCACCAGTGCAGGATCTTCCATACTCAACATTCCTAATGATAGCCCATATAATAAAAGGCAGCCACCTACTTAATCATCCAGCTTCTAGCATGGAACAAATGAGAAGCAAGGAAGGCTAGAGTGCGCTGTTTCAGATGCCTGTGATCAGGGCTCAGTAAGCAAATCATAGTACTAACTAATCTGATCTAAGAACAAGATTCTTCCTGTTAACTTGAGTAGTGAGATATGCAGCAAAGCAACATTGCCCACCAAGCTTTGCCTCACAAGAAAACGTATTTAGCTCTCTTGTAGTACTTTATTCCTATCCAGTTGCCCATTTACAGCTGCGGCCACCTCTGATTCCTCAGAGAAAAGTAAAAATAACCACAGAAGTTTAGCTCTAACACACCACTATTGGAGTCAGATTATTATTAATTGCAGCAATACTCCTCACCAATTTATCCAGCTAAGTCTCAAAAGTAACGAGACTCTTTGCTCCAGTTACTTTTTTTAAAAGTACTGACCAACTTAAAGGGACTATTATTGATGTACATTCTACATAAATTAACACCAGATGAAGTATCTTTCTGACCACTACTTAGCACACAATTAAATGGGCACTTGACACAGAAATAACCATGTGTGGAGATTTGGCCATAAATTCCTCTGCAAGTTTCCAAGTTTATTAATAAAACATGCCCTATTATTCAGACTTCCTTAGATTCAGGCATTTCACCTAGCTCCCAGAGAGGGCAACATCAGTGCCAGATTCTCAGCTTTCTTTTAAAACTTGTGAAATGTCTCCCACTACGATGTGATGTACATGTCTATATGAGGAGACCCGTGGGCCCTGTTTGTAGCAGATGGATAATGCAGTATCCATCTGCATTATGGATATGCTCTCTTGTTCCCAAGTACCTTTTAGGAGCTAAGTCTCCCTTACACAGATGATCCCAGTGACTGGAATGAGTAGTAGGTTTATTTATTTCAATATTTCATGTACCAATTAAGCACAGTCGTCTTGAAGTAGAGACCAAAAACAATAAGAGTAAAAATGAGTTAAAACTATACAATCAGAATTCAATTAAAGCATCTGCTAGAATAAAAGAAGTATTCAGTAAGCTCCAGAAGTTCAACAGGAAAGGGGCATGCCTGAACTCAAACTGGAAGTGAGTTCCACAAAATTGAGACCATAATACTGAATATATAGCCTCTGTGATTGAGTACAGATATAAGGGATCAGGCAGTCCCTGGGGTATCCTGGAGCCAAGTTGTTAAAGGCCTTCTAAATTAATAAAAGAACCTTGAACCTGGCTCAGTAGAATATGGGCAGCCAGTACAAGCTTTTGAGCACAGGAGTTATGTGCTGGTGATATCAATAGTCTAGCCACAGCAATCTGTGCCAACTAGAGCCTCTGGACCAGGCCCAAGGGCAGCCCCACATAAAGTACATTGCAACAATTGAGACTTGAGGTTACCAATGCATTATTCACAGTCTCCAGATTATCCCTGTCCAAGCAAGATCATAGTTAGAATACCAACTGTAGGTGGTAAAAGGCACTCCTAGCCACTGAGGCTGCCTGAATCTCCAGCAGCAAAGATGGATCCAGGAATACCTCCCAAAGTCCAAACCTGTCCTTTCAGAGGAAGCGCATTCCCATCGAGAACAGGCAACTGGCCAGTCTCCTGGACACTGGAACCACCAACCCAGTGTCTCCATCTTCTCATAGTTTAAACTCAAATAATTAGCCCTCATCCACTCCACCTCTGTACCCATACAGCAGTAGAAATCAAGCACAGCTTCTCTTGATTTCCTGCAGCCTGCAGTACACCATAGGGCAGAGACCATGAGGCCAAAACACAGTCCCCCAATGCTACTCTCTGGCCATGACCCTGTAGGTAGGAGCAGACACACTATAGAACAGTGCCCCCAATACCCATCCCACGGAGCTGGTACATGAGGATACCAGGGTCAATGATATCAAAAGTCATTGAGAAATCAAGTAGAAGCACAGTTGCAGTCCCCTATCCCACTCTCAGTATTAGTAATCCATTAGGTTCCTCTCATCTGCATACCAAAATACCACCACCATACCTTGTTCCCTAGAAATTGATAGGAGTCACAGACTAGAGAACTGTGTCAGACATTACCACAGGTGAAACTATACCTGCATTTGCAATGGGTATATTTCTATCAACACCATGTTGTTGAAAAGCATGCATCAGATGTATTTTTAACCACTGCTTCTGCAATAATCACTATGAACAAAATCCAGTAGACATGTTATGCTATTAGACAGTACTCAGTGTGTATGCTTGTGCTTAATCCTGGGTTATGTTCTTTTCACTTGCATCACAGAGTAGCCTAACTCAAACTCCTGACAGCATAAATATTTCATGTCAGGGACGTCCTTAGGCTCAAAAGACAATTGGTGCTGCTTAGGAAGCATCCCAACTTCAGAAGAAGATGTTGTCGTCGCTGTTGGTATCGTGTGGTGTACATGAAGAATGAAAATGGAACTGCCTCCACCTACCGCACAGAGCCTGGATTCTAAAACTTCTGAGGAACACTCAGGATTACTATATGCCTTGCAACAGACACAAGACTATGTGAGTGCTGGTTTATCCCTTCTCATTTATAAAGTAGATAACAACTTTAGCATACTTCCACAGTGCTTCTAAAACAAAAACTGATCTACAATAAAAATATTCCTGACCTATGAGATACAATTTTTATATAAATTGGGTTTTCTTTCTAAAGCATATGATAGTTTGGAATAGAATTTGCCTCTTTTTGTTAATAGCACAAAACTACTTTGGCAGCAATGTATATTTTTCAAATACCCCAAACTTCACTAACCAGTGGAATGCGCAACTGAAACCCATGCAAATCTGCAAATAATACAAAATAGGTCAAAAATATGGAGTGAAGTGTTTTCCAAGATTCCCCCTTTTGTTTTTAGCAATTTTTTGTGCTTTAAGGAGAGGTGTGTAGAGTAACATGTCAACTTGCGGGGGGAAACAGCTTAAACTATAAAGAAGAATTTTTTTAAAAGAACCTTGCCGTTTTCGACTACTTGGCAAAGCAGATACTAATATATTAAATACTTGGACACTAAAAATACTAAGAAGCCAATCATTTCTGTTAACATTTATATGCGGCAGATAATTATTTGATTTACTGGCAGCTTCTATGACTTCCAATAGAATTCTGGCCTTGTTTAAGTCAACTGCTTCCAAAAAAATGTATAAACAGAGAGACAGTGTGCAGAATTCCAAGTATGCTGTATTGCCTAATGCTGCTACTGTGCAGTTTGCTTGTGTGAACACTCTTGTGCGTAAAGTGAGTGAAAAGACATTTCTCAACAGCTTACCCTCAGCTGATTTGAGTTAACCATTTCAGCAGTGGTGGCAGCTGGGAAAGCTAAGGCTGCAACCTTACCCCCCCCACCTGATGGGCTTTGTGTAGTGACTGCCGCATTTGCCATCTGGCCACTCATGGCAGCAGAGATTGGGGTGGGGGTGGGGCACAACAACTGAGCCTGATTCCAGCCAGTGATGGGTATGAGACTGATTCGGGATCCAGTGGATCCCAGGGTTCCCCAGCCTTGCAGCACCCCATTTAGACACTTTCCCCTGGGTTCAGCTGGCAGGGATAACACCACTGGGCCTCCTGCCCACATGAGAAAGCTGAGCATAGGGACACCTCCACTGAGGGTTGGGGGGTTGAATTGCTTTGGCCGTTCAAGGAAATCCATGCCTTCCAAACCCTCCTCTTCTGGCTCCTCAGCAATAGCTTTGAAAAAAGATTCTAGAAGCTCACCATTAATTTACTCAGAGCTAGCTAGTAGTGTTAGCACATTAATGAAAGTCACCACTTTCATGACAACCAGAATAGTGATCCACCAGAACATTAATTGATGGGAAATGCTGGCAGGGGTGTGGGTGCGGGTGGGGAATGCAATATAATTTTTTGGAAGCACACTAGTTGTACATGATAATATTCTCATTCGCCTATGAAGTGGGGGAGTTGTTGGTAAAAGGAATCGAACCCTCTGATACGAGCCAGGGCTCAGATTTGCTATCATCAGGAGAAGAAGCCATGGATTCAGAGGACATATCTGACTGGGAATTGAATGTGTCTGCTGAATGAGTATGTGATGGCCCTGCTCAACTCCGTAGTGGTGGGGCTTGCTGCTCAAAGCAAGTAGCAGGTCTATTTAAGGGTCAGTCTTGGTTTGCTGTTTCGAGCAATAGCCAAGCCTGCCTCCTAGTCTAGGAACTAACCGACCTAAAAAAAACCCTTACCTACTTTCCCCCTTCCCCTACTTGCCTTTTGGACTTTGACCATTGCTTACCTGGACTTATTCTCTGCTGTGTTTGACCATGCCTCACTAGAACATTTTACTGCTTCTTGGATTTGGAACTGGTGCTAGAGGTACATGAGCTGGTGTCTCTGGACTCTGTGATCAGCACAAGCTCCCACTCACCTAGAACCCAGTGCCCCGCCATGAGACAATTTTCTAAATACCCTTCCTTCTCAAAGTCTGCAGCTCCATATATTATTATTATTATTATTATTATTATTATTATTATTATTTTATTTTGGTGTCCTTAAAATCTTACCTGCTATTCTGAACTGTAAATGTACTGTTATTTTTCTAACTTTGCCAGAAGGCAGCCTATCCCTATGTGATACTTATTTTTCCTGCATCCATCAGTCACTAATAGCAGCTTTAATACATTTCACTAATTCCAACATGTATTTTATTCCAATAGTAGGTTTTTTTACATGCAAACACACTTTTTGTACTAAAGAAAACAAAGTCTACATAAAATGCCAAAATAATATGTTGCATCTGCCAATTGTGGTAAGAACCTAAATGTTTAATTTATGTACTCTTTTTAATTCTCATTCTTTCTTTCTTCTTTTTAACGCAATATTAATACCAGAGAAAATCTTGTTTGTGATACTTTGACAGCAAAATCAAAACTTGCATGCAGTTTTCTCTATTAGATTACCATTGCCATTATTGACTAGATTTTAAGCATTTACCTTACCAAACTTTCAAATGCAGCTTTCAACTGTATTTCTAAACCAAACTTTCAAATACAAAGACATTAAGAAGTAGCTAAACTGGGATAAGTAACTGCAATTTTTAACCCTAGTCAAATCATCTCTTGGGGGAATCATAGGTAGAGCTACCCATTTTAAAAAATGGTATCACCAGTGAGTAAATAGCATGCACCTGTCATGTCAGTGTGATTTATTAGTTTTCTCCTGAATCACATCTGGTCTTTTATTCCTTCCCCTCTAGCTTTTGGTAAGGTTGTCTTTTCCTGAACAACCTGACTATAACTTCCCAAGTGACCATTCTCTTGACAATGGTCAACTTCATACTTTCCTGTTCTTTGCTTACTTTGAATCCCCTTCTGTCAATGTATTTGGCCATGATTCATGCCTCTTCCACCTCTGTAAATTTATTTGGTCATATTTCATGCCTTTTCCACCTCTGCCCTTCCTCTTATTTCCCCCTTTTGTCAAGCTTTGTACTTTAAGATTGTGGAAGACAAAAACAAAAAGTATGAGGTACATAAATTAAAATACAGAATTCTTGAAAATACTAATGCACACAGTCATACTTTTCTTATCATCTGTCAGAATTATTTTCAAAAGTGCAAAATATATTTATGTTCTAACAAAGATTCAAAACAGCATTTGCATAGGTGATTTCTGCATATTCATTATCAACTAAGCTATCCTAGCTACAGCTGGGGGGTGGGGAATAAGAACATTGAGGAAGTCACCTTGAAGGGACAAAATTTCACAGCCAAGTGATAGAAGTAAAAGTATATTTTATGAGGTTAAGGTGTCACATCACTAATACTGCATGATACTCATCAGCTCTCTTTCAAAGGGATTCCATTTTTGTTTTGGCATTCCAGTTCCACTTAACAGTGAAAGGAGCATACTGTGAGAAATGACACTGGATTTAAGCCAATTACAGCAGCTATAATTAAATTATACAATAGGGAGCTCAAAGAACAGAAGTATGTTTATGATCCAGCACCAACCAGATTGATATTCTTTTGTATTAATTGATATTCTGTCTCCAACAATAGCACAATCTGATTTAGTAGTAGTTTATTTTTTTAAGGTGGTGGGGATACTGTTTTCTCTTGACCTATCTTTTTCATTGTTTCATTGTTATGGCTTTATTATACATATTATACATAATATACATATTATGTAAGAGAAGATCAAGATTTAGAAAGAAACAGTTTGTTGCCCCTTTCATGATACCCAAACTCATATCAGTGTGTGTAATGGCAGGGCCACCACTGTGCTAAAAGTGGGGTAAAGGGCAGCGGTGCAGACAGTCATGTCTCTCTTTGTCATATTCCATGGTTGCCGTAACTCCACCCCTAGTTACTGATTTATTCTGTTGCCATGGTGTGAAGACCTATACCTCTATGCATTGCTGCAGTGTTTTGATGCTACTTCTTGTTTATTTGTTTAGTGAAGCACTGTAGATGGTCACGGTCCTCTAACAGTCTTAAGTTTCTTCACAGTCTTATGTTTGCTGAGAGTTGTTAGAAGACCTGTGCCCCTCACAGAACTTTATTTCCCAGATTTCCCCAGGAAGAAGCATTGGCTGTCAAACCAGTCAGAGAACTGGAGCTCTGTGAAGAGAAAAGGAGTCTCCTAACAAGTCTCAGCATCCGTAACAAAGGCCCTGTTAGCACATAACACTAAGCCAAATCATGGCTTATTGTGAACAAACACTACGGCACAGGTTCTCAGGGTGAACACTGTGGCTGCTTTGCTCCCCCACTCCTGGTGCTGTGAGCTAAGCGTTAAACCATGAGCCCAGAGTCAAATGTATCTCCCCAAGACAAACCACAAGCTGTAAGCCAGAGAGCAAAACTCAGCTACAACACTAACACGAACCATGCAAAGTGAGCACTTTTTTTTGTAACCCTGGTTTGTCCCATTAAGTCATATGATTTTCAGGCTTAAAATGATCCACATGCAGCCTTGGTGTGGGTATATTCAAAGGTAAAAGGTGAAGATAAAGGACCCCTGGACAGTTAAGTCCAGTCAAAGGCGATTATGGGGTGTGGCATTCAGGCCGAGAGAGCTGGCATTTGTCCACAGACAGCTTTCCAGGTCATGTGGCCAGCATGACTAAACTGCTTCTGGCGCAACGGAATACCATGACAGAATCCAGAGCTCACGGAAATGCTGTTTACATTCAAAGACAACAAAGGAGTGACATACATAACTGAGAAGTCCATTCTCCTACATTCAGAACTGCATGCTGTCTCTTGGATAAAGTTACTTACTAAAGCTGTAATTTGATGAGTGTGTTCAATTTACATTTAATTCAAAACACTGTGCTTTATCATTAACATGGGGAATATTACTATAGTGGTTTTCAGATTAATAGTGCAGCTACAATTATTACAGAGAAATTTTTATGAGGATTTCATTCCAACCATTTCAGATGTCCAAGAAACCAAAGATAAGTTTGTCTTGCTACTTAAACAGCCCTCACTGTTTAGATTACACATTTTGTTTTGTGACTAGATAATTATCTCTATAAAGAAACAATTGAGCCTTGCTTCTTTTCACAGCTCTAGACATTCTGGAACAGGAGCCTTCTAATTCCATAAGGGGCCTTAGTTTCAGGAGCAGAAATAGGATAAATGACACTTCTTCACCAGACTACCTGCCACATTCTGGATTAGTTGTACTTTCCAGGTCACCTTCAAAGGTAGCGCCACGTAGAGTGCATTGCAGTAGTCCAAGCGGGAGATAACTAGAGCATGCACCACTCTGGCGAGACAGTCTGCGGGCAGGTAGGGTCTCAGCCTGCATACCAGGTGGAGCTGACAGACAGTTGTCCTGGACACAGAACTGACCTGCGCCTCCATGGACAGCTGTGAGTCCAAAATGACTCCCCAGAGTTTGTTTAAGCTTTCACAAAAATACCTAAAGTAAGGCAACAAGACCCAGCAGCAATCCTATGGAAATAAAATCCCTCAATTTCTTTATTAGTCAGCACAACTTCTTTCAACAGCCCCCAGAAAAAGTGTTTGAGTCTTATGTGGGTGTTGTAATAGGCAGTAACAAGCTTCCTTCCTAACACACAGCTGAAGTAGTCTACCACGTGGGGACAGTACAAGTGGCCCATTTGATTTATACCTCCAAACAACAACAACAACAACAACAGGTGATTATGTAAACCAGGTGGGTGGGTGTACAAGTCTGTGTGTTTAGCATGTGAATTGAATGTTATCTGTTATTTATTTTTTGGTGTGTGAGGGCCTGTACACTCCTCAAGGAAATAGGCACATGTGTCCACAGATTGACAAGTTATATGTAGAACTAAGGGCAATAAATACGTATGTAGAAAGGGTGTGTGTGTGTGTGTGTGTGTCAGAGAGAAGCAACAATTGGGATACTCTCCTCACATTTTGAGATGTATGGTGTATGAGAGAGACATGTAATTGAAATATCTAACACTTGAGCACAGGAGCATAACTCCTGAAGTAGTGACTGAATTCTAATATGGATAATTACAACCAACCCTTTCAAAAAAAATCCTTTGATGCTCTCTACTACAAAGCATTTTATATTTATTTGCTGCCTCATCAAAGTAATAAGTATGAGTATCAGCAGCTGCTCAATTTTTTCATCCCCTTCCTGTATCACCACATTTTAGTAGTAGCCAACTAATGTGAATCTATGCAATTTGTAAAGTGCTTAAGATGAAAGGCACCATATAAATGCTATGTATCTATGGCATTTCCAAGACCCTCACCAGCTGTGCTTGAACAATCATCATGCGAAGCCCTGGCTTGCACTGAAAGTTAATGACAGGAACTTATTACCCTGCTGAAGCACGTAACTTCAGAAGATAGTTAACTTCATTGTAACTTCATTTCCTTCTTGGACTCAACATTTGAAGGTTCTGGATGTACAGTAGTAGACTATACCCTGTAGCTCCAACTTTTTACTGCAAAACACTTATAAGAAAGATTATGTTTGTACTCTAAAATAATGATTTAGCGAGGCCATCACTATATATTTTAGAATAAGTATGCCTGTGGGCAAAGGAATACAGAACACTGGCTTGTTTTAGATTGTTCTGCAACTTCTTATCTATACTTCAATAAAGAGAAATCAAGGGGTTTTTTTTGTTCAAAAATACTAATGATATTGAGTATTAAAAGCTTTCTCAATTCAATTACTCTCACATCAAAGTCCCCACCTCCTTTTATTATGTGATAGCTATAACACCATTCCCTTACTAAAAAGAGTCTAGGATCTGATCAGTCAAATTACTATCATCAGCTTTCATGGGCTTACCCAGTTATCAGGGAAATATCCAAGTGCCTCAGCATTCCTGTAGGATCTGAATAAATAATGCAAAAAACAGTTTCCCCTAAACTCAACATTGTATTCAGTGTGTGAGTGTATCTGAACATGTTCATAGAATTGTAGTCAGAAGAGACCTCAAGGGTCATCTACTTCAACTCCCTTTAGTTTCAATGTATAGTATGATCTTCTCTGATACGTCTCGTATACTACATACCCTCTTTTTTATATATTACTTTGTTTCTTCTCTGCTTTCTATATCCCCCCCTCCACCATTTCCTAGTAGAATGCTTTTATTGCTTTTTAAATTGGATTTACTATATTGAAACTATTAAACATAAATGTTTAAATAAACAAAATGTTAAAATAAGTAAAATGTTAAAAGGCCCATCCAGCATGCTCATAATTGGTGTTAACAGGAGGCCACCAGGTTAGTGAAAACCCTTTAAGCACTAATCTGGACCTAGTTAAATTAATTGCTATTGTCCCCTTTGCAGTAGTAGCAATCTTACAGGTAATACTTTGGGTACTTTTTATTTTTTGTTGTCAGATGTAGATAGATGCATACAGTATCCACACATATTGCTTCAACACATGAACACTCATGCACATTTAAATCACCATTTTTCCTGGAAAAATATACAGCAGTGATGGAAAATTGATCCGCTCTTTTTTCTACGTATTTTGCAATTAAATAGACACACACACACACTATTCAGAACTGATATGAGGCATGTGTATTTTGTATTTGGCTATCTGTACCAGTGTATTATGAGAAGCAGTTATTTGATTCATCAGCCTGGTTGCAGGCCAGTATAATTAAGCCTCAACATCATCAGCTCCTCTCTGCTTGGCTTGAAGAGGGGCCTTGCAGCTGGATAAAGGCGTCTGCGGATCAGACCAAGTTGCTCCCTGTTTTGGCTTCGGGAAACACTGACTTGCTGTGGGGTCTTTAGTCAAGTGCAGGTGGGTAAGCAAGGCTTTGCTGGCTCTTTTCAGGGTCAATTCAAACACTGCAGTGCACACGTGACAGCTACTGAAAATTATTACCACATGGCTGGGCTCCACATGGGGACTATATGTTAGTAAGCTTCTTAACATGTGTGCCAAGCACTAGGAATGGGAGTCCAACAGTACAGATGAGGCTGAACTAAACTTTCACAAGGCTATTGGAGTAATCAGTTGGCTCAAATGTTAGTTACAACATCTAAACAACTAGAGAAGGGGCTGGAGCAAAGTAGACCTTTCTGAATTACAACTACTTTACAGCACAAACCTAATCATGTCTATTCAGAAGTAAGTCCTACTGTATTCAGTGGGGCTTAGTCCTATGTAAGTGGGGTTAGGATTGTAGTCTCAATTATCAGTTGCTTGCCTGAACTACCCCAAGCCTATAGGGAGTTCAACCTTACCATCAGCCTCATGAAGACCAACATATTGGATCAGGACATCGTCAGCACTCCACGCATCAGCATTGGTGACCACATGCTTGAGGTGGTAGACAATTTTGTCTACCTGGGTTCCACCATAAGCAGCAATCTCTCCATCGATGCTGAGCTGGACAAACATATTGGCCACGCAGCTGCAGCAATGGCTCACCTCTCCAAAAGGGTATGCGAGAATATGATGCTAATGTCCAATAACAAGATGAAGGTCTACTAGGCTTGATTGTTGAGCACACTGCTTTATGATAGTGAGTCATGGGCAACTTACAACTGTCAGGAGCGACACGTGTGCTGTGTCAGGAGGATTTCGGGGATCAAATAGCAGGACAGAATTTCAAACAAAGATGTGCTTTCCCAAGCTTACATTCCCAGCTTGTTCCTGTCTCAGTGATGTCTATGCTGGCTCTGTCATGTCCAAAGAATGGAAGATGGCAGGATCCCCAAGGACGTGCTTCTGGTACCAGGGTGGTTGGCAGACCAACTCTGTGTTACAAATATTTCTGCAAACATGACATGAAAGCTGGCAACATCAACATTTCCATGTGGGAATCCCTTGCAGACAACTGCAGTGCCTCAAGACAGGCAATCAAGTAATGTATCCATAGCAATGACCAGAGGAGAAATGACTACTGGGAGGAGCACAGAGAGAAGAAACGCCATGGTGCATCTGTAGCAGCACAACTGGATGCCTTCATCTACTTCAGCTGCAACAAAACATGTCTCTCCTGATTTGGTTTCTATAGAGTTGCAGCAGGTACTGCAACTCTATGGCAGCTTGACCTCACCTCCAAAGGTGCACTCCTTCATTGTCTCCCAAGACAGATGAATGCCAGCCTGACCTACAATGCTGTGATTATTGAGTATATCTATGACATTAACTAAAATGTTTCAATGCTTTGTTTTTTTATACAGGGTGGGCTACCACGGGATACTGGCTTCCAGTTCTTCCTTTCCCCTGAGTTTCTAGTGGTATGATAAGGGTTTATCCATGTTACAAGAAGGTAAAAGTTAGGAGAAAGTTTCCTCATTCCTGTAGCAACCTGGAATGCTGGATCAATGTGACAGAGATATGAACAATGCATCATTTTCTAATGTGTAAATCCTTTTTTTTAAGCAGATATTTTTGAAGCCAACATTCCCATGGATAGCTTATGTTAAAAAGAAGTTTCTTTTGCTTTCTACTGTTGTATAAAGTACATTTAAAAAAAATAAATATTTTCAATTTAGTGCAAATTCAGCAAGATATAAAGATGGGCTCTAACCATTCCACTTGCATGCACCATGTTTAGCTTTTGCCCAAGTAACTTCTGTGTTTCAAAACCACCCTTCCTCCATTTTGAAAACCCTTAATTGGCTTTATGAAATGTGAAGGTTTTAAAAATGTTAAATTGATTTCAGTTCCTAAGCTGCATGCCTTTCCAGTTTTTTTCATAGAATAACAGAAGTACATATGATTTTACTTTCATTCCCTAGAAATTATAGCCAAAAACTGTTCCATATATTAAAGCCAAAAATTAGTATTGGGAAATAGAAGAGAGGTATTTTCACAAATTCCTGTAATATTTGATACACACACACACAAACAAACCCTCATACACAGAATTCTGTGCTTTAAACCATTTTAAGTAATGCCAACTTCCTCATCTCTCTGATATTTGCTTCAACTGCTATCAGGAAATAAATGAAAATCTGTAGAATCTTGAAACTCTCTTGCTTTTTGAAGGGGGAATAAATCTCTACATGTGCCATTTGACCAGTTGTAGCATGTCTACAATCTACACATTTGAGTCTTTAACCCAGGGGTCGCCAACCCTTCTGAGACCATCAGTATATCTGCAAACCGAGAAATTGTTGTGGGTACCATACAATACCACAGCTGTGCTCTGCAGTCACAGACACACAGGTGCACATTCTCCTCTCAATCAGCCATTAGGCTGGTGGGGTGAGGGAGCAATTCTCCCCCAAGTCCTAATTGGGGTGTATGTGAGATTTTTTGGGTAAAACGTAATCTTCCCTCCCCAGTGGCAATAGCCAGGGAGACCAGACACAGAACAGTTAGGCAAGGGTGTGTGTGAGGAATTTTACCGGTGCCATAGAAGGCTCATTTTAAGCCTACCTGTGGCAAGGAGAGGTTCTTTCAGTGGGGAGGGGAGATTTAACTCTCCTCTCTCCAGCTGAAACCCCTCTAAAACTGCCCTACTACACCTTTGTAGTCTTTCTTGACTACAACAGAAGGTGTATTTGAAGCCTGACTGCAGCTGAGGGAAGAAGCAGGGGACACTATAGGTGTCTGCATCGGCCCTTGTGGCCACAGCACTGGCAACCTCTGCTTCATTGGTTGTAATCCACAAATTACTCAGTGCGGTACAGCAGAAATCAAAGACCAAATTCCTCAGGGAATCCCTACTTGCTGGTATTGAAAGAGGAGATATAATTGAGCACTGAGACGTATGGAAATTTTAAGTCAAATAATACAGCGTAGTTTTGTAATTTTTACTGTTACAGTACTCCTGCTGCGTTCTTATATTCCTACATTAGGCTCTCTAACAAAATCTCGTATTAATGAATAATGTGTGTGCTAATTTGAGTAAATTGCCTTCAAGTCTACCTCCATAATACTTTCCTGCTTTCCTGTTCGACCGCTGAGGAAAGTAACAGATTACTTAAACTGTCTATGAGATTGCTTGGATTTCAGCCTAGGTGCTTGGATTCCAGCCTAGATGTTTGAGTTGCTTTTGAAGAAAGGAATTACATGCCCAATCTTTTTTTTACTCCGTGAGAAGAAAAGCAGTTTTGGAGAGGGTGATCTTAACTTTTAGGGAAACTCTGGGAACCAAATTACAGTTGGCTTAAAACTGTGTGAAGTACATCCAGAAATTTAAGATTAACAGGACAATCAGCGCTTATTAATCAACTTAATACTGTTCTTAAATCTGATGAATTAGAATATGATGCAATGTACCCAATAAACAGTTTCACTGAGAAAACAATAGGTTGCTATTTATCAATTAATTATTGCATTTGCATCTGAACTTTTCTCCAAGGAGCTCATGATGGAGCTCATGTTTCTCCCCTTCCACATTTAATACCCAGAACCACCCTGTGAAGTAGATGAGGTTGAGAGGCCGTGGCTGGCACAAGCTCACCCAGTGAACTTCATGGCTCAGTTGCTGAGTTCATGGTCCAGCTACAATCGTTCTCACATTTTACTCTGATTTCAGATCACACTTAGATCCACTACCTTATTCATTCCTTAGCTATTTTCATCATGGTAGATTTCCATCTCTTTGTACCATGCCACATTATACATTATTATGTTGTGGATTTCACTGCCACCACTGCCAGAAGCCCACCATTGTGAGGCTGGGACACAAAACTTGCTCTAATAAGGACCATGAAAAACACAAATATAAGCATTTGATAACTCCTTTAATATCTTTAAACTTTAATTCCTAAGCATAAGAAAAAGCAGCTTAATATGTATAAATATCATGTACTTTTTAAAAAAAGATACGTTCTTCAGGTATTATACAAAGAATACAGATTTCTCCTCTGTATTTTATTCCCTATATACTTTTAACTTTCAGACATTCCTGGTTAAAAGGACATTTTGCTCCATAATTCCCACAAATTCAATACAGCAGTTTGGAAATGAAGCACCATTTTACTGCATTCATTTTCTTAAACATGACTAAAAACCATGCAGTATGCTTAATTAGCTGAAATGGGGCTGTTTTTAGAAGCCAAATAAAATATTGAGAGCAGACCATTTCCTTAGGGCAAAAGTGACTATGTAATCATATCCACATGACACTGTCATCTACAAATCAGAGCTGCTCTTATTTGGAATGTGACAAATACTGCTTTTTATTTGGCTTGCCATCATCCATGCACCAGTCAAGTGTCATCACAGTTGCCCATGAAAAATGGACAGCAGATGCTGACATCTTCATTACTATCACTGAAATATAAGCATCCCTGGTCATGAAACAATAATAATAATGCTTCTGTCAGCATCACCCAAAACTTAAGCAAGATGCAAGCAAGTTTATGGCAATCATTCAGCACAATCGAATATAGAGAAAATACATTTCATTTCATGGCCATTGTAAGACTCTTTTTCACTACCTTCATCTTCTTAAAGGTCCTCTGCATACTTTCAAGCACCAAGAAGGTGACTATCACAGCTGTGTCACAGCTGTGTTACAATAATTTGGCATGTAAGAGGATTGCTGCATAGGAATGAGGGTGCAACTTGCACGCAAGTTTGGACACAGGCCATCACACATGCATTTTGCTGTGCACATGAAGGATCTGCCAGAGCTTCCGATCACATGCACACAAAGGAAAATATATGATATGTTTACATCTGGCAACCTATACATGTCTTGCATGCCAATTCTTACACAGAAATGCCTTCCAGGTGGGAATTTGGTTATGCTCGGGAATGGAGAGGTACAGTGAATCTGTGTATTCAGTGACAGTGGCAAGAGCAGCACCAAAGGCTGATCTCCGTTCATACTAAACCACTAATTATGACAGAGCTTTAGGGGTTAGATCAGGTCCTCAATTACTATGCAGGTTAGTTAAGAAAGATTAAAACAGAGTTCCCTGATTTGGACTAAATGGGTGATTCTGGCTTAATGTAAGGTAGGAATGAAGTGCCAAAGCTAGCACACAAAAGGAGGGTGTGTGTGAATTTATGAAGGAAGCCAAGAAAGACAGCCTGGACCTGACTTTTCACAGTCAGAAACAAAACAAACCTAAGGTGTTCTAGCATATACTTCTGTGCACCTTAAAGAGATTGAAAAGTGAGATGAGATGAAAGGATGTCCTCATTCAGCCAAGCATAAACAAAAATGGTGTAGTTGTCTATCTGATTAGGATGGAAAGGTGAACTGTACTTGGATGTAAACTGGGCAGTTCACCTGAGTGAAGTCACTTTGCATGGAGTGGATAAATGGCATCCTACTATGCTATAGTACAAGGCATCAGAGTACATTTGCCTCTGGTAGGAGCTCCTTAGTTGCCTTCAGGGGTCAGCTGCTTTCTAGTTCATTGCTCCTTTCTATAAAATAGTTCTGAAAAGTTTTTAAGTAGGTGGAGATGGGGGGTGGACATTGTTAATTTACATTTCATGTCCCTATTTGCACTGGTCGTATTTAAACACCAGAATAAAGAAGACAGTATGAGAAAATTTGGTCAACTTGTCTTAAAACTTATGCCCAGTAGTCCTGTTTAGTCTACATGGCTGTCTTCCCTTTTCACTGGCCACAAGCACCCACTACAGCTTCTCCCCTTTGTCAATATTGTACCTTGGTCAGTATTGGGTTTTCTCGTAGTGATAAACTGAAAATCTGAAGGCATAAGGGAAAGTAGAGAAGCAGGGTGGACATAAAATTAATAGACATAAAATAATTAAATTAAATAGAAATAAGACCCCAGTCTTCAGTGAAAGTGAGCGAGAAGAGATAAGGAAACCTATACCAAAAGTTAGAAGTTAAAGATAGGTAATTCAGAGCATAAAAAAACTGAACACAAGTTAGTTTGGCTAAATTATTTTATGTTGAGGCATCTTTATGCTAGGATCAATCTAGTCTTGAACATTGTTAATCTTGTGGTCACTAGAGGATCACTGCAGGGAACAGTATTTTGCCACAAAACAGTTTTGCATGGAAAAGCAACTATGATATAGTCATTAACTTAGCAAATTTCACTCAGAACGTGAATCATCAGAATCAACAGCTGGCCTCAGACAGTTTCTTCAGCGCTGTTTGCCTATCCTCTGAAGCTGACTTTTGCAAATTGTCACACTGCTAGCATGTAAAGCACAAATATTGAGCTTGCCAGGAACTGCAGCTTTTCCAGAATTACTGACCACAGCAAGTTGTGTGGTTCCTTCTCAGTGCTACTGTTGGAAAAACACAGGCTTTCTTTTTTGTTCACTGGAATTTGCTTTTTAAATATTAAGTACAAGGAATATAAAAAATGACACCCATCCCTAGCTCTATACTCCATTAACTTTGTTGAATAGCTATATGCCATTTTCTATTTGTACACCAATTTTTTTAAGGATTTCAACAACTTTATTGCCTACATCTGACTCCAATTTATCAATGGTTACTGATGGACTTTTTAGCCTTTATCTTTAAAATATCAAAACTCATTCAATCTATCTCAAGTATAAAGCAAACATCCAGACAGTAACAAATGTTTGTAAATACTGTTAATTTTAAACAATTACAGTTGTAATTAGATACCTTGGACAACTTATTGATTAGTTTGCCCTTAAGCTGATACTCACCTTGGTGAATTATGTCATAATATCACATGTTCTAAGAAACAAGCTAATGAGAGGGAAAAGTGAATTACACTGAAATAGAGAGTGTTCAACAGAAAAACATCTACACATACAGAGGACACAGAAATATAACATCACATAATCTTACCCCCTCTTACAATCAGTCAACCTCACCTTAGTAATTTCGTGGGTTTGATAAATGAAAAGCAAACTTGTGAATTTCATGAAATCAGAAAAGGCATACCACAATTACGAACAATCTGCCGAATCTGATACACAAGTATACTACTCCTGCTCAGCTATTCCTCATCCAGATAGGACAAGAATAGAGGTGAGCTAGTACAAGAGAGAGTGAAAAAACGATGAAAATTATTGAGTTAGCCTTGTTATATTGGTTTGCCTGTGCTATACAAACCGCCCTGTCCTCCTTGTTCGTCTCTCCTGCCTGCCTCCCTGCCCTCCTTCCCTTCCCACAAAGCACTTGAAACAGTGACTTTTGATCAGCTGACAGAGACCAGATTTAGCCAAGGAGGGGTAATTTTCCAGTTTTTAGATGCAGTGCACAATTTCTGTCATTCCACAGTCTCTGTAGTGGGATATATAGACAAAAACCACAACTATCAGTAATCAGGAGAACAAAAAAGACATTTTAACAAACCTGCTATAGAGTTATTTAACTAATTGTCTTGGCAGGTATAAAATATAAATAGGGCCTATTTCTTAAATCCATGCTTCCAACAACTTTTGGCTCTAGTTTTGTGCTGACAAGTATCTACCCAAAGCACATTTCCCGCACCCCCCTTCTACATAGGATGATTTCCCCTGTCTCCTCCCATATACTGCGCAAAATTTTCTAAAGCTAACATTAATTTTGCTATAGAAAGCATTGGATCCCATTTCTGCAATATGCCTTAAGGTCAATATAACTGGCAAGTATCCTGCTCTACAGCTGGAACAGCAAAGGGACACATACAACTGTGCATTTTTTGGCACACAGATGAATCAAAGTTGTATTTGAAAGCTCACCACCCAGAAAATGACCAAGCAGCAGCAGAAGGGTAAAGGTTGTGTGTGTGCACTGGGGCAGAGAAAAGAAAATCACCCCCAGATGTTCCACTGGAGGCAACACAAGAAACTATTTCACTCTTTGTGAAAAAATTCAACTGTCAACAAAGACTCTTGGATGGGGCAATATTGTCAGAGGTGCATATTTCTTGCCGCAGATGTACTCTCAAAGGAAGATTTCCCACAGTGAAACTGGGCAGTGTTGAACGTCAGGGACAGAGCTTGACTTCCTGCCAGAACTACAGGATAGCATGGCCAGCATACATAAAGCAGGTGAGAATGGACAGCATAACATTCTCATTAGGGCTAACAAGGATAACCTTCATTTTTAATGCCTCTTTGGGTGGTTGCAGGTCTGCTTATTGTCTCTTCAACCTGCATGGTGCTATAAAATCATACACATTGTGTCACTTACTGACAAATTATTTTCATGGTGAAGGTCCACAGGTTAAGTTTTTCCACCTCATATTTCTGAAAAGGAAAGGGCTTGTGTCAAACCCATTCCTAACAAATGGCTCTTCACTGTCATCAGCATCTTCCATCCATTTCAAATAGTAAAATCTCGATACATATAAACTGTTATGCACTTCAGTGTTAGAGAAACCCAATGGTAACAGCAAGTAGACAGGAACTCACAACATTTTGGAAAGCTTACTATATATCATATTTGGGCAAAAAGTAGCTCAAGATCTACTGGTAGATTGATATTTAGGCAATTTGCAGGGCATCAGCAAGCACTTACGATAGTTTAAACATTAGTAAAAAGACCTGTGTTATATTTTTTTTAAAAAAACTCCTGCAATGGATGGCTGCATCCTAATCTCTTCTCTCTATCCTCTTTCAGTATTCTCCTGTAAAATATGAGCATTCATGGTTTGTGTAGCTGGCCAGTGTGGAGCTTTGTGTTAGTCCCCTGCATGCAATAATTCATGTGCAAGTTTGTACTTGTGCATCTAGGTCATTTAGTATTATTATTTCAATTATATATACACTGCTTTCTCTTATCACAGAAAACACAAGCCAGCTTACAAAATGAAACATTTGCAATATAGGAAACTGCCTTGCAGTATGTCAGACCATTGGCTCAGCTACCTCAGTACTGTCAATAAGGATAGGCAAAAGCTCTTCAGGATTTCAAACAGCAGTTTTCCCTACCCGGAGGTGCTGGGGATTGAACCTGGGATCTTCTGCATACAGTGGTACCTCTAGTTACGAACTTAATTCATTCCGGAGGTCTGTTCTTAACCTGAAACTGCTCATAACTAGAGGAGTGCTTTCGCTAATGGGGCCTCTTGCTGCCGCAATGCCGCTGGCACGCAATTTCCATTCTCGTCCTGGGGCAAAGTTCTCAACTTGAGGTAACTCTTCCAGGTTAGCGGAGTTTGTAACCTGAGGAGTTTGTAACTCGAGGTACCACTGTATAATGAAAGTGCACTATCACTGAGTTATGTCCCCGCTCCAAATTAGCATCAAAACACTCTACAGTTAATGTCTTTCAAGCAAAATCCACAAAGCTCAACAAAGTCTTTACTGTTGTGTTTATGTACCAGCAAACAAAGCCAAAAATATCCCAGCAACCTAAATTCCAACACTACCAAGCATGCATGTAGGAGTAGAAACACAGACAGTCTTCTCTTTCAAACAGTATATTCTCTGTAAAAGCATTCACAAGCATGTTAAGTCCAAAGGCTGGCCAGAGAAGCCCTGCCTTTAATGCCATAAGAAAGCTTATTTGTTTAAATGAAAATGCCCTATGTTTTATTTGTCTTCTAAGCCTTTAGTATCTCTGGTACAACAAAAATACAGTGGTGCCTCGGGTTACATACGCTTCAGGTTACATACGCTTCAGGTTACACACTCCGCTATCCCAGAAATAGTGCTTCAGGTTAAGAACTTTGCTTCAGGATAAGAACAGAAATTGGGTTCCAGCGGTGCGGCAGCAGCAGGAGGTCCCATTAGCTAAAGTGGTGCTTCAGGTTAAGTACGGACCTCCGGAACGAATTAAGTACTTAACCTGAGGTACCACTGTAATGTACAGTCTCATTGTTATGCATATCCAATGTGTCCTCTACTGGAACTGAGCACAAACTGACTAGACTCTTTTAGACCAGTCTTCAAAAAATCTTCACTTCTGTACAAGTCATCCCACTTTACCCACCTTTAAATAAAGTAGATTTAGAATTGTAACTTTAGTAACCAGGTGCAAGCCCCAGTTTAAGGGAACTACGTATGTTAAGGGGAGAGGAATGTAGCTGCTTTACAGAGCATGGTCTGCGGGCAAATGAAGCAGCAACCTTGTTGAAACCAAGAGGTCTTGGTCTAGTCGCTGCCTATATGAGATACTTCCTGGGAACCTTGCATTACTTGTGATTCGGCTTTGCTCCGAAAAATGAGTGTGTCACTGTAGAAAACGGAGAAAAACCCTAAGGTGTAAGTCAGCATGGATTTCTGCACATGCTAGCCACATGCAGTTAGTTGCAATTGCCTAACTGATCTTCTGGACCCCAGTGCCATATCGTATACAAGCAACGCCTATTATAATTTGGCCATTAATCATCTATTGCGAATGAATGAGAGCCAGCCAACAGCACATCCTGCTGTAAATTAAATCAAGTCTCCGCTTTGCATTTCCTAAAATGTCTCCAACTCATCTCTCTTTTAGCGAGGGTGAGATCACCTTGAGGCGTAGATACAAGCTTGGGCCCTGAACTTTAGCCTTGTGGCATAACACTTAACTGGCATAATTCAGAATGTTCCAGGAAACTAGCCACTTATTGTCTTTTGCCCTGTGATTATATTCATGTCCAAGGGCAGGGCTGTATGATACAATTGGGTGCATAATGCATCCGTGATTAGTTCATTTTGGGAACACACCACAGGGCTGCTCCATGCCAAATGGAATGATTAAAACAATTGAAGAGGCATCCATAAATTTTGCATGGGCCAGATTCAACTAAGCTGCTTTGCTAATGAAAACCAGTGCAATGAGTCCCACTGGCTCAACAGGACCTTTGCCTCTTCTCTCCCCCACTCCTGCACACCCCTGCACCCTCCTTAAATTTATCTGGGAGGGTTGGGAAAACTCCCAGAACTGTATGTGGAGGGTTGGAAAGGGGAGATTGTTCCTCCTGGCAAGCAGATATGCTTGCGCTGATGATGTAACACTCACCTTACCACTACACTGAATTCCACCCCATGTGTTTATTCATAAGCCTGTTCCATCTTGTTTTCACATTAACTTGTAACTTAGATTGAAACACATATCCCAAGGCACACATTTCTAAACCTATTTTATCCTCGCCCCCCCCCCCATACATTTGGGTACTTGTTTGACCTAAGAACTTTATCACAAAATTCAGAAAAGAGTAAAATCTGAAAGATAATTGCATTCCAAACTGCATATTAGTAAGGGAGGTGCAAATTAGTTCAGTACACTAGAAACGCAGACCAAAGGAAAGCTTCCCTAACCTTAGCATAAACTAGTGGTGGCTTCTCTGAAGCTGGGGCTAGTGTGAAAATCTAGTTATTTTTTAAAAAATCCATGAGGCATGTTAGAGACATTTTGAGAATGAGTCTATGGGTCCATCAGAATAACATTAGGAACCGTAATATATTCTAAAACATGGTACTGTGAAATCTATGGACATTCTTGTATTATAAGAACAAGAAAGAGTAGATGCTACCCTGTAAAATATGTTTAACTATAATGATACTGAATATTAAACATGAAAAAGAATCTTGTAGCATTCCTTAAAACTAATACTTTGACTGAAGCAAGAACATTCATAGACAAGACATGAGGTCAGATGTCAAAGGAGGCTCTTGCCTATTAAAACTTATGCCACTATAAATAAGGCTCTAAGATGGGACATGATTTTTTGCTGTTTTTGCTGCAATTGATTAACATGGTTACTCTTCTATAATTTATCCCAATGAATGTGAAAGCAACTGCTGTCCTAACAGATAAAAGGCAAGTTGAAACTCAAAGCAGAAATCAATGGACAGTTCAAAGAGCTATTAAAAAAAACAACCAACCATTAAAAATTGCAATCCTTGAATAAGTTATTGTAATGAAGACAACACAAGAAATAGGTCATCAATATTACTAAGAGTAAAAGATTTATGTAAAAACATTTATTTGTCTAATACATATTTTAAAAGAAAAATGATCCTATGTGTATTAAAATGCCTCGGGTAGGTCATTAATCTTCAGATACTGAATTTCTCTGAACACTCTTCTGGCAAACTTACAGGAAGTGACCTGGTGGCCTGAACACCCCAGTTGTTTGTTCTTTGAAGTCATGGAACCTTTTTAAAGAGTCTGGACAACACCATCTCTAACATCTTTTGTCTGAACACCAGATTGTGACCTTTCATCCCCACAAAGCCTTTGCAACTCTTGTCCCACATTACAAGAGGAAACGGATTCCCCTTTTAATCAATTAGATAAACAGCGCAGCACTGATTTAGACTTATGCCAGCCTATATGCTCAAATCAATATCGATTGTATTTAAATAAAATAGGTCAAGCAAGATCAACTAGTACATCATCTACAAGTCAGCTTATAGCAGTGGTGGCGAACCTATGGCATGCGTGCCAGAGGGGGCACTCAGAGCTCTCTCTGTGGGCACGCACACCATTGCCTCAGCACAGAGCTGGCAGAAGGCGAGGGTGGCGTGTTGAGTCCTCAGCTCAACTTGGGCAGCTGGAGCGCCATGTGCATGGCGGGTCAGCACAGGAAACTGTGCGGCAGGAGCAGGATGTGATGCCCGACAGGGCGCCGACTCTCTCCAAAACGGGGGTCGCAGCTATTCTTTGGCCTGAGTTCATTGCACCCAATTGCACAGAGGCTTCCAGAGTATATTGCGGCAATTAGTATTTTGTGTGAGCGGGTTGCAAAATAGCACCGGCAATGATTATGGTGCGCCTTCAGTTTTGGTTGCTGCATGAGCAGGACCATAAAGAGCCAAAATCCCCAAACTGGCCCGTCTGCTGCAGTGCCTTTAGGGATCCTTTTGCTCAGCCGCTCTGTGTGGGATGCCCAGACCAAGAAGGCACCCTCGTGGCCAGGGAGGTGCAAAGGGAAGGGCTAGGTGGGACATTGGTCCCATTCGGATATGCAACACTATCCCCAAGCAGGTGCTCATGTTGTTTTCAGAGGCTGGGTGTGGATCCTGGGACTTGAATCCGAGTAGAAGCACCTCAGATGGGGTGTTGTGGGGTGCAAAATGGAGCCACAACCCCCAGGGCATGTGTTGTCCCTAGGGAAGCCTCTGCTGTGGGTGGGGAGGGAGCAGCGCTCTGTACATGCTCAAAGGCATGGGCCGTGGTTTGGATCATCTTAATGCAAACTTTTACAAGTCGTTTGTATCATTGAAAGCTCTGTTATTGTGTTTTTCTTTTAAGACAAAAGATGTTAAAGTATGTGTTGTTTTTCCTAAACTAAAACCTCAGTGTTCAGGTTAAATTGCCGTGCTGGCACTTTGCGATAAGTAAGTGGGGTTTGGGTTGCAGTTTCAGCACTCGGTCTATAAAAGGTTCGCCATCACTGGCTTATAGAAATGGCCCACCACAGAAGTCTATTTCTTTCTGAATATTAACCAGCAGTTCAGAAACAAAAAATATGATTTGATATTTCTATAGGTGAAATCCAATGCAAATGATACTCAGAGCAGACCTATTGACATTAACAGGCAAGTTACTGAAGGTCATTGATTTAAATGAGGTTATCCAGCTAACACTGGATCTCATCCTATATCTATTAGAGTACATAGCTAATTCAGGCTTGACAGCAGTAAATCTATTATGGTCAACCAACTATTAACAATAAAAACAAAATTACAGCCTCAATAAAACAGATCATAAAGAGTGACAGTCTGGTAATCCTAAAAGACAACAGAGAAGGAAGCATGGATGACTGCAAGGGATACTATAATATGTAAGGTATTGTACTATTTGTAAAGCATGCAGCCTTCACTAAAGGTGGACAAAAAAGGTAAGAAATTTCATTTTTCATTCTCACTGTGAAAAAAATAGCAAACCTGCAGGTATAGTCAGTAGCTGGCTGTTGATACAGATGCAAATCCACAACAGCGGCTCTTCAGCTGAACTACACATACTCACTCAAATGAGTACACACCTCTCGACTGCTTTATGTGGTGTACACGGGTACCCTTAAGTTGTTGTGTAGATACGGCGCTGATTTGCAAATTATACACACACACACACACTTGCCACAGCAATCATGAGAACACCGTGATGTGAAATAAATAGCAGAACATTAGTCACACACCTAAATCTTAAACACAGATGCTGCTTTCAGGCACTGTATGTAACACGGACCCTTGCCTTCATATATCATCCCACAAAGATGCAACAAGTGAATATTGACCTCAAATGCATAGGTTTTCTGTTGAACGTGTTCATTCTTGCAGGTTGCAATAAGTATGTTCTCTATTAACACAGACAGGGTTTGTTTGTGTGTGTGTTCTACATTAAAGATATTTGCTAGTAACTTTCTTCATTTGTCTTTAAAAAAAATTTATACATGTGTTACCTGTCCATTCTGTCAGCTATGGATTATGCCTTGGCATATCTTCTTCCTAGACTTAATTCATGCCAGGCAGAAAGAAAGGGATCTTTGTTTTTGTGGGGATTTTTATGCTGTTGTTGTTGTTGTTTGCATTTATTTCTCATGCATTTGCAAAGATGGTTCCTTTCCATAACCTTGCTGTTAATAGCAAATTTCTCTCTCGAGCCCCATGCGCAGCATAGTCAACACTGGCTCTTCCAAGTGGTTATGGGCACATAACAGAGTGGAATGCACAAGTATCTGAAATATGAGCGAGGACAAATGACTGAGAACAAAACAGCCACCCCATGATCTCATAGCAGAAACCTAAAATATGGAATGTATTAAAATGTTTGCTTAAGGAACATAATACCACAGTGTCATCTTCAAAGGCAATTGGTTTCATTATTTAAACAAAATGCACACATTAACAATGTAAAATACTTAAACTGTGGCTCTTGCAACCCCATGGGTTGGGTTTTTGTTTTGTTTTTTGAAGCCACAGAATAAACATGCAGCATTGGTTTAAAATATTTCATTAACATTAGCGGAGAATATCTTCAAAGATGTAACTGAGACTAAAACCCACCACCACCAACCCCCATGTTGCCAAATACATTTTTATCAGAATACAACTTTCACTTGTCTGGGGCAACCAGCAGATTGGATGGACCAGTAGGGCTGGGATTTCCTACCACCTCACACTTTCCCAAGTTGATGGGAATTTCATCTGGAAGACACCAGATTAGGGACAGTCTCTATAGATCACAAGTGGATAGCCTGCAGCCTCTCTCTGTGCAGCCCACTGCCACCCCTGTGCAGCTGTGGTGAGAAACAGAAGAACTGTCAGGATGTACAATCCAACCTCAGAGAGCATTGTTCCTATACTGTTCTAGGCACACATACACTGTGGTTCGGACACAGGGCTGTGTGTGGCACATGTTGGGTTGCGCTCACGCCCAGCTTTTCTGCTGCCTCTTCTGTTTCTCATTGTGGCTGCAGCATAAAGTTATAGGGTGTCACACAGGAGGAGATACACAATTTATTTTAGAGGCCAGCACTGCACCAAGGATAAACCTACTTAGATTCATGCACATGAATCGGCCTCAGACTGGGAGGGATGTGATGTGCAATGGCTATTGATCTGAAGAAAGACCATGTAGCAGAATGGATGAAGGCTGAGCAGGACTCCTAGGAACGTACTAGGGTACCAGGGGTTGAGGCTCTGAACTCCTCCATTCAGAATAGCTAGAAGGTAGGCAGGCAGGGCGTGAGTGGAGGCTGGTGAGTACATTAAAGGTAAGGAGTGGAGCCCCACCTACTTTTGCCGCTGACATTGACTGGTATGCAACCCTTGGCTTCAAAAGATTGCCCATCCTTGCTCTAGCTGAAGGAAAGAGAGCAGCTGGCTGCTATTCTTCCTGCTTCCACACTTCCTGTTTAGAAGCAAGGTGCCCTTAGCCTGGGAAAAATGGGAGTGTTTGCAGAGTCAGCTAGGGCCCATACACAGAGGGTCAAACTACACATTAATTATAAGAATGTAATTTCACACAAGAAAAGCAATGGACTTAGAACACAGTGCAGGCCTCTAGTCCAACTATGGACAACAGATGCCTCTGGAATATCATAAGCAGGGAAATAAGTTGATGATTTCCAGCATCTGGTAATTAAAATAGAGTACTCTACAACCCAATTGTGCCTGCAGTGGGGAACAAGAAGAGAAACACAAAGCCCAGCTGTGTGAGAAGCATGCCAGAACCCTGCTGGATAACTATCTTTCAAAAGTTGTGTCATTAGGAAAGTAGGGACTATGATGTCAGAGCACCAAGTGCAACTTGGAAAGATAAATGGTGCAAAGCAGAAGACAAGAGAAGCCCTGCCGCCCACAGTCATCCTCCATTGGGCTGTGGTTGTTAAACTATCCCTGCCACTGGATGGAGCCAAGCAGGACATTCGAGTCAGAACAATGCGGTTTGTAGTCATGTTCCATTGCTTGCAGTGCTCTTGCTCCCTCTCCACCAGCCAACACAACAGGCCCTTCAATTGAGGGTGGGAGCTGCTGCCTATTGCACAGGAAGTTGTTTTTGATAATTATATGATATTATAACATTGATATTGAATTATGAAAAGCATTATTAATCCAACTTTGCTAAACTTCAAGTGGAATATTTCTTTACAGCGTACAGCTTACTCTCATCTTAAAAACACTAGCTGACAAAGTGTATTGATAAACATATAATATATACAATTTACTTGAAACTGTGAAATGTAAATATTGCCTTCCAAAAGCAAATATCTCTAAAAATATTCAGGTAGGTTAACTGTGAATACCCACTACTATGAGCAACACTGATAAATTTAGGAATCCTATATGAGTAAAGAATGAAGTTTTATAAAAAAACCTTTCTTGCTATCTGGGGCCAAGAAAGAATCTCCAATATGCTATGGTGTCCTTATTGTAAATTCCAGGGCTGGTACTGAAAATTCCCAGGCAGGGTCAAAAGGTCATGACATGCTTACACCGAAAGGGAAGCCAGGCACAAGTGGATGCCCTGGATGAGAGACCTTTGTTAGAGAGCATGGTTTCTTTCCCAAGATCAGTTCATGGGAAATTGTTTACCAGTCTAGAAGTGGTCTTCCCCTGTAACTCGAAAGCACAGCTCAGTATTATTCCACCGAAACGAAACGAAGTTCACAACATAGCCATTTTTATTTACATTTAAATCTGATGAGGAACAGCAAAAATAAATATGCTGGGTCTAGCAAAATGCAATGCTGGCTGAAAGCTGAAAAACAAGATATGGTAAATCATGCAATAGCATCATCTGGCACAGGGAAAGTCTAAAAAGAGAGAAATAACATTCCCTCAATTTTATTATTTTCCATTGTGGTGCCTGTATTTCACATTGCTTGTTTGGGTGCACATGGTTCCTGGACATTCCCTATAATGTTAGATAAATAGTTGATCTCAAAGCAGTGGTGCGTTTTGAGAGCTCTGCAAACTGTTCTGGCATTGTGTGTGCGCGTGTGTGTAAGCAATAAGAACCAGACCCACCCTGGGTGGTACTGAGACAGTATATGCTCATCAAGTACCATGCGAGATGTTGTTTTATTTGATGCCAAAGAGGAAAGGGGTTGGGAGGGGAAAGGGGTGCTTTACATTCACTTCTTCCCTTTCCTGCCTTTGCCTCTCAGCTATGATACAGTAATTTTTCCTTACATCCATCTCTCCAATGCATTTCCTACCAAAGGGGGTCCTTCCATGGACTCTTGGATATCTGTTCCAGGTCTTTAGAAAAAAAGCTGCCAGATCCAATATAAAACAAAGCAGCAGTCTGCTTTCTTGTATTCCAGTTATGAGCTGCACCAAATGGGTTAACCATGGTAATTACAGATCTTATGAAATGCTCTTGTAGTCCTTTTTTTAAAAGGCGGAAGGGGAGAGAACTACTACCAACTATAGGAAAGCACAGAAAAGTGAAAAAAGAAAGGTGAATTATTGTCCGATATCCACAATTAATCAGTCAGTAAAAGTGCATGGATTTTGGTGTGAGTGTGAGCAGCAATTTATTATTTTTATTTAATCACTGCTGCCTGAGATTCCATTTTCAGTCTCAGCATTTTTCCTCATTAATGTCAAAATGGATTTCATTGAATATGATTTATCAATTGGAAAATATAGGCACAGTGGAATTCTTTTAATGATATACCCCAGTAAAAGGGCTACTAAAGATTTATTATCAACAACAAAATTGTACTGTAGTGAGTTCAGTTTCACTTTTATCGTTCTTATTAGGGAAAAGTAGCCTCTACACTTCATAAATTCTTCTTTGGTTACAAGGAAAGCAGCTAGAAATATCTTCTGGAGGAAAACATCCAAGCATGATATGCTAGCAGCAATATGTCTGCAATAAAAGTAAAAGGGGGAAAAATAGAACAAAAAAAGAACAAAAGCAAATAGCTGTCCCCAAGAATGCCAAGGGAATCAAATAACTAAATCTAAGATTGTATATGACCATTTCACAAAGTCTCATCCCTTTATGATGCAGCGCTAATAATTATGAGATGGCAAGTTTTTGCGGATTCTCTTGTATGTACTAGGTATGACCAATAGAGGTTCATAGAGGTATTCTCAGAATGGTGGGGGAAAGAGAATTCTAGAGGTAGGAGTCAAGTATAAAAGTAATTCAAAGATAAAGATACAAGTACCTAATAGATAAAGTTATGTAGTACTCAAATGTTGAAAATTTAAGGTCCGTGGACACTGGCCACAGAAGTCTTTTTCCTTATGCTTATCACTTCATAAAACCCTCTTGCCCTGCAGCCTCTTTTTTCAACCTGAAGGGGGGACACACACCCTGAATTGCAAACAAATTAAAAGCAAACCTTTGATCCAACAGCAACTGAGTTTGGCCTAGTTTTATTCCATCCCTAAACTACCCCCAAGCTTTAAAAAAAGAAATGCTGCTATGGTTTAATGAAAGCAACATGTGAATTTAATGAGATGACTACAGACTGGCCTAAACATCCATGTTTAGTCAATCAGTGTTACATAAGGCTTGCTGAGATTTACAATAGAGCTCTGCTTTATAGCTCTGGAGGAGGGACAGCAGTGTCACAAAGGCAGCAGCACTGCTTGAACAAACAAAATTGAAAATGCAAAGGAATTCAATTTGGCTGGACACGTAGGAGACACACAATATTAAATTCTCTGCAGAAGTAGAGATGTGTATTCCTGGTTTTGTTAACATCCAAGATTTAGCAGTATTAGAGGTTTGAATTTTTTTCTCAGTTCAGTCAATTAAGAGGAAGACGGTTGAGCTGTTTGAGCTGTTGGGAGTTACAGGGCTGGTTCTTTTCCTTCCAAGGGCTTCCATGTTCCACATTATGTGAATATTGCTCTACTACATGAAGGCTTGTTTCAGCCAGAGAAGCCGTGTTTGTGTGGTGCTTCTCCTTCCTCACACTGGTTCCAGTTTATGTGGAGGCAATCTATGCCCATTTGTGCCCTTCTAGGCACACATGGTGCCTATGGGCACCATCTGTGATGTGACACAGAGAGAACAGCACCACATGTGACAACTGCAGTAGGCATTGGATATACTGACCTTGTCCAGTAGTTTCTGTATAAAGCGCATCGCGTCCATGAAAGTAACAAATGTTCATTCACAGGAACAGTGCAATGCCAATACAACCATTTAGCATTTAAATGTTGCGCATTGTGCATTGTTCCATGACCTATTCGTAATTAGGAGTATATGTGCCATTTGCCTGCAATTAAGCACAAATCTGGAAATACTGAAACTATAGCATTGTGAATATGGGTTTGCAGTATTCCACAAACCTAAATCAACTAGTGGCATCATTCTGAAATGGGGACAGGGGAAGCCAAATAGCAGTTATTAGCTACCAAGAGGTCACAGACAACTAATGTCAAATTCAGAATCTTGACAGTCTAGGTAGGGACTGATACACTGGGGGGAAAGAGTAATACATCAAATTTAAGCAGCAACCAAAAAGAAAAGAAAAGAAAAGAAACCAAACTTGAGAAGTTGCAGTACCTTTTTTTGTGTGTTTTTGACAGCTGCTAGTACAAAGACACAGTTTCCCAAAGTACAACAGTTTATGAGGTTGGGGTACAAAGTCACTTTGGCATGAGAAGATATACTGGAAGTGGAACCAGTTTGTTAAACAAAACCAGACATGTCTGTTTCGTTAGACTGCCTTGCCTTCAAATTTCATGGAAACAATCAACGGTAAGAAAAGGACAAACTCCGTTTATTTCCACAGTGAAGAATTCCTCTACTGAGAAGTATGATCATTCCTGATGATGGAAAAAGGACAGAAGAATAGACTTGTACCTCCTCCTTGCATCCACTATGAGCAACAAACACATATACATACACTCTCACATGCATGCATAACATACACACTGTTATGAGAAACTGCATGCTTACAAGTGCGCACACACGTACACTATGCATCACATAAAAGAATACATGACTACTGAAAGAAACAGGGCAGCAAGAGAAGTAATTCTGTCTTACAACCCCCTCCCCATGCTTCTGGAATGTGGGGCAGCTATGGGGAGAGAGGTGGAAAAAAGTCCTTCACAGAGTCCAAAAAAGGATTTCCCTAAACTGGATGAATGGGCAAAAAAACCAAGCAAATGAGGATCAAGGTAATTGTAAAGTAATGCACATATGAGCAAACCTTTCACATATGAGCAGAGCTTTCAAAGCAGCTGTTCCTGTTCTATGGAGCAACACTTCAGTTGAGCTGTGGCAGGCACTCACTTTCTGCATTTTCTGGAAAAAATGGCTTTCCCAGATGAATGAATGACCATTTGCCATTGATGCATCCTGTGTGTGTGTTTACTGGTTACCTGGAGATGCTTGTGTAGAAGGCAATTAGTAAATTAATAATAAAAACAACAACTAGAACTCAGAAATCATCCAATGAAGCAGATTGGAATGATAGTTGATTCAGAACTGACCAAAGAAAAAACATCTTCACACAGTGCATAATGAATATATAAACCCAATTCTACACAATGTCATATTGGCCACTGGCGTGAACTATTTTAAACAGAGGTTGAGCAAATTGACAGGGGACCTCTATCCATGGCTATGAAGTGATTATATATGGAATCTCTTCCTTCTGTGTTTTCTGGAAGCGTCTGGTTAAACACTGCAAGAAGCAGGGTGCTTGAATAGAACTTTAGTATGATTCAGCATGGCTCTTATGATATCAAATTCTTATGAAGCAGAAATCTTGTCACTTTGTATACCCTTTACATGTTTATGAATGTATAGTAAAAAAATATAGCACTTTGATCTGGTCCCAAGCAAATAGCTGTCTGTGTGTGAACTTATTTTTTTAATGAACTCAAGCTGGCTTTCAAAAAATAATAATTTAAAAATCCTAGATGGATACACTCGATATCACAATGTAATATATTATTCTGCAGTCTGCTGCCGTGCAGCAAACGAACATCCCTGGTTTTAATTTATCAGGCATGCTGTAAGTGCCAAGCATTGCAGAATTGTTGTCAAGTTTAGGAACCAAATTTCACAGCGATATACTCTGTGTTATTACTTATTTCCTCAGAGGAAGCGCCAAGTGCTTTCATTGGAATTCTGCCTCATCAGCCCACACAAACTGCTGCCCTTGAACAGACAGGTGCAGGGACCTAACTATCCAAGCACAAAACAGAACAAGTTTAATGTCACATTATAGCAACAGTTTAAGATAAAATACCGTGTTTTTATCTACCTTTGGTGGGTCAGTTTGAACCCAAACCTTGCCTTGCTGATAGAAACAGAACCTTCAAAACAATTGTCAGATGTTCAACCAACAATATCACACAGGATATGTCACAGGATAGCCAGAAAAGGGTTTGGACCACTTTCCCTCACTTGGTGCTTTACCTTTTTGGACTTTAAAGTATTATTTGTCCAAAAATACACACATTTTAAAAATGCAAGGATTAAACATCCCCAAGGAGGCAGACCTCTCTCTCTCTCTCTCTCTCTCTCTCTCTCTCACACACACACACACACACACACACACAAAACTTCTTCCTTGCTCCAGCCTGCCCTTCTCTTTCCCTTGTGGGATAAGGTAGCCTTTTATAGGCATGCTTGAAAACCTTCACCCAGCTCCAGATGGTTTACATTATCCACAGAACACTCAGAGGGAAAGGACACAAGGCAGTATGGTACTTCCCTAGAACAGGATTCATACAAATACTGACTGTTAAAATTGCAAGGACACCTTCACTCTATCACAGGACAGAATCAAAACTGTACATCTACTCACTGTTATCAAGCGAGATCTCCAAAAGCAAACACAAAAGTGAAAAACAACAACATTTTTTTCGATGGTATCTCTTTTGGAAACTGGCAGCAAGCCACTCATTATTACTTAAGGCAAGAGACCACTGCTTGTGTACAAAGTATATCATATTGTTAGAGGAGATAGTATGTGAATTTTTTTAAACACACTTATTATTCCACTGGTTTGAGAAGTTTGGTATTTTTGGTGGGGGAACACGCAATAACTAATTCCATATTCTGGAATACACACAAGTAATTCAAAACTGGTTTAATGCCAAGAACTAAAAGATCATGACTATAGATTCAGGTAGGTAGCCATGTTGGTCTGACACAGTCGAAATAAATTTAAAAATTAAACAATTGTCCAGTAGCACCTTAGATATCATGACTATGTTTGAGTATAGTACAATCACTATGTAATGTAGATTACTTTGGTTTCAGAGTATTATGCTTGAGTTAATTATACTAATTTGTTTTCCAAAATATGATATGTTTCAGCCCAAAACATGGAAGGGGAACCTAAGAACCAAAGGATGCTTGTGGTCCTCAGCCTAATTTCATGTGGATTGACAAGGAGGAAAAAGCACTTTTGGTTCTGGCCCTGCCCATTGCCAGAATATGACAAACTCACAACTTACCCCCTGCAACAGATTACTCCCAAAGGAGCTAATGTTACAGAATTACAACAACAGTATCAAATTGACTTTGGCTGCAATCATAACCTCACTTTCCTAGGAATATGCCCCACTAAATTCAATATGACTTACTTCTGAGTAGACATGGTTACGACTGCATCCTTAGGGCTATAACCAATGAAACTGCCCTATTCGTGAAAGTTTCTCCTCTCCTCCCCCTGCATGCCCCAAATCTGTCAGCGGAATAAATCTGGGGTGGAGGTAATGGGATGGGGGTGGGGAATTGCACAAGCAGAAGTCCTTTTGAGAATGGGATGACTCTGTTAGAAACCATCCATACAGTACAACCCTGAGAAGCAAGTTCTATGGAATTCAATAAGACTTTGTTGTTGTTATTTAGTCGTTTAGTCGTGTCTGACTCTTCGTGACCGCATGGACCAGAGCACGCCAGGCACTTCTGTCTTCCACTGCCTCCCGCAGTTTGGTCAAACTCATGCTGGTAGCTTCGAAAACACTATCCAACCATCTCGTCCTCTGTCGTCCCCTTCTCCTTGTGCCCTCCATCTTTCCCAACATCAGGGTCTTTCCCAGGGAATCTTCTCTTCTCATGAGGTGGCCAAAGTATTGGAGCCTCAGCTTCACAATCTGTCCTTCCAGTGAGCACTCAGGGCTGATTTCCTTCAGAATGGATAGGTTTGTTCTTCCTGCAGTCGTCCATGGCACTCTCAAGAGTCTCCTCCAGCACCATAATTCAAAAGCATCAATTCTTTGGCTATCAGCCTTCTTTATGGTCCGGCTTTCACTTCCATACATCACTACTGGGAAAACCATAGCTTTTACTATACGGACCTTTGTTGGCAAGGTGATGGCTCTACTTTTTAAGATGCTGTCTAGGTTTGTCACTGCTTTTCTCCCAAGAAGCAGGCGTCTTTTAATTTCATGGCTGCTGTCACCATCTGCAGTGATCATGGAGCCCAAGAAAGTAAAATCTCTCACTGCCTCCATTTCTTCCCCTTCTATTTGCCAGGAGGTAATGGGACCAGTGGTCATGATCTTCGTGTGTTTTTTTGAGACTTACTCCCAGGTATAAGTGCATTAGGATTGCAGACTAGCATATTTTTTTACTAATATCCATAAAAAGGTAAAAAGTTAGAAGTCACACTAAAAGTTTGTTGAAATTTGTGCATGCACAACCATTTTTACCTCTGTCTACTACAGAAAGACAAGTTAACAATGTTTTTGGTGGCAATAGTTCACATGAATTTAAGAAGCTTGTTTTAAAAATCTTGCCCCAGTATAAAGCAAAAATTTCCATCTTTAGCATGCTGAATGCTGCGAACAAACACAAAAATGTATAAACAGGGAGTGGAGCTTATGTCCTTGGATAACCTCCCCAAGACCTTTTAAATAGCCAAAGGAATTGGGGCACACATGCAACGGAGAAAGTCATATTTATCCGTTTCAAGCTCTTGCAAGTTACTATAAAGTGCAATTGCTAATATTTAATAATTGTGTTAATAACATCCTTGCAGCAACCAATTGATGTGGCTTAGCATGCTCTTACAAAAATGAGCCCTTTTTGACAATACGGTTACTTGGTACAGAAACCATATGAAGACAATATACAAGAAATGGCATTGTGAAACAAGCACCTGTTTATCATTTAGCATCATATGACACTGAATACGAAAGAAACAAAGCAAGTCATGGATGAATTTAAGAAAATGACTCGGTGATCAACCTAAAGCAATAACACTCTCCACATTCCCAAGCCTAAAAATACTTCCTGAGCCCCTCAGGAAGGAATTTTGCTCACTCAGCCACAATCTCTCCCTGGGCATTTTCATGGATCCAGATGCCCTCAAACCACCCTTGCTTCATCCCTTCTCTATATGATTGGCCCCAGGTCACATATGCCCCTGCACAATATCCTCTTCTCACCTGCACTCCCTCTGCAAAAAGCTCTTTCTAAAAACACTGCTATCCAAACCCCGTTTCTCCTTGCACATGCCTAGGCCTTTTGCTCTAGCCTCGATGTCCTTTTAAACATTTCCACCTGTTATTATGGATATGACATCAGGGTTTCTCACAAAATATTTTGTTTCTCTTACAGTTGGGGAAAATTATTTATTAATTACTAAGATATACTACCTTTTCTTGCAAGGAGCTCAAGATGGTAAACATGGTTCCCCCCCCCCCTTCCCATTTTATCCTCACAACAACCCTCTGAACTGAAGCACATTAGGCTGAGAGACAATGACTGGCCCAAGGTCACCCAGTGAGCTTCATGGCTGAGTGGGGGTAACTGTCATGATTCCAATACTGCTCTTGGTGACTCAAAATGCTTTTGTAGTCAAGACTATTCTGGCCAACTGAGGGTTGGTTTAAACATGCATGACTGCCATTTAGGGGCTACACAATGTGTGAATTAATTGCCATAGACCAAAGCCACAGGTAAAGTGTTTTCATCGCCATCTCTCACCTCAAATGCATTAATGAAGACTGTTCCAACTCTTAGCTATAGATATTGAGAGTTGAGTAATCATACCTCTTTTCAGAAGTTCTATAACCATGCTAAGCAAGCATGCAGTGGGGAGGGCAAAGGGTGATAAAGCATGCTAGCTTTGCCTCCCTGCCCTGGGTCACCATTCTGACTGCCCTTCACAAAATGAAGAGCGTTCTTCTGAAATGAAGAGGCTCCTGTACCCTGGTATTTCTAGAATGTGTGGGAGCTGAATCCTAGGGGTGGATGAGCCTGGAGGAATGTAGTTTACCTTGCAGTACAGTCTTGAGCGGCTGCACCAAACAAAAACCAGAAACCTAGATTAAATTCCGTACAGACCTAGCTACTGGACAAGGCAGAGAAAAACAAAAAACGATAGGTTTAGCCGTCAGCTCAGGTTCAGTGTAGGTTTCAGTTTTAGGTTATAAAGGGAAGCATATCAGCTAAAAGTGCTTTGGGGGGGGGGCATCAGTCCAAGTTAAAAGTGTCATATTTCAGAGCAGCTAAAAACTAGTTTGCTCTGTTTTAAAACACACAACCCTAATCAGTATCAGCTTTCAGTTCAGTTTTTTTAAAAAAGCTTTTTCGGCCGTGGCTCCGATCTGGTGGAACACTCTGTCACAAGAGACCAGGGCCCTGCGGGACTTGACATCTTTCCGCAGGGCCTGCAAGACAGAGCTGTTCCACCAGGCCTTTGGCCAGGGCACAGCCTGACTCCCTCCCTTGGCAATCTTCGTGGAACTCTGGCCCAATGGTTGCCAGTGGCTTGAATTAATTAATTTTATAATGAATGATTTTAGAGTGTTGTTTGTGCTGTACTTTTGTACTGTTTTATTGTTGTTAGCCGCCCTGAGCCCGGCTTCAGCTGGGGAGGGCGGGATATAAATAAAAATTATTATTATTATTATTATTATTATTATTAAAAACTAGTCCGTTTTAAGAGTGTAAATCAAGCTGAAGAAGAAGAAGAAGAGGAGGAGGAGGAGTAGGAGGAGGAGGAGGAGGAGTTTGGATTTGATATCCTGCTTTATCACTACCCGAAGGAATCTCAAAGCGGCTAACATTCTCCTTTCCCTTCCTTTTCCACAACAAACACTCGGAGAAATATGACTAAACCAAGGTCACCCAGCAGCTGCATGTGGAGGAGCGGGGAAGCGAACCTGGTTCACCAGATTATGAGTCCACCACTCTTAACCACTACACCACACTGGACACTAGAGGGTAGCACTTAGTGTCCTCAATGTCCACTTCCCTGAAAGAATCCCAAATTCTCACCTAACATCTTTCTCAATTACCACTCATTGTCCACTTCTCCGACAAAAATCTCCTTATTCAGGAGGCTAAATAGACAACCTATATGTAAGTGGGAATTGCCATGGAAGTCCAACATAGCCATATTTGACTTCAAGGGTGGAAACATCTAAACAGGGCAGTGGGGGAGATTGGTAAAAAGAAATTGAAAGGGAAAGGGAAGATCAGATCTCTCCAGAATGTGCACTGGTTATTTAAAACCATAGTAATATAAGCTCAGCTGGAATGTATACTAGAGATAAGGGAAGATACCACCTCGGCCATGAGGACAGCAAAGTGGTTAACAAGTAGAGACAAGGAAACTGCTAACAGTTTCTAACAAGGTATCTCTGCAACTTTGAAATGTAAGATTTACTTCTGGATTTCCAGCCCCCCCCCCCCCCCGGCCACTAGAAGCATGACGGAATTAATTTTATTGTACAGTTGTAAGCTTTATGAGCCTGTATCAAATTAAACATCAGGGGAAACAAGTCAGTCCACTTCTAACAAGTTATGCCAACATCTGAGGCAAAGTGAGTTTTTGGCCATTCCAGTCCAGTGGGTAGACAATTGTTTCCTGTTTTCAAAATGTTCATTCTGCGGTGGTAGACTTGCCCGTAGAACTTATTTCGGTTCATATTATATGCATCATACCAAATACTATGATGCTGTGAACTGATGTCAGACATTACATTTTAGCAGTTGCGTTATTGCCTTGTTTTCTGTTATTCATTAAATATGCTGGGAACATGATTTAAATGGTTGATTTCTGTTGCACAGCATGCACTAGTTTAAATACTTATTGAGAGGGAGATTAAAGATGAGGGGAAGTCAAAGGGGAATGAAAAACAATAGAAGCTATAGATGAGAATAGAAAACATGAGGTGCGTGAAAGTTAACAGAATTGTCAGGGGAAAAGAGACTGCCATTAAAATGCCCATCAATCCCCTTACACAGTCGCAGTAAGGAATCACAACAGCAGATAGTGGACTAACTCTAGGGGACAGTCTTTGATGCTGACATTGGTGCTTTTGATGATACTCTAAAAATACGAAGTGCTTTGGGAAAAGAGGTATGTGGAAGGGAAACTATGAACAATGCAAAAATAAATAAGTAACATTATGGTTGTTTAGAAAGCTTCAGCTACAAAACACCATCAATCTATACCTGTGCCAAATATGCTTATTCCTATTGGATTGCTAAATAGAACTGTACCCATATATTACTTTAGTGCTTGGTTCATGCTGTTCACTTTTGAGTTTTCTGAAGATCCTTTCTCACAAAAACTCCTCTTCCCCATTCTTTTAGATTGTCACAATTTTTAGGGCAAAGGGGACAATGGAGTGGATCCTTAAAGAAGGAGCAGGGGATGGGCACCCATGAGGGATCCACTTAAGGAATCTTGGTAGGGGCAATTCCTGTCCAGAGGCCCAGCTCAGGGGCTGATGGGCCATGGTATCCACCGCCAGTTACAAGGGGAAGCTCCCATACAGAAGTCCATGCTGTGGTGGGCAGTCATATTGGTCAAGCCCAGCTATCAAATGACAGGCAGGCTGGTTGACCGCATAGATTCATGCCCAATGTCCAGGCCAAACCTACTGAACTGTAACCAATAAAGTTGTGGCCCCATTTTATCCAAATCAGAATGTGTTTGTTGTTGATTATTCCTGCCCCTGCATGGGTCCACAAACACAGTCATCAAAAAGCAGAAGATTTCTCCTTACTGACTTCCAGAACAATTCTTTTTAAAAAATTAACTTGCTGCTGTCTTCAGATTTATTTACTTAATAGTGATAGATCTAGCTGTGGCATGGTCTTTCCTACTTAAGAAATACCAGCAATTCAACACATCTCTTCAACCCAAAAGAAAAGAGTTAAGTGGATTCAACATATGGCCCTTTCAAGAAGGAATTAGTTCCATTTAGCAAATAGCTGTGTAGAAGAAAACAAGGGGATGCCACTGCCATTTTATGTACTATTACAGCTAGATGCCAACCAATATTTTAGCAAAACAAACACCTTAAACCAGACCAGCAGAATTTCAAAAGGTGCCTGGACTTTTTTTTACAGTTGTTTCCTTAAACATTTTAACGAAAAGGCATTGATCTACATCAGTGTTTCCCAAACTGTGTGTTGCACCACACTAATGTGCTCAAGGAAAGTGCCTTTGTGCTGTGAGAAATCAATTATTTGATTCATTAGTGCCCCCTGCCAAAAATCCTCACCGCCAGACAAATGGTGTTGGTAGTTTCACAGTGTCCACCTCTGATTGTTGGTATGATTGATCCCTAATCACAACCAGTGCAGAGAAGCACAATGATTTGCACTCAGGATAGAGTGAACGTACATGGTTTAGAACTGGAGCATATGACGAACCACCTACTTCCACATCACTCTCTCCATATGATGAGATCATCTTCCCTCTGGGTACTTCCATCCTCTGGCTTATGGTGGGTGGCAAGTGTGGAGAGGACCTTCTTGGTTTTGGAATGCTCTCCTGCAAAGAGGCTTGCTTGGCAGTCACTCTGTCATTAGGGTGTGGGGTGGGGTGCCTGGTGAAAACTTTTTTGCTTTAACAAGTGCTTTAAATAAGAATTCTAAATTCCTGATTAGTCCACGCTGCTTTTATCCGCTGCTTGTACTTGTGGTTTTCACTTGTATTTTGTGGATTTTATGGTTCGTATTTCTTTGTTTTTAATCTGTTTATAAGCCACCCTGGAAAATATTATTTTTGAAGGGTGGGGCATAAGTTCATTAAATACAATTAAACTCTGAGCCTGAGGCACTTTTCTGGGCATGAATCTTACCAATCAGGAGCAATGCCCAGAGCACTGACGCAGTGCAGAGATAGAGAGTGCAGCTTCCCCTAAGGGTTGGTAATTCTCTGCACCTTGGAGCATCAGGCCTCCTCCTACGCTTCCCTCAAAGTGAGTCAAGGAATGTAGGATCAAACAATCCAGAGAATGCTCCAAAAGATATCCCCTTGAAGAAGTCAAAGGGGCTGGGGAGCAATCACAGTCATGCAAAACAGCGCAGAATACTAGAGCTATTGCTGTTTTACTGTTTGTTCTTATGAATTTTACAGCATACTTTGGGGTACACTCTTTTTGTTAAAACATGGGATACAATCCTTTTCTTTTCTTTTTTAATGAAGCAGTTTTCCCCTTTCAGTAAAGTGCCTTGCTCAGCTTTTCATTTTAGCACATATACAGGAATCACCTTGAGAATTTGTAGAAAGGTGACCCAAAAGCTGTGTTATAGATCAATATAAAAGGTTAAATCCTAAGCATATTTATCTCCACTGGGGTTAATGGTACTTACTTCTGAGTAGATATGGTATGGGTAATCTCACAAATTTCAGAGCTTTTGAAGTATGCTTGGAAAAAATGACCCTGCTTCTCATATCCTCAATTATTTGCCTGAACAAATAAAGGCAGTTCAGCACAGGATATACTAGTTGCTTCCACTGGCTACTACTGCTCAGAGTTGTCTGTGTGCGTGCATGTGTGGATCCTAACAGTGCTTGATCTCAAACATATTTTGGTATTCAAAATGGTTTGCAAATGCCCAGTAGGAAAGCAGATGTCCTTCCCTTCATCCCCAAGGTTTTATTACATTGTGCTTTTGAAACACATTTCAGTTTCAAAGACAACTTTCCATCAGCATTGTGGCTGCTGTTCAAGAAGCACATCCAAAGCTCCCTTGGATCCATGTATAGTTATTTAGATCCTGGCACATGAGCTTTTAAGAGTTATTAGGCAATTAGAGTGATGAATACAAACTAAATGTTTAAAGAATATATCATTTCATATATTCCAAAAAGATACCTTTGGTTTATACAGCTCCAATAAATTTGCTCATACAGTTTATGATAAAGAGTGAATTAAATGTGTTGTGTTGAGTTTCACTGCAATAGATGGATATATCTGAACAAATGTTTCTCACAAAAGCAAATTCCCTCTGAGTTCCACTCTACAACTGGAATCTTCAAAATAGTTTGAGGCAGTTCATTTCACGTCACTTTAAAAGTTTCAAAATGATAAGGGGGTACAATTTCAGATTGGGAAGGTTATTCTGAGAAATGTTTAATAGCCAATGATGTGGTATAGTCAAGTGCCAAAGAGAAAGTGTTATAGTAATAAATGAATACAATTACTGACTACAGAGACTATGCCAATGTCTGGTTCAGTCACAACAAGAAGTAAAATTTGTAAAATAAATAAATAAATAAAGAAAGAAAGAAAGAAGTAAAATTTCTAGATGGTCATTGTTGTCTAATAAAGATATGCAAAAAATTACTATTTTGACCATCTTGTACAAGGTCCTAGGACACTTGCATTCATTGGCTTTCCTTACATAACTATAGTGCATGAGACTGGACTGGTTAAGTCCCAGGCTACCTCCCTTCAGTTTACTTCCATGACATATTGGTTCCAGCATGAAGTCATTTCAATTTTCTAAAAATGATCAATACACTTCTAGCCATTTATCATAATATACTGGCCATGCTTGCATCCAACACTAAACCACAATTTAAAATAAAGTATGGCTTAATGTACACAAACCATTTGCGCCTCCTGACAGTGCAAACTAAGGATTAGGAAGCAAGACAGAAACTGGCATGTTGTGATGTGTGAACCAGGTCTCATTGTTTGTTTCCTCCAAACAAGAACAGACCTTGGCTTCTGCTTATATATTCTAGTTTGGAGAGAGAGAGAAACAAACAATAAGTCCAGGTTTCCACATATTGACAAGCCAGACTCTGGCTTGTTTCCCCCACCCCCCATGCAACAGAGTCAGGAGCGAGGGAGAAGCAATCTGCTTGTACAGGTCAGTCTCATACACTTTAGATCAGGTATTGGGAACAACAACTCCCATCAGTCCTAATCAGCATGGCCAATGGTCAGGGATGATGGCAGCGTTCAGCAACATCTGTCCGACCAAAGGTTCCCCAAGTCTGTGACAAGGAACAGCATTGGAGGCAGATGTCTCCTTTAATTAATTTATGAGGGCCAGATTCAGCTAACTAGTCCCGCTAAGCAGGACACAAGGACTCCCCCCACTCCTCCACCTTCAAGACCCCCTCTTAGCTCTCTGGTTGGTGTGAGTGTGTGTGGAGAATCCCCAGAACAGTGCACAGGGGAAGGAGAAGGAGGAGAGTTCTGTCTGAAAAGCTGGAAAGCAATAAAGCACAGCACTTTACTGAATTCCACCATTTATTACCAAACTGCCGTTCCTTGGATCAAGGACACAAGCAATAACACAATCAAAGCATCTCAAAACAATTCCAATACAGATGTAGACTTGGAAAGATGTTTATTTTGTGTAGCCTTTACTACACAGCACACTGTATTTTTTATATTATTATAGTGATTGCAATGTTGGATAATTTTTGTAAACTGCTTTGACGTTTCTTACAATCAGGCGGTGTATAAATTTTATGAAATAAATAACCATTATTATAATGCTATTGTTGTTACTGTGAAATAATTCTTTGAGCTCAAAATTTGTTGCTGGAAAAGAATACAAATATTAATTCAAAATCAAATAAGGTAGTGAATATGTTGAATTTGCATTTGTTGGAAGGAAAGAACAACCTCACCCCTAACCTTCACCTCTGCCAGCATCCGTGACTTTCTTGTTCTGAGAGAAAATAGACCCAAGATCCCAAAGGATCAAACAACAAGAGCACCAGAGTCAGATACGATTCATGGTTGCCTGGTTCCTCTTCATTTCATGACTGACAAAGTAAAATAAATTAAAACCAACTGACTAGAACAAGCAAAAAAATAATAAAAAGAAATGGATGAACCTGGAGAATCAAAAGCTTATGACAACATTAGCAGGAAAGCCTGCTTCTGCATGCAAACAGCCCTCACTGTGTAAATGGCCAATTAATTTATGAGAGCCAGATGTTCTTGTATACTGGAGCTGTTTACCTTTCTGCTAGGCTCTTTGATGGACTGATAGATGTCACCATGTTGCAGCAGCAGGCAAGAAAAAGAAGAACACACACAAAAGAAAGACCAGCTCATTCTTCTCCTCCTTTATTTTTTCCTTATTCTCTATTTGCAGTTTACAGGATCCATAGGAAAAACAAGTGCAGGACTCATAACTAAAACAAATACTGTACACACTTCCTTTGAACAAATCCCACCACAAAGTTAGGAGTGAATCACCAAAGAACTAGTAGAACCCCACTCAAACAACAGCATTAAATACATGCCTTTAAACTACTGCACTCACTCAAATAAATAACCTAGTATTAAAAATATATATATACTAATGGTTTAGGAAATCAGAAGATACAAACATGGCACAAAAATAAGGAAAAGAACCACAATTGTGCCAAGTACTAAGAACATTAAGAAGAGCTCTGCTGGATCAGAACAAGGGTTCATTTAGTCTGTCTTCTTATTTCCCACACTGGTTAGTAAGTTTCCTCTAGCAGGGTGTATGAGCATGTGCAGAATCTTGCCTACTATAAAAAGCTAAAATTTGCATCCATGGTTTCACCCATTTTTGCCTCTGCCTCTTGCATTTCCCTTAAGGAGTTAATATGAATTTTCTCTTTTGATGTTCTCCATGTATACATTTTCTCAGAACACAAACTTCCTAACCTATTCTGAAGAAATTTGCAACTCAAGAAAAACATCATGGAATTATATCCAACACAGCACTAAACTGAATGAGCTAGCACTGAAATAATTCTGCTAGCAGGTTGTACTGTGTAAGCAGATCAACTTGCATAAAGCAGATCTTGTGCTAGAGGTTCCACAAGCGACCAGATTTTATTGTATACACTATCTGCAGAAGACAGGAAAATAGCATGTAGCTTTGCATTATTTCCACAGGCACAATCTTTTACACAACAGTTTTGCCGGTGGATCTATTGCATTAGATTCCTCTGCTGCACAACATTAAAAAATAGACCACCACTAGTGCAAACACCCTTGCAACAGATTGACAGTGTTGGATACAACCCAAAATGTATAAATAATGTTCAGACATCTTCAGCTTTAACTCCAAAACAGGGCAAAGAAAAGGTGCAGTACATCCTGTAATCCTTCACTCAGTAGATATCAAACTAACCGCAGAGCATTCCAAGCATCCATTATGGGATGGATCATCTCACTAGGGAATCTTCTGATAGAACATTTCATCCCATGCTGTGATCAACACCATGAAGCTTCTAACAGATCTAGAGGCAGGAGGGGAAAGTCTAGGCTGTCTAGGACAAATAAAGGGTCTGTTCAAACAGTGAACAACAGGACAGAAAACCAGTATTCTAAGGGATTAGGGAAAATGCTAAGACTTGAAATAGAATTAACAGACTATCCCATATATGAACAGAAAAGCAAGACTCCACTCACGCTGAAGCAGTTACAAAACCAACAGAATACATTCCATCATTTAAACGCAGAGTATGGCAAGTTACCACAAATATTTAACATTAATCATCCTGATGCTCATATTACTCAGTCTTAATCAGCCACATGGCCTATTTATAATTAAAATCATCCTATGACTCCTAATGTGAATAAAAATGTCGTACATTCTGACTGTACTTTGTCTGTTTGCCTATAGTAGCAGTCTTTCAACATGGAGCAGGAAAAAACCAAATATTTACACATAATGAAACTCTGTTTAATTACCTTCATTCACCAAATATATTAATTCGTATCAAAGTAATGTAAAAAAAATAATAATCAAGCGAAATTTATGTTATTGTTCATCCTTAGCAAACAACTGATTTTGACAGAGGACCAAGTCTTTATATAAGTCACTCTGTTGCCCCCTTTTATTTATGGAGGAGGGGAAGTGGAATATTTACTCTTGGACTGTCCACCTGAATATGAAAAAAAACCCCTAGTATTTAGAACAGGCATAGGCAAACTTGACCCTCCAGATGTTTTTGGCCTACAACTCCCATGATCCCTAGCTAACAGGACCAGTGGTCAGGGATGATGGGAACTGTAGTCCCAAAACATCTGGAGGGCCGAGTTTGCCTATGCCTGGTTTAGAAGATATATACTATATTTTATTATTCTTAAAGCTGCATATGCAGGGTTTTTTTTAATGGACAAGACTCAGTAATTCCATAACACTGAAAATTAGGCATATATATGTACTTTGTAATTCACAGTGAGAGGAATGAGACTCTCTGCTGGTCGTCTGGCAAGGGCTTTTTCCATCTACCTTGCCCCACCGTCCAGCCTTTGGAGCCCTAGAAGTCTTCAGAATGGAGTTGCTGCTATGGGCATTATGTGTATGTGTTTTTTGAATGGAAGACCACGAGTCATGGGGGTGGGGGGAGTGTGTGAATTCAACAGTGCTGAGTGGTGCAATGCTTTGTGGATTTTATAATACGAGTTTTCTTGCAGTTGTGCAGTTTAGCCTATTTTTGAGGTTGTTTTGTTAATAGTGTTTTATATAAGGTTGTTTTACTGATGATTTGTTAATTATTTTATAAGATTTATGTTGTAATTGTGGTGTTCTGTTATGTTATAGATAAAAATCTGGTATTTGTCCAAGGTGGGAGAAAAGCACATCAACAGGATTCAAAATATGTTTCAATTGCTCAGCATTCCAGGCTGCTGCTTCTCTCAGCTTTCTCTATCACAGCTGAGCTATCAGTACTAGGCAGTTAGTTCCAGGGCTGTTTTTTCAACAGGAACTCAGTTCTCGGGAGGTGTTCATGGCAAGTTCTGGCACCTCCTTCTCTAGAAAAAATAGCACTGGTTAGGTCTGCTAACTAACTCAGTTGCTATGGATTGCATTGCTGGATGTCAAATCTCTTGTTTAGCTGTACAATACAAGGCTTGACATGCCTACTTTAACCCTTGTGATAAAAATGTATTTCTTTTAACTTCTGTTTAATAATGCAGTGTTATTTTCTTAATTACAATATTTAAACATTATTAAAAACAAATGCTGTTGTTTGACATTTGGAATAAAGACGTTGAAATGGGTTGTGTAAAGCCAAGCATTAACCAGGCCCTGCGTACCACAGTTGTCTGCTTCCACATACGTGCAGAATCAACAAAAAAACAATGACATAGAAACTGCGTCTCTTGTAAAAGAACAATTAGAACGGCATACCTTTGAAAATATATCTTGCAAAGGTCACCATTCCGGAATGTTTTATGGAGGTGCCAATTAAGATTTTGGTCCGGGCAAGTAAAGTCCTAAACGGCTTGAGACCCAGTTATCTGAGGGGTTGTCTTTCCCAGTATCAACCAACAAAGATCCACCAAGAATGCCCTGCTGGTAAATCTGGCTTTAAAGGAAGCTCAGGGTTCTATGATCTGATTTAAGGCCTTTGGAATATATTATTATTATTATTATTATTATTATTATTAAAAATTTTATACCACTCTATACCCGGAGGTCTCAGGACAGCACCCCAATATGGAATACACTCCCTGTAGAGGGGATACAATCCTTCTAGAGTTTTAGCTACCAGATAAAAACCTCTCTCTTCTGTCTGGCTTTTTTTAATGCAGAGATATGCCTGGACTTCAGAAAACTGACATATCTTCTGTTTACTATATTGTTGATCTTAAAGGTTTTTGTTTTATGTATTTCTTGTTGTAATCCACACTAGGTTGCAGAGAATCGTAGAATTGTAGAGTTGGAAGGGACTCTGAGGATCATCTGGTCCAACCCCCTGAAATTCAGGAATATGCAGCTGTTCCATACAGGGACTGAACCTGCAACCTTGGAGTTATCGGCACCACACTCTACCCAACTGAGCTATCCAATAACTAATGTACAATGCACTAAGTTACTGCTTGATTAAAAAATGTCATTTCAAAAGAAGTCTTTAAAACTGCCATTTTAAAGCCCTGAAGATAAAATAAAACAAAATTAACATCTGCTTTATCAAGTTTCTGATGCAAGAGCCTTGCAGCTTGTAACAAGAGGCAAAGTCCTAATAATGTTTGAAAATCCCCACTGACTGCTCTGGAGCCAAGATTTCCACACTTATCTTTCACATTTCAACAAACTTCTATACTTAAAGGTCTTGTGTTTCATGCAAACCCCGCCCTCCCACACACATTCCTATCACAAAGAAACATTTCCATCCTTTGGGGGAAAGGCCTCTTTCCTCATAGGACAGCAGCCTAAGTGGAATTTAACTCCCCCTCCCCAGTGAAGTTCCATTTAAGTTGCTATCATAAACACAAACAGAATTAAGTCCCACTGAAATTAATGAAATTTATTTTGAAGTAGGTGAGTTAGGACCAGGATGTTAGTTCACAGCCCTTCAAAGCCTATATCCTTCAGAAAACAGCTTTAAAAGGGGGTGGGAAGCAAGTTTAGGCAACAAAAGACATGTGTTTTTTATTCCAAGTGTGTGTTATTAGTTTCACATTCTGACCTGTTGCATATACATGTCCTACCACAAGTCTCTCTGGAATTTGGACACAGCGAGAGTTTCATTTAGTAGAATATTTATATTAGTCATATGCACACAAAATATCAATGGTATGCATTTTCAGAGTGCATTATTTCTTCAAAGACCCTTGCACATTTCATAATTTAAAGGACTCTTGCACTGAGAACTTGGGGTGTGCAGAACTGTAAAGGAAATTGTGGAATTAAAGTATATGGTTATATCTGTGAAGAATTATAGGTCCAAATCTTGGGGGGAAACTGAAGATATTACATTATCTTTTGGCAGCAAGAAAGTGATAAAAATGTGTAGCAAATAAAAGTAATCCAATATGTGCTGCAAGAATCTGAAGATCTGCTGCATTTCAACAGGCGTTCCCCACCCAGTCGCTATCTGATTAAATATTAAGTAGCCAAATCAATACAAGGGAGAAGGAAAATTCTAGCAACCATAACATATGGAGGTGATTCTGGGCTTATATTTGACTTATAAAAAAATTAGCTGGGTGTATATTTTGGGGGTGGGGAGTGGGGTGGGGGTGGGGAACTGATCGCTGGGGGTTGAATGCAACAGAATGGAGAGCAATCTATCTATATTCCTTTTAATAGCTAAATGATTTTATTGGAACTCAAGTGGGACCAACATAGTCTAGATCCAATGATCTAGACTATGTTGGTCCCATAGCTATGAATGCTAGATTGGCCATACCTTTCGTCAAGCAAATTTATTGGTAATTACCCAGGCTATGCAAGGACTATCACTTCATCAGAATAAATTGTCAAATGATATTTCGGAATGTGAAACCCATCAGAATTTGGGGAGAACACTCATTCCCTGTCCAGTTGAGAGGATATGACAAGCTAGATGTATATGTGTGTGTATATGTGTGTGGAAGGAACTATAAAAATGTTTTTTGGAACAGTGATTCTATGAAAAGAAATAGATTTCGGATAGAAGAGAGGCAGAAAAAAGCAAGTTTTTGAGATGCAGGGTGTATATACCTCCCCTCTCTTATAATCTGATGTGGAACAGTGGATCTGCAACTTATTGATGTGCTTAAGCTGCCAATGCTCTACTTGGAAAAATAAAACAAACTAGGTGTTACAAAACGCTTCCAGGAATATTTCCACTAAAGCAGGAAGCTGAACACCTCCAGGTTTCATTGGACTACAGTTCCTATCATCTTTGACAACTGGCTATGCTAGTTGGGGTTAATGGGAGTCAGAGTCCTACAATATCCACAGGTCCCTCACCTCTGCACAAAAGGAAGCCAAGGTAAGTGGTGCCCATTGAATTTATCACTGCTCCGGGAAGTAGGGAGCATGAGAGTTTTATTTTACATAATACATTCATGTTGCTAATAAAACATCTAGGTATCTTTAATGGAACAGTCAAGAAGCCTCATTTGGTGGAACAACTTGCTGGATCATATGGTAATGAAGAAATAACACAAGTACCTGAAGACTGTAGGTACCAGGATCATCATTGTTCACCAACACAGAAATTGTAATTTATCAGCTACTGGCCACCTCATTTCCAACATCAATCCACTATTTGCGTATTACTGTCTCAGATCAGTTTTTCAGAAATGCTGTTAAGAACCACCACTTAAACCATAGACCTACAATTCCCAACAGTCCAGCCAGCAGGTCTAGAAGTTCTAATCCAAAACAACTGGAGGTCACAAAGTTGGGAATGTTGCCTTAGACACTGCAATTAGCTTTTCCTATTTTGATGTGCAAAATAGTTCAACGGTGATAAAATAAAGCTAAAGGGAAAAGCTGTACTTTCAGCAACTAACCAATTGGCTATTCTCAATATACATACATTGTGTGTTGGTGCCATGTCAAATGAGGTCACATGAGAATTTTTTATAGATGACATAATTAACTGGACAAAATCTCACACTAAGGACTAAATTACCGTATTTTTCGCCCTATAGGACACACTTTTTCCCCTCCAAAAATGAAGGGGAAATGTGGGTGCGTCCTATGGGGTGAATACAGGCTTTCGCTGAAGCCTGGAGAGCGAGAGGCTCTCGCTCTCCAGGCTTCAGGAAGCTCTGCGCAACCCTCCGGAGCCCGGCGCGAAGCCGCGCCGGGCTCCGGAGGGTCGCGCAGAGCTGCCTGCCCTCCCGGGGTCCGCGCAGCTCTGTGCGACCCTCCGGAACCCTGCGCCAAGCCGCGCCGGCTGAGGAGGGTCACACAGAGCTGCCTGCGCTCCCGGGCTCTGTGCAGCTGTGCGCGACCCTCCGGAGCTGTGCGCAGCCCTCCCGGGCTCCGGAGGGTTCCGCAGAGCTGCCTGCATTCCGAAGCCTCGGGCGCGCTGAAGAGCGCCCCCGGGCTTCGCACAGCTGTCCGCAAGCCTGGGGAGACCGGCGCGGCTCCCTAGGCTTGCGGATAGCAGGCAGTTCTGGGGGCTGGGGTTGGGGGAAGCTCGGGCTTCCCCCACGCCAGCCCCGTGCCTGGGGAGGATTTTTTTTTTCCTTTATTTCCCCCCCCAAAAAAACCTAGGTGCGTCCTATAGGGCGGTGCGTCCTATGGGGTGAAAAATACGGTAAACGTTACTAAGCAGTAGAGATGTACAATAAAAGAGGAAGAGTTGCAAACAGGAACTAATAATTTCTACATAATCTTATTAGAGATGCATACAAGCTTAAAAACACTTGACATACCTGGGCAAAAGATATAAAGATGTCGTGGAACAAAAGACGTCCGAGTCATCAGAGGGGACAGAAGAAACATGCAAAGGGAAAAAACACACACCAATATTAGCAATACAGTAAGTAATTTAGATGTGCATTTAAGACAGTGTTACATGTGCATTTACAACTTCCAGAGCAGCCACCCAGCAATATGCACAGACATACATAAAAGTGTGTATTTCTAGAGAACTCTGGAAGCATGCTACACTCCAAATACCACACATGTATACAAAAGCAGCTTTGAACATCCAGTCATCCCTCAGACAGTAGTACTCTTCTTTTTATAAATGAACCACACACAATGTTGACACAGATTATGAAATTAAAATACTTAGCGAGAACATGTTGTTACAATAGCATATCTTAATTGTGCTATCAGGTCTTTACTGTGCTGTGTATATATATATATATATTATTATTATTTATTTTAAATATATCTTAACTGTCTTTACCAAAACATTTCAGGTTAATGTGCAATGGTTTGACTAAAATTCATTCAACATAAAAAAAAAATCATGATTCCTAAACTATCAGCAATAAAGAGCATTCCATATTATCCTTCTCATTTTTATTTTTATGTTTGACTAGGCCTCAGTCTCTTTTCCATATCCTCTTTGGAGTATGCTACTTGGAAATGTGTTTGCATTCTGCTTTGCTATACATACCATGGAACATTTTGTTGTTTTGGTTTATTGCTTTGTTTTTATACGATATTCAACACAGTTGCTCCCCAAGCGCCATCAAACGATGCAGCCCATTCCATGAGAAAACATGTGAGGAGATATTTGATTAAGACCCACTCATTCACTAGTCAGTTCTCTCTGCTGTGCTGTCCAACATATCAAAGACTGCCAACAGCTGAACATCAACTTCAAGCACACCCAAGCCAACACTGTAAGGGATTCAGTTCTCCCAAATGATACATGACCAACTGTTTTGCAGACAAACAGTTCCTGAGAAATTGGCATGCCACATTACTTGCACTGAGGTACAGTTACAGTGTACATACACAGTATGATATAAATCAAGACTGAAGATCTTTGGTCCTCTGAATGTGGGACAAAATGGCCTCCAGGGGACAGCAGATGTATGCTAAGTTGTGTAAGTTGGAAGAAGAAACAAAAAAAGTCAACATTTGACAGCTGAGGGTAGAAGCAAGTAACTGAAGATGTGAGAAAATGCCATTTAAAAAAAGAATAGAAGCAATATTCTCAGTATTCTTTTGTCTAATAATTTTGATTGTGTCTGCTTCTTAGCATAAAAATAATTGATGTAAAAATGAAGGTGGGTGTGTATGTGCATGCTGATACTTATAAAACCTGTGACTGCTCATATTTTCAAGGAACAAGATGCAGACTGGAGAGCCCAGATTGCACCTCCCTTATTTAGACGCGCAAGAGGAGACACTCATCATACTTCTCTAAGCAACTGTAACGCCCAGCCAAATGAAGTGAGTAGAAACAGAGAAAACCCATAGTCCTTGGCCTCAGCCACAACTGAAATTTGTGTAGAAGTGGTTTACACTAGAAAAATAACTAAAACCAGTGAATGGCAAAATTAGCAAATTAGAATTGATATTGTCAAATGGCCTCAAAGACTTAACTGAAAACACAATATATATTTTTTCTGTTTCCAAAAAAACCCAATTCATGATGAGGTGAAATGCATTATGGGGGCAACGCTTCTAGTAAATGCCAAGATAAGGCGTAGGCAAGGTGTGCTCAGTTCAATACTTCCCAGTAAATGCAATCCTTACATAAACTCTACAAATGGCTTGTCAAATTCCGGCCCACAGAGCAGATGTGGGGGTTGGTGGGCTTTTAAGTTGGCTTTGTGAATGTGTGATACTTTCATCTGGCTATTTAGTCACAAAGGACCCCCAGAGTAGCTTTCACATCAATAAAATCAGACAGTCCCTGTCCATAGCTGTCAACGTTTTCCCTTTTTAAAGGGAAATTCCCTTATTCTGAATAGGATTCCTCAAAAGAAAAGGGGAAAGTTGACAGCTATGTCCCTGTCCCTAGGCTTACCATCTAAAAGACATAGCACACAAAGTAAATGGAAGGAGGAGGGGTAGGGGAAAACACAGGTACCAGTTCTTAGTGGCAAGTTCTTCTAAAGACCATTCAGGGTGGAAATAGTTCAAGGAGATTAGGAACCATGAATTGGAATCTGAGCATAATCCTCCCCTCAAAAACCCAAGCAATCAGTGGTAATCACTTCTTTTACCTGTTATTTGGAAGCTCCCCATACAGAAATGGAAACTCGCTTATCAGGTGGACTCGCTTATCAGAAGGTAAGTTAGTGGTTACTCCAGAAATGGGTTCAGAGATATTCATTCAAAGCAGCATGAGTGAACCTTGCTTATTGGATTCTTAACTAAATCAGCCCTGAGTGCTCACTGGAAGGACAGATCGTGAAGCTGAGGCTCCAGTACTTTGGCCACCTCATGAGAAGGGAAGACTCCCTGGAAAAAACCCTGATGTTGGGAAAGATGGAGGGCACAAGGAGAAGGGGACGACAGAGGACGAGATGGTTGGACAGTGTTCTCGAAGCTACCAGCATGAGTTTGACCAAACTGCGGGAGGCAGTGGAAGACAGGAGTGCCTGGCGTGTTCTGGTCCATGGGGTCACGAAGAGTCGGACACAACTAAACAACAACAACAACAACCAATTCAAGGCTTCCACTGAAGGAGAAGAGAACTGTATACCACCTCTGTAAGATGCATGAAGGGGAGAACATGCATCTTGTCATGATAGGTGTGCATTATCTCCTGCACTTCATACAAGACCAGAAAATGGTAGAGCAAGCATACTTAATTCATGCTTCATTTTTTCAGGTAAAATGCCTACAAAAGCAGAACAACTATAACGCGCGGAGACCCCCCCCCAAAAAAAAAGAACTGGCAAATGCAAAGACCAGATTTGGATGAGATTAATAATTTTTTAACAAGAGACCTCTCATGCTTTGGCTATGAATTCTGATGTCTTCAAGAAAAGATACTAGCATTAGCCAATTTGAAGTAAATTTGTAAATCTGGTGCCTATTCCATTAAGAAGACTGTGGGATTATGCCAATTACTTCCACCCTGTCAAGCAGCTGGCCTTCTATGATATTTACTGGAGAAATAAAAAGGCATTCTCTTTGAAGCCTGCAATCCCCCCCCCTTTCAATTTTCTGGAGGCGGGAGGAGCAGAGCACAGACTTGCCAAAAGAATTCAGATAACCAAATTGTCTGGGAAGAGTGGAGATGAATAGAAATTCATAGAAATTACTACCGATCAAATGTGTACTCTGTGTAACAGACATCTATCCAACAAAAAAGGGAAACAATATTCAGGAGTATTTTTTTCAACACTGGCATTATTGACTTTGATAATAGCCATTTGTCTGTCTGTCTTATCTGGTGTACAGTTACGGCAGTGACAATAACTGGTATTTAAAAGGAGGGGGTGAAAAGAGTCAAGTTTCTTTCTCCGTACATTCTTAGCTCCATCTCCTCCTCAACACACCACAGCAACATAGTATGCACTATTTTTAGAGAATATATGATAATGAGCCAAGCAGGTGCTGACATTCAAAACATAACAACTCCACTTCACAAAAACTGTTTGTGTAAAATCCTAAGGCCTGCACAAGATGTGCAGATGGACTTAAACACAACAATACACGAGGTTTGCCACTACAGCGAGTTAGTATTCATAACTTTGGCAAACAAATAAGAGCTAGAAACAATCAAACCTGGCAAAGAAAATCAGAGTATAAACTAAAAATATCAAAATTACTTAACAAAAGGAGAGAGGTTTAGCCTTTAATCTCCAGCCCATAATGGTAATGATGCAAAGCTGTTAATGTTTGATGCATCATCACAGACCCCATGTGCTATATTACCACATCAACTCATGGGACAAATCACTACTAATTACACCCCTGATTACTCCTTCATGTCTCCTAGGGCTTGTGAAATGTGCATCTTTCAAGAGCTTGGCATTCACATCTTAATGTTTAGCTTTAATATACAAAATTACACTGACATACAATAACAAACGGCCGGTGCTCTTTGTAAGGGATCTAAAGAGAAATCTCCACACTACCCTGTAGTTTTAGTAACTTGCATCCCTTACAATGTGTCCATTTAATGCAAGTTAAAAACCAGACATATACTCTACTTTCTTCACACTTGTACATAAGGTACAAATATAAGGAATGCCCATACAGTATCAGACTGAGGATGGCTTTACACACATATGCCTCTAGGTGTGATACTCTCCACTGAAAGTTAAATACATTGAAGAAAACTGGAAGAGTAACAAGATGGGTGGTTACTAGAGGAAAGGTCTTCTCAGTGGTGGCACCTTGATTTGGAAATACTCTTCCCAGAGTTGCTTGGCTAGCTGCTACTGCATTTGCAATACAGGGTGCTTTTCTTCTAAAAGATTTTACCTGAGTCTGTTTGAAATTGTTGTTGAGAAGCCTCGGATGGTGGTCTGGAAGACCTTCAGATCCACATTCAGGCCACCTTGTATAGCTGAGGAATTCAAGACCATGGCAAGCACATGGCTGCCCCAACTTGTCACTGGCCTAATGAACTTAGTAGGACATACTCTTCACTGGGCAGGAAGACTCTTTTGTCATGGTCTGATCACCTGCTAGTGTGGTTTAGGCAGCAACAATTATCCTCTGAAGAAACTAGTCTGTCCCCCAAAAGCTGCATAATACAGTTACTGTTCATTGATGGTTCAATGACTCCAGGTGGCAATATTTCCCCACTCTGGATGAGGCTGAACTTCCCCTGAAAAGACCTGATTCACAGTTTAGGGGTGCTTTTAGGTCCAGGCTCAAGTAGCATAGCAAATAAGAGCCAGATCAACACTTTGCCTTCAGGAAGCAAGTTAAAATCTACCGTATTTGTTTCCTAAGGTTTTAAATATTCTCTATTGTTTTAACAAACTTATTAAGTAAGTCAGATTTATTTATTCTGCTGCTTTAAAAAATATTTTCTACATTGCTTGAACATTTTAATAGAAAAGTGGCTCATCAGTCTTTTAAGCATAAATAAATCTAACTTTTTTTGCATTCAGTTTAAATTTAGGATTATGATCTGAATCCTCACATACATTCAGGCATTTCTTATTATTTTCTTATCTTAACCTTTATCATAAGCCTAGTAGTAAGCACAGGGTATGAAGCCTAAAATGTTATATGGGTTTTTTGAAAATGTTGTCAGGCATGAACAGTTGGGGGAGGTCACATATTATACACATTGTAATAAGTGCATACATCACTGGGACCTCACTGCTTCATGATGTATAAATGCTACTGTAGAGCACTCTTTTTTATCACAGTACATAGTTACCCAACGAGCAAAGGCAAGGTGGGGAGCTTGAAATCTAAAATTTCTTATCTTTAAAAAATGGAAGAAATAAATGGCAAGAAATATGAAGCCTGACACCTCCAAAGTATAACTCATTGGCTCAGTGAATAAATGTGGCTTATAGAAATAGCTAATGAAACTAGAGGGAAGAGACCAGATGGACAACAAAGAAAGATGTGCACAACTCAGCTCACCAGATCCATTACAGGGAGAGGCAGATTTCACATTGGTATAAAGGTAAAGGACCCCTGGATGGTTAAGCCCAGTCAAAGGCGACTATGGGGTGTGGTGCTCATCTCACTTCAGGCCGAGGGAGATGGCTTTCACATTGGACACATACACACAGCCCATGTTGGTTTTATTGTATCTGTAGTACAGTGGTACGTTGGGTTACAGACGCTTCAGGTTACAGACGCTTCAGGTTACAGACTCCGCTAAGCCAGAAATAGTACCTCGGGTTAAGAACTTTGCTTTAGGATGAGAACAGAAATCGTGCGGTGGCGGCGCAGCAGCAGCGGGAGGCCCCATTAGCTAAAGTGGTTCCTCAGGTTAAGAACAGTTTCAGGTTAAGAACGGACCTCCGGAATGAATTAAGTTTTTAACCCGAGGTACCACTGTACTAGAAAAGCAACAGTCTCATGAGATGTTCCAAGCTACTCAATTGCCCTGCCATCCCTATTTCATGGAGATGACCCTCCTGAGTGATCCAGATATAAACTTCACTATATATGATGCCCTTCCCTTGGCTCTCATTTGGCTTCCCTTTGGCTTCCTTGGCTCTCATTTGGATTCAGTTTCTGTAAAGGGACAGTTAGACCCACTCTGGTCTTCTCCATTCTTTGAGAGCTTAGTCATGAGGGCCTAAAAACAACCCCCTGCCTGACCATCCACAACTTTCCTTAGACTAAAGACTCTATGGCTCAACAATGAGAAAGTCAGGTCCCAGGCAACTACTCTCCCAATATGCAATAGCATTCTCTTTTCAGTTGAATCTGTCTAACAGAAACCCAGGAGGAGATGCTTTGATCTTGTACACATAAAGATGTCTAGCAATTCTAATGGAACATCTATACAACTGGAAACATGGTCACATTAAGTAGCTCCTGAGAGCATTTACTTCTAAATGTTGAAAAAAGTTTTTTCTAACTATGCCAATGTAATCAATTTGTTATTGCTCATTCCCCTTAGCCGTTTGGCAGAAGCAGTATGAGGGCATTTTATTGCTAACAGATTACTGCTAGAGATAAAACAGAAAACACAACACTTCTCCAGATTCAGAAAGACTACATTTCTGGTACTTCTCTTGCATTCTTCCCAGTACAACTATTTATGGTACAGAGCAAAAACAGCCTCCCACAAAAACAATGTATAAGCTATAACTCTTTTCTTTCTCCTGCACCTGTTTTCCAAAATATACACATGCCACCAAGCTCTGCCACTCAGGATGTATGATTTGCCAGCAAAACAAATTGTGCTGATCTTTTTCATGACTAGTTAGGAAAACCCAACATCCACAGCCTCTATACAAGCCTGGGCTTTCAACCCTGTTAAAATTGCTACCCTCAAATGAAAGATAATCAGCCAGATATGTCATCTGGGTGTGTGTGTGTGTGCTTTCTTCTACAGCTGGGAGGGGGTGTAAGGAGAAAATAAATGTTTCAATATTCATTAACAATTGTAAAATGAATCTTAAACTTAGTTATAATCACTGATGGTAGAGGGATATTGTTAGAAATGCTTTTAAATGGTGAACATATCTTACACCACCTCATCAAACATAAAGATAAGAGGTTACACAGAAAATGAGCCAATTAAGACACAGGCTATACAGATGCTGCAGAGTTTCACTGGCAGACAACAAAACAAGCATCTGAAAAAAGCACACACCATCACTTGTGGCAACCAGACAACTGACATCATGCAAAGCAATCCAACAACTGGCTGCACTTTTGCAAAAAACAATGTAAGAATGACACTATGCAATAGTTCTAATGAAAAGGTTGTAGACCCTTCCAAACAACTCTCAGGGGACATTTTGTAATCTGTTAGAAAACATGTCAAACAACATCTTAATTGCACAGTAATTAAATATCAACAACATGAACACTAAGAGAGAGAGAGAGAGAGAGAGAGAGGGAGGGAGGGAGAGAGAAGTGGAATAAATTCAGAATGCTTTTAAAGTTTCATGTTTACCCCCAGTTCACCATGGAGAACTGATTGAGTGAATGATTTTAACACGAGAAGAAGCTGCCATTTTGAATGCAACCTTCTAAACATAAGTTGAGAAGTGGCAAGCAGATTTTTCAGTTTTGCTCATGATCAAGTGTAATTTAGATGACTTATTCCTCAAGAAGAGGATAACATACCTCAAACAAACCTCAGGCATCAGTTACAGCTAAGGACTGGACTATATGTAAAGCTGCAAATATGTCTGGTCTGTTTTTAAATCCCTAATTCAGATATGCTCCTCCATATATACGGCTAGCCTCTGGTACTTTACTTCACACAAATCCTTCCCCTGCCCTCCAGTTTATAGAGCTTGGCTGTCTGAAAAGAGATGGCTATTCATGAGCAATGGGGAACAGAGTCCACAGGGGGTGCAACTTCAGGGGCCTGGCCAGGAAATGTGGCCGCAGTCCATCCTCCACTCTTACACATGCATACAGGAAGGAAGTTGTGTGCACTCACTTTTGATTGAATGCACTGCTTTTCTTCTCTTAACTCATCTTCAGGTTACCCAGTTACAGATAGGTAGCCGTGTTGGTCTGCCATAGTCAAAATAAAAAAAATCCTTCCAGTAGCACCTTTAAGACCAACTAAGTTAGTTCTTGGTATGAGCTTTCGTGTGCAAGCACACTTCTTCAGATACACGCGTATCTGCGATACATGTGTATCTGAAGAAGTGTGCTTGCACACGAAAGCTCATACCAAGAACTAACTTAGTTGGTCTTAAAGGTGCTACTGGAAGGATTTTTTTTATTTTGACTTCAGGTTACCCAGTTTCCCCCCACTGAAATACGTTGCAGAGGGGAACTGGGAGAAATCCCCCTCTTAGTTCTTACGTGAAGTATGAATATGTACAACCTTTCTAAGCAACTGTCACTTAATCAAATGCAGGCAAGCTGAGTATTCCACCAGGTGGGAACCAGATCCTTGTATGTGGAGAAGTCTGGCAATGTTTACAAAATAGCATCTGAAAGCACTGAATTCACTGTCAAGAAATTCCTCTGGTTCTTGTTACTACAGTCTTTAAGTGTGCTACAAAATCTTGAGTTTTAACATTTTAACTAGGATTTCCTCTCTCTTTTTATTTTTCAAATGTTAATGAAAGATAAAGTGAAAATTTTAAATACCTATAAACAACAGAAAATGCACCTTTCATGTAAGAATAAAGTACCGTCAATACAGTGGACCATAATGTATAGTTAACAAGGAGGAAGTAATCTGAAACACACATAGTACCCATCATGGGAGGGGGAACAAGGTAATCCTTTCTCCCAGATAAGTATTTATATGACTTAAATCTAAATAATCCAAGTTCTAAACTTCCAAGATTATCAAGATACAGGGAGCATCTGCATGTGTATTTTTAGTTTATTTCTGTTTGAATTAGTTGTTTTTACCAATAACTTTATTGTTTTATTCTTTTTGTTAGCTGCTTTGAGGATTTTTTTTAAATTTTTTTTTTTACAATCAAGTGGTATATAAATGTTATGAAATAAATGATAAATACATCTGGCTGAATCTACATATTAAGGAGAAATCAGTAATTCAGCAATTCCACAAGAGTTAAACATCATCCATGGGGGTGGGGGTGGTAAGACTATGATGCTACTACAGGTGTAAATATGAAAGACTTTTATTGAAATTATTGCTTTTGTCCAACCATGTAAAATAAGTAATTCTTGAGAGTGGATATTTCCCACCAAACTGCCTGACAACTGAGAACTAGTTTGTTGGCACAATTGGGTAGTAGCAGCTGCTTTCAGTTTTGTGTCACTTTACTCAGCTTTATCATGCCTAATCTATTTTCTAATGAGATATTTGCTTTAACTTGTAATTGATTTCTTGATTGACCAGTAACAAAGAGATAGAGAGAATAAATGAACTGTTGACAAAGATAAGAGAACTGATAGCACACCAGGATCTGTGCCTTCCATTTGACTAGCCTGTCAGAGTAATGCAATGTCAACAAGAATGTAAGCGATCAGCCTAGAGATAAGAGCTGTATCTTTAATTATGATACAGCTGATACTACTGTGATAACCTTCCAAGACCATTTAACCACCCACTAGTAATTCTAATTAACCCTGTACGTATTTGTAGAAACAGACCTCCTTGAAATATAGGAGCTGAGCGCAATGGGCACTTGGACTGCTAAGATCTATCTCTCTCCCTCTTTTGCCACCTTTGCTGATTTATGCAGTATAACCTACAAAACAAAGCTTGAGGTATATAAAACCATTATTTAAAATCTGTTGTCACTGATAAACTGAATCAAATATTACAGTTTCTGAGATAGATAGATAGATAGATAGATAGATAGATAGATTAGATTAGATATAACCAAGGATTACCATTTCTGTTATATATATTGCCTCCAACTCTATTTTCTCATTTTGTATACAGTGGTACCTCGGGTTAAGTACTTAATTCGTTCCGGAGGTCCGTTCTTAACCTGAAACTGTTCTTAACCTGAAGCACCATTTTAACTAATGGGACCTCCTGCTGCTGCCGTGCCACCGGAGCACGATTTCTGTTCTCATCCTGAAGCAAACTTCTTAACCTGATGCTATTGAATTATGGTGCTGGAGGAGACTCTTGAGAGTCCCATGGACTGCAAGAAGATCAAACCTATCCATTCTTAAGGAAATCAGCCCTGAGTGTTCACTGGAAGGACAGATCGTGAAACTGAGGCTCCAATACTTTGGCCACCTCATGAGAAAAGAAGACCCTGATGTTGGGAAAGATGGAGGGCACAAGGAGAAGGGGACGACAGAGGATGAGATGGTTGGACAGTGTTCTCGAAGTTACCAGCATGAGTTTGACCAAACTGCGGGAGGCAGTGGAAGACAGGAGGGCCTGGCATGCTCTGGTCCATGGGGTCACGAAGAGTCAGACACGATTAAACGACTAAACAACAACCTAACAAACATTAAATGCGTGCCTATTTTTCTCTCTCCACCAAGCATTGCAAGATACTAATAATATTTCTGTGGATTATTTTAGTTGCTGTTTGATGCTGTAAAGTAGAAATAGGGAACCTATGTCCCTCCATATGTTTTCGGATTTCCAATTCCTATCAGCCCCAGACAGCCTTGCCAATCGTCAGAGAGGATGAGAGCTGTAGTCCAGCAGCATCTGTAGAGTCACAGGTTCCCATTCCTGCTTTATAGAATTATACAGCAAATAGTAACATAGCATCCAACCCCATAGCTCCTGCCAAGTTTGGGAAGGGGGGCAGGCATTCCCACGACGGTGGATGTGGGTAGGACATGGCATGGCGGGGGAACAGGGAGCAGAACATTCCCATTTCATCTCAGGAAGGGTTGCCCTGATGGCCAGGGAAGATGGGATCTAAAATCCGATGATGTTGGGAAGGCACTATGTTGGTGGCAACATGGTTTAACATTATATGCACACAAAGCCTTTATTCATCCATATACAGTGGTACCTCGGGTTACATACGCTTCAGGTTACATACGCTTCAGGTTACACACTCCGCTAACCCAGAAATAGTACCTCGGGTTAAAAACTTTGCTTCAGGATGAGAACAGAAATCGAGCTCTGGCGGCGCGGCAGCAGCGGGAGGCCTCATTAGCTAAAGTGGTGCTTCAGGTTAAGAACAGTTTCAGGTTAAGAACGGACCTCCAGAACGAATTAAGTACTTAACCGGAGGTACCACTGTACTGCTGATATTTCTAAAAACACCGGCACAAACATAAAATGTAGTCTGATTCCACAGACTGTGGGAGAGAGCAAAATGAAACATATCTAAAATGGGACTAGTGGAAATATCCATGACAAAACAAATGCTAACATCAAACTTAGCTTAAGAATTCATGCAGCAAAAGGAGTCTTTTGTGATAACCACATAAAATAAAAGATTTCTGCTTCACTAAGTCCTTTTCACAATTCAGGAAGAACCTCATTAACAATTAACATCAACATAATAGGTCACATTTACCACCACAAGTTCTCCCAGCACAGCCTTTGTAAAATTGTAATTTATACGTCAATACTCATTATATAATCTGTCCATCATTTCTCTTTGCTTGGCTTTCATCTTTCAGTCTCAATCTCATGCACTGTGCTTGAGACCTTCTTGAAGATGCATAGAGGGCATTTGATCTGATGTAACAAAGGTGGCTACAAGGAAGTTTATCATGATGATAGTTGTGTTGAGTGTGCAATACTTCAAAAATAAAGTACTTGTGCTGCTTCTTAAATTTTTCTGGGGTGTAACCATTAATATTTTGCAAAAAAAGGGACAGTATAATGCATCTATTGAATACATTGTTGTTTCTTAAGTTTCAAATTTTCCTTCTCTGCTCTAATATTAATTAGATTACAGTTTAAAATGGCTACAAATTCTGTTGGTATTGTTCTTTACTCTCTCTGTGTGATACTGAAAATTTGAATCACAATAAATAAATAAATAAATAAATAAATAAATAAAAATGGGATGTTGGGCCAAAAATCAATTTTCAAAAATGAGATGAGGGGAATCCCAACAGTTATTAAAATTCATTTGGTGTATAAAAATCCTTCTCCAGGGCAATTTTAACAAACCTCGCCTCAGTATCAACTTTGTATTGTGCTCTGACAAGGAGAGCATTATTTTTGGCCCTTATAGTTCAGACAGTAGCCCAGATTGTCCCTACCTACCCCTGTTAGGGCCAACACTTTTTAAAAGTCTTGCTGCAGCTTTAGATACCTTCTTCTTCTTCACTTTACCGAAGCTCATATCTCATAGCTTGCACAGAATACAAATAATAAACACAGGAAGATAGATCACAACTATTTCTTAACTGGAAGCACAAAAGGCTTATAACATGGAAACTACAAGCATTTGAAAATCTTGTGGGATCTCCAATATGATGTTAATTTCAATATCGGGCACTTAACTGTATGAGATTATGTTCTAGGGTAAGAATGAGTAATTTGAACATGCTCATACAAAGAAAGGAGGAAAGAAGCACAAGGAGAAGAATAGGCATGAATAACACAGAGTTGCTTAAAAAGATTTACACTTTACTGCAATAAATTCAATTTACAAGAGCATGAATTATTGTCCCTATTCACTTATGTGGTACTAGAATGAATGTAAATATGACCAAATCCATCATTCATTCTCTCCCAGCTAGTCACCTTCCCACCCATCCATAATGCATGAACCACATGCTTCATTCATCATGTTCAAGGTTTGTCATGCATGCTCTGCAAACTAATCAAAGAGGACTCTATTCAGGGATCTGGCTCACTGGGGTCTAGAGAGGACCCTGAAAGGACCACCAAACTTAGGTCGCTTGGCAAAACAATCCAGCTGCTACGCCCAGCAGGATAACAGAATGGAATGAACAACTTCACTTGCTTCACACTCCACTCTTATTTGCTCAGGTGTCAAAATGATTACAAAACCAGTGACTAACCAGAACTCAATAGCATTAGCAGATGCTCTGATATGAAATGCTGCCCGTTATTGGCAGTCCCATCCATTGAGTTCAGCAGGAAGCTGAAGCTACTCAGCACCTTTCGAAGATGTTTCAGAGCTGGGAAATTATATTTCCTTAAACAAACATAGCACTTGACATGCTCAACAGCCTATCCCATCCAGAATCACATCCAGGGGTTTTTCTTCCTCAGATTTGTATGGCAACTTCTGTATTATAAAAGGAGATGTACTTGGAGCAAGCATAGTTATTAGTGTTGGATCTTTGATCTGCATCCCAGTTATTTATTGAGATTATCTGTAGAACCCTCAGAGAGTAGTAAAAGTGTATGAATCAGTGGGAGCAGGCAGATTTTACATTTTACTAAGTTTAAAAAAGCAAGGGGGTAGAAACCATCTGTATTTTGACCATAACAACGTGTGTCAAATAGTGCTGAAAATCACAACACTGATTACATTTGAAGACAATCTCTTTCCATAAAGAGAAGTCAGCATGGTCCCCTTTTATCCTAAAATATCCCTGCATAGCTCAGTGCAATCTCTTGGACTAGACCTGAAGGCAAAACTGGAATTCACTGCTTACAGCTCACTTTAATTACTTTTACTGATCATCACCCCACAGACCTTGTATTCACAGCCTAAGAGGATCATAACAGGGTATTACCTCTTCTGTTAGGTCCAACTCTAATTTAACATGTCATACAAATAGTACAGAAGGGAAAATGAGACCAGAAAACCCCTCTTCCCATACCCAAGAATTAACAGACCATCTGCAGTTTCAAAAGAGGTTCTAGAGAATAAAGTTCACATATGCATCCAATTAACGTCTAAATCAGAAACAATTGCTATCTCTCGTTTTTCCGAGAAGAGAAGCTTTGAAGTACACAAAGTGACAAACTATCAAGGTAACATGTATGAAAATATTGATCATACAAAAGGGTTCAAGTTTATCCTAAGTAAGCAACAGAGAGAGCTAAAAAGAGGGTGGGTGGGTGTAAAAATATCAAGTCCCTTTCCAGATGATGAAAGCATGGTGATGGCCTGGATAGAGGGCAAACCTGCTCCTTGTGTTAGATTAATGTTGGCAGATGAGAAAAGTAAAATCATGAGTTGATTTTTGAAAAGAAGCTTCTTGATTAGGAACATAGGAATGGCCTTATAACAGCCGAAGACTCTGTGTATGTGAGAGGGGGGGGAGGAGGAGGAGGAGGAGGAGTTCATATTAGCAGTTTTGATGCAGATGGACTGCTAGATTTGTGCTGGTGAATCTCATTCGTATAGTATTCTTAGTACTAAGTTTTGCATTTACTTGCTCTTCCTGCCAAATGTACTGTCTATGCTGACTTTCAGTGGCCCTCCAGAGTTCCATATAGGCGTCATTCCCAGATCTACTTAGAGATGCCAGACACTGACGCTGGGATCCTTTGCATGCAAAGTATGCTCTGTACCACTGAGCTACAGCCCTTCCCTGCCTATCACAGTCTGTTCTCTTTCCTACACTATTTTTCATTCAGATTGATGAATTCCATTTTCCTTCCTTCCCCCTTCTATATACGCACAATGTCATGGACTGGCTGGATAGAGAGAAATGATGGAAGGCTCCAGCTACAGAATCCCCAAGGGAAGAAGGCTCATAACCATGGGTTTGGTGGTGGGACAATGATGAGTAGTCTGAGAGAAAGAGGTGTTGGAAGCTGAAGAGGTAACAGGGTTTAGTGAGCAGGAAGAGGCTGTGGCAGAGCCCAGTCCAGAATCAGAGGCAGAAGCAGAGGCTGGAGTAGAGGGGGGGCCAAGAGGCAGGCTGGTGAGGAAGCTAGGCTGTCTCCACCTCCCACAACAGGCAGCTCCCCTCCCCGCTGTTCTCCCAGAACCCAAAAAGGCATGAAGAGGGTGGAGCAAAAACAGGTAAGACGAAGAAGACTCATATTGCTTGGAAAGGAACTGGGGGAGGAGATGACTTAGGGAGCTGAGGGAAGGTGGGGTCCTTCAGTCCTTGCAACTGCCTCAGTGGGGCAAGATCTACTGGGAAGAGTTGCTGTGCTCACTAGGCCTGGTCTCCTGAGCTGTTTTATTTATTTTAATACTGAGAGTTAATTTCACTGGCACCATGTGAGTTATTGCTGATCTGCTCCTGGCATCTGCCCTGACACACAGCTATAATCATGTGGTGACTAACTGAAGCATCTAATTTTTGTGGAAACATAGAGAAGTGTTACAATTCATAGTTATAAAAACAAACCCAGTTTATACCGTATATTGAAACAATACATTTGATACTCCACCGTGGCTAGGTCCTATGCTAGTCTGATAACATCTGGATGACTCAATCACATCAGGACAAGAGTACCACCACACCTAAGTCCACTGCACACATTCCAGTATCGGTTGCTGAAACTGGCATGGGTAGCATTCAATAGACCTTGACAATCCTATGGGATGCAGTTATGTAAATATTTCCAGAGTGGAACAGGAACCAGACATTAGGAAGCAATTTCTACAATATTCTGGTACTGTATTAAAAGTGAGCCTCAGAATGCTGCTGGTTAACAAATATGGGCTCAGTGTGTTATCAGCAAGGCCTTACCAAAGTTACTTTACTGCTTCTCCCTGCAGTATATAGTTTGACTGGGGGAAACTCAAGTCCTTGCCAGGTTTACTTCTACATTGTTTAATCTGCAGTTGCACAAATGTCTGAACAATTTTTACCACTAATCCTACAAGTAATATAGAAGTGATTGGTCTGCAACTTACTGTAGTGTCCTCTATAACTGTTAGGAAATGTGAGCAAACTTTGGCATGGCCTCTGGGAATCCATGAGTGCAATGAAATTCCTCAGTGACAAATAGTCTTGATTTTAAGCAGATTAAACTAACATCCAGACAATTAGCATAAATAAGTGAAGTACATCGTTTAGAAGACAACCATGTGCTTTGATACAGAGTAAACACGATATCTGAAATGGCTGGGTAGGAAAATGGTTTAGGTTTCATTTTCTCAGTTTATAGATCAGTTCAGATTTTCAAGATTTACTGTGTTAATAGCAACAACAGTTGGGTTGCTTTTTAAAGGAAATATTTAAAGTGATAATGGGGGGGGGGACTTTGCCAACTCTCCCACTTTCCTAACACTACTTTAAGTCCCCAATGCAATGCAATACTATGTTGTGAAACACTGCGTGGTGATATATAATTGGTTTAGGATTATAATTCTTTGTTCTCTGTATGGCTGCTATAACAACAATATGAAATGCTTCATAATGAAATAGAACCTACAACTTTTATACAGTGGCTTTCAATCAAGGAATGGCAAACAACAAGAGTTCCCACTTCCACAATGATAGTTAAAGTTATTTTTATAGCTCTCTTATGTGTGGATAAATTTGTAGCAATTTCCCAGCCATAAATAATATATTATTATACATAATAATAGACTACAACCATCAATGATACAATATTATCTAATATAGTATATATTCAGCTTCCTCACAGTCCAGTTCTCAAGATAAACATAGTTGTCCAAGTGTAGGCAGTGATGTGGAGCATAAATTTTCCAGTACATTATTTTCCTGTAGAAAATTTTCCATTTTTAAAGCTTATTGTGAGCAATGAATGAATGCCAATTGCAAATAAATTATTCAGTAAACTTGGGGGCATCAAAGTTTTCCACCTACTTAGAAAAACAAGTAAAATATACATGCCAAATTAGATAATGCTTTAGTCTGGAACATCAGAATTTTCCCCAATGCAAATCACTGTAACTTGCACAGGGTAAAGTGTGCTCCTCCACTAGGGGGCAGTGTTCTGTTTAGCTTCTGGGAGCATGTTAACTCTAAACACCAACCGATGGGTCACTAATTTCTATCAATAAAGAGGTATGTGAAGTAAACACTAGAAAGCAACTGCCATATCCGACTATATTCCCATATAATTAGTACAACAGTAATGCTTTCCTTATTGGATCTGACCAAAAGTTCTGAACATTTTGGGGAATAATGTATCATCTTCTTACCTCTTTTTAAAAAATTGCAAATGGATAAAAGGAGGCTTCCTCAATTCCAGCAAACACAGGAGATTTTACAGGCTGCTCTAAAATCTTGTAGGCACCACACAGGCAACCTTGAAAATTCAAGAAGCATCCATGTTTTGCAAGGAGGTTTAATGAGCTACAGCAACTGGAACTGACCTTTCTTTCCTCTTTATAGAAATTTCACTCTGATCTGAGTGGGCATCATTTTGTATAGCAAGTTTCACAGAACCATAAGTACTTTATCTGGTTTAATCATCATCATAATTTTATTTTTTGTAACCTGCCCATCTGGCTGGGTTGCCTCAGTCTCTATGGACAGTTTCCAACACATATAAAACATAATAACAATAATAAAAACATTAAAAACTTTCTGATACAGTGCTGCCTTAAGATGTCTTCTAAAAGTTGTATAGTCATTTATCTCCTTGACATCCGATGGGAGGGCATGCCACACAGAGCCATAGCTAGGTGATCTTGCGCCCCTGGCAGAATTGTCCATATTGCGCCCCCAGCCACGGACAAATTAGCTCTTCTTTCTGCCTCTCCTCCAACCTCCCCACCCTTCCACCCATTCAATTCACCCTCTATTTAAAACCATTTCTTATGAGGCAATAATCAATATTTATATTTATATTTGACACATTTCTAGCCAATTTTGCGACCCCTCTCCATCATCTGCGCCCCTGGCGGGGGCCCACTCACCACCCCCTAGCTACGGCCCTGATTCCATGGGGAGGGTGCCACTGCCAAAAAGGCCCTCTGCCTGATTCCCTGTAACTTTACTTCTCACAGTGAGAAAACTGCCAGAAGGCCCTCAGAGCTTGACCTCAGTGTTTAAGACTTTTCGACCATAATGCCATGTTACTATTTTCTTACATTTTGTAATACTGAGCATCACTACAGTATTCTGGTTTGCTTTATTTTTATTTTTTACACTTTTTCTTAACCTGTATGCCCATAGCATTGGAATATATCTGGCAAAGCAACGTAGCTGCACTATGTTGTAACCAGAATCTGAAAACAAAACGTTTGCTGCATAATCAATTAACTGCAGTTCTAATTTCTTTAAAATTACAACCTGACATGTGTTTAAGCTCTTAAAAATTACACATTTGCTAGTGTTTGCAATACGGTAACATAGTCGTACATAAATCATATTATCAGAGTTGACAGTGTTGAGTAAGTGCAGCTAGCTTTTTCAGAGTGTGGTCGAAACCTCAAGACAACCTCTTTATGATCTCAGGGGACGACCTAGAAGTGCACCAGGGATCACAGCTGAAGAACCACTGCTATTTTGTATGGCTCAGTTATGCAGCACTTGTATTTTTGTTGTACTTACGTAATATTATGTCAGTGTTCAATGTATTATGAAGAGTCATTTCAAAATAAGCTGCAGATAGCTGCTGTGCAATGTTATGGCAGACTCCAGGGATTTTCTCCAATGCTGTGTGAGCAGAAGGCTGCACAACGAATGGATTTTTCCTTCCCCTCTTCCCTCATGCAGCCCACTGTATATCACCAAAAGGATGTGGGGTCTGCAGAATATTGTGGACTGTGTCTTGAACAGGCTACAACTGACAGTGTTTGATTGGTCTTTTGGAGAAGAAGGGACAGATGCACTGCATGAGCTTGACTTTTGCTCACACAAGGTTGGATGGAACTCGTAGCTCCTATCAAACATTTCAGTATCACATACTGAATCATGAGTGATAAACCTCTGGCCCTGCCAGGCCTCCCCATTTGGCCTATGGGGCCATTTTGGCCAAGCCACATCAACCTCCCCAACGGGACAAGTTTGGTAGTTGCAATGACATCAGGTGACCTTTTTTGTGTAAAACGGCCTTCAGGCATCCCTAAAAGGGTATGGTCTGGGGAAGGGACACAGCTAATGAGATTCCCAAGGGCCAGATACAGCCCAAGCCTGCAGTTCCCCACCCTTTTTCTAGGTTTATTCATTCTATGTTTGTAAGAGAAACCCATCAGATTAAGATAGGTAAAACTGTTTTTTTTGATCCTGTCAAATCCTTGCTTTACTTTGATCATTGGACAAATTTCCCAGTATTTCTGAGTATGGCACCAACTTGGTTTTTGCATTTCATGGGAGGATGAAAAACATGTCTAAGATTCTTTCTATAATACACGCATTTCAAAAATTGGTGTGTTTCCCATTTGTTTTGCATATATTTCTTGACTTTAAAGCATAGCTATACAAAAAGACCCACATATAGGTGAGCCACACCCAGTTAAAAATGTGGGAATTGTAGATGGCATGGACATTCTGGCCGATTTCAAAGCAGTCAGCTGGTGACCAAATGGCATGAGCAGCGCAGACTCTTTAAAGGAAAATATTATTATTAATTTAAAATAGGGTGGGGTTTGGTTTTTTTGTAAATAGCTTCTAATATCTATCCTACTGCCAAATATAAACAACATGGAGAAGTTATTAACAACTGGGCCATTGACTAAACACAACATGTTTTCTGTATGATATGGAGCAAAGGCAACTTCAAAGGGGGACCTGAGAAAGAAAAGGGAGGGGAGGCAAAGCTAAACCCCAATCGGTTTGAGCTTGCTTATGAAAAGGTAGCTACTCAATACTGGCCTGCAGAGTTGGAACCACTGTATCTGGCTCTTATCACAGCCAAATGGTCTTTAAGATGTGATTTACAACTCTACTCCCCACCTCCCCCACAACAGACGCACAGCAAATTTAATGCCATTAAATAGCTTTGTATAACAGGGATTCTGGGAATAGTGTGGATCAGTGTAGAGGGACTGGTCCATTCTGCGGCAGTGGGGCAAGAATGGAAGGCAATATTGCAGGATTTTATGAGATAACAGGCATAAGGTGCGGTGCTGAATTCTCACATAAAATGTGTTTTCTGTATAATATTTGATTAATTTTGATTATGGCTCTCATGTGTTATAGAATGGATCAGAAGGCAGGAGGGAAGTCTGTTCATATTTTAATTTGAGGAAAAAAGATTCCTATGCAGATTTTGAGTTTTGTAGGTATGTTCATGATCTTGAAAGCAAGCAAATAATAATAATAATAATAAACCCCAGCCACACAAGGACTCCAGGTGAAAAAACACACCGTCTAAACATAGTTATACTTATGTCTCAGTATTTCAACTTCCAAGGGAATCTCAAATATATAATGGAAAGATGATACCTCCATATTTACAAAAACGAAATAGCTCAGAGGTGGTCTCAACATCCAAATTGCTCTTCTGAGTCCGGAATTAGAAGTGGGGGGAGAAAGAATACATATGGAACTTGGAAATGTGAGGATACAGCAGAATTTTTAAACCCCACACCCTCTGCTCTGAACCCATTGTAAGAGCACACTTGATAGATAATGAATTGACCTCACATATTTTGGTGTTATTATTAGCTCATCTACAAGGCTTTCCTAACTAAGATTTACAAAGCTTTTTCTGCTATTATCCCTCTTTCCTACACTGGGTGATCTTCACTAGTCTGACACTTAAAGTGCTCCTAAATGTTTATAAATGAAATGTTTTGTATCTGTATTATGTACAATGGGGGAAGTATCTATTCAATCTAGGGTTTAGTTTTTAAGGCCTTAACCTTGGTTTGTAGCAAATTCGTAAACTAAGATTAGGATTCTTTACTTAGCCCTACTTAGGGCACAATCAGACAAAAATGCTTTCAAGTTTTAAGTGGGAGAAATTTAAACATGTGCTTAACACTTCCATTAAATTTCATGGCACATAAAAGTGTTTCACTTAAACTGGAATCCTGTGTACAGTAACTTTACCGTAATACCCACTGCATTTAGTGAGACTTCATGTACAGGACTGAGTTATCTGAATGACTAACACCCTCTTTCTTGGGGTGTACAGGGTGTTAGGGGAGGGGTAGTACCTCTGGTGGGGGACATGTTAATCCATCTTTGGGGTAGCTAATCCACCATTGCACTCATATTTCACATGTGGCTCCCAGAAGCTATAAACATGCAACAGCAGCCACACCCCAGGAAACAGCTTTGACTGGTTGGCTAAACCAGGTGAGGATAGCTGATGAGTCTCAATCCCTTGGTGAGTTAGGGACTTCCCCTGCATGTGAAGACAGGCTCTGGCAGATTGAGTGGGCGAGACCAATAGTGGGTCCAACGGTCAAGGAGGCAGTTGCTACACGTGGTGTAGGGAGAAGTGAAGGGCATATGGGGATCGTCAATCTGAGAAGGTAACCCATCGTGAAGAACGAAAACTCTGGTCCTAAACCTCCACTGCCTTGTGAGATGCTTTTGGAAGAAGGAAAGGCTCAGAAGTCTACACAAATCTGGAGTAGAGTCCCTAAGACAGTTGGATGGCACCTTGTACACCTCCTTCCGACAACTCCTGTAGCCAAGCTGGTGCCAAACATATTGCTCTGCTTTCTTTTGGACCATATCAGCAGGACTTGACATCTGGGCAACCCAGGAACTCCAAACACACTGCCCAGGCTTGTGCCCCAGGAAGGTTGCTGCTGTACTGCTAACACAGCAGCTTGACTTCACCCCCAGAGGTGCGCTTCATTGATTCTCGAAACGGGCCAACAAATGCCCTCTCCTCTCCAAACAACGAAAGAATACAATCTATGTTGAAGAATGATAAGGAAGAATTGCCACGCAATGTAACCACCTAGTTTCCAGCAACACTTCTGACATAAGCTAAGCATCTCAGTTCCTCAGTGGCTGGCTTCACTACTATTACTCAAAAATATTGTCATGTTAAATCCAATCTGATGGTTAAGATAAATGGGGATTTTAAAGGAACTTAAAAAAAACAGAGACAAATGTTTACAAGAAGGAGAGAGAACTCTGCCTTAAGGGAAAGATGATGAGTAAATGAATGAGTAATGAATGACACATTTACAACTGAAACGTACATAAAATAGGAGAGAAGAAATATACATGGTGGGTTAGAGGCTATTTTGCTTTCCACTTCCTAGCTCCTGGGAATTTCCAGGTAGCTTCAGGCTCTCATCAGCTCTTTCATCATGGAAAAACAAAATCTTTAGAGAAATAAAAAACTGACCCACCACTTCTGAAATTCCCCATAATTTAAAATGACAGCATTCTTCTTGGAAACATCTCTTAATTAACAACAGGAATTGTTAAGCAACGTAACACTTGTATATATTAATATAACACACGGAAATGACAACAGCTGCCCAGAGGAAACACTGGGACAATGCTCTCTAATCATTACACATCTGCGCGGCAATTTTTTCTTTTCTCAAAGCAAGAGACAGAAGGGGAAGAAAGCCAACTGAATGTAAAAATGAAGGGCACTTTATGGTCATTTTTGTCTCTGAGAATCCATCCAGTTCATTTACTAAAAAAAAATGGCAGAACAAAAGAGAACATTTTTGTGGTGGCCCTAAGCGACTTACGTGCATCCTCAAGTGTAGCTGGCAAGCCATAAAAACACATCACAAAGTCAGGGACCGCCAAACACTTTCAGATTACAATTGGTGTGTTTCTTTGGAACACTGACACACACATTGTCCTACCAAGCATTTAACAACAGGAGCAAAGAGTGGACTGTCAAACACAACAACAAAATTGGAAACATATACATGCCCATTTAACATTATGCTTTTATATGTCATTATGCATAAAGGTCCCACTGATCTCAGTTGCTCACCACGAGACCATTATGGAAAGAGTTCCTCTTTATTTAGAGCTGCCTGATTTAAGATTTTGAATGAAGAGCTGCTCTGCATTAACACAGCAGTCCCAAGACTTGGCTCAATAAAATGTTGGACAAATGGTAACTTTCAAATTAATTACTTAAGCTGCTCATAACAGATTTAATAACTGCTTTCTCCCTTGCTCTACATGAGGAATCTTTTAGGGAGGCACATCCAGTCTTCTCCTTTAAACTAAAGGAAGTTGTACCCGTTTAGACATATTGAAAAGCCAACATGTTTGTTAGGACATTGCGTTAACTGACATGTGATCCACTGATGCAGCATCAGAAGTTGGACAAAGGCAAAGCTTTCTCAAGCCGAGCAATACTAAAGCGGTGGAAAAGGGAGACTCCAAGGTAGAGAGACCTCCAAATTCCAAACTGTTCCCCCTCCCTCTTCATTTATTTGTTTACCAGCTGCTGGTCTCAATGGATGGCAATGTACGTATGTTAGTTCTGGAGCTGGTTTGCTCTTTTCTCTAATCTAGATTAGAGGCACAATATCCACCCCTTGAATGCCCACTTGTTGCAACTACTTCCACTGAAGAACTGGATGGTGCAGCAGCAAGGACAGCAGAGGTTTCTATACCCACAACAGAGAGGCTTGTGAGGGCAGATCAGTTGTATCCAGGGATACCTTAAATGCTCCAAAACAGAGAAAGGAATGTTTAAATTAGTTACAGGACAGTTAAGGGTCTGGCCAAAAGTCACCTAGCAGCTTTGTAGAATAAAGGCACAAGGTATGGACTTCCTTCTTCTCATTACACTGTTCCTTGGGAAAGTAATGATCACTTCATATATTACACTCATTACACAGAACCAACATCCAAACAGCATCCAAATGGCATTTTCAATCTGCTACTGTAATGGGTAGAACAGTTCATCAGATGGTTCTTCTGGATCACATGGCAAGTGTCCATTCCATCTCCAATTGCTGCATGAAAATATTCTCCATGCATTTCATAAAAAGAGCTACTTGGTACAGCCTTAATGGTGAATCAACAACTGGAGAAAACAACACAGATGTGATGTTTCAAACCATTTCTACATGCTAGCCCAATCCACACTTGGTGATACACAGTTAACATAAAGAGTGTTTTCCTGTTTTGCTTCCCCCTTAGTGTAGCAAACCTCCATGATCTCTGACTCGGCATCATCTCTGAACCAGGGATTATGATTTGTTTCACTCAAAACAAACCATGGTTAAATAAATTTTAAAAAATTAAAAAATTGTCCAGTAGCATCTTAGAGACCAACATGAAAGCTTATAGCCAGAACAAACTTAGTTGGTCTCTAAGGTGTTACTGGACAATTTTTTTATTTATTTTGACTGCGTCAGAACAACACAGCTACCTACCTGAATCTAAAATCATGGTTAGTAAGCCAAGAACAAGCCTTGGTTTAATATCATGTCCTGTTGGGAATAAAACAAACCACTATCCCTAGTTTGTATGTGTCAGTAAACCAGGGATTGTGGCCTGTAATGACTGCCTGTCCTTTGAGAGTAGAAGCATAAGAGTCATATGTGAATTCACAGTAAACATATTAACTATTGCTAATCATAGCCTGTGGATACTGCCTGCACATGTAAGCCACAAAACTTGCACCTTAAAGGTAAACTATTGTAACTACAAAATACTTTTTTTAAAAAAAGCTCATCACTTCCTGACAGAAATGGAAGAGTTGTTTTATCTGTGATAAATTACAAAATATACAGTCAAATTAATTTACTAGTTACCAGTATCCAAGCTAAATAGGGTTTGGGGGGGGTAGATTTCAGCATATTGACTGCAAGCTTCAAGATAAAGGATATTTTATAATAATAATAATAATTTATTATTTATACTCCGCCCATCTGGCTGGGTTTCCCCAGCTGCTCTGGGAGGCTTCCAAGAGAATATTAAAATAGTCTATTAAACATTAAAAGTGTCCCTAAACAGGGCTGCCTTCAGATGTCTTCTAAAAGTCTGGTAGTTGTTTTTCTCTTTGACATCTGGTGGGAGGGCGTTCCACAGGGCGTGTGCCACTACCGAGAAGGCCCTCTGCCTGGTTCCCTGTAACTTGGCTTCTTGCAGCAAGGGAACCGCCAGAAGGCCCTCGGCACTGGACCTCAGTGTCTGGGCAGAACGATGGGTGTGGAGACGCTCCTTCAGGTATGCTCATAAATTGTACTTTCCATGAATCAATTCTGTAGCTTCATGTTTGATGAATAATTTATCTAGGTCAAAATATTTTCCTGCTTCTGAGGTTGTCCTGAGGACTTACGTCAACTGAAAATACCAAGTAAATTCTCTAACTTAAAAACAGAACTAATACCGAAACTAAATGCACAATCTCAAGTTTCTAAAGCTATTATAAAATTGTAATTTATTACCTAAAGCAGTTCTATGTTAAATGCAACTATAAACATTTGGAAACATCTTGCTTTGCCAAGTCCTAAACTAAATTCCCACTTAAATCCAAAATGATAAGTAGATTAAAAGCAAAACGGAAATAGGTAACCCTCAAGAATTTTAAGCACATCTAATATCAAGGGGGCTGAGAGCAGAATCATTATTTCCTTAAACCATCCGCAGTGCAGAAAAAGTTTACCCTTTCCAACAGGCATATGAGACAAATTTCCAATGGCTTTAGGCACTTAACGGCAACATATGTTTCAAGAAAAGCATGATAGTATCTAAGTAGAAGTATGTCTTTATACCTAAGCCAACTTCCAAAAGGTAGCAGAATACTAAGGTTGAAAATTGTTCTAGAGAAAGCAAAACCAGAAAGCTGTAATTTGCATAAAATTTGGGCATGTTTACTTAGGAAAGATTGTGCACATTCAAATGTTGCAAATAAAGGTGGGGGAGATAGTTTCCACTTTTTTAAAGCCCCTTGGGATGCTGGGACAAATACAGTCATGCTAGAATGGGATAGTGATATGGGAGTGAGGTTTTTGCTGACCACACCTAGAAGTTTCTACTAACAGCAGAAAATAATTTCTACTAGTAATACAGTTGGGTTTTTTGGAACACAGAATTTATCTTTTTGTCATGTAGTAAAATAAGGTCCCCAAATACAAGCTTCCTGAAAACATGCTTCTAACAAGCATCTATGCCAAGAAAAAGAGTTGACTGATTCAACACATGTCACTGAAACAGAAGCCTATACAGTTATTATGGAAATTCATAGATGAAAGACGGAACAGCCCCAAACAAGGCTGCAGTGGCATCATACATTATATGAAGAAGAAATATATCCAGATTTACAAACTTTGAGGTCAACGTTATACTGAACTGTGAATCTCCAGTCTGTGATGCATCATGGCTTAGTAAGAATTTAAGAGGAACACAAGGACTAGGGAAACAGGGGTGACCAATTGCCTCAGATGTGCCTTTCATAGCTCCCTGCCTTATTTAATTAGGTCCAAATGTGCCTTTATCTCACTTTTCTAGTCCTCAGGGCCAAAATTTAATACTAGCAAGAGGCATAGTCTTCCTCTGACCTTTTAGTCTGCTGCTGATTCATGTTAACTTGTAAACAACTGCAACTAATTGTACACACACAGGCATCTGTTCTTTCTTGCCTGCCGTCTTCAGTCTTATTTCCTGTGCCCTCAACTATGTTTCCTTCAACCAACATGGCCACCTAACTAAATATTTCACTCCAAGGAAATTGTCCATCGTATCACATAGGTAGGCATCCTCTGCCCCTAAAAGTAGCAAGAGCAAGGGGGAAGGCCTAGAGAATTGGAGAAGGGTGATAAAGTACCGTACTAGTTTGCCAGACAGGTGGACCAAGCTTCAATCCTGGGCATCTTGAAGTAGGGCCTGCCTGAAACCCTGGAGAGCCACTGCTAGTCAGTGTAGACAATATTGAGCCAGATGGAGTTATAGTCTGACTCAGCAGAAGGCAGCTTCCTATGTAATTGCTTCTGTCCCTCTGCTTTGCTCCACACTGCCTCATCATCATGCGGGAGCATTACTGTGCTCCCAAATCTTCAGTTTGCCCATTTATGCAAATCAGACATGCTGACCATACTGAAGTTGCTTCATTAGCATATCTGATTTGTTTGATTTGATGAATTATTTAATTTATATGCCACTTAATATGTCTAAGCGGTGTATGAAAACCTGAAGCAACAGACAACACACCAAATATTACAAAAAATTATCCATTCATATTCCTTCTGACACACCCTCTCTCTCAGTCTCCTGGTTCTCAGCCAGGATCCAACAAGCTCAGCTCACCCACAAAAGTCTCACAACGAGAAGAATACCTAGAAACAGTAGTCATCACCCTAGTCTCTCACTCTAGACTGGCTTTTTATGGGCAAACGCAAGCTGGACGGTACTTCCTCAGGCTGCTCATAACTGTGTCCTATTCGGCTGCAGTCTCCACACCCAGTTCCGGGTACAGCAGGTTTGTTGAGTTTCCCAGGGAGTCTGGGATGAGAAATGGGGGCCCCTTCCACACACACATCTCTTTCTTTACTCTCTGTCCTCTCCTACTCCTCCAGTTGCTTTCCAACATATTTCCAAAATATAGCTCAACTTCTGCTTCTGCCAGATTGCACATATTGAAGAAAATGGGCAACCAATGATATTCTCAGTACTAAACATAGTTTTCACTTTTGGAAGAATGAATTCAATCATGCATTCTAATTCTTTCTTCTGTGAGTACAAAAGGGCACACTACAACAGTAATGTCACAGAACTGACACTGAATCCATAAATCCCCCCCGCCCCCATCAAGTCGCCTGTAGAACGACTACTTTACTGATGCAAATATGTTCACAGATAATAGGACAAATAGATCTGAAGAAAAAAATGCTTTGATTCTGATTTGTGACACCATTTCAGTACTACTCAGTTCATATAGTAATGTAAACATTTCTAATTTAAAAAAAAATCTAACAAAAAGCATCTTCCATAAGAGAAAAAAAAAGGTGGGTTTCTGTTTTGTTACTGATCTGCTTTCTGACTTTTACATTCAACAGGACACAGTTGATACTAAACATCATATGTGCTGACATACCTGAACATAATTAACATCCACCAAGGCAGAAGCGGGATGTCACAACAGAAGTAGCAATAAACTAAACTACTTGATGCTGCCTCTGTTTACAACATTGTTCTAGTGAGACATGAGTAGAAGATTTCTTTCAGATGTGTGCAATGCATGCAAATACAACTACTTGAACATTTTGGACACTTCAAGGCCACAGCACGAAATGATGGATCTCTTATGACTGATACTGTCATTTGCATGCAAAATTAAAATGTGAAGCCATAACATGCAGTCTGCAATGTGTTACAGTATCTTAATTTAAAGAGACAAATGTATATTCATTTATAAACTGGGAATCATAGAAAATTTAAGCCAAACTTACTGATTGCAAGGAATTAAGGGGGGGGGGCTTCGTTTTTTATTTTCCTCCCCAGGCCCCATCCCTTTCACAAACCCAACTATGGAATATCAAATAAATCTGCCTTCTTTGAGGAATCAGACAGGATGAAATCTATAAGCCACCATGGGAACATATTACATAATAGGAACAAACAAAGGGCAACCTTTTCTTCTAAGATCCATATGGCAGATCTAGGTTTGGATACTCAGTGTTCCCTAAAGAAGGGGAACTCCCAAGGAGAATGGAATATCTGAGTCAAGATCAGCCATGCATGTCTGAAAGACTTTCCTTCAGTTCTCTCCCTCTCTCTCAAGTCTAGTTACTGCGGTCTTCACTAACCAAAAAAGTGCACTTCTCCAAAAACATTTATTAACAGTTTTAGAAAGAGGTAGCAAATTAGAACTCTAGAAGAACCTGTCCAGCAGTTATTAAGTATCTTCATCAGTTACAGCATTAGCTGACTTCTATTATTTACTTAAAATACTTATATCCCATCTTTCTGCTTAACCATGGTTGCTGTAGCTGTGGAACCAGTGTGGTGTAGAACCCAGTGGCCCTACATAAGAAGCCCACACTCCTGTTCAATGATGAAAATCACTGGGTAATTCTGAAGACATCACCATCTCATCTTAAGAGGGTGGTTGTGAGAATAATACATCTGGGCCTAGGCTTCTTGAAAGAAGGATAGAATAAACATTAACACATAAAATAAACAGTAGAAGTAGACAGTAACATCCCCGCCCAACAGGCTGTGTATAGTTTTACACACACACACACACGAGCTTTTCACATACCCTTCCACTTCAGCCCTTCTTACTCTTGAAAGTGGCTTCTGAAATAAGGTGACCCTCTGGAGTGAGATTCAACATGGAATGATGGGGGCTGCATTTGGAAAGGAAAACGAACAACCTCCCTTTCTGCAGCTCACAGCATCTTAACTATTATTGGGTACCTCAGTGTTCATTTATATAAACGTTCTATATGCTGCACGTCAGGAGCAAAACTAGGCTTTATTTTATCCAGGTCAGTCTGGCACCCTCACCATGTGCAATTGCATACACACACACCACACACACACAGGTTGGGAGCCTCAATGGCACCCCTTGGGAGGCTTCATCCAGGGCTAAAAGCACAGCTAGACCCCACCCCTTAACTACGGCACTGCTGCAAATATTGAACATGGGTAGTATACCCTCCATGATATTGAATTATTCCATTGTTTCCATGAGAGAGACTTCCACTAGAAATTACATATGTGCTTAAAAGGTAGTAAAACATTTCCACCAAAAATGCCGATGAAAGACTCTAATGATACTATCCCTGCTATATATAAGAAGTTAAAATACTGACAGAAGCCAGCTCTACTCAGCACAGCACAATAGCAGTTTTATGAGCAGAAAACCATCTGAAAGCCTTTATAAGGTTGGGCTGCTATCATCACACGGATACTAGCTGGAGAGAAGAATCTGGTAATCAGTTGCATTTATTTAATAGCAACCATACTTAGCAACCATCTCCCATAATATTAAGAATGCAATATAATTATGTAATTCATACAGCAAGCTCCATATAATTAGTACATTATGTACTTTTATTTAGAAATGTGTTTCTTCTTTACTATTTTAACTTTCAAAAATTACACACATTTCATTATTTTCCTTAGCCCAAATAAATTTGTACTGAGTTTTGCTTTCATATTTTTTAAGTGAACATACACCACAAGGTGTCTCCATTGGCTTATTTGCTTAAGAAATGAATCAGTGATGAGTTAATTAATTAATTATTTTATTTATATCCTGCCTTTCTCCCAGTGCCGGACCCAAGAAAGCTCACAGCATAAATTAAAAGAGATACAACTAAAACATACACAATAAATATGATATTAAAAGCAATTAAGTAACTTTATTAAAAGCAGCACTGTAAATACTTAAAACCATTAAAATGACCATGCACACACACAGAGAGAGACAAAGACACAGAGTTTGAATTGCTTTCTGTCAGGGTACTTGGAAAAGTCCAATGAAACACATGTAATGGGAGACTGGCTAGCCTGGTCAGTTTGGAAGTCATGAGTTTTATTCTTCTAAAGGAGGCAGTAGCAAAGCTTTTACTCAACTGATTAGGGACTGCTCCATTTGTGCACAAGGTTCTGAAGTGGTTAGTCCTCCAACCATTCTTGGATAATGCTGATTATCCGCCCTGTTAATCTCTAACCTCTCGCCTGGTTTGGGATGGAGACTACCCTGTTCACACTGATGAATGATCTATGCTCCCAAAATACAAAGACATATGACCCTATTAATTTTCTTAAAATGTTCAGCTAGATTTGACAGAGTCCATCACTGTATCCTTTTAGTACTGTCTGAGTTAGGAGCAGATGAATCTACTTTTCAATGGTTCTACACTTTCCTGATATCTAAGCTGCATGAATTATATTTTTGTCTCCCATGCCCTTCCAACATCCGAATTCATTCACAGCATATGCACACCATCCTTCAGAGAAGATTCCAGGCCTATTTACATATGAGAGCTTCAACAGAAACAAGACATAGAAATCAGCATAAAAACAAACATTTATGTATCCATATCTACACATACATTTTGGCACCTAAATGTAACAGGAGGGAAAGATTTCCACAAATGGGGCATCATCACATTACTTTCCCTGACCACCACCTCTGATGGTGGAGGAACCTGAAGGAAGACATTGGCAGATGATCTTAACATTTGGACAGGTTGATATGGGATTAAGTGTAAGCCTGTGACCCAAGCTGCTTAGGTTAACACCCTAACCTTGAATAGGACCCTAAAACAAAATATATATATACACGAAAAATATGTTCTCAGTGAGTTGCTCCAATGAAGTCTTGAAGCCACATTCTGTATTGGTTTCTGTTTCCAAGAGGTTATCAGGAGATGGATGGCTGTGGCCTGGCTGTCCCTATCCAGGAGTGGCTGCATTTGGTTTACCAACCTCATCTAGTAAAAGACCCTGCATGTCACTGAAGACACTGGGCCTCCAATGTCAAATCTGTATCAAGGAACATCCCTAAACGACAAGTCTGCAAAACTGATCCTTCAGGAGGAGTGCAACCTCATCCAGAACAGAATCCCCCCTCCCCAAAAAAGAAACGCCCAGCCATAGTACCTCTGTTTTACCAGGGTTTTCAGTTTATTGATCCTCATCGAGCCCATTACCAATCTTATGCATAGCAATTTAATCACCTGAACTGATTTGGGGATTTCAGGATTCTTAACTGCATTATAGTTTATTCAGGTGAGAACCTATGTTTAAAAATGTTATTGAGATTAAAAATTATTCTTAAGACTTCTCAAAGATTTTAAATTCAAAATCTGTAAAAACGCTATGGGAAAATATTTTGAAGAAAGCAGACTAAAGCATTCATTCGCTTGTCCTTTGACATTCCTTTTCTCCCAACATTACAGTGTAATTTCCTCTCAAAGGTATTCTTTATCACTGGAGATTAAAGACACATTCTGGTGCTGTTTGATTTGGCCTTTGCTCAGATAAACAAGTAAACTTCGAGACTGCCGAAGTCAACAATTAGGATCAGGCAAACTGACAGCCCCCAAGATAAAATTAAGCAGGTCACAGTCTGCTTTATTTCATTTTCTTACAAATCCTGGAACATAGCTATAAAGATTTATTTATGCACCATAATTTTGTAAAGAAGGGGTACATCAAGAACCTCAGTGAAATGAAGAAAACTGAACACACAAAGGCACTATTTTCCTTACCCAACAGACTTCATCAATGAAAGAAAAAGCAGCACTCCAGGCTTCCATAAATGCACTCAGCAGTTCACCAATCGTGAGAATGAATCTTTTCCTGATTATACTTACATGTGAAAGACAATAAAGTGAAGGATCCTACTCTTGTTGAACTTGGAGGGGAAAGAACTCTCAGCCCAGAAAAAAAAGAAAGAAGGATCTTGCCCTTCTCCCACTTTTCTGGCATGAGCAGATGGTTTGGGAGGGGAGGGAAGAATCAGCCTCACACCCTGCAGTCAGAACCAAACTTGCTCAGAGCTCTTATTGCTGCTTCTCCAAAGCATGGCACAGCATGAAAGGCCCATCTTCCCTCTCAAGTACAGGACAGAATAGTTCACTCATGTGACAATGGACCAAAACAAGACTCAAAAGCAGCAAGACTCTCTTAGCACCAGGGATGCCAACTTGAATAAATACTGGGTGGGGCTGTTAGTAGATCACAAGACGTCACACACAAACACACACACACACACCATTTGAATGGCAATGCCCACTGACTGGGGCGGGGGGGGGGGCTGGAATATTTTATGGGGCGGGGAGCGAAAGGACTTTGGCCCTAGGAGTTGACTCCTATGTTTCTGAATGTGCCTCAGGCAATGAGAAGGGAGTAAATGATCCCATCTTTCCAGAGCACTAGACTAAGGACTTGCTACTAAAGGCAAAACTTGTAGCCTTCTAGAAAACCAAGAGTTCCCAACTCCTTTTCCTCCTTTCTAAAACATATGCAACAAGGAAAAATGGAAATTTTGATGTGCACATATGGATTGGACCAGAAAATGGATTGCATTTCAGAATCATTATACATCTGGAAAACTTCCATTGTAACATCTAAAGAAGTGTTTCATTAGGAACCAGTTCCTGTGTATATTAGGAGCCAATTCCCATGTATGTTCAAGGAATAGCTATTGAAATTACTTCAGTGGACATATATACTAATGAAAATGGTTCAGCGGAATGATTCACTCATGTAGCCTGTTTCAAAACCATACCATCAGTTTATTTACGAAGAACCAAATTCAATATTGTTCTTGAACAGGATGTCGTGGATATAACCACACATTATTTTAACTACATTTTATTAAATTTCTTATGTATAAAATCATTTGTGTGCCTCTTTTTGGGCATCTCCCACCTACTCCAATATCATAAAAACAATGCAATCTAAAAAGTAACAATGGTATTAATAACCTAAAACACAGGATACTTAAAACCAATCACAAACATCAATACCCCTTCTAAAATAAATAAGGTCATTACTTAAGGAAGTTAGGAAAAAGTGGTCTGGAAAAGATGGGCTTCAAAAGACCATTTCAAAAATTTGCAGCTCTGAGGCTATCTGCACCTCTTTGGGGAGGTAGTTCCACAATGTGACGCCACCCACAGAAAATGTCCTATAATGCAATGTGGGAAAAGTGTGATGTCTACGAGCTGCAGTAAGCTTTAGGCTTGCACACTCCATCAACAAAGCTAGGACGAGTTAGGATGCATTTGCTTCCACTTTTAGTTGAAAGACTGTCTTCACCCATATGTAGGGTTGCCACAAAGTTGTAGAGCTTTTTTTAAGAAGACCCCAAGATTGTTGAGCAGGCATGGGCAAGCAAACATTCTAGCAAGAAGGAATACGCACTCAGCAGAGGGGGGCACAGAGGCAGGCAGGCAGACAAAAGGCAGGAAGGCTGTCCTTTCCCAGTGTTGTAAAACAAATAAATGGAAAGGTCTTCTTTTCTTACAAAGAAGCCTCTTCTCTGTCTGATGGAGTGCCATATCAACAACAGAAGTGTTCATCACTGTTTCCTTTTTTAAAAGTAAAATAATAAGTATGTTTTTAAAATGCAAAATTATTGGAGGTCTTGGTTTTATTGGATTGTTGAATTTTTAGCTACAATTACTTATTGCATCTTAATGCTAGAGCCAATAAATAAGTATAATTAAATCATAATTATAACTGGGCTGGATGCCTTTCTATTTTATTTTATGCTGGTTCTTATCTGTTCTTAACATTTAGTTGTGCATGTGTGTGTGTAACCCTGTTGTTCTCTATATTACATAGTGTCATGGCACTGTCAGGCAAGGAATGTCCAGTGGGAGGAATTAGCTCTTTATTGTCAAAAGTGCACTTACTAGTTAGGGAAAGGCATGTTCATCAGTCCTACATCTCTCAGCTACTCCTAGGTGTGCACCTGATGAGGCAGTTGCAGCAACAGAAAGGCCCCACCCCTGATCTCACCTTATGTACCCCTCCCCCCGCCCCCCCACCAAGCTATGCACAACCAGAAACAGACTACGCTTATGTGTAACCTGTTTCTGCTCCTTCTGCTTCAATTCTCTTCTGGTTCTGGGAGACAGTGGGGCAGGAGAAGAAGCCCTTGACTTCTATACCCACCTGACCTCTCCCCCTCACCTCCTGTATGCCACCTCCTCCTGTTCTTTACTCTCCAATCTTGCAGATTCTCCTACCTCTGACTCTCATCTCCTGGCTGTTACACATTCCCCAGATCACTGATCCCTTCTTCCAAGTCAGTCCCCAGCCCCCAATGCCAACTCATAAGTATCCAGCCACCACTCCTCAGTGTCCAGCCATGCCCTGACACATACCAATTGCTGAAAGCTTCCTTGGTAGGGTTTGCATCCTGAAAAAGCAGTGTATAACTATTTTAAATAACTAACTAAATAAATTAGTCTTCCAATTCTATGGTAATCTTATTTGTGATGTTTGGGTCACAACAATGAATACCATATTGATGACTGTCTTTCTAGCCTAACAGTAGCGTGAAGCAGGTCAAACTAATCAGGGTAACTGCTTTATTACCATGAAACATATAATCCCTCTAAATGTTTCCTGCAGTGCAAAAACATTGTCAGCTGCAGGGTGATAACACTTTGAGCAACTGCTGATCAGCATTATAGCTGCTCGTCATCTGCTATTCACAGCAGATTGATTTATTTATGCTGAAGGTATTCTGGAGACATACTACTGAAATTAAAATCCTAAACATTTTCCTGTTTCTGTGTATTTCACCACATTTGTATATTTCACCACATTTGTTGTAAAATGTATAAAGGCATTTAAAGGAGAATTTAGTTCTTTTTCTACTGTGATTACCAATCCCAATGCTTTCCTCTAAAAATGAAATAGTCCAAGATAAAAATAACATATAAAGACACTGTGGCTTTGACAGTCCCTAGACTGCTGCACCCATTGCAGCGTTGTTCCAACAAGGCATGAATTGCCAGTAGTTATAAAGATTACATTATAATACTTACTCACTGCATACTAATTCTATATCTGTAATTTGAAAGCTGTTTGGCATGAAGTCTTATTTCAAACACACCAGGTCACTGATATTTTGGCCTGTGAGTACTGCTATGTTGACAACTGATCCTGCACAGCACTTTTCCAGGTGTAAACACAACCTTGGGCAGATGTGAAGTAATGCAGGATCAGAGGCAGTTCCTATCAGGGTGTCAGTTTATCAGTGGTTTATGAAACATTCTCCCTATTTTTCAATTTTTATTTAGACCCTAACATGAAAACTATCCAAAATTCTTCAAAACTTGCTTGAAGTAAAAAAGAGAGAAACTATCTAGAGAAACAACACTTGAAAGTAGGCAAAATTTAAGCCTTTCATTTTTCTGTTGCACTGGGACAAAGAGCAGTCACATCCACCCACCCAAAGAAGCTGCCATTGTTACCTTTGGCACAATGGACAACATATAAACAGCAAGGGAGCAAGAAAAGGCATCTGGGGCTGTAAAATAATCAAAGGAGGCTATCTCAGAGTAGCACCAATAAGAATAGCATGGGCTGTGTATCTTAATGTATTGTTCTGTTGCTGTTCAGGGACTGTTAGTTAAATGTTGATGCTACTGAATTTTTTTATATTTGTTGATTTATCATTATGAGTTTGTTGGCGTTAATTTATTTATATTTTTTATCAACTTTATATTACTTGTATATTTGATACAGTTGTACTGATTGCGCCATACTTACTTTCTGTGCTTGAGATGTCCTTTCAGAGAGAAAACACTTCCTGAGATTTTTTTCTGTAATCTTCAATGCAAATCATTTCAAACTGAAATATTAGCGAGTCACAATGCTCTTTAAGTGATTTCCATTAGACATTTTCAAGCACCTGACGGCCACACATCTTCTAAAAAAACTTTCTAAGATTTAAATCTTTAAAATCTTTAAAATTTCTGATCCTTTCCACTTTCTCAAACTGGCACATGTCCTTACATTTCAGCATTGCTGAAACATTTCAGCAATCCTAATATACAGATTGCACTATAAAATGTTCTGATGACAAAATTAGGAACGTTTGCTTTATTCAATTAGACCCTTAGAAAAATGTAAGTCACCTCATTAATAAGGCAGAGCTTCAATTTGTCTTCAGATCATGCTAAAGAAATGTGTGCTTTTAAAAGCTATCATCCTAGCAACATGTCAGAAAGATAACTGGTACTAAAAGGTTAGCACCTCATAAATGCTTCCGACAGCTACTTAACAGGAATCCCATTCTTACTATTTATCTGCTGCAAGTTAGTAGTATGATTATGTAGTCTAAAACAACACAACTTCCTTTTTATGCTAAGATACATAGAACTAGACATAAGATACATAAGCCTGTAAAACAAACAAGGTTTATTCTTGAAAGACCTTTAAACAAGGAGACAGCCAAATATTACAGTCATATGATGGTTTGACGTTACATGAACACTCTCAGGCTTTTGTGCTCCCTTCCCTCCTCCTTAAGCAGTCTGAAGCCCTGCCTCCCTGCCTTTTTCATTCAAACTAGATTGACAATGATTTGCTGCAAACACCCTCCCCCCCCCGCAAAATAAGAGAACAGTGTGTGCACCTAAGGTTTGTTCATGCAATACCAAACTGATTATTTGAAGTTATGTGTGAGCCGAACTGCTAAGTGCTACCCTGAGCAGAATAATTTTCATCATACATATGAGCACAAGAATGGAGAAAGAATGTAGCCCATTTCCTTTAGTTTTACAGGAATATATGTATGGCTTGACATCAGAATCCATGTTCACTCTTCCAATTTCTACCAGAGAACTTAGAAAAATGACAACTACAAAAGGTTTGGTTTCTCATGTCTAACAGTCTTCTCCATACAGTGGTACCTTGTGTTATGTACGTCCCCCTTATGAATGCTTCGGGTTACGCGCTCCGCTAACCCAGAAGCAGATAGATGCCCCTTGTTGCGAACTTTGCCCCAGGATGCGAGCAGAAGTTGCACTCAGGTGGTGCGGCAGCAGCGGGAGGCACCATTAGCGAAAGTGCACCTCATGTCACGAGCTGTTTCCTGTTACGAATGGACCTCTGGAGTGGTTTAAACACACTGAAAATTGTGACTGTAGTCTAGAAAGCAATGGTAGTGCCCTCTAGTCTACTGCTGTAGTTATTTAAACAGAAGCCTTTTTGCGTATGTGTGCATGACACACCTACACTTGTGTATGTATACATATACACATTCATGTACACCACAAAGCAGTATTTGAATCAGAACATGTGGTCACTCGTGTGTATGTTATATAGATTCTTAACAGGCTAAACAGTATTTGCAACCAGCAGAGGTTTTTATCACCAAATGCTTCCAAGGCAGTTGGAAAATTGGAAAACACACTAAAACAATAAACAGAAACACACAAATTAATATAAAGGACCATAAAGGCGGCAGATCTAATAATAAAACCATAAAACAGGAAGGTCAGTAGACGAGAGAAAGGAGAACATGAGAACACTGCATGACAGCAAAAATGCAACTAAAAAGAGAAAAAGTGGCTGAGGGCACAAAAGAACAGACTTACTCTGGCACTAAAAAAATTAACCAAAAATGTGTCAGGTAAGCATATCTGAATAAGTATTTCTATGGTACAGGCTTTACCACATAAATGAGTGTGCTGCAAAGTAAGCTGATTCATTGCTTGCTACAGTCTCAAATGTTCCTCAAACCTAAGAAACACTAACAGCAAAGCTCTTAGTTTATGTCCCACAAACCTTCCCTCAGTGCACAAACAGTCCAATGCACTTCATCTGGAACTGAACTGCTAACATTAAAAGAGCACACTTATGCTCACACTTGTCTTCTCTGCCTGAGCAATTTCCTATGGCATTTGACAGTATGACAACAGCCTGCTAGCAGACACAATGGAGTCACACTTCCTCCCTGAACTAACTTGACCCTGGAAAGATGCTGTTGGGGGATAACTCACTGCTGGGACAATTCAGCCAAAATGTGTTCCAATTTTTAAAAACCGAGATCTAGCAGAGGGAGCTCTTGCAAAAGTAACATAAAACAGTGTGATGGAATTTAAGGCATCTTACATTAGCACTGGAATAGGCAATAAACTTTAAAGGCTTGGGGATATAAAGTCCAATGGGTTGCAGTATGAACATTGTGCTTTATTAGGCTTTTCAAATATCTTGCAGAACACAGCCTTCTAAAAATATTGTTTCTGCAGCAGTTCAAGATCTGATACCATACCTGCTGATGAGGCAAAAGAAGGTGGGGGGAGGGAGCAGCAGCAGCTAACAGCTCACACAGCGGTGTAACTATCCATATGCAACTATCCAGCACCCAATAGGATTAAAAATCCCAGCTGAATACAGAGTGATAAATGCTGGTATATTTGGACATTAAAGACAAGCCAAAACTGAAATTATTCTACAGCACCAGATCCAAATGCTAGACAAAGACCTGTAATTACAGGGATATATAGTAAATTGTTTCTGTCCAGAGAAGCAGCAGAGCGCTGTACCAGCTATACATATGCCTTCCAGAAGCAATATCTGGTTTCAGATCAGGGGATTTAGAAGTAGCAGTTTTTAAGCTCTATGACATCAGGGCTACATCAGAAAAGGCAGAGAGTGAGTTTATTACCGTTGCCTTGCTATTTCTTCCATTAAAAGTCCCTAGCTTAGTGCAATGTGACTAGTGAACACAAAACACAAGCCTGAAAGGTCTCTGACCATTAAGACATTATGTAAGGCCCTTTAAACAAATCTAAATGCTGAGAGTCTTTAAACACAACACATTATTTATGAAATGCGAGTTTATAGTTTTTGTGTGGACTTATAATTGAGTTTTTGATGTACTAAATAAAGTACAATGATTAATTAGCCCAAGCATAATGCTATTATATAAGCACTTCCAGTTTTAAGTTATGAAGTCACCAAAACAAGAGGCCATGTGTTGTTCAAAATAAAAATATTTTCCATCTTTAATATGGTAAACTCCAGCACATGGTCTGAGAGGTAACCTACAAGCTAGTTAAGCTGAAGAATTGTATGGGGAAATTGCCTTGTTGTTTAAATCTCAAGATTTGCAACAAGCATTTAATACAACTTTTAAAAACCTCCAGGGCACCAGTGAGGTGAAGCTCACCCATGTCCTCTATTTTCACAAAAGTATACTGTACTTCATAATGCAGCAGCTGGGTTGTTGAGGCATCCCGTGGACACCATATAACACCTCTGTTGAGGGAGCTACACTGGCTGGCAATATGCTACCAGGCACATTTCAAGGTTTTGCCTTTAAAGCCCTAAGAGCTTTAAGCCCTTGCCCTTCACATCTCTGCCCAGCATCTGCACTCTTCAGATGGGGCACTGCTGAGCATTCTGCATGTCCCACAGTTGCGTTTAGTTTAAGAGTTTTTGAGAAGGTTGCGTGTCGAGGTCCCCAAGCCACCCCAAATAACTCACACATCACACAGAAATTTTTGTTTAAGGTTTTTGGCATAATTTTGGCCACAACTTTATTAAAATACAAAAAATGTGAGTGGTTGCTTAGGTATTGGTTGCGACTATCTGCCCCCAGCGGGGACAGACTGACATTTCACAAGCCTGCGAAAGTCAGAAAAGGGGAATACATTTTGGGGATAACGACGGAGCAGGGAACCTGCCCTCAGCCCTCCCCAAATGCAACCAGGGGCTCTTGCGTGGCCCTAGCCCCTTGACAGGGTTCGGACAAAAGCAATGATGAGCCCCTGTATTCCTTTAACGGAATACCCTTGCAGCAGCAGCATTAGAGGGGCAGGCACAGCCAATCCATGCCCCTCAACCAAACAAACCAAAAACCAATGCCTATCTGCAACCTTACAAGTTGTGACGATTTGCTACGCAGTAGGCAAAAAACAAATGGCCCCAGCCAATCAGCCAAATGGACAAAATTCCTACTGGGCCCCTGCCCCAAGAGCAGACGACCCCATGACAGGCATAGCAAGGTCAATGAGAACAACCCTAAATATAGGGAGGGGGGACGGGCAATCTGATGCACGGAGCAAAAAGAGGAAGCTCTACACCTCGTGCAGGGAGTTTTAACGTTTCTAGCTGTCAATCACAAAATGGCAACATTAACTTCCTGAATAACATAAATGTAGCAGGCGGTGCTTTTCTTCTAGAAAAAATGGTGCTGGTACTTGTACTCACCATGAAGTTGTTGCAGTAAGTGTCATACAGTTAACCAGTGCTTTTCTTGTAGGAAAAGAAGTGCTGGTGCTGAATACCCTTGAGTACCACCAGAAAAAAAAGCACTGGTGAAAGGAATGAAAACTCTAGATTCCCTGAGGGCTTAGTACTGCATTTTTCTCCATCTGTTCTGCCACCCTGTAGCATGGTATTTACCAGCAATGCAAAAGCTTGGCTAAGGCAGGAGATGACATTTAACAACTGTCTGTTACAAAATCCATTATCTGCATTTGGACATCCTCGAATGTCAGAAGGAAAATGCACCAAGGTGACCTTGTTTCAGTATGTTTGGATCTTACTTTCCCATTATCCATTAATAAAGGGTCTAAAAGAAGCGGATAACGGAGTATGATTTGGGTAATGGGGGAATCTGCTTCGGCATTATACAAAACAAAGGTTGGACATAGTGGCAACCATCCTAGAGAGTTCTCTCTCTCTCTCTCTCTCTCTCTCTCTCTCACACACACACACACACACACACACCCAAACACCCCATATGAATACCGCACAATTTTCCCTGCCCAGGCTATGCCCAGGTTTTCGCATTCAGGTTTTTACATTCCGTGCTGCTTTAATGGCTTCAGAATTCAAGGTGTGATGCCAACCACTAAGTTTCATAGAGTTGTAAAAAGGTAAAAGTACCCCGACTGTTAGGTCCAGTCGCGGATGACTCTGGGGTTGTGGCGTTCTAATGTGACATGCGCACACACACACACACACACATGAGACAGACAGAGAGAGAGAGGTCACAGTGAATGACTAAGAAAGTAACAGAGCCAAATGTAAGGATATACTGTATAATGGTCCCTCCAATGGCACTGAGATATTATGTCACATATATGCAACTCCTCATGGTTTATGGTTTCTAATTTTAAGAAACACCACAAAGCATCTGAAATTTACAGACCCATTGTGCACAGTCCCATGTGAGGCTCCATGATTTATTTTCCAGGCTTCAGCTAGCATATGAGATTTTAAACTTTGATTTCCACATCCTAGCTGAAATTTATATACTGAGTTAAACCAAATGAAATACCAAAAAAACCCCAGAAAGGCTGTTGTTGATGAAACAATGCCTGCTAATCTGCAGTCTAATTGCCCACTTGCAAAGCAAGGGCAATTGTGTCAAGAAAATGGGAGCCAGATGAATTTGCATATGACCTACTCAACCCAACTAAAGTGAGGATAGAGGAGACTAGATCCTAAATCCATGGTAGCCAACATAGCATAGACTAGCTGTTTTCAGACTCCAAATCCCACCAGTCCCAGCCTGAATTGGCAATGGCCAAGAATGACAGCGCACATGGTCTGAAGGGTACTCAGCTAAATGGATCAACGGTCTGATTCAGTATAAGAAAACTTCATCTATAAAATACTCTTGTCAGTGGCAGGACTATATGTAAAAGCATAGAACTGCCTGAAGAGTTCAGCTTAATAAGGATTTTTTCTAAAGTTTAGAGAAAAAACAGTCAAAGATATCTCCTCTGAGGGTTGTTAGAAATGGGACACTCTTTTCCACTCCATTTCAGTTATATTTTCTCATCCATCTGGATTCATATCTCACAGAAGAAACACAGGAACTGCACTTCTGCTGTGGTGAAGTTCATATGACTTGGCATAAGCAGTAGCCAACTTCTGTCTACATTTATAAGCTACTGCAGTAGCAGATTTCAAAAGAAGCAGCTAAAACCCATAAAATGTCATCATTTATCTTGATCACTTGCACCACTGTATTTATACAACCTTAACTGTGACAAGTTGGAAATACGGACTCCAGATATTATTATTAATAATAATAATAATTAAGTTTATTTAAATGAATCTGCAAAAAAACCAATGCATGTAGCAACTGAATACTAACATGATTCATTAGCTTAATAAGAACTAGTCTACATGGTAGCAGAACACAGTTCAAATATATGTTGGCATATTTCAGGGGTTGAACTGATTTTGTTCCTGAACATCTCCCCTTTTACAGATCTACTTTTACAGTGTAAGTTGTCATGTCACCCAAAAAAGCTGTTTTCCTACTTTCCTAATGAACTTTACTCCCCCAGTTATATTGCTGGACTGCTGCCTTTAAAAAAAAAACCACCTATGAATAATTGCATAAACTGTATAATTAAAGGTTGGGAGAAGAATGAACAAGGCAATCTAAAAAATAAACAAATGACAGCAAACCAGGTAGGCTTATATTGTACCCAGAAGAACAGAGACTGTGCAACCCAACACATGAGAAATGTTGGTACCACAATTTAGTTGGGTAGCTTAAAGCAAGACTGCAACCAATAACCAACGCTGACATGCTTATAGAAAATATAATTGTTTGGACAAGGGTATGAATTTTCATTTGTTCTGTAAAGATTAAACTTAACTACATCATTGTGTAAGATATGAAACCATATAAAACCATGTAAAATCGTTAAAAGATGGTGACCAAAAGAAAACACACCAGCAGCAACACACAAATAGCGATAAACATCCGCTCAAAAAACATCTGTTAGTGACTGAATTTGGGGAGGGAAACCAAAAACAGGAAGTTTACGCTTATTTAAAATAATCTTTCTCTTGCATGCCACTACAACAGTGTATATGGTCAATGAATTTATATAAAAGTTGCAGTCCTCAGAGATGTAATCCCACAAACACAGTAAATAGGACTACATGCAGAAGAGAAGTTTATAATACTGCTTCCAGCTCTCTGAAAATGTTTTATTAGCCATGGAACACACATTCATATTTCCTGTCCCAATAAGCTCTTTAGTGAACTTGTTTTGCTTGTATCTTGGAAATGTTGGTGCGAATGTGCCGTAGTGGCTGCATTGCAGTGAAAGATGTATGTGTGTTTTGGTGAAAGAGAATCACAAAAAGTATGGAACAAGAGGGAGACAGATTAAAATTGCAGAGCTTTGAAAAATTAAAAAACAGAGTACGAGATTGGCTCCATTATTATCAAATAATGGAGGCATATAATTTGGACAAAAAATTAGGCTTCCAGGTGGAAAAATCAAAATTGGAAACAGAATTGTTAGACCCTAAAGTTAAGAATTTGTCAAGAATGTATAACTTGCTGCTGAAATGGAATACTCAAGATGAAACGGTGAAATCTGCTATGATTAAATGGGCACAAGATGTTGGACATAATATTATGATGGCTGACTGGGAACAGTTATGGACCACTGGTATGAAGTTTACGGCATGTAATGCCTTAAAAGAGAATTTAATGAAAATGATTTATAGGTGGTACATAACACCAGTCAAGCTTGCAAAAATTTACCATTTGCCCGATAATAAATGTTGGAAATGTAATGAAATTGAAGGTACATTCTTTCACATTTGGTGGACATGCCCAAAGATTAAGGCATTCTGGGAGATGATCTATAATGAAATGAAAAAGGTATTTAAATATACCTTTCTAAAGAAACCAGAGACCTTTCTCCTGGGCATGGTAGGCCAATTGGTGCCAAAGAAGGATAGAATTTTTTTCATGTATGCCACAACAGCAGCAAGAATACTTATTGCAAAGCACTGGAAGACACAAGATCTACCCACCAGGGAAGAATGGCAGATGAAGTTGATGGACTACATGGAACTGGCGGAAATGACTGGCAGAATCTGAGACCAGGGAGAAGAGTCGGTGGAAGAAGATTGGAAAAAATTTAAAGTATATTTACAGAAATACTGTAAAATTAATGAATGTTAGAAGGATGCTGGAACGAAGCTACATGGCTTTAGCAGAAATGTTGTAAAGAATTAAGTAAAAATAGATTGTTAATGGACCAAAGTGGAAAATTTAAGGTTAGAATGTTTTAAGTTAAATTTTAGAATGAAAATTGAGAAAGATGGAAAGGACTTGCTGAAATAGCTAATTGAACTAGAATACAAAAAAGGGAGGTGTGAGGAGGTCGATGAAACAAGTATATGAAAGGTAAAGACATGGAAAAGTTGGATGTGTTTTTAAATGTTTTTTGTTCTGTTTTTTCGTTATTTTATTGTATTGTTTTTTTGTTTTTTGTTTTTGTTGTTTTTTTGATGTATTGTAAGGTATTGTTTTGTTTTGTTTAATTCTTTATTGTTCTCTTTCTTTTTCTGTAACTTGTAAACTCATAATAAATATCTTTTTTTAAAAAAGAGAGAATCACAAAAAGTGAATTACTGTATTTTTTGCCCTATAGGATGCACCGGCCCATAGGACGCACCTAGTTTTTTTGGGGGGGGGAAATAAAAAAAAAATTATTCCCCCAGCCGCAGCTTCAGCTCGCCCCGCGCTCCAGGCAGCAGGCTGCTATCCGCAGCCTAGGGAGCCCTGCGGGAACTCCAGCAGGGCTCCCCAGGCTTGCGGATATCTGCCCGAAGCGCGGGGCGCTCTGCTTCAGCGCGCCCCGCGCTCTGGGCAGCAGGCTGCTATCTGCAGCCTAGGGAGCCCTGCGGGAACTCCTGCGGGCTCCCCAGGCTTGCTGATAGCTTCCTGAAGCCTGGAGAGTGAGAGGGGTCGGTGCACACCGACCCCTCTCGCTATCCAAGCTTCAGCGAAAGCCTGCATTCGCCCCATAGGACGCACACAGATTTCCCCTTCATTTTTGGAGGGGAAAAAGTGCATCCTATAGGGCGAAAAATACGGTAATGCAGAGATAATCAATGGGTCCTCCAGATCTGGAGGTGATGGGAGCCAGGGCTGTCTTTAGCATATTTGCCACCGGGTTGCAAAGATCCGCCCAGCACCCCCCTGGGGGGGCAGATCAAAGTTGTTGAGCTTTCTTTAGGGGCACAAGTTTAAGTTGTTGAGCTTTTAAGGAGAGGGAGCAGCAAAAACCGCTAACATGAAAAAATAAAAAGCAGCAGCGAAAACTCCGTCTTCCGTTTTTGCAATCATGCAAAAATGAAAGACACCACTAGGGGGCGCTGCCAGATACATTTATTCTGCAGCTCTTCCGCAAAAGAGAACGGAAATGACCCAGTGATCACGGATAGTTAAGAGCTTAGGCGGCAGGTGCCTGGCAACCCCCAGAATTCTGCACCCCTTGCACCCCTGGGTAAAGACGGCCCTGATGGGAGCTGGAGTCCAATAACATCTGGAGGGGGTTGTGTTGATGATCCCTGAGTTAACTGTAACATTGCATTAAGACCTTATCTATGCGTAGCGGCAGACTTGGATCTCTCAAATTTCAGTGGCGTCCTTTGCGATGTTAAAATTCACACCCCCCCTCTCGGGCTCTGTTCTACATCATTGTTGCAGTGCCCCCTGTGCACTCAACGCGGCCGAACTGCTTGCACTACCGTAAAACCACCTCTGTCTGTGCACTGAGGAGGATGGATTGGCCACATTCATGATATGCATGTGATGTAGCCTACTTCCTGATTCCACCTCCTCATAAAGTGATGGCCATCAAGAAGGAAAGATGGTGGAATTTGGGTATGTTGTTTATGTGTATACCTTGATTAAAAATGCTACTTCAGGTGTGCAACAGCAGACAAATAGTACAGGACTTAGTACATCCTATCTCTCTGGCCAAACATGCAAACCATCCCAAAGATATTTCAAACTGGTTTCTTCTTCCATGAGAATTTAAGTAGCAACAGTAACACCACGTCTGCATTACAGTTTGTGGAAGGTCCTAAGAGGAAAGAGAATAAACGCATACACACACACATTGCAGCAGCAACAACAACAACAACGAAGAATGCTCAACACAAACTTCAACAGTTCCAGTAGAGACTCTGTATGAAACCAGTGGGCATATGCACAGTTCTAGTTGTCAATTAGAAAAAGTGCATTTAAAAAGTTGTTATTGGATTTTATCTTACATTTTAAGATCATGTTTAGGAATCTTTCTGAGTCAGCTCCATCAACACTTTCACCGACTCTTTTTTTAAAGGCCACAACTGTTTTAGAATAGGGACTGGCTTTTCAATAGCGTATGAGGTTCTCCTTCCACCTGAGGCACATATGCAATCCAAGTTAATAAACATGGTAATCAGGGGCATGCATAAGATGTGTGGCATGGTACAATTCTAAATCAACATTTATAGAGTGTTCATGGCTGTTTGCAGTGACTCATCTGTCATTGTTTTCACAGTAAGTTGACATTAGCAGTGAATGTTTTTATGTCAACAAATTCTCTCTCTAAAGTGTCCTGATTCGGAAAAATCATGTCTTGGACTGGAAGAAACATCAGCAACATAACAAATTTCAATCTCAAGGCAATGTCAGTACATTTATGAATAGCAGTAATAGCAAAGGAAGGGAATTTGGAACAGAAACATTTATAGCAAATACAGGCATCAGCGATAAATTCACAAACATAATTAATTAGCAGTTAGCTGCTCAATAAACATTTAATTATTGTGTTTTTTAAACTTTAGATATGTAAAAGCCACATGATTTTTGGTTAGAAGAAGGTCCAGGGAGAGCCATAAACACAGAGGACACCATAAACAAATCTAAATTAGCTTGGTAAATAAACAGACTCTTGATATATGTATCCAGACAATGTTTAGCCTTGTGAATTATCAAGTTTGAGTCATGCATCCAAAGTCAAACAAAGACATTTTCACATGTAAAACTACGTATTTTCCCCTTTAAAACCTGTACAGATCACTCCATACAACTTAAAGAAAATAATTATCAGTTCTTCAAACAATCTGTAATTCAAAAAATTGAGCTCAACCTGGCTCAAAACGAGAGTGCCCAGTTCAAACTAAGTGGGACCAAGTCATGCAGTTCATTAGAGGAACTGGGATGTTTAATCCCAGGCTGTACATGCATTATGCATCCAATGTGCTAACGCTGCTCGTTTGGGAAGAAGTGTACACACAACCATAGCCACAATCCATAGCTATCTTATATCTACCCTGCCACATCTTATGAAATGCTTCATTTTGTTACATTTCCCCAAAGACCAACTTTGATCTGAGCTGAGAAAAAGAATAACCTAACAGTGTTTTAAACTAGTAACATATAAACAGCCTCAATCTCTTCCCCTTTTTTGAATACTGTACATTACAGGAACTGAGATCTAGTTTCTGAGGCTTCATCAGACATGTGGTGTGAAATGGGAACCCATGGATCTCACTAGAGGGGAGAGTCCCACTTCAGTTATTAATATAGAAATGGAAGCAATGCTCATTGATGCACCTGCCTTCCCTGAATCTATGTAACATGCTAATTGGCATTATTCCATATACAGTGGTACCTTGGTTTACAAACTTAACCCGTTCCGGATGTCTGTTCTTAAACCAAAGTGTTCTTAAACCAAGGCGTGCTTTTCCATAGTAGCAGAGGGCTCAATTTACAAATGGAACACACTCAACAGGAAGCAAAACATGTTCTTATTCTAAGGCAAAGTTCACAAACCAAAACACCTACTTCCGGGTTTGCAGCATTATTAATCCAAGTTGTTCATAAATTAAGTTGTTCTTAAACTGAGGCACCACTGTATAGTGCCATCCACTCCAAACAAATCATACTGATCCCTAAGCCATCAAGTCAGTTTTGAAATATCAAATTTTCCAGAAATGCAAAATTGCCACAGGGGTCTCACTCTAAAATATTTTACAGCAGGGGTGGGAAACTGTGATTTGTTGGACTATAGCTCCCATTGTTCTTAGCCATTTGCCATGCTGGTTGGGGCTGATGAGAGAAGGGATTCAACAACATTTGGAGGGCCATAGATTTCTTCTTCATGGAGCAACATGGCGATACTACTTCCCAATATTTGATTTGGCATGTACCTATAGCTCAGTGTATGCAATCCAATAAAATTATGTTCTATTTTTGCACAGTTTTCAGCTGTTCTGCCATAGCCACTAAAGGTCTAATTAGAGACAATAATGCCATATTCTATTTTCAAGCCCAAACAGTTACTGAAAAGCTGTCATAATATTTTGTCCTTGCTCATCTCTCCTGGAGCAGGCCATGAAAGTGTATCCTTATCTCAGGTCAAATGTTTGAATCACAAAAACCACCCACGAGTTTCCTTATTGGTAACTAATCAAATCAAATCCTAGTGAGGGAAACCGAGTCTGGTTCACATACTACAATTTCCCAAACTGTGTCTTGCTGGAACTGCACGAATTTGTGGATTCCTGGAGAAGAATCTGTAGCTGCTTTGCTCTTCCCCAGTCTTTTTCACTCCCAAGCCATACCTTGGCTTAAGTCAGCATGGTGCAGGAGCAGCTCAGAGCTTCTCTCCAGTAGCCCCCCACATTTGCACAGTCCTTGTCTTACTATGATGTACAAAGCAGGCCAGTGTAAACCTTCTCACTGCAAACCTCAACATGAAGTCACAAGGCCAGTGCCTTTGACCCCTTTCCTGAAGCCCAGGGATGGAGGTCTATTTGGTATACATAAATTGCCTGCATAAAATACAGCCAGGCTTTTAGAAAACAGAAGCATAGCCCCTTTCCTCAGCAAGTGGAATAGTCAGTATTTTCTTTGGCATTCTGGTCTGTTGCTGATATACCCTTTAGGAAAACCACAACAGTGTGGAGGTGAAAAGTACAGTTCAATATAGATATACGGTAGTTTAGTACACTCAGCAAGTAGTTAAAGTAGTTGCAGAGCTGCAGAAATCCCCAAGCACTGTGCCAGCCTCACTAGAAATTAAATGTGATGTTTAGCAACTTATATTTCCATCACTTTCCCAAAACTAATGTAATCTTTTCCCCTCTAAAGGATTGTTCCTTAAGTTTAAGCTATACATAAATACAACTAGATACTTCAACAATTTCTAACTTCATTATAATTCTTTTCCCCTATAGATTTCTAACTCAGAGGCAAAGCACATTTCCCCGAATTCATAGGCATATGGTCTGAGTGGAAAGAAACAAGAGATGCAAGCATGTAACATTTGAGATAATCTTTTTTCCAAATCTTCCTGCACAGTTTTGAAGTTCATTAATAGTGCTTGTATGTCAGCAAGGGTATGACAGCATAGAGATAATCCACTTCGTGTTCAGTTTTTATCTTCTCCATAGCACTTTTAGCACACAAAGTCATTTCAATTGTTTACCTTTTACTGATCCTTGCAAATAGTGAAGTAGGTAATGACTTTTTCTATTTTGCACAACAGGAATTGATACTAACAGGTAACAGCTTGCCAACAACATCTCAGTCCATTGCCAATACAGTATGTGTAAATGCATAACTTTGTAGAATGAGCTGTTTAGGAGTTTTTCTGCAAATCTCTTCTACATTTAAGATTATTATAACTGAAGCAGAACATGTAACCAACACAGAACTTATTAACTCTGCTGGTTATGTCTGTGGATATATGAGGAGTTCACAAAATTTTGTATCAGTGGACCCATAAATGTTGAATGCAGAAAGATTGTAAAAATGACAATTTGATTCCTCATTTCACAAAGTAAGGGAGTTTGAGATTACAATATGGAAAGTCATTGATTGAGGTGTGCCCTCTTCCACTAAATACAGAGAACAGATTAACATGGATAAAAAAGGAATTAAGAGTGTCTATGGACTTGTAAAAAGTAAGAACAAAATATACATAATGTCCTGATCTGCAGCAGACCTTATATTTTTTTTTTTAAATAATCTTTATTAAGATTTCAAAAGGTTACAAAAAAACAAAACAGAAACACAAAAGATAACACAAAACACAACATAAAAAATTCCACCTTTTAAGTCTCATTTTCAATAACTTCTTTTCATGACTTCCCCACGCCTCCCCTTATTGTATTCCAACTCCAATTGTTTATTCAAACAAGTTTTTATCCTTAGTGTCCTAATCATAATTTATTAATTTACTTAACCATAATTTGTTAATGTGATTCTTTATAATAATTTTAAGCCTTAATTCATTATTATCCATTAATTTAGTTTGTTTAACAATTTTTAGAATATATACCTTAATCATACATAAAAAGAGAAAAAAGAGATATAAAAACAAATAAGAAGATACCTTCCCTAAGATTGTCCCTGATTCCCATCCACAGATTCCCCATTCTTATAATAATAAAGAACATATAGTTTTACACTGCAAAATAAAAATCAGACCCCCTTTGGACTTCTAAACCCCACCCTTCTCTTCCCGGTTTCAATCCCAAACCAAAGTCCAATTAGTCCATCTTTTTAGCCTGGTGACCTTACGTCCGAGGCTCTCAAATCTCTCTCAGTCCCTTTCAGCCGGCTTCTTCGAAGGTCTTTCATCTTGAACACCCCAGGTCGAAGAAATACCTTCTCAATGCTAACCATATTTCTTCCAGCAAGGCCTACTTGTTTATTTTTTTTTTTTTAAATGATATTTATTAAGATTTTCAAAAATACAGAAAGTAAAGATTAAAGTACATTCAAAGCCTTATTTTCATACATCCACTTTCCGGGACTCCCCCCTTCCCCCACCCCTACCATATTCCCCTTTCATATTGTTGGCTCCACAAGCTCTCAGTTCTAATTGAAACTTAATTTGTTTAGACCATTATTCGAATTTAAAATTTATACACTCCTCATCAATACCCTTAATAAAAGACAAAAGTTCTCTCCCCAGGGCCCACCCCATTTTCATTCCACAATTTCCCTTTTTTTAATGATAAGGACACCCCACATAATAGAAATATAAGAAATAAGAAATAAAAAGTATAATAGATGAGAAAGAGCCAATTCAGAAAAAAAGAAAAGTTGATAAGCCTTTGGATTTTAGTTCTCCCCCCCCTGTCCCCGGTTTAATTTCCCCCTAACCACCAAACCATGTTATCTGCCTGGAATTCTTAAAGTCCATAAATCACCTATTTCCCCCAACTCCTTGCTGGCTTTTTCTTTTTATAATTATTTTTTAAAACATTTAACTTCAAATCTTTAATAAAACTCCCCCCATTGTTCTTTCCAAGTTGTAGTCCAATTTCCTCTTGTTCCGCTGCTGAAACGTTCTAATTCAGAAGTTTAGTAACTCTGCAGGGATTATTGTTATTCAGGAACAAAAACTTGCGTTCAGTCCCTTCCTTTCTTCAATAGAAAATTCTATTGTCTCCTTTAGCTGAACACCCTGTAGACAAAATATTATTTCCGTTTTGCAGCTTTCCCAGAAGATAACCAGTCCTGTAAAATTCCAATGGTATTTTTCCACTTACGACCATCTTTGTAATGTCCCGAAACTCCTCTAGGGGGATTGTTGTAACTTTGTTTTCTCTAGTCCAAAAGTCCGATTGTTATCCATGTTTTCGCCATTTTGTATCCAAATTTTAACGAGTTATAGCAATTTGTAACAAATTTAACCAGCAAAGTTCTCATAATAAAATCCTCTCTGCTTTCCGACTTTGACAGCTACTTTGACAGCTGTCAAAATCTCCGACTCTTTTCACCAGGCTCTCTCTTCAATCACCCCGGTTCCCAGGGGGGGGGGTTACGTTTCCCTTCTCCCTCAATTCTTCCTCCAGCGCAGTTCTTGTAGTTCCCCATCGTGGAATTCTTAGTTTTTATCAGCAATACAAATCTTTTTGGACCTTGGTTTCCCGATCCTTGTTTTGGAAGGTTTACAGTAGGGAGGGGGACTGACTTCCTTTTTGGATCCCCCCCCCGCTCGTGTCCAATCCGAAAAAAAAATTCTTTTTTTTCTCCTTTTGAACCCGGTTTCCAAATTACTCACGGGTTGTTGTTAAGAAGTCCGAATTTTCAATGGAAGAAGTCAGCGCTCTCCGCCGGATGGCATGCGGCTTCGCTCAGCAGGGATAGCAGAGGACTCAAAGCACCACGCTTCTCCCCGGCACCCGATCCGTAGCCTTTAAAAAGGCTCCTTCACGAGTCGGGAGGGCGCTAGCGGTGCCAGCCGAGTCTCCATGTCCACGGCCCCCGTGGCCGTGGTTTTTAAGGGTCTCCGCATCGCCGGTGCGGTAGGACCCAGCCCCTGCCGAGCAGGCTCCCTCCGGAGCTCGGAGGGAGTCCGCCATTCGGCGATGGCGCCAACCCGGAAGTAAGGCCTACTTGTTTAAAGGTGGAGCTCCAGCTCTGTTTCTTAAGTCTATATGTCCCAAATAGTCCAGTTTTCATCTTAGTCGAATTAAAATTCTTCTTGGCAGGTCTCCGGCTCTCTTTTATCTTCTGTAACTTTTCAGCCACCCCTTCTTTCTGCTCCTCCTGTTCAGCTGATGTCTTGATCTTTGGTTTCTTTTCTTGTCCAGCTGCCTGTGTTTTGAACATCAAGTCCCTTTCCAACTCAGTAGGTATATTTTCTGTTAACTTCGGTTTTATAGGACTTGTAGACAAAACATGGCCTTGCTCGATCATCTCTTGCAGCTTTCCCATGAGAAAGATAAGCTCTTGCAAGTCAGCTCGTATTTCCCGACCTAGTTCCATTCTTGTAATATCCAAGAATCCCCTCTAGAGGGATTCTGGTTACTTAGTATTCTTTTCCCTTCCGATCCAAAAGTCAGGTTTATTTGTATCAGTCTTTCTTTACTTTCAATATTTTGTAGCAATATAGCCGGTTAAAGTTTAAACTTTGATTTTCCCGACTTTGACAGCTAATTTGACAGCTGTCAAAAGTTTCCTGTAGATCCTCTGCAGGCTCTTTTCACGGGTTACTCCCGGGCTTGAGAAAGGTGGTACTTAATCCAAACAATTAAATTCTTGTCCTCCAGCACATTAGCTTAGTCCTTTAAATCTGTGGAATTTATATCTTTTATCCAATCACCCCAATTCTTCTCGCAACCTTAGTTGACAGCTCCTTGCTTCAAACTGTTTACAATAAGGGGGGGGCGGACTTCCCTTTTTTTTCACCTCCCCCGCTCGTGCCGAATTCAAAATCAAATTATTTGTAATCCAATTTCCAAGTTACTCACGGGTTGTTGTTCTTGATTTTAAGTCCAAATTTTAATAGGAAGAAGTCAGCGCTCTCCGACAAATGGCATGCGGCTTCGCTTGGCAGGGGAAGCAGAAGACTCACAGCACCACGCCGCTCCCCGGCACCCGTTCCGTAGCCTTTAAAAAGGCTCCTTCACGAGTCGGGAGGGCGCTAACGATGCCCGCCGAGTCACCATGTCCACGGGCTCCTATGCCCGTGGTTTTTAAGGGTCCCCGTGTCGCCGGCACGGCAAGACCCAGCCCCTGTCGAGCCGATTCCCTCCGGAGCTCGGAGGGAATCCGCCATTAGCCGATCGCGCTAACCCGGAAGTCCCTGCAGCAGACCTTATAAAACAGAATTTGCGTGGTCAGTAAGGCTATCTTTATCTCCAGGAAACAAAATTCTAGTGCAGTATAACAAAGTCTGGCCATTTTATGGAAAGGACTTTAAAAGCCTCTTCTAAGGATTTGCTCAGTTATACCTTGCTTTATAGGGACGCGGGTGGTGCTGTGGGTTACACCACAGAGCCTAGGGCTTGCCGATTAGAAGGTCGGCGGTTCGAATCCCCGCAACGGGGTGAGCTCCCGTTGCCCGGTCCCTGCTCCTGCTAGCCTAGCAGTTTGAAAGCACATCAAAGTGCCAGTAGATAAATAGGTACCACTCCAGCAGGAAGGTAAACGACGTTTTCGTGTGCTGCTCTGGCTCGCCAGAAGCGGCTTAGTCATGCTGGCAACGACCCGGAAGCTGTACACCGGCTTCCTCGGCCAATAAAGCGAGATGAGTGCCGCAACCCCAGAGTCATCCACGACTGGACCTAATGGTCCCTTTACCTTTACCTTGCTTTATAGTGACAAACTACAGCCACACAACTTCCTTTAGCATGCGATGAAGTTACAGTTATGCCAAGAGTAAAAGCAGCCATGCTGGTCCATTTTATTATTTTAAAAAAAATCTTTATTAAGGTAATATATTTATTGGAGCAACCAATATACCATATTTTTCACTCTATAAGATGCACCAGACCACAAGATGCACCTAGTTTCTGGAGGAGGAAAACAAGAAAAAAAATATTCTGAATCTCAGAAGCCAGAACAGCAAGAGGGATCACTGTGCAGTGAAAGCAGCAATCTCTCTTGCTGTTCTGGCTTCTGGGATAGCTGCGCAGGCTGCATTCGCCCCATAAGACGCACACACATTTCCCCTTACTTTTTAGGAGGGAAAAAGTGAGTCTTATAGAGCAAAAAATACAGTACCACAAAATAAGTTTTCTGTTTCCCCAGAACTTTTCATCAGGCTAGATGTTTAAAAATGCAATATGAGGGTGGGGGGCGGGGGGAGATAAAGGCTGTTGTGGGTAAGGAAAACCACCCATGGAGTTAAGAAATGGTTTTCATGCAACCGAAACCATTTCAATGGTTATGGTATAAGATCTTGGCAAAATGCAATTTTCTAGTGCAGACGTGGCTATCCACTTGACTCCAGTCATATACAATTTTTATTGTGGGCCCCCAAGGTTTCCCAAAATTTGTCATATTGTTAGTGAAATTATTATTACCATTATCTTATTAGATTTATATCCTGGTTCTGCTTTGAGATTCTTTGATTGTTAGTTTGGTTCTTATATTTTCGTTATTCCAAACCTGGGCCCACGCATCCTACTACAGTGGAACCTCAGGTTGTGAACGTGATCCGTGCAGGAGGCACGTTCACAACCCGCAGCACCAAGCCTGTGCACGCACGGGTCGTGATTCAGCACTTCTGTGCATGCGCAAAGTGTGATTTAGCGCTTCCCAAACCCGGAAGTAACCTGTTCCGGTACTTCCAGGTTCGGCGCAGTGCGCAACCCAAAAATGCGTAACCTGAAGCGTATGTAACCTGAGGTACACTGTATTGCTGTAGTTCAAGAACATTTCTAGTGAGAGCAGTAGAAAACATGTTTAAAAGCCATTCTCTATTTTCTAATGAAGTAAATTAATGGCAAGATTTTTTTTTTTATAATACGTAAGTACATATAACCTCCAGTGTACATGCAGTCTTATATTCGCAAAAGTCAATAATACAGAATCTGATGAGCAACAATGAACTGCCCTTTGATGTAACAGGGCCTGCTGGAATACTGTGGGAAAATGTTGTTCTCTTCTACAAATCACTGCATAAACATCCTGTGCGGCTGAACATGTTAACAGGCTGCTTCGAGAGACTAGCTGTGCCAAAACTTAAGTGCTAAGAATGAAACATCACACCAGTGTCACACCAGTGCACCAAAATCACAAATCAATACACTGCAGCAAAATGTTTAGAATCAAGCAGTATTTTGGACTTTTATTAGTGGCACAGAATATCTTAATCATCACTGGCAACTTCTAAAGAGACAGAACAACAAGTTTTTAATGGCACAGAATTTAATGGCTCAGTGAAATAATTTGCTATGACTCTGGGTACTCTTGTGGCTGAGACATTCAGTTCACCTGAAGCCATGGCAGCTACCCTTCTCACACAGAAAATAAACACAAAGCTATCCATTGGCACTTAGGAGAGGTGCATTGGCTACTTCCTCAGTTTCCTAGCACTTAGCCCAGCTAAGGAAGATAGGCTGTAAAGGCAGAATTCACCAGCTGAAAGCCTCCCTCCTTCTTCTGTGGCACTGCCCCCCACCCCCAGTGAGTGTTATTTATGGATAGCTTCCTTCTCCCAAATGTTCTCTCATATTGTCTAGTTGCTTAAATATCTCTTCAAGATGAAAACTAGCAGACCGGGCATGTTGTAAGAGCTTACATACACCATGCACAAGTTGGTCATTTTTAGGATATTTAATTAAAACTTAAACTTAAACAGACAGACACACACACACACACACACACACACACACCACAGCTTCTAGCAGTTATGACGGCAAGAAGAAGAAGAAGAAGAAGAGGAGGAGGAGGAGGAGTTTGGATTTGATATCCCGCCTTTCACTCCCCTTCAGGAGTCTCAAAGCGGCTAACAATCTCCTTTTCCCTTCCTCCCCCACAACAAACACTCTGTGAGGTGAGTGGGGCTGAGAGACTTCAAAGAAGTGTGACTGGCCCAAGGTCACCCAGCAGCTGCATGTGGAGGAGCGGAGACGCTAACCCGGTTCCCCAGATTAGGAGACTACCGCTCTTAACCACTACACCACACTGGCTCTAGAAAATTCTAGAAAAAGAATTGATTGTATCCAAAACAGTCATCCTGTTAGTGTAAGGATATTGGCCTGCACAACAAGACTTGCCCGCCATCTCCTCTCCTATTGCACCAACATCCCAAAACAGATTGGTGGGTGCAAAGGGAGAGGAAAGAGAAAGGAAGTCCCATTGCACAGCTGGAAGTCCTTGTGCTAATGGAACAACTTCATTAGATGCAACCCATAAATCACACCCACACCCACCTCAGTTAAAATTGTAAAGCAGACTTAAAACACATTTTTTAAAAGTTAAAGGAATGTCACCAATAATTAAGATTCATACAGGACACTCACTACATAAAACTACCAATGTTGCTGCACAACAGCTTTGAAGGCAAATACCTGCCAGTGATAGCATTAAGTTTCCATTCACAGCAAGTTATTTATTCCATTATTAAAATTTGATTCACTCTTATGCCGCTCACCACATCTGCAATCTATTGGGTAACTTAGGAAATATTTAACTACAGCTATGGAACAAATTTTTTTAAGGCAAACTTTAAAAAAATGAAATCAATTACATGTGCCTACAACATTCTTTTAGATAAGCTTGAACACTAAACTATCCAACATCTTTCTGGAAGTAGTACTACTTGAGCTAACGATGCAAGTATACGATTTTAAATTCAGCCACCATAAGTTAAAGTGAACTCTCTATTAAATGATATAGTTCAGTTACATTTCTCTGTTGTTGTTGTTGTTGTTGTTGTTGTTGTTGTTGTTGTAAATAGCCAGTGCAAGGTATCCATTATTCAAAAATCTGAATTTTAACTCTGACTAGATCTCAGGAGCAAAGCACAAATATCTGTATAAATTCAAATTCACTTTTCTTTCTCACTTTGTGTGTCATATTTGTCCTGAAGTGAAAACAGCAAATTATACTGTCCTCTTCTATATAGACTGATAACACCATTTGAAAACATGATACTAAGGCCTTCCTTAAAGAGTAAAATGTTATATCTTGAACAAAGAGTGCCTAAGACTGACTGTTTTAAATAAATGAACCACTGGGAGAACTTAAATTTTATAAGATCAAGTAAGGCTGTGAAGGTAATTTTAATGTGGTTGTATCAGAAGTGGATCTAAGGCAGTGTGAATGGGGCAGCCACACAGGGCACGAACTAAACAGGGAGCCACTGAAGGAAGAAGATGGAAGCTGTGAGCAGCCAGTTCTTCTGCTTGTCCCTGGGCTCTCCTGCACAGTGCACTGACCAGTCTCTCCCTTGGAAAATCCCCTTTCTTTGGGACATTCAAAGAGCAGATCCCATGGAGTGAGGGATAGGGAGTAAACCCTGCCCCACCCTGCACGATGGCTTCTGAGCTGATCAGACTTGCTCCTGTCCTTAGCTTGCAAGGCACCAAGGGTTTCCATGCTCCACCCAGTAGGGTAGTCCCTCAGTTCCCTGTTCCAGACAATCACCCCCAATTAGGTGATGTCCCCAAATCAGAGTTAAGCTAGGACTCCCCAGACACCCCCTGCACGGAAAAAAAAAACTTCAATAAAATCTAAAGGTCCAATGAATTACTGCCTCTTACAGCCAAAAGCACACTTGGTTTATTCCAAGGAGTGAGTCAGAGAAGAGGATACAGTTGCGCAAGGTGACAAAAAAAACACTGGCGTTTGGCTGGGATGCACTTAGGGCACACTCCCAATTCTTGCTTTAGCCACAGTTGAATTTTCCTGCACTTGACATGGCATTAGGCCTGGCAAAAGAGGTCATGGTCATTCCACAACCACCTGGTGGGTTAACATTCAAGGGCTGGTAGGCCTAATTAGGCCTAACAGGTTGGAGGTTCTTCTCCACAGTTATAGGGCTTGGGGGAGGCGATCTGAAACCCTTGAGAACCACTCTAAGCCAGTGAAGACATGGACTTGCTCTCTTCTTCCACATGACTGTGATCAAACGGAAGATAACCACTCTGGACACAATTCCAGGACTGAGGAAGTCAAGGCAAACACAGGATTAAAAGCTGAGCCTTGATATATCATTTATTTTATCTATTTCTTGGTATAGGAAGGTAGGAATTGTGGTGGCAATTATCTATGCTTGTAGAATGCAAGTTATATTTACATGTGCACACTGTGTGTATAATTCACAACCATCTTCTTTTTTCAGATATATTAAACATTTCTAGAGCAATCCAAAAGGAACTGGGCAAGGAGAGCTCAAGGTGGAAGAACCATAAAGTACAAAGCTTTGCTAAGCTGTGTCTTCCCTTTCTCTACTCTTTCTTCAGTCTTTGCCTTTATGGAATAAAGGTTTTAGATGAGCTCTGAGTGTACTCCCCCGCCCCCATTCAAGCAGTGCGCCAGGAGGAACACCCCATGCCAAATAAAAAAAGCTTCTTTTTGCCCTGTCCAGCAACAGCAAAGGAGGGACAGATGTGGAGAAATCGGTGGCTGCAATGAGGCAGCCTAAGTGGGTGGACCCCCTTCCCTGCATGAACCATGTACCTTCCTCTTTGCCATAGAAAAAAAAGCTTCACAAAAGGGCTTCCAGGATGCTCCTCCTCCACTGACTACAGGTTTCCATCATAAATGTAATAAAAAGAATGGGAGTAAGAGAAATAGCAACTACACTAAGAAGCCTTCAAAACATCTTCCTCTCAGTCTCTCTCTTTCTCTCTTACAAGTCAGCAACAATAAATTCAGATAGAAAACCACAAAGCTAGAATGGTGATGTGGGATCTTACATTGACTATTTCCTTTGAATAGTAGTACGTAGTATTTAAAGAAGCACAGGGCCCCTATAGATCTTTAAACAAAGAGCTTACATGTGCAACACCCAAGTGTTTTTAAGTTTCCTCTTCCCTGACATAGAGGTTTGGACTTCTGCCAAAAAATCAGTGGAAATTTTTCACATCTGTGCTATGCCGTAAAAATGTCAAAGTTGGAGCTCGCATACTATACTAGGGATAAACCTACAAAGAAAACACAGAACTCTAAACTGTGCAGAAAGTTGCAGAAACAATAGCTCTAAACCTATTGTTTTGGTCTGCTGACTTTTCCATATGCCACATGGTCCAGAGAGTGTTAGAGAATATGAAAAGAAAATTATAGCGGCTTACAGTGTTACCATAAAGCACCAATGCTGCAGCAAGCAAAGGCTCTAGCAGCTCAGCCAGCTGCTTGTGGCTGGAAAGCCAGACAGGATGTTTGTGACTGTTGCCATGGGAACAAAGGGGCAGTCCATTCTGTACTGAGCACCGGATGTTAGCTCAGTGTGTGTGTGTCATATGACCCGTACTGGATGTACTTGGGAGGAGTTTCTTCTTGCTGTTGTTGAGTGCAGACATGATTCTCTGTACTGATGTAAGAGGCAGAAATAAACGATGTAAATAGTTTTCTGTCTGCTTCTTTCCCCTCCCTGGGGACACCAAAGGGGAGAGAGGAAGAACGGTGTGTTCCTCTCATACATCTGAGAAGAATCGCCGGACCTCGCCTGCTTATCAGCAGAGTGGAGACGCGGGGAGGTCGACAGGAATATCTGCCGGTGCCTACGCCGTGGCACATTCCTCTGACCCAGGCAGAATTCCAACAGTGGCAGCCGAGGATGGTTGCGATTCATCGGACATCTGTATGAGAGGCTGGTGGATTGTCCTCCTCTGCTCCAAGGAGGAAGAGAAGCGTCTGAAAGAAGCCAGAGGCTCCACAGACAGCTGGTGGAAAGAAGAGGTGTTTTCCAGAGCAACAAAGTTCAAGGTATGCTGCATTTCGGGCTAAAAGTGTGAACGCAGGAAGATTAATTCCCTGGTTCACGGAGCTGCGTTTCAAAGAAAACAAAAGCTCCGGAGGAAGAGGCCTGCAGCTTGAAGGCTGAAGCCTGCATTCCACAAATTTTTGTGGTAGATAAGATGTCCTATTGAAATGCATTGTTGCTAGGTAACGGTCCTGGAAAGTTACTGGCAAAGGGGCTGGACTCTGAGTGTGAGCCTGGGAAAGCGAAACAAAATCAGAGAATGTTTCGGCTACAAGGTTTACGAGCTCTTGGAAGGGACTTTTCAATAGCAGCCTGAGTTTAGCTGCCAGGTGCAAAAAGCATAAACAATTTGCAGTTTGCTGCGTGAGAAAGGAAAAAACAACTGTTGGATTTTACAGTTTGTTTGACATTGTGAGCTGGAGGCTTGGCTTCAAGATGGATGCCAAGAAAGGGGGAGGTTTGCCTTGCCCACCTCCCTTAACCAATGACAATTATTCATCTTGGTCTGTAAAGATGAAGGCCCTGCTGCAGAATCAGAGGCTTTTTGATGTAATTGAAAACCCCATCCCTGCAGCACCAACCAGAGGGTGGGAGTCACAGAATGTAAGGGCCAGGACTGCTATAATTCTGTGTGTCTCAGATGATCAGTTGGTGCATGTTCAGCATTTAGAAAATGCGAAAGAGGTATGGGACACGCTGCGTACAACGCATCAGAGAGATGCTGGTTCTTCAGCGTTGCTGTATTTTGAGAAATTGACCAATCTGAGACTTGCGCCTGATGGAGATGTTCAAGCGCACCTGACAGAAATGAAGTTTCTGCGTCAACAGATGGTGGAACGCAATTTCCGTCTTCAGGAGGAAGTGTTTTGCTTCATGATGATAAACAGCCTTAGCCGCACCTACAAGGTTGTTGCCAGTCAGCTTGGTTCCCTACCGGCCGCGCAGCTGACCGCGGAGAGAGTTTGTGCTGTGGTCCTGAATGAACACGACAGACTTGCTGCACTGGAAGAAAAAGACAGGGGGAGGGAAGAACAGAGTTCTAATTCCCCCACTGCTGATGCTACTGGAGAGCATGGTGTAGCATTGAGTGCTGTCCGATGCTACAATTGTGGACAGACTGGGCATCTACAGCGAAACTGTAAGAAGCCGCGCCAGTCAAGAGGAGCAAAGAGCAGCTCTACGAAGCCTCAGGCGTCAAACAAAAGCCGTACCAAGTGCCAGGTGAAACCTGCAAAGGCTATGATGGCGAAAGGAACCACGCCAGATGTTGGGAACTCGTTCATAATTGACACGGGCGCAACGGTTCACATGTGCCCGCACAGAGGACTGTTTTCGACGTTGAAGAAGCAAAGCTTCACTGTGAAACAGGCCAACGGTCAGGAGTTGGAAGCGACTGGAATTGGGACTGTGTATCTTGAGAGTCTGAACTTGACCATAAATGATGTTTACCTGGTTCCAGAACTGAGATTTAATCTGCTGAGCGTGTCGCAGATTGCAAAGAAAGGACTGAAACTGTCCTATGATGCTAAAAGCTGCAAGATCTACAAAGATGGAGAACTGTTTCTTACTGCCAAAGAGAAAGATGGACTGTATTTGTTGACTTTTGATCAAAGTGATTACATGAAATGTAATTCTTCTGTTTCTAACGAAATCTCTCTTGCAGGTGTGACCAGTGTGAGCACCAAGACCAAGAAGGTCGACAGAGCATTTCAGCGGGTGTATGCTGATGTGATTGGTCCTCTAGAACCATCTAGAGGCAGTGCAAAATATTACCTTTTGTGTGTGGATTGTTTCACTAATTATTCTTGGGTTTATATGATGGAGAAACCGCAAGAAACTTTAGAAAAGTTTCAGGAGTTTTGTGACAAGGTTAAAAATATGCATGATGCTAACATTGATTGTCTTTTCACAGATGAGAAGCAAATTTTTCTGTTACAGAAGTTTCAGAAGTTCCTGGATGGAAAAGAGATAGACCACAAAGTTGCAGTCTCGCAAGAAGCGTGGAACAGGGGGGTCTGTGTAAAAGTGAACAAAGAATTGCAAAAGGGGATGAATGCGCAATTGCTGAGTTCACATTTGCCACATGAATATTGGGCCGAATCGCTAGCGTCCTATCTTCATGTGTGGTTGAGAAAAGTCTCAACAGAGTTGGGATGTTCTCCTTTTGAGAAGCTGTTCAATAGAAAACCTTCTGTTGCCTACTTTAAGGTTTTCGGGTCTCATGTCAGAACAGAAGCTCCAGGTGGAGTAAAGAATGCCAGAGGCATTTTTGTGGGTTATGAAAAGGGTCTCTACAGAGTAATTTTGTCTGAATCTGGTCAGGTGATTCTCACAAAGTTCCTAGAGAGTGCTCCAAAGCAAGAGCGGGTAGTACAGACATTTCCCACAGGAAACGATTCAGATGATGATGATGAGTTTGATCTTATTGAGTTCAGTAGTACTGATGATGACAGCGATAGCTCAGACAGCTCAGTTGTCACAGTCATTGAGAGGAAATCTAGAGAGTTCCTGGATTCCACCTTGCTTGGATTAACCACCCTAGACATTGTCAGTCCTCTGTTACTTTATCCAGTCCCTTCACCACCCTATGATACATTTTGTAGGACTTTGATCATTCCAATGCATTTATAAAATATTCATGTTGTAGAAAAAACCCTCATCCAGCTATTTATCATGGATGTTGGGCATACTTTGCAACAAGGATGCTAACCTATGGTCCTCCACATGTTGCTGGATTACAGTTCCCATTGTCCCTTACCTGATGGGAGTTGGGAGTTTGACTACACTTGAGAGGGCCACAGCTTAGCCATCCTTGCTTTACAAATTCTGGGCATAACAGAAAACTTTGACTCATACCTATCCTCCCTCCTAACTAAATGGTCTCATTTGAACTCAGTCATCTCACAAAGCACTCAAATACGTATTTAGAACCAATTCAAGAAGCTTGACTACATATATCAAAGTAATTTATATAACTTTAGGTTACATTGTCACTAATAATATTGTTTGAGTGAATTTTTATTTTATTTTGTTCATGAATGTTCTGGTTCAAATATATAAGCAGAAAAGGGTCTTAAGTTTCTGGAATCTGAATTGTAGTATTACTTCCCAGCAAATACTTCATCTGATTAAATGTCATGACTTTGCATGGGTTGAAAGGGCACTGCTGTTTCCATGCTTATCTTATATAAATTTACGTGCACAGTCTGTTGTGACGTGACTGGTGGAAAGGCAAAGAAAAGGAACTGTGCGTTTCCAACCTCTATTATGGTTTGGGCCTGTACAGTTATTAGAGAGAGATAAGATGATTTTGTAGCCCACAAAATTCCAAGCTTCCCTTCAATGTGCTGCCAGCTGTAAGAGGAAAACAAGGAATTTTGCTATGCAGTTATTTTGGACTGAGCTGATCTTGTGGACAATCTGCTTTCCCAGAGCTCTTACATATACACAGACTCGTTAACACTGCAGATTGCCTTAATTTAAAATCACAACATTGCACTCAACGGACGAAAGATGGTGGTTTCCCGTAGAATACTTTGAGGAAAAGTCCCTTCACTGTGTATTCTATAAAAAATATTTACATGCCAAGGCACAACTCTGAATGAGAATTCCAGCTCTGGTGATAGGCCAAATTGGGTTTCAAGGGCCAGTGATTAGAACACCAAACTTTTACTAGAGTGACCTGGGTTGAAAAGCCTTGTCATCCAGGATGACATTGACTCAGTCACACTTTCCCAGTCCCAACCCCACACAGTCAGGTTGTTGTGAGGGGGGGAAAGACAGCACATACAGGCTTCCTGAAGTAAATGGATCATGCAAATGATAGCTGTCATCGCAATCAAAACTTCTATTAATTTATATGTATCCACATGGTGGAGTCTGTGGATCCCAAAGAAAAGAAAGATGGATTATATGCATTTTAAAATAAATTCATCAGTGTTCAATATGTTTTCTAGTTCTCTAAGAGTACTCAGAAAGAATAGAGAAATACTCATATTTAACACCAATGATTTGTGCTTTTTGCTAAGGATAAACAAGTAAGTGACAGCCTACTCAATCTTTTCTAAGTGATTGCCTGGGGGGCCTGACCTAAGGAAGCAGAAGTTCAGAGCTTAAACTTGAGCTGGAAAGGCTATCATGGGAGAAAGACAAACTAATATTAGCTTCTTCTTTTTTTAAAAAAATCTGCTTTTGGAACTATTCAGCTTTTTAAATCAGCCAGCGTGAGATAGCTTCTATTGTTTCTTCCTGTTTATGGTCTTTGCATCATTCTAATTCCTCCCCTAGAGCTATATTCCATATAGGTAGGGAAATCAGAGGTGCTAAACTATATATTACTGTGAGTAAAAGGAAATCTAGTATTGCTTAAGCATTGGTTAACAAGTGGACCAAAAGGATTAAGATTAAACAACTACTTTTGTGGTTTCTACTCAGTATCGCTAGCTATTTGTATTTCACCACAATCACTGCCACTCTGAAGAAGTAGTAATGGCAATAGCTGAATAAACATTAAACAAAAATAAAACCCCACTGTCTCTCAGAAACCACCTTTATGTCTCTTACATCATAGAAATATTAGCCACTATCATGTTAAAAACACACAATCAGTAATTATGTTTCAGAATGAAGCTTAATGAACATGGAGCAACATCAGCACAAATAAGCTGTTTAGCAATAGGAAGAGTATCCAGTTATTCTACTCAGAATAAACTTCTCATCCCCAATTAGGCCACGTGTGAGATTTCTGTTCCTAGCATGTCTCTTTCCGTGTCTTTGCTTCACTTTCCTGCCTCCTTCCCTCTAGATCCCTGCAGTGCATTTCACTGCCAGCTCTCCACCTACCAACCTCATTTTCCTCAGCCAAACCCTGCTTCCTCCTGTCTCTTAACTGCCCTGTTTACTGGCCCCTCTTACCATGCTGGTTCCCAGCCACAAATGTAAATACTGCACCATCAACCAGATCCCTTGTGACTTTTACACCTTTTAGCAGAATGAATCTATCACTGGAAGGAAAACACACATATCACCCTTATTTCACCTTCCTTCACATTCACTTAAGAGTTAATAAGGTTTTATTTTTATTCAAAAGCTGATATCAAGCATTTTCATCCCCAAAGGGCTTTCAAAGCAGTCCATTCTTAAAAACACAAATGCGATTACAACTACAGTATGAAAATTTCAGTCTTAAACAGCGAAAAAGGAGCATAAGAGACGGCTAGGAATAAAGCAGATCTTAATTGATCCCAACAAGAAAAACATCTTCCTCAAGACTAATACAAATAAATAAGTAATATTTGTAATCAACAGGAGTGAACTGGCTAGATGGGCTTCCTTGTGCAAAGAATTCTATACAGAGGGTGCCACTATGGCAGGGATAGGGAACGTGTGGCCCTCCAGATGTTGTTGGACTTCAGCTGCCTTCAGTCTCAGCCAGCATGGCCAATGGTCAAGGATGATGGGAGTCAAAGTCTGGCAATATATGAATATTTTGTTTAGACATCTTTGAGTTGTGGCTTCTACATAATATTTTGTCTTTCTAATCTGTGTACTTTGTGTGTTTATTTAAGGGGGGGGGAAATACAAAACACGTTTTCCTTTTTTTAAAAAAAAGTTTTCTGCAAGTTTTCTGCTTACAAAATAAATTACAGTGCAATCTACACATTAGTCCTCTGATAGTTCTGCGCGGCTGACATTTAGCCCTCCTTGCTATTACCCCCACCTTCGCCCTGTACTTTACAAAGCAAAATATAGCTTGGCTGTCTTTATAGAAAAGTCAAATCTGATTCCCTTGTTTGTTCTTATCTTTCTCATAATAACAGCATGTTTGCCAGTGGGATTTCAGAGCTTGGTTCTGGCTAATGTCAGATATTCCAAACTGTGAACCAAGAAAGTGCTGAGACTGCTTTATCCAGAATGTTAAAAATAATTGTGCACAGGGGTTATAACTGAAAACAATGCATCCCTAGTTTCTTATTTTCTTTTTTTTTAACCACTCAGCTTTTCCTCCCACAAAAATGTAAGGCAGAGAACAACTGAGTCAGTCAAACAGTATATCTGGAAGGGCCCTAAAGCCTGTGCTGCTATGCAGGGTACATTTGGCAAGACTTGTATATATATATTCAGCTCCCAGCTGCTGTCAGGTAGACAGTCCAACCAGACTACCCAGAGCAGTGTCCAGGACTCTTCAGCTGACTGGGGTGCAAGGAGATGGAGGGCTCATTCTAGCTCACAGACATTATATTATGGCCAGTGCAGGCTGGTTCACTGGGGGAAATGGGGCACTGCTCCACCAACCTCAGTCAGCTCTCAGCCAGCCCCCACATGCCTGGTTTGTTACTTACAACCAGTCCAGAGGGTAGCACTGCCTGATGGCTTCTTCCTTCTTAATATCACAAGCTGCTTTTGAAGAACTCAGCAGGGAAGAGGATGTGGAACAAAACTAGAATTACGGTACTTGGCTGCTCCTGTCATTGGCTCTGACTCCACCTGCTGTTGGCCTCTCTGCCTTCTGCTCTACCAGTCTCAGTGGGCGCCAGCCAGCATTAGCTATGGCTTATTGCGATGTGCAGATATAGCCAACCAGACAGACAAAGGAGTATACAAAGCAGAAAGCATTCTGCGCATTTGTCAAGTTAACTTTGCCCATAGTTCTCAACAGTATCTGAAGGGCTGCAGGTTAACCACCCTGTATACCTACAGTGACATGGTTTTTCTTCTTCTAAAAACCTTATCTAAAGCATAAAATTTATTGTTTATCGATTCAGGGAGCAAATTGAAGTACCTGGACAGTTATGAATTCTTTCCAAGTGTTCCATTTTGTAGAATTTGTTTTACACATCCATGTATGACAAGGTTGGTCAACATATTCCAGAGTTAAGTAGATTAATAAAAGCCCAAATTATTATTGTATTCTAGGAATTATTGTATTCTAGGAAAAAACTCCCTGCCATTTAACTGTAGTGCTGATTGGTGCCACTGTCAAAACTGTAGGCTAACTCCAAAACCAGAAGTTTCCACTTGGTAAACCTGAAAATGCAAGCTGCCCTATGTGCCCAAATGCCCAGTCACTTTCTGCCACCCCGCTATCATTACCTTAGTCAACATTTCCCCTTTAACTGGGTATGGGGAACAGAAATGTTGAAACCTTTGCATTTGGTACAAACTAAGTCTGGTTCTCAGTGGGGCACCGGTGGGCATCACAGCACCCTCAGACACCTCCTTGGCACATGTCCAAGTCCTCTACCCCTTCCTATTTTTAATTCTTTTTGGAAATGAGTTTTTGCCTGCTTTTTGTACTTTGGTTACAGGTACCTGTTTTTTGTGGCTTGTTGCTTGCTTCTTTGTTTTATTCGTTTTGGGGAGTGTAGGTATTTTGCCTGTTTTGGTGTAGTCTGAAGATTGCCAGTTTTTCTTTGCAAAATTGTTATTTTATGGAAGCCACAATACTTTCTTAGATGTCCAAATGTACCCTTGGACCTTAAAAGGGAATCCTTGAATAAGCACACTGTTAGATGACACAGGACCTGTACTTATGCTTCTGAGGGTAGGATTTGTTCTAGCAACACTCATGTAAGCAGAAGTGAAGTACAGTACCTGTTTATAAAATTCACCTTCAATTTTGAAGGATTGATGCAGAAGCTAGGCTTTATAATTCTGATTGAAAATGCTATCTAGTAGTTTTGAAACACCCATTCTCCAAACGTGCAACTATCTCAATTACTATCAGAATTGAAGGATATGTGTAGCTCAAAAACATTTTAACAATAATTTCTTTACAGTGATGATATGTTTATACACCAGTTAACAGCAGGTAATAGGATACAGATTTTGTTAAATGGATGCCCAAATTTTGAAGTGGCAACCTCAAGAACACACACAATTCTAGCAAAAACATCCATTAAAAAGATAATAAAAGCAAACTGTCAACAATAATTGGACTAAATCAAAAACCATAATGAAACTCAATAAGAGGAAATAAAAGTTTATTCATTGGGGCAAAAAGGAATGCAGTTGCTGGTCTCTCTGCTCCTTTGTTTTTAGTTCATTTTCCTCTGCTCATTTTACTCTAATCAGGCCTAATGAGTTCCCCTTTCCAGAGTTCCAGCATTACCAAAGAGAGCTTTGAACTCCTCTCGGAAGTACACAGAAGCAGTGCTTAAAATGCTTGGTTCAGTATTATTCAATACTAAATGATGTTATTTGCAAAAAAGTGAATAGACAAGTGAACACTCCAATTCCTTTAGAACCCAGGGACCAACTAAAGATGGGCAGATGAAACTAAATATGGCTTTAGTTCACCTACTGAAGTTTTTGATAAAACCTACCTCTTAACACAAGCAAGAACCATTATGGCAGAAAATAACTACATGAAATAAATATTTTCAACAATGCTCAAAGTTAAGACTGAACTGCTCACATGGCAACTCTGACTGGGCTTAACCAGAAGAGAAAGGTACATTCAAGAAAGTTGTGCTTCCCTCCACAAAGCTCCTAACAAGCAACACGTATTAACAGCACTCACATGCAACAGACAGTGATGGACATGAAAGCAAGAAGTCCCTAATTAATGGAGCTTTAAGCCAAAAGTGAAATAGCTGTTTTACTGCAAGCATGGTGGCCTTTGGCCTCTCCCACAATCTTTCAGTACAGAGCAGGAGAACAATAGAACTGGTTTGTATTAGATGCTCAGAACCAAATTAGAGTGTCAATAAACAAGATGATGCAAGCCAGCAAGATTGTGATATGACCTCTTCAGGGAAGGAAAGAGGCCCAAAGCCATACTGAAACTTCGTCATTCCTTGGATAAGCCTGGAGTAAGAACCAGGAAAGCTACTGTGTAACACCCTGAATTTTAAAGGTACTAGTTGCTAACACCAGTATAACCATATACTGAATTTCAGAGCTGATTATTTTTAAGATGGGGGCTCTACTAATACATATGTGTTAAATTCTAGTTAAAAATCCAAAGGGTTGATGTTACTTTTCTATAATTGCTTCTGAAAAGTCAGCTCTATAAAAACTATGATATAAGCCAGAAATCAAGACCAAAGTTCCTGTTTAACATGAACTGCACATCCAACCAATTACCAGGACTCTTGACAAAAACAATCACTGCCCATGTATACACAACATAACTATTTGTTCTCAGTAAGAAACCATTTTGTCCCACACATAGCACATTCATTAATGTAAAACATATATTGCCTTTTATCAAGGAAGGTTAACCCTTCCCTCCCCAGCTGCACTCTCTAGCAAGAGCCTCCAGTCCCCCAGCCATTAGGCTTTTCCCAAACTCAACTGCAGCATGGGGGCACTGAGGGGTGTGTGGTTTGCAGCACACAAGGAGGGTTAACCCTTCTCTCTACAGTTGTGAGCCCCTTAAAACACTTTCTGTGTCTTGGGCTTGGAGAGAGAAGCCTTATACTGGCTATAATAGACTGCCTTTTCTTTTCTTTCTTTCTTTCATTTATATATATTATAAAAATTCAATTCAAAGTGTGTTTGTTTGGGTTTTCTGTTAGAGTGTGAATTGGCCTTGTTTTTTTAGAAGTTGGAACTTAAGTGCCTTCTGCCTTGTAAAAAAAAAATACATGCTGAGAGCAAGTAGTCCTGACCTGCTGAAGTGCTTTGATGTGCTTATTATTCATTTTTTGGCAATATGGGGTTGTGCATTCCTTTTTGAAAAATATACGGCATGGCTTCAAGAAGATACATCATGTGGAATGGTTTAATTGTAAATGAGAAGTGCTGGGCTGGAAACACGGTCCTGCTCATTCCCTTTCATATAGATGTTGTTCCTTTACCCATGAGTAGGGTTGCCATATTTCAAAAAGTGAAAATCCGGACACAAAAGTTGTTGGGGGGACCAAAGGGGACCAAGACTTCTTGAGCTAAGATCAGCAAAAATGACACTACCAACATGGCTTGCCGTACGTCTGGATTTTCCCAGACATTTTGCTGATTACCGCCTGGACACAGCATCCGACTGCAGTATTCTGGGTATGCCCGAGAAATTCTGGATGTATGGCAACCCTACCCATGAGTGGCCGGGGAGGGGGGAGTGAGGTTTCTCAGGGGAGAAGCCATGGCATCCTGTCTGTTTGCACATTCTACCAGAAGTGAAACACTAGGGCAGGGGTCAGCAAACTTTTTCAGCAGGGTGCCGGTCCACTGTCCCTCAGACCTTGGGGGGGGGACAGACTATATTTTTGGGGGGGAAATGAACAAATTCCTATGCCCCACAAATAACCCAGAGATGCATTTTAAATAAAAGCACACATTCTACTCATGTATAAACACCAGGCAGGCCTCACAAATAACCCAGAGATGCATTTTAAATAAAAGGGCACATTCTACTCATGTGAAAACATGCTGATTCCTGGACCGTCTGCGAGCTGGATTCAGAAGGCGATTGGGCCAGATCCGGCCCCTGGGCCTTAGTTTGCCTACCCATGCACTAGGGCCTCTGCAGTCATACTGAGCTCTTGCTAACTTGCAACAGACTGAAGCCAGCTACTGCCATTATAAATGCCACCATATACAGATAATTTAACTGGGCTAAATTAGAAAGTCAGTATGTTCTTATTTAGTTGCTTTCTTTCCATACTTTAATCAGTAGGCAAAAAGAGATTGTTGAAGCTGCATTGGCTGCCTTGCCTTGCTCCATTTTGTCTTGGGGCCAAACTTCTAGTTGCTGAGAAAGAAAAGGAGAAAGGGGAGGGGTTGAAAGTACCAGAATATTGTACTGGAAAAACTCTAGATGACAGTTCTCAGAATATACTGTATCAGGCGGCAGCCAAATGAATCCTGGCCCACCCACACTTAAACCAAGATATATGTGGCAAGACCAGGTAGACTGCCATTTTCTGTGCATTTAGTAGTCTTCTGAGCATCTTCTCTTAGGGAAAAGCTGTGTTTCATTTGTTTCTGCCCATCAGGCAGCCACTGAAGACAGAACCTCTGTTGGACAGTTAATATACAGACATCCCTTGCTCTGCCCCACCAATTCTGCAACACCTTAAAGACAGATGACCTGATCCACGTGGAGAAACTGTTTCCACACATGAACAGGTTTCCTTGCATATGACCACTTGTTTCCAGAAAATGAGAAATACAACACTCAGACAGCAACCAAAAAGATTCAGCTTGGGCCTCAGGAAGAGCTTTCTTAATGCAAGGATGGTAGACTAGTGGAGTTGCCTATCCAGCAATACAGTACTGCGAGGTCAGCCTTGATCTTAATGTTCTGCAGTGACGATGCCACTGCATTTGCTTGTATTGTTTTGAATTTATTTGATCCATGAGGGAAAGCTGATCATTTCCAGTCCTTTGTCTAAAAATATTTGTCCCTGGGGGCAAGGAAAGAGAGGATTTGTTTCTGCCAACGAGGATTTTTACGCTACTGTCAGGGACTGAACTTGCTGAAACATTAGCTACTTTCAACAATTTTCTGTGATTCTGTTAAAAATTTATGTTCTCCACATCAAGCTTACATGCAAGTTTGCTGAATTAAATTAAAATGTCACATTGGGGCTAATAAAGCATAATACGAAAAACATCAACATCCCTTTTTTTCATTAAGTACAGAGATGTCTTGAGAGAACCTACTTAATATAATCTCTGGGCGCAGGGAACTCAGTGACACGTTTCAGTCATTCTAGTCAGAAGAGTTTTGCATACCTGGTGAATTTCCCTTTTACAGTCTGGCATGCTAAGAGGGTCAGAGTACCCAGGGCAATTTCAAAGGGAAAAACAATGGAATAGTTGCTTGTGAGTGGGGGAATCTTTGAAACATGGCATTGGGCCATTCTTGCAGGCAGTTGGAAAGGCTACTTAATTCCCTTTCATAAAATCTTCATTTCTTTGAACCTGAGAGATTGTAAATGGAAGTTGGTTAACTGCAGTTTTCTAAAGTGGTGCTCCAATTCCAAAAGTTCTATCCTCTAAGTGATCCGAAAGGACAAGGTCAACCCTTATGGGTGTCTTTACATAGCATTATTATTGGGAATGTTTTTAAAAAGTACATCAAATAGATCCTAGTCTTTTCTCAGGGACACACTGTGTCTGCAACTGGAAACAATGGAAAACTATTCAGTCAAATCTACAGGATGACACCAGCACAGTGGGTTGGATCCAGACTAAGTTACTTATGACTAATTTTCACATATGTGCCATCTAACTGCAACTAACTAAAGTCTCTTTACAAGGGGAGATGCTAGTCTTTAAGGTGCCGTGAGACTTTTTGTTGTTATTCGTGCAAGAGACTAATGAACTGATTATTGCATAAGTTTTTGTGGATTACAGTCCACTTCATCAGATGCATAAAGGCATTTGGTGGCTGAAATATATTCTTTGTGGCAACCCTGAGATCTGTTTTTAGAACATTTAAAAAAAAATCAATATTTTTTGGTGTGTTTGTTTTATCATTGCTGTGTCTGCCACTTTGGGAAGAAGAGGAGGAGGAGGAGTTTGGATTTGATATCCCGCTTTATCACTACCCTAAGGAGTCTCAAAGCGGCTAACAATCTCCTTTTCTGTTCCTCCCCCACAACAAACACTCTGTGAGGTGAGTGAGGCTGAGAGACTTCAGAGAAGTGTGATTAGCCCAAGGTCACCCAGCAGCTGCATGTGGAGGAGCAGGGACGCAAATCCGGTTCACCAGATTACGAGTCCACTGCTCTTAACCACTACACCACACTGGCAGTATATAAATCAATTTTTTAAAACTAACAACAACAATAATGTGTCGCAATGGTGGCTTGTAAACAGTGAGGTCTGAAGGAAATAAAATGCAGAAAAGTACAGAGTGTGACAATTACATTACTGACAACATCCATTCACAAAAAATATCCCAGTTTATAACACACACATCCTGTCATTGGTAAGCCACTGACACATCTAGCGGAATAAAAATCCATTGTACCAATTCAATACACAAATGCATTGCACATTTTGTTTAATGGTAATGTGAAGTCCCTTTGTTCCATTATGGCCACCTTATGGTCAGTGGCAGAGTGTCCTGGAACTCCACTGTAACCCCCACCCACCACTGGTTTTCTTCATTATTTTGTAATGTGTCTGGGCTCTGCAGTCTACATCTACTTTATTCACATACCTTGAACACCAAATGAAGCACAAGGTTTTAGAGCACAGAAGTATTCTAAGTGAAACGGGAACCTGTATCCCTAGTTTCTCATCAGATATATTGAGTAAGATAATTCCCTACTATTATAATTTCAGTATAAACATTTTCTTCACAAATTTCAAGCATTAAGAGATTTCCACCCACAAAAATATACACTGCAACTTTGCACTGCTTAACAGAGCTTCTTTATCTAACAGCAGTTCTGCAGAGGCTTATCAGTTAATCTAAAGTGCACTGAATCAATTGAAAACCAGCTGTTGGTACTGCTGGCCAAATGTAAAAGGATAAAGTTTTGCATTCAAGATTTTAGTCTGATTTGTGTTCTGGTCTTACGAACTCTACAGCAGTTCCAAATTCTGCATAAAAACAAACAAACTGCCATTGATAGAACCCTTGCAAGGGACAGGAGAGGGACAGAATGAACTTGTCTTGAACAGAAATGAAACAAGTTTCCTCTCTCCATCCAAGGCATGCCCAATTGGCACAACTCAAAAGAATCTTCTGCCTCTTCCTGAAACTAAGACATCAAAGTATAAATATATGTGACATGGTGGCTCAGTCAATGGCTGCTGTGAGAACTGAAGTCTCTTGTATCTAAGCAAATACAGTGGTACCTCGGGTTACCAACACCTCGGGTTACAAACACTTTGGGTTACAGACTCTGCTAACCCAGACGTAGTACCTCAGGTTAAGAAGTTTGCCCCAGGATGAGAACAGAAATCATGCGGCAGTGTCAGGGCAGCAGTGGGAGGCCCCATTAGCTAAAGTGGTACCTCGAGTTAAGAACGGTTTCAGGTTAAGAACGGACCTCCAGAATGAATTAAGTTCTTAACCTGAGGTACCACTGTACTATCAGCTCATGTACTATTTCTTTCATCTGTCCCCACCCCCATTTTGATTGTAGATATGCACACATGCCTCAGAATGCTTTCACGGAGAAGGCTGCTGCAGCGGTAAACTTGCCCACTCCCCTCACCCTAAGATACACTTGACTTAGGAGCAAAAACTCAGGAGCAAAAGGAAAAACCACCCTGAAATGTGTCTACAAAAATGGCCAACTCTCCCTTGGTACTGGTGCTGTGACAAAGCACATCACAGAAGAATCATGGAATAGTGGGAAGTGACTGGAGAACTGGGTCCTCTCTTCATATAAAGGTTATCTTCGATTCCACCCCCTCCCCCACTTTGCTCTCTGTAGTGTACCCATCACCAACACCTCCTTAATATCTTTTACGTGCCCTAGTTTAAGAGAAAATCACACACACATGAAAAGATGACAATGTTTCTGGGAACTTCTATTCTCTGTACAGATTGTCAGGAGGGAAGTGGAAAAGGAAACTCAGTGATAGTGACTCAACTGAGCTCTGCAATACAAAACAAAAAACAGAAAAGAAAGGGAGGAAAGAACATGCAGCAGGAAAATATCCTCTACATGACAACGGGATCTGATAACATGATTGCTAGTCTAGTTATTACTTGAATATGTTCAGTCCTTTAAAACAACTTTCCCATCTCTCAAATTCCTAAAACTAAAGTCGGACCAGGTGGATTTTAAGATACAGTGGTGCCCCGCAAGACGAATGCCTCGCAAGACGGAAAACCCGCTAGACGAAAGGGTTTTCCGTTTTTGAGTTGCTTCGCAGGACAAATTTCCCTATGGGCTTGCTTCGCAAGACGAAAATGTCTTGCGAGTCTTGAGATTTTTTTTTTGCTTTTCCCCCCTTTATCTAAGCCGCTAAGCCTTTAATAGCCTTTTAGCAGCTAATCCGATAAGCCTTTAATAGCCGCTAAACCGCTAATAGTGCTAATCCGTTAAGCCGCTAATAGGGTTGCTTCGCAAGACGAAAAAACTGCTAGACGAAGACTCTCGTGGAACAGATTAATTTCGTCTTGCGAGGCACCACTGTATGGTCTTTGAGGTTGGGATTATCCAATGCAACAATTCTCCATATGTGTTAAACATGCTAATGAACACTCACATACTTGTATGTTCCATAATGGAGGAATTCTCTGCTCCTGGCCTCACCAAAGTCCCAGCCTGATGATTTTCTAGATATACTGCAAGCCTTTCTGTTTCAGACCATTTTTAAGACGTGACTTAATCAACTATGGAGTAATTTTAGTTCTCCATTATATTCAGAATTCAATATTTGTTTCCTTTATAATACACTTAACAGCATTCCTAAATGAAAATTTGAAATTAGAGAATGAACAAAGATCGGCCTTCTCAGACCACAGATGCAGGTCTGAAAGAAAGCATAAATACTCACAAAAGCAAATACATTCTAAGCTGGCCTCCTCCAGTCTGGTGCCCTCCGGATGTGTTTTGAATCCCAACTTCATCAGCCACAGCCTGGCACAAAATATGGCAGAAATTCCACTGTGTCCATGTCAAAGGGCGCTTTTTACATCACTCTGACAATGTGCATCAAAGTGATCGCCACTGCAACCTGTCCCACTGACTGGTCAAGAGCTATTCTGTCAGGTCTCCTGCAGTGAATCACTGCCTGACCTGTTAGGGGTCAACCTTCAGGCTGACCTCAAACATCAAAAAAGATCCCCATCCCTGTTTCCTCCCCACCCATCACCCATCCTCAAAGGAGCAGGTTGGTTTAAACTGCAAAAAGAATAGTAACCCCTTGCTATCACCCAGCAGTTTAAAAAAATCTATTTACGCTCTGTTGTAGGTATCACACTCTTCAGCGCACACGTATCACAGCTGGTACTGTCTGCCAAGGAGCCACTAGGATAGGTTCAAGGTGCTGCTTTTGGTGGTTAAAGCCCTATGCAGCTTGGGACCAGGATACCTGAAATATCATCTCACCCCATTAAGTAATCAATCAGTCACTGCGTTCTGCAAGTGAGGGCCTCCTGCAGATAACATCTTATCTGGAGGCCCATTCTGTGCAAAAAAGGAATTGGGTTTTTAGTGTTGTGGCACCAACCCTTTGGATTTCCCTCCTGTTAAATATTAGACAAATGCCGTCACTGTTGTCTTTTTGGCACCTACTAAAGACTTTCTTCTTCTAACAAGCCTCTTAGCTGGAAATTTTCCTAGTCTGCATCTGTATTGTTACTTTTAGATACTAGTTTTCTTGATTTTACTGCTTCTGTGTTTGCCAGCCTGGGCTGGGAGGAAAGGCAGGATTATAAATGAAATGAAATGAAATAAAATAAAATAAAATAAATAAATGTAATAAATATCACTACTGAGGTAGTACAAATGGGTCCTTCCCTCTTTGCTGCAGCACACATGGCATGAGCACACAGATGATCATTAATACGGCATTCCAAAGACAGGTGGGAAATAGCAAACTCCAAGCTGAACATGGCAGACACTCAATAAAGTGCCAATCCATATTTGCAGCCCAGTGCCAACTGTAAGAACATAAGAATAGTTCAGGCCAATGGCCCATCAAGTCCAATATCCTGTTATCAATAGTGCCACCCAGATGCCTGTGGGAAACCAGCAAGCAGGATTCAAGCACAAGTGCCTTCCCTGCTCCTGTAGTTTTGAGCAAATGGTTATCAGGAGTATCCATGGCTAGTAGCCATGGATAACCCTCTAATAATCTGTCTAATTTGTCTAATCTTTTTTTAAAGTAATCCAAGTTGGTTGACTTCTGTGGAAATGTGTGGCATAAATTAACCATATCATATTATAATATAGTTATATAATTTATTATAACATTATTATTATTATTATTATTATTATTATTATTATTATTAAAGAAATACTTTCTATTATCTGTCTTGAATCTTCCAACACTCAGCTTCATTGGATGTCCATGAGTTCTAGTGATAAACGGCACCAGACATCAAAAGTGTCAACTCTGTTTGGAAACATTAAGGCATATTGAATCATATGGTTTAAATGTGCTTTGCATTAGCATTTCAAGCATCAGCTGAGACTATAAAGCAACGAGAAGGCATCAATGATTGTTGTTAGTGACAGGATCACACTTTTCCAGTACTCAATCCTGTAGAGTACAGTAATCTAGCAAGGGAGAAGCTTCTGACTGTGGCAGAACAGTCCATTGAAGGGTGCAGAAACAGAATTATTCCGCATTTTAAAGAACACTACGAGCCAACACATTCCAGGCCACAGATGGCCTCTTCTCGGGAAAATTGTGTGTGTTAAGAAGGGTCAGAGATCAGGCTGAGGGATGTTGCTCTGAGGAGGAATGGTGCGAGCCCCCCTCTCCCTCTGCACAAGGCTGGGATCCTGAAGCTCCATAGGAGCAGGAGGATAGTATCAACCTAGAGCAGGCATCCCCAAACTCGGCCCTCCAGATGTTTTGGGACTACAATTCCCATCATCCATGACCACTGGTCCTGTTAGCTAGGAATGGTGGGAGTTGTAGTCCCAAAACATCTGGAGGACTGAGTTTGGGGATGCCTGACTTAGAGCAATGGTTTGCGGAGGGACACAGTTCAGAGACTGACAGTTGGGCCGAACTGGGAGGAGAACAACAAGGGGAAGAGGAATGGGAGGAGAGAGAGCTGGTTGACTCTCCCTCAATAGAAAGTATGCAGCCTATCAGTCCTAGAGCTAAACGATTGGATAGTATAGCCTCTCAGAAAGCTCAATGGTGGAAGGATCATGTGGCTAGGAGACAGGAAGACGGAAGTAGCTAGAGGAAAGTGGGAGGAACTCAATTGGGAGCACCTGCTCGGTGAGAGCAGACGCTGGATTTTGTAATGTGCTTAATAAACCTTCCTGTTGCTGTAAAAAGACTACTTTCGCTTTGTGCTGGTATCTACAGAGACGGGGGTGGGGGGTGGAGGGTGGAGGGAGGTAATCCTTGCCTACCAGCCTGACAAGAAGAAACAACCTTTCAACAACCAGGAGAGCTGTTGCCTGTCACAGTAGACATCATTGGACTGAATGGTCTGATGGTTTGAGACAGATTCATGCTAATGCTACCCACTCCCACTCTGTCTACATTTCTCTAAGGATAGTATTGTCCACATTCATGAGCTTATATTCCAATGTGAAATTAACCAGAGGCAAGAACTTTCAATTCTGTTGCCTCCTGCATCAACTTGACTGCCACATTGGGGGCGGGGGGAGCCTGTATAGAGGCACCAGGGGATTAAAATGATCTATGTTGTGAAAATGTAGCAAAAATGAAGAGGAGGCACTTGCAACACTTTAAAGTATTAGGATACTACCTGATTGGCATTGTCACAATAGTAACCTTTGGTCTCATGTGCATGCCACTTTCTTCTTGGGTCAGCAACACATCATTGATTTATTAGTGTGAAAATAACAAAGGGTGATACAAAAATGTAACCAATAGGACTGCAAACATTTACTGTAAGCAACTTCAGATGGGCATTTGCTCAGAAAAGCAACCTAAAAATACAGAAAACGTTTCACTCAATTTACTGCGTTGCTTTGAACAGATTAATATGTTAATAGATTAAAAACACCCATAGAAACACTTCAGGCACCCATGAAGCCTCTGTACTCCTCTCTCCACTCACTGCCTCCTTCATCATACGGTGTCAAGAGTAGCTATCTCTCGCCCTGCCCTGAAGTTGAAGGAGGAAGTATGACACACTTCCTCCCTTCCTCTTCCAGCTCTGTGCTTTTCAAGGCTCCTTTCGGCAGCCAAGTGACCAAGAAGGTAACAAGCAAAGGGCACTGATATGGGACGCTGGAGGGAAGAAAATGGAGCAGCCGGGGTGGGGGAGAGAATGTGGGGGTGCTGCAGCAGTCAGTAGAGACAGAGAATGGAAGGCCAGGGGTCAGGGTTAGGGGGAGAGAGAAGAGAGAAGGGATCTAGGAGAATGGATCCTCTTGAAATTCATCATCACTAAAATAAATCACCTTGGTTTGGTCTGCTGACTGAATAATCAAAATCACTGATCAGGTGTTTTCCGCTGCTGCCATGACACAAAAACATGGATCCTTGCGGAGCATCATTATTTTCAAAAGTGATCTCCTCAGGTTACCTGTGTGTCCATATATGTGTTTTGTGGTTCACAGATGGTTTTGTTGTCATCTTGTGAAGGAATCAGACAAAACTAAAAATAGTGTATGTAGTTTGGTTTGGAATTTAAGAAGTTAGTTTACTGCTGCCAAAGACTTGTCTGTCCTGATAAACAAATTAAGAAGTGTTTTAGAAAATTTGCTTTACGTAGGTCAGTTAAGTCCATTGTGCTTCTTTGATCTAGAGGAGATCAACTAGAGAGTGACTTGAAACAGATATTAGATCAGGCTGGAACAAAAAGCAAAAAGTGAACTCAGGTACAAAGCGACACAACTGTAAAGTTGCAACTTTTCAGCAAATGGGGAAGAGGAGAACTGTCTGCTGGGACAATGTAGTACAGTATTTAGAAAACTGAAGCCAGAAGTATATTTGTATCAAGCATATCTGCTGTGAGGATAAAATTAAAGCAGTGCATTATATTTCTGCACACTGCCAAATTTTAATGTGAGCAGAGAATGTTGACCCCCTTGTCGCACAGGGAAAAGTTTGCCTATGACAGCTAGAGATGTTGCAACAACAGGTGTCAGCATAATTAGACTTTGAAAATAGTTCACCACTCACCAGCAATAATATATCCAGCGAAACTGGCTGTACAGGAAGGTATTGTCCTCTGCAAGATCCTCTATGGAGTGGTCTCAGGAAAACTTAAGTTAAGGGTGCACAACATACTAACACACATGGAAATATTCTAGTTCTGACCTGAAGCATTCTGCTGTTTGAATCAATATGGGGTACACACCCACCCACCCTGCATTCTCTTCTCCTTGCTTTGCAGAGTAGTATTTCTCTGGCTACCTTGCATTTTTGTTTTCTAAAAAATATATACAAAATTACAAGATTTTCTAAAAAAAATCTTGACCAACCATTCTTTCATGAGCGTATGTGCCTTTTATCAAGTCAGACCCACTGGTCCATCTAGCTTGTCCACAATGACTGGTAGTGGTTCTTTCCCAGACTTCTCTTTTCTCAGAAGTCTTTCCCAGTCCAACCTAGAGAAGCTAGAGAAAGAGTGGGGACTTTTTGCATGTTCGCCCACTGAATTATTATTTCTCTCCACGCAACAATCCACTTCTCAGGTAAATCATTTAAAGAACTGAGATTCAGACAAAAGTCTACTACTCAGTCCCTTTGCAATGCTAACTCACTGGCCTTCATTTTGACTAAGAATGCTGTTTCTTTTAACACTGGAGTGACTGAAAGGTGCAGATTCCTCTCTGAGTCCTGGCTCCCATCCCAAGGTATGGCAGTACATGCTCTTACTAGTAGGTAAGGGTCTTCATTAGGGCAGAGGAATAGTACAGACTCAGCAGCAGGAAAAGTGCTATTCCAGTCCCAAAGCTTTCAAAAGGCAAAGGTCTGGCAAGACTGGGACCAGTCTAGGAACAAGGGCCAAGGTTCACAAGTTCAGGCTAAGTTAAAATAAGTTTAAAACTGCATAAGAGCTGTGAAGTTGTTCTAACAATTTTTCCATGCTCATCCCTCCAGTTTTAAAGCTGAAGTTGGAACAGCTCTTACTTGCAAGAGGCTCTGTTCCTTCACGAGCTGTTAGCCTGCAAGCAGGTCTGTCTTATCCCTTCTCCTGAGGAGGCATTTGAGCCTGGGAGAGAGCACCAGACCCACCTCTCCCACTGAAAGCTGCTTGACCACCCCAGGTTGTGGCTCAGATCCTCCCCAGCTTCCCACAAGGCTCTTTCCCCTTAGGAGGGGAGGGAGCTGAAAGTCCTGTCTGCACATTAGAGCCAGATGGGATTGGGGAGAGCAAATGGCTTCCATCTGTTCCAGCCTCGTCTCCCATTCCTCTTCTCCCTCTCCATCTGCCAGGAGTCACTTCTCTGGGGTTGGGCAATATAAAGTCATGGGGATGGAAGTTAAAAGGATGTTTAAAACTATCAGCAAACAGCAAACTCCAAGGCAAACTGTGCTCATTCATTTTTTAAAAAGTGGAATAACCCAAAGCAAACACAAGCATGATAACTTACTAAGTTTAATTGTGCTACATCCAACCACTTCTTAAACATAAATAAGATGTTTAGGAGTGACTTTAGGTGTGTGTTTCTGTGTGCCAAAAGGTAAAAGCACACATTAAAATAACTCCTTGCCTAACTTTCCTGCTCAAGAGCTAACTACAGTGGTACCTTGGGTTACAGACACTTCAGGTTACAGACACTTCAGGTTACAGACTCCGCTAACCCAGATATAGTACCTCGGGTTAAGAACTTTGCTTCTGGATGAGAACAGAAATCACGCAGTGGCGGTGCAGCGGGAAGCCCCATTAGCTAAAGTGGTGCTTCAGGTTAAGAACAGTTTCAGGTTAAGAACAGACCTCCAGAACGAATTAAGTTCTTAACCCGAGGTACCACTGTATTGGAAAACTTTTTTTTAAAAAAAGCTATTAAGCAAACACCTTCACAACTTAATGATTTGCTTTGTTTCAGTTGTTTTAATCCAATTTTATACGTAATATTGATGACACTGAGTTATCTCTTTCTTGGGTAAAGAGGGATGCTTGAGTTCTACTTTCATATTGACTCCTCACACAACATCAAGGAAACACCACAAGACATCTAATGCATGTACAATCCATATGTTGACAGCTGCAGGACCTGTATACTCTCTTCCTAGATTGCCAAACTAATGTGGCTTTACTTTTTCAGAAAAAAGAGGGGAGTAGAGGTAACACTTGGATGTTCAACTGGATTTTTACTTTCACTGAAGTCTAAAGATGGCCTAAAGAACATCAATATTGCTCAAGGATTCATTTATTATTCTTCAGCAGATTTTTGTATGTTAAGACATGCTATTTAGTATAAGCCTTTTCAGCAATGATTTAGGTAGATAAAAAAAATTCTGGAGTAGGTACATTCACAACTTTCAGGACATGATAGATGTGTATAAAATTATGCAAGGCACGGAGAAAATGGGTAGAGAAAGTTTTTCTTCCTCTCGCCCTCTCTCCTAACACTACCACTCTGGAACATCCAATGAAGCTAAATATTGGAAGATTCAGTACAGATAAAAGAAAATACTTCATCACACAATGCATAGATAATATATGGAATTTGCTTCCCCACTACTTTGCCATCCATGTAGCGTTGTCCACCAGCTTCAATGGCTTTAAAAGAGAATTAGACAAATTGATGGAGAATAAGGCTATCAATAGCTATTAGCCATAACAGCTATGTTCTCCTGTCACACTCAGAGGCAACGTGCCCCTGAATTCCAGGTTCTGGAAACCACAGGAGGGGAGAATGCTCTTGCGTTCAGGTCCTGCTTCTGAATTTCCCATATGCATCTGGTTCGCCATTGTGAGAACAGGATGCTGGACTAGATGGACCAGTGGCCTGATCCAACAAACTCTTCATATGTGCTGTTTTATTTAATCATAATCTTTATACAAATGCACAGTGTCTGCATTAATTACACAGGCCACATACTAAATAAGTTTACTTATCACCAATAATGTGGGCTTTTCCATTTTAGTAAAAAAAATTCTATGCAAATTAGGACAATTTGCACAGGATAATTTGTATTGGGAAGCTCTCAGTTTGCACTGGAAAATCTTCTGATGCCCTAGTGAGTGATCTAATTTGGCTTGTTTATTTTACTGACTAAACAAAGTAAAATCTAATAAACTTTATTTGGTAAACAAAGCTATAAACTTTGAAACTGCCAAGCTTTCCTAATACATTTGCAATTGGTGTCCATTCATTTTTAATAATGATCTTATGAAATGTGAAATATTCCACAGAAAAACAAAGCACTGGAAAAATTTTCACCCCACATCTCTGTTTATATAGCCCCTTTATGCAATTACCCACAACAGTTCCTACTCAAGTACTCCTCCCACCCCAGTAAGTGGATATAGGATTGTAGCCTAAACATGGTTCAGTCCCTTGCATCTCCAGCTAGGACTACGAATGTCCCCTATATGAAACCTTGGAGAGCCACTGTCAGTTAGTATAGAAAACACTAAGCTTTATGGACCAACGGTTTGACTTGGTAAAAGGCAACCTTGTATGTTCACATGTTGACCAATACAGTCATCTGCCTCAGGACATTGTATTGCAGGGAATTGGACTGTATAACCCTCGGGTTCCTTCCAGCTCTACAGTTATATGATTCTATGACATGGTTGCCATGCATGGTTGGCATGGGCCTCTGCCGAACAGTTCCTTAGGAACTTGGTGCTAAATTTCTCACAGTATTAGAAATGCTCCATATGTTGGAGGTCAACTATTGGCAAAAAGGCATCTTTCCACAACTGATTTCTTGAGATGATACAGAGATATCACAATTATAAACAGAAATACGGTACTTTCAATCATTGCCTCTGCTAAATCAGTACCCATGAACAAACAGAGTAACAGTTTCAATAAGGAAAGCAACTCAAAGGGAAACAAAGGAAAAATTAAAGCAACAACTGAAAATGCCTCAAATGATGACATTATGAGTTATTTGTAAACCCACAACTTAAAAACAGTGTTACCACAAGATTATCTGTCTTAACATGTAACAAGTTAAAAAAACATGCATAATTTCCTAGGAAAACACTAAAATGGCATGTACCAGAGTTTTCTTGTACAGATTTTTTTTCAGGAACTTTACTGCATGAACCCACTGAACTGCACTGTAACAACAAAACAACAAAACAACAACAACAACAACAACAACTCTCACCCAAGTTTCGAGCACAGTTTAGAGGTTTGGCTCAATCCCAGTTAAACAATAAACCAATAGGAAAATTCACATGCTGAAACAATAGTACCACTAGCACGCATATGGCCACCACCATCTCACTGAATTACAGCTAGAATCACTTCTTAGTATCCTTTTTCTTTTCACCACATGATATTGGTGGTAGTGTCAGAGGATTTGACTATTGTTTTCACATCTGTACTTTTGCTGTTGTTTTTAAAAGCTGTGAATTGGTCATAAACATTTATCTTCTTCTTTATGCTCCACCGTAGTACAAATATCACTATACAGTGGTACCTCAGTTTAAGAACAGTCCTGTTTAAGAACGATCCAGTTTACGAACTCCGCAAAACCGGAAATAGTGTCTCAGTTTGCGAACTATACCTCAGTCGAAGAACGGAAGCCGAACAGTGGAAGGGCACTGGCGGCGGGAGGCCTCATTAGGGAAAGTGCGCCTCGGTTTAAGAACAGTTTCAGTTTAAGAACGGACTTCCAGAACGGATTAAGTTCCTAAACCGAAGTACCACTGTATATTGTTATGAGAGATGGGCAGTTAAAATGGTTCAATTTACATTTATGAGTCTTTCAAGGTACAGCCTTTAAGGATCAAACTACATGTTACATTAAAGGCTAGAGCTGTGTGTTTTCATTTAGTTAGCTGTAGATGCCCTCAACATCACTGGGACTGCAGCACCCTCCACAGCTATGATCCCAAAGAAAACTGGGATCCTCCACATAATGCTTTGAGGTTTAGAGAATGTTCCAACTAGCAACAATGAAAACTTTTTCTAAGCTTTATTACCATGGGTGGAGAAGGAAGATTTTCCTCATGATCATGGCTGGAGAGAAAATGGATAAATGTCATCTCCCTGCATGTTGGGCTCCTGAAGATTATCTTGCTTCCTACACACACACACACACACACACACACACACACACACACCTGTAACTAAAAAAGAAGTACAGACATAGCTAAACACTACTCATTCAGCATAAACCTGTAGTTTGCCCTTTAATGTAACCTTTAAAAAGAACCACATAAAAGCCACACGCGTAAACACACACCGTATTAATTAGCCATTTAAAATTAACCTTCCATCCCTGCACGAAATTCCAATGTTTGGAATTTTGGAATAGAGTATGGCATTCATTTCATGGTGAGGTAATCTGAATCATTCAGCATTATGACGCTAATGGTCAGTCACAGGTGTTTCCAGCTGGAAATAACTCTGTAACTCAAAAAATCTAAGAGTAGCATCTCTAACTAACGGACTCTAGGAGAAAGCAGGTTCTGTGATTCTACATCTACAATGTGCCTTTGCTTTTAGCAGGTTCTTTTTTCATAAGAAGCAGCAATGCAAATATAATAGAAAGCAACAAAAGTTACAGATTATTTTTTTTAAAAAACTCCTCATAGTAGTTTAAGATATGGTCAAAATGCCCAAGTGTGATATGTGAGCATTTCCTTTTCTAGCCATGTGCAGCTGGAAATGCATCTTCTTCTGTAACACCTCTTCAATGTGAATCAGTGAACACCAAAAATGGTGACCATCACAGTTGAATTGAAGTTACAAAATAAGTTGAATTGAAGTTACAAAATAATCTGTCTTTGTCAATTACACTGACAATTTTATTTTGTTTTGGTTAGTCTCTGCACTACTAGGAATTCCAAGCAAAGCAAATAATAATAATAATAATAATAATAATAATAATAATAATAATAATAATTGTGTACTCTCCAGTCACTTTATTTGTACAGTGTATACAAAGAATGTAATAAGAGCCCTGTGGGAAGAGACCAATGACCTATAGAGTTCAACATTCCAGGACATGAGGGTAACAGACCCATTTCCGTTTTTGTTCCCCAGGAAGAGGTATCCAGTGCCATACTTTCTCGAATCTGAAAGTAGTATACAGTCATCATAACTAGTAACCATGGATAGCCTTATCCTCCAGGAATAAATTTAAACCATTAAGGCTGCTGCCCATCAGCACATGTGGTAGCTAATTTCACAGTTTAGCTACATACTGTGTGAAGGGGTGTGTGTGTGTGTGTGTGTGTGTGTGTGATCAGTTTCCCTGGATGACCCCACGTTTGGCACTGTGGTCTAAACCACTGAGCCTAGGGCTTGCCAATCAGAAGGTCGATGGTTCGAATCCCTGCAATGGGGTGAGCTCCCGTTGCTCGGTCCCAGCTCTTGCCCAGCTAGCAGTTCGAAAGCACGTCAAAGTGCAAGCAGATAAATGGGAAGGTAAACAGCGTTTCTGTGCACTGCTCTGGTTTGCCAGAAGTGGCTTAGTCATGTTGGCCACATGACCCGGAAAAACTGTCTGCGGACAAATGCCAGCTCCCTCGGCCAGTAAAGCGAGATGAGTGCCGCAACCCCAGAGTCGTTTGCAACTGGACTTAACTGTCAGGGGTCCTTTACCTTTACCTTTTTATGTGTGATTAACCACTTTCTACACATCTTGCTTATGTTACACACACACACACCAACCTTACTCACCATCTGTCTAACCTAAAAAGCCCTAAATGTTCTTACCTTTCCTCCAAGGGCAGTTGCTCCAACCCCTTGATCATTTTGGTTGCCCTTTTCTGAGCCATTTCTAGTTCTACCATATACTTTTCATGTATGGCAACCTAGAACTAGACACAGTATTCCAAGTGTAGTCATTCCATAGTAGTGTATAAAGATATTATGCGATAATACTGAAACTGTTGCCATGTTGATTTTATGACATTTTATTAGCCATAGTGCTTAAAGTGTTGTATTATTTTAGGTGGCTGATTTCATTGATAGCTTTGGAAACGCTTTATGACCAAATTGCGATTAGAAACAGTATATACACGTTAGAAATAAATACGTAAACAAATTATATTGACAGTTTTATTATTAGTCTCTTTTCTAATGATCCCTATAATAGAATTTGCCTTTTTAACAGCTAATACTGAGTCAACCTTTTCATTGCACTATGAAGATGATAGATTTCTTCCTTGCTCAGTCACTGCGGGCTCAGATTCCCTTAGCATATATATGAAGTTAACATTTTATGCCCAAACATGCATCACTTCACACTTACACTGAACTGCATCTGACATTTTATTCCCATTCACCCAGTCTGTAGCAATTATCTGTAACCATCTGCAATCCTTTTTAGTTTTACTACCCCAATTGGGGCAGCCACCTCACTGTTTCCCATCTAACTACAGATCATTCATTAGCAACATAAAAGAAGAAATGCCAATACAATCCTCCAGAGATCACAGTTCTTACTTTCCTCTGTGGTGAGAGCTATCCATTGAGTAAAAAGCTTTTGGAAAATCTAAGTACTTACTACTACTACTACTACTAAAAAATGCATTTATATCACACCTTTCTCTCAAGCTGGGATTCAAGGTGGCCTACAACATTTAAAAACATCATTATGAAATGCAAAGTAATAAAAACAAGCTAGGTAAAAACAATAGTTAAAATACATTTAGAACCACCATTCAAATACAGTTTCCCCTGACAGCAACCCAGTGGTCAGCAACACCTGCACCTTAGCTTTCAAAGGCCTGCCTTAGGAAGGTTTAGCCTGCTGGCGGAAGGATAAAAAGGAGAGAGCCAATCAAATCTCTCTTGGGAGGGAATTCTGCAATATGGGAGCAGCCACAGGAAAGGCTCTCTCTCTCATGTCACCAGCAACTGTGCTTCTGATGTTGATGGGGCCAAGAGAAGGTGCTCACCCGAGGACCTTAGCATCCAGGCAGGGTCGTATAGACAAAGATGCAATTTTCAGATAACCACTTCTATCTACATGCTTGCTGATATTCTTAAATAATCTGAAAAGGTTAGACAATATTCACTTTTGCAGAAGTCTTGCTGATTCTTCTTCAGTAGGGCTTATCCTTCTATATGCTTGATAATTTTGAATTTAATAATACTTTCCACCAATTTACCCAGACATTAAGCTAACTGGCCTATAATTTCATGGAACCATGACCATGTTCTAGTCCTTGGGCACAGAGTTTTATTTTATTACTTCAGTTAAGAATTGAAAGCACTTTCCTATTTTTTGTTTTTGTTTTGTTTTAGGGTGGAGCTGTTGCCTGCTCTTCTTACCCCCTGTGTTTTTATTTTTTGAGAGGGGAGAGTTGCTTGCTTTTCTTTCTTTCTTTCTGGTTGAAGACTTCCCACCGCCCTTGTGATATGGTTATTTTGTGATCCCTGTGACAAGTTTCTCCCTGAAGGCAGAAAAATATTGGGCATTACTACAATACTTTCTCTTTTGGATGTCCCTTTCATTTCATTCTAATTTATATGCTACTACTTTGTTCCTGAAGAGCTTAAGAAACCAAAGATCTTTTTTTAAAAAAAAACCCTGAAGCCTAGAGAGGAACAACTGTGTTTTAATCTAATTAATGCTCTCTGCTCTGAAGGTTGGAAAACAGAATCAGACAGTCATTAGCCAGGACATGCTATAAAAGCCATTTTTATTTTATTTTTCAGAATACGGAATGAAAAACTCAGCATTTAAGGGCTTGCAGTGTTTTCAATTACTAGTTGCTTCAATAATGTTAGTTTTACATGCTTAGTGTTTCTCATTCCATATTACGGAGTATTATTCACTATTCACTAAGAATCATATTCTTGACCGCGTTCTCAGGCAGCATGAAGTCCTTTGCTCCTGAGAGCCGTTTCAGATGTGCATTACTTCACTTATTTCCAGGACACTGCTAACTACTGCAGGTAATTGCTTGGACAAGCCAACCTTCTGCTGCAACATCAACACATGTGGTGCACAGATATCACTCCAGATGCCCCTTTGAGGCCTGTCATAAATATGCAGATGGAGCCAGGAAGGGCAGCTCTGTCATCTTTTGGACATGAACATGGGAAAGTGCAATGGGGACAGATTTGGCAACAGGTCTACAACTAATAATACTGCCAATTGCTCCTTCTTTAAACGAAATTGCTAACAGATCTCTTGACTGGAACATATGATACTCTAAGTGTGCCACTCTGTCTTTGTTTTTAAAAGACTGAAATCAACTTCCCAATAATTTGTCATGTTTAAAAAGTTTGGGAGCTTTTTAAAATAGTAATAATAATACTTTAAAGCCTGGCCTAATTTGCAGTGCAGGAAATATTCTGATTTTGTTAAAGTTCACCACAAAATTCAACCATGATTTTCTCATGGAGAAAGGTGGCACAAAAAGATTAAACATGGGCCAAGTTCCTAGGTTATTACCAAACATCAGCTAACAGTTATGCACCTTTATTTCAACCACCCAAGTGAGATCCTGCCAACTGCTAACAGTAACTACCCCTCTTACTATGTCATATGTGGAGTAACTGAGCCCACCAAATTAATTTAGGTTCACCTATTCTTGCCACATGGCCTTCACTCTGAGAAATGAAGCAACATGTGGCATTAACAGGAATCATTTCATTGTTTTTGTAAACCAGCACAATATTGGGAAATACTTGTTTTGAATTAACTTAATGTTCCACGAACAACCCTGAATCTTTCACAAAATTATACATGCAGACATTATTAATTTGAGAAGGAAACATCTTTTTTTTTTTAATCCTTGAGGAGACAAGACATTATGAATGGAGGTTTATTCTCCAATTTTTTGCTTGTTTGAGGCTAGCTACTGTAGTACTGTTGTGAAATAGTCATGGATTTGCTAGACACAGTTATTTCACACACCAGAGTGAAATTCTTACAAGAAGGATCTTGATCTGCTCAGAAGTCCAAAGCTTTCAGAAATGAGAGTTACCGTATTTTCCGTCCCATAGGATGCACCGGCCCATAGGACGCACCTGGTTTTTTGGGGGGGAATTAAGGAAAAAAGTTTTCCTTTATTTCTCCCCCAAAACCAGGTCAGGGAATCCAAACCAGGTTGGGGAACAGCGGGATGGCGGCGCTGTGCCTCCCCGCTGTCCCCCGAGCTTGTGGGGCTGCCCGATGTCTGCGCTCTGCTTCAGGGCACCCCGCGCGCCAGCAGCAGGCTGCTATCCGCAGCCTTGGGAGCCCTGCGGGAACTCCCGCGGGCTCCCCAGGCTTGCTGATAGCTTGCTGAAGCCTGGAGAGCGAGAGGGGTCAGTGCGCACCAACCCGTCTCGCTCTCCAAGCTTCAGCGAAAGCCTGCATTCGCCCCATAGGATGCACACAGATTTCCCCTTCATTTTTGGAGGGGAAAAAGTGCGTCCTATAGGGCAAAAAATATGGTACTCTCCTTTACCCTACAGCTTGCTCCTCAATACAACAAATAGGAATTATGAAAGAAAAAACAATTAGAAGGTAAACCCTTAGTATATATTACCAGTTCTGACAATCTCAGGATGTCTGTTACTGAAAGAGTGACAGTTATGTGCCTGCCTCGCAATGCATTTTTCAAATGAAAATGGCCTACTTTATATAGGTTATGTTGCAATCAATTACTGAATGAGTATTTGTCTCAGATCTAATACTAACACTGGTCTGTGCCTCTAACTTTGAAAGAAATCCCTTGTTACACAGTGAAGAATGGCTTTCCTCTACAAACGGTAATGAAGAAGAAATCCTGGTCATGTATAAAACATTATGCCTTGGATCCAAGACAAGCCTGCCAGAAATGGATTTTCCTTCCCCCTCCTCACCCCAGCAGCCCCCATCTCAAAAACAAACAAACAAACTTGCTCCTGATGACTGTGGCACAAGGAGCTGAAGGAAAGGAGAGGGACATTGTTGAAAGGAGAGAAGATACCTCCCATGAGTGCTCACTCATGCTAGCTTTAATCTGAATCCAAAACCTGTGAATACACAAGTTTTATGATACATAAATACATACCACACCTACTCTGTGGGTGGTTGTGTAACACACACACACAGAGAGAAATTGGATTAGGGCACAAATTTACTTTTCAGCTTAAAATCAAAGCAGAAACACTGTTTTTCAGTGGTGCCCATTAGGGTAGGAAAGCACTGTTAGCAATAAATTCTACAACTTGAATATTTAGGTGAAATATTCTACAATGTTGCAACCTTCCAATGTAACAATGTATTTCTACTTAAGAACCATTTGCTAAATTCATAGAAACGTAAGTGGAAAGAAACTATTTCAAAAAGTAAGATTCAAAAAATGCTTGCACTAGGTTCGTACTGTGATGCGTTAAGTTGGTTCTGTAGCAGTTACTGTCCTTCTGCTTGTACAAAAAGTGTTTTGATTGCATGAAGTTCCAGTCACACTACAGCAGAAAACATTATCTAGATGCATAAATAGCCAAATAAAGAGAACAAATGAGAAACTGAACAGTTTTTCTAGACTATTTGGCTTGCAAAGCTCTAGAGCAATTTTCCACATTATAGAATGGATTTCAGATGATTTATTAGCAAATTTCTCTTAATGGTTTCAATACTTTGGTTTCTATGGTATTCATGAAATAATATTAGCTCCCTCTGGTGGTCAACTATGCCAAAGGCTTTATAGAAAGACTGCTACTTGAGAGTTTCAGAGGACACTTCCAGTGGAATATCTGCATTTTCCACATAACTTAAGTTAGTTGTGGTTAAGGTTGTGTTCCTGTACACACTTGGTTGGGAGCAAGTCCTATTGAGCCTCTACATTAACGAGAGATCAATAAACCTCAATAAATTTATTTTTTGAAAGTTACAGAAAGTTAACTTGAGATCAAGAACATTTGGTTATTTGTAGACAACTGTGATCCTATCCCTCAGTAAGGCCAGTGCTGAGCAGGCCCTCATCCATGGGCTCCATAAAGAAAGGCAGGACATGGAGAAGTTCCAAACAGTTATTTTATGTCGCTGGCATTGGGGTTTTAAGTCTATAGTCTGGCTTCTCTCTCAAGAAGTGGAGCTCTGTCTAGTACTCACTGTGGACCTGAAGAAGCATTCTTGTGGCCCCCACAAGGGCCGTCCTTAGAGTGTCAGCCACAGATCTTTCTCAGAGAGATCTCTCTCATACTTTGTAGTGGAATGGTTCCTCTCCAATCAAAAGTTTTTCCTGGTCCCACTTGTGCCTCTCAGGGATTACCCAGGTTGTGCGAGGCCATGTCAGGTGTCCATGAATCCCAGCTGGAAGACTTAGAAGGACCTTTCTCCTCTCCTAAAGAATGCCCAGCTTATATTGAATACCCAAAACAGCCTGAGATCCAAATACCATACCACAGTGTCTATGCATTAAGATCAGATAGCCTCTTTAGCAGAAGGCCTTTTCTTGAGTAGCACCCAACCTTTGTAATGTCATTCCTAAGGAGACATGTCTGGCACCAACATTCATAGCTTTACTTATATGAACAAACATTTTGGATGATTTTGTGGGTGTTTAAATTTTTTCTGTTTTTGTTCGGCTCTTGTCTTGTTTCCATGCTTATTTGTTGGTTTTAAATTAAGAAATATTTTTAATAAAGGATTCAGCTTACCGTATTTTTCACTCTATAAGACGCACTTTTTCCCTCCTAAAAAGTAAGGGGAAATGTGTGTGCGTCTTATGGAGTGAATGCAGGCTGTGTAGCTATCCCAGAAGCCAGAACAGCAAGAGGGATCGCTGTGCAGCGCTCCCTCTCGCTGTTCTAGCTTCTGGCTTAGCTGCGTGAAGCCTCCTCATCCCGCTGCCCTGAGGAGGCTTCGCGCGGCTATCCCAGAAGCCAGAACAGCGAGAGGGAGCGCTCTCTCTTGCTGTTCTAGCTTCTGGGATAGCCCCTCAGTCGCTTCCCCCACCTCCCGGAAAAGCCCTTCTCCCTCCTCGGGGAAAAGCCCCCAAGAGCAGCACACACGCTCATGAAAGGGAGCGCTGAGCAGAGCCTGGGATGCATACAGGCTCTGCTCAGCACTCCCTTTAAATAATATTTTTTTCTTGCATTCCTCCTCTAAAAACTAGGTGCGTCTTATGGTCAGGTGCATCTTATGGAGCGAAATATACGGTAACTGTACTGCTGTTCCCAGAGCCTCTGTTCTTTGCCAAGGGTATGAGTATGGATCACCTCTTTCAAGTGGGCAAGCTCCTACTGCTCTCCCCACCCTGCCTTCCTCTCACTGCCCAGAATGGCACTTACTCCTGCTGGCTGCCTTGCCTCTTTCCTCAGGCACACCTGTTGAAGGTACTGTCTTCCCTCTTCCCATGTCCCAAACAGCCATCCTCCTTCATTCTGTTTCTCCTCCATGCGTTTCTCCTTAATCTCCAGTTACTTCATCTGCCCTCCCTATGTCTCCCTAGAGTCATTTAAAGGGTTCCACAGCCTCTGTGGCGCCTGTTGATCACTGGACCAGGCGTAAGTGAGTGGTACACCCCAGTGATATTACAAATCCACTCTACTTCCCAGTGGGGAGGAGTTGCAGTGGACTGCGTGGCCAACCACTCCCCACTGGGGACGGGGGACTTTGTCGCCCATTGCCTGGGGGATCCCAGCCACGTCAGAGCCCAGCCAGCCAATCCGCTGGCCAGGGGGACGTGCCAGGGGCCGTTTAAACTGAGATGCGAGCCAGAGGACTTCCTCTTTGGCTCGCTTCCTCAATCACCCTCCCTCCTCCCTATTTTGCAGGTTAGGCAATGGCCTTGCTATGGATTTCGGTTGATTGCCTTGGTTGTACGAGGGGCCTGGTAGGAATTTTCCCTCTTGGCAAATTGGCACTGGCCACTTGGTTTTCGCCTACCTCGTAGCAATCGTCACAATTTTGTTAGGGTTGTGGTTAGGCATTGTTTGACCTTGTATGCGGGAGGGGAGGTGTGGCCATCACCTGCCCCTCCATGCTTAAGGGTATTCCGTTAAAGGAATCCGGGGGTGTTGATCTTGTCCGAAGCCCGGATGGGGGCTAGGGCCTTGACACGACCCCGACGGGAACACCAGGGGGAGCTTGAGTTGGTTCACATCGATAGGGCTCCCCCTACCGGTGGCTTACCCTTACTGGACTTCCTGCACAATGGGCAGGAGTCAGATATAGTCAGGTCCAATCAATGCCTAAGCCAATACTGCTCACATTCTGTAATTCAATAAAGTTGTGGCCAAAATTTGCCCAATAACATAAACCTAATATCTGTGTCCTTGTGTGTGTTATTTCCAATGAGAGGGTGGCTGCGGGATCTCGACATGCAATAGGTCCTAACATAGACTCCAAGGCAGCAAGGAGAGGAGGGCAAGTGTCTGAATCTTTTGATCAATTTTCAATCATGGGTCTCAATTTATAATAGTGTTTGAACCCAAATTTTTTTTTGTTTAATGAATCATGGTTCTGTGGTTTCAGGCCAAGATCCCAAGAGCCTATACCACTGGTTCCATATGTCTTAATCAGCAACCTACATCCCATGCAACAAATGTTTTTTTAGTGGAGGTGATTTTCCAAAATAGTTTATGTTACATCACATGTGTGTCTGCTATTTAAAATTAAAAAGGCCAGTCCTACTGGCCATGCCCCAGGACTCTGAGCACAGCTAAGTGGTAGCTCTTTGGATGCTGGCCATAACTGGCACCTCATATACTGATCCAGTTAAATGAGAATTTTGCCACAATACTGGCCGCAACTCCTGTAATTGCCCAGTAAGTAGATCTACCAATAAATTAGCCTGTGTATGAGTATAATCACTCTGCTGGAAGGCAACTTTACCATGTTCCTGGAATATTTTTCTTCTCCTTTTAAAGCAGAACTATAGGCATGGTAGTTGCCAAGCTGAAAGCCACAGCCACATGCTTCCCTTGTTCCCAAGTCACGAATTTAGTTCCATACAGAAATTGACATGATTTTCCCACAGTGAGGGGCAATGCAGATAGGGGAAATCATGTGCAGGGAGGGATAAATGTCCCTCCTCTCAGCACTGCAGCCCTGATCCAAACCTCTCCCTATATATCTTCCTTTAAAATGACTGGCAATCTGAGTGCAGATTTATTGTCCAGTTTGGCCCTGAAGAGACCAGAGAATGGGGGATGGAGAAGAAGGCAGGTAGGCAAGAAGATTGCTTCTCAGGAAGAACGGAAGGACAAAAAGAAGCACATAAAGAAGGAGATGGGTTTCCCTCAATCCTTTCCGTCTCACTCTCTTATTTTGTCTTCCTGTCCTATTTTATAATTCTACATTTATATCTCACTGTTCTCCTGAGATGGAGCCCAAAATGGCACACATGCGGTTCCCAAGCAGTCACTCCTTCAGACACTGACCAGACTCATACCTGCTTAGCTTCAGAAAGGTGGTGGCTTTATGACCCAGTAGGCAGGGTGAACAAAAGGCCAGCAAGAGACCCTTCTAAGCTATTCTAACCACTTAACATTAGCAGATATCAGTTGACTGCAAAATGTCAAATGCAACCCCAAACCCCCTCACTTACCCAGATCCTGCATCACTTTTCCTAGCTAGCAGACCAGTGTCATCATAATCAGGGAACCTAGCTGTATTTTGTTTTCAAGTGCAGGTATTAACACAAAAGAGAAGGCAAAAATATGGAACAGCTCAATCCTACAAATCAGCCTCACAAGTGCTTTCGTGCCAAGGATAAGGTCCGCCAACAGTAATGCCAGCCCATTGTAACAATAATGCTATGTCTACTCTGCTAGGAATCGAGACTAACTCTGCAGTGGAAGCATACATTTCAATGCAAAATGGGCACAAGACTGTAATCGGAAACCCCAATGAAAGATATTCATTCTGCTCCAACAACCAAAACATACATTTACAAATTAGACAGACTTCCTGTTCCTCAAACGTAACTGACATTTTGACATGCAAGAAAGAATTTTAGATTAACGTCTCAATCAATCTAGCCTATTTTAAAGAAAGTCAGTCTAGACTTTGAGCTTAAAGACAGCTATCAATTTTTTTGCTAGTGGTTAGCTAAGTAAGAGGACTGCAATTATCCTGTTACATTTAAAAGAGCTATAAGTCGAATATTTAAAACTATTATACATAATTTAAAGATCAAAAGAAGATAGCATGCTTTCCCCTTTCTCACGATTTCAGAAACGATGCTGAGCCAGACTTATAAGTTTTATGTGCACTTAGGTCAGGAAAATTCCTGCATACAATCTTTTGTCTGTTATGGTTCCAAATGCTGGAGCCTGCGATGTTTTCCTTACTAAATAATATATGAACCAACGATGTGTAGGTGGACTTCGGTTTCTGTACAAAACAAAGATATTCATATGGAAGCATTTGACCCCATCATCTAAAAAACGACCCTGCTCGTATGATGCGCTGACATGTCTAATATGGGATAGCATGCTTCATGCTGCTCCAAGTATTATGGGCAATATTCATACAAACAACTGAGTATTTGCATACTTTGTCCATACTGAAGCCATTAGACACTTATTCATTAGTTTGACCTCACAAAACACAGCTGTAACAAAAACATATCAAAACCATTCAATTATTCATTTGAGTTATTTGCTACGATGAGCGGTGAAAAGCCTACAGGGTGACTATGTAAAAGCAGTTCTTACATAGTAAGTCAGAGGTGGTTTTAGGGTAGTGCGACTGGTGTGGTTGAACTGGGCACTGTGCTGCAAGGGGCGCCACAACAATGCTGTAGAATGGAGCAAGAAAGGTGGAGGGATGCCAAATTTTAGTGTCGCACAGGGCGCCACTGAAATTTGAGTCAGTGAAAGGACTTGGGGATTCGATAAAGGTTACTTTTGATAAACAGAAAAAGCATGTAAGTATAATTTATATATCAGGCATAATTTATAGCATGATGAGAGCAAAGCCATTGTAGAAATCACAAAGGGCAATGAATTTATCACATCAGCTACTCATTTCTTACCATCTGCAGCAGAGAAATCTGTCAGATTACTTTGAGAGGGAAGATAGCCTTTCTACACTCAAAACCTCTTTGCAATTGCACACGGGCAAATGCATGTCAGGAGGACAATTCTCATCATAAAAACATCACTGCAGGTGTTTTTCATATTTTTCTGGTAAGACATTCTCAGTAACAACAAGTGACCATTCTACATACCTGGTGGGCACCTGCATTCAGATGATACGTCTCTTGCTGTCCGCAGTTTGGCTAATCCTTCACTCAGTTTCTGTTGGGGGGTGGGAGGACAAAAACATATAATTACAGAAAAGAAGTGGTGTGGGTGTGTGCATACAAATGCACCCTTTAAAGTGTATTACTGCTATTATTCATATACATACAATCCAAAGTTAAGCATTAAGGTCCACTGATTTCATTGGGAAAGTTAAGCACATGCTTACATCCCCCCCCCCCACTGAAACCATGAGATTTAAAACTGTACAGATTGACCACAATCTGTATTGTTAGCATGTGATGTGCCGTCTTAACTTTCTTTGTAGAAGACTTCATAGAACCACAGAATTGTAGAGTTGGGAGGGTCCTGAGGATCATCTAATCCAGGCTTCCTCGACCTTGGCCCTCCAGATGTTTTTGGCCTACAACTCCCATGATCCCTAGCTAGCAGGACCAGTGGTCAGGGATGATGGGAACAGTAGTCCCAAACATCTGGAGGGCTGAGTTTGGGAGTGCCTGATCTAATCCAACCCCCTGAACAGCAGGAATCTCAAGTAAAGTATTCATGACTGATGGCCATCCAACCTCTGCTTAAAAACCTTCAGGGAAGGAGAGTCCACCCCTTTTGAAGAAGTCCATTTCACTGTTTTAGCCTACAGTTATGAGATTCTATGATACAGCACTCCCAAATACATGGCAATGGTGGAAATTTATTCGGGTATGAAAGGTTGTCCCTGCCTGTATATGAAGAAGGCTTTTCTAATCTTGGGGTCATTTTTGATGGGGGTGATAGGTTTTTTTAAACCAAGTGTGATGAATTGATTCAGAAACAGAACACTCTTAGTACGTTGGTGACTAGCGTACTTCTCCATGTTCTTCTGTGCAGAGTTCTAGAAGGCTTACCTACAAATCCCTAACGTAGTTATTTATTTTATGAAATGCTTAAGGGTTGTCATTTATAAAGACTGCTGAATTCCCAACAACATGGGTAGCAACACTAAACAACTCTTGGTTGTATTTCACATTAGCTAACATCCATGGGACTGTTTTGTCTTTTAAGATGAAGAAATGCAAGTTTTGGTTTTTGTATTGTACAGATATTTGTGCTGTATGTTGTAAACCACCTTGCAGTCTTTTGATGAGGGGCAGTATATAAATTTAATAAAGAATACTAAATAACAAAAACAGCAGCAATAGCAATCATAATGAATCTGCTTGTAGCACAAACATCACAACCATTTTGCCATGTTTTGCTCCAATTCTCTCCCACAAATGCCAAGCCACGGTGTTTCTCCTTAAGTAGGCATTTCCTTCGGGTGTGTGTAGATCATTTATGGTCGGGGAGAATTCAAGGAAAGGATTAAACACTCACATTTTGATTCACTCCCTCAATTGCAAAACCATATTGTGCCAAAATGTCTAGTTCCAACCGTAGTTGCAGACACTTCCAAGTTTTAGGACTGGCCAATAAGGTGAATGTTTTAAGGCTACTAGGAAACAATATAGTTATTGTGAATTAAACCAGTGTTGTTTGTTTACAACTACATACTTCTTTAATCTGCACTCATTAACATTTCTGCTCTAGCATGAAGACCATCCACTTTGAATTGAAGTCTTTGTTTCAGAACAAGTAGAGAGGTATTACTACATCCCAGTCTTTGGGCAGGGGGTGTTAATGCATAAATTTTTTTAGTTAAATGGCAACTTGGTACCAAAGTAAAGTTTACAGAGAAGCCTTTGACTGCACTATTTAGAATTTCATTTGGCTATACGTCCAAAAGCTCTTCGTAAACTTATTAAATATTTGAACAGATAACCATATTCAGATTTTGTACCCCTTGCAAAGTTTTAATTACTTCCCAATGTCTCTGCTGGATTTCTGCCCTATGACTCAAATTTTAACTAAACAATGACAGGCATTTCTAACAATATTTTACATTAAAATAAAGTGTAAATACTAGCTGCTGAAACCAATTTTCTAAAAAATTAAATGTTGCAAATTCAAATAACAATTAATTTTCCAGATGTAAAATTCACATTGATGATATGCAATTAATGATGTCATAAGAATCCAAAGTGGAGGATGCTGAACTGCCATATCTAGAGCTTGAAGTGTACATGACAGCAAAGACGAAGGTAGAACAGAATGGCATATTTCCTTGCTGAGTTTTGTCATATTTTTTTTAAAAAAAACTATATCCCCACTCATGGAGTATACATACACCAGCTACATGACTGGCACATGTCTTGCTCACCCTGTCCTCTAGGTTCATGTTAAGTTGTGGGTGAACATATCAGACGACACAGCGATTCTTCAAACAGCTCTTGTTTATTCAGAGGCCAGAACAGAACTGAGCTGAAGGGCTCAGTCAGCCTGCTTATATAGAGCTCCAGTACAATGTTACTGTAGCAACTTTCTAAAACTATCCAATCACTGAACGTCACTTTCAATCCTTCATTTGCATAACTATCTACAGTATCCCCCTGCTGGCCCAGGGTGATAACTTCAGTACATAACAGTTCAGTTGCACCTAACTACTTCAAATCTATACCTTCACTAAAATGCCTCCAGCATGCTCATTTTTTGCTTCTACCAACACTGGAACTCCTATTTCAACAAGGCAAGGGCCATGGAGGTTTCTGCAGTTGTGAGGTCACATGAGGCTGGATCTCACTATCCAAGGGCATATGTCTCCTCCATCTGCAGAAAAAGACCAGAAGCATTCTAGACCCCTGAGTCATGCTCCCAGGGATCATAGGTTTGCACACTAAGGATTAAGCATATACATTGATGCATTTTAAAACAATAATTTTCTTAACTATTGCATTGCTGAGAGAGAACCTTTAGGTACATTTTTTGCCTTACATGATAAACACCAATAACTTTTCTTGGCTGCAAACAACTGGCCTGTACTCTCATATGACCTACCCTCTGGATGCAACTCTGGGAATTAGTAATAATAATAATAATAATAATAATAATAATAATAATAATTTATTATTTATACCCCACCCATCTGGCTGGGCCTCCCCAGCCACTCTGGGCGGCTTCCATAGAAACCAAAAATACAGTAAAATATCACACGTTAAAAACTTCCCTGAACAGGGCTGCCTTAAGATGTCTTCTGAATGTCAGGTAGTTGTTTATCGCTTTGGCATCTGCTGGAAGGGCGTTCCACAGGGCGGGCGCCACTACCGAGAAGGCCCTCTGCCTGATTCCCTGTAGCTTTGCTTCTCACAATGAGGGAACCGCCAGAAGGCCCTCGGCGCTGGACCTCAGCGTCCAGGCATAACGATGGGGGTGGAGACGCTCCTTCAGGTATACTGGACCGAGGCCGTTTAGGGCTTTAAAGGTCAGCACCAACACTTTGAATTGTGCTCGGAAACGTACTGGGAGCCAATGTAGGTCTTTCAAGACCGGTGTTATATGGTCTCGGCGGCCGCCCCCAGTTACCAGTCTAGCTGCCGCATTCTGGATTAGTTGTAGTTTCCGAGTCACCTTCAAAGGTCGCCCCATGTAGAGTGCATTGCAGTAGTCCAAGCGGGAGATAACCAGAGCATGCACCACTCTGGCGAGACAGTCCGCAGGCAGATAGGGTCTCAGCCTACGTACCAGATGGAGCTGGTAAACAGCTGCCCTGGACACAGATTTGACCTGTGCCTCCATGGACAGCTGTGAGTCCACAGTATTAAGCATTTTACGTGTACCCACACTAAAAAGATTCCTTCAAGCTTCATACATTGCTCACCTAGTACCACTGATAACACAAAGAATCCACATGTCCAGAGTCCAAAGCAGTTTTTAAAATTCACTGTTATATTTCCTTCTTTGCTTTCTTTAGATTATTTATATAGTGCTCACCTACATTCCTAACTAAAACCACTTATAAGCATTTTTCTAACACAGTAAGAGATAATCCCTGCCTTTAAAAGTTCATACAATCAAAAGAAGACAAGATAAAACACACCTGAATTTCCAGGTAGGACTGTGATTAATAATAATATAAAAACCCCTCAGTTTTGACTCATTTAGCAGCTGTGGTCACTCCTACAGAAGGATGGCCTTTGAGACACATGGCTTTGTAACCTTCAGCGTGGACTACTGTAATGCACTCTGTATGGGGTTGCCTCCAAAGACTGTTGAGAAACTTTGCCAGGTCCAAAAGTGTCTGCCTGATTAGTTACAGGGTGAGCCAAAGGGAATACATTAACCAGATGCTAAAACCAGTTGCTTTCCACCTTCTTCTCAAGTGCAATTCTGAGTGCTAGTTTGAACCTTTAAGCCCTTAACAACCACAGCCAAGATTGAGGAAAAATTTCTTTTGTCAAACTCAGAATACACTTAGAAGAGACCCAGCCCAGAGTCTTTTCTTTGCCCTGATTGGCAGACACAAAAGAGCAGGACTCTCTCAGTAGTTAACTGCTCTTCTTTATATTGTAAACTGCCCTGTGATCCTCAGGTGAAGGGTGGAATATAAATTTTAAGAATAAGAATTCCCTTCCCAAGAAAGCCTGCCAGACAGATTCCAATCTAACATGAGAACAGTGAAAACATAAATTTTAGCAGGGGTTTGAGAAGTGAGTTGGGTGTTATTTCAAGCAACTTTTTATGTTTACTTTTTGGAGTGCAATTTGCACTTGTTTATGGGGATTTAACTGATTTATTCTATAAAAAATATTAAGTTGTTTGATTTTGTAAGCCATCCTAAGGATTTATCTGGAACCAAAGTGACAAAAGCACAATGCAAACACAGGGCAACTTGGTTTATGAACTTAATCTGTTCCGGAAGTCCGTTCTTAAACCAAAGTGTTTTTAAACCAAAGTGTGCTTTCCCATAGCAGCAGGAGACTCAATTTACAAATGGAACACACTCAACAGGAAGCGAAACATGTTCTTATTCCAAGGCAAAGTTCATAAACCAAAACACCTACTTCCGGGTTTGCAGCGTTCTTAATCCAAGTTGTTCATAAACTAAGCTGTTCTTAAACCAAGGTACCACTGTAAATGAAAAAATGCAGGGCACAACATACAAATTGGAACTGTCATTTGGGCTGTAACCCTATGCACAATTTACCTGGGAGTAGACTCCATTAAACTCTATGGGACTTGCCTCTGAACAAGATTGCATAGGATTTCACTAAAAGTGGCAAATGCATGATAATGATAAGATGGAAAAATATTTCATGAAAAGCATTAATCTTTTTTATTTTTGAATCAAAATGCCTTTGTATAATGAAGCTCAAAAGGACACGATCACTTCCTCCCAAAGTTCCCAGTACTTCCACGTTGTTGGTCAGTTTCTCCCTGTTGGTGAGGACCAGTTCCAAGATAATGATGGATATAGCTGGGCAAACTGGCTGCCTCCAAAGTAACTCTGAATGTTTGTTGGAGGAAGGCAGTTTTCCCAGCTATATACAATCTATTAACAAAAACAGAGAAGTTTCTCTACTTAGCCTATTTGTTCTGTGTATTCACCAAAGTAATTGATTTCCTAACATATTGATTAGAGGAATTCTACAGGTTTCCTTTAGGACAAGGTCTGACAGATCAGAGAGGTGGTAGCCTGGGAGAAATGTTCACCCTTTGACAAGCTGTTCCTGTCCTTAAGAATATTTCTATGCAAGTTCATTTGAGATCTCCATGACTGTGTGGTTTCACCTACAGAGATACTCTTGGGACATTTTGTGCAGTATGAGAGTGAGCTATACCACATGCTGCAATGCCCCCTTGGAGCTCTCTTCTTTCAGCTAGCATGCCATCACTGATCTCCCTTCAGTGACATCTCCTCCCTTCTTTGGCACTGCCCCATAACAACTAAAAATAACAAGCTGGCAATACAGTTAATAGGCAACATTACATTTGCTTCCCTTAAGGAAATGCTTTAGCAAAAAGAACTTCCAAGGTTTAAGATTGCTTTTCTATACTGCCTTCCATTATTCCTTAGTCAATCAGTGAATTGTTCAAATCCCGAATCCATCAAGTCGATTTGTGGCTTATGCACATGAGCAAATAGCATCAAGGAAACCAGTGAACCATCTTATAAAATATAGGAAGGCAATGAAGAACTAGTTCTTCATACTGTGGATTTTGAGGCTAAGAATTATCTTCTGACATACATGACAATATTATAAAAGGAAGTGATTCACATAACGCAACAAGTAATGCACAATCCTTAACTGTCAAACACCTAACATGTAGTAGTAAGTTTCAGGGAGTGTTGCTAAGTATATGAGCCTACTACTAGGGTGGCCAAGTAAAGGAGAGGTGAGGGCTCTTGCAGCTTTAATAGTTGTGCAGAGAATGAAATTTCAGCAGGTGTAGCTTACATAAAATTCTCTCTTCTACACAACTAATACTTTCTTTCTTTCACCTGGCCACCCTATCATCATAAGAACATAAATAATAGGAAAGCATTCCCCAAGGAACATATGGATTTCCATATTATTTGTTTATACGACGTAAATATGATCTTGGTAAATGCCCATCATGGAAATGTAACCTTCACCATAGCCAGTACTTGCAAGACATTATAGTGTAATTCTAGGTGTGTTTATTGAGAAGTCCACTGAGTTCAATGGGGCTTATACACCACTAAATGTGTAAAGTTTTGCAGCCTTAGACTGCAATCCTACACACACATACCTGGATATAAGCTCAGAACTTAACCTGGAGCAGACACACATAGAATTTTCCTGGCACTCATTTAAAACAAAGCAGCTGACTTAGTAATTGTAGTAGTAATAATATATTATTATTATTATTACCCCGCCCATACATGGTGTTAATCAATGGTTAATCAACGGTGTTAATTATTCATTGATTTATCATCCAAGTGCTTCAGTACAGTCAAAAGACTTCAAAAAAATTCTCAAATATGCTCAAAAATTGCTCAACAATTAAATATTATCCAACAATCTAATTCCATTTTATAGGGCAAGAAACAATTTGTAATACTAAACAAAAATTAATGATTTGCAAAATGTATCTGGACAGGGATGAAAGTTCCCATTAGAGAGCTAAGATTTTGCCTCCCATCTGTATTTTGCTATCTTTACAATGATGCCTCTTCAAACTAAAATCAAACCAACATATATGCTGTCCATATCTTGGAATTATCGTTCCAAGTAAAGAACTGATTCTGCTATGTCAGTTCCTTTTGCTCCACTACTACTACTACTCCATAAGCGACTTCCCCACTCCTCCCCTCTTGCTCTTCTAGATCAGTCTTTCCTAACCGTGTGCCCTTCAGATGTTTCAGACTGCAGCTTTCATCAGTCCTCACCAACCTGGCCATGCTGGCTGGGACCAATAAGAGTTGTAGTCCAAAACATTTGGAGGGCAGCAGGCTAGGGAAGGCTAGTTATTTATCACATACAAATAACCTTGAACTGATCATACAAACGACATAGAAATTCCATCCCAAATCCAAAATACTGATATAAGTGCTCTATCAATAGCCAGGAGCGCACTCCAGGATATACTGCAAGTTTTACTGTGGCAGCAAAGGGATTAGGATGGAATATGCTTAACAGTTATTGGACAATTGCCTTACATGAGTGAGCTGTTAGTAATACAGCAGACTTAAGAATCCATGTAGCCTGGGAAGCATGCCCACACTATCCAGAACTGCCCATGTTTGATGGATGACATTTGAAGCTCTGCAAGATCTGTATCCGTCAGGTCCATCTGAAAACTCCCTGCTACTATTTCCTTCACTTGGCTGCTCACAATCAACAGCAAAACAGGTTAAAGACAGCCTATATACACTGCTGTCAGGTTTAAACATTGAGCAACTTGGGGGCAATTTTTCCATAATGGAGCTATACCTACTTAATGATTTACTCTGGCCTTATTTTACGTATATTTTTCATAAAGTATTCACAACCAAGAGCTATCTTGTACAATCTAATATCAAGACAACTCACAGGGAAACTGTGCTCTTAGTGCGAGTCTGGATCTGAAGCGTTTAACAATTAAAAGGTCTATCCATGATCTCCAGAATTCAAACAGCTGGCACATACTCCAAAGTCTTATGGATAAGAAAACCCTAAGTGTCATAATGAATGTTATCTAAAACTACTGGTTCAATATCATTCTCTGTCTCCTGTGGCATGAACCTTCACACTAGTCTCTGGAGAGATAATCAATATTAGCTCATTGCAACAGAATAATTAAAAAGCATTGTGCACTTTAAAGACTTGTATATTTATATTATAATGAAAGCTTATGCAATAAATAAATAAATGTGTTGGTCTTTATGGTGCCACAAGGCTCTTTCTCACATTTATATTAGTGGTTCTCACAAAAAGAGAACCCACCAGTGGAGAATCATGAAGTTTCATCACCACACAGATCAAAGAAGCTGGGCAATTAGGAAGGTCCTATTGAGGAAACACAATTAACTTTTGTAAGCAGTAAAATGTTTGGCACTTTGCTTCCATACAAGCCTTAGCATCCATCAAAATGCTTTTCATCATGCAATTAGCACACAAGCTCCAAGATATGGGTCACACTTTGTAAACCTTTGCAACTCTATTCAGAAGTACTCGAGAAATGCAATTAAATTTCTCTTTAAATCTTACAATAGCACTAACATGAAAAGGTTACTAAAGTACCTCTTATTTTGAGGAATTATTGTTAAAATGATGGGGATTTCCTCAGTCTTACAGAATGTGCTGTTCGTAATATTCAAACTTCTTCAGTGGTCCATAGAGCTTATTTTTGAAAATTTGATTCAGTCACCAATGCATGTTTTCAAAAGGTGCTGATGGCCAAGCTTTTCCCTGAGTGATAGCTTAGTTGGTAGAGCATGAGATTCTTAATCTCAGGGTCCTGGGTTTGAGCCCCATGCTGGGTGAAAGATTCCCGCACTGCAGGAGACTTGATGATCCTTGTGATCCCTTCCAATGCTACAATTCTATGATTCTATGAAATCACACCCTTTGATCTGAAAGCTCTTTCTCCTCTAATCCCAGGTGTACTGGATCTCGCTGTAGTGTACTGAAGGACAGCATTCTGCACATGCTCAAAAGCACTCTTTTGCTCCCCACCTTTTGGAACTCATAGCCCTGGAATCTGAACATATTTTCCTGGCAGTGTGTGACTAGGGCCAAGGAAATCTGAGTTCTAAGCCACTCAGTTCACTGCACCCACTGGGCCAGTCGATATATCTCAGCCTAGGCTGTTTTAATGAGGAAGAGGGTGGAGAGAGAAGGATAAAGAACGCTGTTCCAAACTCCTTGGAGAGAGGAGGAGGATAACAGCACGCAACCAAGGGCACCCCATAAACCTCGCATTCAAAGAAGCTGGAGACGCTAGTCTGCCTGCCCCTCCAGCAGCTAAGTGAGAAGAGGTAACCCGATTCGCCTGCTGCAGCAGAAGCGACACCAGTGTCCTGGAAGGCACTTTCAAGGCGAACATAGCACAGCGCGCGCTTGGGGGAGCGACGGTCTGCCAGCGCTTCATCCGATCGAAAGCTCTGGCCACGACCCGTTCGTGAAGCTCCCAGGCTTGGTCAGCCTTGGAAGGCACTCTTCACGCGGCTCAGAGCTCTTGGCATACGCCACGGTGGATCCCTGTCAATCACCGCGAGTTGTTGGAGAAGCTGGAGACGGAGAGAGCTGCCGCAGCCCTGCCCGCCTCCAGAGTCCTAGGCGTCGCAGGCGTCAGCAGCCCGTCCGCCTCCCTGCCCACTCACCTCCTGCAGGAGCCCGTCCACCTGAGGCTGCAGCAGGGCGAGCAGGGGCTCGGCGCCGAGCTGCTCGCCGGGGCTCCACGCGCGGCCGGCGGCCAACTCCTCCTCGAGGGCCACCAGCCGGCCCTCGAGCCGAGAGGTCTTGGCGTTGAGCAGGAAGCAGGCGCCCACCGAGAGGAGCGAGAAGAGCAGCGAGACGACGGCGGGGCCCTTGCCAGTGCCGCCGGGGGGCGAAGCCGCGGGCGCCTTCTTCTCCCGGGGCTCGCTCATTGCGCGGAGAGGGTGGCGGGCTCACGGTCCCCTCAGGGGGGAGGCGGCGGCGGCTCCTGAGGCGGCTCTCTCCTCGCTCCTCACACTTGGGGCGCGCTCGGCGGCGGCACCTCCTGGCAGCCGGCTGTTGAGGAAAGTGGGGCAGGAAGTTTGGGAAGCGTGGCCTCTTTCCCTAGCATGGCCCTCCAGCTGCGCGGGGCGGGGGCGGGGAGGTAGGTGGGTGGTGGACTCTCCTCCTCCTCCTCCTCCTCCTCCCTCAGCGCTCTGGGACTGGGGAGGGGGAGAAGCTCGCCAGCCCACTCCTCGTCCTCCCTGGGGATTCCGACGCGGGTAGCCTCCCCCCCCCCCATGGTTTCTCCTCAGTCTCCTCCCAGCGCGCGCGGGAACTGCGCAAATAGCCCCGGCTGAAAGGGGAGAAGGGCGCTTCCAAAGCTGGAGGTGGGTTAAGAAGGGGCTCGTCGGCGAGCCTCGAGTCGTGCCTGCAGCTGCGGAGGTGTCAAATGCGGAAGGATTCTCCTCTCTCCGCGCGCCTCCGCGCTTTGAGGAGGGTGATCGCCGCCGTCCTGTCCGTCGCTTTCTCTGGGAGAGGGTCCAGTCCCTCGAAGCCACCGGGACTATTTCCAAGCGCTGGAGGCAGCCGGCGAGGTCTGTCAAGGGACGTGGGAGGCGGCGGGTTGAGGGGTGAGGGCTCCGCCGCCGCGCGCGGCTCCTCTTCGTTGCCCCGACTTTGCGAAAGGGACGGGCCACAAAAGTCCCGAAATCCCCAACGAAGCCACTCCGAAAGAGGCATTTGCTTGTGACGCTTCACTTATTATGGGCAACCCGTCCTTCAAACACGCAGGACGGTTTACGCAAAGAGAGAAAGAAATTTGTTTTAAAACATATCAGTGTCCTTAGGCTGCAGTCCTGCACCCACTTATCTGGAAGGAGGTGCCGTTGAATCAGTAGGACTTCTTAGTAGATATGCGTAGCGTTGCGCCGTAGTATTTGAGCTGCAGGGAAATTAACTCTGCAATATGCCAGTCGAAAGCATTCCCACGGAATTACTGGGGCTTACTCCCAAATAAGCGGGTAGGAGATCGCAGCCGGAGGGTCGCTTATTAATTTGAGCCAGGGCAAAGCGACCGTGCCTGTTTCCAAAACCCTGATTCCCCCAAAGCATTTATTTAGAGCTTTTGCGGGCAGCACAAATTCAAATCCCAGCTCAACTTCGGTTGCAATTCTGTGTAATAATACATTTACATAATACATAATACATTTACCAGCTGGAAAAAAATACAGTGTCCCTGAGTTGTCCCCAGTTAGCAACCACAGAAAGTTTGTAGCAATGGGAGGAAAGCGTGTTTAGGTTGGAGAACACAGCTTCTAGCACTTGCTTGCGTTGCAACACATCTCTCATGTACATTAAGCAGTGTGTTCAACAACACAGGAAACTGCCTTGCATGAGTCATCTAGATCACTACAGTCTACCCCGACTGGAAATGGCTCTTCAGGCTTTTAGGCAGGTCTTCCCCAGCCCTACCTGGAATTGCTGGAGACTAAACCCGAGAACCTTTCCATACAAAGCAGATGCTTCTGCCACGGAGTTCTGTATTTATTTCTTTATTACATTTATATATTGCACTTTCCCCAAAGTGGGTCCAGAGTGGTAAACACATAAATACTAAACCAGTACAACTAACTTTCAACCATCAGATGCCCGGGTAAACAGGAATGTTTTAACATTTATCCCAAAAGCCAATAGCAAGCGAGACTGAAATACATCATTAGGCATGGGATTTAGCAAACAGGGAACCACCACCAAAAAGGCCGTGCCATGGGTCACCACAACCCAGCAACCCCCAGTGGCAGAACCATGGCCCTTACACATTGAGCTAATTCCCTTCCCTAGAACAGATTCAGTCTCTGTGGCGACTGTTTCCCAGAATTAAGGAGTTCTGAAAATAAAACAGGGAACTTTAAAATCAACTCCGCAATTTCCAAACAGCTATATTCCAGGACAGTTTAGACTGAAAAAGGAGAAGTGAGCACCACCAATCTTTTCAGAGCAGATCATAATAAAATAAGGACAAGCTGGGAATCTGGCTCATAATTGCCCACGTTTTCTCAGAAGCAAGTCCCACTGTTTTCAATGGGCTGCATTCCTTAATGTGTGGATAGGATTGCAGCTTTCATTTGAAAAATAATCCTGTTCTCTGTGTGGTCCTACGATCCATGTCCACTACTAAATGAAAAAGTTGGGCCTGCTAAATGGCTGAGGTTGCTCCTATCTGGTAAAACAGCGTGGCAAGGACAAGTTCTAGCAACCTGAATCCTGATTACTTCAGTAACAATAAGCTGTCCCTGTGAGTTAGGGTGGTGCAGTGGCTAGGGTGTTCTGCTACAACTGAGAAGAAACTCCTACTCAATCTTGAAGTTTACTGGGTGGTCTTGGGCCAGTCACTCTGGGTTGTAACCAATTAAATCATTGTGTGCTGAAGAACTGCCATGAGCATGACAGAACTTCCCCCTCTCCTTTTCCTGCACGCCATTGCACAACACCCAAATCTGCTCCAGAAGATTGGGGGGGGGGGACCCAGAGCACATTTGGGGAGCATGGGGCAGGGGAGGAAGTTCTGTTGCACTTGCTTTATACTTAACTGCTCCTGTTTTGATGTCTGCTTTGCGGCTTTGCAGAAACCTGTTGATGCTGTTTTTCTGATGAATTTATAATCTTTTTGGATATCTTAGTTGTTATAATCTTTTTTGATATCTTAGTTGTTTATACACCCCAACCCTGGGAAGGTAGCCCATATAAAAGGAAAACTCTGATTCTAAACCTCTGCTGTCTTGCAGGATATCTTTGGGAGAAGAACAGATGAAGGAGTAAACCCTGCACAAATTCAGAGTGAAGTCCCTAAGACGGCTGGATAGTGCCTTGTACGTCTCCATCCAGCAATTCCTACAGCCATGCTGGTGCCAAACATATTGCTCTGCTTTCCTTTAGCCTACATCAGCGAGGCCGAGAGGGGGATCTTGTCATCTGGGCAGCCCAGGACCTCCATACACACTGCCCAGGGGAGATCACTTCAGTGCTGCTAACACAGCAGTTTGAGTTCACCCCCAGAGGCACACAGATTGTATCTTGAGACAAACAGATGCCAGCAACAGTTGGTTATCATTTTTTTCATGTTTCAAAGCTGTAATATTGGCTGCCTCCTTGGGAAGGGTAATCTCTGAAAGCCAACGTATTAAAATTAAATAAGGTATACATTTAATTGGAAGTAAGCCCCATTGAATTCTGATGCCTGCTTTTGAAATAAAATACTTAGGATTGTGCTTCATGGGACATTGACATAATCAAATCTCTGTGCCTAAGGGCAAACAAAGTGTTCTTAGAAAAAACAGGTTCTCCCTCCGTTCTTCTTAGAGCATGTTCCTGATCACCTCTGTCCAGGCTACTAAGAACATGCACCTATTCTGTAAATATTGTTGTTGCATAAAAACCATCAAATGAATGATGGCCTACTTTTCATCTCTAGGCGGCTTACAGTCTAAAAAACAAATACAGTCAAATCTCGGTCCCCAAACGCCTCTGTTTTGGAACGTTTCTGCTCCCAAACTCCAAAAACCTGGAAGTAAATGCTCCAATTTTCAAACGTTTTCCAGAAGCTGAACATCCAACGTGGCTTCCACTGAGTGCAGGAAGCTCCTGCAGCTAATCAGAAGCCAACATTTCAGAAGCCAAACGGGCTTCCGGAATGGATTATGCTTGACAACCAAGGTTTGACTGTAATGTAAAATGAAACTGAAAAAAAATATAAAACCACATTCAACTGTTATACTTTTAATTCTGCGGCTGTTCAACATGTGCAGAATTGTAGCAATTTTAATCTACAGTGGTACCTCAGGTTACATATGCTTCAGGTTACATACTCCGCTAACCCAGAAATAGTGCTTCAGGTTAAGAACTTTGCTTCAGGTTGAGAACAGAACAGAAATCGTGCTCCTGCAGCAGGAGGCCCCATTAGCTAAAGTGGTGCTTCAGGTTAAGAACAGTTTCAGGTTAAGTACGGACCTCCGGAACGAATTAAGTACTTAACCTGAGGTACCACTGTACTGTCTTTTGCTAAGATTGTGATTCTCTGTAGGTAACTGGTTCGTGTTGATGCCCTCTACTACAAAAAGTATTGGCAGGATCAAGACAGAGGAACAAAATAGCAACTGCCATCCAAAACCAGTTAATGGTAGCAACAGTCCACCAGCATAACAAAAACCACTTTTATGAGGTACTTCCTGTTTCATTTCCTGGTTTGGCACTACAAGCACAGTCGAAAGCAAACATCTGGAAGTTCCTTAAATCTAAATGTGCGTTGATAACATTCCCAGGTATGCCTAACCATTTTAATTCACAAAGTCCCCATAACATCTTCTAATTTGTGGGTTTATTTCCTGTTACACAATTCGGAAATGCCAAAGATCCCATTCTACAACCCCAAGATGGGAGGGGAGGGGAGGGGGAGAGAAAGGGATTCTCTTTCGCAATGTGCATCTTCATCTGACCTGTTCATGGCACACACAAACATGCAGGGTAGCTTGAAGGGGAAGCCAAACCAAGCTGTTTTAACATTACCCATTACACCATGGATAGGGAACCTGTGGAGCTTATAGAATGTGGAGCCTAACAACTTATGGATTGCCACAGGTTCTTCATCGTCAATGTTTGGGTTTTTTGTTGGTTTTGTGTGTATGGTCCAGTGTCAATAGCACAGTTATCACCACCTGTACTTTCTGCATTTCATTTCCTTTTGACCTCACTGTTCAAGTTTACAATCCCCACTCCAAACACATATTTTTGTAATGCAACTCAGGGTAAGATTCAATTCATGAATCTGATAGAATGCACTGTAATCCATGAAACCTTGTGCTGATAATAAATTCGTTAGTCTTTAAGGTAGAAATTTTCATTGTTTTTCCTATAAGACATTACTACAGCTACCCCTCTTGAAAACAATATTCCAGAGCAACTCATTCTACTTCAGGTTCAATCTGAAGAGATGCATGGCTTTACTGGTACATTTTGTTGGGAAAGGGAAGAAAGGGAAGCATGTGGTTGCCCAGTTACCACAATGCAGAAATTATGGATTTTCCCATTATTTTATGTGGGCTACTCAGGGAAAGGAAAACAAAGGAAATGGCATTCAAGCAGATTGTGAGACTCTAGCACCTTTGGTCCCATCTGCACTTAAGCTGCATCATACTGTGGTTTGTTAAGGGTGCTGAGACTTGTTAGGATACTCTTATTCCCCAGAGTTTCCTGGGAAGAAGGATTAAATTATGGTTCTGTGAGGGGAATATGGGGCCTTCTAACAATTCTCAACACCTTTAAGAAACCACCGTTTGGGGGAACGGATGGTACCGCTTCAAATGGATAGTAGAGATGGGGCCTAAGTCTCTTGCTGACAGCAGCTCAGCATGGAAGCTCTTGACATATACTACTATCCTAGCTACATAGCAATAGAAAATTCTGGTTCTGTGTTGGCTGCTAGCCCCAGTTCTAAACCCTGTATATAATGGTTAGGGTGTGTTGGACTTGGGAGACCAGGGTTCAAATCCTCAGTCATAAACCTTACAAGGTAACCTTGGGCCAGTCACCATCTCTCAGTCTAACCTGCCTCACAAGGTTTTGCAAAGATAAAATGTTAAGTGGAAGGACCGTATGTACACTACCCTGAGCTCCTCAGAGGAAAGGCTGGAAATGGAAAGCAAAATAATGCAACAGTTCAGAATTTATTGTGTTTAAGTACTAGCATATAGTGCCACCTAGTGGAAAAAGAACGCCCAAATCGCAAATACGTTCAAAATGTCTTGAGAAAAATCTTGTCTTTTATTCTCTACTCCTAAACAAACATTCTTATAACTCTACCCCCTACCCTCCGTTTCTGAGAGAGTTAATACTACAAACATAAATATGTTTAAATAGAAAACTGCCAAACTGGACTGTTGATATCCATTTTTACAACAAGACGCTTGTCATGTCCACTTCAAGCTATTGTTGGTATCCATCTGTCTCTAGAGACAGTGCGCCTCCAGGGGTGAAGTCAAATAGCTGTGTTAGCAGCTCCAAAGTGATCTTTCCAGGGCACAAACCTGGGCAGTGTGTATAGAAGTCCTGGGCTGTCCAGACTACAAGGCCTTGCTGATGTGGCCCAAAAGAAAACAGAGCAAAACATTTGGCACCAGCTTGGCTGCAGTTCTCAGGAGGCGTACAAGGCACTATCCAACTGTTTTAGGGACTTCACTCTGGATTTGTGTAGGGTTTACTCCATAGCCTTTTCTTCTCCCAAACATATCCCACAAGGCAGTGAAGGTTTAAGATCAGTGTTTTCCTTCTCCTAGATGGGCTACCTTCCCAGGTTAACAAGCCCCATCTGCCCCTCACTTCCCTCTACAGCACACACAGAAACTGTCTTCTTGACCGTTGGACCCACTATTGGTCTCATCTGCTCAATCCACCAGAGCCTGTCTTTGCATGCAGGGGAAGTCTCTACCTCACCAAGAGTTTGAGACCCATTGGCTACCCTCATCTAGTTTAGCCGGCCTGTCAAAGCCGTTTCTCAGGGGCATTACTGTCACACATGGAGACTTGAGCACAGGGTAGGGGCCAAAGGTGGGCAAATTATCCCAGAAGGCGCATGTTGTGTCACCCACCAGAGATACTACCACTCTCCTAACACCCAATACACGCCTACTTCAAGCACTTCCAATTAAAATGTGTACAGTGGTACCTCGGGTTAAGTACTTAATTCATTCTGGAAGTCCGTACTTAACCTGAAACTGTTCTTAACCTGAAGCACCACTTTAGCTAATGGGGCCTCCTGCAGCTGCTGCCGCGCCGATGGAGCACAATTTCTCTTCTCATCCTGAAGCAAAGTTCTTAACCCGAGGTACTATTTCTGGGTTAGCGAAGTCTGTAACCTGAAGCATATGTAACCCAAGGTACCACTGTATTAGTAATTCAGTTTAATCTAAAAAAACCCAAAACACTTACAATGTTGTTTTCCATGCAGACACACCTGACAAATTCAAAAAGGCGAGCATTTCCAAATAGACTTTAGTGAATAAATGGATACAAAATAATCTCAGGATATTTTTACTTTTAGTCTGTAATAGTCCTACCTTTTTACTTGCAATATACTTCCACCTAAATGATCCCTCAAATTATGTTTGTAAATGACTAGATTTGTAAATTTGGGGATCCCCCCATCAGGCTCTATATAGATCAGTTAACAAAAAGGCATGGTACATATCCAGTGACTGATCATCTAATCCAGGGAACCTGTGGATCATTTTCTGGATGACGTTAACCGAGAACTCCCATCATTCCTGACCACTGACCAAGCTGGATGAGGTTGATGAGAACTGAAACCCAACATCTGGAAGAATACATGTTCCTTTGCTCTGGGCTCTTAAGTAAATTTAAATGTTATGCTATGTTTACCAGGATGAAATACCACACCCCCACCTCAGATTAAAATGTAAACTACCAACCTACAAAGACAGACCAGCTATCCTACTTCAGTATCATAACCATTTCTAAATACGAAAGAACTTGGCTTACTTACCATTGCTAGCTTCTCGTGCTCATGAATTCTGCTCCTTTCACCATTTCGCTTGGAAACATTCTTATCAAAATGAAAACCATTTGAACCCCTTCTGAGGGCTTCTGTATTTGGTTTCCTTATTTCATTTATCTCAAGCAGGAGCAAGAAAGTTTTGTTCTCTGAATGCAACTGTGCAAGCCTGCTTCATTGCCACTAGTTTACGTTTCATTTAAACCCAACTCACCTGTGCTTCTATAATATGTAGTAGGACAGCACAGGCAGCCTCATTTCCCATTGGTATTTAAAGGCACTTCCACTCAGGGGCATCTTCTTTCACCCCCTACATATGAAGCTTGTATCAATTTGCTACAATTGGACATTTGACCAGTTTTTTAAAAGGCTAATTAATCCATCAAGTATTTTAAAAATCTAATTAGGTCTTAGCTTTTCATAACTTTCCAAAATGCATTGTCTCATTTGCAGCAGTATCTTTTGTACTTTACTCCACATAGTACTTTCAGTATTTTCAAACACTACTAACTCCTCACTGGAGCTTGGATAGATCAACAAAAGGTGTATTCGCTGTTTCCTGCAGCAAGGAGGAGCCACTAACTGATAGGTATTGACCTTTGCCCAGGGATGACTACTTGTCTTCCTCTTTAAAGGTAAAGGTACCCCTGCCCGTTCAGGCCAGTCTTGCCAGACTCTAGGGTTGTGCGCTCATCTCACTCTATAGGCCGGGAGCCAGCGCTGTCCGCAGACACTTCCGGGTCACGTGGCCAGTGTGACAAGCTGCATCTGGCGAGCCAGCGCAGCACACGGAACGCTGTTTACCTTCCTGCTGGTAAGCGGTCCCTATTTATCTACTTGCACCCGGAGGTGCTTTCGAACTGCTAGGTTGGCAGGCGCTGGGACCGAACGACGGGAGCGCGCCCCGCCGCGGGGATTCGAACCGCCGACCATGCGATCGGCAAGTCTTAGGCGCTGAGGTTTTACCCACAGCGCCACCCGCGTCCCATCTTCCTCTTTAGTTGGAGATTATTGTAATTACAGCAGGTGGGCAGCAGGAGATGCATTCCTGTGCTTCTAGGTTTGCCCCCTGACGTCTGCACAGTTGGAGAAAAGAATCCCTCACTTCTTATTCTTGCTACAAGTCATATACCAAGCTGTCACCTACACAATGACAACCAAATAATATCATTTGACTGGGCAATTGGCTGATTTGCTAACCCTATCTGGATGGCGACAATACACATTCCCTGACATTTTCTTTTGTTAACATCACTGAGTGCTAGTTACCATCTCTCAGACTATCCTACCACACAGGACTGTTGTGAGAATAAGAAGAATCCTATGTACACTGATCTTGGTGAAGAACAGGCTATACATGTAGTAAGTACATTTATTATTACTTTTCCTTGGATTGAAGTTACTATACAAGATGTTAAACATCATGTTACAAGGCTCATTACATAAATCCAAATGCTGTAACAGACCTTAAATATAATATTAAAAGATTCAATGCTGAGACACATGCTACTTTAAAGTTGATAATGAAAATGTGAATAATATCGCCAGCTGCAATTTCTGGTCTCTTTAGCAGACCAGGAAGTAGAATTATCTAGCAATTTTTGGCAAAGGTAAAGAATGGCTTTTTATCCACACCCCCAATATTCAAGCACCAAGAGCACAATCTGCCTACCATAAACAATCACATTCATAAGGATAACTGGTGAAATCAACAGTGGACAAGTGAAGTTTTGCTTGCACAACTGGACTTTCCTCCTCCCCCCCCCCCCCCGCAGCTGACCCCACCAAATCTGCTCCAGAGGATCAGATTCCTGTGGAGCTGATTCTGTAGGCATGAAGAAAAAGGGTAAGTCCCATTACATGAGTGGAAGTATGGATTTCACCCAATTAATACAATGCTTTTACTTTTAAACTGTCTTTAATATCTCCCCTCCCAAATGAAATAAAGTAGATTTTACAAATCAACTTAATAAAAATGGGGAAACAATGCACTCATTAATTAAAATGGCTGGTAAATATATTCTGAAAAATAAAATGGCAGGCAGGCAATCAAACTAGATCTCATTTCAAATACTGTAGTACAGTGGTGCCCCGCAAGACGAATGCCTCGCAAGACGAAAAACCCGCTAGACGAAAGGGTTTTCCGTTTTTCGATGCGCTTTGCAAGACGAATTTCCCTATGGGCTTGCTTCGCAAAACGAAAAAGTCTTGCGAGTCTTGCGATTTTTTTCGCCCCCCCCCTTTTCTAAGCCGCTAATAGCCTTTTAACCGCTAATCCGCTAAGCCTTTAATAGCCGCTAAACCGCTAATAGCGCTAATCCGCTAATAGGGTTGCTTCGCAAGACGAAAAAACCGCTAGACGAAGAGACTCGCGGAACGGATTATTTTCGTCTTGCGAGGCACCACTGTATTTTAAAAGGTTAATAAAATTGTAAACCTGCCTAAACACAACAATTTAAGGAAACATTGAGCCTAAAAAGGACCTTTCCCAAACAGTGACTTCAGTCCCAAAAACACTCAGTCCTAAAATGGTCCAACAATGTTTAACCATGTTACAATCTTCAAAATATCAATTCAAAAAAGTGCAATCACTTGTAGAAAATGAAAAAATTTAATGTGTACATTAATGCATCCATGATCAGTAATACCACAACTGTTCAACAAGAGAGCCACAGCATCGATACAAAAAATTTATGGTAATATTTACAAAATAAACTGAAAAAATAATTTATTATTTACATCTTCTCACATTATGTTGTTAACTGACACAGTCTTATCGTCTCTTTGGAGGAAGATAGATCAAATGAGTTTATCTATTTTTTAAAGGGTCAAAAAAATGATGCTCCAGGGCTTCATCTAGAGTAATTCTCTTGACAGGGTCATACTCCAACATCCTACGAATGAGGTCAAAAAGATTTTTATGGTCTTTATCATGACAGTGCATGAATTCCTGGAAAAAGAGAAAGAAACTTTAGATACATCTCTTTGGATTCCAGAATCAAGTAGAGGGAAGAATATAGTGCTCTCTTACCTTTAGTGGTTTACACCGCCTCCTAACATAGCGACCTGCAGAACTATGTTCATCCCAGTCCAACTGGTCATGGTGGAAGTAACGTTTCCTGTATACAAAAAAGCTGCATGAAATATATCCTTTCTTTTTTAGTTGTTGAAGTGCAGCCTTCTTCCCCTTGTCCTTGAGATATTTTTAATTTCCAGCTGATTCTCTTTGATTCCTTTCTCTCACCATTTCTGTGAGCTCTGGGCCACTTCCTTTACACATCCTGACAGGTATAATCTTCATCAGATCTTTTCCCGACAATAGTTTCTAAGGTTCCAAAAGTTCTTCCTCTGAACAATCTGACCACTGTCAGCTTTGTGGCCATTGCTACCTCACGTGTCCTTGGAAGCAGGTCCCACTGAGATCAGTGGATGTATTCCACTGTGTAAATAGGATATCAGTCTTAAATCTAGCAGCTTAAATGCAAGCTTCAAAGAATGGGTGTCCATCCTTGCAAGTCTCTTACCTAAGCTCCCCTGTGCTCTTTCATCTCTTTCATCTCTTAAGCATATTTCCTCACTTCCCCATCACCCTTCTGTTATTTACTCATGGATTGCTGTGCTTGGTCTTACTCTGCTGTTTCTCCTCCTCAGGAAGCCAAGAGGAAGGTCTAGAAATCCTACAGCAGCATCTCAATATAGAGTGGGGGGGGGGGAGGAGAGCTTCCCTACCACTTTGGTCTCTACAAGTCAAACAATGAAATTAAACAGCTGCTGCTAAAATCAACTGTGAATTTCAAATACAGGGGAGAAAGAGAGGGAGAGCCCAGAGTACATATTCAGATCCATTATATATGTTGTAGCTCAACAGGATTGAAGTGATAAATTTCAATTGGACACACCAACTCCCCTTGTTTCATAATAACTACTGGTGTCTCCTGTTGTTCTTAGCATTTTTATGTAATAACAATCACAAAATCATGTAAGAATTCCAACAGTCAATGAAATGGAAATTTTTGTTTAATTTTTTAACTGCAGAATGTGTAAGTGGCATATACAATTATAACTTCATGCTTAAGTAGTTTACAAAAACAGAAAACAAAGCATATTTTTAACCCCTTGTATCGAACATTTATACAATTTAAAATAAATTTACCTTGATTTTTTAATCATGTGTGTGGGTAAAGGTCCTAGAATCCTCTCCATCATTGCCAGATGTTCCTTACTGTCATGTGTCTGGAAAGGGGAGGGGCAGGAATTGAATGTATTATACAGTAGTATAGAGGCGTTGTTTTCCCCCTCTAACTCAGTGTTGTTAATCTTCTAAGTATAACATTCCCACCCACCGCTCAGGTTTTCAGCTTTATGGAACACCAGAAGGAAACAAACCAAGGAATACAGAATAAACAAAACAGAAAAAAGAACTGGTATAATCAAGATCATACAGAGAATTGAAATTTGTAATTAAGTCTCAAATGAGGTCAGAAAAACATTAAACTTCCCAAATAACTGAAATTAACTGAAACTGTTTTTTTGCAGGCTGTTGTTAGAAGCAGATGTAATAAATATCCAACAAGTGGCATAAAAAGGCTGTGGTTTTTCCTTGTCTCTTATGTGTCAGTTTTTCTGCTGTCACCACCAACCAGACATTTCTAATACACACAGTAAGTCCCAAGTGTTCAGAAACTTCTACTGCTGAGCAACTGTTTGTCTAGCAATGACCAACAGAAATAACAGCAGGTCCTTGAATAGCATATCCTTGTTCTGGCCCATAAAAATTGATAACAGAAAGAATTCTGGCATAAGCACGATAGAAGCCCCAGTAATGTGCAGCAGTTTCAGATCTACATTATACCAAAAAGCGTGCAGTCCCTCCAAAGATGTTATCGACAAGTATACCATAAATATATTGGATTGTATCCAACAGTGACACTCAGTTAATGGTAGATTCCTTAAACCGAACAGAAAGGGGTGCAGTTTTTGGCGATTGCACCGTTCTGACTTCGTAGCCCACCCTAAATCTGCTCCAGAGGGTTTGGGGACTGTCAGGGGAGGATTTAAGGGAGACCCTGGGGTAAGAGCTGAAAACTTCCTTCCCTGATCTGCAGGTGGAGACCTTACCGTCAGCTGAGTGGCTCTAATGGATGCAGCTCAAACTCTTTCCACACATTTTACAAAGTAACTTTGTTCTCCAAACAATCTCAGCCAAAGTCTTTAAATGTTAGTGTGTTATGAAACATTTGCAGGACTAGGGTATATTTAACATTTCGAGCATTTCAACTCTACATACTTGTAGAAATGCCAAAAATCAAATGAAAGCATTAACATATATTTTAAACCAGATTTTGAACTGCAACTCAAGTGAAAAGTTCTAAATAAAAATGACATACACATACCTGAAAGACTGTAAAACCAAGGTAATATTCAATCAGAATGCATCCTATGCTCCAGACATCACAGGGTTGGGACCACCCAAGGGCTATAACACAATTCACAAAACATTAGTTAGTTGAAAATTCAATCCAGACTAGAAAGCCATCTCCTGAACAATCTTGAGGTTATTTCATAAACCATCCACCATTCTTAGATTTACTATTTTCCTCCACTTTTATGGAACACAACTAAGCAGTAATATCATACATGAATATTAAAAGTAATTTTTCAAATGTTTAAATTATATAAATATTATTTAAATATGTTTCCTAGAATTGTTACATTTCCAGCAAAATTCTCTACTAACCTAATATAACTTCAGGTGCTCTGTAGTGCCTTGTAGACACTAAAGTGCTATGATGTTCATTGTCATATGTTGCACTTCCAAAGTCTACAATTTTAATATCTGTATTTTTCAGTGTCCGTTCATCCCGCCTCTGTAACAAAGTCAAAATGAGCATCATTATTTTTTTAAAAGAAGTTGAATCTCATTGTTAACACAAAGACTTAACAAATCATGCTTTCTGCAGATTTACTCCGTTCTGGGTCTACTGTTCATGCACATGGAATTGGCAAAATCTCCTTCTTCCTATTTGGGAGTGGGGGAAGCCTCTATACTTACCTAAGGCAAATGTAGTTTAACAAGCCATGCTTTTCATATTAAGAGCAATGATACAACAGCTAACCTAGGTGAACTAATTTTTACATAGGAAATCCAAATCCATAGTTTCACAGTTCCTTAACTATACTATATCCATAAACCTTGTGAGAAATCTCATCAACATAACAATTAGTAGTACAAGTACTGGTTTGCTTTGTCATCAGCACATCTGCTGCATCTTCACATAAATGTGAAAAAATGACTGATCTTCTGTTCAAGGCCTTTACTATCATTTATCAATAGATTTTGGTCTTAGCAGCCACAAAGTACTTAAGTAGAATACCTGAATATGCACTTGAATACATCTTGTGTTATGGTAAAGGCTGCTTGATGCGAGCAAAACTTAGAAATTGTATATGGCATGGTTGACCATAAAAAAGTAGAAACAGCCCACTGGGAAGAAGTCTTAAAGCAAGTGAACTTACCATTTTAGAATTATACTTTACTATATAATCAGATTCTACAAATAAAATATTTTCAGGTTTCAGATCTGTATGAGTCAACTTATTGTGATGCAAGACTGCCAAAAAAAAAAGAGAGAGAAAGTAGGAACGCAAAACTCAAATCAATGCCTATAATTTTAGGTTATGGAAAAATTCTTTAAAATTTAAAACGTACGTACAGTTTATAGAATGACAAATCTGATAAGCCATCTTCCTAATAAGTTCAATAGGAAAAGGCAAAAAGCTATTTTCTTTAATAAAGTCATAAGTACTGAGTCCCAGCAGCTCAAATACAATGCAAACATGGCCATGATGTTCAAACGATTCCAGCATCTGTACACAACAGCTAGAAAAAAAAGAAAGCAACCAGAACAATAACTGAATAAAAACAATTGGTAATTGAAAACTGTTTAAAATAATGCTTTCATTCTAGTTTATACTTACAATCTGCTGCCAGGATCCAAGGCATTTAAGTGCTCCAATACCTGAATTTCTGAACGAGCTGCTTCTCGGTATCTACCAACACTTTTCACAATTTTTATAGCTACATGCATCCCTTTCCTATGGAGTAAAGTAAAATACTGTCAATTAAATTTGCCCATTCTCAACCAAGTGTCAAGCATTCTACTGTAGACTGGATGCATCAGTAAATCATGGTTATTTTACACCTATTATAACACTTTCAAGGCTGAGACAAAAAGCTAACAACTTTCTGTTATCATCCATTTTATTTGTTGTACATGTTCACAGAAGAACATAGCAATTGCAGTGAGAATCTAATTATTAATGTTAAGAATGAAATAACTTCTACTGTTAGCCCAAGTATGACTGAAAGTTGCATTACACAAATTAAAGCCAGGTGCACCCAGATGCCCACAAGGAGAATTGAAAAAACAGCTGGTGGTGGGGAGAACTGCTTCTTACTGGGGATGGTGTGTTTGTTAAAATGCACCTGTTATTTATTTCAAAAGACTGTATTACAGAAATATTATTGTCTAATTTTCTGTTCTTAAGTCTCACAAAACTTCATGTACATTGGATAGCATGTAGATTGGATTTCTACCTTCAGATGGAAAACATTTTTTCAGAGATACTTTTGAAAATATTGCATACTTACATGTGATGATCAATGCATTCTACTACTTTTCCAAAAGCACCTTCCCCTAAAGTTGAAATAATTTCATCTAAAAAATAAACCAAAGCTTTTATTGAAGTAGCTGAAAAAAAATTAACATTGCTAAGCATGTCGTAGTAAAAACATTAACTTAGTGTTTGCCTTTGAAAGCATTAGTTTATTGGATAGGTGTCATGAAACAGCTATCTAGCTATCAGTCTAAACTTAAGCTGCATTTACTATTGTAGCATTGAATAGCAATATTTAAGAATACAGAAATGAAGAGAAATGTAAAATAATACAAAGACAAAAGAAAAGACAAGAGAGGGCAATGAAGATTTTTTTTATCCCCCCCACCCCTACTCCTCTTCTAACATACTAGTCTAAACAGATTTTTTGCTGATTTTTTTAAAAAAGGGTTGAAAAATATTCTATACATCTTGCTCTTAGTACGTCTCCACTTTGACAGATCAGGTGACCCTCCTCATCCTCTACACTCCTGGATCTTTTCCTTCGGTGACTCTTCTGGAAACGGCACCAAGATCGTCCAGCCAATCAATATATCAGAGTGAATTCAGGGTAGAATACGCAATTCATTCAGCGGGGATATTCAGGCATTCAGTTACGCACCAGGCCACGAACAGTTGGCAGGAGCAATTTCAAATTCAGTCCCCAGAAATTCACAGGGCACAGTTTATGTTACAGAAGAAAAACATGGCAAGGAACAGATTTTCAGATGAATATTTAAGAGTAGTAAGACAACAGAAACACAACACAATTTTGTTCTCAAATTATGGATTAATTGAAGACTAAAATTCAAATTTGCAATGTAAATATTTACTTTTGCTATTTGAAAAAAAATTGTCATTTGTGTCTACTTTTTTGAAATCATAACTAGGTCTGATCTCCTTGAATATCTAGCAAAGTATTTTAAAATAATAATTATTATTTAAAAAGCAGAACTTCAAAGCAATTAATTTTTTTCTTCCATATTTCAAAAAGCTAAAGGGAAAATATTCATAATTCATGAAATGCAGTCTACAATCTAATATTCTGAGTGTATTGATTCAGAAGTACAAATACTATTTAAACCATAATAATCCTAAATTTGAATGTAGACATCAGCAGTGTCATACTGTTTCTGGAAAATCCAAACTCCTTTCCTTGCTAATTGGTAGAGGGAATGCTTTCTGACAGATCAGTGAATGATCAAAATTTGCATGGGACTGAACTAAACTACTGAATAGAAACATGCTGAATTCATTAGACTTTTTTCACAGCCTAATTCCATGTAAATTAATACCTTCTGTGTCTTTGGAGATGGGATGGAAAGAGTGGCTTCAAAAGGATATAAAACTCATTCAAATGAGAACAGCACTTGACTGCTTTTCTCTACCAGCTCAACTAAGAAATCATTCAAGTTTTTGAAAGCTTCAGACAAAAACTCATGTGGTTGGCACCACTCACTATGTAAACATTTTCAAATGTCTGAATACATGCTATGTATATATTTACAGCAGATTAAGAGAACCCAGGTTTAACTGTAGCTCAGGTAACTGAAACTTTTTAAACATTGATACTCAGATAATCTGATACTCCGTGAAGAAACTTAAAACACTAATACATTGTTAATACATTTTTAAAGTATGCATACCGAATACAAGCTGTCATGGGGGTCATGTTTCTTATGCTTTCTTTTATGACTACTTTTCCCACTTTGACCAGAGGATTTGCTAAAATGATGTTGGCGACTCTTTTCATACTCTCTGCAATGCTTATAGTCATCTACATCACGGAAGTCATTTATATACTCCTCAACATATCTTCGGTCATGACGGTCTCTCCTAGTTACGGATCTATCTTCCAAGTAGCTGCTGAAAACAAATAAAAATTATTTTTTCAACTTTTTTTTAAAAAAAACCTTGTTGAAAGATAAATCTACCCACCATCAAAAGGTAAATAAGTATACTAAGACTCTTATTACCTTGAGCTCACAAGAATTACACCCTTCCTGCTAGATATGCAAGGAAGTCTAGTAAACTTTCCCATGTACATTGCAACAAAATGAAAACCTGCGTCTAAATAACTTGTGCAAGTATGGAGTGCTCCCAAAAGGAAAATCATTAATTCAATGCATTCAATTCAAAGCCATAAACTGCCTCTTCTTCAAAGGCAATGACTGCTTTCTCAGGACAGCTTTATTATTCATCAGCCTTGCTCTATCTCACTTGCTGATAACACTAATTCTCATAAAGTTACATTCAAAACTAACAACAGTCAAGAGCTAGGTGAATAGTGAAGGCCTAGAGCAAAATAACTACCAATTCAAAGGGCCTGATTTCAGAAACCTATACAAAGCACCCATACAAAGCAGTACAGAAAACAAGTCAGAGTCAAATTGGACTTTTATTTATGTCAGTAAATATAAAGGTCCCACTATTGGAACACTTTCTCCAAAATCTCAACTTATCCAAACACAATTATATCAAAACCTCACTACACAAATAGCTGAATCAGATAACAAAATGAGAGTCTGCCCACTTCCTTATTTGTGTTTTGCTGGTGGGCAGAAATCACTGGGGGAGGGAGATAGATCAGACAAATCAGTGAGCAAGAGAGATGGCTGCAGCAATTTCAGGCAGAAAGCATGGAGGGAGAAAGCATGGATTAGAAATGAATCACATTTCATCTACATGTATATACTGATGTATTAATATGGTACTGTCTACATATACACATAACTACACATATGTGTGTGTGCACACAGATATATCTGAAAGCAATCTGGACCACAATTGCCTTCTTAAATAGTGCTTTAAAAGCTTTTGCTCATTTCCATACTCTCAAGATGAAAGAAATAATGAATAACATCACAGCAACTATTATTCATTTTTAAGTGAACTACCAGTGAAAAACTCTGATTGCAACAGCAATAGGAAAACTTAAAAATGACAAATGTAAATCAATAAAAGATTTAAGTTACAGCTAGTTAGATGATAATTAGATGATCATTAAAGTCAAGAGTCATTTACCTGTTGGCACTTTTAAGTGATTTATAGCATCTGCCTTCTCTTTCACTGCTATGTGACTTCCGCCTGCGCTTTTGGCTATGTGTGCTCTTTTCTTCATCCCAGCTCCTTCTTTCACCCTGCCCAGAGCACTGCGTTAGCTTTGAGTGCTTCATCTAACACAGGAAAATATACCAAAGCAAAAAGGTTACATTTCAATGAGAAAATAAAGATGAGAGATTAACAACCCCCTCCTGCACGTGTTTATTTAGATGTTAAACAGGGCTAACGCCTAGATAGCACACACCTGTGCACACTTACTTGGGAGTAAGTCCCACAGAACACAGTGGAATGGGCTTCTGAGTGAACATACAAAGATTGGGTTGTGAAATAACTTTAGTCTGTGAAAGGCATTTACAACTGAAAACGTGAAGAAATAAAACAAGTGTGGGGTGAGAATATATCATCAATACAGACTATTTTCAGCTGCCCCATCTTGTTGCTCTGGTATCCCTGCCCTTGTTTCACTTGGACCTAGGTTACATTATCTATCTCATAAGGCAAGACCAACAAATATACACTCATACCTCTTGTTACGTCCGCTTCATGGTACATTCTTGCAAGATACGTCCCACGGTGACCCAGAAGTACCGGAAAGGGTTACTTCCAGGTTTCGCCACTCGCACATGCGCAGACGTGCAAAATGACGTCAAGTACATGCGCATAAGCGGTGAATCGCGACCCACGTACTCGCAGACGTGCGTTGCGTTCTGCTCATGTTGGAAACGGGGCTCCGGAACGGATCCCGTTCGCAACCAGAGGTACCACTGTACAAAAGAATCAAGATTACTGTATTTCAAACTTTGCAATCACAAGGACTAGAAATATATACTTAGAGGATAGAACCAAGAGTATTTAAGAAATGGAACTGCACTTCATACCCCATTATGTTTTATGAATAGAAATGCTTATAGATGAAAACCTATTTTCTTCATCCATTGTTAAATCTGATTGATATACTATATATGTGTTGTGAAACTACCCTCCCATACTAATATGTTCTTAAGAATAACACTACCATATTTCTCGCTCTATAAGATGCACCTGACCATAAGACGCACCTAGTTTTTAGAGGAGGAAAACAAGAAAAAAATATTCTGAATCAAATGTTGTACTGAACAATTTAATAAACAACTGGTATATCAGAATCATATTACAACCATGTAAAGTGAACAGCAGTTAACAGTGGCATTAAGAACCATCATCACATTCATTAACAAATGAAGAGAGATTTTAAGGTTCGGGTACTCTTCTAGTCTTCTTTGAACCCTAAGAACTCATCAGTGCTAGAGTCAGAATTTATGAAGCTCAGTTGCTCACAATCACTGACATCACTTTCTTCGCTATCTTCATATAAAATACCATCTTCGTTTCCATCCAAAGCATTGCTAATGCCACATTTTTTAAATGACTGTACAACGATTTCCTCCTTTACTGAGTACCATGATGTTTTCACCCATTCACAAACTTGAGTGATAGTGGGCCCCTTCATTCGTCCAGTAGGTGTCAGATCATGATTACCAGCAGCCATCCATTTGTTCCGCTCTTTTCGCATAAAGACCTTAAATGGCTTGTTGATGGAAACGTCAAGAGGTTGCAACTGGCTGGTAAGACCTCCAGGAATTACAGCTAGATGAGTCTTCACTTCTTTAAAGCACTTTTTTGTAATTTCGCTAATATGCGCTCTAAACTGGTCAAGTACTAATAAGGCAGGTTTTTTCAAAAGCCCTCCAGGACGTTTGGACCACACTTTTTCAACCCATACTCTCATTCCATTTTCGTCCATCCATCCTTTCTCATGAACATGTACAACAATTCCTCGTGGAATCACTTCTTCTGGAAATGTTTTGCTTTTGAAAATTAACATGGGTGGCAATTTGGTGCCGTCTGCACAGCAAGACAACACAACCGTGCAATAGGTTTTCTCACGTCCTGAGGTTTTCACAGCGATAGTTTTGGTATCTTTCAGATCAACAGTCCTATTAGATGGCACATCAAAGATTAGCGGGACTTCATCCATATTCCAAATCTGGCCAATTTCAAATCCATTTCTCTTCCTAGCATCAATTACAAATTTATGAAAAGACAGAATCTTAGATTCATATTCTTCTGGCAATTTTTGTGCAATTCTAGTTTTGGTGCTCATAGGAAGGCCGCATTGCTTCATAAATCTGTAGCACCATGATGGTGATCCAGTAAAATCGTGAATGCCTTTCTCTACAGCAATGCGTTTGGCTTCATATATTATCATTTTTGTAGAGACTGCGAAGCCATTCTTCTGGTGATTTTTGATCCATTCTTTCATGGCCACGTCCAACTGTGGCCTCTTTGCAGCATTTCCACGAAAAGTGTGCTTACTTTTATCTGCTTTTTGCAGCTGATCCTCCTGTTTCCTCCACTCTCTTATCATTTTTTCAGTTGGAGGTGACCCAAAATGTCTCTCCGCTGCTCTGTTTCCATGCTCCTTAGCATATTTTACTACCTCTAGTTTAAAAGGAATCCTATATGCTAGTCTTTTCTGCTTTATCATCCTTATCAGAATGGGGGAGGTTTTCTGCAAGAAAATACAGTGATGTACAAACTGTCAGTAATGTACGGTTTCTCCAATGTTTACCACTGAGTGCTGACCATACCTTTAACTAATGGCATCACAGTAAACATAGCCAAGATACAGTCTGTATAAAAAAAAATATTACCGTATCACCCTAAAAGTTGATATTATAGCATATGCATCACTTTCTTGAATTGTCCTAGGCATAGCAGCCAACTCCTAGAGGCCTAGGTGCCTTCGCCCCCTCTTAAATATTTGAGGGAGTCCCCCCCATGTTGATGGGCATTGTTATTCATATAGTGTGCATGCACTTTGTCTTGAGACCGCAGCAGTTCTCAACCTGTGGGTCCCCAGATGTTGTTGAACTACAAGGATGAATTGCGGTATGTGAGGTGGGGCTTACCTGCCCCCCCAATATTTTATTGAAGTTGGAAGGGGGGGAGGGAGGGAGGGAAGGAAGGGAGAGCTCACATTTGTGCATGCCTGTGGTGGGCAGCTGCCTTGCCTTGCTGGAACCGGAGCAAAAAGAGGAGGAGGAGGAGACACCAGAGCAGAAGCCCTGTAAGCCGCTCTCCCTTTGCTTGAATTACTGTTACAGTCAGCTGGGGGGAGGGGTGGAAGGGGCTGCCCTCTGCCCCTCCTTCCGGCTCATTGTAAAGCAAGCAGAGTAAGAGCTGCTTACACGCATGTAAACGGCTCTCCCTTTGCTTGAATTACAGTCAGCCTGTCAGTCCCTTCTCCCACCTCACCAAAAAGCCAGCAAGAGTGGCAGACACGCTTGGTGTGCCTCTTGCTGGCTTTCCAATGAGCCGGAAGGAGGGACGGTCCCTTCTCCCACCTCGCTGAAAAGTCAGCAAGAGCCGCTTCTCCCGTCTGCATTCGCTCCATAAGACACACACACATTTTCCCTTACTTTTTAGGAGGAAAAAAGTGTGTCTTATGGAGTGAAAAATACGGTATATGCTTTAAGGTTTCACTGTGCATTAGTCATTTGAAGGTTGGCTGTGTAACTTAAATCCCACCTTGCTGGATAACATTTCATCATCTGTTAGCTCTCAATATTATATTACAGATCTATATAAATCCTGAAAAGTCCAAGCATTTTGGGACTGAAAGCACCATAAAAATATTTAAATAAATAAAATAGGTCTTCTCATAGGCAGAGCGCTCAAGGCTTCAGCAAACAGTTATGGACACAAACAAATCAAACTCAATCATAATTTGTGTCAGCTTTCCATGATCAAAACAGCCATATAGGACATTAATTAAATACGTATCAAAATATTACCGGAGTATAATATTCCATCCAATATAGCTCCCCAACCTGTTCTAAAAAGTGGGACATACTAAAAAAAGGGGGGGGCATACTTTAAAGACAAAACAAAACAATCCCTGTTCACGTGGTCAACTTCACTTCCCTACCCTCTGCTGTTTACCCGAGTAACCAAATTTCCATTCCCACCAGGATGAAAAATTTTGACTGACACTTTTATTTGAGCTCCTGTATTTTGGTTAATTGGACTCTCATTTAAATAGCCATTTCAGCTTACATTCAGTTGGGGAGGGAAGAGCTGTTGGGGTTACTCAAAACGGCATGAGAAGAGTGTGAAGCAGATAGTGATGCAATAAGCCCATCAAGCCTGGAATATCTGCGGTGCAAAGAAAGTTACAAATTCTCCAACTTCTTGGAGGACTGTTTCAAAATTGGTCGGTGAATTTCTAAAGTGAAAAGAGGGCCGTTCTCAAGCCTGGAGCCAACACTGGATCTGAAAGGTATCTCCACTCATCCCAAATTGATTGAGACATAGCCTATGCAGCTATCAACTAAGAATGCTCTGGGACTCAATTTCCTGCATGAAGCAGGAGGCTGGACTAGATGGCCTGCAAAATGACACCACCCCCAAGCCTACATTTCTGCGCCCATGATCACTTGGTGATGAAAGGTATTCTCCCACAGTCAGAAAGTTATTCGTTTGCACTTCCAGGATGTTTTAAAATAAGTTCTAACGGGAAGCTCCACATGTTTAAACACTCGGATTGAACTGTCACATCCGTCAAAGTTTATGAAACAAAACATGCTTTCTATTCCAAAACTAATTGGGTGTTTTATTCTGATCCCAATGCTTCCATCAAGGCTGTCTGCGTAAAATATGCATTAGCCATAAGAAGTGTTGCTTCTTCGCGGTAGGGCTTAATTCTAAAACTAGAGATGCTGGGCTTTGCCACTCTCTGGAAGCCACGCTTGCATCCTACCGCATGGAAGAGACCGCTGTCCCCAATCCAAGGAGAGCTGACATTCCATCAGGAGAGGGACCTCAGGCTCTCCTGCTTAAGGGTCCTTCCCCCCTGCCCAGTGCCAGATTTACGTATAAGCTACACAAACTATAGCTTAGGGCCCCACTCTCTTGGGGGCCGCCCAAAAATTTAAACTAGATGTACATTTCCAAAATATAAGATAAAATACAAATAAAATAAAACCTACATACAGCAACGGTGTTTTGTGTTGTGTAGGCTCCTATGATGTAAGTAATGGGCCCCACCTGCTAGCCTGCTCCCTAAAATATCACATATTTTGTTATGTGCAAATGGCTATAGATACCTACCAGGTCCATAAATTACCATATAGCGTATATTCAACACAAAAAACAGCGACAATTTGTTGTTGACAAAGGACAGCTGGACATATAATGGGCCCCATTGCCTTCAGTCGCCGAGGGCCTCATCAAACCTAAATCCGGCCCCGCCCCCCCCACCTACTCCCCCCCCCACCTCAGGCTGCACAAGTCCAGGGGGTGAGGGAAAGGTTTACATGTTAGGAAGTGCTGGAGGCCTCCGTCTCCGAAGCTCAAAACCGCCCCTCCAAGCGAGGTCTTTTTTTCAAAAAGCACCCTTTTAACGCGTAAAAAATTATTCCCTACCTTGCATCCTCCTACTCTCTATATCCCAACGACTGGGGGGGGGGGGTTGAGAGGAATTGAAGCCCCACAGAGCAAAACAAGGACCTGGTTTCCCGCCTCTACAAAAGGCCTAACGAGAGAGAGAGAGAGAGAGAAAGAGAAACAGGCCGCTTCCCGTCCCTCCGCCACTTACGCTCAACGGCGAGCTGCGAAGGATAAACGTGTCTTCTTCCGTCCGCAAACAAACAAAATGGCGGCTTCCCTCCTCTCCCTCTCCCTCTCCTTCTCCCTAGGCACGCCCGTCATTGCGGGGTTGCGTCACACGTGCTGATGCGTAGACTTATAATATATTCAGGCGCGCGCGCACACGCAAACAATGCCCGACTTCTGCGTGGGCTGTGAACTACGCTTTTTGTTTCTGATTTGTAGCAGCAGCTGCGGCGGCAGAAAGCAGCGCCAGAAATAGAGAGCGCTTCTCCTGTGCGCGGGTCTTGCTTGTGGGCTTGTTTGATATTTTGCGCTCTCTCTCTCTCTCTCTCTATATATATATATGCTGTAAGCCCTCCAGAATGGCTAGGGGAAAGCAGCCAGCTGGGCGGGGTATAAATGTTGTTGTTGTTATCGAAGGCATCTAGTTGTTGGCCACTGGTTGGGATTTTATATAAACCTTTGACCTCAGGGCTCTTACGTTCCCAACTTTTGAAAGTGGGGGGGGGGGCTCTGTTTCTGATGCTACCTTTTGGGGTTTTGCTGTTGTTTGAAGTGGCGGGGAGGGAGACACGCTTCTTCAAGATCTTGCGAGGTTCTCCAGTTAATTCGAAACAGCATTAAAATGCAACCAGGAAACTGTCTCCAGACAATGGGATTATCTCCTCTATATTTCCTATCTCTATATAAAGCGGGATGGGCGCGGGGAATGTAGGTTCTGCGTTTGCATTCCAGCTGAGGCCCCGCCCACAGCGGGACTCCCTCTGGGAGGACGGACAGAAGTTGGCTGGAAGAGTGAAGATGGTGGGGATAACAGCCTTGCTTACTCGGGAGTAAGCGCCACTGAATCTAGTAGGACCTACGTCTGAGCAAACATGCTTAGGCTTGCTCTGGATGTCAGGAGCAGCAAGCTCCTCTTTCCCAACTCATCCGTCTGCTGTGCTCGCAGTTGCAGCCCGATTTTACGCACGCTTCCTCGGGTGTAAGCCCTAGTGATCTAATTGGGACTTACGGTATCTACCTAGTGAGGGCTGTTCAAGATTGCACGACTGGGGTAAAATAAGTGGTTGGAAGTGAACTTTTGAATGTTTGGAGGAATAATCGGTTTGGGAGGTTATTTTGCGTAGAGGATGGGGAAATTGAGTTTTGCGTTCACATATGAAATTAGATTCACCGGTATATCTAGGCTGGAGGTGGTCCCGGGTGAAAGTAACATACTGCTAATAATATGGTACACCAATAACAAGCTGTACATAATAACGCATAATATAAAGTATGTGAGCTATTACAGCAGGCTTATTAGGCATCTACACATGTTCAGTAATGGTTATATTGATTTCCCCGAGCTAAAGTTGGAACAATCCTTAAGATATTACCAAATAATAATGTGTTGTGCTTTCCCATTACTGTACCTTGCATGCTTGGGCCTGGAAAAAAATGTCTGTGGAGTTGTGGCTTTTCATAGGGCTGACTCCTCTTCTGTGGTTCTGGTACAGTTGCACAAAATGAGTTCTTCCTATAGGAGAGGGCAGCTCCAATAATAAAAGGTAGCAGTACTTGTAAATATTTCTTCCTGGGATCTATCTTTGGGAAGAGTATGGCTAGAAAAGGTAGGAGAAACTTTGGGTTAGAACAACTGAGGAGGAGGTGATTTTGCAGGGTGGATAGAATTAGTAACACCCTCCTACTTTCAAGACCTGAGTATTTTGTCACTTTGCTGTAAAATACATTCATAGCTAATACCAAAGGTTCTTAGACAATTATATTTGACAAGATACAGGACACTGTCTAGCCCAGGGGTCACCTGCCTAGTGCTCAGGGTTTGATGCGTTTTTTGGGATGAACCATAATACGTAGGTTTCCAGCTTTCATTAAAAAGAAGAGTTTCCAGCATTTTTAGAACCTGAGATGTTAGGCAAAAGGTACAAACCCCATTATTCTCAGTTTGTGGGAGAAATTAGCCTGCTCTGTGGGTTAAACCACAGAGCCTAGGACTTGCCGATCAGAAGGTCGGTGGTTCGAATCTCCGCAACGGGGTGAGCTCCCGTTGCTCAGTCCCTGTTCCTGCCAACCTAGCAGTTCGAAAGCACGTCAAAGTGCAAGTAGATAAATAGGTACCACTCCAGCGGGAAGGTAAACAGTGTTTCCGTGTGCTGCTCTGGTTTGCCAGAAGCGGCTTAGTCATGCTGGCACATGACCCGGAAGCTGTATGCCGGCTCCCTTGGCCAATAAAGCGAGATGAGCGCTGCAACCCCAGAGTCTGTCACGACTGGACCTAATGGTCAGGGTCCCTTTACCTTTACCTTTTACCATGTTGGTGTTTTACCTCCACCCTGACAGATTTATGTACACGTGAGTCAAGGGAGATATATGTGAGGTGAGAAGGCGGCATGACTAGTTGACCTCTGTGTGTGAGAGAGATGTATATGTGACGTGTGTGTATGGTGTGTGCATATGAGTGAAAAAGATGCAGCTACTTGTGTGTCCATGGTCTGTATAAGTGCAATGAGTGTGGTGTGGCTACCTTGTATTATTTTTCCTGGTACTGGGGAACGCTCCCTTTTACTAAACAGCAGCAGCATTATTGTGTATGTGAGTGTGTGTTTGAGAAATCAATATTGTGTGATCTCTGCAGTCGGACATAGCTGACTTCCTGTAGTAAGCATGATGTTGTCTGCTGGGTGGGGTGGGCAGGAGTAGCAGCAATGGCTGTATTCTCTCTGATTTTGGATTATGTCGTGCTCCTCATGGCAGCCATGTTGCATTTCACAAAATTAAAATACGCCTACTAGTCCAAAAAGGTTGGAGATTCCTGGTCTCACCTAAACCTATGTCTGGGTCTCACTGAGTTTAATGGAACAAATTCCCCAGTAGGTAGGCACAAATTTGCAGCTTACGTAGTACTGAATTGTTACACATTATACTGAAGCTTGAAATTACTTACTTACTTACATATTTAGCTTTCTAAAACAACAGAGCTGGGAGGGCAAGAAATATGGGGTGTTTTTTTTCTGAAGCTTGACATTCTGAAAGTTTTGGGTGCCATAAACTTGTATTTTTTGGTCATAAATCAAATGCTAAATGTGAAAATGTGTGCTTCTGGTTAAATATTTTAAAATGAAGGGGTGTGTGTGTGTTTTTTTAAAAAAACCTGAAATCTTGGAAATGGCTTATAGCACAGTCATAGCCATGTTTACACAGAAGTTAAGTCTTGTTAAATGAGGCTTACTCCCAGTGGAGTTTATGATTGCAGCCATAGTAACCACAATATTCTTCTCCAAACAATGCTAAAAATCCCTAAAGGCTGTTAAATTAGCTGTATTTCCCCCATCTGGTAATACATATGCTGTAACTTAATCTGGCACATATCTAGTTCTTTTCTGTAAAAGCTTACTGGCAAACTAGTAATTGTTTTGTATTCACACACACAACCTTTTTAAAGGTTTAAAACTGTATGGACTTTCACAAAGATATTTCTATTCAAACTGGCATTGAGACATTAGGGACACGGAGGCTAGAATAATTAGTATATTGCTGTTCGCCCAGAGCCTTTATGATGGAGAGCTAGAAATAAGTAAATCATAAATTATTTTATAGATTAGTGAAATAGTGTTGTTAAAGCTTTTTAAATTTAATTTATCCACCCTGCATCCTGAATGGTCCTGAACCTGTGATGAGGCTGCACTTTAGACCGTTGCTCATCTTTATCGTGCTCTCTTAAATTATACCCTGGTTTATGTTGAAATGATGGAAACGCTGCCATAGTTTTAAATAATTGTTACTTGTTCTCTTACTGTTCAGCAGATGGCAATAGTGCTACAGCTATAGCCTGCTTGCAGTCTGCATGTCTTTGAATAACAAGGTCTATTCTGAGACCATGAAGGGGTTACACAGTTCAATGACCAAAATATCCCTCCCATACCAGTAGTTTTTATGCTTACAAGAAATAAAAGAAAACTATGTTAGTTCATATTTTAGCAAAGCTGCAGATTAATTCTGGTAAGCATCTAGGTACTAAGGCAAGAAGGGCAACACTGGTAAAGCAGTGGGAATGGCAATGAGCCGGTTTGCAAACAAACAAACAAAAAACAATAAATCAAACTATGGCTTAGTAAGACTGTGCAAGCTCCTGGAAATTTGCAACCCCTGTGCTCTGCCCTAGTCCTTTCTGCTGTTGCACTAAGCCAGCCATAGCAGTTTGTGGTTAGTGCGGCGAGAGCTTAAGCACAACTCCCAGTCCAGGGGTTATTGCATGGCAGCAAAAAGCACCAGGTTGCTTCCAGCAGTCTACAAGTTCACATGATCTCCACTAAGCCACAGCTGTGTAAAAAGAAAAGTTGGATATCAGGCTTGTTGCTACATTTCACTGTGAGAAGAAGATGTGTAAAATAGCTACTGAAAAAAACTGATACAGTAAGCACCTGCTATATAAGGACTACCATTATTTTTATTTATTACATTTGTATTTATTACATTTGTGCCTTTCCTCCAAGGTGCTCAAGTAGCATACATAGTTCTTTCCCTCCCCGTTTAATTTCATCAACCCTAAAAGGTGGGTTAGGCTGAGAGTAAGTGCCTGGCCCAAGGTCACCCCAGTGAGCTTCATGTCTGAGTGGGAACTTGAACCCTGGTCTTCCAGGTCCTAGTCAGACACCCTAACCACTATGCCATGCTTCCCATGCTTCAACCAAATGCATCACCGTAACTATTTAGAACAGTAGTAAGGAAAACAATGGTTGTATTATAAGACTTGGGCAAAGGGCAGTAAAATGATTCAGGAGTTGGATGGAGGTGCCTTTCCTATAAAGACGAGGTAAAGGAAACTGCTTCTGTGTACTGCATAGCAGGGGAAAACAATTACCAAGAATAAAAATATGTACACACTGAAGAAAGACAAAAGTCTGGACTAAACACATGTCAATGTTTTTAATCTTACACCCACATTACAAAATTTAGAAATCATAGACAGTTCAGGCAAACTGTTAAAACACAGTATAAATTAGGCTTGTAATACAAATTCTGTACATAGGTAAATTAGCTTGTATGTCACTGACAAAAGGATTTCATAACAATCTCACCACAGTAGTATAAAAAAGCACGGGTAGGAGATGAATACTGAAAACAAGAATGCCGCATGGGATGGCTTCATCTCCAACAGCTATCATCTACTTATGACCATGCTCTTTTGCAGTATTAATGAAAGGCAGGGTAAGTATATCACCATTAACATTTTGTAAAGATATGTACAACCACAAAACAACAACAGCCTTCCCCACCCCCGCCCCAAGTACCCTACTGTTTGTCTGCCAATGGGGTCAAAGTATTGGTAATCATTTGAGATTTCAAATAACAAAGCAAGTCACAATATGAAGAGAGCTGTTTCTGAAAACACAAATTACCAATTGGGAGGGATGGTATATCTACACATTATTCATGCTTACGTATTTGGGGAACTGCTTAAGTGTTTGTATATTCTACTTTTACATAGCTTTATGTTCTTAGCTTTTAAAATGGTTTGTCTTTTTAGAGATTATTTCCTTTTTAGAGATTATTCCTATTGAATTCAGACCTAGTTTGTGTTATGATATGGCCGCCTACTGTTTTTAATAAAGGGAATATTAATCAGATCTCAAAAGAACATGCCCAAACCCCTTAGGGATGCCTAAAATAGCTCTTTGGATCCTCTCTGAAGTTTGAAATGAACAGGAATGCATCTAAGGCTACAATTCTAACTCCCTGACCCCTTGCTGCTGGAGGTTAGGATGTAACAGAGTTCTCCATCCACTGGCTGGTGTGTGTTGTTTTGTGTCTGTATCTATCAGTAGTGATGACCTGGCAGGAGCTCCCGAAATGGGAGATTCCAATGCACTCCTCAGAGAGGGGCTCAATCTGGGTTCCTCAGGTGTGCCAGCCTGGAGTTAACATGGCAAAATTGGGAAAAATACCTCCAGCATCCATCCTGGTCAGCACTCGCGGACAGGGCTTCAGATACAGTGGTCAATTTGTGGCTCCATTCCACCCTTTTGCTTCCAGACAGGGCTGTGGATTGCTCTATAAATTCTACTATAAAGGGCAATTCATACAATAGGCAAAATTGCGGTGAACTTTCCCCCTCCACTATACTACTACAGATTCTGATGCTTCAGTGTTCCCCCTTCTGCCTCCACAATAGCATGCCAGGGAGAAAGCTAGGCAACGCTTTCCCCTAAGCATGCTAGTTTTGTACGTGCCGGAATTTTATATCTGAGAGCAGACATGGAATCCCCCACCAACAGTGGTACAAACCTGGAAAAGCTTTACCATGTGATTCTGCTGCATTTATGAGCTAGTCCTAGAGCAGCAATGGCAAATCCTGTGAAATGTTTGAAGGCAAACAGAGCGGACACACATTTGAAACTGCAAGGCATGAACCTGGCATTCTGAAATGCAGAAACTGTTTTAGAATTTTTGACACGCAGTTTTGCAGTGATTTCCCTCCTGTCTATGAAGTCTCTGATCCATGGCAAGTTACTAAGGATGCAGTTGTAAGAATAATGGCTGGGAGCCCAAGGGCGCCGTGTGCAACGTGAAGGTGCAGCCGTTTGTGCTGCTGCTTCGAAGATTCTCCAAACTTGAGGAGCAGATTTTTGAGAGACACATGGGGCAGAAGTGCAAAGCTGCCAACCTCTCCCCCCCCCCAAAAAAAACCAGTGTTCAAGCAGAACACTGCATACAGTCCTAGTTGCAGGATTAAACACCGCAATAGCTTTGCAATTTGTTGGTACGATTTCATAAGAGCAAATTCAGGTACTTTGTTTCTCACACTCAGTATTCATAAAAATAAAATTGATTTTATGTATGGTTACATTGTTTTCTATCTTCCTGTATAAAGCAAGGTGGTTTGCAGGGAAGCAAGATGTTTTAAGATGCTCATAAGTTTCCAAAGGCATTTGTTATTGCAACAAGGTCATGTCTATAAAATACAACAAGTGTATAATTAAGGGTTATACACAAATAAATGAAATGTTTGAAATTTGCAGATTTCTGCACAACTATGTTCTCTGGATGGAAGCTGTTCCCAAGCATTTGTCTTATGCCCCAGTCCTAGTTACTTGGAAAGCTGCCCAATCCAAAATGAGTTTACATTTGCAACCTTAATTATGTATTGTAGACCATGATCTAGAATCCTGCGCTGGGCTTTCTGCTGGACAAAATAGGTGCTGGATTTCCTACCTTAAAAAACGGCTTGTGAATAGCAGAACCAGAACTCGTTCACTTTCAACGAGTCCTTTCTGCATCTTCCAAGTAAACATGATTTGAACACACACACACACCGCTTAGCACAGGTTCAAATTACAACATAACGTGTTGTTTGGCACATCATCAAGCCTTGACAGTTTTTGTAGTGGAATAAATGAGAACAGGTTTCTTTGGTGGTGAGTGGGATCTGTCTTGCCTAAATAATAAGCAACTTTTCCAGTTTCATATCTGACGTCAAGAGATTATTATTCAAGAGATTATTATTATCCAAAAGTTGCCCAAAGGTTTTTTGAAGTGCTATATGTGCTGCTCTGCTGGCAGACAGTGAGACCTACAAACACTTCTGCAGTTGGAGGCGCATCTGCAGTACGTTCTGGTGTTCCACCAGTTGGTTGGGCCCAAAACAGGACTTCCCAGGGCAGATTTGTTCAGAACCAAGGACCATAAATGGCCTTGTTCCCTTATCACCTCCCCCTGAAAATGTGCTGTAAACTATGCCAACCCTGGAGGTGGCACAGTAGATTGGGTGTGTGTGTGAAAAATGATTATATATTATGTAACCAGAAAAGCACTCACTGTGGTCACAGCGAGCCCACAGGGTTTAGGAAGTGGGGGTATTACCACTAATCTGCCGTCTACCACTGTTAGTGGCAGCACCAGAGAGAGCTAGAATTATTGGAAAACATTGTAAATGACTTTTTATAAAAATAGCCATAGCTATTGTAAAAGCCTAACATATGCTATTTTTAAAAAAACAAAAACCACACATATTCTCAGCAGGTCCAGCTGCTATTCTAAAATTAACTATGGTCCTTTACCTAGCTTCTAGGGACAAATCTTCTATAGCAATGCAACCCAATGGGTATTGTATGCTGCCAGTTAAGTAGATCTGAATTCTAATGTGCATTTTTACTTGTTTATAATAAAATGCAGTACCTAAGGAGCCAAATAATTCTGTGTATAGCCAACATGGGTATAGCCAACATGGTGTGAGAGGATTTCCACTTTCTCAAGGGAAGTTCCCTTCCTCTCCTCCTCCTTTACCACCCCCATCTGCCCTAGACAGTCTCCTTTCCCCTCCTCCTGCTGTTCCCCTCCCCCTAGATTTGCATTGGGAAAGTCCTGTTGTGCACATCAACACATCAATTGAGTTTTCCAGTTTCACTCCTTGAAAGTGAAGTGATATATGAAGATAACAAGGATTGCTATACTAAGAATATATGTGTGTACACGGGAGACAACCGCTTAAGTTTAAAGTTTCTTTGAAAATATATCCTTTAGCTGCTTGCTTACCAAAACAGGTAAGCTGATTTTCAACTGAAATAACATCTTGCTCATCCAGGTGTTTGTGTGTCTGTAGTAGCAGCTTCAAGTTTCAAAGATATTTCTGCTTTTGCGTAAGGTTCTCCCTGGTTAGCACATAGCTTTCTGGGACTGTGGTTTAAGAGTTGAAGACTGCCAGGGAATAAGTCCCACTCAACTTGTTGGGGCTTACCTGGAAGTAGCCACATATGGGTCTGCAGTATAAATCCTTTACACTTGTAATTTTAGGAAACATCTGGAAACTTCTGCTGAGTTAACAGTTTGTATCTTTGGGAGAGTACTGTTGGTTCATACGTAATATGAGCCACTAGCGTAGCTAGGGCGGTGGGGTGCAACTGGGCAGCTACTTAGTGTGGGAGTAGCCCTTACCATGGCGGGGGGGGGGGCGGGGCTGCAGTGTGCCAGAACCATGTGTCTCTCCTGGGAGTAACACGGTGGCTTAGGTGCCTGCAGGTACCACGCCACCCGAAAAGGCACGTGGGGCTCGTGTCCGCCCGCCACTTCTCCTGGGGGGGAGGTGGCGGGTGGATTCCATGCAGGTTCCAGCTGCCACCGGGTGGTGCTACATGAGCGAGCTCTGTGTTTGTGCATTGCTTCTTTCATTTCCAAAGACATTTTTAAAATAATCATTTTATATTATTTGGCTATGTATCGTTTACTGTTCTAGGCAATGGCACTCTCCCTGTGGAACGCCCTCCCATCAGATGTCAAGGAGGTGAATAACGATAGAGCTTTTAGAACACATCTGAAGGCAGCCCTATATCAGGAAGTTTTTTTAATGTTTGATGTTTTATTGTTTTTATGTGTGTTGGAAGCCACCCAGAGTGGCTGAGGCAACCCAGTCAAGTGGGTGAGTTATAAATAATAATAATAAATATTATTATAAATCCAAAGTGGCAAACTGCTTGTGCTTGCCCTGAATACAGTCATACCTCAGGTTGAAGTAGCTTCAGGTTGAGCATTTTCGGGTTGCGCTCCGCGGCGACCCGGAAGCAATGGAGCGCGTTACTTCTGGGTTTCGCCGCTCGCGCATGCACAGACACTCAAAATGACGTCATGTGCATGCGTGGAAGCGGCGAATCGTGACCTGCGGACGGGGCTCCAGAACGGATCCTGTTCGCATCCAGAGGTACCACTGTACTAGGATTATAGCCAGGGTTTGATTCCTGGATACAATCATGGTTTGCACAGTAAACACACACCATATTTTGCCAGTTCAGAGTAAGAGCATACTACCATTTGTTTCAATATGGGAAATAACAAGCTCCTCTGAGTGTGTAAGTGAAAAAAGGAGCATGTCAGCACAGGGCTTGCTCCTGTAGCATCAAACCTTGGTTTAGCGTTTTAGATTACCTATAAGGTAATCGAAAATATGCTTCAGTTGCTGTTTTACAGCCGCATACTGGAGTTTCAAAACTAAGAAAAACAGCTGTTTCATATGCATGGGCTGTCCTTGGCTCACAGTGAATATTAACAATAGCTAGCACTGTTTTGATAAAGCCATGAAAGCTTTGTTCCAAGGTTGCACTACATCCCCAAGAAACTGCATTTGTATATCTGAAAACATTTACTCTGCTCTCCATCCCAATGGCAGATGATGCAAATTACTTACCAGCCTAGTAGGTTCTTGCTAGTATGGCAACTTATTTCATGACAGTAGCACTGACACTGAAAAATTAATTGTTTCCTGTCTGGGATTCTGATCATTCAGTTTTTGAATATTTTAATGATTTCTAAGCTAGGTAATTAGGGGACGTGGGTGGCGCTGTGGTCTAAACCACAGAGCCTTGGACTTGCCGATCAGAAGGTCAGCAGTTCGAATCCCCACAACGGGGTGAGCTCCCGTTGCTCGGTCCCTGCTCCTGCCAACCTAGCAGTTCGAAAGGACATCAAAGCGCAAGTAGTTAAATAGGTACCGCTCCGGCGGGAAGGTAAACGGCGCTTCCGTGCGCTGCTCTGGTTCGCCAGAAGTGGCTTAGTCATGCTGGCCCCATGACCCGGAAGCTGTATGCCGGCTCCCTCGGCCAGTAAAGCAAGATGAGCGCCGCAACCCCAGAGTCGTCTGCGACTGAACCTAATGGTCAGGGGTCCCTTTACCTTTTTAAGCTAGGTAATTATATTAACTCCTTGTTTTTCTGGTTATAGTTTTATGATTAGCAAAAATACAAGAATTACTGCCAACAGTTATGTCAGCATTACTCAGCCTCAGCATGCTTTAAAACAAACCAGGACAGGGCACTTCTGGCAACTGTTTCCTTTTAGGTAGAAATACATTTCTTTGCCTGCTCCTGTGGGATAGTTTACAATCTAATCAATAATAGTCTTTTATATTACAGTGAGTTGTAGCTAAGTGGTAAGTGCTTTGCATCCAGAAGGCCCCTACCAGTATGTCCAGGTAGGACTGGGAGACTCCTATCTGAAAGCCTAGAAGGCTGGTCCGATGTCCCAGTGCTGTGAATCCCTATTATTTTGTGGTAACATTCTCTTTAGTTTCTTATTAATGGGAGTCTTAAGATGGAACACCAGGGGGACGGGGGGAGAGAGAATATCCTGCTCTAGTTAAAACATATATAAACCACTGGCCTATTTTTGTTTCTTGAACAAATCTATATCCAATACAGACTTAGGCAAATGTAACAATTCCCATCTCTTTAATATTATAATAAAGTGTTACCATTAAATGTAAAAAGGGAGGGGGAGATGCAAGTCCCATCCATTCTTGTGTGGTTCTACTCACATGCAACAGCTAAATGCAGCACGAGTAGATAAACCAGGGCCTTTAGGTCTACTGAGATTTTGACCCAAATAACAGATTACTGGGGTTATCATAGTTGTTTCTGATGAGATCTAGGTGAATTATTTCAATTACCTCTCTCTTCCTCCTCTCACCTCAACTCCCCCACCAACATCCTTTTGTGCTAAACAAAAGGATTTATGCCAGTGCTCTCTGAAAGGATTTGTATAATATATTCATGTGATATTTCTGGAGAATAATTTGCTTTGCTCCTCACACGTAGCAGCCACAGAGGGAGTTGTCACAAGTGCAGTTAATGGAATTAAACATCAGCAGCAGTTCTCAGCTGGCTACTGAGAGGTTAGGTCAACCACAGCATGCTTTAAAATGGACCAGGACAGGGGTGCTATGAGCTACTCTTTTAGCTTCTGTCAACTAAAATGATGGAGGGAAATGTCTTTACCATCTACTGTGGAATAGTTTTAGGTAATCTATCACTTTAAAGAGCTGGTAAATATGACAAGTCTTTTGGAAAATTCCATTTCCCAAATCACTCATTCAGTGAGGTACTCCAGGTGCTGGGCTATTATATGTACTGGAGCTGCTTCGGTGAATGCTTGCAGGTGCTAAGTGGAGCTGCAGAATGTCAATGTCACCAAGTGACAAGTCAGCTTCCTCTTTTCGGGTGGCTGCTTTGCGGGCGGGAACCCAGGTCCTCACAGCAACCTAGCAGTGGGCAGAGTATTGCAGCCCATGCCAGTAGGAACCCCAGCCGCGTCACGCCCCCGGCCAGCCAATCGGGTTTGCCTGGGGGCGTGGCTATGGCCGCTTAAATTGCAGTGTGGCCAGGAAAACAGCCTGCTTTGCATCCTTTCTTGGGATCTCCCAGTGCACCCACCCTCTTTTCTTGCGTTGATTGACTTTGACCTTGCTATGACTTATGTTGGTTGCCTGGTTGTTGGGGCCAGGTGGGAATTTTTCCACTTGGCAAAATTGGCTCTAGCCATTTGGTTTTCGCCTACCTAGTAGCAATCGTCTCAACTTTGTAAGGTTAGGTATTGGGTAAGCCTTATTATGGAAGGGGAGGTTGTTCCTCCGTCTGCCCCTCCACGTTAAGGGTATCCCATTAAAGGGATCTGGGGGTGGTTCCTGTCCAAAGCCTGGGCGTGGGCTAGGGTCATGCCACGACCCCAACAGTGACCCTGGGGGTGCTCTTAATTTATGTACATCATAGGGCTCCCCCTTCCAGTGGTTGACCCTTAAGAGACTTCCTGCAGTCGGGCAGGAGTCAGGATATAGTCTTGCTTCACCCAATTGCCTAAGCCACATCTGTAACCAATAAAATTGTGGTCTTATTTATCCCATTAACCCAATATACTTGTGTTTGTGTATTTATTCCGGAGGGGACTGCGGGGCCCGGGGCCTTGCCACACAATCTCTAGTCTCAAGGACAATGGAGAGTTTGCTACCACTTTCCTGCTGTATTTACTGTAGGTTACTGTGCAGAGCCCTAGTAACAGTCTGATAGCTGGCAGACACAATAGGGATTACAAAATATCTTATTCCATCCACATTCTGAGCCAAGAAAGTTAAAATATGTTTACTTAAAATAAATTGTGCACATCAACAGTATATGCAAATTTGGCTAGTTTTACATAAGTGTGGTTAACTTTTTGTGAAGTTTTACATTTCCCCCCCTGGAGTTTTGGTTGCAGAGAAAGAGTGGCGTAAGGGAAGGAAGTTGGCGGGTAAATTAATATGAGATATTGTTCTTAAATAAAATGTATCCTTTTGTTGGGTGCGGAGTAACAAAACAAGGCACAGAAGCTCATTCCATCCTAACCTTACAGCAGGGATGGGGCTTCTAGATGTTGTGGGACTCCAACTCCCAGAATCCCTGACCATTGGTCATGCTGGCTGGGGCTGATGGGAGTTGAAATCCAACAACATCTAGAAGCCAAATATTCCTTATCCCTGCCATAGAGACTCTTGTTGACTGCACATGCACACTTTCAAATATATTTTTACAACTATTAAAGCTAAACTTGATTAAAACCAAAGCACTCCTAGAAGTTGTTGTTTTTTAAAAAGAATCTAAGCTCTTCACAGATACCTGATGTACAATTCTTAGATTGTTTGCAGTTATGTTCAAGCCAGATAGACTTTAAACAAACAAACTGCTGGATAGATAAGGGCTGTTCTGTAGTGATGTGGAACATCACCACAGGAAGCCAATTCAATAAACAGTGAAGAGAAAGCCTTGCTCAATTTTTCTAGTGCTGTGAGCCTTATGTGAATTTTCAGCTGCCTTCAATGTTAAAAAGGTGCTTAACAGCACATTTGAGAAATAAGGCCACTTATTCAAATATATGGCTTTGTTTTATATCTTCACAATCTGTAGTTGCGGTTCAACGTGTGACAATTCTACCTTCCAGTAAGATGCCCTGATATTAAGATCAGCTGGAGTTGCAGAATTCTTTTCAGACAACATACCAAATACTCTTGTATGATTTATTGTTAGGGAATTACTACAATTCTAGGACTATCTGCACCAGCGTGCAAGTACTTAGGAGCAGAAAGATGAAGAGCTATGCCTTTCAAATATCAGACAATATGTCGTTGCCTCAGGCAGATGTACAAGCACACCCGTTTTGGATCAGAGCGTACGTCATCTTTCCAGAGTGCTATTATACATGGTTGGGAATTCGGTTTTACTTCCTACAGACATATCTGCTATGGACCACTGAAAACAAATTAGAATTTTCACTTTTAAAACGCAGGATCATCATTCACCACTTCCACATAATGTTAGCCATTATAGTCATAAACAGGCAATTTAAAAGATGCATGTACTTAAGCGAATGGCCATTTAGAGAATGCACATATGGCTCTGATTGTTATTCATGAATACATTCTAGAACTGGTTGGAATCTACGGAGTCTACACAGAAACCATTTTGGGACTGATTTCATACAGAAGGCTGTTAAGCTGAAAAGGACCTCTTTTCATCAGCACATATTCAAATGTTAATAGCAAACTCTTTAGGAATATCAAAACTGGCTCTGGTTTTATCATCCTGGTTATCAGATAGCCTCCCTAAAAACATACCCCCAAGAACAGCCAATAAAGTTTTAATGTTTTTTCTGGGTGGGGGTGGGGGGGTGAGTAATCCAGGATCAACTAGCTTCTTTTTTTTTTTTTAACTAAGGAGAATGGACTTCGTTTTCAACTTCTTGTTCCCCTGTAACATCAGTGCAGCCAAACTGGTCAATGTGTAATGCTGCAACTGGAGAGTGCAGATGTAATGCCCAACGAGCAGCCATAACATTTGCTTCATAGAATCATACAACTGGAGTCTACCTGCTAACTTCTTGGCCCATGCAGGAAATCCAAAATTCAATCAGTCCCAACAGACTTCTGTCTGAAGACTTCAACGACTAGAGAGAGGCCACTGCTTTCCTTGGCAATTGATTCCATTGTCAAACTGCTGTTACCATTAAGGAATTTCTCCTCATGCTCAACAAAAATCTGCCATCCTGTAATTTAAGCCTACTTGCTCTAGTTCAGTCTTCTTCTGCCCTCTTCTGTGGGACAGTCTTTCAGATATTTGAGGAGTACTATCAAGTCCTCCCTCTGCATTCTCTTTTCCTGGCTAAACATACTGAATGGAACTCAATATAGCGTTTTTCTCCCTGCGTGTAGTTCTGGAGGTTCTCCTAACCTCCACTGAACCAATTTTGGGATGTGTGGAGGGCAGGCAGGGAGAGTGGAGGGAAGGGAGCTCCACTGCACAAGTGGAAGTCCTTGCACAGGGCTTCTGCTGCCAGGCTGGCTAGGTGAATCCTGCCCATTCCGTTCCTTCAATTTTGATCACAGGATTTATTTTCTACACCTTTGACCCTCCTCTGAACCAATTTGAAATGCCCAGAATTGGTCACAATGTTCCAGATTACGTCTCCCTATTAGTACATAATAAAATGAAACTGTTACTTCTATGACTTGGAAACTGTTGGTTCTACATAATGGTGTGCAAACAGACTTCCAAGGTCCACCCCCTTCCCCCACAACCCTTCATACACTCCCCTAAATTTACTCCCTAACCCTCTGCAGCAGATCTGGAGGGTACACAAGGGGCTGCAAGGACAACAAGAAGAAAAGGAAACCCCATTGTGCAAGCCGAAGTCAACTTTTGATTTACTGCAGTCCCAGGATTCTTTTCACATGTACTGCGGCCAAACCATGTGTCTCTCGCCTTACACCTTGGCATGATTTCCCTCCACCCTCACCCAATTGGAGGATTTTAGCATTTTTCTTACCTGGATTTCTTTTTGTTAAGGTCGACCCAGCTTCCCATTCTGTCCAGGTCATTTTGCATTTAAATCCTGTCTTCTGAAGCAATCTCTCCCAGTTTTGTGTCATCTGCAAATTTGTTAAGGATAGCCCCCACCTGAATCCAGAGGTGGCTAACCTGTGCCCCTTCAGGTGCTGAACTCAAAACTCAATTGCCCATGGTCATAGATGATGGGAGCTGTGGTTTGTCAACATCTGGAGAACAAAAGATTATCCACCTCTGATCTAAATCATTGGTAAAGCTGCTAAAGAGTACTGGATCCAGGATGAAGCACCATGGCGCTCCACTTTAAAACCCTCCACTTTGATGAATAACATTGATGAGCACTCTCTGAGTAGTTTTCTAGCCAGCTCTGAATCTACTTGACAGTATTATCATCTAGCCCACAATTAACCACTTTGCCAATCAAAATACCACGGGGGACTTTGCCAAATGCTTTGTTAAATCACATCCACTATGTTTCCACAATCCATTACACTAGTTAGCCAATGAAAAAGAGGAAGATAAGATTAGTTGGGCAGAATTTATTATTGACAAATCAATTCTGGCTTCTGCTAATCACTGCTTATCAAGATGCTTACAGACTGGCTGCTTCACATTCTGTTTGTCAAGGGTATTGCTGAGACCACCCCTCTGGTTCATTCCTGGTAGGGAACTCAATAAGAAATGCAACCAAGGATTCCAGCAATACAATACCCTTTATTAACTTTACTGCAGCATCTTCTCTAGTACCAAAGGCCAGGTTCCCCCCTTTTGAAGATTAAGACAACCTTTGCCCTTTCTCCAGTCCTACAGCAACTCACCTGTTCTCTAAGGTTTCTCAGAGTCGGGTCTCTTACCTCCAAGCCAGATGCTGAAAACCATTACGGAAAGAGACCTCAATAGATTTAACAGTGGGTCTAAACACTGCAGCTCTCATGCAACAGCCACCCAAAACAACTTCTACATTGTGGCACTCTATGCGAAAAATGTAAACTTTGTTAAAAACAAAAAACCTTACCACATAGTGGTACTGATCACACAAAGCAAGCTAGTATATAGACACTTGCCTGGTTGTCTGTGACAAATAAGAATCTGCCAAGGTGACCAGGCAATGAAACTTACAAAATATTTCCCCTTCTCTCTTTCTTTTTTGTCCAGTCTCTTTTAGGCTACAAGTAATTCACATAGGGAGGGTGGGCAGGCAGGCAAGCATACATTTTTATGAGCTAGTAACTTATTTGTAAAAGACTGGCATAAAGTGTTTTCAAGCCAGCATTAGCTGCCATGATACAAGATGTCACTGTAGAACACAAATAACAAGGGAGTGTATAAACAGGTTTTTCAAGAAGTGATAACACAAGTCCCTGTAGATGCAGTCATTGAGTTGCATTTCAGAGGTTAGGATTGCCTCATTTAAAAGAAAGCACCAGTGTCAGCTTCTGAGCAGCCCCAGAGGAAGTCTCATGTGGGTAAACACTCAGAGCTTGAAATCAACAGTCTAGCTAAGTTACTGTTCAAACACATCCTGGTGTCTAATGCTTGTTCAGTAGAGTGTCTGTCTCATCCTTGATCGTTATGCTAAAAGCTTACATGTGGTGGGAAACAGAGGTGGTTCTTGTGGATTGTACCAGCTGCCACTACATCTGAGAAGTAATGTGTGGCAAGAAATTGTTCACAGGATACACCCAACTTCTATTTTCCTTCCAGCTTCTTCTTTTTTTTTTTTAGATGGAAGAATCCTGAAATTTGGCTGTACCATGAATGCACTGATATGCACCTAAAGATGAGTGTCAGTTATCTTTTTTTATATGTAGTGAGCACATGTCATTCCAAGACCAAATTTACAACATGTACAGTGTGGTTGTTGACATCTGAACTGGTAATCCTGTTACAAAAACAGCCTCAGTTACTAAGTGAAGGCTTGCACACCTCCCCATAGTTCTATACAGTTAGTGACAAAAGATATGAGTTTCACTTCCATCCGATTACTTATATTTAAATTATTAAAAAGAGTTATGTTACATCTGTTTTACATGAAAGTACAATAACTAAGCAATTATTACTTGGCATTTGTATTATGCAGCAGCTTCCTGATCTCTATTGAACAACACAATAGATGGCAAACTGTTCACGTAGAGGGAGAGCAGTGACCATAAAGAGGAGAATTATAAAATAAGAAACCAACCTTATGAACAGTGTGTAGACAATTCTTTTACCAAAGTGCAACATTTCATGGAGTGAAAAGTGTTCTCTCAAATGCACTGGAAAAAGAGCCCCAACGTCTAGTAATTCCCCCTCTCAAATATTGTTTGCCTTAGACATGAAGACAAAATGAGCAGGCAAAAGGAAAATAACTGTTAGAGCCCTTAACAGATTAATCTTCCATCAATTGTCAATGAGGTAAGGCCCCTTTGAAGACTATTCTCTGAGTCATCAGTCAACAGAACTAGAGAATATGCTACATGCTTTATACAGAGGTAAGTATGACTGAAAGCCATTGACTTCATCAGAACAGTTTAGCAGTTGACTGTAAGGAAATAATAATAATGATATACACCCCAAACATAAGGAGAAATAATGAATGTTCACAGCTCATATGCTTCTGTATTATTATTTTTTTAAAAAGGGAAGCGTTTGCTTGGATTTTCCCATACTGATGTGGCTTTGTATTAAGTCTTTTATCTCCTGCCATCAGAATATTGTTCACTGAGGCTGAAAGCTGTAGAGGAAAAAACAAGGTTTTCCTCCCCCTTATGTAGCAAGTGGCCAGATTAATGCTGTGTTTAGCATAATACACTTTTGACAGCTCTTGGAGAGTTATTGTCCAATACACCCTGCTTCAGAGATACACACCCTGTACCTTTCCAGTGAAAATCTTTTGTGTTTGCAGCATCATGGCTCTCTGTGCCATTTGCTCTTCCTTCAGAGGCAAGTGTAAACAGCGAGAAGAACTCTGTTCTGGTACAGCCATGAAGAAGCCACCTCCTGGCCTTTTGCTGTTCGAGAGTAGCTAGAAAACATCATTGTGCGTGCAGTAAAAATACACCTCTGAATCCAGTGAACCACAAATAGTCCAAAATGCACACAAAAATAAAGAATAAAATCTCATAAATCCCAAATAGGCATCTTTGGAATCAGTAGTGCAAAGTAGTTTTGCTGATTTTTGTTTGTTTGTTTGTTTGTCCTACTGCAATTATAGATCTTTAGCTTCAAGTCTTTCCTAAGATAGTTGTCCTGCAAAGGAGAAACGTGAGAATAGGTAAAAGAGCAAGAAAGTTAGTGTGACAAAGAGTAATTCAGAATAGCCATGTTTTCTGTTCTGCACTGAATAGATGACTGGCTATGTCAAATGCCCAAGGGAAGTAACTGGAGCAAAGGAGAAACTCAAATGGTGTAGCCCTTACCTCAGGAGAACCCCCAAAATACACTGCTGGGGCACATATTAAACAAGATGCTTTGCTGACCAAGCAATAGAGGAAACTGTCACTCTCCATGTTACCACTTTTCTTACTCACATTTTGATATATTATCAAATGTTTCTAAGACACAAAGACATGCATCTTCCAGCTATTTCCATCCATGTATTGTGAGGACACATTTAGGAAAGATAAGTGGCCACAAACAGCATTTTCAGTCTTAAAATTGTCTTACTGTAGCAGTAAAAAGAAACTAAATAGTGAAGTTTTTTTGTATTTATGCTTTCTAACGAAGTCATATTATGAGCACTGCTATGCACTTTTTAAAAAAGGGAATAGTCCTGACCCTTCAATCTAATTCAGCTTGTTCATTCTAGAATCAGTATGTCACAGCAGAGTGGCTCCCATTTAACTAAGTCATCCTCTAAAAGCTAGGCTTCATGTGATGTGCCCTTTTATTCTATTGTCGGGGATGGAAACTAGCACAGATATCTCTATGGTATAAGCGACACCAACAACTCCAGCAGCATAATGCAACATAATCACTGGTAACAATTGGGTGGAAGAGAATACCTAAGGGTTCTCAAGTGTTGGAGACTTAGTTCAAAGGTCAATCTGAACCCAAGCAGCCATGATTGTGTTCTGGCCATTAGTGTACTTTTAAGCAAAAGTAAGTATCTTATGGTATTACTGCCTTTGAGCCAAGCTACACACACAAGTGCGTGTCACAGTAGTATGCCCTCCTTCCTCCACTTCTCCAGTATCAGTTGCCCCTTCCCAAAAGGGTTCTCCATTAAAAGGAGTCATCCATTACGTGTGTGTGTGTGTGTGTGTGTGTGTGTGTATGTGTATGTGTTCACAGAAACAAAATTATACAGTTGGAAGGGACCACAAGAGTCATCTAGTCCAACCCCCTGCAATGCAGAAATCTTTTGCCTAACTTGGGGCTCGAACCCACAACCCTGAGATTAAAGAGTCTCATGTTCTGCTAGCTGAGCTATGTGTGCAAACTCCAGTAGCCACCCTCTCTATGCCCATATCTACCTATTTCCACTTCAGAAGACCATGATCCAACATAAATGAAATAATACCTCAAGGTTTTCCACCTCTCTTTTTCAGTTTGGTTTTCCGGACTTTCACTTTCATAGGAAGCCAGGTACAAACCTAAAAAAAAGGAAGTTTTAAAAGGCAACATTCCTTATTGAGACGATCAGTAGCCCACAAGGTAGCATTCTAACCAAACAAGGAGGTTTATGTTTCTTAGGTAAGCTGACACTCATCTGCACATTTAGTGGGACTCACATCTGAGTAAGCATGCACAGGATCAAGCAACACATGCTCAAAGTGCTTAAATACCTGTAACTACAGTTTAAATTTAATTGGTGATTGAGGCCAGCATGAATGGAGATACAGATGTGCATCTGGATCTTCATCCCCATACCTATACAAATGTTAATTCACTGAATTGGCCGCAAACAGCTTCTACTAAAGAGGAAAAGATGTGCATCTTCATTCAGACCAACCACTTGTTAGTGCAACCGGTACTGGACCATATCAGTGTATGTATCATCACGGGTGATAACTACACATATAATGTGTAAAAGGTTCTTCTACAACAGGACTGGGGAACTCCAGGTGGTGCTGGACTACAACTCCCAACATCCCTGACCACTGGCCATGCTCACTGGGGCTGATGGGAGTTGGGGTCCAACACTATCTAGAAGGTCGCAGCTCTGCTGAAATGAGAAGTAGCATCAACCAAGAGAAATAGTGTGCAAAGCAATCTTAGTTGGGCAAAGGGACTGGCCAAAAGTCTGACATGGAACACAGGAGGAACCAGTCTGGTTAGGAGAGTCAGCTTGGGCTGTGGAGGCTCCAGCCAAGAGCCCCTGGAACTTGTGGATTATATCTGGGCTGCCTGGTTTATTCCTAGACTCTCTGGCAGCCTCAGAAGTCTTACCAGACCTGCTTTCTCCTTACCAACCTGTGGGCTTCACCTTCCTGGAATCAATACTTAAACAAGTTAGAGTTCCTGTCTTGGACTCTAATAGCAGATCTTCTGAAATGCCTTTGGCTGTTCCAGAAGACTCTGAGCACTGCCAGAGTTACACTCTTCTTGTTTCCTTTTTATAGAGCTCACTATAATTATTATATAGATATATATTAGCTTGGGCAGCTGTTGCTTGTGCAGCTTGGACATAATTTTTCCTTGCTACATTCTAAATTCATGTGTGGCCAGTGAAGTCTCAGCTGTCCTGTTTGATTAATGTGGATGAGTTTTAAAGACTGCTCTTTAAAAATCAAAAAAGTTCAGAAGCAATCTAAAAGTCAGTGAAGCCTATGGGCATGTCTAGGCAAAGCTAGCAAATTCAGCCCTTATCTCCGATGCTGATGATAATGGGATACGACTGATTTAACCCATTAGGAGACGGCAGAGAGCAACATGATAGATTGGATGGGTAGGAAGAGAAGTCAGACAAAAACTCATTTGCAAATGGGTATGATTAATTACAGGATGAAAGAACTGAATTGAAAGGGTTCTCCCCCTTTAAGCACATATTAAGAGGTAACTAGATCTCTGCTGTGAGCTGAGCTCTGCTTTCCCTGCCTACAGCCATCACAAACTCAGAGAGAGGTAGACTGGTTGACTTATAGGGAACAGTAACTCTGTCTTTGAATGCTTTCAGCAATGACATTCAGAACTGCCCCTCATAGGATGACTGTCAGGCCTGTTTCTCTGTGAGCACTGCATGCAGATGATTTGCTACGAGCAAGATGCCTTGTCAAAAAGTTATGGAAACAATCAAGGCCCAGATAATCATTCTTATATTGTAGACAATGGATCTGTGCGACGACACATTTTGAAAATCACATTTTATCATGAACTATGGAACAATGCTAGTAGTGAACCACTATAGCATTTGTCAAAAAAAGGAATTTCTTACCATCTTCAGTAAAGATGGGCGCAGTATGTAAATAGTGGATGATGTTATCATCTCGCTCAAAGGGACATTCTACTTGTTTCCATGTTATAAATTCACCTACTTGCTTAGCCAGTTCCAGGAATTTCTGTAAGGATTGGGGAAGAAAAAGTCTAGGTAAACAGAATTTGTGTGTCAGTAAAATTATTTCTGTGGTTTTAACATTCCTCAGAAATGTTAGCTGCTTAATGTGTCTGGTATATTATTTCTAAAAGTTAGGAGCAAGTGGATTGTTTGTCCAGCACAGCTTTCCTTGTGTTTCTCTAACACACAAAAGGAAATGATGGTGCTTTGGTAACTGAATATGAAAGGCAGTATAGAAATATTTTAAAGAATAAAGAAAAGAGTTGTGCAGTTGTAATAAAATCTGCATATCTCAGGTAAGCAATGCACACGTCTCACATAATACACAGGCTACTCTTTTCCTCTGCTGCTATTAAACTGTGTTTTAAATAACAGGCATTTCATGCAACACTTGGAATTTAAAATTACAACAGTTTTGGTGGCACTGAATATGAACCAGAAGTTTAATCCCACCAACTGCTCTACGTTTTAAAACATGTAAAACAAAAAAATTAAAATCTCTGAAGGGGGAGATAACTTTTGAGTAGTTTGGGGGGGGGGTTCTGCATGAAAGGGAGTTGGGGAAACCCCCAGTGTGTGCATGGTGTTTCTGCATATGAGCTTTTGGATCATGCCATCTGAAATTGAAAACTGAAGTAAAAAATGTTTAAAGGATTTATATGAAAAAGTCTGCTGGGAATTGTTTGACTTTGGGGGTAATCAAGGTAATAATTTTTTGTTCACGTATGCTTTTTGTTGTACTCAGGAATGTAAGCACAAGGGCTCAAAGAACCTATCAGCCACTTGCTTGACAAAGATGTTTGCTGCACTTACTTCAAAGTTGACATGTCCATTTGGAAGGCGGTTGGCACATCCTTCATTCAAAAAGTAAATGTCTTTGATCAGTAGGCTGAAGAAGGGGATCACAATCTGTGAAAAGAATGACATGACTATTATCTTTCGCAGTTCTGTTCTTTATGCATGAAAGAACTGTTCATTCACAAGAAGAAAAGAGAGATTAACTTTTCAGTGTACAGTACTACTCTAATGACGAAATACTAATACCAGTGAGGCCTAGAGGAGATACAAGAGATAACAACCCACAAAATAGCTGTCATGCTGAAGAGATTTTCTATGTGAATTGGCAAAACACAATCTATCTAAGCTTTGTGGAATTAAGGTTTCAGTTTATTACCTATTAATATTTCAGTAACATCAATATTTAACATCATTTTGTTAACATTAACATTTTAATAAGCAAGGTGATTAACTTTCACCAGTGTACAGACAGTAAAGAGGCAAAGAGCACAACGTAGTTGCATAAGCCCTTGATGAAGTGAGCATTAACAATTAAACCCCAATCAAGCCAACATATAGAAAAGTAGATGCTCATGACTTAACATGACGAAGGCTCTGATTTAAAGAATTTTCACAGGAGGGAACGAAAGATATGCCGTGAAGTTGGTACCTATCTGCTGGATGTTTCACATTAAGTTTGATCCTCACCTGGTATAAATTTCAAAAGTATCAAATGAAGCAACATGGATTTACATTGGGTATCTATCTTGTCTTATACCATGTTTGGTATATACCAAAATATACCATATTTATTTTTTATTCAGATTTGGAACTATGCTTAACTTACCAAGTCTGGGGACTATATGGTTTTCACTATATGGCTTTATGTACTTTTGTTTTAAACTGCTTTGATTTTTTTTACAGTGAAATAGTGGTCTATAAATACTTTTATATATGAAAATAATAGTTGAGTAATATAAACTTAAAACATTAACATAGCTGAATCATAATCTGTGAAATATTCCTCTGCCACTGCCCTTATACTTGACTCTCTTTTTGGGTTTCCCACTGTAGACAGTTTTCTCTCAGATGCTTTATCAGCCAAGGACAGGGCAAAGGTAGATAAGCAAGTCTGCTAGGTTATCCTGCAGAGCAACAATGGTCTATTCATTTCACTATAACTTGACCTGGAGTGTAGCTCGCAAGGGTCTTATAAGGGCAGCTCCTCTTCACTCATAAAACACTGTGCCAGGCTCCCTGAAGAAGATTTAAACTCACCTAGCTAGTGAATTCCTGTCTCTCCTACAGGAGCTATAGTTTCTATTAAAGTGAGAATGAATAAGTCAGCTGGGCATATCTTTCAAATATATCCCCAGGTCCTTTGGTAAATGAACTGAACTGTAACTTAAGTACACACTAGAGTACTATAGCCTTGAGGAAAGGTAAGACTCTGGAAAAGTGTAGCAGTAAAGTAGTCATTTGGTTTGGCAACCAATGTCCTTAAGTTATTTATGGTACTGGTGTGCCTGAGCAGTATGTGCATCGAAAAAAGAAAGCCATTGGGAATCCCAAGAGGGAGTTTGCCCTTGCTGAAGCTAAAATATTCACGAAACAAAAGTAAGCGTATGTTAAAAGGATAATGTAGCTGCTCCTCTCCTGTCACTCTCCCCTATCAAAAGCCAATTTTCATATTGAAAAATTAGCCCTAATGTGGTTCCACTAGTAAGTGAATTGTAACAGGATATAATTATCAGTGCTTCCACAAATTAGGATAATTTGCATACGGTAATTTGCAACAGATAATGTTCTGATGCCCTAGAGAATAGCCTAACTTAGCATGTTTATTTCCTTGTGTTTAGTAAACAAAGCTAGCCTGATTTCTTATTTGCAATTGGCAGCCATTCATTGTTACTAATGACCTTACGACACAGAAAATTGCAGAAAAACAGAGCACTCTGGGGAAAATTCATATCTACATCACTGATGATAATAGGGTCTAAAGTGGCGGTGAATGACTGACTGAAAAAGATCTTGAGGTCATAGTGGATAGTTTGTTGAAAATGTTAACCCAGTTTGTGGCTGGCAGCTGTGAAAAAGGTAAATGCTATGTTAGGGATCATTAGGAAATGGATTGAAGTGAAATCTGCTAATATCATAATGTCATCATGTGCTGCAACCATACTTGGAATACTGTGAGCAGTTCTGATTGCCACACATCAACAAGAATGCTGCATTCTAACCACTTCACACATTGCTTTTCACATGATTTATCTGTATATGTTGTAAGTTGGATTTCTGATATGTATTTTAACCTATTTTGTATTTTCTGGTGTATTTGTGTACATGTGTGTGTGTAGATGGAAGGTGTGTGAGAGATCATTTTGACGCAGCTGAAATTAGTGCACTGTCACAGGCTGGGCCAAGGGACTGATGAAAGAGTCATCATTAGGCAGATAATTAGAAGAGCACATAAAGTACCGTATTTTTTGCTCTATAAGACTCACTTTTTCCCTCCTAAAAAGTAAGGGGAAATGTGTGTGCATCTTATGGAGCAAATGCAGGCTGCGCAGCTATCACAGAAGCCAGAACGGCAAGAGGGATTGCTGCTTTCGCTGCGCAGTGATCCCTCTTGCTGTTCTGGCTTCTGGGATTCAGAATTTTTTTTTCTTGTTTTCCTCCTCCAAAAACTAGGTGCGTCTTGTGGTCTGGTGCGTCTTATAGAGCGAAAAATACGGTATCCTCAAGCTCTGACCCTCCTATGAACTGCTACATGAAATGGGTTGGTGCAACTATGCTAGATATACTGTCAGGGGCATTACGGGGTGGGGGGGTGGCCGCCCCGGATGCCATTCCAAAGGGGGGATGACAAGATGCTGACCCCTGATTGGCGGCACCTCCCGGGGCACGCACCACTCTCCGCATCCCCCCAGGACGCGCACCCCCCCTGGGCCATGCGCCACGCCCACTGGGATGAACACTGTTCCGGGTACTGGAGCAGGTTGCTTCGCCTCTGCATACTGTTGCTCTTAATCTTTACAGCCGTACATGGCTTAGGCCTGAAATACCTGTTAAGAGTGCCTTCTCTCACATCAGTCAGCCTCTCCACTGAGACAGCCACCTGAGACCTTTCTTCACTACACAATCTGAAGTGTAAAAGGTAAAGGTAAAGGTACCCCTGACCGTTAGGTCCAGTCACAGACGACTCTGGGGTTGTGGCGTTCATCTCACTTTACTGGTCGAGGGAGCCGGCGTTTGTTCATAGACAGCTTCCGGGTCATGTGGCCAGCATGACTAAGCCACTTCTGGTGAACCAGAGCAGTGCACGAAAACGCCGTTTACCTTCCCGCCGGAGCAGTACCTATTTATCTACTTGCTCTTGACATGCTTTCGAACTGCTGGGCAGGAGCTGGGACTGAGCAACAGGAGCTCAACCCGTCGCAGGGATTTGAACCGCCGACCTTCTGATCGGCAAGCCCTAGGATCTGTGGTTTAGACCACAGCGCTACCCGCGTCCCTTACAATCTCAAGTGTAATTGCTGGCAACTACACAGAGAGAGCCTCCTCACCTTTGCAATCCCCTCAGGGGGCCTGCCGGGTGCCCTCACTAGGTAAAAAAGTAAAGGTAAAGGACCCCTGGACAGTTAAGCCCAGTCAAAGGCAACTATGGGATTCGGCACTCATCTTGCTTCAGGCCGAGGGAATCAGACCCCAACTGCAGAGTGATGCCAGCATTACTGAGCTGGTGCACAGCTTCTTTCACCCAACAAAATAGAGCCTTCCAGGGGGTGGGGCTGAGCTGTCCTGGGATCTGCTGGATCCTGAGCCAGACCTGCAGCCATCACATGAAGGCATGGGAGGTGCAGGTTGGTACAGTGATCTGTCTGACCCCTCCCCCACCTTTTGGCCCAGCTGCCAACTTTGGCAAGGCAGTTAAAAAAAAAAAAAAGCCCTGCTGAGCTGAGAGGTGTGCATAGAGGTAAAGATTGCTCCCCAACCCTATTTATTATATTGTAGTTTTCTTTATTATTTCTAAATTCAAACCTGCTCTTCAGTGAATATTTCAATCCCGGGGTGGGGTGGGGAATATTATTATTAATAGTAATAAAGATAATATATGGAAGAAATAATATATGGAAATCACGGAATCCATGAAAACAAGCCCAGTAAATCACATGAACAAATTAACAATCCCATGATTTAAAAAAACCTACACTAAGGGCAACAATTAGAATTCCCCACTCACTCCCACTCTGTCTGTCATACAAAGAGGGCCCCACTATTTCTAAATTTCACGTCATTCTCTTCTTTTTTACTATTACTGTATACTTTTTTTGTACTTTTCCTTTTTCTTGAGTGTCTTGGAAGCGTAAATACATATTGAAGGGGCACGATATAAATTATGTAAATAAACAATGAATGACTTAACTACAGTATAAACAATTTTTTAAAAATCAAACACAAAGAGTCGTGGAATGTACCCCAGCTTTCAAAGGTAGAAAGCATCAGTATACAATGTAAGAATGTCATTTTGGCTTCCCTGTTCAGATCCTATTCTTCTGCATAGCCCTAAATTAAATTCTCCACACAGTTACTTTCTGATAACAGTCCATTGGAATGCATGACACATTGAATGTGTAGTCTACTGTGAGCAGCAGTCACTGTGTCTGCTTCAGCGTGCTGAGAATTTGCAAGTCAAATCAGATAGTCAATTAAGGTCTTAAGATATTCATCTCCTGCACTTGCCTAGAAAAAAATCCACTCCATGATGTAATATACACTTCCATTCAAATAACGAATCCTCTGTATGCGTGTGGGTATGCACACTTTCCACAGCAACTCACAACTCAAAGCTGTGTTTTTTAACTTTCAAAAAATATATTCAATCTCTACCTGATTTAATTAATTTAACCTCTGTCTTTCCCCCCATTTCTATTCAAGCATTAAGAAAACTAAGCCCAAAGTGTCAGATTATATTATATACCGGTACTTCAAAAGAAGGAGGGAGGGCTTGGATATATAACCAGCAGTGGACAATATTTATCTTTAAATTAATAGCAATCACATTTCATTTCATTTGACCAAGGGTGAGTAGAAATATTACATTTTTTTAAAAAAATGAAGAAAAGACATTAAGGCTTGGAGAGCAGAATTACAGCTATAGTGGCTGTGGGATTTGAAAACACCAAACCATGATGAGGTCTGGATTTGATGCATAAACACCTTCTTGGCAACTATCACATTATGCATTCAGTTAAAGGAGGATGTAGTCTTTATCCCTTGCGTTTCCATCTGACTATTAACCTTCTGCTGCCCTTGGTTTTAAAGAGAAACCTTCCCATGTAACCAGCATGAATGACTTCCACAGGAAATGAGATAAGTAATAGAGAAACAGGTTTGCATGGCTATACCTTAGAGACAGACTGCATAAGCATCTTAAAAGTATCAGCTTCTCATTCAAGCATGAATGTGGCTGTCTCGTATTCATTTCCTTATTATATATATCCTTCCTTATTATACCTCTTATCATCTCCCTATGGATCTATTTGTTCAGACTAGGGCAAAAGATTCCCCAGTGGTGTGGGCTCTTCCCCACCTCGCTACTTGCAGCTGAGGCAATCAGGGAGCCTATATAATTGCAGAATCTTCATTTCAAAGGACCTGCACCACATTGTCTTGCCTCTGCTCCAGAGGGCTGGGGAACCCTCCAGTGGGGGAATGAGGAATCACTGAGTATTTCTTCCCTCCCTGCTCTACTGATAGAAGACACTGACAGCTGAGCAACAGTTGGATGCAACCTTCAGAATATCACAGTATTTTGCCTCTCATGCAGGGATGCTGAAAAGATGAACAACTATAAAACGAGCCAGTATGGGCTGTGAAAAGAAACAGTTCCAGGGCAGCATGGTGATCTGGAGCAGGTGAAGGAGACACAGGCTGAGTCGCTGCTTGGTCATGGACCTCACTGCATGACTTTGTCCAGTCAATTATCTCTCAGCCTAACCTACCTTTGTTGTTGTAAGGATAATATTGGTGTAGAAGCATGTTTACAGTCATACCTTGGGTTACAGATGCTCCAGGTTGCGTTTTTTCGGGTTATGGACCCGCTGAAACCCGGAAGTACCAGAACGGGTTACTTCCAGGCTTGCGCATGTGCAGAAGCACCGAATCGCAACCCGCGCATGCGCAGATGCACACAGATCACGTTCGCAACCCGAGAGTCCACTGTATTGTGCTGAGCTTCTTGGCGGAAAAATAAGATGATGATGATGATAATAATACCTTTTCCCTGTTGCTGTGTGCTGTTAGGGACCGATGTGCAGCTCCCCGCAATGCAGTTCTGTAGTTATAAAAATTACCTGTAGGGTCCATTTGATGCTACAGAGGAAGAAAACATTGGAAGATCAAAAGATATTTTGAATTGCCTTTGCAGTGCAAAGCTGATGTGGTAAGTAATACAGGTGAACTAGAGACAAAACTACTCAACACCTCCTTTTCAGGTCAATTTCTATTCATTTATTTTCATCTAGTTTCTTAAGAGTGACCAGTCCGTAACATTTTTGTCATGATAAAAACCCTTCAGTCCTCTAAGAGTGCTTCTAAAGATGCTTCCATATGATGATTTTTGTTGTTGTTGTTAGTGGTCACTACTTATTTTGTTGTTGTTAGGCACAGACAAACACACAGATCACACATGGTTTACCCTAATGGCAGAATATTAAACGGCAACTGCCACTCCTCGATTAATCTGTTTCCGGAGTGCAGAGCAATGCCAGGATTGTACAGTGGTGCAACCATGTAATTACACCAAACACTTATGCGTGTGTGTGTGTGTGTGTGTGTGAACATGCACATACATCTACAAATGAGACAGGCCTACTTCAACTTTGTATGCTGGACAAACTGACAGTCCACTTGGTTTTTCAAGAGAGAGCCCACTTGTACCAAGACAAGCAAAGGTGTGTGGCAAGAAGGACTGACTGAAGCGGTAGCAACAGTTGTATAGTATGTAGAACTTGTTAACTGAATTAAGAAGCACAGGTATACCTGAGGGTTGCTCCTTAAAATGATATTCTGAAAGTACCCTACAGAGGAAATGGCTTGCGTAACTTACATTATCATAGGAACCTCAGCAGTGAGCCTCACAATTGATTCCAAGCAAATACAGACATTTCCAAAATTACCACGGGATAGTCTGATGCGCAATTTCCCCTGCTGACAGATTTCAGGCACTGATTGCCCATAACTTGGTAGCTGTTTGATATATTCTCTGGTTTTAATGCCCGTCAATCCTAGCATGAGGGTTGCTAGTTAAGTCAAGATAACACCAGAACTCAGTATAGCTCTTAACCATGGCCTGCGCTAAATAGACAAGACTGGAAAAGAATACATTTGTGCACTCATTTGTGGTCTGGACTTTATTCCTCATATTTCTGCTTTTTACTTCTTTACCATCTTTAATTTAATGTGATATGCAAAGCCAATCATCTCATTTGGCCCTTGCCTAGCAATATTCGGTTTAAATAAATGCATGAATAGCAAATACGTAATTCTGAACATTTTACCTCAAGGATAAAAAATTTGGCTGTTTTCACTTTTGACCAAGTCTTCTTTAACCTGGAGACTGGACTCATGTTCATACCGGCTGGAGGAAAATAAGAGGAAAAAGAACAGAAGAAGACTTTATTGTTTGCTGCTATTGTTGTTGTTGTTGCTGTTGCTGTTACGGTTATTGTTATTGTTACTATTATTACAATTTATTATCCACTCTTCACCCTAAGGTCCCAGGGCAGGTTACAACAATTAAGAAAGGGAATCCACTTTACATATCCTTAATATAATACAGAAATGACAATAACACACTTACATATGATTGCCATCAGCGAGTTAAAATTCCCAATGTTAAAGCACTCGCGAGCAACATCAATGAAAAACTCAATGACTTGTGCTCTCTGCTTCTTTTTTGCTGGCTGCAAATAAACAGACAGATAAAACAGCTATGGAAGACAAGTGTAAAAAAACCGCTGGGAGATGTCAGAACACTGTGTCAGACAGAGATGCCCTATTCTACAGTTCAATTGATTTCAAAACAGCTACAAAATCCCATTCAAGCTGTTTGATTAATGACACTCATTGCTGGCAACTTGCAAAATCAAGGATCCTACCAGGGAGAGTGACCAAAGTCTATTATACCTTTAAAAATGTCTTCAAGCAATGACCCAACATTGACACATAAACCTGTACTCTAAAGACTATTAATTCCACTGATAGTCTGTCCAACTAGCTATCAATAAAATGTCAATTACTGTAACTTTTTCTGGGCTTGGCGCCAATCAGTGCAATTTTTTTCTGGACTTGGTCTTAAGAGGAGAGAAAAGACATTAATCTTGAAATTAGTAGATTTCTGGAGAATTTTCTTTTGTGTTTCTTGTATCTCACAATATTCCCATCCAGTGCCGGATTTACATATGGGCTGCATGGGATACAGCCCAGGGCCTCATAATCTAAGGGGGCCCTCAGCTTCTTGCTTTTAATAAAATGAAACAAAACAAAAAATAGAAAAAAAGATTTACTAACCAGGCCCAATTGCTTAGTAACAATGTTTTGCTTTTCATGATCAAATGCTATTAAGTTTGGGCCTCCTAGGTCCTCCTAGCCCAGGGCCTCCCAAGACCTCCAGTTGCTTTAATCTGAGCCTGCTCCCATCTCTCTCTTTTATAATATTTTTAAATTAATTTTTACAATAACAGAAAATAAAAACCTCACAACTCCCCAGTGTGGGATTTCCAAAATCCCCTGACTTTCCTCCACTTCCCTTCTTGGTTCTTTCGTTTTACATTTGTAAATCCACGTCCTTAATATCTTCAATTCACAATAATTTCAAATTTTATACATTGTTCATCATTTCGTAAGTGTTTTTCGTGCTCCCATCTCTTTTTAATGATAACAAAGGAAGTTAAAGTCAGAAGGACTGAATCGTGAAAGAGATTTAGCTGAAAACGGATATAGTGAAAATTACCTACCATCAGTCTACCCAGTATTCTGTCACAAACAATGGGCACTTCCGTATGTTCTAGAAGTAGAGTGGGCAGCCTCTAAGCCAAGGGCCATATTTTCTCTGGGGGAAATGGTCAAGGGCCACATAGCACTAGAGAGTGGACTAGAGCTGAGGTGAGCAGGAATACCTGTGTTCTCTCTCTCCTGTACACATGTACATGACATCTTTAGGCAGATAGGTCTTGGCAAGAGAATAGTTATCCCAAACATTCTCAGATAAGGCTGCATACACACCACACGTTTAAAGCACATGACTTCTGCCAAGGTATACTGGGGACTGTGGTTTACCTCTCACAGAGCAACAGTTCCCAGCACTCTTAACAAGCTACAGTTCCCATGATTCCTTGGGGGAAGACAAATGCTTTATATGTATGGGGAGTGTGTAGCCTGGGTTAGTTCAACAACCAAATGGTACAGGGTGATACTATAACGATAGCACCCCATACTTCTGCTTGGTTTTCCTTAAGACCATGATGGGAAGGAAACACAATAATAAGTTATTTCCATTATTTACTGTACAAGTCTATTCCATTCAAAGGTTGGTATCCAACTAATGTGCACCATCATTGCAATATCTCTGCTTGCACAATGGAACTTCACCCCCTCCCCTCATGCACCTCCTAAATCTGTTCTAAGGGTTTTCCCCACCCCACCTGGAGAAGATTTGGTGAGTGCTCCAGCTGCACGCAGGAGGAGGAAAGGGGGATCTCTACTGCACAAGTGTTAATCTTGTGCATGGGACATGTTAGTTGGATACAGACAGATGCCAACCAACAGCGTTCAATTGGAACAAAGAGCAATTCAGGTTTTCTTCAGATTGATGCTCCAATTTAATACTCCAGTTAATACTCCAATTTAATACTAAAGTTAAGAGTTTTCCCCAGGAGAGGAGCAGGGCAAGAGGAAAACTGTTCATACACAGTCCACTTATGAGACACAACTGTCTAAAATTCTACAGCAAAATTACTGCTCTATCGCTGCATCAATAGCCTATTTCACCATTTATATACCGCAGTGTTTCTGTGAAAAGTATAAAAAGTGTAAAAACCCAAAGTACATTCTGTGATTAGTCCATATATATAAATATATATGCTCCACTTTTGTGAGTAAATAGTCTCAAAGTTCCACAATCAGACAAATGGTATTCAACTTACCATGCAGATTTCTGTTGCTACAAGATAGCAGAGTCTATTGAACCATTTGACATAGGCCTCAAGGTTGCTAGTTTTTTTCTGTTCACTGAAACAAGGCTGAAAAACAAAGACCTGACATGACATAAACTAGCTTCTGCTGTGCTTTAATATATATAATAAGATATATAATATCACAGTAACTGTAGAGTCTTGTTCTATGATCAATAGCATACATTTCTATCATCAACAACATTCAAAAGCATGTGGACATATACCTATAAACACAAACACACACACACACACACACACACACACACACAAATGGACCGTGCATGTGGGACGGAGCTTTAGATGTCAGTGGGTGGGTAGTGGCAGATGTGTTGGGCTTAACAGAATGCAAAGCTTTCTACAAATCAAATCAGTGAATGATGAACAGTCCCACTTTGCCTACAGCAATTGCACACGAGGCAATTTATTCCAATTGGTGCTCCCTAGGATATTAACAGCCAGGATATTGCTGTATGCAACAAGAATCTGGAGAAAATAAAATCAGACAAGGACGCCTTTCCATGTAATATGTATTAAGTTTACGCCTTTGACTCCCAAGAGTTCCTACAGTTTGGCAAATCCAATTGCCCATGGTGTTGTCTTGCATGAAACAAAATTTCTGATTAAGTTGGGGGGAATCAACAGCAAAGCAAAATATGATAGAGTTACAGTACAGAATATTTTTTTGCCTAAAATATTATTTCCTTCACATGCTCTTGTCTTTGAGAAAATAATATCTTCACTACCCAATTCTTTATCGCTGACCTATTTCTGTATCATTGGTTGCTGTGAAACAAGTCACTCAGATGGCAAAATTCATCAGGAAATGTCATTTTTGTGACGTGCTCTTTTGGCTGTGGTTACTAGGCAATTGCATGGGAGTGAGAAGGTTAGTTTGGTATCTGAATTCTTTTGATGATTTTAAATCACCTCCAGCACCTTTTACCACCTTCTCCTTAGGATAATCTTCCAGAGATGGCTGACTATTCTGATTCCCCCCCCCCCTATTATTTTTTGTTTGCAGCCACTAGAGGGTATCAGAAGATTTTTCTTTCTTTCATTAATGTGATAATTGATTTCTATTTTAGAGCCTGAGGATAAGATGAGTAAATTGTGAGCTCCATGAGGACGAAGTTGGCGAAAAGGGGCTCTCATGCATAGGGTAATCTGGGAAAGAGTGTTGCCTGGGATTTTGAGTGTTTGCAATGTTTGCACATATATCTGTATTGTAGAAATGTATCCTAAGGCTAAAGAAGATTAAAAGGGGGCATTGGGGAATCACACGAAACAGGAGGCCCTTCTAAAATGTAAGCAGCCTGGAGCCCATTGCAGTATGATGTGATGCAAATTCAATAAATATAACTCTTGCTTCTCTGTCTCAGCGCATGACAGCAGGAAGAAGTGCCTTGCTCATACTGAATTAATGGGGTTTGAAGTGGCGTGAATGGCCAGGAAAGGGATCTTGGGGGTCACAGAGGATAGCTTGTTGAAAATGTTAACTCAGCTTTGAAATATAGTACCACAATGGGCCATTGGCTGATCACAGTGGTGAAATGGATAAGGTAAAATAAGCTGAGCTTGAATCCTGGCAAGACAGAGCCATTGTGGGTAAGTAGTTCCTGGGTCTGAGAAGTTGCCTGCCGTTATGTGGTTGCACTCCCTTTGTAGGAGCAGGGTCACAGTTTGCTTCTGGATCCATGGCTTGCTGTAATTCCCCCCCCCTTTTGACTCTCTTGCGTATCCATCAGGTCTGTCATGTAGCAGCTCCTTATCATCTAATGAATGTAACCATTCATTAAATCTTAGTTAGGTGAAGCTACCCATATTAGTATTTATTTTCTAATTGACAAAATGGGTTTGAATTCTAGTTCCGCCACTTTGCCATTCACTCTCTGGAATTCACACACTGTTCTCTTCTGTCATCTCCATCTCATATTTTGTTACATTATCCTTAATTACTCCTTGTACTTTTCTCCCGTTGCTATACTTGGATTCTTTTATATCCAAGTATATTTAATGCTCCATGGCACGCAAAGCCTTTGGGCATCCATTAACATAGCACTCAACATCTCCACTCCTTGTTTTTTTAGTTCAATTTAGTTTCACTCTAGAAGTCTTTCGGTTTCAACCAACATAGACTCCTATGTCCTCATTTCATCATCTCAACTTTTCCCCCTTAATTTAATTTAGTAGCTTAGGTCAGTCACTGTCTTTGGACTGTGCATGCATGTGCGTGCATACATACACACAAAGATTAGCAAACAAATATGAAATGTTTCATGTAAGGATGGTTGTGCTAGTGCAAAGCTGCAATTTGTGCCACACCCTGTACTTTGTGACAATAATGCACCCTTATCACAAGATGACACAACTGGTACACAAAATGCTATGCAGGACTCTTTTGCCCAATATGGGACCTCAAACTCATAACCCTGAGATTAAGGGTCTCATGTTCTACCAACTGAGCTATCCCAGCCTTGCAGGGGGTTGAACAAGATGACCCTTGTGGTCCCTTCCAACTCTACAATTCTATGATTCTATGAACGCTCCATTGCCTGCTTTTTAAAATCTGATTCAGTTTTAGTGTAGACATGTTTCTGTTTCAACCAACATTTACTACTGTGTCCTCATTTTATCATCTAATCTAAAGGTTTTCTTGGTTATCACTTAGAGATGTGTATTAAATCTTTACATTCCCCAGCACAACTGGAGATCAGGTGAATGGCACCACTTCTTGCCTGTGCCCCCCACCTCACCGAGTCCCATTTTCTGCCCCTATTCCTGTCTGCTGAACTGAGCAGCACTTGAGGATATGTATGCATCACAAGCAATTGTGGAGAGGAGAAGATGACAGGCCAATGGGAGGAAGGAAAGCAGCAAGGAAATTAAAGTTCTCTGAGTTGCAGTTTGGCGGTCAAAATAATCTACAGACCCAAAAAATTATTTGGAAGCCAATGAAATCAAAAGGCAGTTTCCTCCCATAGCCCGCAACAAATAATGCAGTGACCAAGCACCCTAACTCAATCCCAGCAAAATAAGAAGCAGAAGCACAACATGCTCCCCTTTAAAATCCCACTAGAAAATGGATGGAAGATGTTGCAAGACACATGGCTAATTTTGAGGTATTTGTTGATTTGTGCGACGTCTGCTGAGAATAATAATAATAATAATAATAATAATAATAATAATACCTTTATTGTCAATGTACAACCTGTGTACAACAAAATTAACCGAGCCTCCCCCCCAAACACTCAATCTCATTGCACTCTGTGTGCTTGTCGCATAACACACCAACCCCGAAAGTCTGTTGCACTATATTATTTTCTGTTCAGCAGCCTAACAGCCCACAGATAGAAACTGTTTTTTAGCCTGTTGGTACAACTGATTATACTTCTATATCTCCTGCCCAAGGGTAGAAGATTAAAGAGGTGCTGGCTGGGGTGTGAATCATCCCTGAGAATTTTTCTCGCTCTCCTAAGGCAACCATCCCTTGCAATGTCATCTAGCAGGCTCAGGGGACAGCCCATGATATCATGTGCTGTGTTCACCACCCTCTGTAAAGACTTTCTGTCCATGGCTGTCAAGCCAACATATCACACTGTGATACAATATGAGAGGACACTTTCTATTATGGACCGGTAGAAGGAGGTCATCAATTGTTGTTTAACATTGTTCTTTCGCAAGACCCTGAGGAAGTGGGGTCTCTGTTGGGCCTTCCTAACCACCTGAGTTATATTGTTTTTCCAAGTGAGGTCTTCACTAAGGTAAACTCCCAGGAATTTTAATGAAGAGACTCTCTCCACACAACCCCCTGCTCCGATATACAAAGGGGCTAGTTCCCCTCTCTTCCTCCGAAAGTCCAATACCATCTCCTTTGTCTTGCTAATATTCAGGTGCAAGTCATTCTCTAAGCACCATGTAGATACTTTTTGAACCTCCCCTCTGTACGCTCATTCATCCCCACCTGTAATTAGACCCATTATGGTAGTATCATCGGCAAACTTAATAATTACAGTGGATGAATCAGATGAAATACAGTCATATGTATACAACGAGTACAGGTAAGGAGTCAGCACACATCCCTGTGGGGTGCCAGTGCTGAGCTTCAGGGAGGTAGATGTAACAGGCCCAATCCTCATTGTTTGTGTCCAATCCCTCAGAAAGTCTTTGATCCAGTCACAGATGGTAGAAGGTAGGTCTAGTTCCATCAGCTTTTTGATAAGAATGTCCGGAAGGATGGTATTAAAAGCCGAGCTATAATCAATAAACAACATTCTAACATAATTCCCCGGTCTCACTCACTGCAAGGTGAAAGGCTGTAGCTATGGCATCATCTGTTGACCTATTTCTCCTATAGGCGAACTGATGTTTATCAAAATCCAGTGGAAAACATGTCCTAAGGTGTTGAAGGACCAATCTCTCAAAGCATTTCATTACTACAGATGTTAATGCAATAGGTCTGTAGTCCAACGAGGGAAGGGGCCACTTTCCTCATACTATCACCCCAGGTATTTTGTTCTTTTGTTTCAATGAATATTCTTTACTTCTTTTTGTATGCATTGTAAGTGAACAAAATTTCCTAGCCATCAGAAATTTATGCTGCATTAAGAAGTTTCCTTTAACATATTTCATCTCCAATGTACCAGCCTTACAGATGCTGTATTGTCAGTCTTAGGAATACTTTGCTTTTAGTTACTGCATTGTGATTACATCCAGCTAGTCACATGCCAAAACCTGCTTCTGAAGAATTATCTGTGCACCAATAGTGCATAAAGCAGCACCTTCTCCTATTTTCTTTCTCACAGACACTAATGGGCATGTTGCCCTTGACGTTAACAAGCAAGGAGCTGACTATGCACAGGCAGAGGCTAATTTCCCCCCTACTGGGATTGCAGCACAGAATATTAAAATATGCACTCTCTAATTACCAATACAAAACCACGCTTTTCTTCTTATTCCAGCTACAAGGTGCACATCAGGGGCATTTGAAACCCCAAAAGAACATCAGGTAGGAAATGGTTCCGTGGACTTATTTCAAATGTACACTGTGTGCATGAGCACCATGTCCTAAACACCACAGCTTCATGCAACTCTGAAAAACGTGTTCCAGGCACCTCCCTATAAATATAAACAGATGTGTACTGCCTACTGCCTATTGCTGCACATCCCACTCTTTGAATTGCTCACTCAGAATGGGTAATGCAACCAGGGACAGATCTACTATGAAACTAATGAATTGTAAACTTTAGGGTCCCTAATTCCAGAGGGGGCCCCAGAAGCAACTTTATTCCACATTGCTTAGAAAAAATGCTTTTAAACGTCCATCATGCATGTATATAATATTTCCCTAATTTTCCCTCATTCTCACCCCACCACAGAATCATAAAACAGTTGGAAGGGACCACAAGGATAATCTATTCCAACCTCCTGCAATGCAGGAATATTTCACCCCATGTGGGGCTCACACCCATGTCCCTGAGATTAAGAGTCTCATACTCTACCAACAGAGTTATAACTCGAAAGCTATAAGTACTAAGCTATAAGCATAGGGAATTTTTATTCACACCAGTGACTTTGACATGTCAGTGCAGCTATTTTAATCCAAATACAGTGGTACCTCAGGTTACATACGCTTCAGGTTACGTACACTTCAGGTTACAGACTCCGCTAACCCAGAAATAGTACCTCGGGTTAAGAACTTTGCTTCAGGATGAGAACAGAAATCATGCTCCAGCAGCGCAGCGGCAGCAGGAGGCCCCATTAGCTAAAGTGGTGCTTCAGGTTAAGAACAATTTCAGGTTAAGAACGGAACTCCGGAATGAATTAAGTACTTAACCCGTGGTACCACTGTATGAGATGCAGTAGTTAATTTAAAAATAAATAAATGGTGGTGATCTGTCATAGAACAAACCCACAGAAGAAGATAACAGTGGTTACCCAGACCTCATTTCTGGTTGCAATGGGGGCCCCATCTCAGTTTAAGCTTCAGGGCCCAAAAAATGTAGGTCCGCCACTAAATGCAACTGGAAATAGGAGCAGCAACAATAGTGCTAGTCATACCTTTGTGCTTTCCAAAGGATCTTTATGGACAAATGCTTGAACAAATTCTTCAGGTCCAATGTGACCCAGTCTTTCCTTTTGCAAGAAATAAAGTGAGAAATAAATTGTAATATAGCACGTCTGGAATCACTTATTCACTTTATGGTGCTTGAAGTAGCACCCTTCAGATCTGAAACCAGAATTTAAAAGGAATTTATGAAACCACTGGCTGGCAGACTAGCTCTGCCTGGTTTACTCTCCATCAGGAATTGCTTACAGCAGGGATGGGGAACTTGTGGCCCTCCAGCTATTGCTTGATTAACACTCTCATCATCACCCAAACAATAGCCGTGCTAGCTGGGGCTACTGGGACTTGCAGTCCAACAACATCTAGCAAGTCCACAGATTCCTCATCCTCAACAGAGAAAGCAATTACAACATGGTTAGAGTCTATACTGCATAAGCAGGAAAGACATTCCAGCTGAAATAGACTAGGCTACTGGAGTTCTCTGATTAGATTCTCCCTTGGTTTTTCTTTCCTCTTGAGCTCTTTCCTTGATCATAACCATACCTGCACCGAAGTGGCTATGGGGTGCTGTGGGGCAGTGGGAACCCAGCTGCACAGCATCTAAGCCCATCACACACATATGCCCTGTGGAGCTAATAGTAGCTTTGTGTAATTAGGAGTGTAATTTACATCAAGGAAAGTGCTAGTGGGAAACGGACAAGGAAAAAAGTTTTAAAATCAAACCAAGAGCATCAGTTCCATGTAAGGCTGCTAAAATAAATTCCATGGGCATTCCTAATCATGAATCTCCCACATCATGTCTACGTTGTCCTAAGACCATGAGTTATAGAAGTAGATATGCATTTGTTGGTAGAAAAACAACACATCAAACCTATGATGACTTGGCACCTCAATGAAACCTTGTGAAATCCTCACAATAAGAAACAAGAATTGACTAGTGGATAAAAACAAGGGGTGATTCCGAGCAGTGGTTCCGAGTGGGAACCTGCTACGCACTGATGAAAAGGTTGATTAAAAACTTGAATGCTTCAGGGCCAAACTAGTCAAGATGACAGGTCTGATTTTGTGTGTGTGCAAACAACATATAAGGGATGGATGATTTGGATTGGGACCATGTCACTTGGGAAGAATATTTAATCCTTTCTCCCTGAACTCGTTTCCTGATTAAAATACCCTCACCCAGTCTGTTACTTGCCCCATTTGGGAAAATGTAACATGCAATTAGCGGTTTGGAGTACCTGGAGGGGATATTTTAATCTGAAAGATGATGTAGAAGGAAGGGTCAAGACCCTCTCCCAGATCCAAATTGACCATCCAATGTCAACTTTTTGCAAATATTTAAGGATGAAAGGTTATTCAGAGAAACTTTGTGTTCTTCATTCATCAAGACCAATACTAATCAATATCATATTGCAGCATGCGGGAAGAAAAAGATGGCTGCATCTGAAACTAGCATTAACCTGAACAGTACATATTTGGTCTACTGTAGGTGCACAAGCTTCTTAACTATATAAGTTAGCTTTTGTTATTAGTAGTAAGATATCTTATTCCCTCCCAGTGGGCAATTGCTTGGACTGAAGGACTCACATGATGCCCTGTACTTGTGGTCCTACATTCAGAAATTTACCACAACACATTTGAGTTCCTGCCATGGGGAAGGGGATTTGATCATATTTTAATCCTCTCGAAAGTCTCAATAGGGATTTTCTAGAAAATGTTGTCTTACCTAAAGATAAAGCAAAAAATCTTGCTCTCCACTTACCAGTTCCACATGTGTCAGCTGCTGGGCCAAGGTGTAGGGATCACTGCAGACACTCATCATTTCTCGTTGAATGGATGGGGGCTTACTTTTAAAAGCAACCACCTTGTCTGAGACAGCTGCGTTGATCTTGACTATCCCTTCCTGCCCATGGTTAAGAGCTGCGAGCTTCTGATTCAGGGTCTGCAGAAGCTGATTCATCTTTTTCCGGTAGGCCTGAAGTGAGGAAAAGGAAAAGAACAGGGGGGAAAGGAAAAGGAAAACATTACAAACCATGAGCTGGAAAAAATAAAATCGGTATGATTGAATGTTCCTATTTGGGAAATATCCATAAACCATTCGTGGCTTAGAATCTTATTTTCAACCAAACTATTCCAGTCAGCTTAATTATAGGTCCACCCTAAGCTCCATCCTATGGATCTCTACCACAAGACTGGCATCCAGTCAAAAACATGTGAGCAACTGTGCTCAGTGCTAGTTCAGCCTACTGACCACAATGCCAGTTTAACATGTGTGGAATACAGAAGGGGGCAGGGGGAAGAAAACAGCACCAATTAGCTTTCACCTTCCCATTTTAGTTTTGTGCTGTGAGGCTTCAAAAAACAGAACATTCTGCCCAAGCTGACCAAGCTGCCCAGGCAGAATTGTGAAAGGCTGTGCTAATTTAAAATGGATTGTACATTTCAGGGCCCAAATCAAGGTGCTCATATCAGTGTTTAAATCTGCAAACAACTAGAGCCCCAAATATTTGAAAGACTGTCTCTCTCTTTTTTTACAAACTCTCTTGGATGTTAAGATCGGCAAAGGGGGCTCTCGGTAATACCACCTCCTTCAGAAGTTTATTTGGAGGGGTGGCAATCTGGGAGAGGGCATTTTCTGTGGCAGCCCCCTAAGTTATGGAACTCCTCAGAGGTACATTGGGCCTTTTTAATATATAGCTTTCAGCAAATACTGAAGACATATCTCTTTACCCTGGCGTCAAGAGATTTGTGTTTTCGGGGCTCACCCTTTCCCTGTGGTTCATAATCTGCTTTAAGTGTTACTAATCTTGTCCTGGGGCTTATTGGTGAAGGGTGGGTAATAACATTAATAATTAATAATAAGAATAATAGATAATAGTGTCATCATGTCCCCCAATTGTAAGCTTGGGGAGCAGGGTCTGTCCATCTTTCTCCCCACCCCCCTTTGTGTGTATGTGAGAGAGGAGGGGTAGAGAGACTGCCCTGGAAGTCTTGGGGCCGTAGAGTGGGGTAGCAATTATTTAAATAATAAAAATAGTAATAATGACTCAACAGCAAGCATTAAATGCATCTTTTTAGTTATGACTGTGTATGTATATTTGCAATTATTAAGTTCAGGAATAATTTTTATGTTTTATTTTCTAGTTCTAATCAACACTACCTCACCAGCAACAGACTTCTTCTTTTGTTTGGAAAAGGAGTTTCCTGGAATATGTTTGGCTGTTTATATTTTAAAAACTTTTCAATGTGGCAGCATTTTGTGCTGTGCCACACCTTACGCAACAGTCATTTTGTGTCCTGCCAAACCACCGTGGCAGCCATTTTGTGACTGGTGCCCACAGCATCAGAAAATTTTCAGAATTTCAAATGTGCCCATGGACTCAAAAAGGTTGCTGTCACATGCAGTTACCAGTCTCTCAAAGGGAACTGCCCTGGTTTAAACTGGGGTGTGAATGAGGGCCAGTGAGACATGTCGTCTGGGCACAGTGCCAGACAGGGAGGCCTGAATGCCTGCATTTAGCCCCCTGGAACTGAGGTTCCCCATCCTTGTTATAAAAAGAATTATGGGTGGGATTCTTTTGAGGAAGAATGTGTTAGCCTGGCTAAGATATATATGAGCGTTTACAATCCTCTGCATTGCCCATAAATCCTGAAGGGCATTTAACAAGGTTTGACAGTTTGAGAGGAAACTGCTTATGAGCAAACTCTCTTCTCAATCTCTGCCTCAGACAGCTATGATTTGAGCCTACTGCTAATCTGGACATAAAGCGCTGCAAAGAAGGGAAGTCTGCAGTGAGGAAGTTGACAGCTGGATCAACACAGCAAGCGAGGCAGGTCAGAGACACACCGCAAAGTCCACGGATTATGTCATCCAGTCACATATCACTCAGGGCAACTGGAAGGATACTGGCGCACACATCAATCAGCTATGCGTTGCTGATGTTCTGGGTGACTAAAAAAGAGTGGCATGGACAACACATCACTGCTTTCGGAAGAGGCAACTGAGCTGGCAGCTGTCAGACCTCAGTAGCTTGTCCACGTGGAAATACAGCGAAGAAGTCTTGCCCCTGTTTCATGGCCTTCTGGAATATAGTATAAAACTGTCCTTTTAAAGAAGGCGTTTGGTCCATAGAGGATTGCTTTATTGTATTGGTTTTTAAAGTCTCTGAAGTAATTTTTTTTTACTGCTTCTTATTGTTGTTTTCCTACTGCTGCTTTTAGTGCTTTAATCATTTTGTAATGTAAGTTTTAAATTCTTTATTGAGGATTTGATCCTGCTGTCAGCAAAGGGAAATATCTATGTAACATCTACCATAAGCAAGCAGGAACAAAAGTATAATCCTGAAGGTGTACAATGACTCTTTGCACAAAAATAAATCTTAATTTTTTTTAATTCCAATAGCCTTGCCAAATAAGATGCAATAGGTGGCTACTAGAGAGGGGGAGAGGCTCTTGTGTGCTTAGTGTCCCTCTGCAGAGAGACTCACTAGGAAACTACAGTCTTTTTATTTTCCAAATATTTTAAATTAACCATTTAGTGCTTTTGAATGCTGTTTTATAATATTATTTGCTAGTGGCAGTTTTATCACTTCTATTTTTATTGTGTTTATTTAGTTTGGCATTTATTCTTCTTCTTCTTCAGAATTAATTATTTGTTTGCTTGTTTTCAGGTTTTTACTCATGCATTGTAAATTTATGGTTCATATCCCAGAGGATATTCATTTATTGGGTGACATACATAAGTTGTAAACAAACAAACAACTGTCCTGAGCACTGTGGCTAAGAAAATATTTAACAAACACAATGTATTCCTGAATATCTTTTTTATAATAGAAATAACCTCTTTTTTAAAACTCTTAACATGCCAATGACTGTGCAGTTTAATTTGGAACTTTGTAAAAATTTCTGCTGCTAGGTATCTATACGAAAAATCCTATTTCTCTTTAAATATCCAGTTTGGGAACCAAAGAGTACTTTTGTTTAATATTCAAGAAAAACATTTCATTCTCAAGCAGAAACACATTTAAGGAAGATGGCAAGCCCCAGCAGGTGGCTTAGAAATTCAGATTTTAATTAAGCTTTCTCTTTCAAAATGCAAATTGTAACTCTTGGCAAAAGAAACTGCTTCTCAGTATGCATACCTTTCTAAGCACTGCAAGAAGCCTCCAGAAACCAGGCTGGATAAAGAGCAGGAAAATATTGCTGTAAGGAATCATCCCAATCTCATTTCAGTAACAGATAAAATGTGTTCCATAATCCTAGGATTCTTTTGCACTTTTGATTTGATCTGACCTTTTCCCTTCAAACAAGTACAGACTCCTCCATGGAACAGTTTCTCTTTCATGCTTCCCTTTCAAAAGATAGCTGCATAAATAGGACCTTGTGACTTATTCCTTTAATTAATTGCTAGTTTTGCTCAGGGAGACTGGCATTAAGGTTTTTTCCCCAGCTCTCCACCCACCACAGCCAACTAATATAGATTTGTTTATGAAGAACTCTGGCACAGTCCAGGCTGCTCCTCCAGTTGAAAGCAATGGGAGCAGACCCTGAATGTCAACAGGCTCAAAGTCAATGTCTCCATTTCCCATATAGGGTTGATATGTTTTCAGCAGCGTGGATATTTCGTTCACTTTGAACTCTCATAATTATCATAATTATCTTTGCATCCTTTCTTCATTCAGATTGCAAGATAAAAACTGCTTGACAATTGGCAGCTATGGCCATCTGGACAAAAAAAAAAGGGGGGGGGGGTTAGAAAGCACCCAGGAGGAAGCTATTTATCTAAGAAGCCCAGCTTCATAGATACAAGCACACTCTAGCTATGTGAACATTGGCCAAAAGGCCAATGAGACCTTTGCTGCAGCAACCTGCATCTATTGATTCTGTAGACGGGGGTGGCCAATGTGATATTTTGCAATGTTGATGGACTCCATCGCCCATCATGCTGGTTGGGGCTAATGGGTCTTCAGTTCCACAGCATCTGGATGACCACTGCTGAAGACAATTCCTACTGCTGCCTTTACTACCAATACCCAGCCAGCCCATAGCCTCATGTTAGATACGCAGTGAGGAGCCTTGAGCTCATAAGTTGTGTCTTCTCCCCACACTCCAGTGCTTCAATTTTATCCTGGTGCTCAGGCAAACGTTAGGTTGCATTTTCACCTAAACCATCAGACCACAGTTTGCTCTTACCTTGCAAAGGAAGTTTAATGTTTTGCAAGGTTTGATGTTACATCAAGGTCAAGCTTGTTTAGTTGGCTAGTTATTCAACAAGCCAACTTCAAATCACCAGCTAAGAGAGCTGCCTCTTTTAGGCAGCTCCACCCTGTGGAAGCAACAGCAGTACCAGAAAGAGGAGAAAGAGCCAATGTAGAGCAGGGGATAGGACACTGAGTATATGTTGGGTTCAAGACCCATCTCTGCTATGAACTGACTGTGTGGCTTTAGGAAAGACATTCTCTTTCAGCCTTTGCTCCCCATTTGTAAAACGGAAATAAAGGTTACTTACCTTGCAGAGTTGTTGGAAGAGAAAATCCAATAAAAAGATTAATATCAATGCATCCCCCATGTGTCTCCTAAATCTGCTCTAGGGGTTCTCCCAACACTTTAACAAATTTAGGGAGGGTGCAGAGGGCAGTGGCGGAGAAACCCTCTCTGGGACCCAGGGCGGGACGCCGGGAGGCAGGGCGAACCGCCCACTGCCGCTCGCGTGCACAGTCCATACAGGCGTCTGTATGGGCTGCCACACGAGCAGCAACCCGTACAGACTGCGCATGTGCGGCATCCCATACAGAGTGTGCATGCGCAACAGCCCATATGGTCGCCATGCGAAAGGCAGCCCGTACGGACACTGCGCGAGCGGCACCCCTACTGACTGTGCACGCCCTTGGCCACTCTACAGATGGGGGAAGCAGGGGCCATCTTGTCAAACCCCCCCCCTGAGTGGCACCCAGGGTGATCTGCCCCCTCCGCCCCCCCACTTCGTACGCCCCTGGTAGAGGGCAAGTGAGGAGAGAAGAAGGGGGAGAAGTTAAGTTGCACAACTGGAAATCCTTTCCCTAGAGGAAGCACTTGGTTAGATAATGCCCCATATAAATTATTCATACCTTATTAAGGCTTTCTTCATACCAATGTCTCCATTTCCCTTTTCTATGGTGGCTTCACTAGCTGCCAGTCAATGTTCAATGAACATTGAACTGGGTATGTTGAAGATTTTGAGCATGACTAAAGTAGCTCTTTGGTTGCTGGCTATGACCTTAGTCATTAAGAGCCCAATCTGAACACAGCTCCCCGATGTCTAATTTGTTATTTATATTGTGCATAACTTAAAGCTCCTCCTTTGAAAGCTACGCAACTCAATATTCACTGTTTGCTAGCTGGCTAATTAGGAGGAATCTAAAATGATTCAAGCCTCCACTGACAGCTTCATGGTTCCTTTAACTGTTTATATCCTAAAAAGTTAATAGGACACAAAATGAGCTAATGTTTGGGACTGTTGGTTTTGCAATCTTTCATGTAAAACATCAGGATATTAGTCAATCTGAATTAGGTACTCTCTTTCTGTTTGCTTGTTCCAATATCTCCCATTCTGCAATATCTCACACTGCCATGTTAGTTAGCTCAACAATTAGGTCTGGTTTTGCTAAGCAAAATGTCAGAGGATAAAGAAGGGTAAAAGGAAGAAGAAAAAAGTACAATGTGTGAAGATACAAAATAAAACCCAAAAAGAGAATTGCCTAGTGTAATTCTAATAATGTCTACTCAAATATAAATTGGATGGCATCCAATTGGATTTATGACTATGTAAGTTAGGATTGCACCCTTAGCCATGTTTAGACTAGAACAGTCTTTGCTGATCTTGGTGCCCTTCATATTCCCATCAGCTCCAGTTAGTTCAGTAGCCCAAAACACCTGGAAGACACTGTGTTGGTGAAAGCTGAAATAGATCCACTACCTTATGTTAGGGATGCCACTTAAGTTCCTTATATTTCAGTGAGTCTACTCTAAGATCCGGATCCAACCTACATTCCATAAACTTTTTAAAATGGAAGTTTCCTTTTCCATTTTTTAAAATTAGTCAACAAATAAATTAGGTCACCTGGGTGAACTTTTTAGTTGACCATGCAACTAGCTTTTTACATCTTAGCTCAGAAATAATTAAACAATATTATATATTTCTTTCTATTGATAATCATATTTTCAGAAAATGTCATTTGAAAATTGACTAGGAATTTGTCCCCCCCAGTCTCTTCCATAGTGAAAGTAATTTTTAATAACAAACAGTTGACTGAACAATTGTTGATTATGCACCTTCTCAGTATATCTCTAAATTGCTGCCATCCTCACCTCATCACATGGAGCTATCCTGTGGATAATGTCTTTTAAGCAGCCAATCATCTTTTCGTCCTGAAAATCATATGGAAATGTTTCTGTCCATTCCGTCAATAACTGTAGTATTTTGGGCCCAAATTTTCTGATTCGTGCCTGAAATTAGAAATAAAAAAAGATGGATGCAAATTTAAGAACTCTCAGCCAAAAGATCTGGTGGTTTAACCTAATGCTGATTCCGGAATGGTGGTACTTGCAGAACACCAACATGCCTATAGAGTGATTTAAATTAGTTTCATAGATGGCCTTGTGTTAGGGATGGAAGCCTATTTCTAGTCTGCAGCACTTTTGCATGTGTTCACTTCTAAGCCTTTTCTGCCCTATGGCTTTTAAACACTTATTCTATCTCAAAATATGCATTTCTAAATAATTGGTTTTTTCTTTTACTTTTTACTTTTTCCAGCCAAGCACAGAAATAAAATGTTCTGTTTTGTACTTTAGTCTGGTGTGTGTGTGTGTTGGTTCACACTGGAATTTGCAATGATAGAATTCCACAAGTATCCCTACTTTGGATGTTCTCAATATTTGGCTATACACTTCTCTTGTACAGCTATAACCTATTCTTAAATGTTTCTTTTTGAACCTAACAAGTATTTGCCAAAGGAAACCGCTTTGGCTTTTCCTGCTCTCTGCCTCTAAGATACTTGGGGTCAGATCTTCTGTATTATAGTATGATATGCCCGATGGTCCTAAATGTTTTAGGAGCAATCTAAGAAGCCTATTTTCAAACAGCACACGTATTCATTACATCAATGGAAACCTTGAATGAGAGGAGAGAACTTCCTTGTTTTAGCCTCTGGACAGAAGGCACCCTCTAATCAAACAAAATTATATTGTGTGCCTTGAAGCTTCCTGCTTTTTCAACCAAACTCATCAAAGTGCCCATTTTAGCATGTGACCAAAACAGGTCTCAAGGCAAATGCAACATTCTTACTATCAGTGAACATAATATAGGTGGCCTATGAAATTTCATGAGCGTTGTGCGTGGTAAAGCAGGGAGGCTGGCAGGGGATCCTTCATCCCCTTCCCCTGTAACTTTTCCTCTGCCCCTATACCATTACACCATTGACCATTTAGGACCACTATTACCCATGGCTGAAGACAGATATGTGGTTTAGGGAAGAGAAGCACTGAGAAAGCATTTCATGCTGCCTCCCCTCCCAATGTTAGGCCCTGTGTTAAAGAGACACCTGGCTGCTTGTCCATTCTCTCTCTAAATATGGAAGCTCAGGGCTTGTTGAGGAGCTAGAGTACTAGGACGAGGGATGCTACAGGGATGAGGAAGTCCTGATTCTGTTGAACCACAGCTCTCATCTTCCCTCACCACTGGCCTTGCTGGTTGGCACTGATGGAAGCTGGAGTCCAACATACCATCTGTAGGGTCACAGATTCCCAGTCCCTGAGCAAGTACATACTTGTAAAAAATCTTCCTAATGAGGGCTTCTGAAAATAGCAAAATAGCTGAGTGAGGCTGTTAAGCAGGTCTGTGACTGTACAGTAAGACTGCCTGAGGCTGCAATCCAAATCCTGCTTACTTGGGAGTAAGCACCACTGAATTCAGTAGGACTTACTTCTGAGTAAACATGGTTAGGACTGCACTGTGAGTCTTCCTCTTCTGGATAAACAGCCAGGAAATAAAGATTTACCTTGAGAATCTTCTTGTTGGATCACATGAGATAAGTCAGCATTCTGAATATTTCTGGGTGAATTAGTACCTTCCTGAGGCTAAACATGGGCTATTTTTATAAGCTTTAAAGGCCAAGTTCACACCACAAACTATCACTCTTAACACCAGGGTTTTTTTATTTTCAGTGACAGAGTAGCCAGATGGGGGATGTATTATAATCTTTCCCCTGCCACCAGACTCAACTTTGAAGAAGCAAAGGCACAATACAGTTCTGCTATTCATGCACTGCTGACATTCTAACAAAAGTTTTGACAGTTGAGGATGGGAACTATTCTGGGAACTAAACTAACCCAGTTTCCAAGTTGTGTTTGTAGAAGCATTTTCAAAAATGGCACTTGCAGAAAGGCATGATGCAAAGAGAAATAATTTGGGATGTCCATGCTGTGACCTACATAATGCAATGGGGGGAGTACTGCTTTTCATATATTGATGAAAGAGCCATGAGTGTCAGTACAAAATTGGTGCCAGGGGAAGGCGGGGAAAAATATGTGCCAGTACTCTATGCAGGTGAGAACTGTCACAAGCAAAACCCTGAGAAGGAAGTGTAGACATTGCTGAAAACCATAGTGATGTGGGAATGTTAAGGAAGTTAGGAGAGGAAATATTGTTTTGATATTAACCCTCCTCACTCACACTAGTGAGTAAACAGCAGAGCACATTCCCCTTGCAACTTACTGGAAACAAGTTGATGATTCGTTAGAATCCTTAAATTAAGCAATCCATTCTGGCTTGTCTGGTTTGGATTGTTCCTAGTAGGTTTCCCCTTTACTTCCCTTTTAAAATAATAGTAACACAACACAGTCTTTTTTAAAAGTAAGAATAACGTTTTACTCACATTCAGTTCACAGCAGTAATTTGAAGACAGGCTTTATCTAGTGGTTAGAGTGAAAAGACGTCTGAGCTACATCTCAGACTTTCTGCTTGTGGGCTCCATCCTATGTGAAGGTTGAGCCATGCACTGGCTAAAAGCCAGGAGTGTGAGAGTCCAAGGGTAAGAGAGTAAGAGCCCAAGAGAGAGATGGTTGCATGGTCAGCTAGGGTCAACACCCATCTACCTGGTCACACATAGGGGGAGGAAGCTTCAGAGCAGGTATGACAGGAAGTCCTCCCTGTCTGGAGCCACATTCACGTGTGTGTCTATTCTAGGCAATAGGAAAATGTTGTACTTGACTGCTCTAGTAATAATACATCCCACAAGTGTGTCCTACAATTCTAAGGTTCAACAGGTTGAGCAAGCAAGACCATTGTATTTATGAAGAGACTTTACTACAAAGAGAAACATTACCTTTCTGCATTCTGTTAGGGAATCATTACCTAACAACAGAAAAATTTTGTTTTTGTTGTTGATGTGTAAATAGATATATAGCAGTGCTTCCAAGTACAAATATATTACTGTTTTGTCATGCAGGCATTCATTGCAATTGCAATTCTGCTGTGGGGAGTTGCCAGTGACAGGTAAGCCTGGAAAGATTGCAAACTATGCCTAGGGCTAAGGGACGATGCATTAGGCAAAACTGAGATATATAGCGTTGCAGTGACAACTGCTCTTGACAGTGCACAGCTTAAATGATTCCTCCTGGAACCCTGAAGGCTTCAGTGAAACCTTCAAGAAAGGAAAGGGAAACCACCTGGGAAGACTTGAGACAGGCTGCAAGAGGAAGGTAGAAGGGGATTTGAAGTGTTTGCTACACCCAGTGCCTGCAGCTTTGCTCAGAGGCACTGATGTTATGTTAGAATGCAACCATGCTAGGCACTCAGCATCAACAAAAACCCCATGGGAGTGAATGCACACAGGCAGCAAGGAATCAAAAGATTCAAAAGAGAGTAAAGTCAGGGGATTTCTTTAGTTTGCTCTAGCACTGGCAGCTCTTTGCAAAGGCAGTCCCACCCACCCGCCATTGGTAGTACTAACCTTATCCAGCACTGGGTCATCCAGCTGCTGCTGCTCGATGCACTTGTGACAAACTCGGGACAGAAGTTCACGAGGCTCAATGAAGAGTCTTGAGCTCAGTAGGAATGTAAAGATATAGGCCTTCTGGAAAAGGGAAAGAGGCAAACTTATCTGCAAATGAATATGAGCGATGATTTCTCAAAGTGAACCCACAGCAAGACTTTGCAAGGAGGAGAGATTACATATATTGAAAAGAAGACAGAGCCTTACTTGTGTACAAGATAAACAGCTGTAATATAATGATTGCTCTCCTTGGGGAATGTATCATAGGAGTTGGAGCCCTGCTGGATCAGGCCAAGTGCCTGCCTAGTTCAGCATCTTTTTTCTTACTCTGGAACCCCTGCAAGCGGAACATGACACCCTCTGGATCTCCAGAAATGGGTATTCCCAAGACAGCATACAGATACCATGACTGGTAGCCACTAAAACTTTATCATCATTGAATTGTCTGATACCCCCTGTAAAGTCATCTACCTGGTGGAAAGAAATTCCACAGATTAACTATGTGAATGGAGAAAAACTACTTCCTTTTGTTTGTTCTGAATCCATCACAGTAACCAATCAGATGCCTATGGGAAGCCTGAAAGACAGCACTCATCCCACCTGTGATTCCCAGCAACTGGTATTCAGAGGCTTACTGCCTCCAACCATGGATGTAGCATATAGCCCAGGGGTCAGCAACCTTTTTCAGCCATGGGCCGGTTCACCGTCCCTCAGACCATGTGGTGGGCTGGGCTATATTTTGAAAAAAAATATGAACAAATTCCTATGCTCCACAAATAACCCAGAGATGCATTTTAAATAAAAGGACACATTCTACTCGTGTAAAAACACGCCGATTCCCGGACGGTCCCCAGGCCGGATTGAGAAGGCGATTGGGCCGCATCCGGCCCCCAGGCCTTAGGTTGCCTACCCCTGATATAGCCATTGATCCTTTTCCTAATGATATTCAGCGGGCTGAAAGTAGAATGCTGGAAATCTTACACACTAACTTGGGATTACATTATATTGAACGCAATATGATTTAATTTCAAGTAATTAGTAGATCAGGGACGTGGGTGGCGCTGTGGGTAAAACCTCAGTGCCTAGGACTTGCCGATCGTATGGTCGGCAGTTCGAATCCCCGCGGCGGGGTGAGCTCCCGTCTTCCGGTCCCAGCTCCTGCCCACCTAGCAGTTCGAAAGCACCCCTAAGTGCAAGTAGATAAATAGGTACCGCTTTATAGCGGGAAGGTAAACAGCGTTTCCGTGTGCTGCGCTGGTGCTGGCTCGCCAGAGCAGCTTCATCACGCTGGCCACGTGACTCGGAAGTGTCTCCGGACAGCGCTGGCCCCCGGCCTCTTAAGTGACATGGGCGCACAACCCTAAAGTCGGACACAACTGGCCCATATGGGCAGGGGTACCTTTACCTTTTAATTAGTAGATCAAAACTGTTAACCACATTTTTGAGACACATGGTTGAGGATAAAAACCAATATTGTTGCAGCTAATTAAACAGCACCTATGCAAAAAACATAAGTTATTGTATAGTCCTGCAGTGTTACATGAAGAAAAAACCAACAACGTTAAGATTAAACATCTGCTTCACAACCAAAAAAACAAATAGGCAAAGAAATTAGACAATTTTGTTATACTTTTAGTTTCCAATTTTTTCATGCTTCATTCACAGGACAAAATTAATCTATGAATATATGAAACTGTGAATATAATATGGATATGTATCATGTTCATGTGTGTGTTGCTAAAAATGTCAGAATTTGCTGAAATTTGCAATTATTAACTTTAAAGCATTAGCCTTGGTAGAGTATTCATCTCCAGCACAGTGGAGTTTCTTTTTAATAAATAGCCACTCTTTTCATGGGCTAAGGCTGCAATATTGAGTGCTCATTTCCTTTCATTTAAATGACCATTGTTTTCAATCAAAAGTTGTTAGGCTACAGACTCTCACTAATGAAGTACTTCTAGATGTAACAACAAAAGCCAAGTTAACAGTGGCTGCAATTGAGCCCTAAGTTATACATATTTAGAAGTAATTGAACTAAATGGAACTTAAGCTCTTTTAACTGTGAGTGCAATTGAAAGCATTTAGCAAACTAGAATTAGCAATAATATGAACATGCCCCCTGATCCAGTTGGTTAGGCTATTCCTAGTATATGATATTTGTTTAACATCCCTTCCTCCCCTTGACTTTGCCCCAGTGATTTGGATGAAGTCTAGGAAGAATAATACAAACTTCAGGTTAAATCAAAGGGTTACACAGAACCATTTATCTTGCAGTGTATCCTACATTTCATCAAACATTTACAATTCTTGTCATGATACAAATTTCCTTTCCACTTGGGCAACCATGCTACTTCAGTGTGAAAGAGCTCTACAAGAATCACATAATCATAAATATTTATTCCCTATCATTCCACTGAATACAGCAATACCCAAGGAGGGTTACAACTCACAAAGTATAGAACACTATTGATAAAACTTGCAGTGATCCAGTAAAACAGTATGGGAGATCACATTCAGTATACTCCAGCCCTTAAGCTCATTCAAAAAGAATAGCATTTTAATGCCCCATAAACCAAGCAGACCTCCTATTATGTTGAAAGCCCTCAACCAAACCTCCGACAACAGTGGGATTCAGATAAATCTCCCACAATGACTGAAACGTGAATGAAGACTCATATGGGAGATGTTGTTCCATTGGTACCTTAGTCCTAAATCATTTAGGACTTTTAAAGTGGTAGCTAGCACTTGAACTGGGATTTGAAATGGATGAGTCCCATCAGTGGAAGCCCTGTACAAAGACCACCACTTGTGCAATGGGGCTTTCCTCTCTCTCCTCCCCCCCCCCCCCCAAAAAAATTGGCTCTGGGGTTTTTTGAGAGAACTCCCAGAAGAGTAAGTGAAAAGGGAAGGGGGAACATTCTGTCTGGCAAGCTGAAATGCATGCCCTGACAGTATGATGGACATAGCAAGAATTCCTCCCAATGATCCAGTTCATGAAAGCGATGTGGCAGCTTACATTAACATAGGACTTACCTCAGGGTAGTAGTCAGCTGTAGGTATAAGATGCTGGATTAAAGCATCAAGAGATGCTGAGGTGAGGTTTCCATCTTGAAAGATCAGCCCTCCTTCATCACCTTCTTTGGGTGGATGTAGATGATGAGGGCTGAAGCCACAAGGAGTAAACATGCTGGTAGAGCTCAGTGTTTGGGGCATCCCTGTAACAGAAGGCAGAGCAAGATCTTAATGTCAGCAGAGAAGTTCAACTAGAGCTATGGCCATAAACTGAAATGTTACCCAACAGTGAATAACTAAAAGGAAAGATTTAAGTTTGCAAAATCTCTCAGGTGTTTGGAAGAAGAGCTGCCTTTCCCCCCAAAATTCCAGTACGAATTTTGCTGCTTGCTAGGACTCCTGTTCCAACATTACCATCTGACAGGGAAGTGCCTTCCTTGGCCCAGCCTCCCCTCCCCATTCTTCCTTATTTGTCTCTTCATCTTCCTCCAGAGCCTGCCATCCCACATCTGACCCTGAAGATGCAGAGTGACACATGACACTCTGATGGCCATTTTCAGGAACAATTAATTAATTGTGCACTGCCTGAAGACTTTCCCCTCATTTTTTGCCCTTAATCTAGGTCAGGGATGGGAAAACTATGGCCTTTCAGATGTTGGATTCCAAGTCCCATCATCCCTTACAGTTGACCATGCTGACTGAGGCTTGTGGAAGCTGGAGCCCAATAGCAGTTGGAGAGCCACAGGTTCCCTGCCTGTAGCTTAGGTGAAAGCCTGTAAGAGCCCTGTCAGGCAGCTGTATATATTCCTATTAATAAACCTGTCAAGTTTCAAACACCTGAATTCAGTAGTTAACATTCTGCAGACAGCACATCTTGATAACTCAAACAACTCAATGTCTATGCCTGCTTAAACTAAAACATTAAGGAATCAACTCTTTTTTGAGGGAAAAGAAATTAAGAGTGTGTGCCCCAGCATTGTGCCTAGGTTCACATTCCACAGGGTGGATATGTATTACTGTTCTCTTTCTCATTCTTAGTTTTCCTTCTGCCAGAAATAACTTGCCTCACACAGTGCTTTCTGCTGAGGGTAAACAAGGCAAAGATAATAAGGTGCCGAGTGATGATGATAATGATAAATTACACAGGGGCTTTCTATGGATTGCGAAGGTAGCAGCAATCTGACGCTGTGGCAGCAGGATATAAGTGTGGCAATGCTTTTAAAATATCTCCCTGGACCTCCCATGGGTGGGAGAAGAGAGGATAAATCCTTGCAAAAGCAGGTGGTTTCAGCATTGGCAGGGCAGTTATAGCACTTACTTAGCCTCCTAAATGGCAAGGAACCCTTCTTCTGCCAAAGCTATTTGGGATCCATCCCTGGCCCTGTTCCTACGCCAGCTACGCCATTAGTAGCAGCCTGCCTGCCTTGCTGAGGCCCACAAAGTTGCTCTGGGTGGTATTTCTTGATGTGCCCAGTCCACTGAAGTTCACTCTGTGGTCATGAGGCAGATCACACTTTGTTTGCGGCCATCTACTGGACCCCTTCATCGTGCAAACATTAGTCATTGTTCAAAAGGAATAGAAAACATCAAGCAGATATGTATCTATAGAAGAAGTCTATTCTGGTTCCTCTCTAATCTCATGTGGAATTATCGAGGAATAAGGAGTGGGGCTGCACCAATTAGCAATGGCCCTGCTATTAACTGCACATCTCCTGACTTCTATGCAGCCAGTGTGAATGGCTATGGCAAATAGTTGTGTGCATAAAGCCTTTGCTGGGACCTCCAACTCTGAATGACCAGGATTGCAGATACTAGGGAAACCTTAATGCATACAACTCTATGTGCAAAGGTCCCCTTGCTCCGGATGTTCACACTGTATTTGCAGACATCTGATGTGGGGCTACTCTATGCAGTCCTACTGTTTGTTCCTATAGCGTGCAGCACAACAGCAAAGAACATCCAAATAGCGCATACAACAACAAAAAATCCTGAAAAACGGCTTGGAGAAAGTATTTGGCTTAAAAAGTGCAGAAGAATTTCTTTTCTGGACTTCCGGGTTAGCGCCATCGGCGAATGGCGGAGTTCCTCCGACTGGAGGAACTGGCTCCGTGGAAACTGGGTCTTCCCCACGCGGTGAAGGTGGGGACCCGCTAGAAATCCCAGGCGGAGGAAGCCTGGGAATGTGGGGTTTGGCAGGGCACCAGGAGCGCCCCCCTACTCACGGGGAACCCCATTTCGGGGTTCCGGAGTGAAGTGGGGTGAGCAGCGCGGTGCTGTGAACTGATTGATACTTTCACGGAGTGAAGCCGCATAGCCATTGCCGGAGAGCGCTGACTTTTTCCTGTGGACAATTGGATTTAAAACAAGTACCCGTGAGTAGAAACGGAAAATTGGATCAAGAAATATCTTAATTTGGCACCGAAGCGGGAAGGTTCAAAACAGGAAGTCCGCCTTCCGCTTTTTGTACATAGACTGAAGCAAAAACCTTGTAAGCTAAAGCCTGGAAAGTCGTTAAAAAAGTCTAAATTTCCTTCATTTATAACTACTGAAACCCCCTTGGAAGCAGGAGAAAAGAGGGGGGAACTTTGTTTAACGCCTGCAGGAGAGGGAGTGAAGAAAGATAAGTTTCCACCGTCTCTAACCTGGGAACGGGGTGTCAGAGACAGAAATTGCTGGAGAGGTTTATTGACTGTGAATGGAATACTTTGACAGATAGCTAAAGAAGAGAAATAAACTGATTCCAATGTTGCCTTTTGCATTCTAAAGAAACAAAATATCTGGAAAATGAAAGTAATTTTCCTTTGTTGGACTTGCCTTAAAAAGATGGATACAAATAGAAATTGTCTCCTCTATTTTTTTTTTAAAATAATCTTTATTAAAGTTTCAAAAGGTTACAAAAAACAAAACAAAAACACACAAAAAAATAACACAAAACACAACATAAAAAATTCCACCTTTTAAGTCTCATTTTCAATAACTTCTTTTCATGACTTCCCCACGCCTCCCCTTATTGTATTCAAACTCCGATTGTTTATTCAAGCAAGTTTTTATCCTTAATGTCCTAATCATAATTTATTAATTTACTTAACCATAAATTATTAATATGATTCTTTATAATAATTTTAAACCTTAATTCATTATTATCCATTAATTTAGATTATTTAGCAATTTTTAGAATATATACCTTAATCATACATAAAAAGAGAAAAAAAAAGAGATATAAAAACAAATAATAAAATACCTTCCCTAAGATTGTCCCTAATTCCCATCCACAGATTCCCCATTCTTATAATAATAAAGAGCATATAGTTTTACACTGCAAAATAAAAATCAGGCCCCCTTTGGACTTCTAAACCCCACCCTTCTCTTCCCGGTTTCAATCCCAAACCAAAGTCCAATTAGTCCATCTTTTTAGCCTGGTGACCTTACGTCCGAGGCTCTCGAATCTCTCTCAGTCCCTTTCCGCCGGCTTCTTCGAAAATCTTTCATATTGAACACCCCAGGTCGGGGAAGTACCTTCTCCATGTTAACCATATTTCTTCCAGCAAGGCCTACTTGTTTAGAGGTGGAGCTCCAACTCTGTTTCTTAAGTCTATATGTCCCAAATAATCCAGTTTTCATCTTAGTCGAATTGGAATTCTTCTTGGCAGGTCTCCGGCTCTCTTTTATCTTCTGTAACTTTTCAACCACCCCTTCTTTCTGCTCCTCCTGTTCAGCTGATGTCTTAATCTTTGGTTTCTTTTCTTGTCCAGCTGCCTGTGTTTTGAGCATCAAGTCCCTTTCCAACTCAGTAGGTATATTTTCTGTTGACTTCGGTTTCGTAGGACTTGTAGACAAAACATGGCCTTGCTCGATCCTCTCTTGCAGCTTTCCCATGAGAAAAATAAGCTCTTGCAAGTCAGCTCGTATTTCCCGACCTAGTTCCATTCTTGTAATATCCAAGAATCCCCTCTAGAGGGATTCTAGTTACTTAGTATTCTTTTCCCTTCCGATCCAAAAGTCAGGTTTATTTGTATCAGTCTTTCTTTACTTTCAATATTCTGTAGCAGTATAGCCGGTTAGAATTTAAGCTTTGATTTTTCCGGCTTTGACAGCTAATTTGACAGCTGTCAAAAGTTTTCTATAAATCCTCTGCAGGCTCTTTTCACGGGTTACTCCCGGGCTTGAGAAAGGTGGTACTTAGTCCAAATAATTAAACTTTTGTCCTCTGGCACATTAGCTTAGTCCTTTAAATCTGTGGAATTTATATCTTTTATCGAATTACCCCAATTCTTCACGCAACCTTAGTTGACAGCTCCTTGCTTCAAACTGTTTACAATAAGGGGGGGCGGACTTCCCTTTTTTTCACCTCCCCCGCTCGTGCCAAATTCATAATCAAATTATTTGTAATCCAATTTCCCAATTACTCACGGGTTGTTGTTCTTGATTTTAAGTCCAAATTTTAATAGGAAGAAGTCAGCGCTCTCCGACAAATGGCATGCGGCTTCGCTCGGCAGGGGAAGCAGAAGACTCACAGCACCACGCCACTCCCCGGCACCCGTTCCGTAGCCTTTAAAAAGGCTCCTTCGCGAGTCGGGAGGGCGCTAACGATGCCCGCCGAGTCACCATGTCCACGGGCTCCTATGCCCGTGGTTTTTGAGGGTCCCCGTGTCGCCGGCACGGCAAGACCCAGCCCCTGTCAAGCCGATTCCCTCCGGAGCTCGGAGGGAATCCGCCATTAGCCGATCGCGCTAACCCGGAAGTCCAGAAATTGTCTCCTCTAGAGGGAGCTTGCTAAATTGTTGCTGCAGTCTACTTGAGGACTCTACAGCTGTGAGATTAAGATCGTGGGACCAGTTCCTTTGACCTTGACTAAATATGAGCTGGGAGGAAGTTTTGGTGCTTGCTTTATGCAAGACAAGTGCTTTGTTGGAACAGATGCATGAGAAGGTGGATTTGATGAATGAGAAAATGGATTTGATGACTGTTGTGGTCAATAACTGTGGACAAACAGGGAATATCGATACAGAAATCATTCAGGGACCAAATCAGGAACCTGTATTGATTGGGCAAGTGCAGAAGATAATGGAGGAGGTTACGGTTCCACCTCCAATAATACAAATGGAGAGACCCGAGGCCCTACAGGAGCATAAGCCGCTGTTTTTGAAGATTGAAGTTGGAGTGGGCCAGGGGGAGTTTAGAACTGAGGAGGTTCTTAACTTTGGAGAGAGTTTGAAATATGCTCTTAAATATTTTTTGGATTACATTGATGACTGTGGGGAGTGGGACTGTGGGGAATGGGCTGGTTTGATGAAGGGAGACGGAGATAATTTTGGGTTGGAACCTCCCAGAGACCTACTCCTCAATGAGAAAGGAAAGAAATTAAGAAAGAGACCAACAAATGACAAGGAAAAGTGCAGGTATAAACAAGAAGAAGAAGATCTGCAGAAGGGACATGGAAGAGACTTAAGGGCCCTGGACATAAGACTACCAGGTTGATAGACTAGATGGAATGGACAGTAAGGACTGACATGACCCGAGACCAGGAAGAAGAGACGTTGGATGAAGATTGGAAGAAAATTTATAAAGAAAATTTTTTATCTAGGGAATTAGCCTAAAATTAATGAATATTAGGGAAAATGTTGGAATGAAACTATATGGCTCTAGTAGAAATTATATCAGGGGCTATGTATAATTGAGTATTAAGTTTCAAGCTCTAAGGTATTTTACGGTAAGATAAGGTTAAATAAATTAAGGTAATGTGAATAACAGAATATGGGGAAAAGATGGAAAGGATTTGTTGAGTTAATTAATAGGTTAAATTGTTAAGATAAATTATTTAATAAAAATTGAGAAAGATGGAAAGAATTTGCTGAAATAACTAATTAAACTAGAATACAAAAAGGGAGGTGTGAGGAGGTCAATGAAACAAGCAAATGGAAGTTAAAGATATGTAATATAGGATTTGTGTCTTTTTTCCCCTTCTTCTTTTTTTTTTATCTTTTTGCTGTATTGTATCGGTTTTTATGTTTTGCTTTTTTTCTTCTTTTCTATGTATTGTAGTGTTGTTTTTTACTTTTTCTTTTTTTTCTGTAATTTTGAAACTATCAATAAATATTATTTTTAAAAAAACACAGAAGAAATTCTTTTCTTTTCTTTTTTCTTTTCTACCTTGCTTTTATGCACTCCTTACCACTTTATTCATGCTGCTGCTTCTCTGGCGATCACTCGTAGCCAAGTAAGATTGTCTTCCATAAACACGGTTTTAACAATGAGTCCATAAGTGACTATGGAGGCCAGTTCTGGATCCACACGTCCTTCCACAGTGGGAACATTCGTTTCCGGGCGGGAGTTGGTCACGGTGTGGATTTGCCAAGTGTGCCTTCCTCCTAGCACGTTTCTTCCTTGCGTCCTGAGTTTGAGTGCCTTCAAAGCCTATGACACCTTTGGTAAAGGCTGTTCTCCAATTGGAGTGCACGCAGGCAAGTGTTTCCCAATTGTTGGTGTTTATACTACATTTTTAAAGATTTGCCTTGAGACAGTCTTTAAACCTCTTTTGTTGACCACCAGCATTAGGCTTTCCATTTTTAAATTCGGAATAGAGCAGTTGCTTTGGAAGACGATAATCAGGCATCCGCACAACAGTTGATGTCAAATAATCATTGCTTCAACACTGGTGATCTTTGCTTCTTCCAGTACACTGGTATTAGTTCGCCTGTCTTCCTAAGTGACGTGTAAAAATTTTCAGAGACTCCATTGATGGAATCTTTCGAGGAGTTGGAAATATCTTAAGAATAATAAGGAAGGCCTTAGCTCACTCGTAGAGCATCTGCTCTGCATGTAGAAAGCCCTGGTTCAGTTTCCTAAAATTTCCAGGTAGGTATGGGAGAAAACACTGTGTGAAATCCCAGAGAGCCACTGCCAGTCAATGTCGGCAACACTAAGTTAGATGGACCAATGGTTTGGTGCAGAATAAGGCAGCTTCCTACATTCCTAATAAATTAATACATGGAGCAGCCATTCTGAGGCATATTATTAGCATTTAATACAATGCACTGTCCCTGTTGTTCCTCTAGATTTGGACCACTGCAGGGTATAGTCTGAAGGCACATAAGACCACCACCTTGTTAAAGACAAGTAGGTCGCAGTCTGCTCAGTACCTGGATGGGAGACTTCCTGGAAACCACGTGTGTGTTGACTTGGATCCCATGTTGGATGGAAGAAGGGTGTAATATGAATAATGATTTACTAGTTTTAACTATGGACAAAAGGTGGTGCTGGGAAAGAGATGTTACTTCACTTGGATTTGAATGACAAGGTTGTCAGTGCACTGAACCCTTTTCAGGCTTCATTGATAGAATTTTCATTATCTCGTCCTTCAATGAGAAAGTCCCTGCAGTTTGGTCTAACTCACTCCTACATTTCTTTCCAGAAAATCTGTAATAATATTGTCGGTGATGGATCTCCAACTACTGAAAGAAAGGGGGGGAGGGCCTTCTCTTGATTAAAAACCAAACAAGACAACAAGAAGGCTTGATTTTGAAAGGACAGAATGCTCATTAACAGTAATTGAATTTGTGTTACTCTAGCAAGCAAAGAAGCTATAGAAGTATCTTGTTTTAAAGGGGGGTATGCGGTGTATTGGTAGTAATCTTCCCAGCCTCAAATTCCCAGCTGTTCATCCTACATTATATTAAATGCAGCGTACATACAGTATTAAATGTGGAAAGGTGGCCAAATCTCCCTTATTGCCAGCACTTCTCACCATATTACTGTTTTGTTTCTATGGCAATAATCTCTATAAAAGTATTGTCAGGGAACTGACATCGGAGCTAGAGGCGGAGGGAAGGCTCTCAAATGATGCTGGAGAAGGGCCCAGCAGGGAGAGAGGCAGCTCAGCAGATGGGGAAGCAATTCAGCGCAACACCAGGAATAAAGAGGGGCAGATGGGGGAATCGGCGAGAGGGCTCCCAGACTCTTCACCGGACACCAGCGGGGAGAGCACGGGTCCTCCGCTACCCACGCCCTCCCTGCGCAGAAGACTTCCGCGCAGAGAGAGTAGGAGGAGACTGGGTGTCAAACAACTTTTATGTTGGAAAAGGTTTAAGAAACGCCCACTGACAGATTCTGCTAGCGACTGAGGCAGCCACGAAGTGAAGGGCTGTCCAGACTGAAAGGTTTAACAAGGCAACAAAGCCAGGAGAGGCGGCAACTTACGCACGAGCAACCCATACTCTTTACAAGTATGTAGCTATATAGAATGAGAAATGAATTTTACAGATGTAGAACTACTAGAGCCAGGGTTGTTGTTTTGGTTTTGGTTTTTTTGTTATTTTTTTTGGTATTTGCTTGCTTAAAAAAAAAAAAAAGGTTGCAAAACTATCAAGTTACATGTCTCACACTTTCTCCAATGCATTCTGTGTCATAATTTATGCCCCACAGATCCCCTCTTTCGACCCCAGATTTATTAGCTAACAGAAATTAAGCAAAAGACTTCCCAGATATTGTTAATAAATGCACATTATACTACTTCAAATGTCTTTTGAAAGCTAAGTGGAAGCAACATGCTCCTGAAGACACTCCTGACTGAGGTAATATATAATTATCCCATTTTAACTCCATACCAACCCTATCCCACATAGATTTTAGCAACAGTGATTTTTCCAAAGCTTTTAAAGATGAGCAGGGATTTGATAGTGTGTATTTCTGTTCCAGATTCAACACTCATCCTGATAATGCTCAAAACACACGTGTAAATATAGTTGTTGAAAGGCTGGCATGGCATGTTAGCCACAGAAGAATTGCTTTTAATTCAGTGGATGTGAACATTTTGCTTTGAGGGATGTGTATTTCTCTAATAATGAGATACAATACTGTTAGACTTTATCCTACTGAAATAAACAGACAAAAACAGGAGTTGCCTGGAAGGACAGATTATACTGCATACATTAGAAAAGCAAAATCCTGTTTTTTCCTCATTGTGCAGGACTAGGATTTAGTTTTTTCTTTTCTTTCTTTCTTTTATGCATAACAATAGGGGAAAGGGATCAGCAGCCACATATCTTCTTCTCTTATTTTTCTCAGTTCTTCCTTTTTTCATATTCATTGCATTTGTTATCTTCATTTACATGACAACATAGCTCTGCTGTCTTCAATGGCTTATGGCTAATATAAATATAATTCATTTGACGAGCTCTGCTATGGGATTGTTTTGTTATACTTTGCATATATCAACTGGGGATAGCCAATGCGACACCTTCCAGATGTTGTACTCCAACTCCCATCAGTCCCAGTTAGCATGTCTGATTGTTTGGAATGATGGCAGCTGAGTAAAACATCTGCTACCCCCAATCTAAACGAATAACTGAAAAAATATAGGGATTATATCAATATATTGTTTTGGGGCACATCCTCTTCCCCAGAAAGAACCCAAGACTCAGCTGCCAATGAAATATCAGTACAGTGGTGCCCCGCAAGACGAATGCCTCGCAAGACAAAAAACTCGCTAGACGAAAGGGTTTTCCGTTTTTTGAGCTGCTTCGCAAGACGAATTTCCCTATGGGCTTGCTTCGCAAGACGAAAAATGAAAACGTCTTGCAAGTTTGTTTCCTTTTTCTTAACACCGTTAATACAGTTGCAACTTGACTTCGAGGAGCAACTCATAGAACGCGGTGTGGTAGCCTTTTTTGAGGTTTTTGAAGACTTTGGTGATTTTTGAAGCTTTTCCAAAACTTCTTTTAAAACTTTTAAAACTTTTTTGGGGGTTTTTGGATTTTGGGTTGGGGTGTTTGGAATTCAAGGACTTGGTGTTGGGGAGGGGTTTGCAAGAATCTGGAAGCTTGTGTGTTTTTTTTCTGCATTTTTCTGATTTTCTGTGACCATTGGGCCACTCTGCTGTTTTTTAAAAAAAATTCTGGATTTGAATTTCTGTGTGGTGGGTGGCTGGGGGAACAGTTGAGGAGGGGTTTGCATGAATCTGGAAGCTTGTGTGATTTTTTTCTGCATTTTTATGATTTTCTGTGACCATTGGGCCACTCTGCTTTTTTAAAAAAAAATTCTGGATTTGAATTTCTGTGTGGTGGGTGGCTGGGGGAACAGTTGAGGAGGGGGTTCTTCAGCAAGAAGCAAAGAGTGGAAGAGGAACCTTCTTCGAGTTGTCCCCCAGAGTCTTAGAAAATGTACTGTACACTTTGTTGATTTTTAAATGTTTTTCTGTCATGTTTAGAAACTTAATTTATTGTTCCTTCAATTTTTGAAATGCTCTTTACAGTATGTGTGACTTTAAAGAGCACTTAATAAACTCTTGTTGTACCAAATTTGGCTTTGTTTGGACTTTTTTTGACCATAGGAACGCATTAATTGAATTTCAATGCATTCCTATGGGATTTCGTGCTTCGCAAGACGAAAAATTCGCTAGACGAAAAAACTCGCGGAACGAATTAATTTCGTCTTGCGAGGCACCACTGTACAATAAACCCACTGAGTTAAACAAGTCAGGTAGGCAGCTCCACATCCAACAGCTGCTGGGTAGAGAATAGCACTGGTGCTAATTCCAAGGAAGTCAGGATGTTGGGGAGATTATGTCAGAATTGGCCTCATGGCACAGAGAAAGACAATCTAGGCTGGAAGCAAAGTGCAGGTGTGTTTGCAGGGCAGAGGAGAGTGACATTCTCAGTGAAGAAGAACTTATATATAGAGGCAGTTTTGGACTATCCATACTTATAACTTGGCTGAGAGCCGTTTTTTGGTTAGTGTTACAAGTCTGCTCTGCGCAGCGTGTGTCAACAAGAAGTATGGATTCACAGGAGTCTCTTTCCGCTTAAACGGAAAAAGGTGCTTCAGCCCCAGAAGAGAAGGATTCTTTTAAAAGTAATAGAAAATCAGTCACCCAAGAGGCTTTTGTTAGATATCGTCCTACTTTAACCATAGTCCCTGTGCCATCATCATAAGTCAGCATTCATCTGTGAGAACCATTCAGGGCTGCTTTTTTCCTCTCTAACAGCCAACTTTTCCTGAATCTACAGTTGTTATGGGCATTCGAGCAGGGAGCCTGGCATAGGCGGAGACTTGTTGGAATGATTGTGAACAGCCTCAGGGTGGGCACAGCTCTGTTTACTCTGCTTGCAGGACCTGAGGTAATAATTTGTGAGAAAACCTTTGGTCCCCAGGCCTTTTAATAATGATTGCAATAACTAGGCCAATTCTGCTTCACCTTTAGTACTGCTTGTTATTGTTTTTATTAATCTTGTACAGCTTTGTGATGGTTTTACGGTGATTTTTGAATTTATTGAATTGTACCCAACATTAGTTCTAGCTTCAGTTGCCAAACTGAAACCAATAGAGCTAAGTTAGTCATGTCCATTCATTTCAATGGGTCTATTCTGAGTAGAACTAGCTTTCTAAAGTATTTGGATTTTATAAACCATTCAGAGGATCTGGTAAATTGGATGGTGCTTTGAATATAATAAATAAATAAATAAATAAATGCAAATTGATATTTGAGAGAAGAACTTGGGCATCTTGGAGCTGATGCTTGTTTCAGTTTAGTAAACTAACATTTAGGATAAGTTCACCCAGAAAAGCCAATTATCACTGAAAATACTTAGGAAGGAAGCCTTAATTTTGGGATCCAAAAAGCTTAAGAATACAGCACTTGCCAAGATGTCTTACAAACACTTTACAATGCATTGGCCAGTTGATGGTGAGATCCATCAGCAGGAGGTTCAACATACTAAACTATGTGAGTAACTCTCGCAATGCAATCCTATGCATATCTACCCAGCAGCAGGGCCTTGCAGAGCCAGGCAGAGGCCCAGGCCAGGTAGATAATGTGTCCCCTTTTTTTTACCCTGGGGATAACTGAAGTCTTATAAATAAATAAGAAAGTATATAAATAATTTTCACAAAAGTTATGCTGACAAATAATTTTATTTCAAGGCTTGAACCGTATCTGCATATCTGCCTTTGCGCCTCCGCGTTCACCCCAGTGCATCCCCTGTGATTGTGAATATGCTGACTGAGGCCCCCTTTGGAATCGGAGGCACGGGCCAAGTGGCCCATATGGCCCCCGCTCTGTCTGGGCCTGCCCAGCAGCAAGGCCCACTGAATTCAATGGGACTTACTGCTATGTGTGTGGGGTTGCAGCCCCATTATCCTTCCATGGCTCAAGATCATTAGGCAGTGGAACCATCTTACTGTTTACGGCCAAGCAGAGCGTAAGATAGTCAAAAGATTGGTTAAATGGATGTCTGTTTTAGTATTTCCTTCAGTGAATTGTGATTCACCATTTGCTGCTGATACACAGTCTTTTTTGCTTTCATCCTAATAAAACAAGTTTTATTACTGTAAACCCTCAGTGAATTATTGCTAAAAGCAAAACAGCTGCTTCTGCTTACTTATACAGCTACTGTGTCATCGGTGTCTCATGCATCAATTTGCAGAGCAGTTTAGGACAGCATGACTATGAAGCCTGTTCTCCTATTTTTTAACAAGTTGCCTATTTAAGATATCTGATGCAGACAGTCATTAGTTGTTGTCAAATTATCAGCAGTGCAAACACTGATGAAAAGCCAGCTGTGTTGGTATGAAAATAATCTATGTCCTGAACAAGAAGAATTAGTCTGGCATCACTTTTGGCTCAGCCAGGTAAGTGGGGAGTGAGAAGGCTGCTGCAAACCTCCCTGTTCTACTAATGAGAAATAAGAATAATAAATGGCCATATTTCACATATTAAGGAATATAAATGTATCCTAAGGTATTTTGTGAAGGTACACGAAACTGCCATCTTGTTGAAGCAAAGGTGTGCTTGGATAGAAGACAACTTGTGATGGAAGAAAGGCAGGATATAAATGAAAGAAAACAAATCAGTAACATTTATAGATTTATAGCATATTGTCACGTGCCTCACTCGTTAGATGCCTCTGCCTGATTTTCAGGAACTATCCCGTCATACAGCACCCCCCTGTTATGTCCCAGGCCTTTCATGAAGTCCCCCAAACACTCAGGCAAGGATTTTCAGGGACTACAAAAGGCTGTGGTATGGAACAAGGATGCTAAACAGTTCCATTGTGCAAGAGGCCTTCTACGTACATAACTCTGGATATACGGTATCCCCAAAGGTTTTTTAAAAATTGTGATTTATCTCTTACTTTCTTGTTACTCAAAAAAACCCAAAAACTTTTGCAAGTGTTTTGTGAAAGCAGAATAACTAGGCTGAAACCCTATACTAACATTATCTGGTGTTAAGTCCCATTGAACTCAGTGGCGCTTACCTCTGAGTAGACACATACGGGATTGTATCATAAACCAGGGCAAAGTCACCATCAGAGCTGTTATAAATTGCCTTCCAGTAGGTTTAGAAAATTATTAGGTACATAATACTGAAGCCGATGGCAGTTGTTGCTTTCTTTTCACATTTTCAACAGGCCATAAAACATTCAATTTACAGCCTGAAAAGTTGTCAGATTGCACAAGCATCATCCTATACAACACAATTAATGAAAAAACCTTGGCGATGCTCAAACAAGAAACAAATACATATTACTGCACAACGTATTAATTCAGGGAAGTGTAGGAAGGTGAGTGAGAAAGGGGAAAAATATGTTTTTTTTAGAGTCACAATCACAAAGTGGCAATAAAGCATAAATTTGGAGACTTTTGCCTGCTTATTCCTCAGAAGCAGGAAAGAAGCCGCTATGTGTTTAGTAACAACCAATACAACTACAGTGGTACCTCGGGTTAAGAACTTAATTCGTTCTGTAGGTCCGTTCTTAACCTGAAACTGTTCTTAACCTGAAGCACCACTTTAGCTAATGGGGCCTCCCGCTGCTGCCGCACCGCTGCTGCGTGATTTCTGTTCTCATCCTGAAGCAAAGTTCTTAACCCGAGGTACTATTTCTGGATTAGCGGAGTCTGTAACCTGAAGCATCTGTAACCCGAGGTACCACTGTAGTGAGACGAGCAGCATTAGGATGTCCCCTTTAAAGGGGTATCACTGTAAGGAATAACTGATAGTACAAACATGCAATGGGGTGCTCACTTTCACCTTTGGCCAGCCATCCGGCATCTACATGCTGGCACTCGCAGTGAGCCAAACTGGGTGTTGCTACCCATATTCTCTCCCATGTAAGTACATATCACATTTACACCATATACACAGCATACATGCACCATGCCCTTCTTTACTGCTGCTGAGATTTTCCAGTTTGTAGTGGTGAGAGATTGTTGTCTCGCTGTACTCAGATGAGCTACTCATCCACTGCTGTCTGCCAGCCTTTGCGGCTTGAAGAGCCCTGCCGCTGCCAGGCTGATACAAGGCAATCAAGACTGGAGGAGCAGCCAACAGCAGTTGCCTCTGGGTTGCCCCAAGACATTTTGACACCTGAGGTGAACCACAAAATGGCACCTGTCCCCCTACCCCTGCCACCAGGGAAGAAGAGGTGAGTGAAGATCCAGGAGAATCAAACTCACCTTCCCCGGACCAGCAGAGCCTCCTATTTTTTGAGAGGCCCCTGTAGAGATAGCATGCAGGGGCTGCTGAGGAGGGAGTGGATTCTGCCCCTGTGGATCCTGCCACCTGAGGCGGTCGCCTCACCTTGCCTCACGGGTAACAGATACATATCAACAAGAATTCTAGCAGCATAGCATTCATTTATCTTAAGGACAAATGGGGCATGTTCATAATACTTGCTCCTGTTCTTCAGAAATGTTTTAGCAAAACAAAATATTTGCCAGCTACTCTCAATAATTGTCTATTTTTTTAAAAAAAAAATCTACCCATCTTTATGCCCTGAAAGATGCCCAGTGCATCAACAACAGTGTAACACTGAAATCAGTTACTAACATGCTGCTTGTGAAGAGAGCAAGGTCACCTTCCTGGCAGAATGCTTTTGTTTATGCTCATGTCTGTAAATTTTGTTTGATAGGAAAAACGAGTTACTGATTAGCATGAGCTTGAGAGACAGTCCCAAGCAGAATATAAATCAGAAACAGAATGATTTCCGGCCAATTAAATTAATCACCAATCAAAATTCTATCCAGGCAACAGTTCTCCAGAGCCTTTAATATCTTACCCCTCCAAAATTTTAATATAACTTTCCTTTTTATGTTAGGATCAGCGCAAGAAAAGGAGAAAGATCTTCAACAAGAGGCAAAGTGGCTAAACTATTTGATCTTAAAATATTATCAGTCATCAGAATTAAGGCATATGAAAGGCAATCACTGTAAAAGGACATAATACTGAGCTGAATTAAATTGCTATTATTGCCTTGTTTCAGAGATCAATATAATTGCACCTGTTCAGGCAGCCATGTAACTAGGACGCCTTAGGGTGAAACTACAGCTTGGGATCAGGTTAGTCTCTTCCCTTCCTGAATGCTATGATTGGCTGATGAAGTCATCCTGGCTGTGGCACATAAAGGTTCATTTAGCAGCAATGGAGGGGGGTGGGGTGGAAAGAAAGCCTTTTCTGTAGTGGCTCCCTCTCTATGGAATCACCTCTCCTCTGCCAACATTAATAAGTATATTTCAAATTAGCACCAAAATACCATTATCTCAAGCTCTTGTGGGTGTTTAATTCTAGTGAGTTAGCTGTGATTTTAACTCTGCACAAACTGCATTTTATTTGTGTCATATTATTTATTTTAGAATTCGTAATTTGAAAGATGGTATATAGAAAGTTAAAAATGAATAAATATTTCACCTAGTTCTGAGATTCTTTTCCTTCGCTTTTTTTTTTTTTTTAATGCAGAACAGCCATAAGCAGCTTTGAAGGCAAAGTAGAGGACCTGTAGAGCGGTGTTATGGGCCACACTTCAGAGTAAAATTTTGCTTGTGCCACAAGCAAGCTGGAACTGCAGTTCAGGTGGTCCCCTCTAAGCCTCAAGCTCAGTTTCAGATGTACAATAGAAACAGAATGCTGGTAGCCAGGGCCAGATTTAGGTTTGATGAGGCCCTAAGCTACTGAAGGTAATGGAGCCCTTTATATAGCAGGCGGGGCCTATTACCTACATCAGGGGTCGGCAACCTAAGGCCCATGGGCCACAAGTGGCCTATGGGGATTGTTTAACCAGCCCATGGACCCCCCACCCCCTTGGGGACCCCCACCGCCCACTCAGTCAGCTCCCGTGCGCTGCACTAAACTGGTGCAGAGCAAAGTGGGGACCACCTTCCGCAACGCTGGCCACCTTCTCATTGGCTGCAGGAAGTTCCTGCAGCCAATGGGAAGCTGTGTACGCCTCCCCTGCACTGGAAGGAGACAAAAAATAGCGTTTGTGCGTGTGCGCGCACTCCAGCCCACCGCGGCGCCTGCGGAACCGTGAACTGGCCCAAGCCACAAAAACTTTGCCGACCCCTGACTTACATCATAGGAGCCTACACAACACAAAACACTTGCTGTATGTAGGTTTTATTTGTTTTTCATCTTATATTTTAGAAATGTACATCCAGTTTTTCCCCTTCAAATTTTTTGGGGGGGGGGCCCAAGTGAGTGGGGCCCTAAGCTATATACGTGATTTAGCTAATACGTAAATCCGGCACTGCTGGTAGCACAAGATATAAGGTTCTGGAGCCTGACAGCTGGAAGCCTGGATTTAATGTCTTTTCTTGCCCTCTGCACTCCCTGCCACCTCCCACAGTTCTTCACCCAGACTTATTTGTGGGTTTTTTCTAAGTAACACTGACTAGTCAAGTAATTAATTTAACATTTAAAGTTCAATTATCAATTCATCAACAGCTAATCAAGACTAGGAAAGAAAGAGGGTAGGAAATATATCGCAACACAATCCTATGCATGTTTACTCATAAGGCAAGCCTCACTGAATGTCATGCTTATTACTCTCTGGTGAGTGTGCATAGGATCTCAGTCTTAAAATGTCACCTCTTTACAATAGTACATGTTGCTTGGAATCTTAACATAGAGTGAATGTGCTTTCCAGCAGTCTTGATAGCCACAGCAGGGTGGATGTGGAAATTAAGACTTCCCTGTGCTGGCATAGTTTGGTGGGGATGGGGAGCAGGCAGAGTAACATCTCCAAAACCAGTGGTTACATCCAACTAACATCTACTCAGAGCTGATCCAATGAGATTAATGAATTTACATTAGCCATGTTTCTTCATTTCAATGGGACTATTCTGAGTAGGTTCAGCATTGAATACAACCCCAGAGCTTGAAAGACCAGAAATGTCTTATCATGCATTAGTTCCACTGATGTCATTGGGAAAGGAAATCCAAATAAGTATTTATTAATTAAGTACCCTATTGTTGAGATGATCAAGGTGGCCAACAAAGATTGCTATCAAATATGGACAACTGCCAGAAATATGGTTTCACTGTTCAGTATAAGCAAATTGCGAGTGACAAGTGGAATCCCAGCAGCAGCGTAACAGTGAGGTGAGATCAGAATCACTCTCTTTCAATCTTGGGGTTAATCCAGACACATTGCTGCTCATCTGAATGAAGTCCAAATCAATATGATGCTCTTAGAACCACAATGGCGAATATGTAAACGATTTAAAAAGAAAAGAAAAAGCAACATAATATCTCATACTCATGTCTTCTTGGCTAAAACTCTAACAAAAATCACCCTCATTTTCACCTCTCAACTGGACAGTGAATAAAAAACTTGTATAACAATTAGAATGCAACTTATATTACCCGCTGATTGCTTCTCACACAATTCTGCAGTAGTATCACAATTCTGCAGTTTCTGCAGAAAGCTGCATGTAACAATGCTTCACTCACAAAGTCTTTTCATTTATTAACACTTCCTGTTACTTGTCTCCACATCAAAAATAAGAGAATGCATATACTTGCATACACACAGAGATGCAAAAGTGTTTTTTGACATGGCATAGCATGCCTGTGTATATTTCAAGGGCTTTTCAGTTAATAAATAAAATGTATTGTTGGATGAAGGAAAAGCATCTTTCTCAATCTATAAATATTCATCACCAATCCACTGAAAACCAAGCAGAGCCAGGAGCAACCTGTCAACTTGACACTATGGTTAATTGAACCACATTGCAATTAATATTAAACATCACCCAATCTGCACATGAAGAATGTTCATGACCAATGTGAAAATACTATGAACCTGATTTATTGGTTGGAGTGTTGCCCTGGATGGAAATATGATACTATACAGAGACTCTTCCAGGTATAAATGATGCTTCATGAATGTGAAATATCTATGTTTCTCTTGGATCAGATTTGTGACTTCACTGATAACAGTTTTTTACACTACTGTAAAATGTTGGACTGAATGCCAATATTGTCCTAATCTTTAGCAGAACTGGTCAGAGCTAATGTATGCATTTCTTTAACATACATCATTTGCTTGACGATACTCAAATATCAAAGCTAACCTAGTAGAGATTAATAGTGTGTGCTGTGGGGAAGAGGCAGAAACTTGTTTTCTTGCTTGAAAAGAAAATCAACACTCAAGTCAATTTATACCACAAAGTAACAGTGTTTGCTATATATCGGAACATCAAGAAGATGACTGGAAGTATGGAAGATCAGTATTTTAATATTTAAAAAGTTCTAGTGATGTACAGATTGTGTGATATTTCTAGAGTTTTAAGATCCGTGAACATTATTGCTCCACCTATTAGTGTTGTTATACTCTTTTTATCCACTGCTCCTGATTTATGCTGTGTTTAGATTTTATGGTTTCATCTTATTAGGTAACTGTTTTATTTTTAATGATATACACTCATATATTCCTGTTGGGCAGAATAGAAATGTAGCAAACAAGTAAATAAATAATAAAGCACTCATATTTTCGTAGGTTGTGCTATTCATAAAGGTTATAGCTTGTTCACGTGTGACAACAAAAATTCTAACAATACAGTACTCCACTTCACAGCCAAATGCTAAGTAATCTGGGCAGGCACAAGACAACCAAAGTCACTTTTAAAGGTGTTGGTTTCAAAGGGCGAAAAGTTATTTCCAAAATAAGAGGTGCATTGTTCATTTCAGCTGAAAGGAACTTAGGAGATATGCTTCAATCTCTTCTTCTGCAGGGGTTCAATACATGTGCAAGCAGCAAGCAATAGGATCAACAGCTGAGGTGGGCAGATGGGCTCCATTCTCCCAATAGTTCAAACTTTAAAACGGACTTTTTAAACCAATTAATTTTGACTTCCTTGTCTTTCTTTATTACCTCCAAAAAAAGAGAGATATGAAATCACAGCATCTTCTGTCACACATTGCATTATACAAAGGATGCTTATGTGTTGTGCAAACTAGGCATTTGTGAATCAGCCTACAGCAGTCTACCCCACTAACAGATTAGTTGCTTCAGGGGTCTTATTATGGCCTGTGAGTTGTCCTTGTGTTCATATGAATGGAGCACATATAAGTACTATGATTAGCACACGTCTGGTCCAACTTGCAAAACCAATTAATGTGGAGCACATGAATCAAAGCTAATTATGCCTTCTTGAAGTCAAAATCCATCGCAAAAATCCTGTGCATTTGCTCTGTTTGACTTAAGCCATGTTATTTGATGCAGCAAAGCAAGATGTGTCCCCATCGGTTTCTACCTCTGACTGAGTGGGGAGAGCAGCTCAGCACTCTGTCTCTGTGCTCCAGTGAAGCATACACAATCACTGGGCTGCACAGAATGTCAAGGGAGTATCTGCTTCTCCTTATGGTTCCATAGGAACCCATTTCACACTTTGAAAGTCCTGGCAATATTTTTTTTTCATTATGCACATCTTGTTCAACACTGAGCTGCATTCTAAAGGGATTCTCATGAAGACAGAGCGTTTGAGCTGAGGCAAGTGCCAGAAAGCACAGTACAGATTACACAGCTGCTTGGAAAATCCCCAGAATGTATAGCTCTAGCAAACAGAGGATCTAAGTGCCCCCCCCCCAGTTTCTCTGGGAAGATGCAGGTGAGGGAGGCATCTAGCAGCCAAGGAAAAATGATCTGATTCTGGCACAGCATCAGCTAGTTTTGTTTTCTCGGGCATTTTAGTTATTTTCCTTGTCCTATTGTGTTTTACTGACCGTTTATGTTGTTTTTATTTGGTTGTATTGTATGGTTTTGTGAACAGTTTTGGACTTCCTTTGTACACTGCCATGTTATCCAGTTGAAGAAGGGCAGTTTAAAAATCTTTTGACACTTACATAAACATCCTGTGCTGCTTATCTCAACAGAAGCCTATTCAGCACTAGCCTTCTTAACTTGGAAGTGGACAGCTCCCTGTGTCTAGCCCCAGACTCATCCTACCAGTTCCAGGTGCCTGGCAAACTTTTCTGTGCCTCTTTTTAAATCCAGTGACTCCTACCTATCATGTGTATGGCGAGGGTTCTCTGCGTTCTGTGCTTGGAATCACGCCCCCGGTCCCCGAACTGATCAGATCAGAATGGGAAGGATCAGCCCTGCAAAGTGCTGGTTTTATGCCACACTTCTTCATTCTCCCAGACCTGTTTTCTATGAGCACTAACCCTGTAGAAGAAAAGAAGAGAGTCTCCAGAAGGCAGCCCTGTGCTAAAAGAAAGCTACAGTTTCTAATTTGTGTGCTAGGCTTAGATCCAACATGTGGATCTAAACTCTAAAGCTTTAAGTGTTGGCACCACCAGTAACTTCCAGAATGCTACTATTTTTACTGCAGTGCTGGTGTATAGAGGGGGTTGTCCTACTACCCATCACATCTGCTATGGCCAGATGTGGGAAATGAATGGGCAAGATTTCTGGCACAGGAATGCAGCAGGGCTCTAAGATGTGCTAAGCCATGGAAGAAGAGAGAACCCCTATCCATAGCCTCCAAAATGCAGACCTTAATTATCACTTATTTTTCTCCAGGAAGCATTTGCTTTATTCTTCTTTAGGAAACGTGTGCTGGTACTTAATCCTCTTTCAGAAGCAGTTCTTGGCAAAGCAGCAAAAAAGTTTGGCTTTTCTTGATCTGTAGTGCAGCATTTCTGCTCTACCAAACCCAAAGACGATTTAGCAGATTTAGAAAGGAGGAAGTTAAAAGTAAAGCTAAACTGACATTGCTATGGAAACAATTTGTTTTGCTTATGATGATGGTGTATGACAAGCGTTATCGGTACCTCCAGGGACAGAGACTCAGAGAACACAGCTGGAAACAGACTGTATCCAGGATTCTGCATATGGAGAGAACCATGTCTCATAGAATCATAGAGTTGGAAGAGACCACAAGGGCCATCGAGTCCAACCCCCTGCCAAGCAGGAAACACCATCAGAGCACTCACTCTGATGGTATGGGCAAATCACTCTGGGAATGGGCAAATCACTCCCACCTTACTTTATACCAGGTTTGCATGCCAGAAACACTGGTCTCCGTTTGCTTAATTTTTTAAAAGTGTAATTCAAAAGATTGGTACAGCTTTTCAAAAGCATAACAAGGACATGCACTTGCTATCACACAACATGTACTTAAAATGTAACCCTGAATGCCTGCAAGAGAGGACCTTTGAACTTTGTTGAATCTTGCTCCCCACCCCAGAATCTCATGTTTTCTTCTCTCCCTTCCATTGGTAGGACTTTCAAAGGCAAAGGGATGTTTCATGAGCACCGAGTCTGGAGGCAAGCGGCATAGATGGCCTTTTGATCCCCACTGACTCTATAATTCTGTAATTCTACAACAAACAGTAAAATATGAAAAGAGCAACTAACACTTAGACTTGGCAGATTCTCCAGTGAGCAGTGACTTGCAAGTGATAAGGCAACAAAGCTACTTAAAATTCAGGCTTGTTCTTTTAAAGATTCAGCTTCAGTGATTTAAAATGAGTATAGCTGTAGGCTTACCATACAAAATTTTTGAAGCTCTCCTTTAAAATTTAAATTTAAAGTCATGCTGCATTTATGTCAGGTTTGTATGAAGTTGCCACAATTTCCCATTTGTGTATCTACTTTGATCTGTCTGTAATCCAGAGGTTTGTGAGCTCTTTAAAAAGTGTGACATGCTCACTGGTTCTGCGTGTGTGTGCTTAAATAATGTTTCTGCTCAAGTGGCTATAGGTTTTAAACTATAGCAGTTCTTATGTGCTTCATTTATTTTTGTTTGTTTAAATATTTTTAAGGTTGTCTTTTAGGGCAAGGCCCTTATAAGGCAACACATATAAGACAAATACATCATATTTAAATAAGAATAAACATTTATAAACATGCTTTAGCAGTCTAAAATAAACATGTTTTAGCAGTCTAAAACAGTCCAAAAGTCAGCAACACACCAGTATAATAATCAAAAACAACAATTATTTTCCATCCAGAAGGTTCAGAAGGTGTACACTGACCATTTGTCACCAATGTTAAAGGAAAGTTAAATCACCTCACACCTGCACTTTCCTACAAAGTCAGAACTATGCAAGAGCCCCTGAGAAGGTTTCAAGGATGCCCATCATTCAAAATATTTCCCTCTCATACTGGTATCAGATGAAATTATACGTCAAGCCCTCTAATGATTGTTAGACAAACATTAGCCTCTTATGTTCCTCTCCTAGAATATACATTTATTCTTCTACTCGCCCTTTGTAAACTGCCTATTACAGGAGCACTACAGATGTTGTTGAGCTACAGCTCCCATCAGCCATAGCCAGCATGGGCAGTGGGCAGAGGTGATGGGAGTTGTAGTTCAACATCTCGAGTATGCCACTGTGCCGGATCTATACAAAACATGCAGACAATAGATTGGAAATTGTGTGGTAAAGTTGGGAGCTGCTGGGAACCATATAAACAAGCTCCATCCTCCTGTAAAGCATTGGTCTTTACCTCTTGAATTGGTACAAACAACTGCATCACACACTGAGTCTCAATGGTAGAACCACCACTATTTTATTTTTATTCATTCACTTGAATAGATAGATAGATAGATAGATAGATGGAAAATTGTAGTGGTGGGAAAGATACAAAGCAAAACAGAGTTTCACTAGGTTAAATTCAAAGTGGCACTAAGAAGATTGTTCCATCAGCACACACTTTTTCGTTTGTCCAATGGAACCATCTTCTCCATCCTCTACTTGTGCACCATTCTAGATATTTTGGGAGGGCACAGGGGGTACACAGGGGAAGGGGGAAAGCACCACTGCCCTAGCAGAAATTATTGCATTGGCTTCTTTTAGTGTAAGAATTTAGTTGAATACAGTCCTTTATCTCTAAAGAATCTGATATGTTGGTACTGGAGGTTTTTTTTCAGGCTTGAATGACAAGCTGCACCACCTAAATCTCCCCGAATGTTGAAAACCACTATTGTAAAGAATACACACACACACACCTCTTACGTCAGCCACGTTGGTACAAACTAATTTTGGGCTACTTCAAATGCTATTCATTTTCTTCACAGGAAGCATTTTTCTACACAGAAATGGGGGTGGGAGGAGCCTGGAATTAGTATGCACAGCAGACTGCTTGCCATTTGGAACATGGATGGTGTGTGCTCAGCAATCAATGGCACATTATTACCATCTTGGTAATTTTTTTAGACTGCCCTTCGTCACATAGGATCCTTTCACCAAACCTACAACACGCCTGAATTCCTGTTCGCTGCCCTTCCTATTCAGCTGCTTCCTGCGTAGATAAACTATGGAGTTGGCTACCACAATATTAGCTCCCATTGTCATGGTCGCCAACTTGGGTTGCTCCAAAAGGGAATTAAATTCATGGAGGATAAGGCTATTGCTGCACCCAGGATCAGAGGCTACATGCCTCTGAATACCAGTTGCTGGGTCTCTCAAGTGAGGAGAATGCTACTGCACTCTGGCTGCCCAACAGGGGACACAGAAAGGGCTGAACTCCTCAATGCCTTCTTTGCCTCAGTCTTCTCTGATAAAGAAAACAATGCCCAACCTGAAGAATTTGGAGCAAATGATTCAGCAGAGGAAACACAGCCCAGAATAACTAAGGAGATAGTACAAGAATACTTGGCTGGTTTAGATGTATTCAAGTCTCCAGGGCCAGATGAACTGCATCCAAGAGTATTAAAAGAACTGGCAGATGTGATCTCAGAACCACTGGCAGTCATCTTTGAGAATTCCTGGAGAACAGGGGAAGTCCCGGCAGACTGGAGGAGGGCAAATGTTGTCCCTATTTTCAAAAAGGGGAAAAGAGAGGACCCAAATAATTACCGCCCAGTCAGTCTGACATCAATACCAGGGAAGATTCTGGAGCAGATCATTAAGCAAACAGTCTGTGAGCACCTAGAAAGGAATGCTGTGATCACCAATAGTCAGCATGGATTTCTGAAAAATAAGTCATGTCAGACTAACCTGATCTCGTTTTTTGACAGAATTACAAGCCTGGTAGATGAAGGGAACGCAGTGGATGTAGTCTACCTTGATTTCAGCAAGGCATTTGACAAGGTGCCCCATCATATTCTTGTAAAGAAGCGGGTAAAAAGCGGTCTTGACTATGCTACCACTCAGTGGATTTGTAACTGGCTGACTGACCGAACCCAAAGGGTGCTCATCAATGGTTCCTCTTCATCCTGGAGAAGAGTGACTAGTGGGGTGCCACAGGGTTCTGTCTTGGGCCCGGTCTTATTCAACATCTTTATCAACGACTTGGATGATGGACTCAAGGGCATCCTGATCAAATTTGCAGATGACACCAAACTGGGAGGGGTGGCTAACACCCCAGAGGACAGGATTACACTTCAAAACGACCTTGACAGATTAGAGAACTGGGCAAAAACAAACAAGATGAATTTTAACAGGGAGAAATGTAAAGTATTGCACTTGGGCAAAAAAAATGAGAGGCACAAATACAAGATGGGGGACACCTGGCTTGAGAGCAGTACATGTGAAAAGGATCTAGGAGTCTTGGTTGACCACAAACTTGACATGAGCCAACAGTGTGACGCGGCAGCTAAAAAAGCCAATGCAATTCTGGGCTGCATCAATAGGAGTATAGCATCTAGATCAAGGGAAGTAATAGTGCCACTGTATTCTGCTCTGGTCAGACCTCACCTGGAGTACTGTGTCCAGTTCTGGGCACCACAGTTCAAGAAGGACACTGACAAACTGGAACGTGTCCAGAGGAGGGCAACCAAAATGGTCAAAGGCCTGGAAACGATGCCTTATGAGGAACGGCTAAGGGAGCTGGGCATGTTTAGCCTGGAGAAGAGGAGGTTAAGGGGTGATATGATAGCCATGTTCAAATATATAAAAGGATGTCACATAGAGGAGGGAGAAAGGTTGTTTTCTGCTGCTCCAGAGAAGCGGACACGGAGCAATGGATCCAAACTACAAGAAAGAAGATTCCACCTAAACATTAGGAAGAACTTCCTGACAGTAAGAGCTGTTCAACAGTGGAATTTGCTGCCAAGGAGTGTGGTGGAGTCTTCTTCTTTGGAGGTCTTTAAGCAGAGGCTTGACAACCATATGTCAGGAGTGCTCTGATGGTGTTTCCTGCTTGGCAGGGGGTTGGACTCGATGGCCCTTGTGGTCTCTTCCAACTCTATGATTCTATGATTCTATGAACATGGAAACAGGGTGCTAGGCTGGGTAGATCTTAGGCCTGATCCAGCAGGCCTCTTATCTTTTTGTGCTCTTACACTTCTTGAAGAGCAAGACCATTAATATTCTTTATTAAACATTTGGCTGCTGAAGGGGTATCGATTTAAACTCCATGGACTCGCCTGTTTTTCTCCTCTTACAGCTCAGGTGACTTTGCTTTCTTTATTTCTCCACAGTGACTATACAGTGTATGAAACATTCCTGGTTTATAGGCTAGAGGCAGATAGAGATTAAATGAATCAGGTTTTAATCTCCCATCCAACATTTCTGTTTAAAAAATGTGCTAAATGCTAACAGCGGAAGTAATAATATTTGCACCATAATGATATACTGTCTGTATCTTCCCTACTCTGTTTCCAATTGTTTTATTTTCATATGCTTCTCTTTTTCTTTCACACAAAAATTCTATGAATTATTTCTATTTCAATGCAAACAGAGTTTACACAAAATGTGCTGAAGCAGCAGCGGCCCATATACATTCCATTGTTAGAATATATGCATTAGGATAGTTCAAATGCCAGATATGTATATAGTATAATCTCCACAAGTACCAGTAAGTTACAACAATAGCAAAACATTTCCCATGTTTTAGAATGCAAGAGTCTTATTTAAATCTACGTGGTGTAAATCAAGGAAAACCAAAGTCCAGCCAAACTTATTTTCAGAGGTATTGCTAGTGCATTTTTAGTTCAACCACCCATTATTGTGCAAGATGCTTAGAAAAAAATTCCATGAGACACAGCCTCAGAATCTACATGACACAGCTAGGAATTGTATCAGGAGGCTGAAGCAGTGTATCATTTTGCTTATGTTCAGAGTAGATGGATTCTTGAGCCAGAATACCATAGCAGGCCACTGCTAATATACTAAGGATAACCACTGTTGTCGGATGTATCACAGCATGTCTCATAAAGCTCTTAAGAGGCACAAAAATTGAACATGACAGGAGATGAATCATTTATCACCATCCCAAAGGTGTTTGGGTCACTGCAAGGAATTACTAATGCAATGCTATATGCAATTATGGAAATGGAGCTGATGTGCAGGGTTGTGAGAACAACAAACCCCATCTGCCTCAAACAAGTTGCTGCTATAGTTGCATCAGCATCAATAGGTTACATCAAATGGACAAGATGAAATTCAAGAGAGAAGCGTGTAAAGGTACCAAGCATCACAACTGCCAAGCCAGGTCTCCCCCATCCTATATTGTTGCTATTGGTTTTGGAGCCCTAAATACAGGACTCTACATTTATCTCAGTTGAACATCTTAAGTGTTTATCCCAGCATTCCAACCTGTCAAGAAGATTTGAATTATGATATTATTTTTAATGAGACGCTCTTCCCAGCTTAAGTGTCACCTGCAAATCTGATTAGCAGTCTCTATAGGATATATGTCATTAGTTTTCAACTAGATTCATTGGAGGGTCAGTTTGTGAATATAGTCAGAAGTGCAGACTCTATGCCACAGAGAGACATGTTTGCAACATGTGTCTTCCTGTTCCATTGACGCCACTTTCCTTTCACCATCTCTCTGTCCTCTGGATTGGGAACTGGCAAGGGCAGACAGTGTCCTTTGGTAGGGATTTAGTTCAGGGACCTCCAGTAGCTGCTGACCTTAATGTGAAACAGACATATTGCTGCTGACACTGACATTCATATAAAGTCTAATTTCCTCAGAATATAATCATATATTTGATAAAGCCGTAGAAGATCAGGACAATTTTATATCCATACCTGGTGTTCTTGTTGCCTTTGAAGTTGCTGGGAAGCATTGACTTATCACAACCAAATTACTAGCTCTGAGCACTGGGGCTGGTTATTGTGTTTATCAACAACTTCCACCTCTTATTGCAGATGAGTCACCTATAATACCTCATCATGAACCATGACTGCAGCCGATACTCATCACTGAAAAAAGGAATGACTGTTCTGATCCTTCTTCATTCATTTGATCCTGACAGAAGGCTAAAGTAGATTTGTTCCTCTTTGCAGAGATGAACCTACTATATTCCTTAAGCAAACCATTTCTGATTAGGATGTTTTCCTCCCACAGTCCCTGGCTTTTGTCCAGACAGTAGAACCTTTGTTGTTATTAAATAAGACAGATAATTCTCTTGCTATACAGATCCATTCTCCACCCTTTATTTAGCTACCTTGGTATGATGTCAAATGGAAAACATCACAATTAATTCTGAGCCCAATTTGGGCTTTGTGCTGCTCCTTATTTAGGTATTTCAGACCACAGTGGGTCTGAATCCCTTCTCCAAGCCTCCTGTGAGCCCCAAGCCCTCATGATCCCCCTAATGCAGGCATCCCCAACCATTGGCCCTCCAGATGTTTTGGACTACAATTCCCATCATCCCTGACCACTGGTCCTGTTACGGTAGCTAAGGATCATGGGAGTTGTAGGCCAAAACATCTGGAGGGCTGCAGGTTGGGAATGCCTGCCCTAATGCCTTACCAGGCTATGGCAGTGACGGTGGTAGTATCAGTGGCAGCTGCTGTTTCTTCTTTCTTCTTCCCAGACCCAGTGGCTGTTTCTTCTTTCTTCTCCCCAGACCCAGTACAAATATTCTTGCTGCAACGATGTTGCTACCTGCTACCACTATGGATGATGGGAAATGTATTTCCCCCAGAGTTCCAGAAGTGATTGGGCACTCTGGGAAAGTTACATCTCTTAGGCTTCTGAACATAGACATAGCAGCACTCCAAGTATCAGGAAGGGAGAGGACAGAAAGAAAAAGACCCTACTGTTGCCACCAGCACACCAGCTGTGGCCAAGTAATTTGGTAAATGGGAGAGGGAGGAGAGAATACTTCTTTGGTTAGAATTACAAACCAAAACAGAGAAGAATGGGGGTGGAGACAGAATGATTCAGAAGACTGGTGCATTTCATAAGGGTACCAAGTTTGCATTCTAAACTGTGTAATTACGAAGGCTGGTCACATCACTACATCCAGCCCATTATCTTTTCTTGTTATGGTTTTGAGATAAGATTCCATCCGAGACTTCCTTCATCATTTTTTGTGGAGTTCTTATTTCCCAGCGCAACAATTCACCTTCCCTTGGGTAGAACCCCCAAAGAAAAAGCAATCCAAGCTCATCTTGACAAGCTGACTGATATAGGCAGAGTAACCTGTTTTCCACTACAATGACATGTTTCAGCTTTGGGTTTTGCCATTGTGTATTCCCTCCAAAGATAGTTGCAAACTTTAATGTTTGCTCTGGAGATTGAATAATCTGCTACAAACATTATTTTTTGCCTTCTGTTACAAAACAAGCTGAAAATATTAAAGCATGCAGAAGCCTTCATGAGAAAAAGAAATGGGGTAGTGAACTGCCCCAAGACCTCCGGGTATATGGCAGTATATAAAGTCAATAAATAATAATAATAGTAGTGCAAGGCAGTGCCCCACCATATAAGCTAACATTTTTATATGACGTTGGGAAGACACGTTCTCAAAAGGGAGTGCTGAAGTTGCATGGATAGCTTTGAACTAGGAAGTTGTCTACGTTCCTAAGATATTTCTTTTTTAACAGCTGTACCTTTTGGTCTCTTTTGAAAGAAGTGAATGAAATTTCCAGGTACACTAGCCCCTCCAGAGTGGGCAAAGTCTGCCAAATTAAAGGCAAATAGGTTCAGGGGCTTTCGTGCTAGAAACCTCTGGAATTTGATGTTGTTGTTGCTTTTAAAGGAAACATCTATAATCTGTTTATTTTCGGGAAGAATGGCATGCACTTTGCAGGCAATATCACTCCTTCAGAGGGCAAGAATCTTGCCAAACTGCAGGTCAGGTGCAGTGTTTTTCTTGCAAAGGCAGTCATTGCAGTTTTCAAGAGAGTGAAAAAAAATGAATCAATCTCCAGTAGTGTTTGAGGGACAATTAGTCTGGAAACTGCAGACAGGAGAGGTGTCTGTGTATAAGAAACCTGCCAAATTGAAGACAAACTGGTCCAGGGATTTTTGTTGCATGTAATTCGAATTTTGTGCCAGGCATATTTAAAGTTGATTTTGAGGTGGGAAGAACTAAAAGGGATTAGCTTCCTGGATAACATAATTCCCTCTGATTGCAAGCTTGACTCATCAATCATAGTGGAGCTTTCCCTCCATCAATAGTGGTCAGTGAGATGATACAGGCAGAGCAGTGTTGTTCAATCGCCTTCCCAACATTGAGCATCACTGCTGGTTCTTTAGAGGTAGAGGCGCAAGGTGTGGCAGTTCAGTGCAGGGAATGGTGGCAGGAATGTTGGATTGGCTCTGCAGCCATGGTTGCACCACTCTGCGATCCCTACAATTGATTGAGGTTGAATCCTGACAAGACAGAAGTACTGTTTTGGGGGGACAGGAGGCGGGCAGGTGTGGAGGACTCCCTGGTCCTGAATGGGGTAACTGTGCCCCTGAAGGACCAGGTGCGTAGCGTGGGAGTCATTTTGGACTCACAGCTGTCCATGGAGGCGCAGGTCAATTCTGTGTCTAGGGCAGCTGTTTATCAGCTCCATCTGGTACACAGGCTGAGACCCTACCTGCCCGTGGACTGTCTTGCCAGAGTGGTGCATGCTCTAGTTATCTCTTGCTTGGACTACTGCAATGCACTCTATGTGGGGCTACCTTTGAAGATGACCCGGAAACTACAACTAATCCAGAATGTGGCAGCTAGACTGGTGACTGGGAACAGCCACCGAGACCACATAACACCAGTCTTGAAAGACATACATTGGCTCCCAGTGCGTTTCTGAGCACAATTCAAAGTGTTGGTGCTGACCTTTAAAGCCCTAAACAGCCTCGGTCCAGTATACCTTAAGGAGCGTCTCCACCCCCATCGTTCTGCCTGGACACTGAGGTCCAACACCGAGGGCCTTCTGACGGTTCCCTCACTGCGAGAAGCCAAATTACAGGAAACCAGGTAGAGGGCCTTCTCGGTAGTGGCAACCACCCTGTGGAATGCCCTCCCACCAGATGTCAAAGAGAAAAACAATTACTAGACTTTTAGAGGACACCTGAAGGCAGCCCTGTTTAGGGAAGCTTTTAATGTTTAACAGACTACTGTATTTTAATATTTTGTCAGAAGCCGCCCAGATGGAAACCCAGCCAGATGGGCGGAGTATAAATAATAAATAATAAATTATTATTATTATTGCAACTCCTTCCCCTATCAGGAACTGGCAGTGACATTCTGTGTTCAGAAGGCAAATGAATAACCCTGCTCTGCCTTCACCACCTCACTGACCACTACTGCCCTCTACTCTCTGTCTTCCCCATTATTGTAGTTTAGAGAAATTGCTTTCACTTTCAGCAGATACTTGTCTGCAGCATTTTTAATGTCCCTGCTCTGACTTACAGATTCTACTTTGCCTCTGCCAGACCCAAGATCCCTCCAAGGAACCGTGCTTCATTGGAATCCAATGCACAAAATTACTAACTGGAACTGACTGGTGGGGACGTATCTTGCCAGTTCTCACACAGCTTTGCCAGCTGACAGACTACTTCCAAATGCTAGTGTTTGCCTTTAAAGACTTCTACATCTTGGGGGCCTGAAAGGCTACTATATCCCACATTAATTGTCTCTTCATGGCTACTATAAGGGTACAGTGGTACCTCGGGTTACGTATGCTCCAGGTTACAGACACTTCAGGTTACAGACTCTGGTAACCCAGAAATAGTACCTCGGATTAAGAACTTTACCTCAGGATGAGAACAGAAATCATGCGGTGGCGGCACAGTGGCAGTGGGAGGCTCCATTAGCTAAAGTGGTACCTCAGGTTAAGAACAGTTTCAGGTTAAGAACGGCCCTCCAGAACGAATTAAGTTCTTAACCCAAGGTACCAGTGTATAAGCCATGAGAGAAAAGCTTCCCAACAAATGGTACCCTCTATGCAACATATTTAGCAACATATCTAATTTGGCCCTCAGAAACACAAAAATCCAGTGAACAGGATTATATGCTTCTGGGCCCTAAATAACAAGAATCCAGAATAACAAACTGATGTGATTCCTCTCTTAAGAGTTGTATTTTGGATGTTTGTGTTGTATTGTGTCGTGTAGAGTGTGTGTGTACCATGCCATGAGGACGTTTATTTTTCAGTAACTGCTAGATTCACACTTAGGAATCCACCAGTGCATGGCTGGGATCTTTCTCTTGTGCTGCTAGATTTAACATGTATCAACCTAAGGCTATAAAATGCCACTAAAATTTTTCCCTCCCAAAATGAAATCTTGGGCTGTGCCAACCTGTGCTATATTATGCATGTTGAACAAAACCCTTCAGCTCCACTCTGCATTAGCATGCTGCAACACAACTTTCTATTGCTGCCTCAGAGAACAGCCCCTGCTTTACATAAATCTTTCATGAAATGCTCTGCCTCAAGCACTAGTGCCTAAGCACAAAAGGCAGCATTGAAGGAAAACACAGTTTTTGCTTCCAAAAACACAGTCAGTTCCACAGATAGTAAATGTAATTTTTATGTGGTGTGTACTCACAGAATCCCATGGGCTCCATTAAAGGGAAACGACACCATTAATAGATGTAGGATGATGGGAATAATTGAAAGGACTTTTGGGGTGAGGAGAGAGAAGTTATTTAAACTGTTGTGCATGCTATTACAGAGAATAAATTTTCTGATGTATATTTCAAGTCAAAGAAGGCAATGCATTTATTTCATTTTTCTCCTATCTCTCCATCTTCTCCCCACCCCAACCATGCAGACAGATCCATTTATTTCCATCCTGCATGTGGAATTTTGCCTGCGTTTGTTCATAAGTCCATTCCATTCTGTTTCCTCATTATTTTTAAAATTGTGTATGGAAATTTAAGTGTCAGACAAGGACATGGGAGACCAGGGTTCAAATCCCCACTTGGCCATGAAGCTCACTGAGTGACCTTGGGCCAGTTACTGTCTTTCAGCCTAACCTAACTCACGGAGTGGTTGTAGAGATTAATTTTTTGTCACTTTGAGCTCCTTGGAAAAAAGGTGGGCTATACATGCAATAAGGAGATGCGGGTGGCACTGTGGTCTAAACCACAGAGCCTAGGGCTTGCCGATCGGAAGGTCGGCAGTTCGAATCCCCACAACGGGGTGAGCTCCCGTTGTTCAGTCCCAGCTCCTGCCCACCTAGCAGCCTGAAAGCACGTCAAAGTTCAAGTAGATAAATAGGTACTGCTCCAGCAGGAAAGTAAACGGCATTTCCATGTGCTGCTCTGGTTTGCCAGAAGTGGCTTAGTCATGCTGGCCACATGACCCGGAAACTGCCTGCGGACAAACGCCGGCTTCCTCAGCCTATAGAGCGAGATGAGCGCACAACCCCAGAGTCGTCCGTGACTGGACCGAATGGTCAGGGGTGCCTTTACCTTTACACATGCAATAAATGAACAAACAAAATTATCTGATGCTTGTCTGCTCTCTTACTCATCACATTCTCCCCTATCCCAAATTTTCTCTGGTGGAACCACTCTCTTTCTCTCTCTCTCTCCTGGCGCTATTTATGGTGAGGATTCACAGCTACAAGCAACAATGTAAGATAGCTTCTTCTTCATGACAGCTTGTCCAAAACGGATAACTATGCAACATGTTCCCAGGACTTCAGTTAGCATGCACGACTGTGTTTCAGAAGTAGCTGTTATTAGCAGAACAGCAGGAAGCAGCATTATTAGGCAGAAAAGGAAAGCGTGGAAGTGACCTGGAAATTATAAATAAAAGGCAAGGGGCAAGAATGAGCGACATGGCATCCACATTAGCATCGTTATCTAGATAATGGACACCAAGAACAATGCTTGTTATGTTATGAACTGCAGAGGTTTGCTATCTCTTGCACAGGCAACAGCAGCTTTGCAGACTCTCCATCTGATGATTAATTTGAAGCCACTCCAACAGCAGTGAAAGAAATACATGAAAACAAGCTACTTTAGCTTTTTATCACGTAGGATTGCACATCAATCGGCAGAATTGTGAAGTCCTCCTGACTGCAGCAAAGGCTTCCCAAGTGAAATTAGATCTTATCACAAATAATCCATTGCAGGGTGAGGAGGGAGATATACTTTGAATACAGAGTATCTTTATTCTAAGGTGCAAGTCAATGGCAAACAGGCTCTATATCTGAACATTCAATATCAAATCCCAATCCAAGGTAGATATCCGCAAAGTAATATATAATATGTAGTACCGTAAATGTTAGGCAATTGCCTTACTTTTTTCCCAAGAGGGTTGTTAAATTCACCCCCATCTTTTTAAAACATGTGTTACTATGTGTGATTTTTAATTATCTGATTCAATTAATTATCTTCTGTTGCTGCTGCTGCTGCTGCTGTTTTGTTGTTTCCATGTACATGGCATTTTACAAATATATTTATTTCCAACCTTTCCATTCCACTTTTTATCTGAAGAGCTCAAGGCAGAGGCTACAAAGTTCTCCTGTCTCCTAGACGGAGAGCTACTGACTGGCCCATGGCTATCCAGTGAGCTTTGATGCTGAGTTAGGATTTGAGCCTAAGTCTCCCCAGCCACAAAGAATGAGAAGATTGGGCTGTACACTGAGGACCTTTCCATCTAGAAAATAGAAACAAAGGAAACAATAGAGGCAGGGGAAGGGAGTGGACCAAAGGACAACCCTTTGTTAATGCCCTTCCTGTATTCATGCTCCATCAAATCAGTACACCAAAACTGGTATCAAATTGTATCCCCTGTAGCACAGATGGAGGCCAGTAATGCATATTAGCATTAACTGGATTGGTCAAATACCACAGCAGATTTGATGCCGATTTCCGCTACAGTCCTAACCTCACTTTCCTGGTAGTAAGTCCCACTGTGTTCAATAGGCCTTACCTTTGAATAGACATGGTTAGGGTGCTGCTGTCAGACTGTGGCTAAGTGCACACCATATATTTTAAACTCATGACTTCCTCCAAGGAATCCTCAAAACTATAGGGTGCTGGGAATTGCAGCCCTGTGAGGGGCAAACTACAATTCCCAGGATTCTTGGGGGAAGCATTGCACTTTAAATGTATGGTGTGCACACAGCCCCCAAGCAACCAGTACTTACCTACTGTGAACCCTGCACTGTTTTGTATTAGGTCTGGAGAGCCAGTAAGGTAAATCTGGTTCTCACACGTTCTCCATGGGCCACACTTTCAGAATAAAAATTGTGCCACACTGAATTGTTTATTGACAAGCAAGACACTGAATAACAAAAAGAAAAAACTCTTAGCAGTGCTTTATTTATAACACAGAGCACATCTACTTTACAATATGAACATGGGACATCCAGAAAGTATAAAATAATGCAGCTACATAAGAAAATGAATTTCCCAAAATATGTAGATTGCACTTGCATCTTCCCATTGCGCTTGCCATCCTCTCCTGCCACACCCTTTGAGAACCACTGCAGTCCGTGGTGAAGCTGCTTAACCCTTTCCTTGACAGCCATTTCCCCTTTCAAAACCACCCCTCCTGCTGCTTTTCCAGCCGTGGAAAGAAAAGACAAGGGGATCCTAAAAATGCAGCTGCAGAGTTGGGTTTTGAACATTTTGATTGGAAAACAACAAGCGGAAAGTTCTTTCCTACCGGCTAGGCTCAGGCACAGATTGCAGCCACTTTGCTTCTCCTTGGGTATGTCAGGTCAGTGCAGCATGGCAGCCAAGCCAAGGTTTGGCTTATTGTACTATAATGAAATGTTTAAATATTTCTTTGATTGTCATTGAATCTCCCCACCACACTTGTCATCCTCTCCAGCCATACCAGTGTGGCACACCACGGATCTACAACCTCATGTTAATGATACCAGTGTAAAATTATACAATCTGTTTTATATACTGGATAAAACATCACAGCTAAATTTAATTGATCAAAAAACTGGGCTATAATAAATGTGTCAGAGGCTGATTTTTGGAGGCTTTACAATGGCTGTTTCATGCATAATCACTGTATATCCCCACCAGTGCTTGGCCATTTGGAATATGAACTACTCATGAGGCTGCATTTAGCGCTTGTAGTACACATTAATGTATTATTACAGCTCTTTTCATAGCAGGATGTTGTCATACTGAAATACAATGTGCAGCCAGAGCAAAAGCTGCCAACAGTGATAAAAGGCTCCAGCATTACAACAAGAGCATCAGACAATGTCTGGGGGAACGTAACCATTTTGAGCGACACCGACTGCTGAATGACTAGCTGAAAGCAGTTTTCTGCGTAGGTGTTACTAAATGAAGGAGTGAAGTCTGCAGGGTCCTCCTAGCTCAAAGTTAGCCATTTTGTGAGCGTTGCAATGGGAGGTGTGAAATGTTTTGCAGCCAAATTACTTCCCCTTCTGCTTCTCCTAGCAAGACAAACCCTCAAAAATGACAATTGTCCATTCCATTTTCACACAGACGAAGGGGCCGTGACATAGTCCCAACACCACTGCTAGATGTAAACACACATTCAGACAGTGGCAGTTTGCGACAGTAACTGAGGAGTTAGCAACCTCTACAGCTGTGTTTCTTGGGGGTGGGGGGAGAGGTGGGTGGAATGTCCTTACTGGAGGGCCCTGGAAAGCAGCAGAGGCTATTAGTCTAGAACCATGACGTTGTGCAGCTGCTAAACCAATGCAATAGTGCCGGATTAAACCCTGTGGAGGCCCCATGGCAGTCAAAATCTTAGCCCCCCCCCCCTCACAATTTACCTTGAAACTTCTACTCGGCTACTCGCAAATATTCTACTAGGCTCTGAAGTCGGTGGGAACTCGCAACACACCAACTCACAGAAAGCTTCATATCTGGAGGTTTCTCATGTGCGTGCTCTAACGGGACAGCATTGAACTAAGAAAACTTGATTGTGATTTTCTTTCAATATCAGATCATTATTATTTTGATCCGTTGTCACAGGGCCTCTAAAAGGTTGCTCTCAACTGCATCTCTGGTTGCAACCCATTTACTTGAGCTCACCAAAGGCAATGAGAAAACCAATGCATTTTCCATGAATAGCTTTTCCATTTGGATCTGCTTCTTGGTCATGCTAAAGTGTGACATGGAAGGAAGGGAAAGAAGATCAAACTTGATGATAAACAGAAATGGGAAGGCATTTTGTGTGTGTGTGTGTGTGTGTGTGTGTGTGTGTGAGAGAGAGAGAGAGAGAGAGAGAGAGAGAAATGAAAAGCTCCAAATTGCACAAGTCAATTTGTGAGTAAGTTTTTGTGCGAATTTGTTCTGTCTCTAAATACTACCTCTGTACTTTGTGAGTTGCTCATTCAGAGACCTACTGGAATTTGCCAGGTGTAGACCTAAATGCTTATTTGTAAATGGACTCAATTTCAAAGTTGATGAATTGAAATGGCTTTTAGGAAATAAAATTGCAGATCTGGCTTGACAGGCTATTCTGGGGGAAAAAGCATGACCTCTGTAAGACTCCATTAAGTACTCAACTCCATTTATATTCCAGCTTTAAGTACATGCCAAACAAGGAAGCCAGCATGTTGATGTGGCAGTTTCAGATGGAACTTAAAAGTTCACTTAGAAACTGCACCCTAGCACATACCACAGGGCAGAAAATTACTTTGGTTGTTTACCCTGCTCCAGAGTTACAAGACTAGTTCAATGGAGGCTTGATCGTATTTGCTAAGCCAGAGGGAGGCAGCTACTGGTCTACTCTTTGCTGTGTTGCAGTTTTGCCATTCCAGATAGTAGCTACCAACCCAACAGAGATCAGGAGACACAATGAATGGCCAACAGGACTCTACCTTGACCTGAATCTAAATCCAAAGTAGGATGCTGGAAATATGGCAGCTGGAAAGAGTGCGACCACACAGAGCATTTTCCCGAGCTACACAAAGGACATCTACAACTATGGAAGAGGCAGAGGAAGTTGCCAGAGGAAGGCTGCAGCAAGTGGACTTCATCCACTGCCATGCTGATGGAGGGACACTTCCCAAATAGCTGCACTATCCTCATCAGTGAGGACACCTCCAGCACTCCTCCCCTGTAAGATGCCTCCTTTCCTATCTCCCACTCTTGTATAAATGCCTGAGAGACTGCTGATCTTTATGCCCAGATGGTCCCGATCCCTCTAAGCCAATTCAAGTAACTTTCTCCATCCTTCTCATCCACACACAGAAACCCAATAGCTAAGTTTTCACCTATATTCCCTGGTGTTCAGTTAGCAATTCTTGGCTGTTGTTTTGCATGGGGCTCTAAATTCAGTCACAGCAAAGTATGATGCCACCAAGATTATCCAGGACAAGGCCAGCAGCACCAGTGCCCTCTGCTCCAATACCCACCCAAGTGCATGGATGGTAGTTGATTGAAGAGGGCTTTGATACATAGAGTTGCTGATATTTCTAAATGCAGACCTGGGTATGTTAAAATATAAAATGGATTGTGCAGCTTCATGAGTTTCAGTGGGATTTTACGATTACGTATCTAGTGCTATGTTTCAGTTGCACTCAAACTGAATCCATTTGTCACTTCCAGAGTACCATCTGCTCCTCAGAACAAATGTCATTTTATTGACAGCAGTTGTCACAATGTCTTCACTTACAACCATCTAAAATTACTTCAAATGCATGCATTCTTCTCTGTGTGTTCAAATAAAAATCTACATGCCATGTAAGAAGACTGACCGCCTCCCCTCTAAAATGCCTAGACCTGACTTCCATGTTATTCTAATCACATAACATCTGAATTTTTATCATCTTTGATCTCTGAAAACATGACATTTATTGCACCAAAACATCATTGGAAAGCCTAAATGTATCTTTAAGGCAGGATGGGGCAGAGATCTAGTCAGTGGGTCAGATCCTGAGGTCATCCATACACCATGGGCAACTTCAACAAATGGGTGACACCACCCCACTCTCAATCACCTAGCATCATGATAACATCAGGTGATTCAACTTCAAAGGAAAGAGATGGGAGTGCACTTTATGTACACTCCCAATTCTTTCCTTTCTTGCTTTGCAGATGCAGCTTCAACTCAAAGGAATATCATTTGAATTCAAGCCAGGGATGTAAAGGGATCATTCTTCCTTCGCAACTACAGCTTGAGCCTTGTCTGCAAAAGAATATCCTCCGCATCCCCAGCTTGAATTCAAGTTACATCTACAAAGGAAGTATCTGGAGTGCATATCAGAAAGTCAGTATTTTTTTTAAAAAAAATTGCTGCCCTTTTCTGTTGCCGTCCTAGTTCTTTTTTCGCTGCAGCATGAAATTTCAACAAACTAGTCCTGTCAGTGGATGTCCTCACAAAGAGGTTCGCTAGAGCAACGGTGCTTTCTGCCCTTCTCTCTCCTCCTGCCCTGTGCCTCTGGAAATTGGCTCAGTAGGGTCAGGAGAACCCCAAGGATAGCACTGGGAGGGAGATTATTCAATCTGGCAAGCTGAAAACCTTGTGCTGATGGAACAATGGTAATGGCACTATGCTGAATTCCTCCCATAAACTACAAGGTATGGGGAAAGATCCAATGTAGTACAAGCAAGTGTCTGCTTATGCAGCAAAGGCTTATTATTTTTATTCCCCCTCCAGCCCCTCAAATTTTCTCCATTGACCTTGAGGGGTCAAGAGCAGGTTTTGGGGAGCAGGGTGTGTGGAGGGGGAAGAATATAAACCAGAAGTCCCAATGAGGGCAGACCTCATTGGATGTTACAGATATGTGTTTGAGGCAGGGAAGCAGGAGGTCTGCTAAGACCTTTCTAGCCCCTGAATCCAGCAAGTGTTAAATATATAAGCCAGGCTAGCTTCCTGGTGAAGCAATTGCCTGGGTGATGGGCCATTACGGGGGAAGAAAGGAAAGGGGCTCTGTGTAAGGTGGTAAATGGGTGGGGCCCCTTTCTCAACTTGTGGACAAAGCCAAGGTTGAGAGTTGCAGAGATATGAATCAGAAGAAAAACAGCAAGCTAGGGAGAGAGACAGAGCCAAGGCTGAAGCTGTGGGAGAAACAAGACCCTTTTGGGGGTGTTAATGCAATGAACACCTCCATCGTAGTCTCAAGTGTTTTCCCCCCTTCTATTTCTTTTTTAAAAACAGCACATGAAACATGATCACACATATGTGCAAATAAATCTTATATCATAAAGACATCAGTCTCCACTGTGTCTCATTCTGAAAGAAACGTGAATTCTGTGTAAGTGCCTGGAACCCCTGGAATCTTGCACCATTCAGATTGGGGTGGCATGCAACACTATAAATACCAATCATTTAAAAATATGTATATTAGCTAATTGATAACCTTGTAAGCAAGGAAAAATGTGTGTGGATTGAATGAGAAAGAAATGTGTAAGTGGCAAGAAAGACTATATTTTCGTTCAGATTTCAAATGAGATTCTTTTGAAATCCAATCAGATTTTTTTTAGTAGGGCAGAAATGCTTTCAGCAGCTGTAATTATCACCCTAGCAAACAAAATGCACCAGTGGCAGAAGCCAGGATGAAGCTGATCTGCAGGATGAGAGCTGCTGTCACGTTTCATAATCCCAGTTTCAAAGTTTTTGTCATGAATGACCCCCGGAGGAAATAGGCAGCAAAGATGCATGTGGGTAAGCACATATTCCATGTTCAATAGAAGAGCTTGCACCTTAGAAAAGATTACTGTCTAGTAATCAGGTTCTAATGTGTTAAGTGCCTTAGTAGTAGTGTGAAGGAGGAACACGCTACATTCTCAAACTGACAGACAAGCTTTGTTACTAGAGGGGGTGGAAAACCAAGAGCCCATTCAATGCACATAACAAACAACGAATGTAAAGATTCTGTTAATTTAAAAGACTGCTAATGGAGGAAGACAATAGACTAAATTTCAATTCATTACACAATACGCACTTAGGTCCTCCTCAACTAAACTTATTCTTTGACACCTTTTCCTCAGACGTAGTGACAAATTGGTGCCCCAAATCAGCTATGCAGGTCTTAAAAAGTATTAGAAGGGGACAAATTGAAGTTTCTATAGAGAGAATGGATTTGGCATATGTTTCTAAAAAATGAAGTGAGCTTTATGTCAAGTGGGGATTTGAGCCCTGGTCTCCTGGGTCCTAGTTTGATCCTGTAACCACTACAGTGGTACCTTGGGTTAAGAACTTAATTCATTCTGGAGATCTGTTCTTAACCTGAAACTGTTCTTAGCCTGAAGCCCCACTTTAGCTAACGGGGCCTCCTGCTGCCACTGCGCCGCTGATGCACAATTTCTGTTCTCATCCTGAAGCAAAGTTCTTAACCCGAGGTAATATTTCTGGGTTAGCGGAGTCTGTAACCTGAAGCGTATGTAACCTGAAGCGTATGTAACCCGAGGTACTGCTGTATAGCACATTGATTCCCCTTCCCATGTGCCATCACCCTGTTCCTGAATGCCATCTCTTTCTTTTTGTAAAAGGAACATGAAACATGACCACACATTTCTTATACCATCCAGTTTGGTCCTGGAAGCAAGCAAACCCCTTCCATAGCGGTCAGGAAGTCATACTTCGCTAGGCACAAGCAGTGTGAGAAAAATGCCAACTGGATAGTTCTGTATTTAAATTTTCAGCCAGTCTCTATTTATATACTGTTCAGAATGTGCTGAAATAAAAACTAAACAAAACCAGGCAGAAAATGCAAGATCTGAGTCACAAATGACATTAGTTAAATGTCAGAAATCTGAAACAGCTATGATATGCCTACTAGCTGTTGGCTCAATACTGAAGTGTGCCTAATATATAAATGTGGTGTTGTCTGCAAATATCATTCAGTGCCAACCAGCCTTAAAGCTGTCTCAGACTGACCAACGTATTGCCCCCCCCCCTTTGCATTTCCTGCCTGCTTCAGTGCCTGCCATCCTCAAGTACAGAACACAGAGCCGCAGGACAATGTTGAGATCAGACAGAAGAGATGGCTGAGTGAATATCCATTAGATCCAATCCTTCACTGCCCTAAAGTTTACCTGCATCATCGGCTCCAAAGTTACACACATGCTACTCCGTCCAAAATGGAAAGGAGTCTTGATAATGGTACCAACTGATGATGAATAAAGAAGCACAGAGGTACAAAGAAACATTGTCACAGCACAGTACTACCATAGTCATTAACTGCACCAGGGCAATAAAGACTGGGCACCAGCCCTGAAAGGCAGGCTGCATGCCATGCTCTCTCTCTCTCTCTCTCTCTTGCCATCACCCTCCTCACTAATCTTACTTCTGAGTAGGAGGGAATCTTAGCGACTGTGAGTTTAACCTGGGGGGGGGGGGGGAGTTTGCTGTTAAGTAGCAGTTAATGGGATAGAGTAGATCCACCCTCCCAAAATAGGAATCAAAGCTCCAATTGCAGTCAGGGATGGGTGAATCTGTCAATTTTCGTTTCTCTCCGTTTCTCGCTTTTATTAACCGTAAGCTCAGATCACCACATGTCCACATCAGTTCACAATTTCCATCAGCATTTTAGTATGATTTTCTCTCAATACATATATTTTTGCAAAGCAAATTTCCCTAACAGAATGCATTTCTTGTAGGTTATGTTTCACTAATATATGCATTTTTAATGCTCACTTAATCCCAGTGTATGCCTTTTTGCATACATTTCTTGGGCAGAGAACTCTGCTGCAAAATTCAGAGGTGTGCAAATTTCAAAGGATGGGTTGATTTCGGTTCACATGCTGTTCAGAAAAGTGCAAATTAGGTAGGTTCACCTTTCATTATGGACTGAATCAAAGTTCTCCCCCATCCCTATCTGGATGGTGCTGGAGAAGGCAGGGTGGTGGTGAGGCTAGACCTGTGCAGAGGCACCAGTGGAGCCAATCCAGCACCTATACAGCCCCAGCCTTTCCGCTGCCCTGCCCTGCCTTGCCCCACCCCTGGGCCAGATGGCCAACTGGAGGGATGCCACTGTCAGGATGGGGCTCCACAGCTCTCCCCCACCACACCAGCTACTGCTGTCACTGTTCCCTAGCATTGTTCGCTGCAAAAAAGAAATCACTTATACAGAGACAACCAGCCTGTGTTTCCTCCTTCCTTTCCCTGCATCTGGGGGGGGGGGGGCAGGTGCAGCCAAAGTGACCAAGTGATCAAGGATGTGGGAGATTGCTCCTTAGGGTCTTAACACAGGCTGCCAACTCCATAAACCAACTTAGAAAGACTTTATTAAACTTATAGGGAAATGAGGATTGGATATAAAAATCAAGGTGGCTCCACATTTGTGGGATGTTCCCCCTCAGGGAGGCTCACCTGCCACCTTCATTACGTATCTTTAGATGTCAGGCATAAATGATTCTCTATAACCAGACCTTCAGCTGATTAGTCAATTGTTACTATGTGGTGTACGTTTGTGTTCTTATATTGTAAACTGCCCTGTGATGCTCAGGTGAAGGGCAGTATAAAAAATTGATTATTAATAGTGTTTGTCACAGCTTAAATGAAATCACTACTTAAGTGGTAATCAGCACAGGTACCCCCTCCCCCTCCCACAGAGATTCAAGTGAGGACCACTGAAGACAGCAACACAGCAAAATCACCCCATCTTTATGCTAGCGCTGTGCTGATATTTTCAGTTGATCTGTTTGGGGCCATTTGCAGGGGAGGATGGAAAGGAGAAATGCACCCAAAGAGGGTGGGAGGCAAGGGGAGAGAGTTTAATGGTGGTGGCAGCTTTCACTTAAAAAGGTAAAGGGACCCCTGACCATTAGGTCCAGTCGTGGCCGACTCTGGGGTTGCTGCACTCACCTCGCTTTATTGGCCGAGGGAGCTGGCGTACAGCTTCCGGGTCATGTGGCCAGCATGACTAAGCTGCTTCTAGTGAACCAGAGCAGCACATGGAAACGCCGTTTACCTTCCCGCCGGAGCGGTACCTATTTATCTACTTGCACTTTGTGCTTTCAAACTGCTAGGTTGGCAGAAGCAGGAACCGAGCAACGGGAGCTCACCCCGTCGTGGGGATTCGAACTGCTGACCTTCTGATCAGCAAGTCCTAGGCTCTGTGGTTTAACCCACAGCACCCCCGCATCCCTAGCTTTCACTTTGTTACCCTTTAAATAAGGTAGTGAAGAGAATTTAAGTGGGGAGGGGGAATCAGGCCAGATAACCACTCTCATTTTGCACTCATGATCCAAGATGGTGTGATCTTCAAAACAGAAAGAATTCTCTCTAGAGACTGCATTGCTTCCACCATGTTCTCTGCATTGAGACCCTGTACCAGGCATAGGCAAACTCCGGCCCTCCAGATGTTTGGGACTACAATTCCCATCATCCCTAGCTAACAGGACCAGTGGTCAGGGATGATGGGAACTATAGTCCCAAACATCTGGAGGGCCAGAGTTTGCCTACGCCTGCCCTACACCATCAAAGCTTCCAATGCCTACACGTAATGTCATGAAAACCAATAAAAGCCATAGCTCCCAGAAATCATTATGATGAAGCCTGCAGTCCTCAGATACAGAAAACAAACCCTTCCGATATGTTTAACCGAAGTATTTAATGTAAACAACATTTAATAAAAACATGTTACCTCTATGTGCATCAGGGATCCCTCTCCTAATTAACACAGGATGCCTTTCATCTACAAAATGCTATGCAAACAGTCATTAGGCTTCAGGTTACCCCGGAAGAGGTAAACGAGACTCCAATGGTTGACATGATTAAATTGCCCAAGCTCTACCCCAGTAGTACTTATCCAGGTGTAAAAATGGTATTCATCTCAGTAAATCAGCCTCCATAATATTCAAGTTAAATGTCAATGCAGAGCCAGATGAAAAGCCCATTGAATTAAAGTAAGAAGAATATGAGCATTTAACTTGAAGAAAAAATGGGATCATTATGAGAAGGTTCTGTACCTTTAAAACAGATAAAATGGAATTTTTTTAAAGGATCTTTCCTGCGTGCCTTAATTCTTTACCATATGGTGCATGCATGTGACCTGATCCAAGTATGCATGGCTTGCCTCACTCATTGAGCTACCTGCTCAGTGGCTCCTTTTAGTACTTTGTTCTTTCTTACTATGGCAGAACTGTAGTCTGGAAGCATGGGGTTTGATGCATGTTATATCTCATACGGATGGTATGCTTGGTGGCTGGGACATGTAATGACATGGAAAAGGTCCATGTCAGCTTTTTTGTTGGAGTCTGTCCCAGATCTGTGTGAAAACTCTTCTCAGGTACCAGAATCTTTGATTTCAAGAGCTGGTAACGCTACTGTTGGCCTTCATGCACCACTAGCCAGCCAGAACTAAGCTTCTGTGATCATAGTTTGACTCAACTTGCCAACTAGGTGGGTTATGACCTATGCCCCTTCGATGTCCTTATTTTGGGGGGGGGGGTGTCATCCCCCAGAATGGCTGAAGAAACCCAGTCAGATGGACGGCATATAAATAAAATACAACAGCAATCGGACAATAAACAAAGCAGTATTTTGTTCTTAACAATTCTTCTGCATTTTTACATATACTCCCTGCCCCTGGCGTTTTCCGTTTTTGTTTTTGGTCTTTGAATCCAGATCTTTGGGGGGGGGGACTCAAATATTACTTCCTCCTCAGCCCTCTCCTTCCTCAAGTAGTAACTGTTGGTCTCATGCCCACAGGCTCCTCATCCTTGCACTTTTAATTATCCCCTTCATGCTTATAGTATAGTATTCTCCAGTGCTATGGAGCTACTGCAGTTACATGCTGTTACGGGGAGGACTAGTGAAACTTTTTGCTCCAGGTTCCACCCCCACCCCCAGTAAATCTAGCCTGGGTGCACTTTTATTTATGCCCTGTACCAAATCTGTGTGACAATGGTAAGTGTGTTATCATGTCCACCCTGAAACAATTGGTTCAATAGTATCGGGAAAATATTTAATACTAAAATTGAAAAGCATTCATCTTAGCCAGTATTTTGTGTCAATAAGGCCCACAGGGTAATTATGTGTTCTATTTTTTAAAAAAACTTTGCTTTCGGGGAAGCCTAACTTGCTTGAGCAACACTCCTTGTCTGATCAATATTAAAAACACAAACAAAACTGGCTTCCAGCTATGGAAAGGTATCATTTTAAAATGCATACATATCAAGAAAACCTGTGGTAATCAATGGGCCACAGAATAAAGCTTGATTTCAGTTAAGTCTTATACGTATTACATATAAGAAACACCATACTGTTGCATGCTACCCCAATCTCCAGGCGGTGCCAGATTCCAGGAGTTCCAGGCACTTACCCAGGGTTTGGTTTCCTTGGAATGAGGTATAATGGGGACCGAGATGTCTCTATAATATGTGGTTTATTTACACACACACACACACACACACACACACAGACACAAAATCTGAATTTACAGCATTAACACTTCAAGGGGGCCTTGAGTCCCCCATAGCCACAACCTTGGATTGAAACAGAAATCAAACATTGCTCTGTCTCTTTCCAGTTGCTGCTTTGCTTCTAGCTCACATCGCTCCACTCTGGCCTTTTGTCTTTCTAACTACCTGTGAGTTGAGGAACTATGGTACTTGTACCATCTCGCACAGAACCCCTTCCTTTGTGCTCCCATTATCTCAGCAGGAAGTCAGCTTGGCTATTCTAGGAACTAGAAGGGAGCCCAGGCATTCAGCCTAACCATCCCCCCCCACACAAAAAAAATCTCATAACAATACTAAATCAGTGAATAACTTAAAAGAAAAACTCCTCAAGTATCACTCAAAAGATTGAATCATCCAGAACTTTAGCACTGTTTAATTATTCCTAAGGGCTTTTAAATAAATCAACCTTGTGTTAATTATATTTTCTGAACTTGACTCAAAATCTTTTCAGCAGTGGATCATTAAGGAAACTTGGCTTCATGGAATAACGGAACACTAAAGCAAAGGTGGATTTAAGGGAGTGTGACCACTTCGGTCGCACTAGGCAGAGAATCTCAGAAGCGCTGCCCTGTTAGCCACTTTAGTTGTGAAGCTGTAGAGGACATCTAAAATTGTGTGAGATTCTGCAGAGCATGCAAGATATCACGCAATCTCACACAAAATTGGCACTAATGTTAGAGCCACTTCTTTACCAGCAGCAGAGCCTTCAGGATGGGCAGAGAAGTGGCAGCAGGTAAGATGGCAGTGCCAGCAGCAGAGCAGGCCAAGGCGACACATCCTGTTTCACCTCAAGCAGCAAATTGGGACACCCTGCCCTGATAAAGATGGATGTGTGTGTTATATGCTTGGAAAGCTAACTAGAATCTGTATGCTACCATCATAACTAACATGATTTTTCAGACCTTCCTAAACTTTGACAGGCAATGCTTTATAATCCTCTAGCAAAATGCCTCTGAAATAGAAGTGTGCGCACACACCATTGGCCCCTAGCGCTATTAGATGTCACAACAACAAGTAGATATGCACGCAACCATCACAGCATCAACAGTGATTCAGTTGACAAGCACCCACACACATAAGCCAAGCTAGGGAAGGAAGACAAGAAAGATTAAGGAGCTGCATTGCATCAGGTCAGACCACTGATCCATCTAGCCCACTGTTATCTACTTTGATTGGAAGTGTCTCTCCAAGTTCTCACTCCTTCCATCACCTGTTATACGATCCTGTTGTCTGGAGTTACCAGGGATTGAACTTGGGAACTTCTGTATCAAAAATATGTGCCCTATTACTGAGCCAGGGTCCATCCCCAAATCAAGTAACTGCTTTCTTCAGAGGAGATTTCTTAGGGAAGCTCTATTTCAGTGGACAATCACTAGGCCTTTATTAACTGGCTACCTAGGGTGTGTGTGTGTGGTTTTGTTTTTTGTTTTAGAGAAATGAGAGGTATAAGTACTCCAACCTGAATAATTCCAACGTGAAACTGCAATTCTCATCAGCCCAAGTGAGCATGGTCAGTGGTAAGCGATGGTAAAGAGTCCAAAACCAATATGTTCCTTTTGTAGCATGCAACTTGGTGGTGGTATTTTAAGTCATAAGATGTGCAGGGCACCCATGCATAATGAGGAAAATAAAATACAGTCAACATATTACCTTGTTTAAACAAAGGCAACCAATATACAGATAGCCAATTTATAGCAGCAGAAAAGAAAGAAATGTAAGTTGGCTAAACCTATTAGCAGGGCAGGAAAATTTTTGATTGCATTTTGTATAAGGAGATACATTTTCATCACGCCTAGAAAGCACCTATAAACCTGTAAAGTTTCAAGCAGCAGCATGACTGTGAAAGGATTGTCTCTTCCATCAGAGACTACTGGCAAAATCAAGCTTGGTTCAGATAGACTTACCCCCAAGAGCCTCCTTGGCTAGTTCTGCCTTTAGTATGAAAATACAGTTTCATACTAACATGGAAAGTAGGCTGGAGACTGGGGGGAAAGGTGGCCTCCCACCACCTCCAAGATGGATCAGCTGATGCTGTGCAATTCATAATGGGGGATCCAGATGGTCCCCCTCAAACGTGCCATGGGACTGTGGAGGTTATAGAGTTACACATGTAGAACTCCACACAATGAAAGATCCTGGATAATCAGGACCTCTCATACACACATGGTGGGTGGAGCTCTATGCACATAGATCAATATGAGTGTAGAGTCCATCCCTTTTCAAGTGCACTGAACACACGGTTAGTGAAGGGTGGGGGGCATTGGGCATGGTGGCAGCAGGTGACAGTTGCCCACGCAGCTTCATGACCTCTATATGTAACATTTGAGTGTCCGGGGGTGGTAGGAGTCAGGCATTTGAATCTCCCAATAGTGACTACAAAAAGCAGAATTTAGGAAGAACCAATCTGTGCATCTCATTTTGGAACACATGGAGGAAAATGCTTCCCGTCTCCCACACAAACAGGGTTCTCAAGAGGGAGTCCCATTGCAACCGAATACTCTATGCATTAAACATTAAGTAAAACATAACATTTCCTCACCAGAGCAATTTCTTCAGATTTTGTTTTACTCCTTTGGAAACGACTTCACTTCCACTATACGCACCCACACACTTCCATTATTACTATTATTATTGGCATAATCATGGCTTGTTTGCACAGCTTTCACTTAACTTGCATTTTATGATGGGAGTGACTGTTCCTCTGTGTCTGCAGGCACTAAGGGGATCTATGCTTACCTGTGCACACAACTGCATAGACTGTCACATTATGTGCAGATGACTTTTTTTTTTTCCATCATCCACGTTTCCATAAATAACCTTGCACATTAAACATATTTGTATCTTCTACAAATGAATTCTCACATGAATAAATACCCAGGGTGGGGGAGAGAACTGTGCTTAGCCAGTGATGCGCTCAGAATTGGTGTGGGTTATTTCTTACATCCAAATGGGTGTGCACAGGACTGCAGCCAGAATTAACCCTCACCTGCCCCTGGAGCTTATTTCTCACACTGGTTTTCATAGTAAAGACAGGTATTGCCAAGCTTTTTAGGTTGCAGGAGCGGTCAGATTTTTGAGTAAGAGCTGTGGGCACTGGACAGAAGTCAGATCCCAAACAAAACTCATAATTAATCTGAGTTTAGAAAAGTACACAGAGCTAAAAGAAGTGGGAAAGAGCATCATCACCCTTATAAATACCTCCTTCAGCTCAATGTACTTTTCAAGGGGGGAGGAAAGTGACTACACTTCCCAGCTCATGATAAAGGGGGCACTGAATGTAGAGGTGCTCAGAGACTTTGTAGGTAGTGAAGGCTTCAGGGGCACTATTGTGCCCGTCACAGGGGCTACATTGGCAACCCCTGGGAAAACCATTAGAAACCAGACATGTGAACATACAGATAAAAAGAAAGATTTTTAAAAATGCAAGGGGGGAATTCATCTTGCATGTAGTTGCATGTACATTTCATATACATCATACCTTTAAGAGATCAATTACATTATTTTTCTCTCCCTCACACATAAAAGTTACATTCTTTCACATGACATTAAAGAGAATTTGTCCTAAAAACACCTGATTAACATCATCAAGGAATCCAGCCGGAACAAATCTCATGACCTAACCCACAGCTAAGGGAAAGAAGTCACCCTTAAATGTAATGTTTAGTGCCAGATGTGTGTCCCCCTCCAAATATAATTATGCAACAAGTGTATGAGATCAGCATTGAGTCGCTTAGCAGAACAAGGGCTCAGCCAGAAATGAAAGGAATAAATGGGCAAAAACCTCACTGCATCAGAACACCTCTGATGTGACCCCAGCTCATTTGCACATATCACCCCACACTCTAGGTTTCCACTATGTACAGTGAAGAATTAAAGTAGCCACTAAAAATACAGGGCAGTTGGCCCTTTGCAGTAGTAATTACTATTCCTGATCACATTGTTAAGCAGATCTCTGCAGAACACCATTTACAGAATTCATACCATACCAAATTATGAAAACACAGGAGAGGGGTTTCATATTGAGATGCATAGCAAAACCAGGAATTTAGAAGCATGCATCCAGAGGTTTGTTTTCAGAATGTAACCATGTGTGTATTTTTAAAATATTCCCAGCAAAAACACCAATAGATTATTCGGATGATCCTATAAAATGCCATTTTTAGGAACATACATTCAGCTGTCTGCAAACCAGAGGCACAGTTCCAGTGAGAGGAAGGGGGGATTATCCTGTGCTTTCTGATAACAGCTGAGTCAGATTCAGATCAATTTTTGTTTCTGGAAAAATCACACCTGATCTGACACTGTACATGTCAGGATTTAGCGTGAAACAAATGTTTCAAAGATGAAATATAAGCTGCTTGCAATTACGATCTACAGCAGAAATAAAAATAGTATTTCTATCAGTGCAAACCGACTGGATGTTGTTCTCCTAATGCTTCTGTTAAAAAGGGCTAGCACCACACAGACCAAGGCAGAGATCACAACCAGTTAGTATCATGGTGATCTTCGTAAGCTAGATATCCTTTAACACACATCTTAGTCGCCGCCACATCTCTCCCCTTTGCACAAATACTTGGATTGGCATGTCTCTCCCAACAGCCCTGCCTGAAACACATTTCCGCGGAAGCAAGTCCCCGTGACTTCGTTGTGTTTACTTCCGCATAATGCGATTAGAAGCAGGGTGCCTAACAGGTGTTAAAAGACTCAAAGAAAGGCACAGGTATATAGAAGTCTATGGCACACTCTTATGGGAAAACACAATGGCTCACTCCCAAGTCCACCTGCAAATAATTGGGGCTTGGTGTTTGGCAGACGAACAGCTCAGAGCTAACGATCACTGTGGGGCTGTCCAGACTGACGGATGGAGGCGTAGCGTTTTGAATTAAGGAGTCGTGCATTATATTATAGGACAGCACTTCTTAAATAACCTTTAAAAGGGGGTGAGGTTGGGGTCAGAAACTTTTAATTCTGCACAGCAATAAGATCCTATAGCCCTAGTTCAGCAGCTCGGAGATCGATCCCCTCTTTGATTTAACTTAATTCAATATACATTACGGGTTTTCCAGTCACACAGTTCGGAAGGAGTTCCCATCACCTTCCTTGAGAACACCCAGGAGCTCAGCCTCATTAATCTCCCATCGCCGCCACCAACCTCGAAGACGAACGCAAACAAAACAAAAAAACACACACACCCTCGGCTCGCTTTTGCTAATTCACTTCGGGCTGCAAGCACCAATCGATCGGAAAGTGCATTATTAAATTAAAAGTTTGCGCCGTTGAGTAATGGCTATAGGGTTAAAAGGCCCGCCACGTTCCTCAGCTGCGTGCCCGCCCCCGGCCGCCCCAAACAATGCCTGGATCAGTCTATTATGCCCCGGAATGGACGTGCCCACCGGGCCGGGGTCGGGGCTTGGCCTGCGGTCAAACGCCGCTTCCGAGCCCCACGCCTCCCCAGCCGAGCGGTTGCTCGCTCGCTCGCTCGCTCCCCCTGCGCAAGGTGCGGAGTCCCCTCCAGAGGCCACGCCGCCCACCCGAGCAAAAGCGCGAAGCCGGCGCAGGGGCAGCCCGTCTCTGCGGGAGGCAGGAAAGGCTCGGCACGTTCCCAGCCGCCCGGAGTTTTCAAGCGGGGCTGCCTTCTTCTAACGAGGTGGGATCTGGACAGGAGAAAAGGAAGGTGCGCGCGCGCGCGTTCGGTTTCCAGAAACGGATCTAGAATGCGCCCCCCAAAACGCAGACCTCTCCTTCCTCGGCTCACCCACTTTCCTCGCCTCCCAGTCTGAGAGAAGAAGTCCGACGCGAGAAAAGCCGCCTGCACTCACCGGAGCTATGCACTCCCCGCCCCGCTGTGCCAAGCCATGGGCGTCGAGGGCAGCCAGCAAGTCCCAGCTGGGGTTAAATCCTCGGCCGCATCCGCCGCTTGCAACAATCCCCACCGAATCTCTCCTTCCTCCTGCTCAGGTGCCCAGAAACTCCGCGCGCGCTGTCTCCTCAGGCGCCCGCCCGTGCCCGGTTACTATTCCATCCGCTTCCACGGCGCTTATCGAGCTGCTGCTGCTGCTGCAAGAGGCTGCGTTTCTCCACTTGCGTGCCGCACCTCGCCGCTCCAAGCGGAGCGCATAGCGCCGCCTGGCTGCCGCGCGCCAGAACCGCGGCGTCCAGAAAGCTCGGCACGGTGCTGGGCCCTCCCGCCTTTTTAAAACACACCTCAGCTGAGCGGAAGGGGAGCGCGCGGCTTGCTCGCGGGCGCGTGCCGTTGTAGGCGCCGGCAGCCAATAGGGGAGGGGAGCGCCGGCCCGCCCGCCTTCCTGCGCGGGCAGGTGCAGGCCGCGCAAGGCGGTGGCTTACAAGCTCCAGCTCCGGCCCGCCGCCCTCTTTTGCCCCATTTGCGGGTTTTCAGTGGTTCGCGCCTTTAGGACAGGCGCTGATTGGCTGCCTCACAAAAACCCCGTCTCGGTCATGTGGAAGGAGAAGGCGACGGTGCCCTAAGCCTGGGGGCAGCTGCTGTTTTCTTCTGCTGGGCTGGGGGCAGAAGAGCGGGAAAGGGTCATGTTGCCCAGGACACATTTCTCGTTGCACCCCCAAGGGTGACACATGTAGGAGCTCTGCAATAAACAGCACTCATTTTGAACGTAGAGGGTTTACAGGCAGTCAGGAACTAGCCAGACTCAGAACTCCTTAGCTGCTCGGCCTCTCTAGCTCTGTAAAGAGGACTGAAGTGATGGTGTTTATTATGCATAATTTGAGTCGGCATGAATAAGCCGCCTTGGGAAACTGGTGAGACAATATATAGGCCTACTGCCAGAAATTCTGTGGTGAGGCCCTTCAGTTATACAATATACGCAAATATGGGTAGCCAGACGGGGAGAGTTCTTTAATTTCTTTCAAATTAATAGATATACAATTTAATTGAATAAAATGATGAAGCACCGGCCATCCCAATGCCTTTACACTTGTCGGTAACACACTGCGAAGTGGCAGCAGGTTTAGTTCTTAGTGAGCAGTGAACCTGCGAACTATGTCTGAAGACCAGGGATATGCCATTGGGTTTCATTCTCCTTCTTCCCCTATTTTGGACAGATTCTTCTTTCCCAGTTGCCATAAGTGTAGTTTGTGATGACAAAAATTGTTGTTAGTTTGCCTCCCATATCTGATCTGGTTTGAAATTGCCTCCAAATTTTGCATGCCTATTTGGGAATATGGAATTGGCACATGAGAGGGAAGAAGGAAGCACTTTTTTTTTATGCCGTGCAAAATGTGGCCAGTTGCACCCAGGCACAAACTGATGTGAAGCTCTGGTCTTGGAAATGAACCCACAAGGCAGCTTGTGCTGATGCTACAGAAATCTCCCTATGTCACTGCTCCCCTGCCCATACACCAGTACAAACCCCCCTGTCTATGGTTTGCTACACTGGACAGCAGCCAAGGCACACAATGTGCTGCTGCACATGGACTATACATCACCACCTGCATTCAGTTTTATATGGCATCCATCCATGCTGCTCGTCTGAAGCAAGATCCATCTGGCTGCTTCACTGTTTGATGCCTGCATTGCAATTAGCACCTTCATCACAAGACCCAGGAGCACTGGCACTTGTTTTTCTTTTCCTTTCTAAATAGCAGTTTCCACCCTTGAAACTACAGAGCATCATGTTAATATTTTCTAGCTGCTTTATACAAATATGGAAGGCTTGATCTCATAGCTAAAATGCCCACAGGTGCTGTTCCTTAAGCATCTCAGGTGGCCCAGGTATTGCTTGGTTTGTTCACCTTACCTGTCTACTGGGCTACAGGGTTGCCTTCTGCCTCTGTGTAAGGTTTGCTCTGCAGTGTCAGGGAAGGAGGCGGAAGCAAGTTCCTGGCTCTTGTGATGCAGGATGTGCTAATTGCAATGCAAGCATCAAACTGTGAAGCAAAGGCTTCGTAACAGCATGATTCTCCATCAAGGATTTTGACAGCAAATCCACCACTGGGGGATTGCTTTTCCCTTTTTGGAATACATTTTTAAATATATGTGCAATTACGTTTCTATTTGCTATGGCAACTTACCCATCCAGCAATTTGTGTTGTGCTCTCATTGGGAAAGGGTTCTGCATTTGGCCCCTTATTTTGTGGCTATGGCTGAAGAAGGAAGAGTGAGCTACATTTAACAGTTGCTTGCAAAAGGATTTACTAATTTTTAGTTGAAAACAGCTCTCCTGTAAATTGATCCTTGGCTATTCAGATGGTTTCCTGAAGTATCAGTACCATTTGCCCCTAATGCCCCCAGAATACGTGACAGAGCTCGCTTCTTGCAAAACCCAGATGAAATAGCCTTATGCATTAGCTCTGGGAATCTAGTCCTGATGTTATGCTCTGTTGCCTTTTCTACAATAGAGCACAGCACTGGGTTGATAGAGAGCCACAAGGGATTACATAGAGGAAAGCACTGAAATGCTGAGAGAAACAGTTGAGTCAACTGGATGATAAATGAAAGGCAGACTCTCATTACAAAGGGAGGCAACTGTACTTGTTTTTGGAACTTTGTATACTTTGTTAATGCTCCTGTAGCCTCTTTCTTAAGAGCAGTAGAAGAAAATATTTGGCAACTGGTCAGTGTAAGAAACAGCAGATCTAGTCAAATGAACAAAGATAATCAGCAAACAGAGAAAAATGACAAGAAAAGGCTAGAAAACTTCTAGAAAAGGAGGAAAGGAAATACTGGGTGCATGGAGAGAAATTACAAGAAAGATTGCACTTAAATGCCAGTTTTTAACTATGAGTGAAGTTCTAAGTTAAAGGACACAATGTGTGATTGCAAGGGTGACCTCATGTAACCGTGATAAAAGTCAGAAAAGTCCCCTACAAACAAAAGTAGAATTTGTTGATGACAAATGTATTGACGGGGTCCCTGGACCAGTTGTGGTCTTTTTAATTGCAGACTATTTTTATACTTAATTCCAATGTCCCCTTATCTGGGATGAATCTCATCTTCACAGAGCAGTTTCTATTTTCTCTCTGGACTTGAACAATGGTGCAGTTGAGAAGGATGAAATAACGAGCTGCTTTTCAGGCCATTCAACAAAAGTCTTCAGTTAGGATCGCTACAAGAAATTCAGACCACAGCTCAGAGGGCTTGTATCGCCTAAGAATTTTACTCCAGCCCAAAGCTTCTGTGGAAATAATCTGCTCATGATGACCACCAGCTGGAATTCATGGGATGTGATTCATTGAAGTTGAACATTATAATACAGAATAGGACTTTAGTGCTTCTGGCTGGACAAAACAGCTCCAGCCTGGGATCTGTGCAGAAGATAAACAGCACTAAGATTAGTTCCAAAAAAGTGAGAGCTGGACCATAAAGAAGGCTGATCGCTGAAGAATTGATGCTTTTGAATTATGGTGCTGGAGGAGACTGTTGAGAGTCCCATGCACTGCAAGACGATCAACGTATCCATTCTTAAGGAAATCAGCCCTGAGCGCTCAGTGGAAGGACAGATCCTGAAGCTGAGGCTCCAATACTTTGGCCACCTCATGAGAAGAGAAGACTCCCTGGAAAAGACCCTGATGTTGGGAAAGATTGAGGGTACAAGGAGACCAGACTCCATGGACCAGAGCATGCCAGGCACTCCTGTCTTCCACTGCCTCCCGCAGTTTGGTCAAACTCATGTTCGTAGCTTCGAGAACACTGTCCAACCATCTCGTCCTCTGTTGTCCCCTTCTCCTTGTAACCTCAATCTTTCCCAACATCAGGGTCTTTTCCAGGGAGTCTTCTCTTTTCATGAGGTGGCCAAAGTATTGGAGTCTCAGCTTCAGGATCTGTCCTATAGTGTATAATGAGTTGGTATCACATTTTTTAAAGCATGTGGAATGGACTTATTCTTGATTGCTTTGTTTATCGGTGAACCACATCTTTGTTGGTAAAAACTTTGGTTTGAGATTTATCACGTGGGAGTATTTATCATTGTTTGAATAAAATCAGACAAATCTGTGGAACATCCAAACTTTGGCTCATCAGTAGTATGAATATTTCTGTTTCCTCTGTTCTGCAGATGGTAGCAAAGTGATAGTAACAAGTGTATCACTAATTATGCAATTTGAATGGGAGTGATAAGGCAGAACAGATTTCTTTACACTAGTAATCTAATTTGCTGATAAGAAACTTCAATGAAGCTGCTAATTGGAGATCCTGTTAAGCAGGACATCAGCCATCATTAAATGTTCTGTTTAAACATTCATTTTTGCACTGGTTAGGTATAAACCCTTTTGCTGCAACAATTATGTCCTTGGAGGAAACAAGATTAATTTCCAAATAAGAGAGGAAAAATTTGCTTTGGAATTGGCTTCTGAGGGCAGATTTCACATGAAACCTTTCCTACACAGATGACCAGAGGGGGGTGTGCCTGTGTGTGTGTGTGTGTAGCAGAGAAGTGTGATGAGTTCTGCATGTAGTATGTGACAGCTGTTTATTGAGTTTCAATAACTCATATTACTGAGCTGATTGTTGATGGTGCTTTTATAAGGTTAATATAGATGCAGATATTTTGATTTGATTTTTTAAAAAAGTGTTGTAATTATTGAAAATGTTAACACTATATTAGGAACATATTGCTACAGAATTCTTATTTGGTTATTTTTATGTATTGCTGTTTATTTGTCTACTGCATATATTGTGAGTATCCTTGAACACGATTTCTTGGCAAAAAGGTAGCAGAAACACTAGATATTTAGAGGTACTAGATAGTGGTGTTCAGTAATATTTAGCAGTTGTGTTCTCACAAAACAAGAGCATTTTTAACTGATAAAAATATCAGTAGGGTTTTAATGTATTTTTTGTAAATCATACACCGGTGAGACATGTGATGTCAACATGAGGATTTTACATAAGACATCTCTAGCAAAATGAGAGAGTGAAAAAACTAACCAAGCCAAGATACTTTATCAATAAATAGTCAAGGAGTAAAAAGAGTTCCTTACATTAGCTTAGGTAAAAGAAATGATTGTAAAAATGTAGAAGAAATTGGTTATGGAAGAAACATTCATATATTTTTTCTTTCTGCAGAAAAATAAATATTCTAATAAGAATAAGCACATATTCATTCAATTTGTTGTCCTGAAGTCAACCTATACTAAACTGCAAATGAAATAGATTTTTATTTAGAGGAGTACTGAAGGGAAGTAAATAATCCATTAGAAGGATTTTTTTTTTTTATCTTCAAGAGCAAGGAGAAAAATAATTACAAAGTTCAGCCAGTTCCTCTAACAGAAGCTGTATCTGGGATGACCAGAAAGGGTATCTGTCAAAAGTATCTAGCAGTAAACAAGGCACCATGTACAAATTCTGTTTTGTCAACTGCAGTCCCAAGAGTGCCTGAGATTCTAAGTGAATGACGAACATTCCACTAAGAAAGAATGTCTTGTTAGTCAAGCTCCAGAGAACTTGTTATTTTGATTTGTTGGCATTAAATCTTGTGGTGTGATTCTGTCTGAGTGAGCAAGCAAGAGAAAGAAGGGGGTATGGTGGGCTATCTTCCATTCAAAGGGAAGATAGTTCAAATTATGTAAACATGGAGTTGTATTCAAATAGGTTCTACTCAGAGTAAACTCGGGGGAAATAATTGAACTTAGTCAGCTATGGCCATTAATGTCAGTGGGTCTGCTGTAATATTGGATACATTCCATGATATGAGATATTCTGAAGCCCAACTTTTTAAAAATGTGCCTATGATTAGTAGTTCCTCCACAATCTAGATTTGCAATATTTCAAAAAGTAAAAACCAGGACATCCAAAAAGTTGTTGAACTCGGAAATTCCCCACAGACGTCCATTCCACCTTTGAAATCCTGGTATTGTCCAGGAAAATCCGGGAATATGGCAGCCCTACAATAACACAAAGGAAAAGATACAATTTTTAGTGATCATTTAGGTCTATAATGGCGGAATGCTTATTTTCCTTCACTTCTTTTAACTCTGTGTGGTTGAGGCACAAGTCAGCCACCTGTCAACAAGGGACAAGGGGTCCTTTGTATTGTGTTAGGCCTCTCCAAAATCAGGCATTAAGGGTGTTCAGCCCTTTCCTTCCCTGTACAAAGCATGGTCTTTTTCTGTCTTCCTGTAGTATTGTTTTCTGTCCCAAGAAAGCTAAAAAAAAAGACAAAAAAGCAATTATTGATTCTGCTGATACCCCTTCCAGAGTTGGAGATCTGGAGGGAGGTTGCTCATAAGCTTAGGTATTTTCCTGAAGCTGAAGGGAGGGAGGAACAGGGGGAAGAACAGAGTATCGACAAACTTTTGCTTATCAAGCCATCAAAAAGGGGGAAAGAACAACACAAACATATGGGAGAGAAAAGGCACAGAATAAAAATGGGAAAGAAACGTGTGTGTGAAAATGAATTTCCATTGAACTGCCTTCAGTTCAATGGGCATGCAATATAGAAAAAAAAGTAAGATCAGGAATAGAGATTTGTAATGGTTGTGGCACGCAAGGAATTCAGTGAGTGGAGAGAAAAGACTACATTCAGTATTCATTTCAAGCAACCGGGAAACAATAGCAGCAGTGAGAAATAAAATAAAATAGGTAGTAAAACCCAAAGAGCATAAAGGCATCAAAAAAGTTCTAGCAACAGAAGAATTGTAACCTATCTGGGCAAACTAGAAAGCACTATTAGTAGAAATAAAGTTCTCAGTAGGTATGCGGATTTAGAATGACCTGCTTTTAAAAAACAACAACAACCAACAACCCAGTGATAGTAATAAGAATATATATCAGTCTAGATATGATGAAGCATCAAGAGTTGATTGGGTAACAAAGATGTTCAATGGAGGCCATAAAAGCAAGGGGAAATCTGGACAGCACTAAACACAATCTGGTTAAGCCTTAAATGAAAAGGAGCATTAAAGAGGGAAAGACAAACAACAGCCGTGCAAACCTTTCAGTGCACATTATTCTGTGTCTATGTGATCATAAATCCAAGGCCTGTGCTATTCTGTTCTCAGTAGTAAATATGTGAGATGCATTCCAAATGGAAGACAAACCTTGTTGATTTTCCCAGGGAGTTTACGCTTAAAGGAAAACAGGCATGCTGACAAATTATTGCGGCAAGCACTACAGCATATTAACAAAGACACTAAAGTTGGAATTCATCACATTGTGGTAATACAAAACAACTCTCCTCATGCAAATCTCACTATCCAAATATCTTTGCTATTGCAATCCATTTAGAACACGTGGGCAATTTTACAAATCGATATCCTGTCCCTCAGAATAAGGGAAATCAGAGGGCCAAAACAGATGAAAGAAATGAGCATGTAAGTTTTCAAAAATGCAGTCATCTGGGTAGGCTCAGGACCATAACAGATGACCTGGAGTCGTTTTTTAACCTTAGGTAACCTGAATTCCTCAAAACTAAAAGGGAAATGTTCTTATAGGTCACCCGATCAACAAAATTTTAGCATTCCCATACTAGAGCCCTAAGCACACCCAGCACAAATGGGTAGTTTCTTTTATTGACAAAGCACCAACTTACAGTAGTTCCTGAGGTGCACTAAACATGCACGCACACATGCTTCTGGGGGCTAGGTGGCTGGTGCCATTCCCTGGACTTGTGGTCAGAGCTAGACTTCTGGAACAACAGGTGGCCATGCCTACACCCAAACTTAAGTACCCATAAGCTGTCATCTGACAGCTTGAGTGCCAGCAACCTGCAACAAAGTTGTTGCTGTGACCACCTCTTCAAGCCTGCCCCACTGGTTCTGGGGGACAGTACAGGAGGGGATGAAGGGGTTCTGCATGCTCCCTCCCTTCAGGTACTCCCTTTTCCCTATGCTCCTGATGTGTCCTGTCCTTCCTCCAACTCCAGCTCCTGTCCAGTGTCCTGCAACACCCCCCCCCCATCGCCAACTGTTCAGACCCCTCCCCATCCTCCAGCTCCGGCTCCTTCCCTGTGGGAGGCACAAAATCCCATAAATCACTACCTCCTTCCGCTAGATCAGCCTCTGACCCTGCTACCTCCTTCACCCTCCACTGTCAGTCCTTGACAACTAGCTAGAAAGTTGGGTTGTGCTACACATGTATCCCAAGAGACATTGACGTGGATCTAGAATATTTGGCCCAGTTTAAGAGGTGGATGGGATGGAAATGGTATCCAAGGAGTAGAATAATCTTCAGTGGATGGGTGGTTTTTAAACCCTTTAAAAACCCTTATCCCTGTCCCTGAATTGTTTTGATGATGGGTCCAAGGTGGGCTGGACATCTACCAAGATGGCACAGGGCAAATCCGCCTGATCTGGGGACCACACATCAGGCCCACAAGATGAATTGGGCAGTCTGTGCACAAGCCTTAGTCTTCAACACCAAGAAGAGACTCTCCTCCCCTGCTCCGTCCATTTAGGTACCTGGAGGACATTCCACTTGACTTTACAAAGAAGCAGATAGTTTGGAACAAATATAATGATGGTGAAACTTGGGTGAAGCAGAATGGAACACAGGGTCATACTCAGAGACAACTGTTTATAGGCTTGAAGGTAATGTTCATGGCACTCTTTAAATAATCCGATTTGTTCTTAAACATGGACCCAAAGCACAGCCAGAAACATTTGGTTAATTATGGCAGCCAGCCAGTACTAGGCTGGCCAAGTTAATTATGAAGACGATCAACAATGGGCAAAACAAATTACTTGGGCAGAATAAGACGCTGCTACTCAGTGACTAATAGCAAAACAGCTTGCCCAGACAGATAAGTAAGGGAGGACACAGATGCATACCACACACCAGATGGGTTTTCCAGTGGCAGAGGCAAATAATTTCAAAAACACGCTCCTCCAGCAATTTTAAATGCCTGTTCCTGCAATCCTATAATGAGCTTGTGCCTTTTGAATAAAGATGCTTCCCCTACGTGCCTCCAAAATAAAGGATGCAAAATAATCTCTCTCTCTCTCTGAAAAATAATTTATTCACATCCCACCTTACTAATTATTGGCCCGACTGTGTGAAAGTTATGGGACTTTCATGACCCCAAATTCGCTCATCTTTAAAATGAGAGTTAAAAACTCCCTAAGCAAATTTTCATTTCAGGGCACAATGGAATATGGCAGCCAACCAAATTCTGGAATCCCCACCCCACTCCCAGTGTCTGCATGCTGGATAAGAGATTTATATATGAAAATATGCATGTAAGTCCCATTTAGCATGAATGAAGTGGAGAATACAGATAACTCAGCACACTGATTGATCTGTGTATTCTCTGGCCCCTGTACAAATGTCTCCTTCACTACACAGTTGTTGGAAGAGAGTGTTGCAGTATGGGAAGAGGACAGTCAGAAGGAGCAAGATCTCATTACCAGGTCATACACGGAACTAAATGTGTGCAAAGGTAAATGAAACAAATCATTTCCCCTAGAGGAGCATTTATGAGCAACCCATAACAATTATGAATGGGTGGCGATAGCCTGTGTGGCAAGTAGAGATGGACAGATCAGTCTGTTTCTGGTCCGCATCAATTCCGCAAGTCCATTTTGTTTGGTTGCTGCATTAATGTGCTGTTTCTTAAAAAAGAAAAACCCATGAAGCTGCAACTTTGTTCTTGAAGCGCCAATTCTTCCTTGTTCAAGTGAGTGTTCTTCATTGTAAAATGGTCACCAGGGTATCTATGGGAGTGCTTGTTATTATTGCTAAGTTAGCTCTGTTTCCTAATGCTAATAATCTAATAATTGAGAGGTCATTCTCAACCAATCTTAAAAGATTGTTCACTGAAACATAACTGAATAGATGGGTTCTAATATATATAAGACCTTAGTAATTTCATGCTTTTGAGGTGCAGATGTTATTTAATTTTTGATCATAACCTTATTCTCATTGCATTCTTCTCCAATGCCACCTCACTTTAACGTGGCTTTCTATAACATTTACCTTGTACTGTAGCTGAAGAATTTCCAAGACACTGGGGAACCTTTTCTGCCTTTCACGAGGCCATAGCTCTTTGGACTTTTATTTAGAAAATCCATTAAAGTTTACAACACAGCTGAACTAATATTTGCAATAAGGGAGTTGGAGATAAGTAATGTGTCTGATAAATGGAAAACTGCCCCAGGATGCCTGGAGATTACTGTAATTCTGAAGAAGGCAGCTTATTTACAGGGGCAAAATTCTTCTTGTATTATTTCTTAGTTTGCTGCATTACAGGGAAGGGAAAGTAACACAATGGGGATGGTGGTCAGGGAAGGAGCATTGTACAAATGCTGTAATTGCACAGGAATTCCTTCTGGTAAAGATACTGTTACAAGCTAAAGGATGACCTTGGACGTAATAAGGTCTTTGATAATTCCAGACCCTCCAAGTGTCCCTATTTTCCAGGGACATCCATGATTTAGAGAAGTCATCCTAGTTTCTGATTTGATCCCGGAATGTCCCGCTTTTCCCTATTTTCATCGGAGAAATCTTGACGGGTATCGTAGGGTGCCCCTATTTTCATTGGAGAAATGTTGAACAGAATGGAGCTATCCAACCCCCAAGCTGTCTGAAGGCAATCCTGTATAGGGAAGTTTTTTTTAATGTTTAATAATTTATTATGTATTTATTTATGCTGCAAGCTGCCCAGAATGCTGGGGCAACCCAATAAGATGTAAAATTATCATTATGGAGGGGGATGCCCCTATTTTTATCAGAGAAATGTTGGAGGGTATGCAATTCCTCAGTCTCCAGCTTGATGGAGGAAGGAGTTTGTTTGGTAAGCAGGAAGTAACAGATGGGAAGAGTGCCCTGGTCCATTTCCAGTATTATTGCTGACTCTAGCTACTTCCTACCTATTTCCAAGTTAATAAATTTAGATCCAAAAGTTGCCTTAGAAAGATCCAGATAATTTTTAGTTTTTTAACAACCACTTTTTTTCTTTTCAATTATATATTTGGTTTCATAAATCTATATTCTAGCTGTTTCGGCAATGTTGTCATCCTGATTTCGTCCTGGCTTCTTCACACGGCGATCCTTTAGCATTGCTGTGACATTGCTTTTCCACCAGTTGGGAATGGAATTAAGATGTCCAGCCACATAACACAGTATAGTGCTTTATATACAGCAGTGCTCATCCCCAAAGGCCAGAATCCTTCTATAATATTTCCTGAGAAGTAAGTTGCATTCCTCAAAAGACTCCTCCAACTCTAATGGTGGTGCCACTCACTGAGCACAGCATTTCATGTTGCTGGGGATATGTTAAACTTATTTGCATGCATGGCGCATAGCATATTTTCAAAGGTTGACTTGTATAACAGGTGTGTGCACATTACATGCTGATCTTCTTTGATTATACCAAAATCTCCTACACAGTTTTTAAAGTTAGGTGAATATTAGCAATGCAGTAATCCAAAAAACCAAGTTCTGAAAAATCATTTGGCTGAAGAATGTGATTTGTTCTTTCACATTATCTGAGTCTGGAAAATGGGCGGGGGGGGGGGCAGAATTGAAGTCTAAAGCTAGCACATAAATGCTTTGAAGTGATTGTCAGAGGCTTATCTATCTATTCTGCGTCCAGTTAAGAATCAAAGCTACTAGTTTCAGAAGGAACTATGGACTATAATTGATTATCTAACCTGACAGATTCAAGAGGCATTCCAACAGTAAAATAAGGGAGCAAATACTGCTCTCTCACCTACTGCTGTAACAGCAAGTAGCTGCCAAACACAGGACCATTGCCAGGCACAGCCTCAGTTGTTAGCTTTTTCTAATGAAAAAAGATTAGGTGTTCTCATCTCATCAGACGTGATGATACAGGGAAGCCTGCAGCCCTAGGCTTACCATGATGCAGACTTGGCAAAAACTGGACCAGGTGTCTTTCCTTCTTCCTTTTTTTTTAAAGCCTGCTTCTGTACTCCTGATTACTGCAGAAAACAATCTCCATTTTGTTTGATTGTGCCAAAATGAATGCAAGCTTAAAGCAGATGCCACCAGGCATTCTGACAAGCTACACCTTCATATAAGAACATTAATTGTTGCGTGCAGCGTCTGATACAGTGAGTGCTACTGAGCTCAAATCAGACATGCCCAGTAGACCTTCTACAATCCCATCATCCTTCGTCATGCTGCATCTTGGAAAATTTCCTAGAATATAAATTAACAGAGAGCACCAGATTGGTGGCTGATGGCTGATAAATTATTAGTTGTGAACAGGGCTTTTTTTTCAGCCGGAACTCACTGGAAATTAGTTCTGGCACCTCTCAGGTGGGCGCCATTGCCATTATAAGAGAGCAAGGGAGGTGTTCAAGGTGAGATTTGGCACCTCTTTTTCTAGAAACATAGCAGTGATTGTGAGGGTATGTGACTGTATTACATGTTTTTAGATATTCTTCATTTCTAGGGTTAAAAAAAATGTTTTTAATTTTGGTATTGTTTTATCATTTTGGTATTTGCCACCCTGGACTCCTTTGGGAGGAAGGGCAAGATATAAATTTAATAAATTAATAGTAGTAACAGTAATGCTGAAGTTTGATTTTCCTAAGCTGTGACTTTAACATTTCTTCCCTCCACCCCAGGATGCTACACAGTTGAGTTTCCCGACAATTCTCTTAATAATGTCCAGCAAGTTCTTTGTGGGTTCAAGGCTTCTCTGTGTTGGGACTATGTAAAAAATGTAACTCAGGGATGAAATGAAGCCTTCTTTAAACACACTCACACCATAGCTACCCTACACTTCTTTAATCTGTTTCTGCTCTTTCAATCAGCATTAGGCTGGCATCTTGTTCAGTTCAAATGCTACGATAAATAGTCAATCAATCAAGAAATTAAATGATATGCTCTTTGTTAAAGTTAATTATGTGAGGATGGACATGCTCTGACTAAGCAGGACCTACTATATTTTTTAAAAAATCTTTATGCCATTTCGCACCAAATGTTTTGGCAGCTTAATTACAGGCAGGTGGTGTAGCTGCTGTAATTACACAGAAGGCCTCCTATTTTGTCATCACACTTAATTAGAGCTGTCTGGCTATTGCTCCGGCCTGAAAAGGATGTTTCTTGGATCAGTTTCCATGTTTCTGAAAAAAGATGAACATGTTAACAAGCTGAGCGAGTTGCCTGTTGAATCAAACACCAATGCAGGTTTCCTGGAATTTGCTTCTCCTTCAACAAAGGAAAAATCATGACATTCATAGGACTGGACTTTGGCCTCTCTTTAGGAAAGCAAAACAAAGGTTGGGATCTCAGTCATGTTTAACTGCCTTAATGAAAAGGGAATTGCTCAGCTAGAACTGAGATAAGTATCTAGAACACAAAATTGAAAGGCGCTACTGTAATCTTAAGGGACGCGGGTGGCGTTGTGGGTTAAAACCACAGAGCCTAGGACTTGCCAATCAGGTCGGCGGTTCGAATCCCTGCAATGGGGTGAGCTCCGGTTGCTCGGTCCCTGGTCATGCCAACCTAGCAGTTTGAAAGCACATCAAAGTGCAAGTAAATAAATAGGTACCGCTCTGGCGGGAAGGTAAATGGTGTTTCCGTGCACTGCTCTGGTTCACCAGAAGTGGCTTAGTCATGCTGGCCACATGACCCGGAAGCTGTACACTGGCTCCCTCGGCCAATAAAGTGAGATGAGCGCCGCAACCCCAGAGTCGTCCGTGACTGGACCTAATGGTCAGGGGTCCCTTTACTTTACTGTAATCTTAGGCTCCAGAGTAAGGTTTCCTGGGGACAGTCCCCGGATTTACAAATCAGTCCATGACAAATTCCATCTATTTAGTAGGAAGTTGAAACGTGTCACCGGGGTAAAAAAAAATATGGATGTACCGTGCTATATTAGAAGCAAAAAATATTGTTTTGATGAATTGGAAGAGCCTCAAAAAGATTCCACTGAGCACATGGATTGATAATATGGACAGATTAGCTACATACGAACGAATTGCATGTTGATGCAAAATAAGAATGGATAAATATAAAGAAATCTGAAATAAATATTTAAGCGATAAGGTGGATAGTGGTGGGAAGTAGGGGGAGGAGGGAAAATATTGTTAAAAAAGGGGTAGTCAATGAATACATATCAGTGTATTCAAATCTGAATTGTCAAATTGTGTTATTATTGTTATTATGGTTTTTGTTGTATGTGTGTTTTGCGGTTTATGTTTGTATCGAAAAAATGATTAAATAAATTTATTTTTAAAAGTGTCCCCTGATTCATTGAAAAAAATCTGGTAACCTTTCTCTAGAGGGCACTGAGTTGAACTCCTGCTTTGTTGTTTTCCTAGGAGATCTGCTGCATCTTTATTTCATGCCTGTGTCTTAATTTACCCAAGAGAAAAGAAGTATTTTTGTCAGAGGGGTTGGTCTTTCAGTTTGAAATGCTTCCTTCCTTAAGGAAGGAAGTGTTGTCCTTCCTTAAACTGAGAATTCTCTGCCTTACCCATAGTGAATCTGAATAATGATGCTAATGGCTTTGAAGGCAAAAGGCCCTTTCCAGATTGAAGATAAGTCAACCAACAGATGAAGGAAAATGCATTAGAGGACAATCCCATACATCCCTATTCAGAAGTGAGCCCCACCTGAGTTCAAGTCTCTCTCCTAAGCAAATGCGTACAGGATTGCAGTCTTGGTGAAGTGGCAAATTGCAGACCTTTAAGAGAGACTGAGAAATCTCCCCTAGTGATTTGAAGCACAAAAGAAACACTGGTCCTGTTCCTGACAAATTTGAATGGGATTTCGTGCTTACATCAGAAATGTCTGGTTGTTGCTAGGGTGATCAGATGTACTATTTATCGAGGAAGGTCCTCTGTTTGAGGGGCTGTCAGAGAGCAGAGCCCCCAAAGATGTTCATCAACAGCAAATTAGCACTTGGCAGACTGAGCAGGTGCATAGATTACCTAGTCATAGCCTTTCCTGCTGTGGTGAGAAGTATTGTACTTCTATTTAAATAAAGTGATTATTTCTAAATGTGCGGCTATACATTAGTAGCATGTGCAAATATAGGGATGCCATATTTCAAAGAGTGGAAATCCGGACACAGCTTTATGCCCAACATTGTTGAGCTTTTTTTGGCAGAATCACAAAAACATGACGGTTTTGATCTATTTTTAAGGGAAATCGGCAAAAACTACACCAGCCTACATGGGTTGCCATACGTCCAGATTTCCCCAGACGTTTTGCCAATTTCCACCCAGACACCGCTTCTGACTACAGAATTCTGGGTATGTGTGGGAAATTCCGGACATATGGCAACCCTCTATGCAAATCTGTATCCTCTTTTGTCCTGTTGTTGTTGTTGTTGTTGCTGCTGCTGTTGCTGTTCTTCTCCTCCTTCTCCTTCTCCTTCTCCTTCTCCTTCTCCTTCTCCTTCTCCTTCTCCTTCTCCTGGTGATGTGTAAACAGCTACTCTCATTCCAGCATTAATAATATGTTGCTTGGGCATGAACAGGATGCTTCCAGGATTCATTCTGATACTGCTATTAGGCTGAGCAAGTTGCATGGCATATCACAGGACTGGGGAACCTATGCCTTTCCAGATGTTGTTGGACTCCAGCTTCCATCAACCCCAGCCAGAAATGATGGGAGCAGCATCCAGAGAGCCACAGCTTCCCCCCTCCATGTTGTGGTGGCCGGCAGCAGGGACTCCTCTTCCATCTCCTATCCACAGCCAGCAAGGCAGCCGCATCTGAGCCCCAGCCCCCGCTAGGATGCCTCACTAGCTGGCTGAGGAGGATGGAGCTGAACTGCTTCTCTCTCAGAGGCAGCACTGCTGCTGCCTGCTGCCTTTTTTCATTGACTTTGTGGGTGTCAGGCCCCCACAATTATATTCTCTTGGGTGCCCAAGCACCCACAACCCCCCTGAGTTGGCTCCTATGCCCACATTTAAGGGTAAATGCCAGGTGGTGTTATTTGACAACTCCCTAAAGCCCTGTCACCATCAAACTCTGCACGAGAGTACAAATCATGTCCTAGCACAGCTGTTAACAACCCCTGCCCTCCCCCGCCTCCAATATGGAGTGTTTTGAGAAAGCAAATAGTTGCCAACTGGAAAACCTCCACTCCTGGTATGATCACTCTATGCCTGGTATGAAATATCTGCCTTATCATTTGCATGTGCCCTTTGATCCTGGACAGTTTCCTTGTTGTGTTAAGTGAGTCAATACTCTGAATGGATAACATTGTCTCAGCTCTGAGGGGAGGAGATAAAAGTACACACACATTTCCAGTATGGACTGATGCAAGTATATCCCTGCTTCTGGAGAAAAGTTATTTGTCCTGTGGAGGGAGGGTAATATAGGCAGTAATATAACATGCTCCCATGGCTGCATTTCTTTCAGAAATAAAATACAGTGGTACCTCGGGTTAAGTACTTAATTCGTTCTGGAGGTCTGTACTTAACCTGAAACTGTTCTTAACCTGAAGCACCACTTTAGCTAATGGGGCCTCCTGCTGTGGCCGTGCCGCTGGAGCCCGATTTCTGTTCTTATCCTGAAGCAAAGTTCTTAACTTGAAGCACTATTTCCGGGTTAGCGGAGTGTGTAACCTGAAGCGTATGTAACCCAAGGTACCACTGTATTGGGAAATCCAAATACTGGGAAATCCAGGGGACCTTATCCAGACTGGCTGGATGAAGCCCATTGGAGTGCCTTCCCCTGCTGCCCTAAAGGGCAGCACTAGAATATTATTTCATTACTACGCTTTGTTGCTGTACAGCAGTGTGAATACATACCTTTAGCTCTGCCCCACCCCAGGATAGACATGAGAACTGCCCATAGACATCCACAGGGGAAACCCTGGATTTTAAGGTATCTGCCAATCTCCCACCTCACTCAGCAGACTGATCTTGGCAGAAGTCTGCACTGTTCGTGTGTAGAGAGCTTTTGAAAATGGGCCATGGGCTGCATAAAGTTTGTGGAAGGCCATAGAGTTGGAACTTGGGCCAAAAGTTGCCCACTACTGACCTAAGCAATGTGTATCACCCTCCCTGTGCACACGTGAAACTTGCAAAGGAAACTTGGAACCCTATCTTACTGGGCACTTGCTTCTCCCTGTCTGTCCCCTGAACACAAGATAAAAATGGATAGTCTGAACATGCCTTCATCTTTGTTTTGCTGAAGGAAGTGCTGCTTATCTAGTTCCAAAACAGAACCCCTAGAGAAGGCTGCTATGCTTTCATGTGTAAGTTACTGAAAATAGTTTTGGGATCAATAGTGTATATAAGGGTACTAGTTAGAAAATTACCTGGACAGGTCACATTATATCCCACACAGACAAGAAGGGCACTGCCAATGGGAGCTAGGCTGAAGCACACAGTCTAGAAAAACAACCGTTCTTGCTTACTTACTCAGCAACCCCTGCTTCTCAGAAATTCTCTTTTGAAATAGCTACTCATTACTCATTATCACGCCACATCTCTCTTGTCCTCTGCAGGCAACATGCCACCCATGCAACATACACAAATGTTGCAGCTTCAAGCCATACAGACTACATGTGAGGTCTAAAGTGGGGTCTAAAGTCTTCCAACTACTAACCAGTTGGAAGCCAGCTGCTCCTTTGTGGGCGTTGCCATTTTGATGCTCCGGGAGGGTTCCATTGCCTTTGCAGAGTGCATGACCGACAGGCCCAGAACTACTTGGGATGTGTAAATATGCCATGTTCTGTGGTTTGACAGTGGTTTCTGTCACCTTCTCATTTTTCTAGTCTTTAGTTTAGTTCTCCACATTTTCACATCAGGTTTGGAGGGTTTTTAAAAACAACAACACAAAAATTTGTGAAGCTGGCACTCATTAAGAACCTAGGTATGCAGGAATGCACCTAAGTCAAGGGTGCATCTTTCCTGCTGAACAATTCAAGATTGGTCAATTGGCAAAGAAAACACACACGAGAGAGAGAGAGAGAGAGAGAGAGAGAGAGAGAGAGAGAGTTGTAGAGGAATCAGGCGTATCTATGCAAACCATTCCTAACGTTGCTGCCCTCCAGATGTTTTGGACTACAACTCCCATCAACTCCAAGCAGCATGGCCATGCTGCCTGGGAGTCTTGCATCCTAAAACATCTGGAGGGCACCAGGTTTGGGGAGGCTCTTCTATGTCTATTTCCAGCACTATGGAATATATTGGCTCATTATTTAGTATGCAACTATATCCATATTGTGATCTTCCCCCATTGAAATATTGTTTGGGATCTTCCAGTGTTGAAAATCAGAAACAAATTATCCTATGCTCTGAGTATCCCAGTTTTATTCACTAGCTGCCTGTTTGAAGGTTTAAAGGTGATAAAATTAATTACTCCTCTGGTTCATCATGAGGCAGTAACCCAATTAGTATGTGGCTAAACTTGGAAGACCAAAGGGAATTGGATTAGTACTGAGAAAGACAAAGAAGCAATTAAAGCACTGCTATTACGAGAGACACATTTAATTAACATGCACTGTTTTTATTTTCTTTCATGTTTGAAAAGCTAGGGAACTGACCTCCATTTTGTGTCTGGAGACTGCAAGAACCCACTCATTGTGCTGACTATGAGCAAGGCAGATGGAAAAGGCCTTCAACAGAACTAGGCATGAGGACTCTCTGAAAACAACAGCACTCCTTTCGGGTGATTTTGGATAAGGCTCGTGAAAGGATTTGCGTTAAGGGATGATAAAGAATATTGCAATGTTCTCTTTGTGGCAAAATCTGGACCCATAAACTCCATTACGCCTCAAGAGTAATGCATGCACCTTCCTAAGCACCCCAGAATTTCACAATTAAAACCTGTCTGGAGGAAGATTGATAAATCCTAATGATTAACACCAATGTAGCCTTAATGTGTCAGCCATCCCAGCCCCACTTTCCCTACAGGTATTTACAGACTGCCTGACAAATGTGACCTGGCATATAATTGGCTAGAAGGTGCCAGCTGCCACTAAAATGCTTTTAAAAAGGACTAGGAAAATGGTCCTTTGTCCCTCATGGATCATCAGAAAACCCTGCAGCTGGCCAGCTATGCTGTGTTACTCATGAGGAGACCAGAAGCCTGTTTGTCAGTAACTTGTTCAGGCCATTCTTAGTTGGTGGAGCGATTTGTCTTGTTCAGGATAAGATAGAGTTAGAGAGTTCCTTTTGCTTTCAGTATTTTGCTTTGTCCCTTTGTTCTCTCCCTTGCCTTTTTCATTCCTAAGAAACATTATGTAATTTGACAAGTTGGGTCTTGAGTTCACAGCTGCCAATTCACAGGCTTGGTGGAAAAAAACCCCATGTGCCTAAGCCACCTTGTTCATGCTACAGAGCTATAGGAATTGGGGTTGACAGAGAAAAGCAGGCTGTTCTGTTCTCTGGGACAGACAGAGAGGTGGGCACCAGCTCTGCTTGCCTTGTAAATGGAGAGGAATCTTGGTGGTGAAACAATTTTATTTTACCTCAGGGAGTGTCAAGTAAACTGGATGCTACCTTTAAGAGTTTCTGGAAAGTCCCAGAATTCCCTCTCATTTGGGGCCTGGAGGAGAGTGATTACCAGGAGCTTGGCACATGCCTGGCCTACTTCACAAGGCAATTGTGTATGGAAGGGCATAATTAGGCTTTCCTAGTCCCCCTTCCCTTCCCTTCCCTTTACAATCTTGGCATCATGAACCCAGCCAGATTTATGGTGATTTGACTGAGATCAAACAAACTCTTCCCAGTACGCTCACGCTGAATAAAAGATGAAAAGGGGGATATGTTGGCCTGTTATTGTGTAAATTGGGCCCACACTCAGTGCCTTGCCCACCATACATTCATTACCTGCTGGCAAAGTATAGACCCAGTTCCCTACAGTAGTTTAATACACTCTTTGTGGGATTGCTAGCTGGGAATGGGTAAGATAAAAATGTCATGTCAGTGCTTCATCATCTTCATTGGTTTTCTGTCCACTGGCCTTGGGTCCAAAGTGCTGATCTTGACCTTCACTGCATAGGGCCAGGGAACCTGATGGACCACCTCTTCCAATATACCCTGCCTAGACCTAATTGGAGTGCCTTTGTTAGCTGCCCCATCAAATGATGAACACAGGTGGCTATTAGTGAAAAGGACTTCTCAGTGGTGGCATTTCAGTTCTGGGACACCCTCTGCAGCAGAGCTAGCCTAGTGTCTGCGGTTTTCCCTTTTTGGCAGCAAACAAAGCCTCCCCCCCCCCCCCCGGGCATCTTAATACTTTCTGTATAGATTGTAACACTGTTCTAGATTTCTTGAGTCATCCCTTGTGCCATGAGTTTTAGGCTGCATTATTTTTGTATTGTTCACTTTTATTTTGCTATCAATGAATTTTAATTTGCTTTATTCTGTGGTTGGAAAGCTGCCAGGAAAACATCCTGTTATGGGGCAACTTATAATTATACATAATGAAATATCAAAGTGCTTCATTTTGGGCTGGATGATGTTTGTGAAGTGTAAAGCCCCCGCTCCTCCCCATTACTCGTTTGCAAAACTATCATGAAAGAAAATAATGAGTTTACAAAGTGTTCTGAATAGTCCAGGGAACAAAAGGAACAGTGCTGAGGCAAAAACATCTCCCTCACCTTTGATTTCCCCATACAATGGTGATAAGCTCCTGTTATGAGAATCTGGCTAAAGCAATGCCTAGGAAATGAAACTGACAGCGCAATCCTACATGTTTCTACTCAAAATAATAGCCTGCAGGTCTAGAGATCTGTGGGGTTTCCAGTCATTGGGGATGGAGCAGGCTAGGAATGGGGATTTAGGGGCAGAGACAAGACCAGCACACATAGCCTACTCCTGTTGTGATTTCCAATTCAGATATAGCACCAAAACATGGCTCTTTTGAGCTTACTTGAAGGAAAGATGCTTCTGAATACAAGTTTTTGGAAACTGCAAGAGAGGAGAGTGCCATTGCACAGGTTATGCCTGTGTGCATCTCACAGGCACCTGGTTGGCCACTGTGAGAACAGGATGTGGGGGTAGTTGAACTCACCCATTGCTACAACGCCTTCTGTTCTGGATTCTTCCTTGATTTCATTCTTCAGCTCAAAATATACCTGAGTGTTTTGATCAGGGGGGACAATAGCACATCCCCGGTACTGAATTACTGAATAATTCTGTGGAGAAGTTTGCCCTTTTGGGGATTTCTAGCTTGCTGGACTCAGTGTTGTCTTTGATACACAGAGTGGCAGAATCTCTGGTACATCCCACTCTTTCCTACAGAGTTTATATCCAGAAATAACTCTGTCCCACAGGTTCTCTGTGTTCCACCAGATTTCTGTTATGCCAACTATATCAATGCTGTCTCCACACAGATGCTACTTAACAGGCCTATTTTTTTAAAAGGGAATTGGTTTATTTGTGGGGTGGGTGGAACAAGGTACATTGCAGCCCATTCCCTGAGCAACTAAGAGGAGTGACCTTCAATGGCAGCCTATAGAGGAATAACATCACTACTTTTGATTTCCTTCCTTCCCACCTCTCACGTACAAAGATGTGGCTGGAGATTCGTCTTGCCCAAGTGGCCATTTGGCATTTGATCGAAGCCTGTGGAGACTCCTTTGTGCTTCAGAAGAAGGGAACAAACATGCTTGTTCTCTTGGGATGTTGAGGGGGATGTTTCTGAAGACTGGCACATTCCATTCCCGGGTGGGTGCAGAGATAACATGATCTCTGAGGCATTGCCTTCCTCCCCTCACCCAAGTTTGCCCAGAGCTTAAAGACTTACATCCGCCACCGTCCCTTGCCCCACAAAAGAGGTAGAAGGCTTTTCACAGAATGAACTGCTTAGGGTGGATTTCTCCCACAATACTAGATGACCATCTCCCCATCGCTCATCGGATCTATTTTGTGAGCAGGGTGGGTGGCAAGGGATGATCTATATTTCCATTTTGGCACTGGGCTGGGTTAGGATACCCATGGTTAGGATAATTGTTCCGCACCTGCTGGTCTTCTGCACATTCCCCTACCTGTGGCAGTGCTGCCACCGGGGAAAGTTTGGTGGGCCTGATCAGGTCCTTGAGGTGGCAGTTCCTGCCACCAGCCCCTGGGATGTGTGGTCCAGTGATCTAATATCCTGGATAAGCTTAAGCATTTCATTCTGTGATAGGTCTTCTACTCCTTTTGCTGAAAAGGCCACAAGTCATTAAGGGCTGTGCCAGCTTGTGGAGTTTGGGTGGGGCGGGAGGAGGAGGTGCCATGGAGCACCTGTGACCTTTGTACTTGCCTAGGAAGGGAATGTGCCAGCCTTGAACACCCCCCTCAAGAACATCCCACTGTAGGGCAGGCAGAGTGGGAGGAGGCAAGTAGACTACGGAGGCCTTGCGGCTCACCACTGCCAGGAGCTGCGACTGCTAGAGCAAGTTCCATGTTTATTTATATATTTAATTGCTATATTCCGTGGATAAGACGACCCACATTTTAAAAAAAATGGGTTAAAAAAACCCTCATCTTATAGACGAAAAAATACAGTAGATCTGACAGGCCTGAAGCCTGTCTGCCCCTGCCCTAAACCAGAGCTTCAATGATTCTGGAGCACTGTCCATGTTGAGTGGAACTAATGGGAGTTAGAATCCAACAACATTTGGTTTAGCATTATGACTACAATGATGAAATTCCCCTTCCACTTCCACTTCAGAATTAGCCGTAGATCCTGATGATGTGGCTTGGTCTAAACATAAACTGGGATCAAACCATAGCATGCTATCCTGGTTTGTTAAATAACTTTAGCTTCCTTCAAGCATTAGAATTTCCTCCTCACATTGCCACCCGTCCGCATCCCCCTCCATGTGTTAGAGAGTCATGTGTCAGAGAGTCAACCTCTGAAGCAGGGAGCCTCCTGTTTTCACAGAAGCTCCCCGCAGGTACAGGTACAGGTTCTCCGCAGGTACACACGTTCTCCGCAGGCACAGAAGGTTTCTCTGCTTCAGAGGTTCACCCTCTAACTCACGGAGGGCAAAGGGGACAATGACAGAGAGGGCAGCGTTTAGCATGCACATTGCCATTCTCCCCCCCCCCCCACTGCGGTACTTGTGTGTGGGATTAGAACACCCAAAGAGGATTTCTGATTACAACTATTCACTCTCCTGAGTTTAGACGTCATGGGAAACTATGGTTAGGTCTAAAGGGAAAAAATGAAAGCTTTAGATCTTCTCACAGACATGGAGGGCTGCAGTGAGGAAGCATCTCACACAGGTCCATTCCTGTGACACAAAAGTAGGTGCAGCCAATGTGGAGTCTTCCAGGGCTACAGCCCCCATCATCCCAGGACTTGGGCTGATGGAAGTTGTGGCCAAACAACATCTGAATAGCACCAAATTGGCTACCCTGACACTAAACCATGGTTTAGGGTGACATCTAAACTGAGCCAGTGATTTCTCAAATGGAACCACTATTGAAGTGTCCTGGGTTGGTTGAGACCCCCAGGTCAGGATCACACTTGTAGGCCTTCAGGCCAGTAACTATGGTGAATATTTTGTATCTTGTGCGAGACTACTGGGCCGTAACTTTGGTTTCCATAGGATTAGTGTTGGGATGTTACTTTGACAGGAAGAAGGATGAGAAACTGTCACTCTTTGGGAACAAAAGTAAGTTATTTCAAAGGGAATTGAAACCTGGAGAAGAAGTCAGATGGCGATAATGTATTAAATGAAAAATGCTTCCAGATAATTAAATCTGTATCTATTAAAAAAAAAAAAAGAACATTCCCCTCAACAACCCAAGAGAACAAGCATGTTTGCTCCCTTCTTCTGAAGCACAAAGGAGACTGCACCTTGTTCCACACCACAAATAAAACTAATTCCCTTCAAAAATAACCCTGTTGCTCCCACTCTGTTCTTCCCTTTTGCATAAGTTGGTGAGTGGGATGTGCTTTGGAGGCAGATATTTAAACTGGGCTGCTGAAACCCTGGACCATCATTCTCTCCCCCTGCACACGGTGTTCACGGTAAGAGCAGGAGAGAACCAGCTCCAGGATGATTGCTGTGCTGCTGCTGGTGTTTGGACTGACCCCTGCCTGCATATTTCCTGTCAGTGCTGACATCCCTGTGTACCCAAACTTTGACCCCCAGAAGGTAAGACGTTTACAGATGGGTCTTTCAGCCACATTAACAGGATGGGGAAGCCTTACCTAGATAGGATACCCATAGAGCAGCTTTGCTCTTGAGTAAAGGCCTTGTTGCTTTTGTGTCCCCCTTCTCCTCTCCCCCAGACCCACAAGCTTGGTTAAAGGGAGATGGGAAAAGGTTTCTCTCAATATTTTCTGTGCTTAGAACTCTGTACCTAAGAAAGGTTGCTCTCAAATACTATCTGCAGTAAATTCCTGTGCTAATCCTGTGCTAATCTTACTTCTGCAAATTTTGGCCAGACAGTTAGCACACCGCCAGTGACTGCTTGCAAAATTTGGCTGGCAGGTCAAAAGTTTGTTTCCTGCCTAGCCAGCTAGCAAGAAACCGCTGCTGTTAGCAATAACTAACCAGACTTGCTAAATTTGGCTGGCAGGTCAAAAGTGCAGATTTAACCAGGCCTGCTAAAGAGGCCCCTTTTCCTGTCTTATGCTTACTAATGCAAAGATGAGAAAAGACACGTGTACGAAGGAGAGGGGAGGGAATGTTTAGCAAGCAATAAAATGTGTTTAGCAAGCAAAATAGAAAGACAGGAATGTTTAGCAAGCAATAAAATGTGTTTAGCAAGCAAATATAGATGTGCCATGTAAGGGAATAATTTGAGAAGGTATGGGAGGGGGGAGAGTGCTCAGAGAGTATAAGAAAGTTTGCTGAAGTGTCTTGCTTTACAGCCAGTGTATTTTCAGGAGCTATCCAGCTGGTTGTCTCTGTGTACAGATTGAAATCTGTGCACAGATTTCAATAAACTTTTTCTCCAAAGAAGATTTTGCTTTCCTGGTACTTTTGTTCCCTCCAAGGTCCGGGGATGGCGTGGCTGATGGATCCCTAGGTAAATAAGGCTTCATTTCTTTGGGGGCTCGTCCGGGATAAGCCCTCTCCCCAATACGGACCGGAGGGCCAGGCTCAACCAAGGTGAACAGCTCAGCAGCGTTTGCAGGCTCCCGTGCGCACCCCACCTGTTTCGTGGGGGGAGCCAGCCACACTGTCCTGCAGTGGAGACATCTTGTTGAGGGAGAAAAACAAAGAGGACGGCGCCGAGGGGACAGGTCCGCAGCGGAAAAAGGTAAGCCCAAGGGAAAGGGCGTGGGCCCCCAAGGAAAAGGGGGGCGAGGTCTGATCAGCCTCACCTGGTTGGGCAGTAGAGTGCCAGCCACCAGGAATAAGGGGATTGGTTGCGCAGTAGAGTGCCAGCCACCAGGAATAAGGGGATTGGTTGTGCAGTAGAGTGCCAGCCACCAGGAATAAGGGGATTGGTTGCGCAGTAGAGTGCCAGCCACCAGGAATAAAGGGGACTGGTTGTGCAGGAGAGTGCCACCAGCAAAATTTGGAACAGAAGAAGGAGGGAAAATTATTTTGGTGTGTTTTGTGTATTGCATGCTGAAATTATTTTGGTGTGTTTAGTGTGTTACATGTTGAAATTATATTGGTGTGTTTTGTATGTTGTATGTTGCATGTCAAGATACTCTAGTGGCTGAATTGTCAAGTGTGGGCCAGGGCTTAGTGTCCCCTTGGCCGAGCGATTGTAGGTCTGTTGTGTGTGAAGTATCTGGAAGAAATGGGTTCTGGCCAAAGTAAAAGTACCCCTTTGAAATGCTTTTGGGGATTCAAGCTGATGAGAGGGGAGGATGAGGACATTGTGTAAATTAGATTGGCCCACCCCAAAATAACAAATTGGCCGTCCATCAGGACCCTTGATTTGCAACTCATTAATCCATTATATCAGAACATTTTGAATGTCCACCCTGATCAAATCCCCTACATTTCCACATGGAAGACCAATGTGGAACAGAACCACCCCCCCCTCCTGGCTGAAGTCATGCTGCCAAAAAGTCTCAGGCAGCCGTATCTGCTCAGTCAGGAAGACAGGAGGACAACCCCCCAGTCCTCCAGGATTCAGAGAGGGAAGAAGATAAAAGTTTTGATGCCCCACCACCTCATGCCCCGGCAACAGCCCTGGCACCACCCCCGCCACAGGGAACAGATGGCCCAGCCCCCAATCCCGTGGACAATGCATTGGTAGACCTGGGCGAGGATGGAGAAAGGGAGGAACGAGAAGAGGATGGTGAGGATGAGGAATTTGTAAAAAGATTAGTTAAGTTGATAATAAGAACAGGCAGAACGTTTGAGAAAGTATGTGGAACCTTATGCATGAGAAGTGGACGTCAGTCCCCATATGTTAAAAACAGCGGGATGTGTAGGGGAACAGAGAAGAAAGTGGCAGAAAGAGTGGGGAAGGCAGTGAAAAGAGTGACCCTCCATAGGGCACATAAAACACAGGAGGAGGGCACGGCCAGAGTGATGCCTCTCCATAGAGTGTATGACCCTCCGGCCCCCGCGGGACCTAACGGGGTGGTGCCCAATAGAACTTATACAGTTCAACATGTCCCCTCCTCTAGTGCAGATGTTTGTAATTGGAAGAACCAAAACCCTTCATTTGAAGAAAACCCTGCCAAAATCATTAAGCTGTTTGAGGGAATTTTTTTTAAAACATGCAACCCCACTTTTTATGATGTGCAATATTTGATGGATGCCCTGCTAGCTACAGAGGAGGATAGGCGAATTCATGCTGAAGCCCGAGCACACATGAGAGCGCAGGGGGCAGGAGATCAAGCTGTTGCAACAGGATATCCTGAAACTACACTGAATTGGGATTATCAGACCATTAAAGGGCAAAATACCCTCACCACTTATAGCCAGAATGTCTTAAATGGCATGAGGAGGGCAGCCAGAAAACTCACCAACTTTGTGGAGGCCAGAGAAATAGTGCAAGGAACAGAGGAGGCCCCTGGAGCCTACTTAAAGAAGCTGAAGGAAGCCTACCGCCAGTATATCCATGCCCCTATCATAAAAACTGCCTTTGTAGCCCAAGCAGCGCCCGATATTTGCCGAAAAATCCAGATGGGCCACACCCTGAAATGGATGTTAGAAAATAGCCCAAACCACTTATAATCAGAGAGAGGAAGAGGCCCAGAAGAAAAAAGGAGAAGTACTAGGCAAAGAAGTTGATGGCCCTGAAGACGGGAGGTCCACCGTTAGAAGAAGAAGAGGAGGGCGAGGCCGCTTAGGAAAGAGTCAGCGTGCCATCTGCCGAAAGGCACTTATTTCCTCTCCCAGGCTAAAATGAGGAAATGTCAGATGCTACTACATCCGCGTTAGAAATTCCAAGTCACCACAACCCTCAACCCAGCTGCCCTATTACCGGTAGGAGTAGGTGAGGAGCCCACGCATGATTGCATTGAAGTAATGGATGAGGTGTATTCTAGCAGGCCTGACCTTAAAGATGAAGCAGACCCCCAGTGGCCATCATGGTTTATGGATGGAAGCAGCTTCATTGAGGCTGGACACCGGAAGGCAGGTTATGCAGTGGTAGCCCTGGAAGACCAGGTGATCGAAGCAAAGTCACTCCCGCCTGGAACATCGGCCCAGCTGGCAGAGCTAACTGCGCTTACCAGAGCCCTGAGCCTGGCAAAGGGACAGATGCCCATGGAGCCTTATGGAAAGAAAGAGGTTTGCTTACCTCCAGAGGAAGCCAGGTGGCCCACCCACAAGCCTTGCTGAACCTTCTGGATGCTGTATGGGAGCCCGAGGCAGTGGCAGTTATCCATTGTTATGGACACAAGACTGGACCAGGAGAAGTGGCCAGAGGAAACCGATTGGCAGACAGAGTGGCCAAGGAAGCAGCCCAAGAACTGGCCCCCGCCTCGGTTATTGGAGCACTGGTCCCAGAAGAAATTTTAAGCACCACTGACAAGCCAGCTTATACGAAGCAGGAAAGGGACACTGCAGACGCTCAGGAGCTGACATTGTCCAAAGAAGGATGGTACCTTACCCCTGATGACAGGATATGGATTCCAGAGTCCCTTTCTCGGCAGGTTACTCAGAGATACCATGATTCAACCCACATAGGACCAGATGCTACAACCAAGCAGCTGGAGAAATGCTTCTATATAGCCCACCTCTACCAACTGGCTCCCCCAGGGATTCAGCATAGTGGAACTGCACCTATGGAAGATCTTGTCGTGGACTTTACTGAATTACCCCGTTGTGGACTACACCGCTACCTGCTGGTGGCAGTGTGCACCTACACCGGATGGGCCGAAGCATGGCCAACAAAGACTGAAAAGGCATTTGAAGTAACCAGGTGCCTGCTTAGGGAAATCATCCCTCGCTATGGATTGCCAAGGTCCATAGGATCTGACAATGGACCAGCATTTGTTCATGCAGTCCTACAGGGACTGGCAAAAGCGCTCCAGATCAACTGGAAGCTGCATACTGCTTATAGACCCCAGAGTTCTGGAAAGGTAGAGAGAATGAACAGGACTCTAAAGAATCAGCTGTCCAAGCTGACACAGGAAACCGGGTCTAATTGGGTGACCATGTTGCCCTTGGCATTACTCAGGGTCCGCAGTCTCCTGTCAAAGCGAACCCACCTGTCACCCTTTGAAATTGTGCTTGGGAGACCGGTCCCATATGTCAGAATGTTGTCCCCACATGCTGGTCAGGATATGCAATTGAATAATTAAGTCCAGATATTCTTCCGAGTTTTCTTTTGTCTCGACAGGTGGACCCAGGCTCGCAACCCCTGTGTGTTGGCTGCATCAGTTCGAGCCAGGTGATGAAGTGTGGGTAAACGATTGGGCACGGACGCAGCTACAACCGTGCTGGAACCTTATACCGTCCTGCTCTCCACACCCACCGCCGTGAAATTCGCCGGCATCACCCCTTGGGTCCACCACACCAGAGTGACCACTATAGATTGAACTGTGCAGTTAAATCCTGATTAACCCCTTCAGCTGACCATCTCCAGACCCTCCGCTGATGACCGCTCTGCTGATATCACACCGGAAGCTGATATCTCAACGCACAGCTGAAGAAATGGATGGGAGGGACGCCCGCGGGCAGCGTCCCCAACGTGAAAACCCGTGCCGGGACTGATCCAGGAAGTCCACCAGGACATTTAATACTTTCATAAGGACTTTCTCTTTTCCTTTTTTTTCTGTTATATTCTGTATTGATTTGCTCTATGCCCCACAGCCCTGACCCTACCGAGCCATACCGCCCTTACTGGCCTGCTGGCCTCTGCTACGACTGGTTCGTCTCGCCGGTGGTAAGAGATGGCGTGCTCATTGACTACTGGAAACAGGGGTTTGATGAGGTTACTATACCAACCTCATCTGATGGACCAGGTTCTAATCTTAATCCAGGCGTTAGATGGGACGGAACCTATCTTAATGCAAGTATTGCAGGGGTGGGAGCCTTAACCAGGTGTGCATTGAAATTGCTAAACAAGTGCCAGTAAGAATTGCCACCCCAGGATTTCAGCTTCCATATGCTCTGGTCAGTAGGGAGGCAGCACGAGAGTTCAATCCACCCAACAGGGTTAGTATGGTGATAGGCCCAATAATGCTTCTATTGCTTTTTTGCTTTTGTATTCCCTGCTTGATGCAATGCTTGCAGAATATGATGGGAAAGATGATGTCTCGCATGATGGGACCTCGCGTGATTGCTGTAATGAGAGAATATAGACCCCTACCCCAGAACGAATCTAAGTAATAGATTGTTCAAAAGAAGAGGAGGGAGTAAAGGGAGATGGGAAAAGGTTTCTCTCAATATTTTCTGTGCTTAGAACTCTGTACCTAAGAAAGGTTGCTCTCAAATACTATCTGCAGTAAATTCCTGTGCTAATCCTGTGCTAATCTTACTTCTGCAAATTTTGGCCAGACAGTTAGCACACCGCCAGTGACTGCTTGCAAAATTTGGCTGGCAGGTCAAAAGTTTGTTTCCTGCCTAGCCAGCTAGCAAGAAACCGCTGCTGTTAGCAATAACTAACCAGACTTGCTAAATTTGGCTGGCAGGTCAAAAGTGCAGATTTAACCAGGCCTGCTAAAGAGGCCCCTTTTCCTGTCTTATGCTTACTAATGCAAAGATGAGAAAAGACACGTGTACGAAGGAGAGGGGAGGGAATGTTTAGCAAGCAATAAAATGTGTTTAGCAAGCAAAATAGAAAGACAGGAATGTTTAGCAAGCAATAAAATGTGTTTAGCAAGCAAATATAGATGTGCCATGTAAGGGAATAATTTGAGAAGGTATGGGAGGGGGGAGAGTGCTCAGAGAGTATAAGAAAGTTTGCTGAAGTGTCTTGCTTTACAGCCAGTGTATTTTCAGGAGCTATCCAGCTGGTTGTCTCTGTGTACAGATTGAAATCTGTGCACAGATTTCAATAAACTTTTTCTCCAAAGAAGATTTTGCTTTCCTGGTACTTTTGTTCCCTCCAAGGTCCGGGGATGGCGTGGCTGATGGATCCCTAGGTAAATAAGGCTTCATGGTGATCAGCAAGCTGCCTGATTTTGATACATGCTCTTAGCTCTGGTAGGAAAATGCTAGAGATAAGGTGGGTTGCTTGTCAACTTTCTCTGCCCTATAAAATGTCAATCAAAATTCTTCTATTTTAGACTGTCGGGAAGTGGCACCCCATCGGGATAGCTACCAAGGTGCCTGGGTTGACTGAATATGAGCAGAAAATATCACCAATGGACCACACGGTGGAGGTTTCGGATGGAGATATGACACTCACCGCTAATTATATGTCGTTAGTACCTTACAACTGATACCTCTCCTCCCATCATGCATAGGCTGGGGATTGAACCGGGGTCCTTGTGCATGCAAAGCAGGTGCTCTGCCACTGAGCCACAGCCCTGATTTCCCCTGAAATCGTTTTGAGATGCTTTGGAAAGGGCATAAAGTTTCTGGCACTGCCAGTCAGTGTAGACAATATTGAGCTGGATGCAGCAATGTCCAGATTTTGTATAGAGCTGCTGCTTAGGGAAGACCACATGTTTCCCATCCCCTATTGTCTCTTTTTTTTTTGGGTCTTGTTTTATCTTAATATATCATAAAGAGCCACTTAGATTGGGCATAGCGATATAAATAAAAGAGTGCTGGAATGCCAATGGAGATATTGAGTAATCCTGCAGAAACCTTTCCTGTAGCTATTGAGAGGGCCACTTAATAATGTTGAGGCCTCCAAAAAGGCCTGTTCATTTTGAAGGCATTGACAGCAACAGGGTGCTATTCCACTTGACACTCCGGCTATCCTTCCCTCTGGTAAACTCTAAGGCATCTTACTGGTACTGTATTTCTTCCATCAGTGGCTCTGACACCCTAAAAAATACACGCGGGGGAAGCAAGGCAGAAGCAGGCTGGGTATCTGGTTTTGAATTGCTTTCATTTAGCTCTCTTTTCCAGGGATGGTGTCTGCAAACAATCAGTTCTTGTGTTAAATCACACTGACAAACCTGGTGTATTCAAAGTTCGTGGTAAGTACGAGTGCCATGAGCCACCCTATTACCTGATGACAAAGTATGTTTTGTGATTGGAAGATCCAGTTGCTGTGATTTGGGCAAATGTTCAAACATCTGTTCTTTTGCCCATTTACATTCTTTCTTTTGAGTGCAAAATCGATTTATGAGGGGGAGAGCAGTGCAATCACTCACCCACCAATAAGGTTGTTTATTTTAGGAAATACATAACTTGCCTAGAAAAAGTGTTTTTTTCTGGGGGGACACAGGGGTACACATACCCTTAAACATTTTGTCAATCTAAGTTTGGCCTCACTGAGGGAGCAGTATTTCAATATGAGTAGGAATATGAGAGGACCCCTAAACTTTTTTTTTTTTTGAAAGAAAGCACTGGGTCTCACTAAACCTAAGTAGCCTAGAGAAAACAAAGGCAGCCATGCTTGCTCCAGAGTTCTTTCGGAAGATCGTTCCAAGCTGACCTCTCATCTTGAGATTCATGAGAGAAGTGAGAGGAGGAGGAGGAGGAGGTTGTAAAGAGGATGCAGCATAAGACTATCAGTCTAAATAACAAAGAGATAGGAAGGGCAAATGAGGAGTTAAAGGTACGTAACAGTCTGGTTATGGGGAAGTCCTTTACCTCGTGCAAACCCTTCTTTTGCAAGCCGATTTTCCCTCAGTTTAAACAAAACATATAAATATTTTTAAATCTCCATCTGCGTTTTGTGATCTGAGAGCAAAAGAGCAGTATATGAAGGTTGGTAAAAGAGACATCACAGTACAGTGGCACCTCGGGTTAAGAACTTAATTCGTTCGGGAGGTCTGTTCTTAACCTGAAACTGTTCTTAACCTGAGGTACCACCTTAGCTAATGAGGTCGCCTGCTCCCGCCGCACCGCTGCCACGTGATTTCTGTTCTCATCCTGAAGCAAAGTTCTTGACCCGATGTACTATTTCTGGGTTAGTGGAGTCTGTAACCTGAAGCGTCTGTAACCTGAGGTACCACTGTAACAGGAAACTGCCAAAAACTATTTGTCCGTTTGCCTGAGTTTGACCCACTCAGACTGACGGTGGCTCTTTCCATCCCAGTGTCAGAAGTCTCTTTCCATCCCAGTGACAGGATCCTTTTAAGTTGCACAACATCAGGAATTGAACCAGGGACATTCCACATGCAAAGGAAGTGATTTACCCCCTGAGTTACGGTTCATGGCAGATGTTTAAACCAATGCCTCCACTTCCCTACTTAGGAGGATATGATTTGCCTTGTTGCCATCCAAAATTAATCTTGGGCTTTTCAAAATGGAAGACTCCTGCTTTCTCTTTTGATCTCTCCTCTGCTTAACCAGGAGGAACTTGAGTGTTTCACTCAAGGCTGCACAAGGGAGTTCTGTGTTACAGCTGGGATCTATGTTCTCAGACCTGGGGAGCCGTCTTTGCTTGTTTATCGCAGAATCCCTGGCAGCCAGACAACTGATGTTCATAGTACTGGGAAGAGACTCTGTCACCCTACAATCTTTATCTTGCAACTGATCCTTTAAGCTGCCCTCATATATATCATCATATATATCATCATACATATCATGCCCTCATATATATCATCCCAGTCTGATTGGTTTTTTGGGTGGGTGGGTGAATTAATCATTATTTTGGTAATATTGTGCTCGATGAAGAGTGCTGGAGAACTTAAAAGTTGGCCAGTCTTTCCTGACACTAGGATTGGCTGAAATAAATGTAATGCTCACCTAGAGGGTTTTATTATTTTTGAAATGGACCAACACAGCTAGTTTTTGCTTTTCTAGTGAGGTTCTTCAAAGCCCTTGGGATGCCGCAGGAAAAGTTCTAGTTTAACAGAGCCAGGCAAACAACAACAACAACAACAATTTTATTACTTATATCCCATCCATCTGACTGTGTTACCCCAGCCACTGTGGGCGGCTCTCAACAAAGTGAAGGAGAAGCAGAAGGGGTGGTGAGTTCTCACTGTCTGGAGCCTCTCTGCAACCTGCTTGCTCTGCTACTCTCCAAACAGGGTCTAAGGTCCCCCCTCCTCCCTGCCACATACAGTGGTATCTCTAGTTGTGGACACAATATGTTCCGGGGTGCCGTTTGCACACCGAAAAGTCCGCAACTAGAGCGGTGCTTCTGCGCAAGCATGGAGTGCACACGGCCATTCTGCGCATGTGTGAAGCGTGCAGAATGCATCTGCAACATGAGGCGAACGCAACATGAAGCGAACGCAACTAGAGGTATGACTGTATTGAGAAAGAGGCAGGGGGGGTGTCCTTCCTCAAAGCAAGGCCTTCTGGGGCAGGGGTTGAGAAAGTGTCCACATAATCATACATTTCCTATGTAACTAGTCAACATTTATATTTAACTTTAGATTTTCAGCATAGTACTTGCAGCCTTGGCCACACAAACACCTTCCTTTTAAGAAGGACGCCCTTTTCTCTGACTCAAGAGCTAAGGGGAGTCTGCCATGCCTAACACCATGGCTAAAAGAGGGGGAAAGTAAGAAAGGGAGCAAGATGAAATGTGTGGGGGTGAAAGAATGGTGATTCCCACTGCCTGCTTTAGGTAGGGCAATCTGTGGCAGTGGACCTGGGCAGGACACTTATTAAGTCATGGAGATTCACCTCCCTTAAAATTCTGAAGACACATTAATGAGGGGGTGGGAGAAAGAATGAATAATTAAGGTGACTAAGAGTGGCTGATCCCCATTTACCTGCCCCCCCTCCACTAACAGTCAAGAAATGAGGAACCCGCTTCCTTCAGTTGATATCTTGTGTTGCTTCCTGTATAGATGGTATTGCCCACATGATGGATATTGATTATGAAAAGTATGTCATTATGCACTTGAAGAAATTAGAACATGAAGCCATGTTTCTGTCGGGTATGTGTTATGGCAATGGATTTTATTTTTATTTATTAAATACAGCTCTTCACCCATAGATCTCAGAGCAGTTCACAACATAAAACAAACAAACCAATAACCCTCACTCCACCCTGTGGCATATCTGTGGTTCAGCAAAAAGGATGCTAGTTAGTTAGTGTTGTTGTTTTTCAACTCATTCTTCAGCCACAAAGAAGTTACAAATCTCTCTCTCTCTCTCTCTCTCTCTCTCTCTCTCTCACACACACACACACACACACACACGCCCTAAAAGTCACAAAAGGAGAATGGGTTGGGAGGAGAGGAAAGAAGCAAGCTCAGTTTCAAGTTCTGAGTTTCAAGTTTTTCTGTGGACCAGCCAGAGCAGGAAAAGGTCAAAGGAAGGAGGCAGAGCCAGTGCTGATCTTCACTCTGCTGTGCTGAAGGAGTTGGCCCTGCCTTGCCTTTTCCATCTGTAGTATAGTTTGGTGGCTGGTGGAAGGTTTTGCCTAAAACAACTGGACGGATACCCTAAGTTTATGGACGGATACCCTAAGTTCTGTTCAATCCAATTATGGCTCTAGTTAGCATACAAAAATAGAATACAAAATTATTGAATATCTTTATCTATACTTATATGGCTAATTTCTACCCCCCCCCCTTTCTTTTCTTTTTTGCTGTCAACAGTCACCTATACTGTACAGAGTTAAAAAGAAGGAGGAAAACCTATTTAAAATCTTGACTACAATAATCTTCTAGAATAAAAAGTGGCTAATGGAATAATCAACGCTTCCCATGGTGAAGGAATATCTTTTTTGGAAAAGGGAGCTGAACCCTAAATAATGGCCCTTTTAGCACTTCACAATGATCCAGCAGAAAGAGCAGCTACCATAAAGCCTCCCACTAGCAAATAGGGACAGTCGGCACCTGTGTAGGCTTTCAGTTCCTTTAGATCAGGCATGGCCAAACATGGCCCTCCAGATGTTTCGGGACTACAACTCCCATCATACCTAGCTAACATGACTAGTGGTCATGGATTATGGGAATTGTAGCCCCAAAACATGTAGAGGGCCAAGTCTGGCCAGGCCTGCTTAGATCCTCTTCTCTGGTTTCATGGGGGTTTCTGTTCCTGACTGTCTAATGGACAATCCAGAGAAGATGGCAAGAATAAGAGACTTTGGGTGCTCTATAGACATGAAACAGATATTTCAGCCTTTCTGAGAACAACAATTTACTCAGCCTTTGCTTGTGTTTAAAGCTAGGGGATCGGAAGTGGGAGATGACATCAAAGAAAAATTCAAGAAGTTAGTTTTGGAGCAAAACTTTCCTGAGGCACACATCAAATACTTTGGGAACGTTGGTAAGGCAACCTGATCTCAATATTTTTTTGTTGTAGATGTGTATGAATGTCTCTGTGTGAAACAGAATCTGAGGAGCTATATTTAGTCTCAGAGAGATTCACAAATCTAGATCACCACTACAGTTTGAGTACAGTGGTACCTCGTTTGCTGAATGCTTCAGAAGTTGAACATTTTGGTTTTCGCCGGAAACCTGGAAATGAATGCTTCCGATTTGAATCCACCTCGGAAGTCGAACAGCTACTGAAGCTCATTTCTCAATTGTCTCAATTGAATTTGCTGACTGCCCATTGTGCCTTGGTTGTCGAAAGTTTCAGAAGTCGAATGGTCTTCTGGAACAGATTACATTCGACAACTGAGGTACCACTGTAGTTAAATCACTGAAATTAACTGAGGTCTGATTTCCATGCTTAATCATAATTAAAGCACCTGAAGCTATCAGGAATTGAGTGGGGGGTAGATTTGCTAAGGGCAGCAGACAATTTGGACCTAGCTGTGGGAATGGATAGGAAGGAGTTTGTTCTACATCCCTCAGCTGGGGTGGTGTGTGTGGTGGGACTCCAGCAATTCTGGCTCCTGGGCAGGGTCTGGCTGGAGACCAGCTGAGGGACGCGGGTGGCGCTGTGGTCTAAACCGCTGAGCCTCTTGGGCTTGCCAATCAGAAGGCAGGCAGTTCGAATCCCTGCAACGGGCTGAGGTCCAGTTGTTCTGTCCGAGCTCCTGCCAATCTAGCATTTCGAAAGCATGCCAGTTCAATTAGATAAATAGGTACCGCTGTGGTGGGAAGGTGAATGGCATTTCCATGATCTCTGCCTTCATCATTGTGTTCCGTTGCACCAGAAGCTGAAGGCAGCCCTGTTTAGGGAAGCTTTTAATGTTTAATAGACTATTGTATTTTAATATTCTGTTAGAAGCCACCCAGAGTGGCTGGGGAAACCCAGCCAGATGGGTGGGGCATAAATAATATATTATGATTAATATTATTATTATTATTTAGTCATGCTGGCCACATGACCCGGAAAGATGTCTGTGGACAAATGCCGGCTCCCTCGGCCTGAAGCAAGATGAGCACCACAACCCCACAGTCACCTTTGACTGGATTTAACTGTCCAGGGGTCCTTTACCTTTACCTTTTTACCTAGTTCCCAGCTCAAATGATGATGGCCTGGTTAGGACTAGCAACTCTGTCTTCGGCTGCCTTATGGGGCTCAGATTCCAGTTAATTAGAATTAAAGTAGCTTCAGTCCCAGCTGCAAGGAGGCAGCTTCCACTTGGCTGGAGACTGGGAAAAACCCAGTCCAAAAGTTATGCATGAAATGCTGGCCTAGGTGGCTATCGTATTTGAAGGTTCATATTCCCCCAAAGACCTTAGTGAGGACTCGTCCTTCCTGGCCACATATCAAAACATTTTCTTGCTGCTGTCAGTATACTTGGCTGCTTCTGCTCTTTGGTTTTTACACCTCTGTATTGTTTATTTTATCTGCTCTTCTTTCATTGGCATAAATTTTTATAGGCTCTGTTTCCCACCCCCAAAATTTCTGCATTTGTTAACTGTGTTGAGTGGCTCAGTTTTGAACTAGAATGGTGAGATACACATGTTCCTCACAGTGGCTGACCCATTGAGGCAAATAGGACACGGTCCCACCAGCCTTAGTCTGCCTCTAGGGAGTCTTCACATGCCCACCTTCTTACTGACCACCAGCCAAGGAGTGGAACTCCTTGAGTGCTTCCTCCTTCATCTCAGTGTTGCCCCTGTAGAACTCAGTAGGCGGGGGCCTCTCACTGGCTGTGGTTGCAGCTGTCATTTGCTCTGGCTCCATCTGCTGTTGGCCTCCCTGCCTCCCATGCCACCAATCCCAATGGGCATCATCGGCAACTGATTCCAAATAAAGAAATACATATGAGTTGCTCACATTTTCTTCCTCCTTACCACTTTCCCTGACACTCTTCTCTTCCTTTCTCCCACAGAACAATGCACTCCAAAAGCTGCTTAATAACCAGATACAGCATTTCTCCATATATATTTGCAGCATTGGTTAATAATCAGAAACACCCAATAATCATTACTCTTTCTGGATGGTGGAGATGATGATGACTACGGATAAATGCCTCTAGCCACTCACCACATTTCTGGCTTGTAGAAATGGATGCAAGTAGAACAACAATGTCTTTGGGTTCCTCTCTCTCCTGAAACTATTTTTAAAATAAATACATTGCTTAGATCTTGCACACTTTGTCAGAAGCATTATTGGAGGTCAAAATGGTAGAAGATAAACATATATGAACCTATCAAGCAGCCAAAGCACCTGCCCAGTGAGTGCTCAGCTGTAGAGGTTGCCAATATGGTTCTCCAACTTTGGCCATCCATGCCCATTGGCCAGGCTGACTGGGACTGATAGTACTGATGGATGGAGTTCAACAACCTATGAAGCTCACCATGTTGGCCACCCCTTGTCTACTCTGCATTGGGAGTAGCTCTCCAGAATCTTGGAATGAGAAAGGCTTTGCCCATGACATGCTTTTCCTTTAATTGGAGGTGCCAGAGAGAGGCACCTCCTGCATGTAAGCCAGTGCTCCACCCATTCCGAAAAGCCTTGGAATGAGAACTGTGGAAAGGGAAATGGGTACAGAAGGGCGAGAGAATATAAGTGAGAGGCTGGTTGTAATTCAAAAAAGAAAGACTGATGGAGAAAGGTGAGAAGAGAAACTGAGAGGGACAAAATAGCAGGGCAGAGAAGAAAAAGGGGAAGAGGAAATAGAATAATAAAAGAATAATGTAATGCTCAACTGCCTAAGGCCTTGACAAATATAGATGTTTCAACCCCAATTCCGAGAGAGAGAGAGAGAGAGAGAGAGAGAGAGAGAGAGAGAGAGAGAGAAGGTTTTGGCAAATGACATAGCCAATTGCCTGTGTTGTAACCCTCCATACCTGACTGGCTGCAGAAGCATTACAATTAAATAATTTAAAGTGGATTGGTTACATCTTACTATGAATGCCAATTTCACCATTCCTTTCATTTGGTGCAGGGATTTTATTTTAAGTAGAAACAGGAGTCGGCTTTTGCACCTACACATAAAAACACACCACTTTTATTTGTTCTCCAAAACATGGAGGGGAGGAAGAAGGAAAAGTGAGACATTCTGGGATAAAATCAGAAATGGCTTCTGTAATTCCAGGACTGTCCCTGGAAAATTGGGACATGTTGAGAGTATGCCATAATGGGCAGTTTTTACTTTGAGTAAAAATTTATGCCCCTTCATGGATCTCTGCCTTGTCATGGTGAAGGGGCTTGAATAACTCAGAGAAGCTATGAGCTTTGCCATGTAGGGCCACCCAAGACGGACAGGTCATAGGGGAAAGTTTTGACTAAACGTGATCCACCTGGAGCAGGAACCGGCAAGCCACTCCAGTATCCCTGCCAAGAAACCTCCATGGACAATAACAACACGCATATAAAAGTTATGATGCTGGAAGATAAGCCCTTCAGGTCGGAAGGCGTCCAGCATGCTACTGAGGAAGAGCGGAGGACAAGTACAAGTAGATTCAGAGCTGATGAAGTGGCTGGGTCAAAGGCAAAATGTCGCTCATTTGCGGATATGCCTGGAAGTGAAAGGAAAGTCCAATGCTGTAAAGAAAAATATTGCATAGGAACCTGGAATGTAAGATCCATGAATCATGGTAAGCTGGATGTGGTCAAGCATGAGATGGCAATAATAAATATTGTCATCTTGGGCATCAGTGAACTAAAATGGAAGGGAATGGGCAAATTCAGTTCAGATGATCATCATATTTACTACTGTGGGCAAAAATCCTGTAGAAGAAATGGAGTAGCCCTCATAGTCAACAAAAGAGTGGCAAAAGCTGTACTGGGACACAATCTAAAAAATGATAGAATGACCTCGATACAAATCCAAGGCAAACCTTGTAACATCACAGTAATACAGGTTTATGCACCAACTACCAATGCTGAAGAAACTGAAATTGATCAGTTCTATGAAGACTTACAACACCTCCTAGAACTAACACCATAGAAAGACATTCTTCTCATTATAGGGGATTGGAATGCTAAAGTAGGGAATCAAGAGATGAAAGGAACAACTGGCCAGTTTGGCCTTGGAGTTCAAAACGAAGCAGGGCAAAGGCCAATAGAGTTCTGTCAAGAGAACAAGCTGGTCATCACAAACACTCTTTTCCAACAACGCAAGAGACAACTCTACACATGGACATCACCAGATGGGCAGCATCGAAAGCAGATTGATTATATTCTCTGCAGCCAAAGATGGAGAAGCTCTATACAGTCAGCAAAAACTAGATCTGGAGCTGACTGTGGCTCAGATCATCAGTTTCTTATAGCAAAATTCAAGCTTAAACTGAAGAAAGTAAGGAAAACCACTGGGCTAGTAAGACACAATCTAAATCAAATCCCTTATGAATACAAGAGGGCCTTCTTAAATGAGCAGTGCAAAGAAATAGCGAGAAACAATAGAATGGGAAAAACCAGAGATCTGTTCAAGAAATTGGAGATATGAAAGGAACATCTCATGCAAAGATTACCATAATAAAGGACAAAAGTGGTAAGGACCTAACAGAAGCAGAAGACATCAAGAAGAGGTGGCAAGAATACACAGAGGAATTATACCAGAAATATATGGATGTCTCGTACACCCCAGGTAGTGTGGTTGCTGACCTTGAGGCAGACATCCTGGAGAGTGAAGTCAAATGGGCCTTAGAAAGCACTGCTAATAACAAGGCCAGTGGAAATGATGGTATTCCAGCTGAACTATTTAAAATCTTAAAAGATGCTGCTGTTAAGGTGCTACACTCAGTATGCCAGCAAGTTTGGAAAACTCAGCAGTGGCCAGAGGACTGGAGAAGACCAGTCTACATCTGAATCCCAAAGAAGGGCAGTGCCAAAGAATGCTCCAACCACCACACAATTGCACTCATTTCACACGCTAGAAAAGTTATGCTTAAAATTCTACAAGGCAGGCTTAAGCAGTATGTGGACCAAGAACTCCCAGAAATGCAAGCTGGATTTTGAAGGGGCAGAGGAACCAGAGATCAAATTGCAAACATGTGCTGGTTTATGGAGAAAGCTAGAGAGTTCCAGAAAGACATCTACTTCTGCTTCATTGACTATGCAAAAGTCTTTGACTGTGTCGACCATTGCAAACTATGGCAAGTTCTGAAAGAAATGGGAGTGCCTTGGCATTCTTTATTTTGCGCTTAACAAGATCAGTTTCTATTCTCATATACTGTGATACCTTCTGTCTGTCTTGTAAAACTAAATACTGCTGGAGCTCATTCATGAATATTGTTGCACGCCACCCCAGTCTCCGAGTGGTGTGAGATTCCAGGAGTTCCAGGTGTTCATCCAGGGTTCATATCTCCTCGGAATGAGGTACAGAGGAGACTGTGGTGTCTTTAGGATGTATGGTTTATTAATACATATATACAACCTGAGCCTACGATGGAGGGGCTCACCGCATTATCACCCCAAGAGGGTCTTGCTTCACCCATAGCCACAAGTCTTGGATTCAAGCAAACATCAAGCATGTTTCTCCCTCAGAGGCTTCAGCCCGCTTCTTCCTCCAGCTTCTAGCGTGCATACACCAAAAAAACCAACACCCTCACCTCTGGCCCTTTTCTAAGTATTAGCGAGTTGAGGGATGGCCCCCCACTCATTTGTCATCTGGCACACAACCACTTCCTTTGTCACCTTAACAACCCATATTTAGAGTGCCAATATCAAGAAACTGATGTGGCTATTCCAACAATTTGAATCCTTCCTTAGATTATTGCTGGATCTAGAAATTAGAAGGGTCTTGGCATACAGCCCACTCCCTCCAATAATAATAATATATTTAAATGTAGCATTCTGCTACAGTATTTAGCTCAATCCAAATAAAACAGAGACACTGCTGTGTTCTTCATCCAAACATGTGGGCAACATGTCTGGATCAAGTCACAATGAGACATCAATTTGGCAGCTTACGGGTATTTCTGAATCGATCATTGCTGCTGGAGATACAAATAGTCTCCATGACATGGAGTGCTTTCCGTCAGCTTTGGCTGGTGGCTCACCTGCTGACCCTACTTGGATAGGAACAGCTACACTTTGTTAGCTGCCTCATCAAATGAAAAACACAGGTGGCTATTTGTGATGGCCTGGGATTCCGAGTCTGAGAGTGAACCGGAGGAATCCCAGCCGGCACAGGAGTCCCCGCCTCCAGGGCCGGCTGAACTGGGGCAAGGCCTAGATGCTGAGGAGCCTGCACCTGTGCCAGATCCTCAGGGGCAGGCATCAGGTGAAACCATTCTGGCCCCAGAAGTGCTGGAGGACTCAGTGTCTACAGGTGAGCCTCCCCTGGGGCCCAGTAACCCTTCGGCCTCTCCTGAACTGCAGAGGCTTAGGGCAGAGAGGCGAAGGGAACTGGTTTCTCCCAGGAGGAGTGCTCGCTTTAAGGCCAGGAGAGGCGGGGCTCCTGGGGGCCGGGACCGCCCCCGGCCTTAGAAGAAGATAAAGGTCAGGCAGCCCGGTCCCAGGTTGCGGGAGCAACGTCGTTGTGGAGTACCTGCGTTTACCCAGACCTAGATCTGCACTCCCAGTGTGCCTGTTCCCCGCCTGGCTTCCTGCTGCTGCTCTACCAGCGTTGCTGTTCCCCCGCCCGGCTCCCTGTTTCGGACCTCGCGTCTCATCTAGTGATCGTCTACCCGGCTAGTGACTCTGGACTGAACTTCGGCTACGGTATTAGTACCTTTCCCCCCCGGGACCAGCACAGTTTGCTCCCGCCACACCCGCACTCCCTCTTTGTTGGGGTGCGTTCGGGAAGAGTCAGAGGCCATGGCCGACCAAGCGGCTACACTGTTGGCAATAGCCCAGGAGAACCAGGCCTTGACGCACACCGTGCAGCAGCTCAGTAACGCGGTTACGGCACTTCAGCAGCGGTTGGACGCCCTACCGGCTCCTGGGGCCGACGCCCCGGCTCCTGGCAAGTACCCAGTGGCCTTGCCTGAGAAATTTGATGGGGCCCCGGCCAGCTTTCCCATGTTTCTTGCCCAGGCCAAGCTGTATATTCAGGGGCGCGCCCGGAACTTCCCTGACGACCGTACCAAGGTGCACTTTTTGATTAGTTTGTTAAAGGACCAGGCGGCCAAGTGGGCGTTGCCGCTGCTCAGGCAAGACTCCCCCTTGCTGGCGGACTATGTGGGGTTTTGCAATCTGTTGGAGGCCGCGTTCGGCAACCCCCAGAAGGGGAGTCAAGCCAACCGGGCGATTCGGCGGTTGAAACAGGGCAAGTCCACGGTGGCCGCATACACCACGGAATTCCAGCTGCTGGCACAGGACTTGACCTGGAATGACTCTGCTCTTCGGGACCAGTATCTCGAGGGACTTTCAGACGAGATACTGGACCAGCTGGCCACAATGGAACGCCCCACCACGCTAGACACCCTCATTCAACGGAGTCTACAGATAGACGATCGGCTAGAGGACCGTCGTCAGGCTCGGGGCCGCCGGCACTTCCAGTTCTCAGCACCAGTTTCTACCAGCAGCCCCACAGGCACAGCCGAGTCATTGGAGGAACCTATGCAGCTTGGGGCAGTGCGGCCACACCTCTCCCCCGCAGAGAAGTCGCGGCGTCGGGAGGGAAATCTATGTCTCTATTGTGGCGGAAGCGGTCACTATGCCCGGTCCTGTCCTGAGAAACGCCAGCCACAGGGAGGGAAACCGCCAACCCCAGTAGCTGATGGCCCTGGCTACCTGGGGTCCCAAACAGCACAGAATGGGGCCGCACCAATTGAACTACAACACCTTATGGTTCCGGTACGTCTATACCCTCCAGGTGGGCCCTGGATCCTTACCCATGCTCTAGTGGATTCGGGGGCAACCCGCTCTTATATGGACGCTGCTTTTGCTGCCCATCATCGGGTGCCACTTCAGAACAAGCCAGAACCGGTACAGGTGGAGGCAATCGACGGACGGCTCCTGCGTTCGGGTGCCGTTACTCAGGAGACCCAGCCCCTGGTCCTGTGTCTCCAGCAGCACCGTGAGATGCGAACTTTGGATATTGCCTCCATGCCCCGGTTCCCCCTGGTGCTTGGGATGGACTGGCTGGAGGCTCACAATGTGCAGATTGACTGGGTCAAACGGACTGTACACTTCCCAGACCCAAGTTCTCCTGCCGAGACTGAGATGCTAGCAGCTGCGCCCTCTGAGGAGGCTGCTGCAACGCTCCCCGCTGAGTACCGGGACTATCACGACGTGTTCGAGGAACGGGGGGCAGACCAGCTGCCGCGGCATCGGTCCTTTGACTGCGGCATAGACCTCCAGCCCGGAGCGCCCCTACCGGTGAGTCGCTTATACTCTTTAACAGAGCCAGAGCGCGAGGCTTTGCAGGACTTCTTGCGCAAAAACCTGGAGCGTGGGTTCATTAGGCCTTCTACCTCGCCCACTGCTGCGCCAGTGCTCTTTGTTAAAAAGAAATGTGGGGAGCTCCGCCTTTGCCATGATTACCGGGCCCTGAATAAAATTACCATCCCAGACCGGTACCCCTTGCCCCTTATTTCGGAGTTACTGGAGCGGGTGCAAGGGGCGCAGGTGTTCACCAAGCTAGACCTCCGGGGTGCCTACAATTTGATTCGGATCCGAGCCGGGGATGAGTGGAAGACAGCATTCGGGACCCGGTATGGGCAGTTCGAATACCTGGTTATGCCCTTCGGTTTGTGCAACGCGCCTGCTGTGTTCCAACGGTACATCAACCACGTGTTCCAGGACTTGCTAGACAAGTACGTGGTGGTGTACTTGGATGACATTCTGGTTTACTCCCGTGACCCGGCGCGCCACGAGGGTCATGTCCGGACCGTGCTGCAGCGCTTGCGCGAGCACCGTCTGTATGCAAAGCTCAGCAAGTGCGAGTTCCATCAGCGGTCAGTGGACTTCCTGGGTCACCGACTCTCACCAGGTGGGGTGCAGATGGATCCTGGGAAGGTGGCAGCGGTTCGAGAATGGGCGGCACCTCGGAACCGCAAGGACCTACAGCGTTTCCTGGGGTTCGTTAACTATTACCGGACCTTCATTGCGGATTATGCTCATCGCACCACCCCGTTGACCCGGTTACTGCGCCCCAAGACGCCGTTTTCCTGGGACAAGGAGGCAGAGGAGGCATTTCAAGGGTTGAAGGCCTGTTTCCAGAGAGCGCCAATCTTGCAACATCCGGATCCTTCTCGACCCTTTGTGGTAGAGACTGACGCCTCCAGTACGGCTCTCGGTGCCGTCTTGTCTCAGCAGTGCGGACCGGAAGCGCCACTCTTACCCTGCGCCTACTATTCCCGCCAGCTCCTCCCAGCGGAGCGTAACTATACCGTGTGGGAGCGGGAACTACTGGCCATCAAGGTGGCCTTTGAGGTTTGGCGCCACCATCTTGAGGGGGCACGACACCCGGTGGAGGTGAGAACCGACCACCGGAACCTGGAGTACCTCCAGACCACCCGCAAGCTGAACCAAAGGCAGATCCGGTGGGCGTTGTTCTTTTCCCGGTTCCAGTTCCGGATCCGCTACATCCCTAGCTCCCAAAACCAGAAGGCGGATGCCCTGTCCCGGAAACCTGAAGACAACGCAGACACGGTACAGCAAGCAGTACCCACCATGATTCTACCACCAGCTGCATTCCTGGCCACCCAGGAGGTTGAGCCACTGCAGGCTCGGGTGCGGGAACAGCAGCGGGTCGACGCTTGGGCCCAGGAACGACTCCGGGAACTGGCCGAAGGGTCATGCCCTCAGTATCCAGGGCTGGTCTTGCATCAGGGTCTTCTGCTGCACCACGGGCGCCTGTACATCCCACCAGGGCCGCTGCGGGCTGAGGTTCTCCGGATGACCCATGATGCTCCAGCAGCGGGGCACTTTGGGCGGTATCGGACCACCCATCTGGTAAGCCGTGAGTTTTGGTGGCCCCATCTGAAGGCTGACGTGGCTCGCTACATCGCTGGTTGTGATGTCTGCAGGCGGGCCAAGGGGCCTACCGGGCGACCCCCCGGCCTTCTTCAGCCGTTGCCGGTTCCACCACGCCCTTGGCACACAGTTTCTCTGGACTTTGTAGTGGAGCTACCCCCGTCTCGGGGCTGCACCTGCCTTCTAGTTTTCTCCGACCATTTCACGAAGATGGTGCACTGTGCCCCCTGCCCATCCGTACCCTCAGCTAAGGAAACCGCTCAGCTGTACCTTCAGCATGTCTTCCGCCTGCATGGCCTACCTGAGCGTGTGGTGTCCGACCGTGGCGTTCAGTTCACGTCCCGGTTTTGGCGTGCGTTGCACCAGGCCCTCGGAACAGAGGTCTGTCTCTCATCTGCTTACCACCCACAGACTGACGGCCAGACGGAACGGGCGAACGCAGTGCTGGAGCAGTACCTCCGGTGTTACTGCAGCTACCAGCAGGATGACTGGGTCGACCACCTAGCCTTGGCGGAGTTCGCTTATAACAACGCGGTGAATGCGTCCACCCAGCAGACCCCGTTCCAGGCCAGCTACGGTTTTCATCCACGGTTGTTTCCGGATGTGCTGCCGGCATCTGCGGTCCCTGCGGTGACAGAGTGGCTTCAGGAGCTCCAGTCCCAGCAACAGCTGTTGATGGAGCAGCTGCGCCAGGCCAAGGAGGCGTACAAGGTCCAGGCCGACCGCCACCGCCAGGTGGGGCCGGAACTCCACGTCGGTGACCTGGTATGGCTCTCCACTCGCCACCTCCACCCTTCTCGACCTTCGCGGAAGCTGGATGCCCGGTTCACCGGCCCGTTCCCTATCGTGAACCAGGTCTCGCCTGTGGCATTCCGTCTCCGGTTGCCAGCAACCCTGAAGGTTCACCCGGTATTCCACAGGTCCCTTCTGAGTCCGGTGGCCCCACCCGACGAGTTCCACCCGAACCGTCCTCGTCCGCAGCCGGTTTTGGTTCAGGGGGAGCGTGAGTACGAGGTGGAACGCATTTTGGACTCCCGATACCGCAGGGGAAAGCTGCAGTATCTCATAGACTGGAAGGGGTATGGGCCGGAGGACCGTTCCTGGGAACCAGCGGCCAACGTCCACGCGCCTGCCTGCCTCCGAGAGTTTCATGTGGCGTACCCCAACAAGCCGGGTCCGGACCCTCAATTGAGGGGGGGGCCTGGGAGGGGGGATGGTGTGATGGCCTGGGATTCCGAGTCTGAGAGTGAACCGGAGGAATCCCAGCCGGCACAGGAGTCCCCGCCTCCAGGGCCGGCTGAACTGGGGCAAGGCCTAGATGCTGAGGAGCCTGCACCTGTGCCAGATCCTCAGGGGCAGGCATCAGGTGAAACCATTCTGGCCCCAGAAGTGCTGGAGGACTCAGTGTCTACAGGTGAGCCTCCCCTGGGGCCCAGTAACCCTTCGGCCTCTCCTGAACTGCAGAGGCTTAGGGCAGAGAGGCGAAGGGAACTGGTTTCTCCCAGGAGGAGTGCTCGCTTTAAGGCCAGGAGAGGCGGGGCTCCTGGGGGCCGGGACCGCCCCCGGCCTTAGAAGAAGATAAAGGTCAGGCAGCCCGGTCCCAGGTTGCGGGAGCAACGTCGTTGTGGAGTACCTGCGTTTACCCAGACCTAGATCTGCACTCCCAGTGTGCCTGTTCCCCGCCTGGCTTCCTGCTGCTGCTCTACCAGCGTTCCTGTTCCCCCGCCCGGCTCCCTGTTTCGGACCTCGCGTCTCATCTAGTGATCGTCTACCCGGCTAGTGACTCTGGACTGAACTTCGGCTACGGTATTAGTACCTTTCCCCCCCGGGACCAGCACACTATTAGTGAAAAGGAGTTGTCAGTGGTGGCATTTCAGTTCTGGGACACCCTCTCCAGCAGAGCTAGCCTAGTGCTTGCAGTTTTCACTTTTGGCCTGAAGCAAAGCCAGGTCTCTTAGTACTTTCTGTATAGATTGTAACATTGTTCTAGATTTCTTGAGTCATACCTTGTGCCATGATAATAATAATAATAATAATAATAATAATAATAATAATAATAATTTATTTATACCCCGCCCATCTGGCTGGGCTTCCCCAGCCACTCTGGGCGGCTTCCAAAAAAATATTAAAATACTGTCTCACATCAAACATTAAAAGCTTCCCTAAACAGGGCTGCCTTCAGATGTCTCCTAAAAGTGTGGTAGTTGTTGTTCTCTTTGACATCTGATAGGAGGGCGTTCCACAGGGAGGGCGCCACTACCGAGAAGGCCCTCTGCCTGGTTCCCTGTAACTTGGCTTCTCGCAGTGAGGGAACCGCCAGAAGGCCCTCGGTGCTGGACCTCAGTGTCCGGGTAGAACAATGGGGGTGGAGACGCTCCTTCAGATATACTGGACCAAGGCCGTTTAGGGCTTTAAAGGCCAGCACCAACACTTTGAATTGTGCTCGGAAACGTACTGGGAGCCAATGTAGGTCTTTCAAGACTGGTGTTATATGGTCTCGGCGGCCACTCCCAGTCACCAGTCTAGCTGCCGCATTCTGGATTAGTTGAATTTTCTGGGTCACCTTCAAAGGTAGCCCCACGTAGAGTGCATTGCGATAGTCCAAGCGGGAGATAACCAGAGCACGCACCACTCTCGCGAGGCAGTCTGCAGGCAGATAGGGTCTCAGCCTGCATACCAGATGGAGCTGGTAAACAGCTGCCCTGGACACAGATTTGACCTGTGCCTCCATGGACAGCTGTGAGTCCAAAATGACTCCCAGGCTGCGCACCTGGTCCTTCAGGGGCACAGTTACCCCATTCAGGACCAGGGAATCCTCCACACCTGCCCGCCTCCTGTCCCCCAAAAACAGCACTTCTGTCTTGTCAGGATTCAACCTCAATCTGTTAGCCACCATCCATCCTCCAACAGCCTCCAGACACTCACACAGGACCTTCACCGCCTTCACTGGTTCTGATTTAAAAGAGAGGTAGAGCTGGGTATCATCCGCATACTGATGGACACCCAGGCCAAACCCCCTGATGATCTCTCCCAGCGGCTGCATATAAATGTTAAAAAGCATGGGGGAGAGGACAGAACCCTGAGGCACCCCACAAGTAAGGGCCCAGGGGTCTGAACACTCATTCCCCCCCACCACTTTCTGAACACAGCCCAGGAGGAAGGAGCGGAACCACTGTATAACCGTGCCCCCAGCTCCCAGCCCCTCAAGACGGTCCAGAAGGATGCTATGGTCGATGGTATCAAACGCCACTGAGAGATCCAGCAGAACTAGGAAACAGCTCTCACCTTTGCCCACCGGAGATCATCGACCAGTGCAACCAAGGCAGTTTCAGTCCCATGATGAGGCCTGAATCCTGACTGGAAGAGACCCAAATGGTCCGCTTCTTCCAGGCGTGCCTGGAGTTGTTCAGCAACCACTCGCTCAATCACCTTGCCCAAGAATGGAAGATTTGAGACTGGGCGATAGTTGGCCATCGTGGCCCCATCTAAAGATGGTTTTTTAAGAAGCGGTTTAATAACCGCCTCTTTCAGCGGGTCTGGGAAGGCTCCCTCACAGAGGGAAGCATTCACCACCCCACGAAGCCCATTGCCCAGCCCTTCCCGGCTAGCTTTTATAAGCCAGGATGGGCAAGGATCAAGGAGACAGGTGGTTGGTTTCACTCATCCAAGCAGCCTGTCCACATCCTCGGAGGGAACAGATTGGAATTGATCCCACGCAACTTGACTAGACAGGACTCTAGCACTCTCCCGCCCCGGCCCTGCTCCCACGGTGGAGTCTACCTCTTTCCGAATCTGAGCGACTTTATCTGCAAAAAACTTTGCAAAATCATTGCATGAGTTTTAGGCTGTATTATTTTTGTATTGTTCACTTTTATTTTGCCATCAATGAATTTTAATTTGCTTTATTCTGTGGTTGGAAAGCTGCCTGGAAAACATCCTGTTATGGGGCAACTTATAAATATAATAAATAATGAAATATCAATGTGCTTCATTTTGGGCTGGACAATGTTTGTGAAGTGTAAAGCCCCTGCCCCCGCCATTACTTGTTTGCAAAACTATCATGAAAGAAAATAGTGAGGGTAGTTGAACACATCCATTGCTACAATGCCTTCTATTTTGGATTCTTCCCTTTCACCCATTCCCACAACCCTTCTAAGTAATACCCTTCCCCACCCTCTCACTATATATAAAGGTCTGGTGACTTCTTTTTCAGTGTATCTGAAGAAGCGTGCATGCACACAAAAGCTCATACCAAGAACAAATTTAGTTGGTCTCTAAGGTGCTACTGGACTATATCTATCATCTATCTATCTATCTATCTATCTATCTATCTATCTATCTAATCTATCTTTCTATCTATCTTTCTATCTATCTATCTATTTCTACTGCATCACACCAACACGGCTACCTACCTGAATCTGTGTCACACAGGTTCTCTGTGTTCCACCAGATTTCTGTTATGCCAACTATATCAATGCTGTCTCCACACAGATGCTACTTAACAGGCCTATTTTTTAAAGAGAATTGGTTTATTTGTGGGGTGGTTGGAACAAGGTACATTGCAGCAAATAAGAGGAGTGACCTTCAATGGCAGCCTATAGAGGAATAACATCACTACTTTTGATTTCCTTCCTTCCCACCTCTCACGTACAAAGATGTGGCTGGAGATTCGTCTTGCCCAAGTGGCCATTTGGCATTTGATCAAAGCCTGTGGAGACTCCTTTGTGCTTCAGAAGAAGGGAACAAACATGCTTGTTCTCTTGGGATGTTGAGGGGGATGTTTCTGAAGACTGGCACATTCCATTCCCGGGTGGGTGCAGAGATAACATGATCTCTGAGGCATTGCCTTCCTCCCCTCACCCAAGTTTGCCCAGAGCTTAAAGACTTACATCCGCCACCGTCCCTTGCCCCACAAAAGAGGTAGAAGGCTTTTCACAGAATGAACTGCTTAGGGTGGATTTCTCCCACAATACCAGATGACCATCTCCCCATCGCTCATCAGATCTATTTTGGGAGCAGGGTGGGTGGCAAGGGATGATCTATATTTCCATTTTGGCACTGGGCTGGGTGTACTAGTTTCAACCCATGGTTAGGATAATTGTTCCACACCTGCTGGTCTTCTGCACATTCCCCTACCTGTGGCAGTGCTGCCACCAGGGAAAGTTTGGTGGGCCTGATCAGGTCCTTGAGGTGGCAGTTCCCACCACCAGCCCCTGGGATGTGTGGTCCAGTGATCTAATATCCTGGATAAGCTTGAGTATTTCATTCTGTGATAGGTCTTCTACTCCTTTTGCTGAAAAGGCCACAAGTCATTAAGGGCTGGGCCAGCTTGTGGAGATGGGGTGGGGCAGGAGGAGGAGATGCCATGGAGCACCTGTGACCTCTGTACTTGCCCAGGAAGGGAATGTGCCAGCCTTGAACACCCCCCTCAAGAACATCCCCCTCAACAACCCAAGAGAACAAACATGTTTGTTCCCTTCTTCTGAAGCACAAAGGAGACTCCACCTTGTTCCACACCACAAATAAAACTAATTCCCTTCAAAAATAACCCTGTTGCTCCCACTCTGTTCTTCCCTTTTGCATAAGTTGGTGAGTGGGATGTGCTTTGAAGACATTTGGAGGCAGATATTTAAACTGGGCTGCTGAAACCCTGGACCATCATTCTCTCCCCCTGCACACGGTGTTCACGGTAAGAGCAGGAGAGAACCAGCTCCAGGATGATTGCTGTGCTGCTGGTGGTGTTTGGACTGACCCCTGCCTGCATATTTCCTGTCAGTGCTGACATCCCTGTGTACCCAAACTTTGACCCCCAAAAGGTAAGACGTTTACAGATGGGACTTGCAACCTGTGGAAATGAGTGATGTTTCCCCTTTCCCCTCTGACCTTGCTTCTCTTAGGACTCGGGATAGGACACCTGAGCAGCTTTGCTCTTGAGTAAATAATAATAATATTAATAATAATAATAATAATAATAATAATAATAATTATTATTATTATTATTATTATTATTATTATTATTATACCCTGCCCACTCTGGCCAAGGACTGGGCTCAGAGCGGCTAACAACAAGAATATAAAACATTAATATAATATCAGGCAGGGAATAAAAATATTCTAAAATCAATGAGCTAGAGTAAATCCAATCAGATGGCAAACGGCAGATTAGGGTTGTTGATCTTGAATGCTCACAGTAAAGGCCCTGTTGCTTTTGGGTCCCGCTTCTCCTCTCGCCCAAGCCCACAAACTTGGCTATCAACAGATTAATGGCTGCCTGATTTTGATTTGTGCTTCTAGCTCTGGTAGGAAAATTACAGAGATGAGGTGGGCTGCTTTATATCAGGCACGTCCAACTCCCCAGAGACTGCAATGTACTCCCAGGATAAAATAACTGGCACTAATCTATGCATTGTCATTGGAGGGAGGAGGAGTGTGTGTGGGGTTTTTTTGGGGGGGGGTTGGCCGGAGTTGTTGAGCATTTGGGGGGGGGAATGACAAAAAATGCACAACAGAAAGTGCAGCACTGAAAATTGAACATAGCGCTACAACCAACATTACTTTCGCAATCAACCAACTGGACGTTGCTATTTTATATATTAAAACCTATCACCTTTCGCTGCCCCCTAAAATGTCAATCAAAATTCTTCTGTTTTAGGCTATCGGGAAGTGGCACCCCATCGGGATGGCTTCCAAGTTGCCTGGGTTGGCTGAGCATGATCAGAAAATATCACCAATGGACCACACGGTGGAGGTTTCGGATGGAGATATGACACTCACCGCTAATTATATGTCGTTAGTACCTTACAACTGATACCTCTCCTCCCATCATGCATAGGCTGGGAATTGAACCGGGGTCCTTGCGCATGCAAAGCAGGTGCTCTGCCACTGAGCCACAGCCCTGATTTCCCCTGAAATCATTTTGAGATGCTTTGGAAAGGGCATAAAGTTTCTGGCACTGCCAGTCAGTGTAGACAATATTGAGCTGGATGCAGCAATGTCCAGATTTTGTACAGAGCTGCTGCTTAAGGAAGACCACATGTTTCCCATCCCATATTATCTCTCTCTTTTTGTGTGTGTCTTGTTTTATCTTAATATATCATAACGAGCCACTTAGGTTGGGCATAGTGATATAAATAAAACATAGCTGGAATGCCAATGGAGACATTGAGTAATCCTGTGGAAACCATTTGATAATGTAGAGGCCTCCAAAAAGGCCTGTTCATTTTGAAGGCATTGATAGAAACAGGGTGCCATTCCTCTTGACACTCTGGCTATCCTTCCCTCTGGTAAAGTCTAAGGCATCTTACTGGTAATGTATTCTTCCATCAGTGGCTCTGACACCCTAAAAAATACACGCGGGGGAAGCAAGGCAGAAGCAGGCTGGGTATCTGGTTTTGAATTGCTTTCATTTAGCTCTCTTTTCCAGGGATGGTCACTGCAAGGCAGCATCTTTCTTGTTAAAGCACACTGACAAACCTGGTGTATTCAAATTTCCTGGTAAATATGACTACCATGAGCCACCCTATTACCTGATGAAAAAGTATGTTTTGTGATCGGAAGATTCAGATGCTGTGATTTGGGCAAATGTTCAAACATTCGGGCAAATGTTCAAACATAGGTCTAGCCAGAGCTTTTTTTCTGGGGGGACACAGGGGTACGCATACCCTTAAACATTTTGTCAATCTAAGTTTGGCCTCATTGAGGAGCAGTATTTCAATATGAGTAGGAATATGAGAGGACCCCTAAACTTTTTTTTTTTTTGAAAGAAAGCACTGGGTCTCACTAAACCTAAGTAGCCTAGAGAAAACAAAGGCAGCCATGCTTGCTCCAGAGTTCTTTCGGAAGATCGTTCCAAGCTGACCTCCCATCTTGAGATTCAAGAGAGAAGTAAGAGGAGGAGGAGGAGGAGGTTGTAAAGAGGATGCCGCATAAGACTATCAGTCTAAATAACAAAGAGATAGGAAGGGCAAATGAGGAGTTAAAGGTACGTAACAGTCTGGTTATGGGGAAGTCCTTTACCACATACAGTGGTATCTCTAGTTGTGGACACAATATGTTCCGGGGTGCCGTTTGCACACCGAAAAGTCCGCAACTAGAGCGGTGCTTCTGCGCAAGCATGGAGTGCACACGGCCATTCTGCGCATGTGCGAAGCGTGCAGAATGCATCTGCAACATGAGGCGAACGCAACATGAAGCGAACGCAACTAGAGGTATGACTGTATTGAGAAAGAGGAAGGGGGGGTGTCCTTCCTCAAAGCAAGGCCTTTTGGGGAAGGGGTTGAGAAAGTGTCCACATAATCATATATTTCCTATGGTAACTAGTCAACATTTACATTTAACTTTAGATTTTCAGCATAGTACTTGCAGCCTTGGCCACACAAACACCTTCCTTTTAGGAAGGACGCTCTTTTCTCTGACTCAAGAGCTAAGGGGAGTCTGCCATGCCTAACACCATGGCTAAAAGAGGGGGAAAGTAAGACAGGCAGCAAGATGAAATGTGTGGGGGTGAAGGAATGGTGATTCCCAATGCGTGCTTTAGGAAGGACAATCTGTGGCAGTGGACCTGGGCAGGACACTTATTAAGTCATGGAGATTCACCTCCCTTAAAATTCTGAAGACATATTAATGAGGGGGTGGGAGAAAGAATGAATAATTAAGGTGACTAAGAGTGGCTGATCCCAATTTGCCTGCCCCCCTCCACTAACAGCCAAGAAATGAGGAACCCGCTTCCTTCAGTTGATATCTTGTGTTGTTTCCTGTATAGATGGTATTGCCCACATCATGGATGTTGATTATGAAAAGTATGTCATTTTGCACAAGAAGAAATTAGAAAATGAAACTATGTATCTGTCTGGTATGTGTTATGGCAATGGATTTTATTTTTATTTATTAAATACAGCTCTTCACCCATAGATCTCAGAGCAGTTCACAACATAAAACAAACAAACCAATAACCCTCACTCCACCCTGTGGCATATCTGTGGTTCAGCAAAAAGGATGCTAGTTAGTTAGTGTTGTTGTTTTTCAACTCATTCTTCAGCCACAAAGAAGTTACAAATCTCTCTCTCTCTCTCTCTCTCTCTGTCTCTCTCTCTCTCTCTCTCTCACACACACACACACACACACGCCCTAAAAGTCACAAAAGGAGAATGGGTTGGGAGGAGAGGAAAGAAGCAAGCTCAGTTTCAAGTTCTGAGTTTCAAGTTTTTCTGTGGACCAGCCAGAGCAGGAAAAGGTCAAAGGAAGGAGGCAGAGCCAGTGCTGATCTTCACTCTGCTGTGCTGAAGGAGTTGGCCCTGCCTTGCCTTTTCCATCTGTAGTATAGTTTGGTGGCTGGTGGAAGGTTTTGCCTAAAACAACTGGACGGATACCCTAAGTTTATGGACGGATACCCTAAGTTCTGTTCAATCCAATTACGGCTCTAGTTAGCATACAAAAATAGAATACAAAATTATTGAATATCTTTATCTATACTTATATGGCTAATTTCTAACCCCCCCCCCCTTTTCTTTTCTTTTTTGCTGTCAACAGTCACCTATACTGTACAGAGTTAAAAAGAAGGAGGAAAACCTATTTAAAATCTTGACTACAATAATCTTCTAGAATAAAAAGTGGCTAATGGAATAATCAACACTTCCCATGGTGAAGGAATATCTTTTTTGGAAAAGGGAGCTGAACCCTAAATAATGGCCACTTTAGCACTTCACAATGATCCAGCAGAAAGGGCAGCTACCATAAAGCCTCCCACTAGCAAATAGGGACAGTCGGCACCTGTGTAGGCTTTCAGTTCCTTTAGATCAGGCATGGCCAAACATGGCCCTCCAGATGTTTTGGGACTACAACTCCCATCATCCCTAGCTAGCAGGACCAGTGGTCATGGATGATGGGAATTGTAGCCCCAAAACCTCTAGAGGGCCAGGTTTGGCCAAGCTTGCTTAGATCCTCTTCTCTGGTTTCATGGGCGTTTCTGTTCCTGACTGTCTAATGGACAATCCAGAGAAGATGGCAAGAATAAGAGACTTTGGGTGCTCTATAGACATGAAACAGATATTTCAGCCTTTCTGAGAACAACAATTTACTCAACCTTTGCTTGTGTTTAAAGCTAGGGGATCGAAATTGGGAGATGACATCAAAGAAAAATTCAAGAAATTAGCCTTGGAGCAAAAGTATCCTGAGGCACACATCAAATACTTTGGGAATGTCGGTAAGGCAACCTGATCTCAATATTTTTTTATTGTAGGTGTGTATGAATGTCTCTGTGTGAAACAGAATCTGAGGAGCTATATTTAGTCTCAGAGAGATTCACAAATCTGGATCACCACTACAGTTTGAGTACAGTGGTACCTCGTTTGCTGAATGCTTCAGAAGTTGAACATTTTGGTATTTGCTGAAAACCTGGAAATAAATGCTTCCGATTTGAATGCACCTCGGAAGTCGAACGGCTACTGAAGCTCATTTCTTAATTGTCTCAATTGAATTTGCTGACTGCCCATTGTGCCTTGGTTGTCGAAAGTTTCAGAAGTCGAATGGTCTTCTGGAACAGATTACATTCGACAACTGAGGTACCACTGCAGTTAAATCACTGAAATTAACTGAGGTCTGATTTCCATGCTTAATCATAATTAAAGCACCTGAAGCTATCAGGAATTGAGTGGGGGGTAGATTTGCTAAGGGCAGCAGACAATTTGGACCTAGCTGTGGGAATGGATAGGAAGGAGTTTGTTCTACATCCCTCAGCTGGGGTGGTGTGTGTGGTGGGACTCCAGCAATTCTGGCTCCTGGGCAGGGTCTGGCTAGAGACCAGCTGAGGGACGCGGGTGGCACTGTGGTCTAAACTGCTGAGCCTCTTGGGCTTGCCAATCAGAACGCTGGCAGTTGGAATCCCTGCAACTGGGTGAGCTCCTGTTGTTCTGTCCGAGCTCCTGCCAATCTAGCATTTCGAAAGCACGCCAGTTCAATTAGATAAATAGGAACCGCTGCGGTGGGAATGTGAATGGCATTTCCATGATCTCTGCCTTCATCATTGTGTTCCGTTGCACCAGAAGCTGAAGGCAGCCCTGTTTAGGGAAGCTTTTAATGTTTAATAGACTATTGTATTTTAATATTCTGTTGGAAGCCGCCCAGAGTGGCTGGGGAAACCCAGCCAGATGGGTGGGGTATAAATAATAAATTATGATTAATATTATTATTATTATTTAGTCATGCTGGCCACATGACCCGGAAAGCTGACTGTGGACAAATGCCGGCTCCCTCGGCCTGAAGCAAGATGAGCACCACAACCCCACAGTCACCATTGACTGGATTTAACTGTCCAGGGGTCCTTTACCCTGACCTTTCTACCTAGTTCCCAGCTCTAGATGATGGCCTGGTTAGGACTAGCAACTCTGTCTTCGGCTGCCTTATGGGGCTCAGATTCCAGTTAATTAGAATTAAAGTAGCTTCAGTCCCAGCTGCAAGGAGGCAGCTTCCACTTGGCTGGAGACTGGAAAAAAACCCAGTCCAAAAGTTATGCATGAAATGCTGGCCTAGGTGGCTATCGTATTTGAAGGTTCATATTCCCCCAAAGTCCTTAGTGAGGACCCGTCCTTCCTGGCCACATATCAAAACATTTTCTTGCTGCTGTCAGTATACTTGGCTGCTTCTGCTCTTTGGTTTTTACACCTCTGTATTGTTTATTTTATCTGCTCTTCTTTCATTGGCATAAATTTTTATAGGCTCTGTTTCCCACCCCCAAAATTTCTGCATTTGTTAACTGTGTTGAGTGGCTTAGTTTTGAACTAGAATGGTGAGATACAAATGTTCCTCACAGTGGCTTACCCATTAAGGCAAATAGGACACGGTCCCACCAGCCTTAGTCTGCCCCTAGGGAGTCTTCACATGCCCACCTTCTTACTGACCACCAGCCAAGGAGTGGAACTCCTTGAGAGCTTCCTCCTTCATCTCAGTGTTGCCCCTGTAGAACTCAGTAGGCGGGGGCCTCTCATTGGCTGTGGTTGCAGCTGTCATTTGCTCTGGCTCCATCTGCTGTTGGCCTCCCTGCCTCCCATGCCACCAATCCCAATGGGCATCATCTGCCACTGATTCCAAATAAAGAAATACATATGAGTTGCTCACATTTTCTTCCTCCTTACCACTTTCCCTGACACTCTTCTCTTCCTTTCTCCCACAGAACAATGCGCTCCAAAAGCTGCTTAATAACCAGATACAGCATTTCTCCATATATATTTGCAGCATTGGTTAATAATCAGAAACACCCAATAATCATTACTCTTTCTGGATGGTGGAGATGATGATGACTACGGATAAATGCCTCTAGCCACTCACCACATTTCTGGCTTGTAGAAATGGATGCAAGTAGAACAACAATGTCTTTGGGTTCCTCTCTCTCCTGAAACTATTTTTAAAATAAATACATTGCTTAGATCTTGCACACTTTGTCAGAAGCATTATTGGAGGTCAAAATGGTAGAAGATAAACATATATGAACCTATCAAGCAGCCAAAGCACCTGCCCAGTGAGTGCTCAGCTGTAGAGGTTGCCAATATGGTTCTCCAACTTTGGCCATCCATGCCCATTGGCCAGGCTGACTGGGACTGATAGTACTGATGGATGGAGTTCAACAACCTATGAAGCTCACCATGTTGGCCACCACTTGTCTACTCTGCATTGGTAGTATCTCTCCAGAATCTTGGAATGAGAAAGGCTTTGCCCTTTAATTGTCAATGTTCCACCCATTCTGAAAAGCCTTGGAATGAGAAATGTGGAAAGGGAAATGGGTACAGAAGGGCGAGAGAATATAAGTGAGAGGCTGGTTGTAATTCAAAAAAGAAAGACTGATGGAGAAAGGTGAGAAGAGAAACTGAGAGGGACAAAATAGCAGGGCAGAGAAGAAAAAGGGGAAGAGGAAATATAATAATAAAAGAATAATGTAATGTACAACTGCCTAAGGCCTGGGCAAATATAGGTGTTTCAACCCCAATTCCTCTGGAGAGAGAAGGTTTTGGCAAATGACATAGCCAATTGCCTGTGTTGTAACCCTCCATACCTGACTGGCTGCAGAAGCATTACAATTAAATAATTTAAAGTGGATTGGTTACATCTTACTATGAATGCCAATTTCACCATTCCTTTCATTTGGTGCAGGGATTTTATTCTATGTAGAAACAGGAGTCAGCTTTTGCACCTACATATAAAAACACACCACTTTTATTTGTTCTCCAAAACATGGAGGGAGGAAAAAGAAAAAGTGGGACATTATCCTTCAAAATTCACACTGCTCTGAATTTTGCAATGCAGTTCTCTAGCCAAGCAATGTATATAGAAATGCATATATATTGGACGAAAGAGTGCAGAAAATGCATATCTTCATGAAAATAGCATGCAAAAATACACTATATAGGGGAAGTTGCTTGTAAAATTGTGTATATTTAGGGAAATTGTGTTCACAAGCTCAAATTACCGTATTTTACGCTCTATAAGACGCACCAGACCATTTGACGCACCTAGTTTTTGGAGGAGGAAAACAAGAAAAAAAATATTCTGAATCTCAGAAGCCAGAACAGCAAGAGGAATCACTGCGCAGTGAAAGCAGCAATCCCTCTTGCTGTTCTTGCTTCTGTGATAGCTGCGCAGCCTGCATTCGCTCCATAAGACGCACACACATTTCCCCTTACTTTTTAAGAGGGAAAAAGTGAGTCTTATAGAGCAAAAAATATGGTACTCCCTTCAGTTGCTGCTGATAAAACTCAAGTTCCACCTTCATCAAGGATAACTGAAATCGCATGTGACCTAAACCATTTTATCTTGGTTTCAGGTGAGATCTTCTTGTCTCATGTTTCCACAGTCTATCAAGTTTGGCAAGTGTTCCTACTGCAAAGCCACATCTCCTGTACATGCCTACTTTGGCTTTTCCATCTTTTTGTTATGTTGGCTTTAAGTTAAATGAAAGACTAGACTTGTTTCAGTTCCGCCTTTGAAACATATTTCTTGTTGAGCCTAACTTTCCCAATGCCTTCCTCCTTCTTTTTTCCAATTGATTCTCATAAGGGTTGTGAAATGTCAATAAAATAGAAAGAAGAAAACACTACACAACATGAATGAAAGCAATCAACCATAACGACTATTACACATTAATGAAATAATGATAATACAGACTCTCAGCACAGGGTGCTTTTGCAGCTGACAGCTCTGCCCCTCCTCCCTGCATAATGATATTTTCGCTAGTAAGAACCCTGAGGGTTTGGGCTTAGTTTCATAACTCATAATTATTTTTAAAGTTTCATCTAGCTGATGTCAAACACCTTTTAAAAAGCCTTGCCTCTTCCAGAACGAGAATGACACACATGTCGGGAACAGGAAGAGGAAGGAGACAGCAGAGCAGTAGAAAAGGGGCTGACAACAACCTGCCATTTTTATTGTAAATCAGATGTTGTTGAACTACCTCTGGCCATGCTGGTTTGCAGCCACTGTGAGATGGAGTCCAGCAACATAGGGAGGGCCACAAGTTAGCCACTCTTGTTGTAAATGTCCAGTTCTTTGTCACAGATGATAGCAGTAGGGAAATGGTGGTGGCCAGCTTAACTGATGGGTTAAAACAGGGGTAGGCAACCTAAGGCCCATGGGCCAGATGCGGCCCAATCACCTTCTCAATCTGGCCCGTGGATGGTCCGGGAATCAGCATGTTTTTACATGAGTAGAATGTGTCCTTTTATTTAAGATGCATCTCTGGGTTATTTGTGGGGCCTGCCTGGTGTTTGTACATGAGCAGAATGTGTGCTTTCATTTAAAATGCATCTCTGGGTTATTTGTGGGGCATAGGAATTCGTTCATATTTTTTTTCAAAATATAGTCCAGCCTCCCACACGGTCTGAGGGACGGTGGACCAGCCCACGGCTGAAAAAGGTTGCTGACCCCTGGGTTAAAAGAAGGAGGAGAATGCTTATAGAAGAGGGGGGATACCATGGGAAGGGATTCAGCTATTGTTTTGTCTTCTTGACTTGCTAGACAACACAACCCCTCCTCTCCTCCCTCCTGCACATTGTCCCCGGAGGTTCTCCTGACCCGTTTCAGCCTGACCAATTTCAGGGGTCATACTGGGGAGAGGACAGGGGAAAGCTCCTTTGCAAAAGCAGAAGTCCATGCACAGATTTTTCCACTGATGGAACTAATTAGTCAAATCCTGCCCAGGGAATCCCTGCATCGGGTAAAGACAGATGAAAGTTGAATGGCATAGACCTCTTTTCTCTAGTTGTCAGATGGATCTGGATGTGGGGAAACTGTTATGCCTCTTAAACAGGTGATAAGAATCCGTGGAGTCTTAAAGGGCTGGTTTCCCCCCCTACCCGTTAGTGTCCCTTTCTTGCTTCTGTCTTATTTTCTAGTTGCCCTTGGAATCTCCATAGTTTACCCTTCTACAGTGGTACCTCAGGTTACAGACGCTTCAGGTTACAGACGCTTCAGGTTACAGACTCCGCTAACCCAGAAATAGTGCTTCAGGTTAAGAACTTTGCTTCAGGCTGAGAACAGAAATTGTGCTCTGGCGGCATGGCAGCAGCAGGAGGCCCCATTAGCTAAGTGGTGCTTCAGGTTAAGAACGGTTTCAGGTTAAGAACAGACCTCCAGAACGAATTAAGTGCTTAACCCGAGGTACCACTGTATTACACATCATGTGCTTGGTGGTGCTAAAGAATCTCCCTCCAAACTGGAAAATGCGAAATGTGAAAAATTTGCAAAGTGGCTTAGGCATGTATGTCTACTCAGAAGTGTTAATGGGGCTTACTGCTAGGTAAGTGGGCACAGGATGGTAGCCTAGGCTTTGGTTTTGGAAAAGCACGGCTTTTGTGTCTTTACCAGCTGTGCGGCAGGCAGAAATTCAACAGGTTAGTACGGAAATGCAATCTTCACCCATTCACATTCTGTTTGTCAGACATTTTATTACATGTGTGGCCACTGATTTATTTGGGGGCCCCTCCAGTCCACCTACAAAAGAGACAAATCTGCATATGACGCATGGCATATGCAAATTGTATGCACATCTATGGTCTCTTTTGTGAGTGGGTCAGAGGGTCCAGTCAACATATATTGGACATATACTGGACCAGAAAATCCTGTTGGAACCCCTGAGGATGGAGGAAGAGATATAAAAGGTTCTATTTGCATATAGAATTCTACGCAAAATCACATTTTGCTTTGCTGGGTGAGGTTCCGATTAGCAAAGGGCTCCTTCTCCACAGTAGCGCCTTCAGAGTAAAGGCAGGTCTGCAATAAGCCAGTGTTTGCTTTAATAACCCACTTCAGGGGAAAATTCTCGCCTATCGTGCATGTAATTGCACATAGTTCCTGTTTGAACAAAGAGGAAGGGTGCTTATGATGTGCATGCAGCCCTTGACACATGCTATGGAAATTTGCCAAATCATGCTCCAAATTTTCTGTGTATAATGCTTTCCTTTTGATATGTATGGTAACAACAGAGCAAGCAAACACACATGGATGTACCTAACAGAAGGTGGCACACTGTGGAAAATGAAACCATACATCTAAAGATAGGAGAAGAAAATCAACAGCTGTGGTTTTACATTAAATTTTACACACACACTGGCTATGAAACAGTAAAACGACACAAAACATAATATATAAAAACAAGCAAATGATTTGCAGGCACAGGGGGATCTTACAGGAATGCCTACAATGGTAATAAAAGACTTAGAAAGATCTTACATGAATACAATACCTACAATAATTAATAGATTTTTATGTTTTGTCTGAGCCTTTCCAACAACAAAAGGCTCTGAAGAAGCGAGCATTAATCAGGCTAGTGGATTTGGCCTAACTTGGCAACTAAAGCTGTAACCAAGTAATTCTTAATCCTTTAGACATTATTCCCCCAGTCAGAGCAAACACACAACACACACCATCCCTTCAACCTGAATTTATTAACTCTGGTTTAAATGAAATCTGGGGGCCAGTTTTGTGTGTTTGCATACAAGCACAGCTAACACAACCTATGAAGGCAGCAATGTAGTGGTACCCATCTTTCAGTCTTCTAGAGAGGAGGAGTGGGGAACCTGAGGCCCTCCAGATGTTTTTGGACTATAGCTCCCATCGTTCCTGATGTCTGGCCATGCTAGCTGGGGCTGGCGGGAGTTGGATATGTCCCAGATATTTTGAAGCACTGTGCTGTTTTTCCTGGGCCTCTGTGTATGAACCCACATGTTGACATGTTGACTGATTCTATTTTACCACCACATTCCCTACCCCTGCCCTGGATATCTGGAGAGCAGCAGCTGGAGTAAAGACCCAGGAGAAGCTGGTGCACAAAAATTTCACAAAAACATCACAAAAAGAGGTGGGACAGGGCGGGAGTGGAACAGGGTGTTTGCAGGTTTTTTCAAGGGTGTTTCAAACATGCTTAAATGTGTGGTGCCTCAGAATGTAACCCCCACATAAATGGGGAGTTGCCTCATTTATAGCAAGCACTTAATAATGGTAATCAAGAATTAGGCAAAATGTCAATTTAGCTCAGCAGCACCCCATTTCTGATTGATTGTAGCCTTTATCAGGTACAAGTTATCTGTTGGAAACACACACCCTTCTGCCAAGGGGGAAAAGAAAAAACCTGCCAAGGGGCAAGGAGCTGATACTTAAAGCAGCAGGGGGCGGGGAGGGGGGGAGGAATGAATAGTTGAAAGAACACTCTGAGGCTCAGTCTCAAGGTGAGAGAGGCTCTGAATTTCAAAGGCTGCGGAAGCCAAGGGAGTGTAAAGCGAGAAGCTGTCCAACCAAAGGTGCACTTCAAATGTGACATTTAGAGACACACTCTTCCCCATTCCCAGCAGGTGAGCAGGAGCACACACACACACACACACACACACACACAGAGAGAGAGAGAGAGAGAGAGAGAGAGATGGATAGCTCACAGCCTTAAGATTCTTATCCTGATTCTATTACAGTCAATATACTCAAACCATAAATAAGCTGGGAAATGTTGCTTCCCCATCTTTTATCATGAAGAAAGACTGTCAAGCTCAGCTTTTTCCTCTTATGTTTTATGGCAGGATATGAAGCATACGTTTCCCACATCCTCTAAAGTGTGTAGTCACATTTCTGCCTTAACTGGATTTATAGATTGGGGGGGGATAATTCTGTACTGGGGGTGGGAAATCTCCCCCCCAACCAACTCTGGGACTAGTGAGGTGGGGCTGTGTACTAACACTGTGAAGGAGGAAGTTCCAAATTCCAGTATGGCTTCTTAGTACTAGGTAGCCATTATCTCTTAGCCTCGACTTCCCTGCCCCCCGCTTGTGGCAATCTCTAAGGTGTGGATTATAACATTGATCTAATTTAGAAAGCTGTTGTAAGGATTACTGAGGAGTATATATGAAGTGTTTTGAACAATTAGCCTGAGTCAGGGATAAGTGAATCTGTCACTTTTGGAACCTCTCAGTTTCTCATTTTTCCAGTATTCAGTTCTCAACATTTCCACATCAGGAAGCTAACTTTTCATCCGTGCTCTTTGAGCTTCTCCTCGTTCTGGGATACCAGGGGTAGGGGGGACAGCTTGTTGCAGCATGAGGGGAGACACTCATGCTTCTTCACCATCTCTGCCTCTTGGCCCCTCTTCTCTCCCAATTTGGCTTCTGCCTCTGATTCTGGACTTCCATCTGCCACAGACTCCCCTCGCTCACTAAACCCTGTTCCCTCTTGAGCTTCTGAAGCCTCCTCCCAGTCTTCTCCCTCTTCTTCCTCTGACCACCAATCCCCAGGCTCTGAGCCTTCATTCTTGAGGGATCCCTTGGTTCCTTCCACCATTCCTCTGCATTCAACCTGTCTGTGGCACTCCTCCAGTCAGAGCCGACAGTACTGGGTTAGATGAACAAATAATCTGACCTGATTTAAGGCAGCTTCCTATGTTCCTCCTGCAGCTGATGTGCAGGAAGTACCAATCACACTTTGGAGAGGAACTGATCTGATGTACTCTCTCATCCCTTCTTCTGCAAAGCTGACAGTGCTTGGCAGCTTTTTATGTGGAGTAGCATATATGCTGCATTTTGTTACTGTGCATAAGGATGTCTGGGCTAAGCCGCTGGGATTTTTAATTGCTTAGTCCCACACACTGATATGTTTTCAAATGAATGTTTGGCCTTGTGACATGCACCACATTCGGATCCATACACTCTTTAAAGGTTATTGAGCAGAACCATAAATCTCATCAAATTCCTGGAGGTCCATTAACCCCAATTTCTAAGTAGTATTGCTGCCTGTTGTGGTGGGTATAATGAATGGAAATGAGGTTGCTAGTGCTGGAGGTGATGCTGTACTAGAAAGCTCATATAAAACCCTGACAAAGTCAACGTGCTCTTCAAGAATAACTTCCCAGCCAATCTATTGTGAGAGGCCCTTTGTTATACGCAACATGATCTTTTAGCTGAATCAAAGGCTCTGGGAGAGAAAGTTAGTTTACGTTGCTGCAGTATTTCCCTCCCCTCAAAATGAAATGCCTATTAAACTATGTTACTAAATCAAGTTGAGGTTAGAAATGAATAAAATGTAGGCTGTTTCCAAGGGATGTATAAAATACATGTCAGAGTCTGAAAGCTTGCATAACTCAGGCAGGAATTTTTGAATGAAGTTATTTAATTACGTTGGGAACCTGACCAGGCAAACACAGAGTGATTCATTTCCTTTTAACTAAGCAAAAGGTGCTTGGAGGGGATTAAAGATGCATGTAAATTGTAGAAATGGCACCAAGCATTAATAATAAAAATGAACTAACTGTATTGAAGTATATTCATTCTGCAATTATCTAAGAAAACAGCACCCAAACTGAGGCTGCTCCAATACAAATTTACTTCCTTGAAAGCACAATGTTATGATCTGTGGGATGCTGTCTATGGACTGCTTCATGTTTTATATATTATTCATAAACAAATGAAAAGTGCATACACTGATATATGAAGAGTGGGGAAGCCTCTCTTTGTTTTGCAGCATATGTTCATATTGGGGAGTTGCTACACATTTTTTTATACCAGTGGCCAGGTTGGCAAATAATTCCAAGCCATGGTTTATTAAACTGTGACTTAGCATTATGTATGAGCCCTGTCTAGTGACTTGACTATGGTTTGTTTTCTGCTAACAAACCATGATCTGAAGCCATGGTTTGCTGTTGGCTTATGAACCTTGGTTTGTTTTAACTATGGCTTGGTTTTATGTGCAAACCAATATCGTTTCTTAACCATGGTTTGGCCACTGCACCCAAGATGCTCGCATAGTTGCAAAGGCATGAGGCAAGAGCAGTTAAGGGAAAACCCAAACTTTGGAAAAACAAGCCAGAGTTTTATTGTCTATTGTGATTAGTTGAGGTCAGCTTGTGATTTGTTAAATTTGTTAAATGGTGGGATAACTGTGGCCCTCCAGAATTGCTGGTCTACAACTCTAGCATCCCTGATCACTGGCCATCCTGGCTAGGATTGATGAAAGTTGTATTCCAACAGCATCTGGAGGGCACCAGGTTCCTCACCACTGGTTTAAGCAAACCATGTTTAGCATTGTTTGCGAATGAGGTCATATTCTCAAAAAATAAAGCTGAGTAGAAAATGTGTTTGGTTTTTTCCAGGCAGTTGATGAGACAACTACAAAACAGGGGATACCCCAAAGAAGTCTGAAGCAAGCCATGGGTAAAGCCAAAAGATGGAAAAGTTAAAAAGAAAAGAAAAGTGAGATTAGGACAGTGGTTTCACTCACATTGGATGGATATAATAGGCATATCTAGCTGGTATTGAAACATTGGCATTGCTATCAGGAGTTCGTAGGCATAAGGAAGAGCTCCTTTTTATGTTTAAGTGTGCCTCTTATTTGAAATATTTCTTTAAACTACTGTGTAACAGTTCAGTACCAGATATGGGTTTATTTAAAAAGAGGAAGCTCAGAACATATTTCACCTTATACCAACTCAGACCATTTTTCCATGTAGCTCAGTATTGTGTGCTGATTTTCCCTGAAACCATTGCAGTGGATTTATTAACTGAGTAAAATTAAAGGAATGTGTAGACACTGCAGACAGACGGAAATATGTCTTGGATCAGTTTTTCAGCTGTAAACTAAAGGGTTAATCTGTGCTGTACAATGTCCTTGCAATCTTATTTATTATGATAACTATGGGCGTGGACTGCCCTGTATTGCTGAGAGGGGGGGAAGGTTGAGAACGTAGTAATGTGGTGCTTTGCAGATATAGCAGTGGGAGTGCCAGATTGGTGTGTCTGTGCTGCCTCACCCCTCCTGGTAATTGGCAGTGGTTCTGCTACCAGGAAGCTATTGGTGCAGCTCCACCCCCTGGGTGGACTATGAGAAAGGTCAGAATAAGAATCTGCAAGCATAAAAACTGCTTTAAGAGCAGAAGACTGACAGCCTCAGTGGTCAAGCACATTGTGGATTTAGGACATAGTGAGAAAGGTCGGGACTCTTAAGTCATTGCAACTGGAACACAACTGGGAAGACAGTCAAGAAGTGAGATGTTTAGATTTATTCCTTGAAAATGTTTGTACCTGATGGCCTCAACTAAGAGCTCGATTTCTCCATGGAATTTTGGATTATCTTCTCATCTATTTCAAGTTTTGTTGCTGGCTTGCTAGCTTAGGGACTGCGGTTGTATTGTATTGTTTTCTTTCTGTGTTAGTATTTTTTGAAAGTGCAGTGGTGCAATGGGTAAGTGTGTTTGGCTGCTAACCAGAAGGTTGGTGGTTTGAGCCCACACAGGGATGGCTGTGGGCTAGATTCCTGCATTGCAGGGGGTTGGACTAGATGGCCCTTGGGATCCCTTCCAACTCGACAATTCTAATCAAATTTTGAAGCACCTTTGCCGATTTTGGAACAGAAGTCAGTTGGTGTACTGCAGCTGTAGTTTATAACTATCTAACCTAGCACTGTGTCCTCTGGCTGGTAGCAATTCTCCAGGGTCTCAGGCAGAATTCTTTGACATCATTTGTTACACAATATCCTTTTGCCTGGAGATAAACACTACAAAGCATGTGTCCATTGGCCCTCTTACATATCCTTTTAAAATTTGTGGTACTGCTGCAGTAGTTGGCTCTCCTCCTCTCTTTTTATAGAAGCATAAAGACAAGCTTTGCTGGATAGGCTCAAAAGCCCATCCTTCTGACTCTTAACAGCAGACAGTCAGATGCTTCCGGGAAACCTCTTTAAGTTTAGCATTTTCATTCTTCAGTACAATATATGAGTCGGGGGGGATCCATCAGAAAGGCGCATTTCTGAGTTTCAGTGACCACAGATGTTGCCATGACATTATTCATCAGTGCCTGCCTCTCACATTACACTGCTGGCAAGAGTGCATCACTCTTGCAAGTAAAGATAATAGGCAAGAATAACATCTGAAGCTACCAGACCTTTGGTAGAGTACATTGTGGCTCCTGTCCAACACAGACACACTTAAGCCCACTGATTTCAAGCACATAAGTGTGTCTAACTGTGCTGGATTGCAGCCAGGGTCTTCACTAGCACAAATCTATAGCTGCTCCGTACATATAAAGATCAAATGTGCTTTCAATATTAATCACCATGCTTAGGGGATGTTGCAAACATTTACAAGACAAACTTTGCTCTCTTTTTTAGGGGTTTCAGGCTTAGGGATCAGTGGATCTGCCAATTTTGTTTTTTCTCAGTTTCACATTCCCCTCCCCTGGTTCAGTTTGCCACGTTTGTGAATCAGTTTGTGCATATCTCATAAAAACCCACATTACTTGGTTGGGGAACTACATCACAAAATTCAGAGAAGTGTCATTTTGAGTTTTGCTTCATTTATTGTTTCAAGGGAGGGAGGAAGTGCAAACAATGTAAGTTCCAATTACAGTGAGTCAGGGAACCAGCAGCAGAGCTATAGTAGAAACTCATCCTATGACAATATTATTTTAAATGTGCTTGTGGGAAGGGGTGGGGATAATTGGTTTGGTTTGTTCTTGTTTTTATTATGTATTTTGTGTTTTTATCCTGCATTTTTATGCTGTGAACTGCCCTGAGATCTACAGATGATGGGTGTTATACAAATGTAAATAAATGAATGAATGAATGGCCGGGCTTGAAAGCAAGAGGTCATCTGTTAAAATTACATGTGCTGGCATTGTTTTCACTACATAAATAGCAATATGAAACCTGAATCCATTATGTACAGATAATAGCAGGTTTCCCACTGAATGTATACAGTACAGCCAATAACAACAACTGAATGTTGAATGCAGCTGGATGATACATGTTTGTACACATGTTTCTGCTCCGTTGATGCTATATATCAGGCCTGGCCCACTGATGAAGCAAGGTGAGTTACCTGCCTCAAGCGGTAGAAGCCCAAGAAGCAGCGCTCATCTCACCTCTGCCACCCCCGCTATGGCAGATAGTAATATTGTGCAGCCTGAAGTAACTGGTTGCATAAAAACTGACTCCTTTTAGAATGAAGCATTGTTTGGACCAGTTAGATGTTATTCAAACACTTTACTTGCAGAAATTTCTTCAAGAGTATTGCTCTATTTCAAAATAATTACATACCAATATGGAACAAAATTAAGAGAGATCTAGAGGTGTGGGGGAGAATAAAGTTATCATTTCGGGGAAGAATTGCAACGATAAAGATGAGTGTGTTACCGAAAATGTTATTTCCGTTTCAGACAATTCCGATAATTAAAGGGGCGGCAATATTTAAAGAGTGGCAAAGAATGATTTCAAGGTATATCTGGCAGGGTAAGAAGCCAAGAATAAAATTTAAGTTATTGACAGACGTAAAAGATAGAGGAGGCTTCGCCCTGCCAGACTTGAAATTGTATTATGAAGCATCGTGCCTCTGTTGGTTGAAAGAATGGATGAAATTAGAGAATACAGAATTGTTAGACTTGGAAGGATTTGATAATAGATTCAGTTGGCACGCATATTTATGGTACGACAAGAAACGAGTGCATAAAGGTTTCGAAAACCACATCATTCAAAGATCTCTCATAGAAGTCTGGGATAGGTATAAAAACCTATTGGAGCCAAAAACTCCACATTGGTTGTCTCCGTTGGAGGTGATGAGTGTGAAGAAGATCAATATGAGGGGGAGGTGGATAACATATGGGAGTTTAATAATGAAAGAAGGAAGTAAATGGAAATTGAAACCATATGATGAAGTAAAAGAATATGTTAATGATTGGCTGCATTATTTTCAGATTAATGAAATGTTTAAAAAAGATGTATTAGAAAGATAAGGATAAGGAATCAAAGTATCAACAGGAAATATTGAATAATGATGTAAAAATTTTATCCAAAATGTATAAATTATTATTAGAATGGTATACAAAGGACGAGGAGGTTAAGTCGGTTATGATTCATTGGGCCAAAGACTTTGGATATAATATACAATTAAAAGATTGGGTTAAATTGTGGAATGAAGGAATGAAATTTACTGCGTGCACTACAATAAAAGAAAATGTGATGAAAATGATATATAGATGGTATGTAACACCAGTAAAATTAGCAAAAATGTATAAAGTAAGTAATAAATGCTGGAAGTGTAAAGAAAAAGAAGGAACATTTTATCATATGTGGTGGGAGTGTAAAAAAGTGAAATGCTTTTGGGAAATGATATATAATGAGTTTAAAAAAATGTTGAAATATACATTTGTTAAGAAACCAGAAGCATTTCTATTAGGAATAATAGGAAATGAAATTAATAAGAAAGAATGGAAGTTGTTTTTATATGCAGTAACGGCAGCAAGAATATTATTGGCCCAAAAATGGAAACAAGAAGAATTACCTACGATTGAAGAATGGAGAATGAAATTAATGGAATATGCAGAACTTGATAAATTAACAGGAAGGATCCGGAACCGACGAGACCAGAGATTCACTGAAGACTGGATTAAATTCACAGATTATATGAAAAGTATATGTGATTACCAAATAACGTTTGTTAGCTTTCAGGAAGTTCTGTGAAAATGTATGGTGGAAATGTTGTATAAAAAATAAGGTAAAGTAAGATATTATTGTAGTGCAATATTAAATTAAGAAATGTGAAACAAGTGATTAAAACGGAGAATTATCAGGCATGCTGATGGAAGTGCAAAAAAAAAAGAGGATGTTGGTGATAAACTGGATGTTTTGTTTTGTATAATTTTATATTGGAAAATTAATAAAAATATTTTTTAAAAAAAGAAATTTCTTCAAAACAGTACAAAAACATCAAAGATACAACCAAATAATTCCATACAATATCATGTGCAAGTCCATCACAGGTTCATCTTCTTAGAAATGAAACAAACTTATAATCAGAGCTGACAAACATAGTTCTCTCTCACACAGGCTCAATTAGCCTGCATTCCAATCCCTTAGGCTATGCAGCTCCTGGAGAGGCATCTTATTCTCACAGAGCCTGAGAACAAATACTCAAAGGCGGGGGGCCACTAGGGGGCGCATTGGAAGATGGCTGACAATAACATCTTTCCGACCCACACGAGGTAATTTGGAGGCTATGATGGGAGTAATTAGCCTCCCTAACCCCCCCAGGACGGTGGGGGGGACTGCCCTTGCCTGCTGTGCCCTATACCACCCCCGAACTTGTGGGGATGGGGGCACTAGGCACAAAGCCCTCCTGTGGGATTCCGGCGCTTCTGGATGCCGTCCCCGGTTCGCGCCACTAGCTGCAAGAACTTCAAAAGAAAACAATTTGGATGAAGGAATGCACATATTTCAAGGAAGGAGGGGGAGTAAAGACTGCTATAGAAGAGATCTCTGATAAAACAAGACAAGAATAAAACATGAGAAGATACGCCAAGACACGGTATGGCAAATGACTGATGGGGGAGGGGGAAAAAAACTTTCCTTTCTTTTCTTATGTGATTAACAAGAATCCCCTCCCCTCACGAGTTACGAGTCAGAAATGTCGTTTTAAGGACTTAAGCTGTGGATTTAAGGCTGTGTGGAGATAAACTTTCGAACCAAAGCATGTTTTAAGAAGAGCGAGGAATGTATAAGAGCTTGGGAATGACGCAGTTAAAAATGCCGTCGCCATATTGGGAAGTTCTGTCGGAGGTCTTGAGTCTGGGAGGAGAAAAAGAGAAATAGAGCTGTTTATATATTGTGGGTGAAACTCCTCAGAGGGACTTAAGAGCGACAGTTTTGCGAGATGGAAAGAGCGATGTTATCTATGAAGGTGATGATATATGGAAACCATCTCGATTTGAGGAATGGAAGAACGGAAAATTCACACAGGATTATTATTATTATTGGTGTTTATCGGCTTAAGGAGACTATCAGAAGAGATCATAAAGAAAAATAGAGAAAATATATAAACAAGATGTGATGTGGAAACAGCAAGATAAGACTGGATAGAATTATGAACTCTGTTTGGACTGATTTGGACTGATTTGGACATTAACGCAGTAGCAAGAAGATGATCAGAATCCCCCTTCGGATCTTGAAATATGGGTCCCCCCAACAAAATTTAAAATTTAGCTTTGTAATTTGGAACTTATGTGATGTGATTTAATTTGATTTGATTGGCCGGTTAATAAAAATTATTTTTTTAAAAAAGAGAGAACAAATACTCAAAGGCAATTCCCCTTCCAAATGAAGATTTGCAACTCAATACCTTTGTCATCTGATCTAAGGTTAAACACTCATGTGTTAGTTAGCAGAAAACAACAATAGTTAATTATCAAGGAGCGCAGATTCCACTTAGTATACTTTAATGGAATCTTCAAGGTTAAAACTTTTCAGCAATACACACAGGCATTTTCCATTCTAGTGTCAATTAAACAATTATACTTAACACCCGCCACTAGCAGCACCAGTTTCCAGCAAGATCTTGCCAAGATTTCATAAGATCTCAGGCAGCACACAAAATCTCATGAGATTTCAGTGAGATATCATGAGATCTCACCAGCAACCAAGGCCACTGTTGACGCTTCACAGTCACTGCCACACAACGAATGAGATGCAGTGGTTGTGGATGTGAGTAGAAATGGCCCATTCCCATTTTGCCTCAAGCAATGAAACAGAACATGACACCCCTGGTATAGGTATGTGTGTGCGCGCGCACACATTTGCCCCATCCATGCTATAAATGCAGAAACATCTTAGGTCTCTTCTCCAAAAATGTAAGATGTGCAGAAGTCCTACATTGCCTCTGCATGCAAGTGAGAGATAATTAATCACAATGAATTCATGATACATTTCAGCGGGCCATGCTGTCTTGTTTGCTTAAACTGTGAATACTGACTTACTCATTTTAATGACACTGTCAAGATAACAGCAGTCGGGATCCAAGGAACCCTGTGCAGAAACAAAAATGTATTCCATACTTAGGGAAGTTGAGGAAAAGAAAAAGATTGGGAGTGACCAATTTCCCTTTCAAGATGCGTTCCTTTGTACCTCATTGGATTTCACTGCGGACAGTCCTCTAACTTTCAAGCGCAGTTTTTCAGGGAGGGCGAGAGGCTGCAATGGAAACTGCATACAAAGAAGTAGTCTTCGGGCTGCTCTTCAATGCCTCTAACATAATTAAAAGGAGGGTATACTTTTATCCAAACAAATTAACATGAACATGTTTGCATCTCTGCATTTTTTTTTGCAGAAGGCTCATTGAAGGTTGATAAACAATTGGTTTGGGTTGGAAGAAAACTTGTCACGCTGCACATGATCGCATAAATGCAGTGAGCAAAAACCCACAGAATAGATTTTCTTCCCTCCTCCTCTTCCTATGACCTACAGAGAATTAGTTCTGTCGCTGCTACGGCCCTTGTGATATATTGCTGCTCAATCATGCATGCACCTTTGAAAGAGCATCACAGGCTCTTCCTGACAGGAAGAAATGCACTCACCCCTCCAAGGTTACCTTTGTTGAAAACATACAATGGAAAATAGATGCTAATGAGAAAATAAATGCATGGCACAATCTTTAGAAAGGGTTTGCCAAAGCCATCCTGCATTCTCAGGCAATGAATTCCAACTAGAAACTCACCTTGGTTTCCAATATCGCATCCTCCTACATGAGCAAGCATTGATTATATGTTTTGTCATGAGGTATGGTCAGTGCTATAAGTTTGGGAGAGGGAAGTAGCCAAGAAATTTTCAACTAAAATATATTATTGCTTTGCTTGTAGACAAAATAATACAAAGGACAGAAAACAGAGAGCAATGGACATCCAACCTCTTTTCAGTTGTTCAGATAGAGATACATACCTACACTGGTGCACATGATTTCATTAAACTCAGCAACCCTCTTGAATCTGGACTTTTCTGTGCATGACCTTATCATATCCTCTTTTTCTTCCCATCCACTTTATCATACCTTTTTATGATTTAGTTCTTCCATTCCTAAATTTCCATAATCTAAATTTATTTTCATGTATAATTCCTCCTAATAGCGAATATATACTGGGGCTAGTGGGGCTGGGATAATAGTGGTCCTGCTGTTTGGTTGTGGAGGAGGCACTGCATGAAAGGGAAGCTTCTGGGCCTGTTTGAGCTCTTGCTTTCTATTCACCTTGATTGCTTTCATCTTCAGTTATGAATATCAGATTATAGGGACAAGCAGTAGGGGAGGGTTGTCATCTTCTTGGCCAACTTGGCCAGCAGAAGCTTCCAGATTTCTGCTTGTTTGATAGGAAGAGTCTCTCTCCTCCTCCTCTCACGTGCTGTTCTGGGAGTTCTCCCAACCTTCCAGAGATGATTTGTGGGAGTCATGGAGGTACACGCCGAGAGGAGAGAAGGGAAAATCCTGCTGTGCTAGCAGGAGCCCTTGTGATGAGTTCTGCTAGCATGGTGGGTTAATTGAATTTGGCACCCTAACTGTGACCTATCCTGCTCTGATTTTCACTCTAATGTGATAATAAGCGTAGTACTTTGGATATCTTAGCCTATCTGGGTTTACTTCCCTTTGGGGCTTGGTTCTGTCATCTTGTCCTAGATATATCCCAGTTACAGACCAGTTTGCTATCTCCCAAAGCATCATGATATAAAATGGTGTCACTGCAAAGTATCACAAGGGGCCCAATGATGTCAGGCATTTAATGTCAAAACTAAACATTCTTAAAGGTTGTGTTACTGAGGTTAGCTTGGCTTCACAAGGGACGGCCATCTCAGCTATGAATAGAGAACTAATATATAACTTTGGGAATATCGAGAGCAGTTAGATGTGATACTAGCATAACAGCTCTTGACTGTTATGTCAGTTCATTTACTGTCTTACTTGTGCATACAATTCTGTTAACAATGGATGAACTTTTTTATAAACACCAATGGAGCTCAGACCAGCAGAAAATGTGCTTTGACAGGTGTGTCAAAGTTAATAAGAAAAGCAAACCACCCTTGTAGAAAGACTGGGCTTATAGTTGAGGAGCTTGATCACAACACAGGAGCTTCTGGATGCTCAGTTCTTATTAAAAATCGAAGCCCTTTCTGAATCTTATTGGACATTAACTTGCGTCAGAAATAGTGTCCAAAATCCTGCTAACAAAAATAATTTTAAAAGAACCTCAAATAAAACAAACCACTTATTTGTTTATTTTGAGAGAGAATAATTTTATAATTTAGTTAGTTACCACTTAATGCCAAAATAGGTTTCGAAGTGCTTTCTGCTCATACCTGCTAACCGGCAGCCTGCTCCCATTTCTAGTCTGCCTTCATTACACATGGTTGTATTTATTTCAAGCTGCAGCTATTTAATTGATGCATTTGTTTAATTAACACAATCTATATACCACTTGACAGTAAGAAAAGCTCTCAAGAACAATTTTAAATAACTGCTTCGGCACATTGGCAGAAAAGTCTTCAAGAGACGCCTGAAAGTCAAAAGTGAGGATGCTTGCTGAATCATTGCTGGAAAACATTCCACAGCATAGAACTGGGACTTCTGGTTGAAGCCAGTTGGGCCTCTGTAACACAGGAGAAAATAGTGTTCCTTCAGATTTAGATGCAGTTGAGAAACATGGAATAGTGATGGGGAAATAAAGGAGAATGCTAATTGTGTGCTTCACAATGCTAACTGTGTGCTCTGGAATAGCTCAGTTGGTAGAGCATGAGGCTCTTAATTGTGGGTTCAAGCCCTAAATTGGGCAAAAGATTACTGCAATGCAGGGGACTGGGCTACAGTTCTATGATTCTATGACAACTGTAATGCACAGAGCCATTTAAAGCCCCCACTCTGTCAAAGCCCACCAGCATCATATCTAAGGTCTAAAAGGCAACTGCACCACTATTCTAACCTCTTGTGCCACTGGTTTCATTCCAGCTGCAAGCCTGGTAGATTAAGCTCTGAGCTTCAATGCTGCTGTCTAGGCTGCAGGATTAGCCTAAACACCAGCCAGCTGATCCCAAGGGCCAATCTCAGTGCACCAGCCCTAAAAAGCTCAGGCCTCAAGGCTAGACCTTTAGCAAGAGTAACTCACCATGTCTAGTTCATCCTTCCCACACCATCCACAACTTCCTAATTCCTAACTGCTTCCTTGGACTTTGATTTTGACCCCACTCTCCCCACATTCACTCCTGGCCCCTTTGAAAGAACAGCCAGTACCTGGCAGTTATGCATGAAATTAGAAGGAAAGATCAATTTCCTGCAAATCAGTAAAGCCTAGTTCATAAAGATTGAATTATCCTCTTGATTTAAGATGCAATTTTTGGCATTATCTTCACTGTGGCATTATATAGCTAGGGTATATTTGTATCCATATATTGTTTTAGTAAGCCACTATGGAAGCTTTGCTGAAAGGTGGTATATATAAAGCTTAAATACGTAAACATTTCCGTTCCTAAAAATGCACTTCTTTGAAAAGAATTAGCCATAGGTAGGCAAGAGAGCTTTTAAGAAGTGCAGTGAGCATTAGATTCACAAACTGCACATTTTATTTTGAAAGTATGGAGGCTAATTGCTTAAATGTGGAACTTTCAATCACCGTTTACCCCACCAACTTCTCCCCATGGACTTGTATCTGAGTAATGCAGTCATGACAGCATTACAGCTTGTAACAGGCAAAATCATTACAGCATCATTAGCAAGAAATTGCTCGAGCAATTAGTAATAATTCCCAGATTCACAGTCAAATATTAATGTTCTCCTCATTAAATTAATCTGCTTCTGTCAAGAACATGGAGGTGGTGGTAATTCCACATTTGAGCAAACCTCTCTGCCTCTCTCAGCTTATGTGTTTTCTAACACATTGGTCTCAAAGACTAAATTGTCTAGCTGGATATTTCACAGGAATTGAGCTATATGAGCTGTCAGATTAGCCAGTTAGGTACAAAACTGATTCTCTCATGTTTGACCTGGTTCTACATGTCGTCTAAATGGAAATCATGCCCTTCAGAAGATATTACAGGAGAGGAATGATAACAATAGATGGGGCAGAATTTTTCCTATCTAGCCTAAAGGCCTTCATTTGGTATGGTGGACAAAGTAACTCACATCATGAGTCCCTAGAAAGACTCTATGACTTCTCAGTGTTTAATCTCATGCCGTTGGGCCAGAGAATACTTGGTAGCAACAAAACCAGTAGTGTAGTGGCAAATTCAGAAGTGCAACATCCCTTCATGATAGTCACAGCCACACCTCTTTTAATATTATAAAACATTCTAAGATTATACAACAATGTTATAATTATACAATAATTATAATAACTAGGGATGCATTGCCATGGTCAATACAGATCTCCATGCCTTTCAGCTAGATCTACTACTGTGCACATACATGGGCAAATGATTTGACATTCTCTAATAACCTTCTTTCAGAGTGATGTGTGTTCCATGAAGTACCATTATACATCATAGAACTTGCACACCATTCCCTTGAAACTGAAGCAAATTGCTTTTTCAGTGTTCTTAAATCCTTAGCTTTGGAGCTGCTGCTTCTTTGGCGATCACTCATAGCCATTAAAGATTGCCCTCCATAAACACACTTTTAACAGTAAGTCCATAAGTGACAATTCTGGATCCACACTTCCTTCCACAGTGGAGACATAGGTTTCTGGGCAGGAGTTGATCATTGTGAGGGTTTGCCAGACCTGCCTTCCTCTTAGCACATTTCTCCCTTTCATCCGGAGTTCAAGCATCTTCAAAGCCTATGACACCTTTGGTAAAGACTGTTCTCCAACTGGAGTGCTCACAGGCCAGTGTTTCCCAGTTGTCAGTGTCTATACTACATTTTTAAAGATTTGCCTTGAGAGAGTCTTTAAACATCTTTTGTTGATCACCAGTATTACGCTTTCAATTTTTAGGTTCAGAATAGAGTAGTTGTTTTGGAAGTTGATAATCAGGAATCCACACAACATGACCAGTCCAACAAAGTTGATGTTGAAGAATCGTTACTTTGACACTGGTGATCTTTGCTTCTTCCAGTACACTGGCATTAGTTCGTCTGTCTTCCCAAGTGATATGTAAAAATTTTTGGAGACACCATTGATGGAATATTTTGAGGAGTTGGAGATGGCATTTATGAATGGTCCATGTTTCACAAGCATACAGTAAGGTTGGTAGTACAATAGGTTTGTAAACAAGCATTCTGGTTTCCCTGTGAATGTCCTGGTCCTCAAACACTCTGCACTTTAATCAGGAGAAAGCTGCACTTCCAGAACTCAGGCAATGCTGGATTTCGGCATCAGTGTCAGTCTTTGTGGAAAGATACTGCGTTGGGTGACCCTGCTGGGAGTAAGAGATTCCCGACTGCTTTGCTCACAAGGGTCATAGGAATGTGCAAGCCCACTCACTACGACAAGGTAATGATCGAGCGAGTGAGAGCTTTGGCGCATACACTGTCTAAAACATGGGTGGCTCTAAGACATGGAGGACAGGGCCCCTGCCTGCACCCTGCTGCAAAAAAATAGGTGCTCCCTATGATCACTACAAAACTGAACAAAACAAAGCCAGTCTCCACACATTACAGAAGATGTGGACCTCTGTGTTTTCACTGCAGGTCATCCATATGCAGTGCATCCATTTCCCTCACCCTGGATACAAGGCTGCATGGACTTATTCCAAGAAATCTGTAACTTGCATTGTTCTGGAAGGCTCCTAATTCAATGTGGTTTTGGCCACTAACTCAGAGGTCAGATCCAATTTTGTGAATGAAAAATTCTGGTGTACATTTAACGATACAGTAAAACACAAAGTAAAAGCTGTTGCTTTGGCAAAGGATGGCTGCCACTTGCAGCATACTAAAGCCCTGATCAACACCCTGCAGACTCATTGATGTGTGTGCTTATAAAAACCTCATTGACAGAGTGGCAAGAGTCTGCTAAATAATTTAGAGCTTGAATGTACAAAAATACGGGTGTGATATGTCATCATTACCACCAATCCTGCAATTGTTTCGTTGCTACAAAGCTAGGCTAGGGAGCTCTTACCATCAGCTCCCGGAGAAACTACCAATGGCCTGAGAGAATCCTGAGAGAATTGATTTATCTTTTCCATTTTATTTATTTATATTTGTTTCTGTAGTTAAAATCACAAACTGCCACAAAATGCCTTGAAAGAAAAGCCGTAGATCTCTGTATATGTTGTGAAGAAGTACATAATTCAACATGTGGATATCTTTTTCAAAGCATTTCAGTACACTAATTTAGGATGGTTGGAGGAGAGGCACAGCTACCATATCCTTCAAATGCTCAGCCTGGGAGGAAAAGGGGGAAAACACACCATCCCCAAGCTCAGACACTCCCTCAGGGTCCCTGGAGCTACTGCTACTGCTATATCAGGATGTACTGTCAGTGTTACTCACATGTCACTCAATCCCTGGCATCTCTAGGTAGGACTGGGGGAAAGCCTCTATCTGAAACCCTAGAGACCATCTGACTGTCACTGTCTATGCATGAAACTCAGCCAGACAGACTGATGGCCTGACTTGGTAGGAAGCCACTTCCTAAGAGTGGTGTCAGCAAAAGGCCTACAATTATATAACTGGTTCCTTACCTCTCTGTTAGTATCGGAGACTTTCAGAGACCCACCTCTGAAGCCAAGTGCTCCAGTTTCTCTATCATCCACGTGTCCTTCTTTGATTTATACTCTCTTCAAAAGCTTGAAGCCCAGGAACCTGGTCTTGGTATAGCTTTTTCACAAAGTAGCCAAAATAGCTAACAGCTTTGATTATGGAAGGATCTTTCATTTATGAGAGAAACCTCTATGGTACCTATGTCCATTTGTTTCTTATTGTATTTTAATGTTTATCGGAAAGGCTGGTGTAACATATTTTGGTACCTATAAAGAACTCAGATCACACACAAAAGGGAGCGTTTCAGTGATAAGGTATTTACTTCTTCAGTCCAAAATATATTTTTCTTTTAAATAATAATGACACTGACTGCCATTGCACGGCCAATGTGGGGGTGGAATGGGATTTTGAGGAATGGGGCAGGTTTGGGAATGCTGTAATCCTGTCAGCTGTTCTCCTCAAAGATCTCTGGATCCAAATGGCCACTAGTTACAAGGCAATATCAGATAACTGATAATAGATCACTGGTGAATCTAAGTGAAGTAACAGAAACATTTAAAAAGAAGGTGGCACCATTTGGGGTATGTCCGTTGACGCAAAGGAGAAGAACAAACAGTTTTCTCAGTGCATGGGCATAGAAAAAAATATCTCCTGAGTATAGTGATGGGTGAAGCTGTTAATTTCAGCTTCACCTAGTTTCTCATTTTCCACATTTGAATGTTCAGTTCTCCATCAGTATATGGCTTGTTTGCTTTTTTACAAAAAAAAAGCATTTTAGTACAAATGCCTCCTAATATACACATTTTTCTCAATTACACACATTTAACAAAGCAGTGCTCCCTCATATAATGCAGGTTTGCATGCTGTTTTCACCAATGCATTTTATATCCATTTTTTGTACACATTACTTGACTGGAGAACTACACTGCAAAATTCAGCGAAGGGCAAATGTCAAAGTATGGATGTGCTTAGATTCATATATTGTTTAAGAAAGTGGTTTGAGGAAGTGCAAGTTATATAGGTTCACCTTTAAATGTGAACTGAATCAAATTTCTTCCTCATCACTCCTCTAGAATGATGACTAATTTCTGTCTTGCATGAAGACTCTATAAACATATTCTCTATAATATTTCATTCAGTAGGTTGGGGGAGGAGGGGGAGGAAGAAAATCTTAGTCAAACAAGCTATTCATTAACACAAAGCTTTCCTGGCATTTCACTCTACTTTATACGTGCTTGCCTCATGTCCCAGTACGTGCCCAGAGCAGTTCCGGCTTATAAATATAATTGGTATGGATTGATGCACTCGCAAGAGTTCTATTTTAAGTGTTACAGTTTCAGATGCCTTCGTTTTGGGCAGGAAGCCAAACTTCGAGACACAAGCCCAGGAACATCTTGTGTCAAACCTGGAAGAAAGAGGCAGCTGCATCACATAAATTGTGATGGGACCTTGGAAAAAGTAGACATTTCTGAAGCATTGCCAAAGAGAGGAGCGATGGAATGGATAATTCTGACTTTAAAATAGTACGCCCAGCGTATTCAGGACACAAAACGTGCCTGTTCAAATAGAGCACTTGGACAGCAGATCAAATTTAAAAGGCAGATTCTTTCATCGTAGGGTGTAGATGAGAGTCACATATCAAAAATTATGCAGGTTTGAGGTTCAGGTTTGCAGAACTTTGAGATTCCTGCTCAGCAGATTTAAACGGAAACAAGAAAAAGCAAACACAAGAGCTATAGAGCTCTGCATTTTAAAAGTCAACTCCTGAAACAGAAACCACCATAGAATGTATAATTGCATACTGGGAATGAAAATATTTTAAGCTATCTGTATGTTCAGTGATGATGAGCACTTTTGATTGGGACTGATTTGTTGGTATGGACACTGAGATCCAGCTTCGAGGGCCTTCTGGCGGTTCCCTCACTGCGAGAAACAACTATCTGACTTTTAGAAGACATCTGAAGGTAGCCCTGTTTAGCGAAGTTTTCAATGTTTAATGGTGTATTGTATTTTTAATATTCGATTGGGAGCCGCCCAGAGTGGCTGGAGAAACCCAGGGTATAAATGGGGGGTATAAATAAATTATTATTATTATTATTATTATTATTATTATTATTATTATTTATACTATTACTGATGAGCAAGGAAGAAAGCTTTAGGACAGGAGTGAGAAACCTTTTTCAGTCCAGGGGCCAGATTTGTCTTGCACCCCACTCCACCCATAAGATGCCCTGTTTCAGGGCCTCACCCTAGCTACTTCAAGCAGAAAGCTGCCAGTGGTAGCTTTTCTGTCACCCAGTGCTTTTAGGAGATACAACAGAGATAGTTCCCTTGATCCTAACCGCCTTCCGCAGCACTGATCAGGGAGGAAGGATTGTTCTGGCGGCACTTGTAAGATGCAAATGACTTACTGACTGACTGACACCATCCTTGATTTCAATGCAGCTCAAGGATGCAATAAAACCCATTGAAACCAACTGAATGCTAATGTAAATCCCATTGATTTTAACTGAAATTGCTCTAAAGTAGTTACACTGAGGCCTTTGTGTGTGTGTGTTTTTAACTGCATATTTTCTCCTGATATTTCTGTCTTCGGCAATTTTAGCATTGACTAAGGAACAAAGCACCTCACTGACAGCCTCACGGCTGAAATGTTGGCACTTTGTTGGCAAAGGTAACGGAGTGACATTTCATCTCTATATGAATAGATTAAAGGCTTTGCTCTGAAAATCATTATTTAGAGATCAAATTATATAGAAAACTACCTGGGGGTTGAAGACCAGTTCAGTTTTGTGCCCTTTCTGAAGAGGGCTTTTCACCTTGCTGCTAAGTTTGCTTTGTGTTGTAAACTCCCGGTATGCTTTAATCTCCTCCATATCTGAGGCAATTTGGGTCTGAAAGGGGCTGAGAAGCAGGTTCGTCCTAATTAGGTCAAGGTGTTGTGGCTAGTTTAAAAAAAATAATTCTCCCAATTTGATGCATAAATACATAAGAGGTATTAAGAAATCATACTTCAAAAAAAAGAATTAGAGACAAAAAAAAGAATTAGAGAATTTTCTAATTTTTATTTTCTGCTTGGTTGCCAGCAAAGTCACAGGAAAGCTGTTTAAGGAGCTGGATATGGAGAAAAAGCTGGAACATCTGCAGGGAACGACATCCAATATGATCAAGAGTCTGGAAATTAAGCCTTATGAGGAACAGTTGAGAGAGTTGTGTATGTTTAGCCTGGATAAGAGGAGACTGAGAGGAGATATGATAGCTATCTTCAAATATCTAAAGGGCTGTCACATGGAGCAAGCATATTCTCTCTGGCTCTAGACGATAGGACCCAAGCCAACAGCTTCAAGTTACAAGAAAGGAGATTCCAATTGAACATCAGGAAGATCTTTCTGATGGTAAGAGCTCTTCGGCAGTGGAACAGACTTCCTTGGGAGGTTGTGGACTCTCCTTCCTTGGAGGTTTTTAAGCAGAGGTTGGATGGCCATCTGTCATGGACGATTTAGTTAAGATTTCTGCATTGCAGCGGGTTGGACAAGATGACCCTCTTGGTCCATTCCAATTCTACAATTCTGTGATTCTTTGAGCTGAAAACACCCCTTTACTTGGAATGCTGCTTGATGGACATTGTCTGGACTGTGTAGGTGTTTGCAGGCATTTGTGTGGGGTTCCTGAACGTACAACACCCAAAGTGTGGGTGGGGGTGAGGGCACGTGTGTAGGCCCCATCTTAACACCCTTGCATGCATTGTGCCCTGTTTAGTCCTGCAATTTCTATTAACTTCTCCCAATAAATATATTAAAAATTTAGACATTTATTCCCCACTATAATCAATGGGGGGGGGGAGGGTTAGTAATAAAATAAAAATTTCTAACTTGGATCAAAATCTGAGCCACAGAAGAAATCCTGACTTCCATCCATTCGTCCAACACCTGTAGTTTGTGGTTCCAAGCACACTGCTGTACTCTCTTCCCCTTTCCTTAACTTGAAGCTTAGTGGCAATCACTGCACCAGTGGACTTGCACAAGCAAAGGCAGGGCTTACTCTTTGTTTTCTGCTTTCTCTTGCTTATCACACTGAGTAAAAGTCTTGGAGTTGGAGGGGATTATGGGCAATTTAGGTCTCCCAAGGGTATCTTCAATTGTAGATTGCATTTTGTACAACTGCTGACACCACCCATCCTCAAGGTAAGGAATGGGGATGGCTTGGAGAACATGGGAGGCGGCAAATAATTTTTTTCTAGCCCCTGGGCATCTTTTTGTTGTTGGTGGTGGTGGTAGTGGTGTGTGTGTGAGAGTAGATTTTGGATAATTTCTAACTTAATCTGAGGCAAGCTTTACATGATTTACACATTTCTAGTGAAGACCACTTCACATCTTAGTTCATAGTTATCCACTCAAAAGCCATGAACAAGCAATCTGCTTTTACTGCTTGTTTAGCAACTGAAATCTGAAAGCCCTTTTCTTTTCCTGTGGTGCCATTGTGCTTCCAGCGGTGCAATATTTTCAGACAGCCAGGTCTCTTCAAACAGAAAAAAAGTATTCAATATATTGGATAGTGGAACTTTCATTGGAGACATAGTATAAATCAATGGGCATTGGGTAACAATTATTGATTTCTCCCTGAGGGTTGTTTTGCTGTGTGGCTGACAGGTCTAATATTAAGAGACAATGAATGCACTCATCTTACAGCTCAGTACCTATTAGGTAGCAGTATGAACGTGCAGGGGAAGAACAAGCACACACACAATTTGTCACTGGAATGAACTGTAGATACAACAAATAAATGCTAGGGGGAAAGACATGAAGAAAAGTGTCTGCTATCCTTCCCTTTCCAGAAGCAAATGAAGGAGGGGGAGGAGTGATTTCAGTGGGGATGAGACAGGATACAGAACAACCCATAGGTTTGCTCTCAAATAAATTCAAATGGAAACAAAAACATATTTTAAGAGCAGCTAGCATAGTGACTATTTTCTGGTTTTCAACACAAGGCAACCTTCTTTTGAGAAAAAAAACCTCCCCCTTTTCTTGAAGAAAAGGGGCTTAAGGCTTTGGCAGGTGTACTTTGAAAATAGACCTGTTTCATTATTAGACTATTTATTTATTTAAAGCCCAAAAGGTTCCCAAAGCAGCTTACAAAGACAACCCCTGCCTTGAGGCTTACAGTCTAAAAAATAAATAAATTCATGGCATGCAAGGAAAAGGAGAGGATGAGTGAGAAGGGGGGAAGCAAGCTCATATGCCAGTTATTAAAGTTATGAGGTAGAATTCAAAGTCGTGTTAAGGAGATCATGCCATCAGTGCAAACATTTCTGTTTGCCTGGTGGAATGTTCTCCCCTCTCCTCCCAACTCCATGCTGTTGTGGGGGGTTCTCTCCACCCCACCCCACCCCACCCCACCTGAGCTGATGGGTGGGGCAGGAAGAGGAGGGGTAAAGTCCCATTGTGTTAGTGAGACTTGATGTGCTGGGTCCTGCTGGCACAACTATTTAGTCAAATCCAGCCCAGAGTTTCTATAATACAGTTCTGTAGATCTCTGTATGCAGATTTTGAATATCTAGGAGAACAATCCTTTTTCTAGACAAAACATTTCCCCCAATCAGAGCTGGGAGTAGAGCAGGTGACACTGCCCAAGCCCAAGAGAATAGGTCTGCTCCTGTTGCACAGCTATTCAGATCACTGACTTAATAGCAGCTGGAATCGCCAAAGGAGATGCTTGTTGGAGTTGTCCTCCCCCTTCACTGACGTACATAGTTACTTGGTGTAGAAGAATCATCATCATCAACATTTGAAACAGGGCAGAGAACGTCTCCCACTACCTTCCCTAAATAAAGTCCTGAAGCGAAGCCCACAACTGGGAGGTTAAACACAATGAACATTGGCTGTCAGCTTGGAACAAATTTGTGCCATTCTTTCCCACGGTCCCACTGACACACTTCCATCTTGGTTTGTCCAACCAGAGACAGTACTGAGAAGGCTGCAACTCCCCTCCACAAATCTCATACAGCACTAGTGGTGGGTCTGAAGGCTGCCTCAAGCTTTTCTCCCTCAAGAGCGAATGTCTGGAGTCTGACAGTGCTTTGGTGTTCTGCCTGCTGGCATCTCAAGCGAATGTTGGCACTGCCTTGGGGTGGCTCAAAGAACTTGGGCTGTCCGTTGAGGTGCTCAGAATGGCTGGTACCTGTTATTTTGAGCTGTGCCCTAATAAGAGTTTTCTTATTCATTGCTAGATCAGGTCAGATTGCATTGACCACAACTGTCTCGGACCCTTCACCTTTTGGGTCAGTATAATCCAGCACCAAAGCTGAGGCCTTGAGAGTAACTTAATTACCAAACCCTAGTTCACATGCTAACTGTTGATCTATGCTGCCTCTTAGGCTATGGCTGAATGAGACGGCATTTTAACTCCTTTTCCTGAGCTCTGGTGCAGGCAATTCTTCGTTTCAGTTAGCTGGAATGCCCATGAATTGTGAAAAGGGAAGACCTTTCAGATGCAAGTGCAAAAATACGTTTGAGCATGTTTCATGAGTTAGGCAGCACTGCAGCTGACTTTAACAGATTAAGCCTCATGGATGAATGCTTTATTCACTTATTTCAGCAAATTAATTTCAACTGGATTTTGTGCTTTCTTCTCCTGTTGTCTGGGCCCCATGGTCATTCATCAGAATCGTACTGCCAACATCTTCAGGCAAAATGCGCTTTTTAGGAGCCCAATGAGGCATTTGACAAGCTCTTCTGTTAAGTATGAAGCATCTCATTATGTCACCCAGTGTACATGTATTTCTGCTTGGAAGTATAGTAGGTAGCGGCAGAGTGATAACTTCTGGTTACTGCTGCAATCTTCCTTTGAACCAGGACAAAAAAGAAGAAGCCAGGATGCAATCCACCTCTACTAAAAATGCTGGGAATTCACACATCAGTTTTTATGGGATGTGAGCCTTCTCCATTGGTCACAACACCAAGTTACTCATCCTTAAATTTATTGATTTCCATGGCTGACATCTTTTCATCATTATCCACACACAATTCAACCAAGCAAGCTTTGAGCAAACATTGAGCATGATCCAACCAAAGTTAAATCCTCTTAAGCCCCATTTATTTCATTGAAAAACAGACATACACTCTAAACTCTCACAATGAAATGAATGGGATTTAAATATGGCTGGCTAATAAATTGTGTCCACAGTCAGTTAACTAAAGTTATAGCATGTTCTAATATGTGAGACCACATTCTAATTCAGAATATAACATGTTACGGATGACAGAAAATACAAATACATCTAATTAAAATAAGGCACGTTTGCCTAAGTGCAGCACCCCAGGGTCCTTCTCCAGCCATATCTTATTATACTCCTGAAATATGCTTAGACTACAGGTGGCTAACCACTGAGTGAAAGGAGTTCCATAAATGCTGAGCAGCCATCAAGAATACAAGCAACCCCACTGATGTACATATACATCACATCCAACCCAGAAGAGAATTTTAAAATTGCTAAAATGGCCCCATAAAAGCATAAAAACAGCACCTAGCAACCCCACAGGCCTTTGTAACTGCAATCCCAAGAGCCCTTGCACCAACCATTGAAACCTGTGGAGAGTTGGAGTTTGAGGAAGGAGGTTGGGAGGGATCACTAGTGATGGAGTCTGGCATCTGGTATACGCTGCTAGTTTTTAAAAGGGGTTTTCAAGGGTTTCCAGAGGTTTAGAGGATATTTGCAGGCTTTTCCAATGGGTGCTTTTATTATACTCAATTTCACATTTGTACGTACCCCCTGCACAAAGGGGGGTTGCTTGTACAGTGGTACCTCGGGTTACAGACACTTCAGGTTAAGAACAGTTTCAGGTTAAGAACAGACCTCCAGAATGAATTAAGTTCTTAACTGTATTTACTTTCCCTTCACAGAAAAGAACGGGAAACCCTGTACAGTATGTGCAGAGCTTTGGGTTTTGCTTGGTGGTGAGACTTAGAATAGTAGTATTTCATAACTGGGGACCAAGAACATTTGCAAACGATTTGGGGATTTGTGAATGTTCTGGTGTCTAAGGTGAAAGTTCATATTTTCTTTGTATTTCTCCAGTGTCTTCCACAATCATGAGGTCTTTCTTTCATTGAAAACTGGGATGCTTAGGATAAGAGGCTGTAGACTGCATACGTTGTTCTCTACTCTGGTATTGGTACCAATAATTAAGAAATAGATCAAGCTGCCGTATATATTAGTTGGCCTGTCTTGTTCAAAGGGCAATTTTTTGTCTGCATAGATCAGTTTCATTATTTATGGTGTTTTGTTTTGTTTTTTGCTTTGTGGGCAAGAGGTGTCAAACCATAGAAAGTTCATTTCTCACTGTGAAATTGCTAGAAAATAAGAAGGAAATCCTTTGTAATAAAAAACAAGCAGTCACTTATTTCTTGGCAAGTCATTTATCTTGGAATGGAGTGGCAAGGTAATAACTAGGATTAAAGATAAAGCAGTCAAGATAAAATAAAGGTGAATCAATCACTACATTGGAGTATTTAAGAATCATTTGCATGTACTTAAAAAAACAGCCATATTTGCTATTAAACCTGATTGCAGCCACGAGGCCCCCAAATAATAAATATTCATCGTCTAACCTTTTAGCAAAACTCAGAAGCTGTGAGGACAGCCAGCTCCCAAACCCAACCTAATTGAAAACCTGTGAAATAATGAAAACAATTGTGTGGCTATGTCTTGATTAAATCAATGTTCAAATTTGCATAGTTGGGTTTGCAGCCAAGGAACACGTTCAGTCTTGCCTTATAAGCAAAACAACAAGTGATCAATATTTGGCTTCGGTTCAGGACAGGAGTTCATATATTCAGAATTTCACAGTGGTTTTGGCATAGAAATACACAGCTAATTAAAGGTACAGAGCTTCCAGGGCTGCTAATTAGGGTGCAAAGCTAATCGAAGGTATAAAAAAATAACATTTCAAAAAGTTTTTTTAAAAAACCTTCCAAAATCCAAAATTGGGCAATGCCTTTATTGTAAATCAAAACTCTAAACCATTTAGATGTTCTGTTTGCAGTTACATGGTATACAGATTCTGTTAAACTAAAAGCAAAAACCTAGCAGCAACTAAAATATCAATAAACAGTGATCTTGCTTTACAGTTCTTCAGAACTCTTCATCAGAACATCAGAATAGCCCTGGTCAGGCAAGTGTTCCATATGGTCCATCATCCTGTTCTCACAGTGGCCAACCAGCTGCCTGTGGGAAACTAGCAAGCAGGGCCTGAGAACTAGAGTCCTCTCCTCATTTACCGCTTTCAATAGGCGGTATCCAGAAACATACTGCCTTCAACCGTGGAATATGGCGCCACAGAGACTGGGGAGATGGGGAACACAAAAGTGCAAAAATTAGGCTGGATATGGAAGCTATGAGGTCTGCATTTAGACCCTGAAGACGGAGGTTTTAGAATGAATTAGTCTCTGCTAGGTGTTTGCAGAGACAGAAATAATTTTACAGTATGCCTCCTTCCCACAGTCCAAACCATGCTAACGGCAGCTTATAACATGAAAAACTATATAACTACAACATAACCAAAGTAGTAAAAAACAAAAACGCATTTAAAAAATACAAAACCAAACTGAACAATTTCCACTTAATTCACAACAAAATCTAAAATGAAGATACAAGAAATCAGCAGCAACAAACCACCTAAACAACTGCCCCCCCGCAAACAGCAGCCCTTTTGCTTATTTTTTAGGGTATTTCTAAACTACCAGCTTATGATTCCTATGATCAGCAGGGGAGGTTCTGCTGGTAGTGCCACCTCTGGTTGATGCCCAGTTGGTATTCCCCTGTGGCAAGGCCTTCTTGGTGGTTTCCCATTTGTGGAATGGCTGAATCCCTGCTGAGATGCATCTGTCTCCCACATCAGTGACTTTTCAGAGAAACAGTGTTCCATTAACCCAGGCATTTGATGCCTCACATATACTGGCCAAGGCAACTGTGACATAACTGTGTGGGGTACGTGATTGCTATTATTTTATGTTTTTGATGTTCTAGACATTCCAAATTGTTTTCAAATGTTTTAAATATGTCTTTATTTTATTTAAATTGTACTGTTTTAACACCCTGAGCTCCTCAGGGAGGAAGGGAGGGGTGCAATTTTAATAACCAAATAACTAAATAAGAAAAACATCATGGTGGTATACAGAAAAAATATCAGCAGTTTTTCTGATCAGGAGGGTAGTGTGTGTGTGTGTGTGTGTACACTTGAAGAATGATGGACTTGAGACAGGCTTGTTGGCACATATTTACAAGCCCCTCCTACAATGTGACTAATGCAACATGTTTTTGTTGGGCTTGGGCAGCGGCAATTTTTTAAAAAGAAATAAATAAAAAATAGGGGTAACAGTATTTATACAAAATGAGTTTTCTCCACCAAGAGGAAAATCGGCTTTATTTCAAACCTATATAACCTACTTTTTTTTTCTTTTTTGTATATTTTCATTTAATTCATGACATTTGACTAAACAAACCATGAGCATCTGCTCCAGCTGTGCCTCCTGCTGATCTGAACCCCCTCGGGTCAGGAGCATGCTGTGGAGCTGTCGACTCATATGGACTCTCCCTCTGTTGGTTGATTTATTTAACGTCTGCTCTCCCTACTTGATGTTCATTGTTTTCCCCGTTACCCTGTGAAAATACATGATAGATAAAGCCAAAAAGAATAGAAAAAAAGAGTTCACATTCAAAGGCAAGGTGATAATAATAGATAAGAAATGAGTATTACGTAGCTCAGAACTGTTTTGCTCATTAAAGGGTAAGAAAATACATGCACTATTAGAAACCATTTCCGTCTGAAAACAGATGGCTCAAAATTTAAGATGTCAGTATTGCAACTATGTATTCCCCCCCAAACATAGGCCACAATCCAAAATTATGTATCCGATGGCTTTTTTTCAGCTGGAACTCAATGGAATTCAGTTCTGGCGCCTCTCAGGTGGGTGTCATTGCCATTCTAAGAGATCCAGGGAGGTGTTCATGGCGAGTTCCTGCACCTCTTTTTCTAGAAAAAGAGCCCCGAGTATCACTGAGTCTCAGTTACCTGCTTCACATGATACTGTAAGCACTGTAAACTATGGCTGATTGGGACTGTGTGAAAGTGCCTTGGCTAAAACCTGTGGTTAGTGATGAGAGAGCTTAACCACAAGTCCAGGTTCAAACAACACACTAAACCAAACCTCCCTTTACTTATTTATTACACATATTAGTCACTTGCCACCAAACAGGTCCCTAAGTGGCTCACATTGAAGAGCATATGCATAAATAAATTATAAAATAAAACATCCATTAAATAGAATCATAAAACTGTAGAGTTGGAAGGGACCTTGAGGGCAATCTAGTCCAGCCCCCTGCAATTCAGGAATCTCAACTAAAGCATCCATGACAGATGTCCATCCAACCCCTGCTTGAAATCCTCCAAGGAAGGAGATTCTGCCACCTCTCATGGGAGTCTGTTCCACTATCAAATAGCTCTTGCCGTCAGAAAGTTCTTCCTGATGTTTAGTGGGAATCTCCTTTCTTGTAACTTGAAACCATCGCCTTGAGTCCTACCCTCCAGAGCAGGAGAAAGCAAGCTTATTCCCTCTTCCAGCCCTTGAAATATTTGAAGATGGCTATCATATCTCCTTTCCGTCCCCTCTTTTCCAGGCTAAACATACCCAGGTCCCTCAACCATTCCTCATAAGGCTTGGTTACCAGACCCCTTTAGTTCCCATCCAGGAACTAAACAGATCCAAACCTGTTTAGCTTCAGCAAGTTAGATGCATCTTCACCTTCAGGTGATGCTTTGCAAGCATGTAAGGCAGCAGTTATGTCCTCTTCCTCCCCAATCCCATGCTGTTGAAGCAGTTTTGCATGGGAAATATTTCATTCCACTGTTTCCCTGATTAAAATGGCATTTAATTGTAAGGAAAACAAAAGCACTGAGCCCGCTTTGAGCTCTGATTTTAAAAAGTGCCCATGAGAAGCGCTGAGCTACCAATGACAAGAGGAGGCAACACCAGCCTGATTCACAATGCTGGCATCTCCATTCCTCATTTTCAAAGGGTCTTTAATAATACATGCGGTGTATTAAATGTACCCTTGCTTTCGTGACCTTTGAGCATTTTCTGGTGAACTATAAGCAGACAATTTTAATTTTGCATTTTCCTATTTAGTCATTCCATTTAGGGCTCACTGGAGGAAAACAGGAAAGTGAGAGCTGCTCGATTCAGCTTTTATTGGGAATCTGTTTTTCTCTAAGCCTCTGTGGGAATAGGGACATTTTACCTGAAGGAGCATCTCTACCCTTGCTGTTCAGCCCAGTTTTGAGGGCCTTTTGTCAGTTCCCTCCTTGTGAGATGCGAAGTTACAGGGAACCAGGCAGGTAGAGAGACCCTTCTTGGTAGTGGCGCCTGGCCACCCTGTGGAACGACCTCCCATCACCAGATGTCAAAGAAATGAAGAATTATATGGCTTTCCGTAGATATCTGAAGGTATCCCTGTATTGAGAAGTTTTAAATGTCAGGTGGTTTGTTGTGTTTTTTTATATTCTTTTGGAAGTCACCCAGAGTGAGGGGGCCCACTCAGTCAGATGGGTGGGGTACAAGCATCATCAGACATTGCAATCTGAACTCTAACGCCTCCTGCTGTGTGATGATTCATATCTTACTTACTCATATCACAAATACTCATATTGCAACAAGTTTGTTTTCAATACTAGAACTAGAGAGGGAGGAATTAAAACGTCAAGACCTAGGAATTGCAGGCCATCCTCATAATAATAATAATAATAATAATAATAATAATAATAATAATAATAATAATTTATTATTTGTACCCCGCCCATCTGGCTGGGTTTCCCCAGCCACTCTGGGCAGCTTCCACAGAAACCAAAAATACACTAAAATATCACACATTAAAAACTTCCCTGAACAGGGCTGCCTTAAGATGTCTTCTGAATGTCAGGTAGTTGTTTATCGCTTTGACATCTGATGGGAGGGCGTTCCACAGGGCGGGCGCCACTACCGAGAAGGCCCTCTGCCTGGTTCCCTGTAGCTTTGCTTCTCGCAATGAGGGAACCACCAGAAGGCCCTCGGCGCTGGACCTCAGCGTCCGGGCAGAACGATGGGGGTGGAGACGCTCCTTCAGGTTTACTGGGCCGAGGCCATTTAGGGCTTTAAAGGTCAACACCAGAACTTTGAATTGTGCTCGGAAACATACTGGGAGCCAATGTAGGTCTTTCAAGACCAGTGTTATATGGTCTCGGCGGGCGCCCCCAGTCACCAGTCTAGCTGCCGCATATTGCAACCCTCGTTCTGACCAAGCAAGCAAAAACAGCTCCAGTGAGCAAGCACACTAGCAGCAACATCACATAATTTCATTCTATTACTGGGGGAAATGGGAATAAATGTGGGGAGGGAAATCACCATAATGAGAAAACAAATTCCGAGCAAAACCCAAAACAAGTCAGTGAATATTGTGTTCTTGTGTCCCCACTCTTGGAATTCATTCAGGAAGGGAGAACATGTGGGAGATCTCTGCTAGCTGCACCTTGCTGTATTCATTTAGGCATTTTTGAGGAATATCTTTATGCGCTTCTACAGCTGATCTAGTCCACAAGGCTTATTACATTACACAAATGAGATGGCGTCATATTCCATCCAATGCAGATTTCATGTGTGGAATGTACAGCTGATGCATCTCATACATGGGATAGTGCGCAGTCAAATCCCATCTGGTACAGATTTTATTTTCTGCAGAATTTAAGTAGGGGAAAAGGCAGTACCTCACTATGCAATGGATAATCGCAACAGGTAGACCAATAGGCATAAAGATTATGGAGGCCTGGTGGAAATTTCCACAGTGTTGGTGAAGATGTTGATCATGAAGTAAGTGCATTTAAGGAAACTGATCACTCCACATCTCCCTTGGTGTGGGAGCCTAACTGCACAAGCTTATGCATGCTTAGTCATGTAAATAAGACCTACTGTCTTTAATATGGAAAACGTGGTTTTCACTGTTTCGTTTGGGTTTACCAATGTCAGGAATGCACTACAGACAGTGCTTGAGAGAGGATGTGTTACTGCAGACAAGGAGCCCAGCAGTAGATATTTTTTCATTAACACCCTGTAATAGGAATGCACAAATGGAGATGCTAAATTATAATGGACCCTGGAATTCCTTATGGAATTATCACACCAAATGCAGCTGCAGGAGGAATAAATAATGAATTGACACTTGTTAAAGAGTGTCGCCAGCATGTCGACTTACCTCAGCAATATTAGGACAGTGTGTTGTGTTAGTCTGTAGCAGAGTTGATTTACAGAAGTTGTCAGTGGAGACAAAAAGGCCTCTAAGTATATCAGCCACATACATTTTATTCTTAGCAACTAGACACTAAAATATTTTCCTATCTGGTTCATTCAGTTTTAAATCACAGAGATAATTTTAATAGGCAAAAGAAGAGTACAGAAAAGGAAAAGGTCACTGGAGTTGAGAATAACAATCCCAAATGCATTCAAGTTAGATTGGCACACTACTGTCTCATTCACACACACGTACAATAAAAGAAGGATTTATGTTGTCAGTTTTTCATTAGTTGCCTGCAAGTTTATTTCCATTTCAAATCAATAACAGGCTTGAAAGAAATACATGATTATCAATCCCTTGTTGATTTTTGGCTCCAATTAATTAACTACAACAGATTTTAATTTCAGCCCAGGCTAGCAATATTTTCCTCCAATGTTTGTTTAGTTGGTGATTTGGAATCCTTCTTTGGACCTCTTTGTATTTAAGCCCCAGAAGTAATAATAATTACAGGTTACAATGAATTACGTTTCAGGTGTGTGAACTGTTCCACACCTATCTATCTTTAGAAGCTCTGGGAATTTACCACCAGGTTCTTGGACACTCCATGTCCACTGTAGAGGGTGCTGTTTGGAATTATTGAAACAGAACCTTTGAATGTTATTACCACAATCACAGATTTGGTAACCTGACCTTCAGAGAATAAACCTGAGGGAGCTACAGAGCCCAGGACTCCTTACTCATGGATGATCAGCCACTGGAAGAAAGCATTTTATAGATTCCTTCACAAAAACCAGACATGAACAAGCAGGACATAAGCTTTGTAGCATATTAAAGAGGTGTGTGGACTCTGAACAGAAGCACTTTTACGCGAGACATGTAATTTGTTACTCAAATGGTCTTGAAAATTAGTCTGCAGTTAATACCTTGAGCAAATGAAGTATTATCAACTAATAATAACACCAGCTATTTTTTTTAATAAGGAGCATATTTGTTATAGCATTAAGTAAAATAATAATTTCTAGGTGAAGATGGATCAAAATTGTGAGCCTCTGAGTTAAGGAACAGTAGGCTGCTGGACTTTGTTTTAGAAAACCTGTCCCTATGTCTACCTTGGCAGCACAGTTACATAGCTTAATCTTCAGAACCACAACATATTGGCTGGGAGTCCTGGAAAACCTGCTGCCTGCTTTACAGGCCTTTTCCTCCTGGCCTGGGAGGGAAGGGCCCTGACTGACTCCAGCTACAAAAGCTGCTGAACACATTCCTAGGCTTTGGTATTAAGATGATTGATTGATTGATTGATTGGTTGGTTGGTTGGTTGGTTTTTTGTAAGTTAATGATATTGATTTCTGTATCTTTATTTTTAGATCTTATTATTCATGAGGAAGTTGTTTCAGTTTGGTTGTGTACTTTTTGATGTGTTTTATTTATTGTTTATTACTTTTGTTATGTTTGCGATTGTGTAAACCTTGTCATGTTGTAAGTCACCTTGAGCACAGTTTTAACTATGGAAAGGCGGCATACAAATAAAATGATGACGATTATGACGATGGCAACATTGCCTGCTCACCTTCCAGTGTGATACAGGGCATCATCTGCCAGCAGAACACTTCTGCTTTCTGTGTATGCCAAGCAAACCATCTCTATGCAAAAGAATAAACAGAAACAAATCTGATACCAGAAATGGTATTTTTAAATAATTTAAAAAAAAAAAACAACAGCTGGCAGGGAGATACATTTCAGCCGCCCAGGACACTTCAGCTTCCAAGAAAGAAGGTACTGTAAAACTGCTTAATTGCAATTCAACAAGAGGTCCAATGCTATCATTTGTGGAGTGAATCATGACTGTGGGGCTGCCCTGTGAAAAAGGCATGTTAAATGTTTTGTGGTCCATCCACTCTAGGGAGAATAACTTCAAAACGAAGTTCCAGTTGAGGACAAGATAAGCAAAGTGCAGCTACCCATGGTCTGTGGAGGCTCAGCATTAAGTATGGGACTAAACCCACAACTACACATGTCCTTTCTAGGCAGTATAATCACAGTTTCCCAGTTGGTGTATCCCAAGACACCTCAACAGCCCCTTATCCAAGGCTTCACTGTTTGGAGAGTTAAAGGCCCTGGGGCTTTGCTGCTGGCCACCATCTAGAACCACTGAAGACAAGCCCAAATGGCCAGGTCCACCTGAACCATCCAGCTGGGAAGCAGGATAGGCTTTCCATCCAATTACGGGGGGGGGGAGAATTTTTGCGTGGGCAGAGGTAAGTGGGGGACAGAGAGTGAGGGGGGGTTGCAGCAGCACAGGCCTGCTCCGGTGCTGGTGGAGAGAGATTCCTTTCTGCGCTCGCAGAGGCAGTGGGTGGGTCAGATTCAGAAAGCAAGAGAGTCTGCAGTGCACAGGGAGCAGAGAAAGGTGGGCAGCCAAAGAGCAAGATCAGAAGAAAAAGAATTCACTGAGCACAGGGGAGCAGCTAAAACGTGAGTGCGCTTGCCCCGAAAACTTCTTCCTTGCAACGGTGGTGGTGAGTCAGCTCAAACTCTTGCTCTTCAACTGCATTCATGATACAGTCATGGAAATGATATTTATGTGGGGTGTAATAATAGTTTCATTTCTAATGTGTGCCATTGTAATGGATTGTTTTAAAGTCATTTCTGCACCAGTTAAAGTAATTTTTAGTTGTCTCCCCGCCCAAAAAAAATCCCTGTGACCCGTCCTGTATTTTGCCTGACCAAAGGTGGCAACCCTAACTGGAACTTAAAAGGACAGAGCAGAGAGACCAAGGCTGGGATGGGAGTGAAAAGCAAAACCACAAACCTAATATCAGGTAAAAAAGAAATGAGAAGAGAAGAGGGGTGTGAATGGTATCAAAGGCAGAAAAGGGATTATGGAGGGGGGAATCGATATTGCTGCCTAGAAAGTAAAGGACAAAAAAAGAAAGAGTGAGCAAAAATAATGCAATGTCAGAAGATGGAATAGGAAAAAATCCAGCTGAAAGAGTGGGTTTTTTTAAAAAAAAAAACCATAGTAGAAAGGCAAGAGATTGGAGCAAGTCACTTTACATATATGTGGGTATGAACATATGAAGAGAGGCAATGGGATGGTGCACTCATGTGAAGGTTTAGACAAATCTATGCACATAATGGGACGTGGGTGGCGCTGTGGTCTAAGCCACTGAGCCTAGGGCTTGCCGATCAGAAGGTTGGCGGTTCGATTCCCAGTGATGGGGTGAGCTCCTGTTGCTCAATCCCAGCTCCTGCCAACCTAGCAGTTTGAAAGCACGTCAAAGTGCAAGTAGATAAATAGGTACCGCTCCAGTGGAAAGGTAAATGGTGTTTCCGTTCGCTGCTCTGGTTTCGCCAGAAGCGGCTTAGTCATGCTGGCCACATGACCCGGAAAAACTATCTGAGGACAAAGCGAAATGAGCGCCACAACCCCAGAGTCATTCGTGACTGCACTTAACTGTCAGGGGACCTTTACCTTTACCTTTTTATGCACATAATATTGCACACACAGCTGAAGACCCTGCAAAATATAGGGTCAAATGAAGAGGGCAATAGTAAAAGAGAAAACAGACACTGTACTATGAGAAGTGTTGGATCTAGAGTGTGTGCTGACAGTTTTGTTGATAATGATCCGTTTGTGTTTGCTTAGCAGTCATCTTGCTGTATTTTCTGCTTGCCGCACTTCCAGAGTGAATAAATGAAGCATCGGTTTAATGAAGAAACTTACAGACTTATACAAATATTAAACTTCCAATTACTCTTAAAACAGCACAGTCTGTAATGAAGCTATTGATTTCTTATAAGGACAGGCAGGTTATTCAGCCAAATGTAATTGCAGAGCAGCAAGGCATACATTTCACCTCACTTTTCTGAGTTGGTCTGGAAAAAAATGTACCATTTGTGAGATAGAAGCTTTTTACACATTGAGCCATAATTACTGAAAATACATGGGTGTAAGAAGAAAATGTAAAAGGCCAAATTTAAAAATGGAGGACCTTTATGAAAGTTACTGTAGCACATTCAAAAGAGAAATTGCATGAATGATGTAAGGGTGTAAAGGGAACCGTCATGGAAAATGTACGTTGTTTGAAGACATTTTAGAGGAACGAGCATTTGAACAAGCTGATGTTCTTCACTAGGGAATTTGGATCTGGTGATCTAATGTCTCTGCTTGGGACAGTCCTGTGCTGTTTATGGGCTTCTCATCAGGATCTGGTTGGGCACTGTGAGAACAGGATGCTGGGTAGATGGGCCATTGGCCTGATCCAGCAGGACTCTCCTTACGTTCCTACGCAGCTGTATTAAGATGTGGTTGCTTTGCTAGAGTAGTTTCAGATGGAAGGGCTTACCAAGGCACAATCCTATACATGTTTACTCAGATGTCAGTCCCACTGTGGTCAATGGAACTGACTCCGCAGTAAGTGTGCATAGAATCTCAGCCTCAGTGAACCTGTCATGTGCATTGCAAACTGCACAGCTGCTTTGCCAGTCCCTGTACTGAGTCTGCTCCACTGCCCAGAGAACAGCATACTAGAGCTGTACAAGCATTTTGAGAATTGTTAGTGGAGCAGCTGCCTATTAACTGACTAGGGATGGGTGACTCAGTCAATTTCAGTTCCTCTTGGTTTCTCATTTTTCCAATCTACATTTCCACACCAGTCTGTGGTTTTTAAACAAATTAAATGTCCTCGTCAGCATTTAAGTGTGATTTCTCCTAATATACAACTTTTTAATGCAATTTTGCTTAATATAGTCATTTTTACAAAGCACATTCCCCCTAGTATTCACATTTTCCCCAACATAATGTATTTTGCTATGCTATTTTCACCAGCATATCTACATTTCTATGTAAATGCAAACCAGATCGACTTCCTCCCCTATCCCTATTCATGGCTTACTTATAGTTAAGTATATTTGGATTTTATCAAGCTCTCAGCAGTGTCACTTTGGGTGAAGAAGGAACCACAGCTGGGAAGTGTACTTTTCCACCACACACAGAGGGTCTTCCTTTCTCACCCCCCAGTTGTCTGGACTAGATGGACCAACATCTCATCCTTGGGCACCATTCCTCTGGATGAGTCCAGACAACCCTATCTTGGCTTTTATAAGCTGAGTCTTTTGGCCAAACATGGAAACCCTTTTCTCTTCTCCTCCCTGCAAGCTGGGATCAAACCAGGAAGTTTTCCATCAACTGTAGTTTCCCACTTCACCTGAATCAGAAAACTTCACATCAAGCCAGAATCCTGAACCTACTTCAAGCAATGGCTTAAAATCCTGGCTTCTTCCAAGGCTGTTAAGCATAGTTTCCCAGCTTAGGCAAAAAGTATGCTTCCCAATTCAGATGTTCATTTGGAACATGAAGGGTGTGTTTGTGTTGAGGTGCATTATATAGCTCCAAGTCAGGGGCTTAAAGCAGAAGCGTATTGAACATCAGCTATGGAGGAGGCAAAATAGTTTTATTTTTAAAAAGTTTCTTTAAAGGAGCAATTATATTTTATGCTTCCAAAAGCAATGTTAGCCTTTTCAATAACAGCTTATGAGAACTAATGGGCACTAAGTGCATCAGCTAATCCACTGTGGTCCCTTGTGCTGTTTGAGTTTTATTTATTGACATAATAAATAATAATGTGGAATAAATTAGATCCAATAAAGCATTTCCTGAATACATTTCTGTAACCGTTTATGATTATTTATTCGCTGATGGGTTCACTGCATAACAGCCTGCCAAAGGCATGTAGGCTTTGTGACTAGAATATGAGAAACGGGTAAAAACACTATCCAGGAAAGAAATGAAAGCACAAAGGCTGCAAAACATTAATTAAGCAGTTTGTTTTTGGAAACAGAAGCTACTCAGAAAAAACCATGCAACCAAGATGGTACACATATCCATTTTTATACCGGTTCAGGCTGAAGGAGGCATAATTTCACAAGGGCTACAATCCTAAACCCATTGACTTGGGAGAAGAGGCAGTTGGTGGTTACTGGACCTGGCAGGGCTGCTAGGAGGTCATGGAGGTGTGGTCAAATTGTTCTGGCTTTCTTCCCACCCTCCTTCTGGATACTGTGGACATGTAAGCATTGCAATTGTACAAATACCTAGCACCTAACTAAACTGAAAGGTTTCTTACTTTGGTTCAGGGACCAACACATTTCTGGGGCATGGCTCTTTAGGTGTGGCCCTCAAGGAAACAGCTCTGAACATGCTCAGAACAGGTGTATGATCAGTGCTGTGATACTGCACAGGGCAGGGGAATGTGCAATTGAGAACACTAATCTGTTGAGGCAAGAGCTACTCTACTACAGTGGTGCACCTAGGCAGTCTCAATAGTCCAAACTATCCTTTCTCAACCTTGGGTCCTCAGGTGTTGTTGGTCTACAGTTCCCATCATTCCTAGCTAGCTGGACCAGTGGTCAGGGATGATGGGGGTTGTAGTTCAACAACATCTGTGGACCAAAAGTTGGGAAAGGCTCCTCTAAGCCTTCAGCAGTGTAAACTGAAGCTGGCAGTGAATTTAGGATATCCTCACTTTCCAGTCTAGCAGCATTGTGATACCACTGTTTTTAGTCTACAGGAATGCAAGCGTTTTCACATACCAACACATTTATCACAGCCCATAATTCTTTACCGGTTAATATATTTTATGCTCTTAAAGTGATTTACAGATTCACAAATTTACAGATATTAAGTGCAATGGGGATATTTACTACTGGCTTTAATAGGATGTAGATAGTACCATTAAGCATGTTGAAACTTGCTCTGCTCTGTTATCTTAGGCCTTGACCTAGAGAAAGTTAGCTGATTAGACCAGCTGGAATCAGTGAGACCTACATATGTTCTGTAAGTTGTCCCATCGATTTCAACAAGATTTTCTGGCTCTGGGCTTTTTCATTAAGGATTATTGTTGAAATGGTCTGTGCATTACAAAAGTTTGGCTGGCCAAAGATTAGTCTAAAATAGGTATTTCCTTGTTTCTTATGCAACATACATACATTTGTCTCTGAGAACAACTGAAACTGGTCAAACCAAATTAAAATTATTACAATATACAGCAAGCTGTGCATAAAGATATATGAACCTGCATGTAAGTTTTTAAAATAATAATGTTAAAGAAGCAACCAGGCAATTACAAATATTTTAAACCTGGGTATTTAAAGCCATTAGATACCAAATATATTTTAAAATAATTTTTATTGAGGTTTATAGAGAAAAATACAAAACTTTTATCTAGATACAATAAAAACACAAAACGGGTGGGAGTAGAGAAAGAAATACAAATAGAAATAAATAAATAAGTAGAAAACAGGTTAAAAGAGATAGAAAAATAAGATTCATAAAATAAAGAACTTCCGATTCTTCATCTGTCTGCTATATAAAAAGCTACTGGATCCCAAATATTGACTGAGGGCAATAAATATTACTTTTTAGTAAACAGCAAAATTGTAGGCAGAAAAAGAAAACGTCAAAATCAACATTTGCCTTGTGGAGTCCATATAGAAACCAAGAGACGCATTTACTTTTCTATTTCTATTTAACCTACATTTTTGCAGACAGAGGGGTTGTGTTGTATAATAATCCTTTTTTATATGGACAGAGTCAACAGAAGATTATTTGGGTTTCATTTAAAATATGGATTTTAGAATCAGCAATAAATCCCCTTTTTGCTGAGACAAATGAAAGGCAAAGAAATAACGTGGCATTTAATCTTTTGGCTCCTCAAGTTCTGCGAGATTATTTCGACAGTTAATTCAATGTATTTAATGTAAGCTCCCAAGTTGTTCAAAGAAAATCTTGTTTTGAGCCTGCCTCACTGAAGGAATGGCGTGGTCGGGCTTTGCTGTCTTTGGAAGAATTACCTATGTGAGAGGAAAAGAAAGCGAGCATTATGCATGTTACAAGAGCATTGATGTTTGAGTTTAAATTTCTCAAACTCATCAGCCTTCTTGCTTCCTTCCTTTGAAGTTAATAATATTTCTCTCTTTGGAAATAAAGTGCTTGCTCATGTATTGGTGCTGGGAAGAAGTGAAGCTGTGCTACTAAGTCCATTTGAGAGCTGATTCCTGACACTTGCAAGGTGCTTGAGAAGGTCACAGATGCAGCAATTTTTGTGCCATTTCCCACTGAGCCAACCCAGCTCTCCTTTGGGGAAGTTCGGACCTATTAAACAACACCTGCCATAGTGTTTGACCTTTGGCAAGGAACATGGAGCCATGGAGCCCACCAGGTCAACCCTCTTCTCCCAAACTGGCTGCTACAAATTGAAGGCTGCCCGTCCTGTTGGCCCCAACCTTCAGCACAAAGCAACATTGTGGTGTTGCAGCCACTGGGACCCTCGTTTGTAATTCTGTGTGCTCTCCATCATTGGAGTGGACCACAAGGACAAGCCTTCTTGTTCTTCTAGAACAGTGGTGTCCAAATTTTTTTCAAAGAGGGCCAGATTTGATAAAGTGAAGGACCATGGGGGCTGACCAAAAGGCTAACCAAAGTTGACCTTTTTTAGGACTGAAATTGTTGAGTAAACTGACAGGGGCCAGATTAAACTGACTGGCGGGCCAGATTAGGCCTCCAAAACGGACTTTGAACATGCCTGTTCTAGAAGGTTCTGGGTCTGAGGCTCTTCCAAACCATTGAGGAAGGCTTCTGGAAATGCCTCGGCAAAGGACTTTAAAATACAGCTTTTCTTCAGCAAGATGGAACTGCCATCAGCATAAACAGCCAAGGTTGCTGTTGGTAGTTAGACCACTGGGCAATAAGAATTTAATGTTAGCTCCCATATCTGTTGAATTCATCTTTCTTGAAATAGATAACATCCATTCAGTTTAAAGAAGGAGAAGGAGAAGGAGAAGGAAAAGAAGAAGAAGACATAACAGTTTTGGTTATATTTTAAAATACAAAATCAGCTTATACATTCTATAAAAGTTCCCTTTTGAGGACCTGCACACAGAAATAATTTCATCAGAAATTGCAGCCTGTCAATAATCCCAAACAATCCAGAACACCATTTAAAGAACCAGGGAACTGAAATGTAAATAGTATGGATTGAGAGATAAAAATGACTCAGGATACAAAGTGAGTAGTATTTTTTCTTTATGAAGTAAAACACGCTAAGATGTAAATAAGTGCTTATGAGTAGCAATACAGAGTAATCATATCGGACATATAATCCTTTGTCCATAGAGTAAAGTCCTGGTTTCCTATAGTGGTATGAAAATTTCCTAAGCCCCACAGTAATGAACATTGGGATAATCTCATCATACAATGCTGCATCTGTGACTGTCTTTTTAAAGTCTTTTCTTGAATTATGTGTCTAAGCATTGCCATCAGCTACAAGGTGATATTCTTTTGTGTACAGCAGAGAATAATGTTGCTGAATGTGATGCTTTCAGGTGCACTTTGATAAGACAGGACAAAAATAAACCACACTGAGCTCAATAGGGAGAGGTCAGGGCCTTCATTTATTTCAGCAAAGCTCTTGCCTTAGATATGATATTTAATGATGTAGCCTGTGCTTCCGCAGCACATAAAACTCAGCAAAAACCAAGGGGAAATGCAAGCCATCTCCTTCTGGCAGTATTATAAGCAATGCTGACTGCATGTGGCTCATTACAATTGCCAACAGATTTGATTAAACCTTAGTCCTATTCTCACTGGCTTAGCTGTGTGGAATTTAGGGCCAGAGGGAGCTCATTTAACACCATATCTTTAGGGCTATCTAGTTACCTTGAAGGCATATTTCTTTGTGAAATAAGATGCTTCACTACAATCCATCCAGCCGTCGTCTTGATCCTTGTGTAAGTTCAGAGAATCAGCATCTATTTATCCTCAATGACAACTTTTTCACCAAAAACGTGTAAAGAGGACTATGTGCATGCAGGGTAGTCAGGAAACAGAGGAGACACATCCTTAATCCATGCCTCTCCACTTTATTATTATTATTATTATTATTATTATTAATTGAATTTATATACCGCCCTATACCTGGAGGTCTCAGGGCAGTTATGAATGTTGACAATATGTTTGCAGTTATGCATCCAGTCATGTGTTCTCTTGATTCCTGTACCTCATACTTGATAAAATCTAGCTGGCATGACATGACTGGGTAGGTCCAGGGTGTGGGCCAGCGATATGGGATAGGATGATGCCCACTGCTTTGAAAGAGGCAGTGATGAGCCTGCTCCTATAAAAGACCACCCTATACCCACCAGTCAACTGATGCATCTTTTCTTGGGAAGGCAATGGAGGGAATTGTGGCAGAGCACCTGTAGGCATTCTTGGACACAGCACTGATTCTATATAATCCTGGTGGCCAGCCAGATGTCTGTGGGAAATTCAGAAGCAGAACATGAGCACCACAGCACTCTCCCCATGCTTGCTCTTCAGCAGCTGCTATTCAGTGGCATACTGCCTCTGCCACTGGAGGTACTAGATGTCAGTATATGAGAACATCGGAGCTGCAAACAGCCAGATTGTTGACATCACATGATGCGCCTATCTGTGGGAAAGAGGAATTTCCCAGGAAGTTCACAGGCTGGAAAAGTCTCTGTGAAGAGTGTAATTTGAAACCTTCCGTGTGCGCATGTACAGGAAGTTTGTCAGACTTGCTAGAAGAACTGAACTGAAAGGATGTGTTTTTCTCTTGTGCTGTAGTCAGAAATAAAAGAATGTAAAAGATGTTTCTGACTAGTCTCCTTTTCCCTGCTAGGGAAGAAGCAGGAAAAGGGGGTGTGCATTTTACCCACGCTTGGGAAAATGTCGCCTATCAAAATCTCCCTGGTCTGTCTGGATGTCAGCCAGAGGAGGTTACCGGTATGCAAGCTCCGAGGACAGTGAGAGGGGCCAGCCTCTGTGGAGGGGGCTTGCAAACCGACACTATATAGCCATCATGAGCAGTCACCACTAATAGCCCTATCCTCCAGGTCAATTCTTGCATGACCACATGAGATCAGGGATCTCTGAAGTTTACTCACAAAATACTGGACAGGGAAAGCATTCTCACACAGGATCACCGTAGTCCCCCTTCTCCAGATGCTACCACAGCAGAGGGCAAGCAGTCTAGAAGTCTCTACTGATACTTTTCCTGTTCTTGGTTTTCACAATGGATGGATTTAGAGGTATTAAAGCCAACAGTTTCCTGACCTAAGTTAAACACTGCAGGACAGTTTAATTAAAAGCTTAATTAAATTGCTCTCCCATCTTTCCTCAGCCTGTAGCTCAGGAACACTTATCTGTAACTTCATTATAGATTCCAACAGTACAGTTTAATTACTGCATTTCATTCATTTGCAGACAAATGCTAATATGGGTTTAGAACCATTTACAAAGCCTCTGACCAGATGAGTAGCAAAGTGCTTTTCTTTTTGCTCTGCAGAAAAGGCTAGACCTTCTTGTATAGGAATAGACCCAAAACTAAGAGGACTTCATGGAATAAAATGATGAATTATGAGATGCTGTATTCAGGTTTCCTGTTCTCTGAAGCAGAGTCTTTATGATGGGCTTAAGAGCCAGCATGAAAAAATCCTAAAAATATAAATGGTTGAGAAAGGAATTTGTAAAAATGCCATCTCCTGAAGCTTTTATGAACAAATTTATACTAACGCTGCCACTTTTTTATTGTTCTGTTCATGAGCTTCTCAGTTAATTTCAGTGAAGCTGGCAAAGCTTCTTTTGCAGCTTTGGTGTGTTCTCAACACAACATGAGTGTTGCAGCTGGGTGCATGTCTGCACTGTAGGAGTCGTTTGGCTCCTATTTTGTGTAATTTTTGTCTATATCTCATAAATATAGCTTACTTTGCATCGTCTGTGTTCTTCTTACCATACGTTCACACTCTTCCCATGTGAAGGAATCTCTCCCTCTACATGACGGAGGGGCAATGGGGTTGTGGGGAATTTCCTTGGCTTCTCAACCTGGAGATCTATTATGGTGGGGGTTGAATTGCAATGCTTGGATCTATTATTATTATTATTATTATTATTATTATTTCCATTTGTATACTGTAGATATACAATATAAAACAAAAAAATTCATGATGAAAACAAGAGCAAAAACCATAAACCAATAAATCTGGAGCTCCCTTCACTCAAGTAGCAGACTTGGCTCATAGTGGTACATTTCAGGTACCCGTAAAGTTCCAGATGGTATGCTTGTCTTATCAGCATTTCATTTCTATATCAATATCGCCCACACTGGTGCACACAATCTTGAAACTGTGAGATCATTTGAAAAATGAAAATAAAAAGCTTTAACAATATGCCAATGAGGCAAAGCAAACAATTGGCTCTGCTCATGGGTGATAATTACTGTGACTAATCTGCCAGGATTTCCATCTTCACTCTTATTAGCATCATGAGGTGAAGCAAAGAAAGGTAAAGGTAAAGGTACCCCTGCCCGTACGGGCCAGTCATGTCCGACTCTAGGGTTGTGTGCTCATCTCGCTCAAGAGGCCGGGAGCCAGCGCCGTCCGAAGACACTTCCAGGTCACATGGCCAGCGTGACGAAGCTGCTCTGGCGAGCCAGCACCAGCGCAGCACACAGAAACGCCGTTTACCTTCCCGCTATAAAGCGGTACCTATTTATCTGCTTGCACTTAGGGGTGCTTTCAAACTGCTAGGTGGACAGGAGCTGGGACCGAAAGACGGGAGCTCACCCCGCCGTGGGGATTCGAACCGCCGACCATGCGATCGGCAAGTCCTAGGCACTGAGGTTTTACCCACAGCGCCACCCGCATCCCGTGAAGCAAAGAAATCTGCTGCCCTTCAAAGAAATGCAGTCTTTGCTCAGTAACCCTATATCCTCACTGTTATCTGTGGGGTTTTAGCGCAGATAACACCAGTCAGATTGTGTTGTGGTTGGGGAGGGAGACACTTCAGTGAAGAATTGTTCTCCCATCAGCACTGCGGTATGGTAAGCATCTAAGCAGACAGGCTGCACTTTTAAACCAATTGCTTCCTCAGCGGGTGTAGAGATTATTTTCCAACTCCCTCTGAATCCTTTAATATACATATATCTCTTCATGTTTAATCTTCATCTCTCTAGTCTAGGCATACTCAGCTTCTTCAGCTTCCCCTTCTCTTCTAACCCATATTTCATTCACCCACAACATTTTCTCCATTTTGTCAATGTTTTATTGAGCTGTGGAGATCAAACCAAAACACAGCACAGCTCTTGAGACTCTCGGCATTGCTACTTAGAGCAGATGAAATAGGTTTTGATTAAAAATGGCGGACACTCAGTAAAATGACTTTCTGACTTGAAGTGCTGAATACCGTAGAATAAAATAGCAAAATCAGGGCCATCTTAAGCATATGTGGCGCTGGGGTGCAAAGATCCATCTGGTGCCCCCAGGTTGCCCAGAGTTGTCAACCTTTTTTAAGGGGAGCTACCCCCAAGTTGTTGATCTTTTTTAAGGGAGCTGACACCACGCTTATCTCTGCTCGGGAAAAGAAAACAGGAAACATAAGGAGCCCAGCGCAACAAACCAGGCGTCGGCAACTGAGTGAAGCCGGGCGCCTCATGGTGTAAGCAGCATGCGCTAGGTGGGCCTTTCCACAGCCCTACACCAATCCCAGATGGCCAGAGCCATCTCAGCACCTCACTGCCTCGCATGCCCCCGAACTCACGGCGCAGAGCCGCCTGAAGCAGAAGAGCCCACCGCAGCGCTCCGACTGACAGGCGGGCTCTTCCCCAGACTCCAGCTCTTGGGCACCGGACTCTCGGCCTGGCGCCCCTGAGAGCCCGCCGCCCGGGTGCCCCACACCCCTGGCACCTGTGGTCAAGATAGCCCTGAGCAAAATGGTTCATTGTTAAAAGTTCATATACAGTCTACCTAAATACACGTTGTCTAGACAAATAGCTTGCTTAAGCTGTTGCTATGATAGCAATAGAGGTAGCTGGAGGATGGAGATGGCTATCCATGGAGTGGGCTGCTAGGGGACCAGCAGGGTTGCATTGTGGAAATCTAGATATGGCCAGGATGACTGGGGTTTGGATGATGCAAGGATTGGAAGGCAGTGAGATTTGGAAACAAGGAAAGATCAGAGATGAAGAGGGAGTGAAAGGGAGTCGTTTCCTGAGTTCCACCATGATCTATGAATTTGAGGTTTCAGTCATCTACAGATATTTAGCAGCAGTTCAATAACTGGGTGGTTGGCCCAATCTTCTAAGTCAAAACAGTGACCTAGTTCTGGGGCATGTGCAGAGGCCCAACACAACCAAGCTACCACCCTCCCCTTGCTTTCACCGTTCATGTTTGAGTCTGCAAGCAGTGTGCTTCTCGCCAATGGTGTTGTGAGGGGGTGGCAATGCATTCTAGGCAATGTAAGCAGCATTGCCCACGTTATACAGTGTTGCTCCCAGCAGCCAACTAGAACATCAGCCGGTCCACATTCTGCTTTCTGCAGCCTTACTGCATAGTCTGCTGCCAGCCTGCTGCGCTTGGCAGGCTGTGAATGGAGAGGAAGCTCCATTATTCTCCCTTTGTCAGTTTCCCTCTTCTCTCCTGCTTCTGCAGAAGTGAGAGGTATTACAAATCAATAATAATACGAATAAATCAATATCTCATCCAGGATATGTATGAAATTGCTAAATGGCGACCAAAAAAAATAAATGTAAGAAACCAATTCCATCTAAAACCTATTTAGGACTAGGTCTCTTCAATTTAATCCACAGTCTCAAAGTACAAAGGTTATACTCATTGCCTTTGTCTGGACCTGCCAGTAAGCTTTAGTGCTCTGTGACAGGGCAGGGAGGAGGGAACTCCACCAAGATCAATTCCGACTGAATGTTCGTATCACAGAGGTCTTGTAATGCCTCCATGTATCAGTAAGGGAACGAGGGTGTCTAAATTGAGCTCAGTGGGAATTTGAAAGTGGGCCAAAAGGTTTAAAAAATGTCAATCAAATATTTTTATAACTTGCTCATGATGCCTTGTCCCCCCACCAGAGAGTAACCCTAGATTTCCAGGGCATAACAGGAGTAATAGCTTTGCCCAAGTAATTTGCTGGGACAATTGTGTGGGGGGTTTTGGTTGGTTTGTTTTTAGAAGGCCAGAGTTCGCAGTATCTACAGACCATGGAGGAAAGTGACTTGGCTAATAGGACTATTATATAAAGATGTAAGCATCTGATGAGCAACACTGCTGTAAAAAGGAACAAAACAGAAGGAAAACAAAAGCCATATGGGTGTGTGGGCTGTTACAGGAGAAGCAAGAGAGGCTGGAATGTAGACCTCAGATGAGGTAAACCCAGATTTATATGCCCATTCACCCACAAAGCTTTTTAAATGGCCTTGGGCAAGTCATGTTGTTGCCACCAAACCAGAAAAAAACCCAGAATTATTAAGCAGGAGATGGGCATTAACACTTGTACACAAGGCAAGCATTAAAGTAGGGTTGTCATACACCTGGAATTTCCCTGACATACCCAGAATACTGCAGTTGGAAGCAATGTCTGGGCAGAAATCAGTAAAATGTCCAGGAAAATCCGACCGTATGGCAACCACTGCTGGCAGTGTCATTTTTGCCAATTTCCCTTAAAATCTATCAATTTTTTTGCGATTTTGCAGAAGAAAGCTCAACAACTGTCCGGCAACACTACATTAAAGGTACTGCTATAGGAGACAGCCGAATCTTGTAGTCTAGGCAGTAAACAGGGTAATTATGGGATAATCACATGTAAGCCCCCCCCCCCCCCAATTTCTTGAGGGAAGGAGTCGATGTGATAAATAGGCCACAAACTGGACAAGGATATGGTATTTCTATCCCATTGTGATTTGGGAAAGCCAGATGGATGATCAAATTGGAAGAACTGTGTATTCATAAGCTTTAATAGCTAGCCATGCACATAAAGTAATAAGAGACTCATTATCAGCTTGCTAAGTCTTAGGCAAGAAGGCACATTCCAGTAAGTATTGTCAGGATAAGGACTCGTTTGGGCTATAGCAGAAAAGCCTGAGGTGATGGGGTTACATGTGGAAAGAGAAGCAGCCCCGGCAGAAACATGCAAAGGTAGAAGGAGATAATAACTTGAGAAAGGCTTGTAACTCTGCTTCGTATTCAGAAGGTCACAGGTTTAACCCGCAGCATCTTCCAATTGTTCTGGGGCAGATCTCCTGCCTGAAGCCTTGGGGAGCCTCTGCCTGACAGCGTGGAGAATGCTGAGCTAGACGGAACAATGGTCTAACTCAGTATAAGGCAGATTCCTGTGTTCTTAAATGATGAAATGCCCTTGCTTTGTCTTTCTTTACATTTAGATCCCTGCCTTTTCTCCAGGGGGCTCAAGATTGCATACATACCTATATACATGGTTGTTTCTGCCACCCCTGCCATTTTTATCCTCACAACAACCCTGTGAGGTAGGTTAGGCATAGAGGGATGGGGGGGCAGGCTCAAGAACACCAGGTGAACATGGGTTTGAATGTGGGTTTTCCCAGTCCTATTGCAACACTCTAACCGAGGCATAGGCAAACTCCAGATGTTTTGGGACTACAGTTCCCATCATCCCTGACCACTGGTCCTGTTAGCTAGGGTTCATGGGAGTTGTAGTCCCAAAACACCAGGAGGGCCGAGTTTGCCTATGCCTGCTCTAACCACTACACAAACCACTTGTTCTTTCCCTGTCCTTCCTGGTAATATACAGTATAACACAGTGATGCTGTTCTGTTTTGCCTTTCGCTGCCCTTTCTGGTCAATAACATCTAGCAGGAACAGGAGAAATTATTGCATCCCAACGTGTACATGTGACCAACCCTTTGGTGGGCCCTTTGACACCGAGCGAGGCAGTTCCTCTGTCAATCCCTCAATGTCAGGTCATTGAAAGTTCAAGCTGGGAAAATACCGTATTTTTCGCCCTATAGGACACACTTTTTCCCCTCCAAAAATGAAGGGGAAATGTATGGGGCAAATGCAGGCTCCAAAGCCTGCGCTCCGGAGGCTTCGCGTTGCTTTCGCTGAAGCCAGGAGAGTCTGCTCTTTGAGGCTGGTGGTGGGGGAAAGCAGCGCTTCCCCCCATCGCCAGCCCCAGAGGATCGGGGGACAGGGGGAAGGCACACGATGCCTTCCCGCTACTCTCCGACCTGGTTTGGAGGCTGGCGGTGGGGGAAAGCAGCGCTTCCCCCCATTGCCAGCCCCACAATCTGAGTCGAAAAGCACACAGAAGCCACACGCTCTTTAAAGGGTGCGCGGCTTCTGCTGGCTTTTCTACGAGGTGGGCGAATTCCCCCTCCTCGTAGAAAAGCCTGCAGGATGCCGCACACCCTTTAAAGAGCATGGCGCTCTTGGGGGCTTTTCCCCAAGGAGGGACAAGGGACTGACTGGCCGTTTCAGTCCCTTCTCCCTCCTGGTTCAAAAGCCCGCAGGAGTCGCGTGCGGCTGCTGTGGGCTTTTGCGGGAGGTGGGGGAATTCCGCCACCTCCCGCAAAATCAGGGAGAAAGTCTTGGAGTAGCGCACAGGCTGTGTGCAGCCTTTCCACTGCTCCCAGAGCTGCGGGGGGGGGGGGGAATCAAAATTTTTTCCTTGATTTCCCCCCATGAAAACTAGGTGTGCCCTATGGGCCGGTGCGCCCTATAGGGCGAAAAATACGGTAATATTTTTCCCACGTGTTATGCCATATATGACATCAGACCTAAGAAAGGTGGGTATGGCACACCCAAAACAACCCAATGGGCAACCTCTGAGGTTCTCCATCCCTCGTCTTCCACATTCATCGCTGGCATCCATCTGTCTCGAGAGACAATGGAGAAGTGTGCCTTTGTGGGTGAAGTCAAACCATTGGGAGGTTATAGCGCCTGTTGTGACTGTAGAGACCAATATGGGAGAGACATGTTTTGCTGCAGCTGAGGCTGCAGATGTACTTAATCCACCGTTCTTGCCAACAGATAGTAAGTGGGCTAGATGCAGTATACTGGGCCCACAAATCCTGTTGACACCTCCAGAGCTCAGAGTAAGCTCTGACAGCCAAAGTTTGTATTTTCCCTCTGAAATCAGACTATTAATATTAGTCTGTGCAAATTTGCATAACATTTGCACATACTAATTTATATGTATAGATTCATGAGCCTGCGCCCCAACTTTTCAAAGTCCCCTGCAGTGCCCCTTCCTGTATTCCTTCACTGCTTTTTATTAGGTATTTGGTGTTAGTACTGTTATTTAGAAATACTTTTCTCTATGCAGTCAAAAGTTCTGGCAATAGAATTTAAAATTCCCTGTGCCCCTCAGCTTCGCCTAATTAAAACTGACAACTCTTGTTTTGAACTACAAACATAATTACCTGGTTGCTTCCATGAACCTGGATAGCTTCAACTGTCTATTGATAATTTATGAGCATCAGATAAGCCACATAAGAAAAATATCAGGTACTGGGTTGGGGAGGGGGAAACCTTGCAGCAACTTCCCTTTGAAGTTGATATGTATGCGAACGGAAGATGAACCTCCGAGAACGTTAAGAAATGTGCTCTGCTTTAAAAGAAACTCTGCCACATTTTTAAAGTGATATCATGACAAGCACATTGCTTTGCATTTTCACATTTTCCTCAAGCTTCAGGGATAGCTGTTCACCAAGAGACTTTTAAAACCCATTTAAAAGCCTGTGATTTCCTCCAGTGCTACCCTAGCAGCTAGCCTCAATGTAGTGCAAGGATCATGTTGTGTCCTAAGCCATCCCCATGGAATGGATGGGTGTAAAGTCCTGCCCTGCTGCAGGAGGGTACCATTAGCTGGCAACACTTTAAACAAAAGGGGTGGAGAGAAATCAGGATAGGATACAGTGATAACAGCAAGAACCTTTATTGAACTACAGTGGTACCCCGCAAGACGAACGCCTCGCAAGACGGAAAACCCGCTAGACGAAAGGGTTTTCCGTTTTGGAGGCGCTTCGCAAAACGAATTTCCCTATGGGCTTGCTTCGCAAGACGACAGCCCATAGGGAAATCTCCGGGACAGCGGGGAAGCGCAGCGCGTCTTCCCCACTGTCCTCGGACCTCCTCCCGCCGCCCGGCTTCGGAACGAATCTCCGATGCCGGGCGGGGGGGAACGCCTCCTCCCGCCGCCCGGCATCGGAACGAATCTCCGATGCCGGGCGGGGGGGGACGCCTCCTCCCGCCGCCCGGCATCGGAACGAATCTCCGATGCCGGGGGGGAACGCCTCCTCCCGCCGCCCGGCATCGGAACGAATCTCCGATGCCGGGCGGGGGGGGAACGCCTCCTCCCGCCGCCCGGCATCGGAACGAATCTCTGATGCCGGGCGGGGGGGGAACGCCTCCTCCCGCCGCCCGGCATCGGAACGAATCTCCGATGCCGGGCGGGGGGGGACGCCTCCTCCCGCCGCCCGGCATCGGAACGAAGCTCCGATGCCGGGCGGGGGGGCGGGGACACCTTCTCCCGCCGCCCAGCTTCGGATGGCTTTCCTGAAGACTTGGGGTGGGAGGAGGGTTTTCCTTCCCACCGCCAACATTCAGAATGCTGTTCTGAATGTTGGCGGTGGGGAGGAAAAACCCTCCTCCCACGCAAGCCCCGGGAACAGAGGGAAAGCGCTGCGCGCCTTCCCCTCTGTTCCCGTACCTGTCCGGAAGGCTTGCGGTGGGGAGAAAAGCCCTTCTCCGCACCGCCAGCCTGGCAAGCGGTTTCCCTAGGAACGCATTAATTGATTTTCAATGCATTCCTATGGGAAACCGTGCTTCGCAAGACGAAAAACTCGCAAGAAGAAAAAACTTGCGGAACGAATTAATTTCGTCTTGCGAGGCACCACTGTACATAACTGGGAAACAGAGGCAAAGCAACTGCTTATATACATTCCTGAAAGCCTGGGCCACTTCCACTCCCAACATGATTGGCTGCCTAAACTTCCAAACTGCGAATCACGACTCATAGTTCAAGGGCCAGTGGCAGAGGCCCAAATCCTGAAATGTTCTGTGATCGGACATCATGTATCGAATCAGAACACAGGAGCTCAGATTCCTTAGTCCAGACTCAAGCTCAGGCAACCAAATACCACTGAAAACATAACAACAGCTACATTGAACACAGCAGTGGTATATCATTTTAGTTTGGGGTGTTCTTAGGGATGGGTCTATGGAGCATGGCCCAAAATCTTTTTCAAAGTGCCTTGTTTCTGAGTGGGTAATGAATCTGGGGGTGATTGATTGAGTATGTGTATGTTTGGTCTAGCTTACTGGGTATGAAATCAATTTGGATTAATAAATTAATATGAGATGGCTTTATTTAAATATGATTTGAGGGTGATGAATGGGGACAACTGAAAGGGAACTGAATGTATCTGCTGATAAATTAATTGGGGGCAAAAGAATTGAAGAACTGGTATTGGGGTGAACCAAGATGGGGTGCAAAATAGTTGAAGTTAGCTGGCTATCTATAATCTATCTAACCGCATTCGCCTTGATTCTATCAGGTTTCAGTTTACTGAAAGAACCATTTGAAGAAACAAAAATAATATCCATAACTGTTTCAAGATTTCAGGATCACAGAGACGGCACAAGATGATCTTGCAAATAAATCTGGCTCTAATCTCGCTTTAATTATTTTCAAGCCATTATTGTAATTAAAAATTGTATTTAATAACTTATAAAGAAAACACCTTAATGTCATGGCAGGGTGCTTTATTTAATTTGTTGGAGTGAAACCAGAACCCTTTTTATTCTCACCAGAACTTCCATGTAATACTAGTGTTAATTTTATATATTTATGATTCTAGAATATTATAGAAATCTTTCCAGCTCTTCATTGCTTTGTTTATTGAGGCTCATCATGGCTCAGAATATTCCCCCTGAATGTTCTTTACTTAGCTGGTTTATAACAATCTACTCAAAGCAGCACACTACAAACTATTTTACCTGATCCAAATGCTGTTCTACCTCAATAAACACAACTGAAGTCTCATGTATACCTACTTGGGAGTCAGTCCTATTGAATTAACTGGAACTAACTTCTGAGTAAACACACATAGGGTTGAGCAATGTATCTTATAGCTGGTAAATGGTTCTGGTGGTGTCTTTTAGGTTCTCCACAGACAAATGCCTGTATTGGGGCAAATAAGGACCTGGAAACTGAAGCACTGAAGCACCGAGGACTATTTTGAATTATTCAGATAATCCAGGCATCCAAAGAGGGAGACTGTTACCATATGATTAGAAACAAGTTGTTAGAGCTCAGAGATCGAGGTTAAAGAATGTCATCAATGAAGAAGATCTTAAAAATTTAAACGGGAGGATTAAATACTCCATATGATTAATTGAAGAACCTGCTGTCCACAAAATGTGGATTTTAATTGTAGCTGGCACTGAGCTCAGAGCTGGTGACACTGTTGCAAATAATGAAGTTGCACTTCAGTCTGGCAGCATCTTACATAGTTTTCTAAAGAATGCATCAGTTCGCCAGACAAGTGGAGACCAGTGAGTGTACATTGTAGGAGGAGGTGATGGGACAGAAAACAAGGGAAGGGGTTTTTTATTCCCTTTGTAACCCACCACACATCCTTGCCTTACATTTGCAGTGGTGGATTTCTCCAGGAACTCTTGCCTCGATGAATATTGCTCCCAGCAGGGTTCATTGGCAGACATCTGAACAACCCTGGCTTGAATATTTGTAGTTTTCCAGGAATATTCTAATGGTAGTTCCATCTGGTCTTCTACTAGCAATCACTAACAAAGGCATAGGAACCGTGGTAGCCAGATGAGAAAAGGACAGGCCTCCCTCACCTTTAATAGTTGTGTAGGTGAGGAAATTTCAACAGGTACAGCTTGTCATGACCAGTCAGTCCAGACATGTTGGTCCTAAAGCCAGGGCTTTGTAGTCATTCCTATGCAGCTTTGTGAAATCCATAGGCACCATGGACTGCACCTTAGGGTGTCAAGATCACTCTTGCGCCTTCAGTAGAGCAGTTGGGGGGAAGAGGGAATTTCAACAGGTGCAGTATGGCATCCCAGTTTTGTAAGGGACCTGTGCTTTCACAAGGACCAGGTTTTGCTGGAGAGAAAGCTTTAGAAGAGAAATTTTTACTCTCTCATAGCAGAGTTAGCACAATGGTGAACACAACCATCCTTTGAAATTTGCACTTCTCTGAATTTTGTTCTCCAGCCAGTAGTAGGGTAAAATGTGCATTAAAAGGCGTACTAATGAAAGCAATAGACAAAAAAAATAAATCATTATTTTAGGGGGAAATTGCTTTTCAAAAATATGTATATTCGTCAAGCTTGCATACAAAAAGGTATATATTTAAAATTCGCACTAAAATGCTGAAGAGTTTTCATGAGATTTTTTAAAATATAAAAATGGAAATGTGGAGAACTGAAGCTTGGGAAAATGAGAATCTGAGAGAAACCAAAATGGACAGATTCACCTGCGCCTAATTGCAGTAAAAGCTTCTTTGCAAGTAGAGATCATTATGAATCTTTGAAGACCAGGTGTGGTGAACTTGATTTACAGTTAACCATACATGTTCAGGTTTGGCTAGCTTAACATTACTGGCCTTTCTTTGAGAACTGCCCCAACTCCATTTTGCTTAAAGAGGCAACATCGGTGATGCTTCAGACTGCATTGCATGAGAGAGCCAAGCTCTTCGCTGAGAGCAGAAAGTAGAGTTAATAGGCTCTGTCAGTGCTTGGAATTATAATTGGCTGTGTGATTGGAATTCAGAGCCAGGTGCCACTCTGAATTAGTACTAACATGAGTGGTTTAAAGAGATATTTGCTAGTTAATCTTTAGGTTGGTAAAAGAAGGCCATCACTTAATTTATTGCCTGTGGAAAATCAATGTTTTCCTAAGGAGATAAAAGTGTGTGTGTGTGTGTGTGTTCAGCAAAATCACCAAAGAATAAATCTTCCCATTGCCAAAAATAACCACACTTCTCTGGCAGTAGTTTCATGTCTTGAGGACTATTTTAGAGCAAAGGCAGTAAGCAAAAGCAAATGCTATTTTAAAAAATAATGACTGATTATAGGGAGGGAAATGTAATGGCAACTGAGCACCCAAAATGTGCTAAGCAAAGGGCAGAAGAACCACTATCCCCTTCAATATGCATCCTGAAAGCTGAAGCATAATACAGACAAAGAGTAGAAAGAGGCACATCTTATGTCCTGTTTGGGGATTTCCGCACCACTGTGAAGCTGCCCTCCGTTAACACTGAGGCAGAAGACAAGAAAAGGGGAGGCTCCTGGGTTAATCAGGAAGATGCTATTCACGTGCCTTTTTAACAGTCATGTAGCAGAGGGGATTTCAGTTACTGTAGCCTTTCTCACTCCTTTGCAATCAGTGCCCCTAACATTAAAGATAGAAGCACCCTGTTTTTAGCATCTGAAACCTGATGCACTGCCTCCGTCTCTCCCAATCTACTGGTGGATGGCTGAGAGGAAGCCAGACATAAATGTTTTTCTTAGTCCCACATGTATTTATATGACAGAGACTAAGCACAAGTGGCCTTCCACCCAAGTGTTGTTCATTTATATACATATTGATGTGCACTAATAATAAAATGTCTCAAAGTGATTTATAGAATATTTCAAAATACAATGTGACATATCGAACATTTAAAATCCAGACCACGATGAAATTCACCATGCATACTAAAAGTGTTCATCCACCACATGGGGTGTATCTGTAGTGTTCATGTGCAGCTCCACACTGAGCGCACTTCATCAGATTAACTATCAAATGCCCTTGATGTGTCACATTCCAGTTGGCAATGGGAACATGATGTCCTCGTCAAATGCTGTAGGATGTGCATATGAACGCATGCACCTACAATAGGTTTGCAAGAACCTGTGTAGTGGAGTAGTTAGGGTGCTGGACTAGAACCTAGGAGATCAAAGTTCAAATCCCTACTCAGCCATGAAGCTCATTGGGTGACCATGGGCCAATCACCATCTCTCAGCCTAACCTACCTCACAGGGTTCTGGTGGGGATAATATGGAGAGCAGGGGAGCCATGTACTGTATCACCACCTTGACCTCCTTGAAGGAAAGGCATAGCTGTCAACTTTTCCCTTTGCTTGCGAGGAATTCTATTCGGAATAAGGGAATTTCCCTTTAAAAAAGGGAAACATTGCGGAAATGGCATTGATCAGGATCAACATAGTATGGGTGGGGGCATAAGGGGCCTGAGGGGAGGATTGACCACAGCAAACCCCAGCTAGGGTTTGGTATCTGCCTGGTTAGAATCTGCACCCTGGTCCCCCAGTGAGACTTTGCTTGCTTGGCTTGCACCAGGGCAAGGTTCAACACTGGCCAACTCCCGTTTTACAGATTTGGAGCGATCCAAACCCAGCAGATCCACTCCATCAACATGGGACTGTGGAATGATGAATTGATCCTAGGACCCAATGCCATGCAAACCCTTGCCCTGCCTGCTGCTGTCAATAAAGATTTGGCCTGGTTTTATTCCATCACTGTTGCACAGTATGGTTATTTTGCTGCTCTCATGGGTCACATATTGCAGCTGCCTGGGCAAAGGAATTCAGATAATAGTGCAGAATGCCTTGACAAGTGTTACATGCCTATCAGCTTGTATCCTATTAACTGTAGTAATTAATGTATTTTTCCATGTATAAGACTAGGTCAGGCTTCCTCAACCTCGGCCCTCCAAATGTTTTGAGACTACAATTCCCATCATCCCTGACCACTGGTCCTGCTAGCTAGGGATCATGGGAGTTGTAGGCCAAAAACATCTGGAGGGTCGATGTTGAAGAAGCCTGGACTAGGTTTTTTCCTTAAAAATAATGACAAAAATTAGGGGGCGTCTTATATACGGATAGTGCCAAGGGTGGACTGGCGATTGGTTGTTGCCACAAAAATTGGGGGCATCTTATACATGGGGGCATCTTATAGATGGGAAAATATGGTAAGTTTCATAGAACAGGTTGGGCTACATGACATTTCTGCATGAGTCCCTTTAAGACTCTCCGACTGAAATCAGTGAGACCTAACTTTGGCTGAATCATCCCCTTTTAGTTTAACACAATATAAACAATGCTTAACATTTATTATTTAGCTGACCCCTCTACGGATGTCCCACTGAAATGGGTTGCTAATGCACACAGTCTTCAAATCCCTGCAACTCATTAGAAGCAACTGCTTGCTGTGTGATGAATGGAAGTGTCTCTTTATGGGTAAATGCATGTGTGTGCTTTAGCTGTGACAAGATCTTATCTTCAGCTTATAAAGGAGGGAGGCAAATGTGAGACGCTAAACTCCTGCTCTCCAGTAGCTGTTCAAATACTCCTGTCCCTTGGGATGCTGGTGCAGTGCTGCAGAGCTTTCCCTTGCCCTGCAGTCAATATCTCTTCCATGAACATTTGCTTTTGAGACCCTCAGGGTTTGGGAAGGCTACTTGTTCATAATAGGAGCTCATCAGACCACGACTGTAGTATTTGCTAAATACTCTGCACACGATCCAAAAGAAAGGCGGTTTCCCTTGAGAGTTAATATCTTCCACTACCTTCTGAAAGGGCTTAACTGTGGCTGGACTCTGTCCTTTGACTTCAGGGACTGGGATCGTATCAATATGTTGCTCTGTGTCACCATGGAATCACACATGGTGGAGATGAGCCAATTGGGCAGCCCAAGTGCATGGACTATAAGTGCCAACTCCAAGGGACTGAGCTCTTTCGGCATCCTTAGTAATTGGGGAGGGTACCCCAATGTTCAGAAAAATAATGGGGTGGTGGAGGCCAAGCGTGGAGCCGAGTCCTGGCATCAGTGGCCAGCTCCTTTTCCTCCTCCTCATGCCACGGAGGGGATGGAGGGGGAAAGCAACCCCCAGCCAGTGGCAGCTGCAGGAGGAGGGGAAGGTGGCCAAGTGCCAGAGAGGAAGAGCCGCCGGCCATTGAAGCCACACTGCTGCCACATTCGGCTCCGCCTCTTGGCTCCTCCCGATGTCCTGACATTGTGCGTGTGGCGTTTCACGTGCGTCATTGCCCCACCCTCCAAAAAATGTCCTTCGCAAATTGGCGCCTCTGGCATGGACCCAGTGAGCTGACAGGCAGCATAAGATAGTTGCAATCCTGTGCACTCCAAACAACAATGCAGAAGACAAAAAAATACAATTCGAAACAACAACTCAGCTGCCATTTTCATTCACAACACTGAGTCGTGAGTATGACATAATCACATTTTGCATACTAGGAAAGCAGCAGTCAATGCCCAGTGAAGTCAGAATGACTCCTGTTGTATCAGTCTAGCCACAATACACAAAAAAGACGTGTCTTGCTATTCTTTCCCCCTCACAACCTTCCTAGAAACAATCCACCCTCTACCCCAAATTAGGAAGACGCCTGTGATCCCAGCCTTGGTTGCTTAACGTTTATTGCAAGGAGTTGGCTCTCCATAGGCTTCTACAACTGGCAGAAATAGGTATAGCATATACTATATGATCACATCAACTGCATGCATTTAAAGCACTCTTATGCCACTTGTAAGAGTCATGGGAATCTGGGAACTCTAGTTTGTTAAGGGGCTGACCTCACATAACTACAGTTCCAGGCACGCTTAACAATCTGTAGTTCCCCGAATTCTCTATGCTTTAAATGTGTGGTGTGGGTATGGCCTTGGCGGTTAAGCAGCTAAAGATGTTTTCAGCCTTTTATAGACATAACTGGTTCCTTTGGAACAAACAGGTTCATTTTAAAACATATACTCTTTTCTGTCCGTTTGAGCTTTCAACTTTGTTAAGCCCAAAGGACAGTTGGAAATATTTTCCTTATCATTTGTCATTATTTGAACCATTGACCTGGAGCGGAAAAAATCCATATCTGCTTAGCAATTTGTCTAGTTCACCGTTCCCGCAGGTTGCCTTTGTATTGCTGATGGGAGTATTGCTGTTTTCCTGGGCAACTTGCTTATTCTTAGGAAAACCAAGGTGGGTGTCAGTGTTTTTAAGCACCAGCTTAAAGTACTTTTCAAAAAACAACTAACTGCCAAAGTGACAAATGAGAGTAATCTTGTGTTCAAAACTGCTTCTGCACCTAGACATATTATAAGACTATGGGCAAATTATGTTAGACAGAGGCAATCCGCTGCAGAATGCCACCATGTGGACCTTCAAAGCTATCTTCTGGGGGTTGGGCAATGCATATCCCATATATTGCTAAACCATGGTTTAGTGTTACATGCACAAGCCGAAAGGAGCTTTGTGTTTACATGCTTGCGTTCCTCTCTTCTTGCATGGCTGAGAGGAGAACTTTGCCAAAGTACAGTGGTGCCTCGCAAGACGAAATTAATCCGTTCCGCGAGTCTCTTCATCTTGCGGTTTTTTCGTCTTGCGAAGCACGGCTATTAGCGGCTTAGCGGCTATTAGCGGCTTAGCGGCTATTAACGGCTTAGCAGCTTAGCGGCTTTAAGAAAAAGGAAACAAACTCGCAAGACGTTTCGTCTTGCGAAGCAAGCCCATAGGGAAATTCGTCTTGCGGAACGACTCAAAAAACGGAAAACTCTTTCGTCTAGCGAGTTTTTCGTCTTGCGAGGCATTCGTCTTGCGGGGCACCACTGTAACTTACATTTTCTGTTATTCCTGGATTGACATCACATGTGAACCAAATACCAAGTTTTATAATACTTTCTGGTTAAACAAGTCAGCTTCATAGCGCATGGTTTGAAGATGGCTTGTTTTTGATATTGTTTTAAGTCATGTATGAGGTGAAGGAATGGTGGCAGAGGGAGTAGCAGCCTCCCCAAGCTGGTGATCCACCAGATAGTGAGAGGAACAGGCCTGAAGCTGGGCACCAGGAGTTGGAAGGGACCCTGGGGATCATCTAGTCCAGGGGTCAGCAAGGTTCACTTCAGCGGAGATCCCTTCATGGGCTTCATGCACACACCCCCACGATTTCCGGTGTCTGCGTCTGTGCAGACATGATTTTTGGCATCTGCACATGCGCAGACACGATTTTCGGCACCGCAGAAGCGAGTCCCTGCGCTGCACCGTGCTGATTTAGCGCAGCGTGCGGGGACTCGCCAAGCAGGCGGCTTGGTTTGAGGGTGGCTCTTGGGCCGGTTAAATGATCCCTGTGGGTCGCTTGTGGCCCATGGGCCTTAGGTTGCCTACCCCTGATCTAGTCCAACCCCCTGCAATTGCAGGAATATGCACCTGTCTCTTACGGGGAGGAAACCCTTCAGCCTTGGTGGTATCAGCAGCATGCTCTAACCAACTAAGCTATCAGAGAAGAGAGACAAAGAGAGATTTCCAGAGTCTGACATAAACCAGCCATAGCAGCAGACCCTGACCCCACCCCGTGTCACATAGTCTCCCTGAATTGCCCTCATAACAACAGGAAGGAGTGGAAACCTGCACAGTCAGGGCTGATTACCTGGAGGTCCATTTAATATACAAATATAACCTGGTTTTTCTGTCCGGAGATCCTGGGAGGGACCTCTTTGCCATAGCAATTCTTTTGGATTGACTGGGTGTTGCAGAGGGTTGGCTGGCTTGAGAACAAGAAATTGACAGAAGTGCCTGCAGGAGTCTCTGTAATTTCAGTGTGCAGGGGCGCCATCTATAGGGGGCTCTGGGTGCCTGAAATCACATCCAAGGCCTCGTGAGACCTCGGAGATGCTTTCCAAGGTCTCACGAGGTCTCAGAACCTGATTTCTGGTGCCGCTGTAAGTCAGGTTCCAAGACCGGGGGCGCACGTGGTGTTAAGATGTCACACGCACTGGCCACCCATAACCTAGGGCCCAAGTTGGCTCTCCTGGTATGTGGCTCCAGAACGCTTGGCAGGGCTGTGCTCTGGCAGAAGAGCTTCCACTGCCTGCTTTTACACTACACTACACTCTGAACATAATTATTGGAGGTCTTTAAGCAGAGGCTTGACAACCATATGTCAGGAGTGCTCTGATGGTGTTTCCTGCTTGGCAGGGGGTTGGACTCGATGGCCCTTGTGGTCTCTTCCAACTCTATGATTCTATGATTCTAAATATTGAAATGACTCTCTGGAAGTAAAAAAAAATTCACAGGAAAAAAGAGAGCGAAAGTAACTATCTAATTGTTCAGTGACGTTGGCTTCGCTGCTTTCAGAGTTATCAGCCCAAGGCATTTAAAAATATTTGCTAGAATGCTCACTTATCTGCGATGCAAGAGAAAGCAAACTTCCCCCACCCCCAAGATAACGCTGAAATCATTATGGATTGTGTGGGTAGAAATCATCTGGGGACAAATTATCTATGGACAGAACTGAGTTGTGACCCAGTTAGAACTATGGGAAGAGCAAAAAGTTAGAAGAAACGCTTAAAAATGTTGTTCTTTTCATCACCTAAAGGCTATTTGGAAGCAAACTCTGACTTTTTGAAAACATGCTTACCTTGTAATTCCAAGGGCCGTGATGAAAAGCATGCCATGCACAAAACAAGATTTATTATGCCTAGCACTCCACATTATAGCTGCTCCACTAACCATAATAAACAAGATACGAAAAGCGATCGTGTAGATAATGTTAGGGAGGAGGGGCGTACGCAAGGTTTTTTAACCATTGCATGTGGCTTGATCTTCACAGAACCCTCCATTTGAAACAGGATCTAGGTTTGGGCCCCTTGTTTTTAAATGACCTGCACACAATTCATAAACAGTAACTCTCTTCCAAAGCTCTGATTTGTTAAGCAATAACCATCTCTCCTTATTTAACAGCAGTTAACTCCTGTCGTGCTATCAATGTACATGACCTGTGGCAAGGGAAGGAATGAAATAATGGATGATGGTTCTTAGCCTGGAAAGAGTCACCAGAGAGCACTGCAAGAATGGCAGACATGATTTCCTCCCTATCGAAGTTGACCTTTGCTATGGTCCCAGTGGGATGTTTGTTTGCAGAGCATTTGCTCATGAACCAATCTCAAACATCTGGCTGAAAAGGGTTAAGAGTGAAACATACACACACGGTAGTTGCTGTTGCATGTTAGGCTAATTTCTTTTGCTCCTACTTCTGATGTTTTTTCAACATCCCCCCTGCACCTCACTTTCCATGCTGCTTGGTGATCTGTACCTCTTTTTATAACTCCTCAGCAACCACTATTTTGATTCAATAACTCCTACTATTGCGTCACTTGCTATACTGGCCTGGCCTTACAATCGTGACTGGGGAAGGTGAAAAACATGACCTGTCAGGGGTGGTGGGCAAGATATGGTTGTCTCTCCCGGCTTCTCACTCTCTACTGAGTACTCTCCATTTTTATTAAAGAGGCTTCTGCTATTGGACTTCATTTTGAAGTTTGTAGGTCGGAGCACATTTGAGGATTATTTTGCACTCAAGCAAATCTCATCTGAAGAGCTGCATCAACAACACCATTGAAATAATAATTAAAAATCTCAATTTGCTTCCTATGGGCCTTGCCTACTTTCTAGAGAAGAAAAGAAATTTAACAGCACCAAAGGAAGGACTAAGCAGTTTAGTGGCTGCTGCTCTCCACTGCTCACATCAGGGTTTTTTTAGGATTAAATGTGATGGTGATCTACCTTAGCTGCAGCACAACACTGCCCCTTCTTGTCTGGGCACCTGAAAGTCACAGCAGTGTGATATGAATGGGAAAAAGCTGAGAATTTGTGGACAGGTTGGATGGCAGATGAATTGAAGTGAGGGGGCAGGCTGTGCTAGGTAGGAATGACAAGAATGAATGTAGGGATGAATGGGCCCATTAAAGCCCAGTCCACCCCATCCTGGTTCTAGGTATATTTTTAATGGAGAAACTTGTAAAATCCACCTGGTAGTGCTCATTTAAGGGGGGGGGAGGTCTTGAGGTGATGCAAGAATTGTGTGCTGCCTGTAGAAGCCTGCTTGCTTCTAAGTCAATAGGCAAGGAAAGCCTTGCCCTGCTTGTGTGAGTGACTCCTGAATAAACATACACAGCTTGGACTGTATGTTTGATGGTGGGAGAAAGTAACAGATTTTGTTAATGATATTCTCCAGTGAGAGTTCCTTGTTACTTTGGTTCTTCCTTTAAATGGGCCAGAAATCATTAGAAATAATTATGGAACCATCAAAGAAAGAAAACCTAGAGACTGCTGACTGCTTCATCCCTGTGAGGGGGAACCTCCTTGCAAAAACCAATGAGTTGTCTTTATTGGTTGCAGTGGGCCTATCAGAGCATTCTTCTTGGACGCTAAAGTACCAGTCATTCGCACCAGGTAATTTTCTTTCTTTTTTATTAACGTCTTTTCCCAACATAATTGAATAGCTTCATAGAGATTTCTGTGATATCGATTTCACCTAATGGAACGTGTTCATTTCCTTGGGGCATTATGTCTTAATGTAGAAAAAGGGCAAGAAGCAGCTTACCCAGCCTGCATGTTGCTGATTTGTCAGCATTTAATTAATCTGAGACCTGCAGAGCAGATTATTTTTGTACAACCCCAAATAATAATAATAATGATAATGTAGAGACAAAACATTAATTTGTGCCATGAATGCTCTAGTGCATTCAAGGGCTGCAGCGAATGTAGCGAACACAGACTGAATGCTTGTCGCATCTTGTTCCCTTCAGGGCTTTATTCCAGCAACATTTTAACTTGCAGTTCGACACTGTCGTGTGTGTCCCCCCCCCCCCGCCCCCGCCCCCCGCCCAGCTGCCCACAAAATGGGAGGAGGCTTGTAAGGTGAAACAGTGTGATTTTACACCTTAAGTTCTGCTTATTACTGTTAAGGCTTGGAAGATGACAATTTTCTTCAGACTGGAAAAATAATATTTTTTAAGAAAAGAGACACTACAAAATAAATATTTAAAAGGCTGTGCTTAAAAAAAGGTACGTTTGCCTTGACTATGTATTAAACCTCTTTAATACTTTGGGAATAATGTCACAGATGGGGATAGATATTTTTGCTGAGCTTATGCATGTTCCCCCAATACTAGAGAATTTCTAGTATGTAGTCAACCAATTCAAGTCTTGTTTGTTCATTTTTATTTATATCCCACGTTTATGCATTTATATCCATAGCAGGGTACAAGCTCGCTCTCTCTCTCTCTCTCTCTCTCTCTCTCTCTCTCTCCTTTCACACACTTCTGCCTCCTGACAACCCTGTGAGGTAAGTGAGGCTGAGGCAGTATAATTGGCCCAAGGTCACCCTGTGACTTTCACAACTAAATGAGGATTTGAACCCGGCTCTGTCAAAGCCTAGTCCAATACTTAACTGTTCTGCTCTCCCTGACCATTGGCCATGCTGGCTTGGGCTAATAAGAGGAGTCCAAGAATATATGGAGCACCCTAGTTTAGCCACCCCTGGCCTAGAGAATATATTGTGTGTATGCTAGTAGTATAATCTTTATTCTGTGACTAATTAAGCATTCTTCAGATTCATTAATGATAAAGGGAAAGAAGCGAGGGTGCACATGCACCTCCAGCATGCACATTTCTTGTACACAGGGACAGAAACATGTGTGAAGTGGACTTCATTTCCTCCACAGACTTTGCAAAAATACACACACACAACCCTCCCCCCCCCCAGCTGTTCATGCCTCTCGAACCCTCCAGTCTGTCAGGCAGGTTCTTTCAAATGAGGAAAGCGAACACTAAGGAATAGTTGAGAAGTATAATCTTAACCTGTCAAAGAGCGGATGAATAATAATTTCCCATTATATCTCTGTATGGCACTCTTTTTCATTATTCCATAGGGATCAATTACCTGTCTTTCTGTGTAAGAAATGGACTAGAGACACACAGGAAGAAGCTGCCTCCAACTAAGCTGAGGTATTTGTCCTTCTTGTCCAGGGTTACTTCCTGTATTTGACTGGCAGCAGTGCTCCAGGGTCTCAGGCGGCGGGGGTGGGGTGGGGGACGACACACACAGTCTTTCCTCTGACCTGCTGCCTGATGCTTTACACTGGAAATGCCAGTTAGTTAACCTGGGAGCATCCACGTTGAAAGTGGGGCCCCCTCTGTATGTGGCTTCACTCACGAAAAACATTCCTCATGGGCTTGCAGAGCAAGTCTTGCTGCATATAAAGAACCATACGATATAAAACCCAATTCGCCAAAGGCACAGAAATTCATTCCCAAATCCATTTTTCTAGGGCCAATTATTAACTATGTCTATTGATTAGCATTGCAAGCAGGCCATGCCTGATATAAGAAGGTAAAAAAACTAGTGAAGTCCCTAACACAAAGCAGTGTGATTCAGATTTCCTAAGCAATTGATTCAGATTCCCTAAGCAGCAATTTTGTGAGCTATTAAAACATGACAAAATACCCCCGTTTTTTAGCAGGGGGGCAGGCCTGCCACATAGAGGATACAGATGAACCTACTCTACTGGGACCAGACTCTGTGGTTTGTTCATTTATTGGTATATTTTCAAAGCTTTTGCAGGACAAGAGATACAAAGCAAAATATGCAGATGCCACCCTAGCAAATCACTAAATGTGAGAAATGATCCTCCTCCAACTTTTCACTCTTTTTAGTCAATGGGTGAAGTGACAGCTGTGATTGACAGTTAGGGAAGGTTGCTCAGCTGTAGAGAAAAATCCAGTCGCACCCACCCACTGTCTGAAGAAGAGACTTCCTGATTCATTCCAAAGCCCCCCTCCCCCCCAGAAAATCCTGTGTAGGTGTGGAAATGACACAGTAAAAACTCATAGGTGAACCTTGCATAAACCTGTGCATAACTGAGATTGAAACAGCACCTTCAGGTGACAAACACAAGCCCAATCGTTTCCAGAAACAGTTAAACCCAGGGCTCACTGTTGGTTTATTTGGACTAAAGTTACCTCCAGGAAATTGCTTGTGCCAATCAGCTCTAGATTCCATCATTTCATGACATAGTCCAAAATTAGACCACTTTCAGGGAACACACACAAACCAATTTACTCAATTACATAGGTGCCAATCACCATTGTAGCCTTTTAACTGTGGACTTAGCAGCTGCATTTATGGGAGTTTCTATAACTCAGTGCCTTAGACTGGCAAGCTTGTAAAATAAATTAGAATCAGCAATCTCGACTGTGGCCTACTTCTTGTCGGGGCAGGTGGCACCATTTTAGACTGTAGATGGGAGCTTGCATGCCTCCATATAAATACAGCTCCTCATATATAAGATAAGCCCTCCTACGTGAAAACCTGCTCAGGAGTGGAGGAAGAGAAACAAAATGAATGAGAAAAAGAGAGGGAAGGGGGTATTAGAGGGAGGGCAAAGAAAGGAGTCTTTTGGCTCTGGCCCAATCCACTACTGACTTTAGCTTCACCCACTGCCATCATGTGGCCCCTGACAGATTAGTCCAAGGGAATGTGGCCCTCAACAGAAAAAGTTCTCAACTCCTGCATCACCACCACTATTACGACGACGACGACGACGACGACGACGACGAAGAAGAAGAAGAAGAAGAAGAAGAAGAAAATAATAATAATAAATGAATTGCTCCCTACTAATTATGTGCCCCCCCGCTTTGTAATATTTAACTTTGGGGTGTTATGGGAGGGTAGTACCTCTGGTGGGGGACACATCATGCTCCTTCTGGGGCAGTTTGTCCACCTTTGGTCTCCATCCTGCACTCAGCTCTCACCTGTAGCTCCTGGAAGCTGTCAGCATGCAACCACATCCCAGGAAGCGGCTTTGACTGGCTAGTTAAACCCAGTGAGAGTAGCCAATAAGTCTCAACCCCTTGGTGAGTTAGGGACTTCCCCTGCATGCAATGACTGGCTCCGGTGGGTTGAACAGATGGGACGAACAGTGGGTCCAATGGTCAAGAAGACAGTTGCTGTAGAGGGGAGTGAGGGGCAGATGGGGCTTGTTAACCTAGGAAGGTAGCCCATCTTGGAGAAGGAAAACTCTGATCCTAAACCTCTGCTGCCTTGCGGCATATCTTCAGGAGAAGAAAACCCTACAGAAATCCAGAGTGAAGTCCCTTAGATGGTTGGATGGCACCTGTGATTCTCCCCCAGAGGCACACGCCATTGTCTCTCAAGACAGATGGATGCCAATAAAAATATATTTAACTTTGCTCTGCTTGTTCATTCCCAGGTGTTTCCTTCCATGGTCTTTATCCAGATTTTTAAAGAACATTTCAGATTAACTCTGCTTTCATGCTACAGAAGATAAGGGCTACAATTCCCCAGGTTTCTTCCCTTACATCTTGCATGCATATTAATAAGGGATTTACTGGAGGAGGAAGTTTTCATATTCTCTGAGATGCAAGAGCAGCCTGTGCTGCAGATGCAGCTGGATCTTGCTGGGGTTTCTGGCTCCCCAACTTCATTACCAGCTAAAGAAGGTAGGGAGCACCTGATATATGAGTGTATGGCTTTAGAGAGCAGTTCTGTAGCACCCTTAAGCCTCTCTGGATCTGTGAATTTCCCAACAGGCAGGAAGCATAAGAAGAGACCAAAGATCTATCTCGTTCACCATCTGGTTTCCAGCTGCGATGAGGAAGATGCCTCCAGCAAGGCTTTGAACATGGCAGCTTGTATTCAGCAGCTGGAATACTGCTTAAGTGTCTCTCAACACAGGGATTTCAAGCAGCCCTCATGGCTTATGGTCATCTAAAGCCCTCTCCTCCATAGATGTGTCCTTTTAAAACAGGGATGGGAAAATCTGATGCCCTCCACTTGCTGATGGGACTACAACTCCCATCAACCCCAGCCAGCATGGCCAGTGGTCAGGGGTGAGGGAAGTGGTAGTTTAACAAAATTTGGGGGAAACACGGGTTCTCCATCCCTACTTAAAAGCCATCTAATTTGTCCTAAAATGACCTACGTTTGTGGGGATCAATGAGAGTCTAGGTGTGATGGCTGGAGTGGGAAATTAAGGTTCCCCTTGTACACAAATAGAAAAGTCTCCCTGTCTAAGGAGTTCTGAAGATGGCAACAAAGGGTAGAGCGATCACATTTGTCCTTCCTCCCTTGCCCACCGTGTTTATTTAACACTGAAGTGGAATGCGTGAACTAATAATATGTTCGTTTTTCGGCAATAACACTGTGATCAAAGCACTAGCATTGACGGCCAATTTATCTCGAGCTGATTTTCCAGGCAGCAGTCCTGAGTTAACAACAGATTAATTGAGCAAGTATTTGATTAAAACCCACAACATGACAAAAATCTTAGTATATCCTGAAGGTGAGCTTCCCGCACCTTTGACAGCAATTGGAGAGTTCCTCTTCCTTTCCTGGCATGCAAAAAAATCTGTTGGTTCAAATTCCTTCCTTGCTGTAGCCTTGCTAGCTGAGCCTTAACACTCTGGTTCCACCAGCTGCTAGATTTATTGCAAATCAGGTAGTCATAAAGCAGGGATGGGAAACATCTGTGGTTCTCCAGATGTTGCTGGACTGCAATTCCCATCAGCCCTGACCACTGGCCATGCTGCCTGGGGCTGATGGGAGTTGGAGTCCAGCAACATCTGGCAGGTCACTGGGTTGTCATTCCTCTGCTATCAGAGAGGCGGCAGAGAATGCAGCAGCTGGTCAGGACCTGGGAATACTTCCTCATCCCCATTCAATTTAGCTAGAGCTCTAGTTTTTGGTTGTAATGCCATCATAATTTGAAAATGCTTGGCTCAAAATACAAAGTTACCCAGTGTGCAATGCATTATGGTATTTTGAAGTGAGCTCCCTTGCCCCTTCTCATGATTTAAATCAGGAATATATTAAAGGTTTATGTGCTGGTTTTGTGCCAGCACGGTTTTTATTTCTCAGGCTAGGTGCTCAAAAAGGCAGCTGCTCTGTTGGCACAAGTTTGTCGATTGCTGAGGTCAACCTGAACTTTTAAATATACCATATTTTTCCATCTATAAGACACCCTCATGTATAAGATATTTTGGGGGACTCAGATTTAAGAAAATCCACCCTTGGCACTATCCATGTATAAGATGCCCCCTAATTTTGGACATTATGTTTTAAGGGAAGAACCCTAGTCTTATACATAGAAAAATACGTGTGTGTGTGTGTGTGTGTGTGTGTGTGTGTGTAATAATGGGTAGGCACCTTACAGAACCATACCCCCAAAGTCAAACCAGCAGGATAAGCAATTTGGCTGGAAATTTCCAGTTCAGGAAATTGTGGGAAAGGGGGCTGCATTGTGCAGATGTGACCTTCAAAGGTAGCTGGTAGAGTATGGCTGGTAGAAATAGGGTGGGGAAAACACCTCAGAGTCCATATGTTGGAGAGTTTGAGGAGGGAGATCCTTGTGAATAAAATACAGTGGTACCTCAGGTTAAGTACTTAATTCATTCCAGAGGTCTGTTCTTAACCTGAAACTGTTCTTAACCTGAAGCACCACTTTAGCTAATAGGGCCTCCTGCTGCTGCCACGCCGCCGGAGCACGATTTCTGTTCTTATCCTGAAGCAATGTTCTTAACCTGAAGCACTATTTCTGGGTTAGCGGAGTCGGTAACCTGAAGCGTATGTAACCTGAAGCGTATGTAACCTGAGGTACCACTGTAAAGGTAAAGGTACCCCTGCCCGTACGGGCCAGTCTTGCCAGACTCTAGGGTTGTGCGCTCATCTCACTCTATAGGCCGGGAGCCAGCGCTGTCCGCAGACACTTCCGGATCACATGGCCAGCGTGACAAGCTGCAGTACCACTGAGGTACTGTACAAGCTGAGGTACCACTGTACTTGGTTTTAAAAATTGCCAACAAAACTGGCAAACATTTTCCAAACAGACATGTAGGAAAGGGAGTATCACATTGTTGCATACATGATGCAGTTCTTTTCCCTCATCTCCGTTACCATCCAACCGCCATTTAAAGACTGTGCATACACCTCAGAAAGAAACTGCATGTGTACCCCAAAATATGGGGGATAATAGGTGCATTTTTAAAAGGATTCACAGATGCCCATTCTCAACCCTTTTCGTTACTGAGCTGGGGAAGGTTTTCCCATTTCTAATTTTAGTATATGTTTAAATCACTGACTGATTAGTCACCTAGCCCTTCTTAAAATACAACAGTAGCGTGAATAATCTTCAAATTTTAATATTCATACATGGAGCACAACAAGCAGTGTAGTCAGGGACTCAATCTACCCTGCAAGACATTCTTTGTTCTTATATTTGTCTTCCCAAATGTGATATTTGGGAGTCGCCCCTAGAAGAGAGATAACTGGCTCTTGGATGCCAGGCAGCCACATGCAAGCAGAGGCACATTCAGATCCGTGTTTCTTGGCATTGCTAGGAAGCTCATTCTGTTCAAATGGGGGAGGGAAAGCCCAGGGGGGTATTACAAACATGGGTTTATTTGAAACAATCACTGAAAGGTTTGATATTTCCCACCTTTTAATTCTAGGAAGAGGGATGCAATTATCACAATGTATTTTGGAACATATCTACCGTGCCCAGGGTCAGGCGGGGGTAGGAGAAGAACAGAGAAAGCTCGGAATGCCATCAGAAATACGTGAAATTCATAGCACGTGTTGAGACTAGTGGAGTCTCGCTCATTATTCGATGTTAATACAAGCTATTTGACCCTTCCAATGAGCTTTCACATCCCAGGGAAAATAACCATCTGTCATGTACAAAGTGGTGATGGTTATTTAAACTGAGGCTCTTATTCCCTTATGCCACTCTGCTGCTCTTTCAGTGTAATAAAATGCTTGTACCAGCCCCTTAGCCAAATATAAGTAATTGGACAGCATTAGTTACCTCACACTTAAAAACAACTGTATTTTTCCTTCATTGCCTTGAAAGTTGAGGTTATGTTTTCTTCGTTCAAACTACCTAGCAAAATGACAACTGAAATTGTGGGGACTTGCCACAGAACTCTGAAAGCAGAAGTCTTCCTGAACATGGTGCCTTCCCAGCAATGTTGGCGGGCGCAAATGGGAATTGTAGTCCCAAAACATCTGGAGGGCACCAGGTTAGGGAAGGCTGTTAAAGGTAAATCCTGAATCCTTAGATTCATCCCCCTCCCATTCCCTTTTTGTACCTTTGGTGGTTAAAATGGGCTTCTAAAATGTAAGTGAGGTCAGGAATAAGAAAAATAGCATTATTCACAGTATTTGGTGACTGAGGGGAAATAAGTAATAGGCTTAACTGCAAAGCAGTTCTAGGTACATTGCTTCTAAGGTCCAGCTGAGATATGGAATATATCACAAAAGTTCAAATGATGTCAGGACAACATTCTGGGTATAATTGCAGCCACAATTATACTCAACTGAATTTTGTATATTCTCTGGCCTTTATGTGTAATACACGAGACCTCGGGGATTCTGCGCATAGTGACTGAATTGTGTACATTCTACCATTTTGCATAATCTCCAATGGGCTTTTGGGGATGTAAATATCTCCACTGCACATTTTTTTCTGGTCAGTATGTATAAAAGTGAGATAATTTACAAAAATCAGCCGAGATATTCACATTCCCTAAGGCATGTTGGGGATTGTGCATATTGACCAGAAAATGTGCACAATTGCCTCTTCAGTGAAGATTTATGTTGTGAATCGCCCTGAGATCTACGGGTATAGGGTGGTATACAAATTTAATACATACATACATACATACATACATACATACACATTCTCCATGAGACTAGTGAATGTGCCCAGTTATTATGCACATTATCTGCTCAGCTCACCTTAGAAATGGACCTTCTGAATTTTATATTGCTATCTTGGTAGGGCCCCTACTCTCTACTTCTCTTTCTAAAGGAGTAAAAAGATTCTGAAGTGCTGTAATGCTGTCTGGTATCTAAAAGAATAAAATTTGCAGTGCTTTCTGACTTGTGCAGAGTATGTTACTTGCATGCTTAATGCTACAGAAGTGTGCCTATTGTATCCTGTGATTGATTAAACCCGGCTTTTGACAGCTTACAGAGATCATCATACTGAAAAGTTAGAAAAATGACACTGCTTGATTAATTTCCTCTCTTATCTGAATATTCATTTGATCCTCCAGATGTGATAAAGTTCAAAAACCAACCCCTCCTTCCCTTTATCTTAAAATCAAATGTGAAGAGCAATACTTCATCTAAGAAGGAAAAAATTAATTGTCATACTGCCATCGTTATTTCACAGGAATCTATTAAAATTACATTTGCATACCACATTATGAGGTTGAAATATAAACCTAGCTTCCAGTGGGGGGAAAACACGTTTACTCATTACAGAAAAGAATTGTTTACTTATATGAGACACAAAATGCTAAGTGAAAAATGGTGTCCTGGCCTATTAAAGCAAATAGCTTTGTCTGGGCAATGTTGGACAAAATGTACATGGCATGTTTTGGGGGAAGAACTACTATATGTAAACATTTCTTCTTAGGTTTTGTGAGACTCATCATGTGTAGTATTGGTCTTGGTTATGGATGGGAGGAGAGATTCAAATCAAATTTATCAAATCCACACTTCCCAAAACAATAAAGGTAAAGCGACCCCTGACCGTTAGGTCCAGTCGCAAACAACTCTGGGGTTGCAACGCTCATCTTGCTTTATTGGCCGTGGGAGATGGCGTACAGCTTCTGGGTCATGTGGCCAGCATGACTAAGCCACTTCTAGCGAACCAGAGCAGGGCACGGAAACGCAATTTACCTTCCCGCCAGAGCGGTACCTATTTATCTACTTGCACTTCATGCTTTTGAACTGCTAGGTTGGCATGAGAGCTGAATTGCAGCCATCCTTTGAAATTTGCAGCTAATTGGATTTTGAGGTGCAGTTCTCCAGCGAAACCATGTTTACAAAAAAGTCTACATTGGGGGGGGAGTGTGTCTAAAAAATGACATATATTACTAAAAAATACAGTGGTACCTTGGTTTAAGAACAGCCCTGTTTACGAACCATTCAGTATAAGAACTCCACAAAACCAGAAGTAGTGTCCTAGTTTGCGAACTTTACCTCGGTCTAAGAACGGAATCCAAATGGTGGAAGGGCGGCGGCAGCGGGAGGCCTCATTAGGGAAAGCGCGCCTCAGTTTAAGAATGGCTTTGGCTTAAGAACGGACTTCCGGAATGAATTAAGTTCGTAAACCAAGGTACCACTGTAATGTAATATAATGCATTATATTGGAATAAATTGTTTGCAAAAATGCATACACCAGTCAAAACTAAATACAGAAAGGTGTTTATTAGGAGAAATTCCCACTATAATAATGAATAAATTTCATGAGGATTTTTTAAATAAATAAAAAATAACAGATTGCTGCTGAAATTTGGAAAACTGGTTTATTATCCTTTGGCGACTTTGGATTATTTGATTAATTCACAGATATAAAAGGTACGAAGAAGGCTTCTAAAAACAGGTAGCAAAACAGCTAAATCTGCATTGACAGCAAATTGTGCAGCCGCCCCCCAATTGTCTCAAGGCTGTGCTCCAGTTTCAGATAGTTCTACTTAGAAACTCCTTTCTCTCTTTAATACAAACTGCAGACTCCAAACCATTTCCTACTAGCTGGAAGGCATCAGCTTCCCAAACCCTGCTGGGTATTATTTTCCGAAAACCGTTAGCTTCCCTTGATGGACTGTTGACTGATCATTTCTGACCATTGGAAATCTGCTTATTGAAGGATGGTGATCCTCAGCCACCATCCCTTTCTAATGTGCCATAGTACATGATGCCATTTTATTACTGTCAAGTTTCCTTTTTAAAAAAAATCCATTTCTAAGAGAGGTTCATCATTCACACAGCCATCATTCAATATATTTAACAGCTAGTTAAATGAGAATTCAAAAACAATATTTTTAAATGAAAGCCACTTGAGCATATTTCTCTGGATTTGATTTCAAACCAGACATGTGACATGCCATTTTTTGGGAAGAGTATATATTGCTCTTCCTGCTGTTTGCATCATTTTTAGAAAGCTTTGTGTAAGCATATGCCTGCAATCCTCATTAAGGGAAACACATTTTAAAAACTATCTTCTGAATCAAAGTATGAATATCTGGGGCTGATAACAACAAATGCACTCTGATTGCCAGAGCAGGTGCTCAATTTATGCATCATGGCTGAAAAGACATATTAATACCTTACCAAAGGAGAAACCTTTCTAGTAGTCTCCAAATTGCAAATAAAATGACAGTCTGTTTCATTAGTTTAATCTCCTTTTGTTGTGATCAAATCTGTCTATCCTAAGGAAGATTTTACATTTGAAATCATTATTAAAAGGGAAGCAATTATATCAGCTCCAAGGAGTGTGTGTGTGTGTGTGTGTGTGTGTGTGTGTTTAAGGATTATCTATTTGGGCTTCAGAAATGATCAGATGCCCACTGAGTGGCTTTGAGTCACTAGCATCCGACAGCTAATTCCAAAGGTCTGGTACCAGACATCTGTGCCATGTTACTGCTGGAGCACTGGGGGATTAAAACAGCACGGGAGACGGATGTGGGATATTCATTAAAATGGACAATATTATTATTTATTATTAAATTTGTATAGACAACACTGTGGACAAAGGAATCCTTGCACTGAGTCTCAGTGATACTGAGATATATTTCATTTCAGCTGCAGTTCTACCTGGGAGAAAGCTCCATAGAAAACCATGTGTCTTATTTCTGAGTTGACACATACCAGATTTGTTTACATGATTTAGCTCCCTTGTATAGTTTACTCTTTGTGAAACATCCTGTGTTCTTGAGATGTACCATGTATCATAATTGGCAGCTTATCTGGACTACTGGTGTCCGACTACACAACTTGTGCTATACCAAGCCAAACAAACACAGCTTCCTAGCCATGTTTTATGGTCTGTCAAATGCTTGATCACCTCCCATTATTGCAACCTCATGCAGGCAGCAAAAACAGAAGCTTGATCAATCCCCTTTTGAACTGCCATCAACTGGCTGGCAGGATACATTCAGCCTGGTGGGTCACTGTCCTACTGTAAAACAGGTAGAAGAGCAGAAGAATACTGAAATAAAAAAACATACATGGGGTCCCCCCCCCATTGTATTTCTTATCATTACTTAGATACCCAACTTTCTCTTTTTCAATGAGAGCTCAAAGTGGTTTGCAAAGCAAAAGTTACAATGGAATATCAAAAACAGTAAAAAAAAAATCAAAATACTACAAGAACATGTCCTGAATTTCCCTCTCGCTGACATCAAAGGTGAGCTGGAAGATCTCAGGAAGTGGCAGCTCTTCTGCCACCAGATCTCTCCCCCCCCCCCCCCGGCGCCTCCCCTCCATTTCTTTAGGTTTGATTGCTAAATCAGGGACACCTCTCAGCCAAATCCCTTTCCCCCACTGCCTCTGCTATTTCAGCATTTGCTTAGATAGAGCGGTACACACTGCTGGTCCAAAATGATAATCAAGTAATACCATTATTTTCTCACTTTTTATTCCCAGTATAAGAAGTCATCTTTGAGCTTTATTCTTCTGTCTGTTGCAGGAATGTGATGGAAGGTCAAATGCATATTTTCCTCAAGTGATTGACACTTTAATCAGCTATTCTTTCCTTTTTCATATGTGTTTGATACTTCTTTTCAGTGTCAGCAAGATACCCAGGCTGTGCATTGTCTGGGCTGTTAATTATTCCACATACTCCCATGCATGGGTGGAACAAGAGCCACCCTAATTACTGATAAAAGAAAACACTTTGTTAATGTTTGGTAAGTCTATAAAAGTAATTAACATCTTCACCTTACCCTAGCCTCTCCCTGGCATTAGGAATATCAGGTTGTGTTTCAGTATCACTGAGAGCTCCTCTGTAACAACATCAGAAGAAGTTCAATACTCTCTGTCCAAATTAATTAACCCCACTAGCCCAGAAGGAAAATAAAGGATTGTGCATGCTTAAGTTTCATGAAGGGAAACTGAATGATCGAACAAAATTTATTACCGAAGTCATAGCTTTCTTTCCTTTGACGTGTTTCTTTCTGCCTCGTTGTTAATTGCTTTCCTTAATGTCCATTCCTTGATGGTGAACACTAACTAAACTGGCTTGCTATGGGGACAATATATTGTGTCAAGATGGTTGTGTCCACAAGGAATATCCAGAGGGATGTCTTCCAACTCCTGTCCAACCCCACTTCCCATCATCCCCAGCCAGGAAGACTAACAGTCATGAAGGATGACATGAGTTATAGTCCAACGCCATCTGCAGGCTTTGACTACCCTTGATGTGTAGGCTTCTGTTTATCACTGACAAGTCTCACAGATTTACAGCAAGCTTTTATAAACCAGAAGTAACTCCTATTGATGATGATAATGATGATGATGATGATGATGATGATTTATTTATACCCCACCCATCTGGCTAGGCTTCCCCAGCCACTCTGGGCGTCTTTCAACAAAATATTAAAATACAGTAATGCATCAAACATTAAAAGCTTCCCTAAATAGGACTGCCTTCAGATGTCTTCTAAAAGTCTGGTAGTAGTTGTTCTCTTTGACATCTGGTGGAAGGGCGTTCCGCAGGGCGGGTGCCACTACCGAGAAGGCCCTCTGCCTGGTTCCCTGTAACTTGGCTTCTCGCAGTGAGGAAACCGTCAGAAGGCCCTCAGCACTGGACCTCAGTGTCCGGGTAGAATGATGGGGGTGGAGACGTTCCTTCAGTTCAATGGGACATTTCCAGATTGAGTACAGGAGTGCGGACTTAATTGCTTGAATGTCTGCTGTTTGAGAGAAAGTTTTGCTTAATTGTAACCTATATCTTTACCTATCTTATTAAAAGCTTTACAAATTCATTCTGTCTTTCTGGGCATTGTTCCATCCTAAAGCATTTTTAGTCCATTCTTCAGGCAAAAAGGATCCCCAGAGTGACTGACAAATGTTAATGATAAAACAGCCCGTTTTCTCAGGCTTACCATCTTAAAGATGCAACACAAAAGGGAAAGGGATTGGGAGACAGGAGGAAAAAAGCAAACCCACACAGTACTTCTTAGCTACATGATTGTTGTAGTGTTCTGGGAGCACATGATTTGCTCCCCTTACTGAAGCTAAGCAGGTCTGGGTCTCATCAGCTCCTGGATGAGAGACCAATAAGGAACCCCACTGATCTCTGCCTTGAGTTCAATCATGGAATTAAGGTGAGATTTAAATGTAGTATAGAGACAACCAGTCAGATTGTATATCCACAGCAATGACCAGAGGAATGACCGCTGGGAGGAAGGCAGAAAGAAGGAATGCCATGGTACGCCTGCATCAGCACAACTAGACACCTTCATCTGCCCTAGCTGCAACAAAGCATGTCTCTCCCATATCAGTCTCTACAGCCACAGCAGGTGCTGTAACTTTCCAGCAGTTTGACTTCACCTCCAAAGGCACACTCCTCCATTGTCTCCCGAGACAGGCAAATGCCAACCATAAATGTAGTTGTTGTTAATAATAATAATAATAATAATAATAATATTCAGATAGAGTCAAGCTCTAACTCATTTCTTGACTATTTTCAGTCAGGCTTGCATCTATTTTTCCTCTATAGATGGCATTTTGCAACACAAGAAAAATCTGTCAAGTAAAAGATATTTAAGTACCATAATAGCAGAAGCAGAAAGTATACATAATCCAAAGTCATGCTGTGAGATATTTCTCTTTGAAATACTTCTATTTTTAATGGAATGCTTCTGCAGGGTTTATCTTGGTTTATGACCTCTTCATACACATTTTCGTACGCAGAGAATTTCCTTATAAGAAAAAAGAAAGTGTATTTTCTTGCTTGTGGAAGTTGATGCAAATATTTATTTTGCTGCAAGTAGGCAGATTCCAAAGGCACTGGGCTTCCTGCCCTATGTGCTCAAGGCATAATAAACATTTAAGCTAAGCTTCACAAATGATAGAGTTCTCTTTTCTTTTCTTTTCTTTTCTTTTCCTTTCTTTTCTTTGTGGCACTATTTCAGGAAATGTCATGTGACACAACTTTTAGGAGAGGGATGGGAACTTGTGGGCCTCCAGGTGTTGTTGCTGAACTCCAACTCCCATCATTCCTGACCGCTGGCCATGCTGTCTGAGGTTGTTTTAGAATAACTGAAACCAGTGCTATTTTTCTAGAAAAAAGGTGCTGGAAGTCATCACGAACATCTCTCTCTTTCTCTTAGAAAGGCAATAATGCCCACCTGAGAGGCCCTGGAACTGAGTTCCGGTGAGTTCCCCCTGGGGGAAAAAGCCCTGACTGAAACATCCCTTTCATATATTCCCCTTTTTGTATATATAGGTAAATTTTCATAAAGCAAATCCCCCAAATGCAGTGGACAGACAGCAGAGCTGAAGTTAGTAATCTCTTTGGTTTTAGGTTGCCCTGCTCACATTCATTTATGCATAGCAAATTCAAGCACATTGTTCTGGTTCCTTTCAAAATATACAGAGTGGGTTTTGTCAAACCTAAATTTCGCTAGCTATTCAGCAGGCAGCTGAAGCCAGAGGTCTGCATGATTTTGTGCAGCCACCTGCAAGGTTTAGTTTACCATTTATTTTTTGGAAGCATCACCCTGCTTTCCAGGTTTGCGATTGTGAATTTACATACTGCTGTCTCTTTGTAAGATAAATCATATTTTCATTTCAATCTGCATCTGCTTGGAATAATATTCTGGTGGGCTTCCACTTGCCAGTGTGATCCAGCTTCCATTCTGTTGACTGTGTGTTGTTGGCAGAGTCCCAGGGTTTTATTCACACACTCCTCATTCTTGCCATTATCAGCTCCATAGGCAGAAGGGCAGAATCTCAGCCTTGAATCAGGATTTGGCAGTTGTAATCAATAGAACAGAGGCTGTGGTTGACCCATAGGAACAGTGATGGGTCTTGCATCATCTGAAGTGGGATTGGGGGTTACCCATTGTCAACACCATCTTTCTACCTATCTTGCAGCAAAGGCGCCATCTAGAATACTCAAGTTCCCTTTACCAACACCACTTTATTTGCAGTTTGCTTTGACTAGAGAGTCCAGGGAATCTGTCAGCCATCACAGTGTTGACTATCACAATGTTTGCTTCTACCTTCCATTCCTTTGAGACAACTGGCAGATTGCAATTCACATACGCTTACAAATAATGGCTGCATGCGTAGGTATTGTATAAGATAAAATCTGTATCCATGTAGCTGCTGTGCTCCAGCTGACATGTATCTTATAGACAAAAGCAAGAGGTGTAGATCAGGGATTGGCAACCTAAGGCCCGCGGGCCAGATAAAGCCCGAGGGATTCATTTATCCAGCCCGTGGCAACCCCTGCTGCCTGCTGCCCGCTCTTACTGGCTTAGCGTGGTGCCCCACTTCTGGGTTGGAGGAGCATCAGAAATAGCTTGTGCACATGCGCAAATGTTATTTCTGGTGCTCCTCTGACCCGGAAGTGCACCAGAAATAGCATGTGCGCACACGTATGGGCGCGGCTCCCCCGCCCTCCACACATTCGTCACCGGAGACACCGGCCCGAAGCAAGGAAAGCTTGCCAACGCCTGGTGTAGATGATCAATTTATTTAATCAAATGTAGGCTCGCTTTATAAAATGTCAGTAATGCATGGGTCCACTTCATGTAAACATTTTTTCTCCAACTGAATAAATATCTCCCTACAATTATGTATTAACTTGAAGCCTAGCAGAAATGCTAAGATAATTTCACTAACTGAATATGGGACTCTCAAACACTCCAGCCCATAGACTCTGAAGTATGTAGGGACAGGACTGAGCCCTCCCCCCTCCGCTTCTTGAGGGGCCAGGCCTTGCCTGGCCTCCTCACGGTGGTGGAGGGCTTCATTGGGCTTACCGGCGGTGGCGGCAGGCCTCCCTGGGCCTTGTGCCCTCCTCCCATCATGTGTGACATCACGTGTCTCTCCTGAAACTCCCAACGTCTATTAAACCTAGAACTACAAGACTGAGGGGCAGGGTAGTCCTTATGGAGAAAAGGAAATGGTTCCTGCAGATATCCTAACCAATATGAATCGACAGCAAACAGATAAGATTTGCCTTTTGAGAGTCCCTAAGCCCAATATACCTTAAAATATATTAACTAGATAGCGGAGATAAACTCTGTTCAATGCTTGCTATTGAGCTTACGTCTCAGGGGTGGTTTGTGGTGATTTTTCTCTCTCGCCACTAAAAATAATTACATGGGATACAAGCGGAGAATAGCAATGATAAAGATTTAAGCCTGACTAGCCACACACTTCTTCTGAATGCCTGAATGTTTAGAAATAGCAAATGCTACAGACTTCATTCTCAAACCATAATGCATGCGCATACAATAGATGTAAAGGGATTACAGGGAGTGGGAAGAATTTGTGAGTTGTGTTATTTGCAGGGCAAATATGTTCATCTAATGAGAAGCACCTAGAAAGGCAGCTTATTTATCGGCCATGCTGCAAAACCTTTCTACAGATAACAATTATTTCCCTCTGCTCCCGTAAGAAACTAGAGCTGCAGGACTCGCTTGCTGTTTTAAGCCTGTCAAAACTTAGGGAAAGCAGATTTGGGATCGTAAACTATTATGCAGTTCAACACAAACTGCCACATCTTCCAGGGAAGCATTTCTTTAAATTTCATGTTTAGCTGAGAAAGTGAGTATTAAGCACATCCAGGAATATGCTATGCTGGAGTTTGGACTGAGATCTGTGCTTTTTATATAGAACCTGGCGAGTCTGTGCATTCAGCCCTAAATAATGAATGAAACAGCTGCTGATGGTCCTCTGAAAACAAAGCGAGTGGCATCTAAGAAAATGTTGGTTCTGGAATTGGTTATTCCTTAGTTATTCTCTGTGCTTAGGGATGGCAAAAGTGCACACTGACTTCCCTGAGCAGCTTTTCTCAGCTTAATAAACAGAACAATAACAAGAGTCAAGGACAGAAAGAAACGCTAGGTATTCAGGCATGACTATTTTAAAAAGTATGTTTTGCATCTGTCTTTGCTAAATGGTGAATCACAACATCAAAGAACTAGAAGGAACCAAAAGCCATCTGGTCCAATCCTCCTGTTGTTAGTTGGGACTCAACTTCTTCTTCTTCTTCTTCTTCTTCTTCTTCTTCTTCTTCTTCTTCTTCATCTAATATATTTTTTATTAAATTTTCATATTTTTCCTTTGTCACATTCATATCAAATCATATAATCACATACAACTTTGCTCATACCAAGCATCGACTCCCCACACACACACTCCCTGGCTTTCTTAACCAATCACAATCATCTTAGCATTTCTATATCACCCTATTTAGCTTCTTACTATACTTTAAAAAAAATTACTTTAGTATTTGTAAACCAGCTTCAAAAATTATCATTACAAAATATTTTAAATCAAACCTGCAAATGTTCTCAAATGTTTGCAATGTTCTTTCATATACTCACCATCTTCTAATCAACTCGCACAGCTCCAGAAGACTGCCAGACTCAAGACATACACTAAAGGAGAAGGCAACCACATTCCTGGAGTCCATAGCCAAAGATGACCTGGGGAAGAAATGTTTTCCTGGATTGAAATATGGGGAATGGTTAGCATTGGTTCACACATGATGCAACCCCTGTTATCAGCTCAGGAGCATACAGAGTTGTGTTTACATGGAGGCACCACTTATGTGAAGCACTAGATCAGGCACGTCCAACTCCCAAGAGACTGCGATCTACTCCAAGTATTAAAAAACTGGCTCTGATCTACCCATTGTCCATACCATGATCGCCCTGGGACACCCCTGTGATCGATCTGTTGGACATGCCTGCATTAGATGAATCCAAACATGAGCACTTAAATACTGTAACGAACTGGCAGGACAACAGGGAGGAGGAAGAAGATCCTGACAAGGGGTGTAGCTGGGTCTGGAACACACTGGGGCAAGCAGGCGATGGGGAAGGAAGTACTCACAGGGTGACAGAGGATGGTAAGGGGATGGAGGTGAACAGGAACCAGAGCAGCAGGATCCATCACCAGAGCCAGTGGGCTTCCTGTCCCCATGAACACAGTAGGATCTGATGCTTGGGGAGCAGCAGAAATGGCGCTCTAGGAGGCTGAGGCAGGCAAGGGCCCACAGCCCACCTCCCTAGCTGGCTAGGTGGGGCTCGCTTGCTCTGGGAGGAGGGGTGTGATTCCTCAGCTGGAGTAGGGTTGGAACAGGGTCACATGCCTCATCAAGCCCAGATGCTGCAGTTGGCATGCAGAGTACAAAAGGGAAGCAGAGGTTAGGTGCTGTGTCTGCTCAGCCTTGGCTTGGCTTGGCTGCTCCTGGACCTCCACGGTACTGTTCTTTGGGTTTGAGACTGGACTGTATTGTGACTGCTGGATTTCGGACTTGGCTACTTGGATTGACCCTGGATTGTATTTCCTGACCTTTGGACTTTGCTTGTCTGACTTGACCCACCTGGACTTGGACTTTGGACTTGACTGACTTGCTGCCAGATAGGCCAGGGGTTCAGGACATATACACTTTTCTGTTGGTGCAAGGGGGGAAATAGGTATAAAAAGGATAATTCCTAGATACCAAGATCCGAGTTTTGGGCAGGTACTCTTTGGTGAGAGAAACCCACTAGAGATTTAAAAACATAATATATGCAGCAAATATGCCCTTCTGCATTCCAGAACTTCCCTCTTCCCCCAGGATAGGAAAAGACCATGTTTGGTAAGTTAAAAATTGGTTTACTTACCAACTCTTCAAAGGTCAGGTTAATGTGTTTTTCCATATATCAGTCAGAAAAGTTGCACAGGCATTAAAACATGGCTTAGTGTCAAAGTGGTGACGGTTCCTAAATTGATACAAGAATGGAAGAGAAGCTTGTTAGAGACATGTGGCTAGGATGGAGCAACCAGCTTAGCCTTTTCACATGCTGACCTTCTTAGGTAGACTGAGGGAAAACAAAGTCTTGATTACCTAGCCCTCCCCCCGGTGAGTTAAGCCTGGCAGGACAGCTTACTTTATAGTATTAACCCCTTCATGCATTAATTAGACTTAAGTATGTGGGTTATATGAGGCTGTTATCCCAAATTTCCATTATAGGGAAATAATAGATCAGATCCTTTTGCACTAGTTCTTTATGGAACGTAAGTACGGGCTATTTGGTTAGTCCTGAAGGAATGTGGTTTTTCTGTGGTGCTCATACGTTATCTAAGCTAGGGGTAGGAACGAAAGACTAAGGGTGGGAGCCAAGTGTGGTCCTCCAACCCTCATGACTCTTCTCAGGCCACTTCCCCTTGTCAGCTCTGCCCCCTCAAGTGCTTTTGTCTAGCTGGAATGTGCCCTTCAGCTGTGACAATGCCTTAGGCTTGCTTGGATACAGGCTGGAGACATGTGTATGGTAGTGTGAGCATGTAGAAACTGTAGCCTTATTAGACTTTACCAATTGGTAGGGAGAGCGTTGCTCCCAGACGGGAGGAAGGAAGTCAAATGACACCAAGGGTTGGTTCAGACAGAGTTCTTTATTTCTGCTCTCCGGAGCAGCAGAAAGGCACTTGCGTGGTCAGTCCACAGCAAGTCCAAAGAAATGAGAAATTTCATGCAGTATATATATCCTCCAGGCACCCTCTCCCCCTTCCCCAGGAATCCAGCCACGTCAGCTTGTACACGCAGGTTGACATCACAGACGTTCCTGTACTCTTAACCATAAAAGGGCTTTCCTTCCTGTACTTGCTTGGATACAGGCTGGAGATGTGTATGGAGACATGGTAGTGTGAGCATGTAGAAACGTCTTGTTTTTGTGTAGCTGGAATGTGAGTTAAAAGTTAAGGCTCACACCTGTTCCTCCATTCACTATTGCCTCTGGCAGCTCAGGATCTCAATCCAGTGCCATCTACCAAAACTACTCAAAAATACATAACTCTGGGCCCCATAACCCTTTGTGGCAATGTTAAGTATAGGAGGAAAGGCTGTATTGAATAAGTATTATCCTTCCTTCATTCATACTAGTTAGTGATGTAGCAGAACAGATTTCCCTCAATATAGCAGGAAGCTAGTTTGCAGATTCATTTGGATTACTTAACTAAAGAAATTCAATCTGGCTTGCCCATATGGATTATTTCTGGTGTCCTTTTTTATCCCTCTCAAAAGAATAAAGACCCAAGGGTATTTCCTTAAAAGTAACAAGAAATTTACTCACATTTAGTTCACAATTAGATCCCTGACAGGCAAGCTTTATTTAGTAGTTACATAACAAACTGTGCGTTTATCTCATATGGAGATTGAGATCATGTGCTCTCAGCCAGCAGACAGCAAAATTACATTAAGAGAACAAAATGGCTGCAGGAGAGCAGCATGGCAACAAGAGAGCAGCAAGCAAGAGAGAGAAAATGGCTGCGTGACTCGGCTCTTTTATGGAGTCAGCCAGGGCCACGCCCATCTCCCAGATCACATGCAGGGTGAGGAAGCGCCAGACCAGTGTAACAGGAAGTTACACTGACTGGAGTAACATCCCCCTGCCTGTGCCCACTCTAGGGAAATAAGAAATGTTGTACTTGACTGTTCCAATGGATTACATCCCACAACACCTCCTGTCCCCCTCTCAGTAAGCACCAGCAATCCACTGTGTTGGGAAGCTGGAAAAGCAATAGTGCCCTACCTGTTCTGCCTCATCAGCCACTACCTGCTACAGGTATTGTAGTCCAACAAGATTTAGAAGGCCAAATATTATCACCATGAGGAACAAACCCATTTGATTAAACATCACTGTTATGCTTGTATAGCTTCAGCTCTGATGTTCATTTGATTTAACGAAAGTATTTCATGCTTTGGCCAAGATCCAAGGGTTTGCAAATGGCAGAGTGTGGCATGTAGTTATTAAGAGCCCTGATTTACAAGAGCAAGCTGGTGGTTTAAACAGAAAGCTAAGTGCCTATTAATACAGAGTTTAAAAGCTTCTCTGCCTCATTACTGTTTAGCTAAAAGCCTTCCAACTCCATGCTGCTCATTCCCTCACCCCCTACTTGTCAGAATGGAGAGATTTTGGAATATGTCATCATGGCCTGTCCACAACTTCCATCAGGATTCCTGAGAGCATCCTGTTGAGAGCCTGTTGCAGAAAGCACAGAAATGCAGCGTGAATTGATACAGAAAGGTTTGGCTAAATTGACTTGAACATACTGTCATTTTAAAAAAAACCATGTTGAATTTGGGTAGTGACAGATTTAAAATAATCCAATTCGGATTATAAGAATCTGTGGTACTATTTACAGCTTTAGGTCCTATCATAGAATATTACCGTGAGTATCTGAGACTGGTAATTATTGTTTTGAAAGGATATAAAAGTAGAATTGAAGTTCGAGGGTGCCTCCATGCTAGCCTTTCCTCCTACCGTTAAAACCATTAACAATCGCTCTCTCATTTTTGCCTGAGAATCTAGCAAATTTCTTATGAACTGTTGCATGTGTGTGTGTGTTTCTCAGGAGTCACCCTGTGTTTATTTGTTCTTCATATTGCAGAGGTTTAGTAAGTTTTAGAACTTACCCGGCAAGCCAAGGCAGGCCGTTATTTGAGCTCCTCATGCTCCTGTTTCACTGGAACGGAGCTTGTGATGAGGGTGGCAATTCTACTGCTCTCCCTTCCTTGCTGTTCCTGCCCATTGTCCATTAGGGGAAACAGGGCACTGTCCCTCCAGAGGTGTATTGAGGGGAACATCACTGGTTTGCCCTCACTGGGTGCCAAGCCGAGGGGCTGCCGCAACAATGATGTACAACGGAAGGCAAGGGGGCTGTGCATAGTGCAGATCTCAAATTCTTTCTACATTTAAGATCATCAATCCATACTGAATGCAAATGAACCAAAATGTGTTTCCACAATAACACTTTTTATTTATTTATCCCCACCACCACCACCATCAACTTTCACAACTAATGAAAACCTGGGGAGCTTTCTGAATTTGCCAGCCATTCCTCCTGAATACCAAATGCTTCCTTTAATTAATAGTTGTTGGCACTTCCCGCTGCTGGTGCTTGATAAACTGTGGGCAGAAGACCTAAAGCTATGAACACACTATTGATTTTACTATTGATCGGGTATCTTCTTTCTTTCTTTCTCACTGCTGCTATTTCACATGCAAATGGATGGTAATGGCTCCACATTATGACTGCTCTATTCGGGTGGCATTTGAGAAGGTGCAATTTAATCCCGTGATCGGGATTTCCCAGTGTTTCATGCCACCCCACCCCACCCCCACCATCCAGAGTGTCAGAGTGAAGGGAGAACTTAGGCTGCTGACAGAAAAGGCTCTTATCTTGAAAGAAATACAGCACTGTCTCCCAGAAGACTAATAGAAGAATTATCAACATGTCCTATGGGAGAACAATGATCACTTTTATGTTGGTTAATGTGACAAGCTGCCTAAGGGCGCTTCTGCTTGGCAGCTCCCTTATAATATCAGTTTAGTGAAGGCCTTTTGAATCAATAGTATGGAAAGAGGCCCTTGGCAAAGGAGGCTTGTTTCCTCCACCTTGACATCAGAAAATGGGTTTTATAGGTTCCTTTTGTGGAGAGGTCTGATGGGAACAGAAGGGGACCAGAATAAGACAGGAAGCTTCTGTGTTGGCTTGTTATGAAGCATGTGTGGTGGTGTTATGTATTTAAAAATCCTAAACCACCTAAATTAGAATCATCTAAAGGGTGTGCAAAATACAACAGAAACAAAATATGTAACATAATATAAAATCATCATGTGCGCCATAAAAACATAAGCAACAGAAATATAAAGAAACAAGGTACATAATCTAACCTCACAGGTCAGAAACAGCCTGGGCAAAAAACTATGCTTAAAGGAGTTGTCTAAAATGGATAAATGAGAGTTCCTCATGAATCACAGAGGGCATTTCAGGCTATAAGACTAAACATGGGATTGTCTCCTTCTGACTTACTGCCCCACAACATAAAGCACAGTACCACCAACAGGTTTGCCCCTGAGTGATTGTATGGGTCTGGGGAGGAAATCTTTCACCTGGGCCCAAGTTGTTCAGGGCTTTAAAAGTCAACAAGAAGACCTTGAGCAGGATATCTTAGACCAGGCATCCCCAACCTGCGGCCCTCCAGATGTTTTGGCCTACAACTCCCATGATCCCTAGCTAATAGGACCAGTAGTCAGGGATGATGGGAATTGTAGTCCAAAACATCTGAGGGTCGAAGGTTGGGGTGCCTGTCTTAGACTTCTATACAGCAGGCATCAGCCTACAAAATTCATGCCACAAAATACGTATTTGTCTTAGAGAATTCATCCCACAAAATACTTGCTAATCTTATATGCTGCTAATTTTTGCGGCACCCGTTTGGTAGGTTATCAACTGCAAGACAGCAGGTGTGTACACTGGTATGTGTCTCTGTGGGGGTGGGTATAGCAAAAGGACAAACAGTTGTCCACAGTAAGGCATAGAAAATGCAAACTGTTACAGTACAAGCTACTGTCATGTTGAAAGTTGCTTTCAGATTGCCGTTTATTGTGGAATCAAGCACTGTTCATGCACACAAGCCTTTTGCAGTGTCCACACAATACTATTGTCATCAAAGTGCCAGGGCATGCTTTCTGTACACTGACTCTGGATTTCCACTTAGTTCAGATAATCAAACAAGTAAAAAAATAACCCATCCAGCTGCTGGTGCTCATTGCTTCCCCTTTCTCTCCACAGGGTACTCTTCCACAGGTACAGGAATCCATGCAGTCCCTGGGCTCCTGCCATCTATGATGAAATCTTGTGGCTGGGGGCAATGGAAGACAAATGTTCCATCTTGCATTAGTTGTTTGCTGCTGTGACTGAATGGCTAGAGAGCTGCAGTGGGACCAGCAGCGTGCATTTCATAGAATCATAGAATTGTAGAGGTAGAAGGGATGCTGAGGGTCATGTAGTTCAACCTTCAATGCAGGAATCTCAACTAAAGCATTCATGGTAGATGGCCATCAAATCTGAGTCCCAATTTGAGTCCCAGGATACCCTCTCTTTTGCCCTTGACATGGTCAGGCACACTTGCGCGCGCACACACACACACACACACACACACACTATCGGCCCTGCTGGGGCTCAAGGTATCATCTCTCGCTTTCCAGTCTCATGGTCCAAGGAATAAGCCTTTGGAGCCAGTGTGGATTGTGGCTCCCCTTACTGGCTGTGCTTTGGCTGCTTGTCAAAATATTTCCCTCTATGGTTGGGTCTTGAGCCCTTGTTCCTGGGGGGCTGCTAGTTCTCTGAAGGTGTGGGTGTTGTGTTGGGCATTGGGTTCTCTTCCTTTCTGCTTGTGTGCTGTGCTCCCAAAAATCAGATTTAATGCAGCATAAGGGAACTCTAAGCTCTGCTGGTAGGGACATCTGGCCATAGCAGGGCTATCAAGGATAAAGCCAGGAAAGCTGGTCATGTGCAACCAGGGTGACATTTATTGTGTTGTGGTTGTGGCGGTGCCAAGTTGTATGTATTCTCAATGCATGTCCTCCCTGTCACAAGCACATTTCGTTGCTCCTTCCCTTCCTCATTGCGGTCACCGTCCCTGATTGGTGGGTTTTGTCAGCGTTTCCAGGACCAACGTGTCTGCTGCTTCTGTGTTTCCTTGCTGTGTTTTGTCTTCTCCCCTCCTGGCCTAATATTGTGGCCGTTCTACTGCTTGAATTGGTATACACAGGAAATGCTCTGCAAAAGTATGAAAATCAAGGCTTAAGCATTAGTCATAATTCGCACCGCTGGTTCCCTTGCAGAAGCATTGAACAAATGTCAAAGAAGGAAAACAACTTGGGGCTTTCACCTGTTTCACAGTTATGTAATGTTTCAGGAGTGGGGAGGGGGGTAGAAGATGTGTAAGTTATGCAGCACAGGCAAGAGAACTTGAGCTCTAAAAAACAAAACTGAAATTGCTGGCTTCACATGAAGAACAACTGTTCTATCCTTCCAGTGACCATCACAGGTGCCTGGGTTGGGCCATGCAGCAAAATGTGAAGTGCTGCTGGAAACAACATTCCAGTAACAAAAGTAGGTTTTTCTTTTCCAGAATGGGCAATAAGATTCCTTTTCATCTTGTGATCTCCCGTAAGAGAGGCTCTTGTACGTAGGGACAGCTGGCCTCTTTCACAGACTCTGTCCAAAAGGCTGCACTAGACACAGAGCCTGTCCATAAGGAAAATAGGGAACAGGTGTTGCCATACTAGTGAGCCATATCTTTGGGTCCTGGGATGTTTCCTAAGTTATTTTACACCATCACTGAGAGTGGTGAAGGGGAACTTCTGCTGCAATTGTTAAGGAAGGTCACTAGGGTAAGGATGGTTTCATTGTTATATTTATAAACATTTGTGCCTTTTTAGTGTAACCCTTTATAGAAGATTATCCTGTTCATAAAAAGCTACAACAATAAAATAATAATGAAAAAAGAGCATAGCCAGGCAGGTTCTATAGGAATTTGCATAATTCCAGGCAATCAGCTATTTTTTAAAAAAACAATACATTTCAAAATATTTATACTCTACCTTTTATGTACAAACATCTTTTGCAGGATGCCTTACAAATAGATAAAACACAATACAAGAAAATAGAAATGCTGCATATTAAAAAACAGCAGCAGCAGCAGCATAAAAGCCAGAGACTAAACTTTCACATTTAAAAGGTCAGAGAAAATATTTAAAAAGTGTTTCTGCCTTGTGCTGTTGTATCATAGGATGTCATACCATAGCAGGATCAAAATATATATGCATGCAGTTATGCTTACATTTCATTTCTTAAGTCTTTCCCCTTGTGTAAGTATGAATCAATGCCCAAAAAATTAACATTAGAATGATTGCATGAAATTAAACCCATTTAACAAATGACTAGGGTGACACCTAGCATGCTTTGCATATTCTGTTTCAGAGTAAATAAATATAACCAGGATGGTTTTCCATTTGCTGGCATGCATGCATCAGATACTGTATATATATAGATATATATCGTCTAATTTTATGAATCATCTATTGATTGTTCAAGACAGCAATTGCAACAGCATACTCTGCTTTCTTTCACATTCAGAAATGAAATTGGATTGTTACAATAAGCCATTGTCTGGACATAAAGTCACTGTCTCTCACAACAGCTGCGAGGAGTCTGGCACCACGGCAATTGCCAATACTGTTGCACAGGAAGAATAAGCATGAGCCGTAATGTTAATGCGTAGCCTACTTAGTGTGAAGAAAGAGAGATGCTAACATATGCACCTTATTGGAAAAAAACAAAAAACTGGCAAACAGACCTGGGGGAGGGGTGGGTCTGTAGAGCCTGGGGATGTTGACCATTTGTTCAGAAAAACCAACAACTCAGAAGTACGAAATATGGATGTGAAATCTAGGGCTGTTCCCCCCCCCCCCCTTTTTTGAATTTTGCAATCAGACTTTGCTGGGAGTGGAAATAAGCCTGAGAAATAGCATCCTGATGTCATTATGGTAGATTTTCTCAGAAGCTGCAATGGAAGAGAACGAATAGGTTTAGAGAAAGCTGGATTTGAAAGCAGGCAGAATGACTGGAAGTTAATTGCTGAGGCCGTGAGACAACTGCTGTTTCATGTTGCCATGTAGCTTCTTGCCTCGCTCTTCCTTAGGCATGGAGTTCTTTTTCATATGTGAAGCCAGTTGTACAATCTTCAGGGTGCGAGCTTGCTTATGCTGGGTAATTTATGTCAGGGCTAATTTAAGACAAGCAAACTCTCATCTCCTCATCAACATTTCTGATCTTTCATATTGGTCAGAGTTTGAAAATCCCTGTTCACAACAATACGTCGTGTAGAAGAATAACCAATGTTCTAGAAGAGAGGCATGTCCTCAGTATCGCTTGATGTTCTTGCTCTAATTTTGAAAATATATCTATTGATATTCTGCAAATATGAAAAATTACGCTGATACTATACTGTACTGAAATGTTTAAAGCACAATCAAAGAAACATTTAATCTTCCTGCCACTTGCCATTGTCTCCTGCCACACCCGTGTGGCACACCACGCCCTTTGAGAACCAACAACCTAAGATAATGCATGTTCATATGCTCTTTTCACCAGTGCATACAGTTTTAATGTACGTTTTACCCCAGTATATGCACTTTTTGTACACATTAAATATGGACTGAATCAAATCTCTCCCCCATCCCTACTCTCCATTGGCTTCCATCTGTAGAAAGGAGAGCTGCTGGCAGAAGGTGAATACCTTAAGGGGCTTCTCTCCTGCTCCTTAATTTGAAGTTAGCAGGTGGCAAAGTGTGCTTAAGATCAGAATTGCTGCTAGAACAACATGCTCACCTAGCATGTATTTCAAAAACCTTACTGGGCAAGGATGCAGGGGTAAATTTCTTATGGATGTGCTCATCACGTTTTTATGTGCAGCACCAGGCTCAGCTGGAGAGGTGGGAAGGTGGGGGTAGGCCTACGGATAGCATCTTCTTGGCCGGGTATCTTGGGCTCCAGAGGCAGATAGGGATTTTGCTAGAGCGTCAACCTCCCAAACAGTCCTCTTACTCAAGCTGACGGAGGTGGTCTTGAGTGTGGCATTGAGATTGGCATTGGGGGGGGGGGGCTTCAGCAACCATGCTGGGACTACCTTGTCTAAAGTACCTGAGGAGTTGTCCATGGTCACCAAGTTAACCATGGGTCCATTTCAAAGAATATCAGGGCCCACCACATGTCACAGGACAGATTTTAGATCTGGTTTTCTGCACAGTTATGAGGGAACATATTCAGAAGCTGGGGGAGCCAGATATAACTCCAATTGCTATCTGGTCAGGTTTCCTTTCAGGGCTGCTCAAAAGCCTTGGAGGTCTACCCTGGCTTGACTCTGGTCCAGATGGATTTCTTATGGGCTGGAGGCGGGAAGTGTTTCCTATGAGGGATCTTGTTGAGGCCCTGGTCCCTGCTAGTTGGGATGAGAGGATCATGTGGGTAATCAACACAATCATTCCTAAATGTCCTCATTTAGGAAGCAATGGAGCAAACGGCTTCACACCATTCTTATTAGGGCTGCTAAGTACTGAACAGTGAAAGCTTCTCATTTCTCCACCTGTATTGAGAGAAAATAAAATGCAATAGTGACATCTAGTGATCACATCTTAATAATGCAATAGAGACATTTGGATTTTAAGGATTTTACACAAGGTGGTTTTACACAAGTGGCTTGCTAGTTCACTTTCCCATGAAATGTAACTTTCATTTTTGTTAGTTTGTGTTTCCTGCCTTCTCCGCTTTTCTGCCTTTCTGATGACCTATAGCCATGTGTGACAAAGCTTTTACCGGCAGCTCAGTTTGTATTGGGCAGATTTCATGTTCTGCATGAAAAAAAGCTGAATTGCAGATGGTTGTGGCACTTCTTCTTCAAATTCATCTAAGTTTTGCAATTTATTTTAAAGTTGCCTTTTGAATCTATTGGCTCAGATTTAACTACATGTTGTGAAAAGGGTCCTGATCTGATGCAGCAGCAGGTTACTGCACACACATTGTCAGAGACTTGGAGATATCCTCCAAGCAAGCGATGGGAGCCGAGGGGTGCAGGCTTATCCTCTATTAAGCCACGTGGTCCAGCCTTTGAGTGATGATCCATTTTGCTGATGATCCATTTGTATCAAGGGAAGTGTCTGGAACACTGCATACCCAGCACAAACCTAGGCACATTTTCTCTTTAGTAACTCAGGGTACCTACTTCCAAACAACCTGTTTGTTGAGCATCCATCCTGATTTATTTGCAAGGAGGTTAGACAATGTCTGCTATTTTGTGAGCATTCATCCTGATTAGTTTGTGGGGAGGTTAGAAAATGTTGTCTTATCATTTCCTTATCTCGAAATGTCTGACCTTTTTGGAAAGCAGGTTTGTTGCACAAGAGCTCTAAATCAACTTGGCCTGAATTTGCCAATATGTGACTGAATCCTACCCAAATATAGAGACCATTTGCCAGTGCCTTACTTAGGAGGTTATTACACCTCCTCCTTCACCCTGTCATGCTCCTTAATGCATAAGCTACCATTTCTCAGCAAAGCTACCTTGGGGAAAGTCACAAGAACTGCATCTTTCAAAGTACATCATCTCTCTTTCAAAGTGGGCAAAAAAACCCCACCCCAAAACAGTCACCCCAACCCACCCTTTTAACTTTCAATCCAGCTTAAATTTGTTTGGCACATCAGGAAACTGAAGTGATATTTATATCATTCCAAGCAGCAAGCTATTCTGGACCCAGCAGCAGACTCCATGTTAGAAAAAGGCTGTTTTTGCCAAGGCTTCTGGAAAATAATGTCTGGCAGGAAGCGGCGCACCAAAGTGAGAAAAGAATCTCTCCTACGTGCAAGCTCTTGCTGGTGATCTTTGCAGTGGTGCCTACATAGCATTTGGGAACTGATTTGTTAGAAGGACAGGATCTAATTTCACTCTGCCTTCGCACACCTCCCAAGACTGCTTACGAAGCAAGAGTATAAAAGTAGGCATGAAGATGTTTGCTCCCCTCCCCTCTGTGTCATCCCCCTTTCCATGGGCTTGTGCTTCCCTACTTTCCACTCTTAACAGATTCTGGTTTTAACTAAAATGACTTCCAGTCCTGGAGGCATGCACTTTCAGTCTCTCTTGGGTCATTTACCTCTCCACCCACCCACTGCTTATATCCCAATTCATACAACTGCATTGATAAAACACCGCCAAAAAATGCAGGGATTGTACATATGATTGCCATCGTCATGGTGCTCCTGCATTTTGGGAAAAGGCCAAAGAAAGATGCTCGTGATACACTATATGTACAGTTTCATCAAACACTGCCTTTTGGGGGGAGGGCAGTTTTATCAAGACACACATCCATAACTGGTTGGGAGCAGGGGAGGGAAATGACAGCTTACAGCATATCTTGATGTGTATTGGGTTGGAGGAGGAACCTTCATCTTTTCATTTTAAATGACTGGCTTCAAAATTCAGTTGATGAAAGTCACCAAGATTAGAACCACCAGGCATTCAAACTGCATTGAAAAAAAGAGGAGGGTAATAATAAAAGGGCATTCTATCACACAGCTAGGAAAAAGCCCAAAGGTGAAAAGTATCTTAAATGAGTATTGTTGGCTTCAAAAGACGGAACATCTTTTTCAGATGTATGATTTCCCTTTTATTTTAGCAGAGGTTTGCCACCAGCGACAGCTAGAGTATAACACCAAAGCAAACTGAAGTGTATAGTATAGTATAATCTCACCTTGGCACATGAAGGCTGCTCTAAGCCTCTAGTTTGCAAACCGGACAGGGTCTACCTACCAGGATAAGCAATATATGAACAAATATTCATACCCGTTTGGTGGAGGGAAGCCAGTATGCTTCACCCATCACTTGAAGGTTACATATAAAGGCCTCTTTCAATATTAAAGGGAGGTTTGGCACTTTTTCTGGTCACCAGAAGCATTCACAAACTTGTTCATTCTTCATTGGCAAGGAAATACACGGATCCCCTCCTTTGAGAAGGTCAGCAAAATCTATGATGTTTCCTAGGAGGCAGGTACAGGACTGTTGCAGAAAGGTTTGTTCTTGTGCACCAGCAAGTGCACATTGAAGTATTTTATCTGTACATGTAAACTGTTTTCTGGTTTTTAACTTAAGATGTTATGATTGCTTTGTATAAATGTATTGTTTGGTCTCGACAAAAACTTAACCGATTTAGTGAGACACGGAATTTACCACTGTAGAAGTACAGTGAGGTGCACCACCACCCAGCCAAGCAGAGGCTGTTTTTCGTTCCTTCAGCTCCCTTGTGACACCAGTAAATCCAAAATCAGATTTAAAACACTTCTTCTATTGTCTTCACAAAAGACATAGAGGACCTTGTACTTGCATGAAGGCAATCCAAGTTTTGTTTCCTCTCTGCTGCCAGTTCTGGAGAAATTTTAACAGAAGGGAGCAAGTAGCAGTGCGTGGGCCAGTCAATGTTCCATGCACCCACGTCAATCAAACTGCATAGGGCAAGAGAAAGGAGGGCAATAAAAGGGCACTGTCTCTGCCAGACAGAAACAAGCCCTCACTGCAAGAGGACATGTGAAGCACGGCAACTTGAGGCGTTTCCCATTCCAAATCAAGAACAGGCTCTGGAGCTGAAACAAGACCCAGGCTCCAATAAAGTGGATTATTTCCAAGCATTTGAGAAGCTTCGGACAGCTGCAGCTAGGATGAGAAGTCTCACAGTTCAGGGTGAAAGAAGAACAGGGACAAAATCAAAACTGCTTCTTACCTAGAACTGAGCCGTATGCCCTTTTCCGATGAGCCTAAAGGATATAAACAATATTGCCGAGGTCTCTTGGAAGAACTGCCCAGATGACACAATGCTTGAAGAAAACCTAGTTTCAAGGCTTTTTAGCAGACCCAAGTGCACAGAAGATTTTGCAGAAACTAACGAGGGCACATCAAATATTTCGGGGCTTCGAGACAGCTTGGACCAAGTCCAAATGAGCAACTGTAGCGAATATCCCCACTCGAGCAATGGCAGCTCAACAAGTCAGAGTTCCTGGCAGGACCACTTTGTCAGTCTAAAGCAGCAGATGGCCAGGCAGAAGGCAGAGTACGAGACTAAGATTTCAAGGTAAGAGCTCCGTCCCTGAAATTTCTAATGCATTTCCTTTGGGTTTCTCAGGGGTTCCTACAATGAAAAGGCAAGGAGCTGTGTTGGTTTCTAGATACTGGCAACACCTATTGGTTTTTGCCAGAATAAGTTGGAATAATTTACATACAGAATGTACTAAAAATAAAAAATAATCACATGCCTCAAACTTTGAACTGGTGCTGTAGTTTTAGCTGTGACCTTTAAAGGGGTAATGAACATAACTGTGCTTTGCCAGAACAGTATTTTCTTCCAGAAAGGCCAACAGAAAAATATGACTGTATGACTGGCATGTATTGGGTGGCTGTCTGTGGGTGGCTGTCTGAATGCACGTTTGTTGGGTGGTGGTGGTTTTCAATAGCAAAAAGATAAGAGTGTGTACTTTTCACCCTCCCTCTTTATCTACCACAATCTTACTGCATCTTGCAATGAGACTTGAGCTCCTGGGGATAATATCCCTTCCCCCTGCCCTCCACTGGCCCCCTGTAGTCAGTGTGGTTCTGTAAGTGATGAATGCGTGAAGATTGAAATTCCAAACAGCAACAGGCATACTAGATAGAGAGATTGATCTGGGCATAGATGTGATGGTTTTAATAATTTTGTATCAGGGCATGTGAGAAGAGCAACAGTATCCTTCTTTGAATTGTGTCTTATTTATAGGGCCAAGGGTGAAGCGCTTGAAAAGTGCTATGCTTTAAAAATCACTATGTCAAAAGACAGCCAGGAGAAAGGTGGGCTGCAAAATGCTAAACTACAGTGTCTGTGTTTATGCCAACAGCCTGGAGCAACGGAACAAAGAACTGCAGTTAGAGATTAAAGATCTGCATTTGAAACTGGGTCAGCAACGGAAGTGGCATTGCTTGGTGGAAATTAAAATGCGCAACACAGAGAGGGCACACAAAGATGCGGAGAGAAGGAATGAAGCACTTCAGAGGGAAATGGAAGAGTTTTTTGATACTTTTGGAGAATTAACACACGAAGGAAAGATAACAGAGCAAATTGGCCAGAGCTTATAGGGAGTGACTGGCCTTGATTCTGGCTCCCCTGCTGACACCACTCCCATTTTCTTACTACATCCAAATGTAAAAGTTGGAAATCCTGGACTTTTCAGAGTAATATAACATACTATGATTATATAGGATTCTTCTTGCTTATAATTTAAAATATTTCTATATGTTGTAAAGTATGTTGTGCAATGCTTAATTCAAACAGTTAATGCAGAATTCAGGGTTACACACTATGATACCATTGACCATGGCAGGCTGCTGGATTGGCTCTGTGGCATGAATTTGGGGTGGGGGCAGCACTGGTTCTAGTTGCAACATTGTGTCCAGAAAGTAGCACTGAGAAAATGTTCCTCGGGCCCACGGCAGTTACGTTACGGGATCCCACAAGGCACTCTTTTATCCCCAATGCTATTCAGCACTAAATGAAGCCAATGAGAGCAGTCATTTGGAGTTTTGGAACAAGGTGCCGTTCATATGCTGATGATACTCAGCTCGGTTTTTCCATTGCATGTGATTTAGGAGCAGCAGTGAAAGACTGGGACTAGTGCCTGGATGCAGTGATGGGCTGAGTCTGAACTATGGGAAGACAGAGGACTTATGGGTAGGTAGTTCTTTGATCTGGGATGCAGGCCCAATTACCTGCCCTGGATGGGGTTGCACTCCCTCTGAAGGAGCAGGTACTGTACATAGTTTGTGTATGCTGCTTGAACCACCATTGTCACTTAAAACTCAGGTGGCCTTTGTGGCTATTAGTGCTTTTTATCAGCTTCAGCTGATATGTCACCTACAGCCATTCCTGGATAGGGGTAATGTGAACACTGTAGTTCATGCTTTGGTAACAATCAAGCCCTGATTACTAAGAGACCTGCACTGACTTTCCATTTTCAGGTTCACAGCTCTTGTACTCATGTACAAAGCCCTGAATAACTGAGGCCCACGATACCTTAGGGATCTCCTTACCCTAAGCATCCCAAGTTAACCACTGAGGTCATCCAGGAGAGCATGACTATGGGCCAGAAGCATGACTCATGTCAAAGAGGAGTTACGCTTTCAAGGGTCCAACTCTATGGCACTCCTTCCCCCAGGAAGTTAAGACAGGCACCAGCCCTACTGAGTTTCAGATGCATGAAAGTTTTTGAACCCTGAATGCTTCTTAATATAACTTTCTACTTTTAATTAAAAAACAATCCTTTGAGAGTTTAAATTCTGGAGATTTTAAATTTTGGAGGTCTTTTTTTTTCTTTCCAGGGGACAATCCCATAACATGGGGTATAGTCTGCTAGCTGTATTACTGCAATGATGGGCAACATGGATAAAGAGAATGAAGACCCATTCACCAAACTGTGTGGCAATCATTTAGAGGAGTATACTGAAAGACAAGACAGATCCTCTTATCTCACCACTTCCCATTCCTTAGAATAATTATAATATGGAAATAAAGACAAAAGGAGGAGGAGGCAAGCAGGCAGGCAAACTCAGGAGGAAATCTGCTTACCTGTTCACAGTATCTTTGCAAAGGAGGATGGGGAGAAAACCGGAATAAATTAGCCATGCCTCCATTGACCCACTTGACTGTCCTACCAGCTGCAGTGGTTACTAGCTGCCATTGCCAAGAAGGAAGTCAGGTAGAACAGTGGTGGAGGGGATATATTCAGGGACCTAAATGTAAGCACAAGGCATAGTTTGAAGGCACATGAGGCCACCACCTTGCTGAAGCTAAGAAGTTCTAGGTTCCTTCAGTGACTGGCTAAGTGGGAACCACATGTATACTTTGGGTTCAAGGATGGAAAAAAGTGGGATAAGTTTAACAAAGTAAAATAAAAATGAATGTTCCATGTGGCATTCCTGGTCCACAGCATTAGCCACTAACACAACAAAGGAGGTACACAGCCTTCTTTATTACGAAGATTGGGGATGGTGGAATGCTATATATCCAGAAAAGCTACCTCTCATGCAGAGAACCACACTGGAACAAAAAATATTATTTTCCACAACAGAACTCGTATAGCAAAAAGTTCTTTTAGTTATAATACAGAAGAGGGTTGTCCACCCCTACCCCCTCCAAAAATTATACAAAATGCAACTATGAAATCCAACTGGGTACAAACTTTGCATCATAAAAAATAATAGGGGAATGTAGAGGTTCAATAAATTAAAACCCATTATTGTCATTTCAAAGATCTGCAATTCCCTACTGAGATTTTAAGTGTACTGGCCTATACCTTAATATTATCCATTTGTAACCAATTCTGTTAACTTTAAAAACCTGTGTGTAACTGGAAACCTTGCCCCAGAAACAAAACATTGCTTTCCTGTTTTATATTTCAAGCAAGGATAGTCAAGGAAAAGGTTTCTAGAAGTGGTTTTTAATTTTTGTAACCCATGTGTCCTCGAGATGTTGCTGGACTATGATTCCCATAAAACCTGACTATTGGCCATGCTGGCTGACGTTGGAAGTTCACAGATTATCTGGATAGCACAGATTAGCTCCCCCTGTTGTAGATGGTCAATAATTTTTCTTGCTTTAAATGCAAAATAAGCAACAAGGGCCTGAAAGAACATCACATGTAGATGATACCGGTCATGTCCACAGTGGCATTATTATGGCATCTGTAGTTTTCCTGTTTCACATGATCCTGCAGTATTCTAATAATCATCTACACCACCTCTGAGGTTTCCCCTCCACCCAACTAGTGGTTTAAAAAAATATTTTGCTCTTATCTTTTTATTCAACTTAAAATTGCTCTTCCAAGGTTATCCATATTTCCCTCCACCACTCCAAAGAAGTCTAGAAATACTCATGTTGAGACACAAAAACCAGCAAGCCAGAATTCTTATATACATTTTGTCCACATTTATTTCATTTTTACAGTGGCTTTAATATAGATGTTGAAAGACAAGACTATTGGGGAGAAATGGAAACCCAAATTAAAATAAGACTAAAAGCTAACACTTAATAATTCACTATTAATAACATTATTTTCAAAAGTCGAGTTCTGAGGGGGGAGGCATCTAATCTTGTTGAAGTAGCCATGATATAAAATAATTCACTTCCATTTTCCACAGAACATTGCACAAGCATCAAGAATGAAATGTGTCAAGAGCCTCATTTAGTACACAGAACAGGTCATTTGATGTATCAATACACTGAGATTTCAAAGGTTTAGTCTTAAAGCACATTTCAAACTGACACAATAAATGACCCGAGACTCCAAACATGGTGAGGATATTAGGGCTTGATGCCATTTTTCTGTGATAATTTGTATATGTAAATCACTTGAATACAGGCACATACATCGCAGCACATGTTTTACAGGGAATAAACAATATTGTAAAAACAAAGGCTTATGGGGGAAATCTGAAAGATAAAAATGCAGATATGAGGAAACAATTTAAGGCTGTTTCTTAAAAACAATATTTTAATGGAGAGCTCTCCAATAGTTCACCTACGCATTTTACAGGCATAATGTACTGGGACCTTCGATGTAAGCGCCATTTAAATCAATGAAGGCCACCGACAGCTTACTCATTTTGACTGGGCTTGTACAATGGAAGTTCCAAAACATTCTGCCCTAAGCCAAAATCTAGCTGGATTGTTTAAAGTTACTGGAAACTAGGGGAACAGCTAACTATAACATCTGTTAGCACAGGACTGCCAAATTCAACCAGTGTGGCTACAGTTTAACTTCAGTGGCAACACAAGTCTTCAGGCTGATTCACACATCAGCTTTTGGAGCTTTCAAACCACAGTAATGTGGCCGAGTTACTACAGTGCGATAACACACACATAGTGAAGCAACTCCTGGTTTAGCATAGCACTGCAAACACTTGAAAAATGTAATCAGCACAGTCTTAAGGGTGTGTGAATCAACCTCTGGAAACCACTGGAGTCATTCTAGAAAAAATAATGAGGATCTACCACAATATAATATTTTAGTTTTAAGAGGAGGGATACTTGAAAAATGCTCAAAAGTTCACCTAAGGTTTTTATTCAAAAGTTTGGCTAGACTGATATGCTTTGTGTATTGCCTTTAATTAAATACTTCATTGACTTTTGAATTTAACAGTTACATTTGGCCCTTGAAAAAATGTTTCATGCATTACCCAGTAAAAGACCCAGAAGAGGAAACAGCATTTTTGTTTGTTTGTAGAAATCTACATTTCCTTCAGTATTCCACAATAACTTTTTGTAAAGAAAACCCAAACACTCTGGAAAAGGACAATAGCTAAACATAAACCAACAACCATTTAAAAATATATGCATATAAAAATGTCAACCATATTGCTATGCCAATTCTTGTTGAAAAAATTCATGTAGGCATCAAAAATTCATTACAAAATTGTGCACATTTCTTTTTTGTTTCAGTCACCACTGTTTCCCCTAAAAGATGATAGCACCTCACAGTAGCATCTGCTATGAAAAAGTGGGAAGGGTACAGCTTCATTTCTCATGTGCACTTCTACAGCAATCAAATATGGCCATCATTAACATACATAATTCACCTTCATTATGAATGGGAGAAAGATGATTAAGCTGTCCTCTGTGTTTCAGTCTAAGGCACATAGTGCAGCACTAAAGCCCTATATCTGCAAAAAAAAATATGCGTACTTGTGAGAGAAAGACTATGGACAGAACCAGGGCTTCTCACTGAGATGGGATCCCATCTTTGTATACATTTTATATAAATTGCCTGTCTAGCATGCACAAGGGTTGATTCCTGCAAGCTTATCTGGGTACTTTCATAGTATAAATACTGGAAAGCTAATTTATGATGCATAGCCAAAAATTATTTAAAAAAAATAATCTAATGAAGAACCTGATTGCTAGCAGTAATTTCTAATCCAGAAAGACATAATGCACTTAAGTCCCATTAATTTAACAAGCTCACAGCCAAGTGTACACAGATCTTGGACAGTTTGAAAAAGCACTTAGCTATGGATTTTGAAACTCAGCTTTCTATTTCAGGGTTATTTCCATCTGACATTAAAGTACACTAACTTTTAAGCCAAAAAAAAAAAAAAAAGCACATCCAAAATGTTTAAAAATAGTTTTATTTTTTAAAAAAATCAATATCTTGGTTTAAACTAGTCTCCTCCACAGAAGCCCTAACTACAATGATATTAATTCAGTCCACAACAGGCGCAGCAACACACAGTGTGATCCCTGTTGACATATGAGCCTGTTTCTCCCAACCTTTCCACAGCACGTGTAAAAGATTATGGACAGTCGGCAGGCAAGGCTGTTACAGGGAACTGGGGTACGTGGGTGCACAGAAACACACACCTTCCACATCCCATCTAGCCCTCCTGCTTTACTTGGGCAGAAGTATCTGGCTCCAAGCTTTCATTTTTTGACTGAGCAGAGGGAATACATTAGATGATCATAAGGGATGAATGTTAAAGCACTACTTTCCCATTACACGCTAGTGCAGGGCCTATATATGCACCCATAGATGAGCACCAGAGGGGAGAGGAGGAAAATTTCCCTCATATGCATTATGGAGATCCCTACGTAAGCAGCTACTGCGTTCGTGCTGGACTGCATCAACTCCAAACACTTTTAATAAGTGAAGATTGTGTGATGAGAGAGGAGGCATGGTTGTGTTTAGAAGAGCCCTAAAGTGCTTTAAAAAAAACAATTAACAAAACAGATTGCTGTGCAAAAATGCAGGCACTCTCAGAAAAATTAAGCAGCAGCATGACAAAGTAAAAATTAAAATCTTAAATACACAATTTGAACCTTAAGTACATTTTCTTTTCAATTTTGGAACCATTAGAATCAAATGAATTAAGGAACCAATTAATTTACTACTTCCAAGTAGTATATTTCTACTTTATTTTTACAAATTCATATACGTATTGAAATATAGGACCCAGACTTATCTACAATATGCACAATGAGTTAATGGCAGTGAAATCCACAATCAGAATTACAATTATAAAAATAAAATACAATTGTTTTATAGTTTAAAAATGAGAACATGTGTTTTCCTTTTGCTTTGTTCATATGAGAAGATAGCTTGTAATTCTTTAGCACAAGAGATTCTCAACATGCATACCAAGCATAAAATTTAAAAAAAAAAATACATAAAGGTATTAAAAGTAGAATCTAAACAAATTATCTTATAATTTTGGTTCACTGTTTTTCATACCGCAACATATAAAAAGTGATCTCAGCAACATTGATGGTGAAGTTATGAAATTAAAGATCAGGCAAGTCAGCTGAGGGAATTTAACCTGACTCCAAGTTCTGTCTCTGGAAGCAGATGTGCACATCACATTAACTTCAAGTATGTTATCCAAGTACACACATGTCCAGGAAAACATTTAGCTCCAACAGTATCACTAAATGTAGCATCAAGCCCTGATCAATTCCATACTACATACACTGACTTCATCTGTGTGCAGAATTTTACAGACAACGTTCATACTGAATTTACAAAATGTTGATCAGCCTTTCTTAAGCTTGCAGTTCGGCACCTCAGTTTTACAATCCAGTTCCCTACATAAACTGTACAGTGGAACCTTGGGTTGTGAACGTGATCTGTGCAGGAGGCATGTTCGCAACCCGCAGCATCCGCAACCTGCAGCGCCGCGCCTGTGCACGTGCATGATGCGATTCGGCACTTCTGCGCATGTGCAAAGCACAATTTAGTGTATCTGCGCATGTGCGAGTGCCGAAACCCGGAAGTAACCCATTCCGGTACTTCTAGGTTTGGTGCGGTCCATAACCCGAAAATGCACAACCCGCAGCGTTCACAACCCAAGGTATGACTGTATTGCTGCCAAGACTGGACCAGTATTCTCTGAGGCATGGTCAAGAAGGATGCCTCTGCACTTGAGGAATAAATTCCAGATATTTAGAAGGAATGCTATCCAGCATGCATCTTGCACATTATTATGGCCACCAATTCTGTTTCGAAAAACCAATCTCAATTTAGATACTGCAGCTTTTAGTGCAACCTAGCACAAAATTTGCAAACTGCATACTTATCTTCCCGCTTAACTCCTGGGGTGTTAAGCTGTAGCCTAAAACTACAGATCCATTCTTCCTACATCTTAATTACCTTGAGCCTAAATTCAAAGAACCATACACCTAGTTCCACATGCCCCAAGGAGCTTCAGAGCAGCCCCCTCCCACAGCACATGGCAAGTCTCTCTTGAAACTGAAGAGAGCTTCAAAACCAGTTTGTGATATGGCCCATGGTGTGGTGTTCAAAGGAAAATAAGAGTAAAAAGGTCTACTGGGCTCACCTAACTTAGAAATCTGGATCCTAGACCCTCCTTCAAAAGCAAAGAATGTGGAACTGGTGGCCCTCAGATGTTGTTGGACTCCCGGCACCCCAGATGGTATGGCCAAGGGGCAGGGATGATGGGACCTGCAATCCAACAACATATGGAGAGCCGTGGGCTCCCCATAGCTACTCGGAAGTTCATACATTCCACAGAAAACCATGTAAACCTGTAACAGTAAAAAAATGAGTTTAAAATTAAGCAGCTCATGCTGAAACACAGGACTTGAAAGGATGGATCCGTGAGGGTACAGCTGTGTTGTTTTTAAACCCAACACCAAATAGAACACATGCAGATGCCTAGGTTAGCCCAAAAGTAAACATTCGGGTACATAAATAAACCCTTGTTATTAGATTTAACCAGCCTGAACTATTTGATAAATTTAGTTTTACTGAATAGAAAATGACACTATTTCAGAGGCTGTGTATAAACCTAAGCACGCAGGAAGCACTCTTCCACACATTACAGGAATCAGCAAAAAGCACTAGTGACTTGACTCTCTTTTCATACTTACATTGTAATATTATGGACATTTAAGGTAGGCAGAACCCTCTGTTAATTTCCTTTTTTGCCACTTCCCCAAACGTACCAAAGCAGCTGTTATCTATTTGGTATGATCTGTGCAGATACGTGCCTCTCTTTATATAATTAATCATAAATATGCATGTTCACACAAAATCATTTCTTCAAAACACTTTCTACAAACAATTCAGACTGAGAATGGGTTGCTTCTAATTTCCGTAATGTTCTGAACAAATGACAAGGGTACATGCAAAAACAGTTTTTACATCTACTCCATCTCTGCAATGCCATTCAGCTACTCAGTATTGTGTTTAAAGAAATATGTAGAATATAAAATCTCAACATTTAATAGCCAATTTTCTTCATTCTCCCTTTCAGGTGAGCAGTTAAGTAGAACTATTGACAAAGAATGGCGGTTTAAATATTTCACAGTATTGCCAGAGCATGCTATAGTAGTCTCATGATGGGGTTTTGTTATTGAAAGACAGCCATAATTGATTACATATACACATAAAGAGCTTTTAAAAAGGTGAACATTTAAGTGGCTCAAACACACCAAACTACAGAAGACAGAAAATATTTAAAGGCATAAACTTGATCTAAATTGTAGGAAGAAATGACCTAACTGAATTAGCCTCCACTGCTAGAACTTTAAAAATAGCATGGATAAGTTTGAATCCATGTTATATAATACTTACATTCTTTTGTGGCAACAAGACCAATGTGCAAATTTAGGTTTCAGGTTTAGTCCTAATACATAATTAATAGATATAGATTCTGGATTCTTAATTGAGTAAGTGCTAGAATTATCTATTTTGAAGCTGCTATAGATACAAGATAATGATAAAGGTAAAGGTAAAGGCAAAGGGACCCCTGACCGTTAGGTCCAATCGCGGACAACTCTGGCGTTGCGGCACTCATCTCACTTTACTGGCTGAGGGAGCCGGCGTACAGCTTCCAGGTCATGTGGCCAGCATGACTAAGCCGCTTCTGGCAAACCAAAGCAGCACACAGAAATGCCATTACCTTCCCGCCGGAGTGGTACCTATTTATCTACTTGCACTTTGACGTGCTTTCGAACTGCTAGGTTGGCAGGAGCAGGGACCAAGCAACGGGAGCTCACCCCGTCGCGGGGATTCGAACCGCCGAGCTTCCGATCAGCAAGCCCTCGGCTCTGTGGTTTAACCCACAGCACTAACTAGTAAAGTTATGGAAGTGGCCCACTGGGTCATGTTTTCCCACTGTCTGCCCCATACTTATGTTAGCTCTACCTTTCGGTAATGAAACTGGTCAAAAAAATAACCTTATCACTTGATTTACTGGAATAACATTACCTGTACTAGAAGAAAACAGTTTGCAAATATGTATCTCACTCATTTACTGCAGGGGTGCATTCCTTCATGCATAACCTTCCAGAGGCTATAAGACAGTGGTGGATGGGCAAAAGTGGGTGGCACAATAGGAGCAATTCTGATCTTTGTACAGTAAGTTACCCTGCAAAAGTCAGAGGCTTTTGCACCCACACATTGCTCCATCCAGGCAAGCAAGAGGCACTGTCACAGTTCAAGGAAACATTCTAGCCAAGCAAAAGCGCTCAAGGCAGGACTGAGCAGGGCCAACGAGAGGCATGGCCTGGGATGGGGCCTGACCCAGGAAGAATTGCACGGGGCAGGCAGTGAGGCAGGAGGGGCTGCATCTGGGACCTGGGGGTGGGGTTCTCCACCACTGATTTACCGCGTCTCGTCCCTTTGACATAGGCAGTTTACAAGAGAATGAAATATTACAATTAGCGTATTTTAAAATAAGAACAGGAAAAAGTGGAGATGCTAGGTGACAAAGTGACAGTACTTCTAAGTTGGTGAAAATATTACCTGAGCAGAGACGTGTGTGCACGTGTTAACTATATTTCTTTGACATTCTATGTGAAGGCTTATTATAAATTATGAAGGACCACCCAGTCATGTAAGCTCCCAGCTCTGGTCTGAAGTGGTACAGCCCAGGTTTGCCCCCTTGAGAGAACTAAGCCCTATAAAAGCATTATATTGAAGAAAAGTGTTACAAGAGCTTTTAAAAGTGGCCATCTTTTTCATTCCCAAACTTAAGAGTATGTGTTTAGACAGTGATGCAAGGCTGCTTTATAATGAACATGACGTATCTCACCCAACACTATATAAAAATTAAGCACAAACTTCACTTTTGCTGCCAGTAAGCTATAACCAGAACATTCCATTCTCCTCCACACTTCAATCCAGTAATTGTTCTCTTCACTTTCCTTTCAGCAACAAGTTCTTCACAAATGTTTTTCCCCACAACTGTGTGTGTCCCCTCCTTTCCATTTCTCGTTATAGGCAAGCTCTCCCTTGTTACCAAACTGATGCAAAGAGTCACCAGAGCTCAACCCATGTTTCCTTTTTTCAATATTAGAGATGAGTCTTAGAATATGATATTAAAAGTATTTCTTAGCATGTGCAGAATGCCTTTCTGTCACCACTGAACAACGGCAGTCTCCCTCCTCCACACACTTAGCATTCAAGAGCAGCTCAACCCAGGACGGCTTCTTTAAAAACAGCAATGTTGATGGCTAGACATTTTGGCAGGGCAGACTCCAGAAAACAAGCTGTCTCAACCAAATCAGGACAACTGAATTCCTGTGATCTGAACTAGTTGCTCCTCACACTGTTGAAGCACAAGCCTCTGGTTGCTCTAATAGCTCCAGTGTCACAGCCTTCACAGAACTCCTTGCGTATTTCTGCCCCACCCACCCCTTCCCCACCTGGGACAACTTCGTGTGATACTCCTAAGGTAACGCTGAAGCATGAAACAGAGCCCAGTCTCTGTTGCAGTACAGCACATTCAGAAAAGAATGCTCCAGTTACTAGATATTTTATACAAAGCATACATACATAATCCTTGAATGCCCCACATTTACAAACATTTATGAAAATATTTTCATAGTGGTTCTGGAAGTACAATGTACATTTTGAAAGATTTAAATCCTATAAAACTAACATACATTAACACTATTTACAGTGACGTTAATTTTTAGGACTAGTTTGTCATCACTTAATTATACTGGGATAAATCTGCATATGAATGGGAAACCTCTTTTTTATTAAGCACACATTGAAGCATACACTCTTAGTTAAAACATAGATTTCTATTTTTCTATTTGTAAGTATAATCGATAATTTAGACTCTCTTCAAAGAATAGCTTAATAAAAATGCTATTTTAAGCAAGTCAGAGTTGCTCTGCAACACCTCCTTATTCAACTTTTTGTTAAATACATTGAGTTGTATCAAACCCAATGGGAGGAAGGCTACATCTCTCACCCTGCAGATGTACTATAGAATGAAAAATAATGCCATAGTTATGCATTGATACTTTTTAAAAAGGAGTAAGTTTCTTTCTTGTCTGTGGAGGATTCTTTGTGTACTTTACATCTTTAGGTATAGAGATTTAGTAGGAAGTCATTTCAACATTCACAGCCAGTAGAATGTCAGACAACATTATGAATCAAGATTGGGCGGCCAAGATGTCAAACAACTTGAACTCTTAGTCTAGAACTTATTCCTTCACTTGTTCCCTGCTAATCGTCTCTTTCTTCCCTCATGTTCCTCTGCTGTTTTCCCCACTGCTGAGTGTTAATTTGGGACACCAACCTGTCCCAAGTACCATCCATATGGATCCTGCTATACAAGTACAGGCGTCCCCCCACTTACACAGGGCTTATTCTGGGCACCCACGTGCATAAGTGAAATCACATAAAGTGGGAAGCACCCTCTGAAAAGACTCTAAATGCCTATTTCCCCCTGCTCTCTAGCTCTCTCTCCCACTCTCCACACGACTCTCTCTTCAACTAGAGTTAAAGCTCTGGGGCTGGTTGAAGGCTGAAGGCCACACAGGGAAGTAGCTGTGGCTGTGCTACCAGCTGTTAGATGGGGAGGCTGAGCAGCCTAACAAAACCCTGCTGCACATCAGGTCTCTTCGGGGCTTCTTCCACCCTCACTGACATCGTCTTCGGAATCCGGAGAGGATCTCCTCGTGTGTCACAAGGACTTTACAGCTTTCTTCCACCATTTCCTGGTATGATTCTATTTATTTATTTATTTATTTATTTATTTATTTATTTATTTACCAGCGCTATGCATTCAAGCAGTCGCACGTGAGTAGAACTCATGTAAGTGGGGGAGATGCCTGTATTAGATTATAAATTATGTCCAGGTTCCAAAGGTTTACACACCTAGTTTTAATTGTGCACTGGGACTGAACCTTAGAAAAATCACTCCTGAAAGTCAGGTACCCTGACGACCAATGCATTGCGGGGGGGAGGGGGGCACATAATGTGCATGTGGTTCTTAGGATCCTGGCCAACAGTTTTACAGGGGCTCTTTAAAGCTGTAAGTTTTATTTTTAATAACACACCTGAAATTAAGTTCTACTGAAATGAATGACATACCTGAATAAGCACTCTGGATCGGGGCAATCCATTCATCCAAGAATCAACTCATACGCAAATGTATCACTTAGCAATTCATCAGCTGCTGGCAGGTGCACATAATAAATAGCTACCACAAACATATTTCATACCATCTCGCATCTCAAGCACAATATTTAAGGGAGGCAGTTCTCATGTTCAGCCAGAAGTCTCAAGTGAAAAGATAGCAATAAATTTACATGCACATCTGGAAAACCCTAAGAGCAAATTCAAAGAGAAGTCAGTAGCAGCAAATGCAGCAACATGATAGAGCTACTCTAAAATGTATTTGTGGACCATTGCCTGAGAGTGTTTATCCTACAAACATCTACTTAGGCTGCAATCCTATACTCACTCACCTAGGAGTAGACCTCACTGAATTCCTTAGGACATACTTCCAAGTAATCTTGCATCAGATTTTGATGTTAGTAAAGTGCTGGTGCCAGAGCAGAACGATGGCATATATAGTCTGACTTTGGTTTTCAGTGGAACAAACAGATGTCCATCACCAAGCCAGAAATCTGCATTGTTTAGAGCTTGCCAGTAAGCCTGTTGCACCACCTGGGATTGTCTCATAACTTTGTTCCTCCCACCATATCTAATACAAAGTGTTAGTCTGGCAACCCACCTACACATTCACATAAACATTTTTATTTTAAACCCTAGGTGAATAGTTTTAACTCAAGCTCAAGGTGTGACGAATTACAATTTTTTAGAGCTAGAAAGAAACTGAATCATGTCAGACTGGTGTTTGCCTTTGGAATATGCCAGAGAAAGAGGGCGGGGGACACATAATTATGTATAATAAATGTAGTCCTTTTCATACGGTTCAGTGTTTAAAATAGCCCCTTTCACTTTCTTTTAGAAGTTTCTATTCATTCTGGATGTAGATGTAGTTATTTATACATAGGGAGTAAAGATCCCTTTTAATATACAGACCATAAAAGCAGATATTTTAATGTCTATTCAAAGGGTCAAGGTAGGCCTCCAACCCCTTTGAATGCCCCCATTTGTTAATCAAGTTTTCCATGGAAATGCCAGAGTATGAAAAAAGGGGTCAAGGTTTCTAAGAGTGTTTTATAAACTGCTTTAAAGACCCCAAAAATCTTATTTTCAAAAGACACACTAATGCATAAATGCATGCAAGAATTAAGAAAAATTCCCACATGGCACGTTTTGCTTATTCCACCTTACCCCTTGAAATGAAAGCACTGAAAGAGCACATTCAGAGAAGCAGAGTTACATTCAGATGTAAAGATGAAGCAAGAATTCACAAGTTTGCTTCTTCTATAGAAAAGTACAGAAATTAGGAGGTGGAGAGGAAAAGGCCCCGAGAAAAGAATGCTATGTAGGTAAACAACTGCCTCTATATTTTACAGTACTGAAAATACCAGCAAGATACACTAATATAGCAAATGTATGTAATTGTAAAGATATACATTCAACGCCACTTACAATGGCTTTCTTCTTCTTTCTCTTTGAAATTTATATTGATTACGTTTCAGATGTCTGACAGAATGCCCATGAACTCATTAGAGCTTCGAGTTACTCTAACTGCTCACCTGATGTAGGTTAAAACAGAATAGGTATAGTAATATTTGTTTCGACCCGAAATATGAAGTTGCTTTCATTTTACACTATTAAGCAGATAGTCTTATTTCAACTGAGTAAAATCACAGGCATTACTTTAGGGAAAAAAAAAACATGCAGAACATGGAGTTTCTTGACTTGGTTCCATAAACTTACAAGCATTTCAGGCCCAACAGAAGCAAAAGTTCTTTGCCAATGTTAAATCTGCAAAGCTGATCACCGGCATCCTTCAAGTGTTCCTGTCAAAGCATCAAGGCTGCTGTCTGTGTCTGAAGCCAATGTTTGTTCTGTCGACATGGATGAAATGTCATTGATAGATGATGACTGGGAAGGGCTGGTGTTGCTATTCACTGCTGCATCTGTGCTAAGTAAACCAAGCATAAGAAAATCTGAGGCAAGACATGGCTGGAACCATAGATTTTACAGAATTGTATTCATTGTTCTGGTGAATTTATTGTGGTTTGTGTTATTTATGTGCTTCTGTGTTTGATATTATAGTGTTTACAATGGTCTCCCCCCCCCCCCCGCAATCTTCTTGGGATTATTGTGAGCTGCTTTGAACTCAACGCTTGTTGTCAGAAAAGTGGAATACAAATATTGTATCAAATCAAACAAATTGATGATATTTTAGGATTTATAGTATTCTTTCTCCAAACACAAATCGCTCACCGTGGTATTTCTTAAAGGAGTGTGTATATATATATGCAATACTGCAAGCCGTCCACTCAAGGGCATCAAATATTTTATAGGAAGCAAAAGCCCTGTACTTTTGAACAAATGAAAACATGTAGCCAGTATGTTGGGAATGACAGAGTGTACACACTTACGAAAATGAAATTTCAGTTTCTTCCTTTGGATATGTTTGAAATCTTTGTTTTCTAAAAAATATCACCCATTACTCCACAATAGATTGGATCTAGTGTGCCCCTCTATAAATGGAAGAGCCCCTTCCATTTGTAAAAGAGGCAGATCCACTGGAGGTTCCTGCTAGGAAAAGGGGGACATGGTTTGCAATTCTAGGCCACTATACTGCTCCAGAGGATTCATAACCATCTGGTCAGGGTAATAAAAATCAATTTCTAAATAGGAATAAAACTAAATTATTAGTTAAAAACATGAAGGAAGAAGAAAGAACCGAATTAGAACAAAACATTGAGATTGAAGTCCATAAAAAGGTTAAATATTTAGGGATTTGGTTAACATCAAGAAATATAAACCTATTTTAAAAAACTATGAAAAAATCTGGCTTGAGGTAAAAAGAAATTTAGAAATATGGAGCAGAATGAATCTCTCAATGTTAGGAAAAATATCAGCGATTAAAACGAATGTGTTGCCAAAAATGTTATTTCTTTTTCAATCTATACCAGTCATCCTGAAAGATGAATGCTTTAAAAAATGGCAGAAAGAGATTTTAAGATTTATCTGGGGGGGGGGGGGCAAAAGGCCAAGGATAAAACATAAAATACTTACAGATGTAAAAGATGGAAGTGGGTTTGCCCTCCCAGACCTTAAATTGTATTACGAATCTGCTTGTTTGGTATGGATCAGGGACTGGATGAGATTGGACAAGCAAGAGGCATTAGAACTAGAAGGACATGACAACAGATTTGGCTGGCACGCATACTTATGGTATGGGAAAGGGAAGATTCATAGAAGCTTTTACAACCACATAATTAGGAAATCATTAATGAGAGTATGGGAGAGATATAAAGACTTACTGGAACAAAAGACTCCGTGGTGGCTTTCACCACATGAAGCATTATTGCTCAAACCACTTGGAAAGAAAGGAAAATGGCTCACATATGTTGATTTATTAAAGGAACATGAGGGAAAATGGAAATTAAGAGATTATGATGAGATCAAAGACCACTTTCAGAGTTGGTTGCATTATCGACAACTACATGAAACATATAAAGAAGACAGTAAGAAAGGATTTAGTTATACTAGATCTAGGCTTCAAACGGAAGTGATTGAAGGGAAAGTGAAACTACTGAAGGCCGCATATAGCATATTATTAGAATGGGAGACAAAAGATGAAGAGGTAAAATCAGCTATGATTAAATGGGCACAAGATGTAGGTCACAACATTATGATGGAAGATTGGGTTAAATTATGGAAAACTGACTTAAAATTTACAGATTGCTCCCTATTGAAGAATTACATGAAGATGATGTACAGATGGTACACAACACCAGTGCAGTTAGGGGAAATATACAAAACTAATTCAAATATATGTTGGAAGTGTAAGGAAAAGGAGGGAACATTTTATCATATGTGGTGGGATTGTAAAGTAATTAAAAAATTTTGGGAAATGATTTACAATGAATTGAAGAAAATGTTCCATTTAACATTTGTTAAAAAACCTGAGGCTTTTTTGTTGGGGATTGTAGGGAAAGACCTGCCAAAAAAGTTGAAAAACATCTTCATGTATGCAACAATGGCCGTGAGAGTTCTGGTAGCACAAGGATGGAAGACAGAAGAAACCCCAACTAAAGAATCATGGCAAGAAAAATTGATGGACTATGCAGAACTGGCAAAATTGACATATAGGTTACGGGACAAGGATAACTGTGACTTTAAGGATGAATGGGAACCTTTTACAAAGTATTTGAAGACGCAACAAAGTGAACTGGACTCCTTGGCAGGTTTTGAATAAACATTCACAATTTTTTTTACTGATAATAATTAGCTAAACAGTTTGAAGATCTACACAATTCTGTAACATGCAGAAAATAGCGTTATTGGAGAAACCAAAGACTGGAACTGAGGGAAGTCGGGGGGGGGTGGGAGGATGGGTTTTGGGTGGGGGGGGAGGGGGGAGGAAAAACAGGGGGGAGGAATAAGGATATGTTTTTGGAAAATATGTTTTGTTATAACTTTGAATAAATATATATATAAAGAAAATAAAAAAATAAAAATCAATTTCTAAAAATAATAATCCAAAAACTGTAAATTAGAAACAATTAGAAATAAATAATCTAAATACAAATGTGTTGGCCCCCAAATTAATCTCTACATTGAATCAATGCCTCTATCAAATGCACTGAGCAAAAGGGTAAATGAAGAACCTATGTGATCATTTCTCAAATATGAACATTTGCTTTCTACCTACCAAATGTAGACATTTCATTTTCACTTGATGAAAGCAAACTGCTGTAGTCTGCCGACTAACTACCAAACCTTGCTTTGACTTATCAGTGATGGGCAGTTCATGCTTGCCTCCTACTCTGTTTTTGTGAGGTTGGGCTGGGCCAATGTTAGAAGCAACGCTGTGTGCACTTAATTTTCACAACAGAACCACAGTGCTGTACTTACCTGTAATTTTGCACAGAAAATTAATCTCAAATATTGCTCGTAATGCCAGGCCATGGTGAACTAGCTTCCATGAGCAAGAGGAAGCTGGGCTTACATACTCCCTGCCATCCTTCTGCTCCCACATAGTTGGGAAGCGGATTTCTGTCAAGTGTGGCTTTGTTTTTGCCAAGTTTGGTTGCTATTGAAATGAAATCAATATTGCTGCTACTCACACCTGAGTAGGCCTGGCATTGTGTGCAAACATGTGCAATATCTGACATTAATTTACAATCAAGCGATGCATAGATGTTATTAAATAAATAAGTAAATAAAGGATTACATGTGAATTAGGCCATTGGATTTGTGCATGAGCCAACCTGCACACAAAATCTTCCAGAGTTCTGGTACTTTAGTTACACTTTCCTGTTCTTTTTGCTACCAAGAATGTCAGTCAAGAAGTGGGGACAGCACCTCACTCATTCATTTCATATTTGTAGTCTCTAGAGCAGGGAAAGGCTATGTGACTGTATTGTCTCCTAGAACAGCAGTTACAGGAAAGAGGAATTCTGTTTCCTTTTTTGTGGCCTCTGTGCAGTCCCCTATATGACAACAGTGAGAAGTTCTTACCTGGAGAAGGATGTAGAAATTGTGTCAGCTAAAAATATTCATCAGCGCATCTCCACCAACATCACCCTATTTTAATGGCATCACTGTCTCTAGCATAATGCCAGGCAAATGCCCAAAGAGACTGCCAGGTTGCTGTCTTGCCTGCATTCACCATTGATATGAAGAAAACATGTTTGTGAAATTTAAATTTTCAGGGTCAAGTAGGCATGAGCCCCTACAGTATTCCCCATTACATTCCATGGGACCGCAAGCCAAGCCAGACAGTGCTTCCATTCATCATTGTTACAGGACTGCCAGACAACTTTAAAATAAAAAGGAGAGGGGTGTTGTTCCCCATAAATTTCCTTTCAAAAACCAATGACCTTGCTCCCCTACAGTTCTATGGAATGTGATCACACCATTTTTGTTTCTCATCGTGATGGATCTGCCTGCTGCTGGGAGAGAGAGAGTACGAGTGACACAAATGTCACTCAGAGCAACGAGGGAAGACTTCCTATTCTCTCCTGAAACCTTAAAGCCACAGAGAACACAACTTTTATTCCTCAGTGGTGAGGGATGGTGTGTGATGTAGTCCATCGTCACCTGGAGGGTCAGAGGCTCCTTACCTGTGCTTCAGGAAAATAAGGCATCCCATCCACAGCTCTCAACTTCTTCTATCATCTTTCCCCCCTAAGCTAGAAATTAATATTATAATTCCATGTAGCTCAATTATTTTATTACTAGGTGTTTGTGCACATTCTGAAACAGGCTGCACTGGAACAAGAATTTGAACAACATAACTTACTTGGAAACTTCCGTTGTTAATGACAACAGATTTATAACACAGCACAAAGAACTCCTGAAGACAAAAACAGACTATTACACCAATGACTAACCTGAAGGTTGTTCTTTTACCAAACCATTCTTATTCCTTTCTTCCCAATCCATTACTTCTTTATATATTAGTTCTACATTTAAAAGAAATGACAGAGGAAGGAGGAGAGAAAGAGAAGAAAAATTACAAGAGTACTTTTTAAAATTTTGAAACAAAGACTATGTTCTGACACAACACTCTCAGGCAAACCCCTCTGTCTCAAATAACCACCCAGTCATATTTCACTGTAAGAGCATATTTATGTTTAATTTTTGTTTATAAAGCATCTATGACAAAAGGTTCTCAAGCATCATAGCATATAATAAATCATGGTTACCTTTCCATTCTTCAATGGCATGTTCTCTTTCTTCCAACTGTGCATCGTAGATTTGAGGAGGAGGCTACAAAAAAAGGTTAAAAATAAAAGTCTTTGAATTCAATAAAACTTAGATTAATTCCCAAGATGAAATACAAGTGTAAAAAAGAAACGATTGTTTATTGAGCTGGGAAGTTCTCATGTGTTATTTCCATTGAAACAAACATAAGCTGCATAAGAGAATGTTTCTGTTTAAAAGGCTCTTTATAAACTTTTCATCAAAGCTAGTTTCTACTGTGATCACATGATTTGCTTTTTTGAATACAAGGATTAGTACATGCTACAATTAATAGCGTAGCAGCCAAATAAAGGAGTTTTAGTCAACCAATCATTGTACGTAGTTGACAAATCAATTGATCTAGCAATAAAATTTGCACAGGAGTATGATCAAGTTTTCAACAGAATAAGAAATGTTTAAACTTTTACTCAATTTAGTCAAATTTTCCAGTAAAAACCCCCACAAAGGAGGTCTGTGCTTTTTATTTCATTTAATGAAAAGGCATTATAGCTACCTAGCATGAGTTAACAGGCTTATTTAGTCTCAGCAATATTTCAGTGGCCCTACCTCATCCCTAATATGATCTTAATAGGCTGCTGAATTTTTAGTCACGGAGCTGGTTCTCTCCCTCCCATGGACACTACTATCACAGAACTTCTAAATTCCTTTAGACCATTTTCCTCCCCTAGGTAAAATTTGGAGCTGTCCATAGGAAACAACAGAGAAGCCCACAATTTTAGCATATATGAGATTAGCAGCAGTATGCCAATCTATACGCAAAGACAGAAGCTCATGCTCCAACTCAGGTCTTATTTGGAATCATTTTTCCTGAACATCCTCCCATTTCAAGCCCAGTGCTTAGCTGCATGTAGAATCCTTGTACTCCACTAACTTTACATGAAAACATTCTGCAGTTCTAAATATTAAACCCCACCCCCACTTCAAATATACCATATGGTTTTTCATATCCAAAATACCCACCTAGTTATAGGATGCAGGGACTTCCATATTTCCTGGTACCTTTATTTTCTTTCTTTGCTAGACATGCTGATGCCCAGTCACAGTTAACCTAAAATGCAGGTTTTCCTCCCTTTTTTATGGGTAGCTCTCATACTCACCCCAGAAGGGAAAAAAAGGTCTAAAGGAGACTGGATGTTGGCAGCCTCTGCAACCTTTTGAATTACAAGTTTATTCTCCCCCCTGCCTCCTCTACCCTTCTTCTTTTATCCAGTTCTTAAGAATCAAATAAATGCAAATTCTTCACTCTCTCATACTGACTTCTGTCTTCCCACAGAGCTGCAAAATACAGGATGGCTTAAAGATTGGGAAATGGGACTTGGTGGGATTATGGAACTGCACTGCAATTACTGTGGCATATAACATACATAGCATATATAACACTTTTTCTAGTGTAAGGAGAAATCTAAATATGCCCTCAGATTTTCACCAAGGTAAGTAGCACTGCCATAGTGACATCAACCATAAAATTTCTTTTGAATAAACTTTAAAGGTAAACTTACCGCTTCAGCTTCAGCTGGGTCATACCAAACAGTGATATATGGATGGCGCAAAGCTTCATCTACCGAAATTCGTTTGTCTGGATCTACTACTAGCATTTTTGATAGTAAATCTCTAGCTTGACCGGCTAGAAAATGGAAAGGGGGTGACCGTTAGCTGAAGATCTGAAGCATAAAATTAAGGTACAAAATGCATATTCATAACAAGGACATATCATAAGGTATTTTTTAGTCTTGGATATTTTGACAAGAGACAGTAAGGATGTTGGAATTCACTCAATACAAGCGACACGCTTAATGTAAACAGTGGATTAAAAAATCGACAATCTGCATTTAGCTAAGTGACAGACAACAAGAATGTGCTGTTTTATCAACTAGAAAAAAGTATCCACCCCCACCCCAAACAATTACCGTACATTATAGTACGAAAGAAAATACAAGAATAATGCACACATGAAATCTTACTTTTTAGTTTGTCCCGATCAGATTCCGATGGAAATATCCAGTCTGGGAACAACTCTTCAAATTTGATACCTGGATATTTTGGCCTATTTTCTACATAGTTCCGCACAGTAGGCTGCAGTTTTTTCATAAAATCTGCGGATGGTGTACCTAGTTGTTCAATAACTTTATTCCACTGGTCAATATCTGCAAAAGTTTCATTTAGGAAAATAAAAGTATTCCCCCTTCCCCCTCAAAAAGCATGAATAGTACAAGAATTAGCTATGTATTTAATTTATTGCATTTATATCCTACCTTTTTCTCCAAAGAGCTCAAAGTGCCATACATGGCTCTTCCCTCTTCATTTAATCCCCATGACAACTCTGTGAGGTAGGTTAGGATGAGAGACTGTAACTGGCCCAAGGTCACCCAGTGAGCTTCACAGCTGAGCAGGGATTTGAACCCTGGCCTCCCAGGTCCTAGTCCAACACTCTAAGCACAATCCCACACTGGCTCTTCACAAAAGGTTGTGAAGCATGTTGGGAATGGCTTAAGAGACAAGTTAGATCCAAACTTTGTTGGCATGTTTCTACTCAGGGCTGGTGGAATTTCGAAACGCTTCTGCTTGTCACCTATGTGGATAACTGCCTGGCAGGTAGTCACAGGATGTACTCCAAGTGGATCCTGAAGTTAAGCATTTAAAAGGTACATGGAGACAAAATTTCAGAATCAACTTGAAAGTAGTATCTTCTTCAGTTACGCCCCTCTTCCCTGCACAAAACCAAATCAAAATGTCTCAGTTCCACAGGGTGTTTTGGATTTTTCAGCTTACAAAAATGAGGAGTGCTCATTAGGAATTTCAAAAGATATTTTGGTTAAATTAAATTAATATAACTTAGCTGTGCTTGGTAAGTAAAATGTGTGTAGAATTGCACTGGAATCATTAAAAATGATTGCCAAGAACTTGCAGTTATGTTGCTGTTGCTTAGCATTAGCTGACATATTCAGAAGGTAAAATTATAATTCTTTGGTTTTCCGAAAGCAGTTTATGTGCTTCTTCCTCAGATATAGACTTACCAAGCTAAATGTTGTCCAGTCAGAAAAATAATAGCAGATTTGAATTCCTCACACCCAAAAACATACTTTAAAGACCCTTCACTGAAGAAATCTCCAAAAATTAAGTTTCAACCCCTAAAATAACATGTCCTACTGGGGCAGCTTCCTCCCCAACAAATATTTATTTCTGGGGAGCTGTACATTTTAACTGGCAAGATCATGCTTTTAATAGTATTTTTAATCCTCAATAACTTTTTCTCCACCGACTTTTATAGAATGGAAGTGTTTGGCAGAATTTCACCCTCACAATTCCCTGCCCCTTCTTTAAAGAACTCACTAGAATTCAATGGAATAGATGAGTTCTTCCAATATGGTAGAGGACATTATCCACAATATTTTCTGTTTAACCTGAGCGAGCACAGCACTGGAATGACAGTACCAGTCTATGGGGCTATATAAGGCTAGCTATACTTCTCTTTTTGGGAGAAGACATGTCCAATATCATGTCTTATCGTACTTCTGTGGGCTTCATAAAGGCAAATCCAGATGTACGTTTAAACTGAAGACACAGTGAAAAACATATTTAAAATCCCATTATAAGATTCTCTATGTTAGTTACTACAATAGCTTAAATTTAGTATGCTGGCCAAAAAAAAATTCAATTTCATAAATTCTTTAGTAACAATCAATGGATGTCAATTGCAACTACAAGCTTGGCAATTTCAAAGTGTTAAGCCTTGTTTACTAAATGCAAGCAAAAGATGCTAAATTAGCTAGCTCTCTAAAGCATCAGAAAAAAATACTTCTAGCTTGAAGATATATATTACAGTACAGTGCATATTTCCGTAGTTTTCCAAATAAAAAAGCCACATCACTGCTGCCATTAAGGTATCCTTTTAAAGAATCTGTATGTTCTGTACAGATGAACATGCTAATTGCTCAGTTTTTCCTTGCTTGATCAAATGCATTTAGATGGAATTTTGATACCAAGTACTATAAAAGGTTAAAGCATCACATGCTAAATTGCACAAATAAAGACAGCTTCTTGATCTGCATAGATAAATGGATTTTACTAAAGAACTCCACCAATCTAGAGTAAAAAGAACCTTAATTCACTATGCAGTCCTAAAACATGTCTACTCAGAGGTTACTACTACTTAATTAAATAGGATGTACTTTCAGGGAAATAAAACTGCAGCCTTAGAAAACTGTGTACAAACCATGTATTTCATTACTGTATTCCAGAATATTTTAAAACAACAATTTTGTGCAGTTTCTGCTCTCTGGTGCATTCAGAACTCTAGTCTATATGAAATAAATATTTTTGGAATAACTCCGTAGGTGAAAACAATCAAGTTCCACATGGCTGACAAGTGCTTAATCAGAAACGGATATCAAGTGAGGTTTTTGGGGCATCACCATAAATCTTCAACCGCACACACCAGAAGTATCAATAATCCCAATCCAAATTATTAAAATGTGCCTCTCATCTAGGAACAAAGAGGCCACATGCAAATATAATGATTAGATAGTGCTTGCTAGTAGAAATTAATGAGGAAGTCCCTTTAAATGTGGCCTTCTATAAGGTCCCTCAAGTTGTTAAACTGCAGCAAATGAAATTTAAAATGGAAGAAACCATTCTCATTCCTCACCCTCCTTCAGAATCCCAAATTGGAGCTGCATGGTCCTAATAATTATTAAAAAGGAAGTGCATAAGGTACTACAGATAGCTTGGTGTGCCTAAGATCTATACTGTATATTGCAAACAGAGAACACCGTAGTCTTTTTAATATCCCAAAGCACTGAGGAGAAACTTTCACATACGTACTTCTGGAAAAAAAGTGTTTGACAATACTGTGTGTGTGTGTGTGTGTGTGTGTGTTTAAGAGAGAGAGAGAGAGAGCGTGTAACAACTGTGACAAAACAACTGCCTGATTATTTTTAAGCAAGATTCAAGTAGTAAGGTTCTCCCCCACTTTCTTCTAGGTCACCAGACTGCAAACCCAAATTATAAACTAACAACCAAATGCTTATTTCAATAGGGACAATAGTTATTTACATGGCTTCCATGTAAATCACAAAGATGGAAAACAATATGGGTATAAAGAGGGAAAGAAAGCATTAGGATGTCAAAACTAAGACCCTTCTCAGTTTTCTGCTCAGTCATGAAAAGTACCAGTATCGGTTGAAATATATTAAATTATGTGTTTTCTGAAGAGACTGTGATTGCACCTGAGATTGACTTTCAAGTAAACAACACTTTTAACCAATAATATAACGTAATGATCAGAGGAAACAGATACTAGATTGGTGGAGCTCAAACAAGTAAGATGCATTTTCTGCACAGAAATTTGTTAAGCATGAAACACAGATATATGAAGACAGCAAATATGAAAACTAGTGTTAACATGCAACTCAAAAGAGACACAGCATACATGAAGAATTGTGTTAGGTTGGTCATAAGGCTTTAGAGAATAAAATAATATATATGGGAGAAAATTGAGAAAATGAAAATTCAAGCTTCTTCTATTTAATTGTGTTATTAGGTTAACACATGATCAACCATTAAAATCTCATGAAATTAAGCATTCGGAATTATATTTTTCTAACCTGCATGCCTTCACTATCCTTTTGAAGAGAACAGGATAAGATTAAGAACTGACAAGACAAAACCACTGTTGTGAGACTATTTCCATTGTGCAGAGAAATGCAAAAAAAGAGAAAACAATAAATTTTGAGCAGTAATTTTGTGGAATTTTCAGTTTAAACAGTGCCAATAACATCAAGGAAATTTGCAGCACCATTAAAACTGCAAAAAAATGAAATTCCAAACAAGAATGATTAATGTTCAAACACCGAAGTTAAATGTGGACAAAGAAGAGAATAAAAGTTTAAGTGCTTGGTTAATATCACAAATTTTGAACATGCGTGGCAGATCCATTCAGTAAAAAGATGAGGGCAGGGGATTAGCATATTTTGCATCCATAAGTGAGTGAAATAACTCTTTGGTAAATGTGGATTAAGATTCAAAATTATTAGGGAAGGATACGATCAGTGCCTTGGAATATCACACAACCTTTCACCAATTCTCCCATGATGCAACCAACTGACCAGATATCAACTGAAAGTAAAAGTGAAATGACAAAATTATGAAGTGTCGTGAACTAAAGTGGAAAACAAAAACATTTTTACATTAAAAACACAACAATGCAAAAAAAATGAAACTGCTAACGTGTTGTTGAACAACATGGACAAGATCATTTAATCTAAATGCAAATTTTAACTTTTGATGAAGAAACATTTTGCATTAAAAATATAACGCCACCATATTATGGCAGGTCTGGCAATTCCTCAAAAATCGCTTCAGTCTTATTTTCAACTGTTCTCATTTGTGGTCCATGAAAGTCTTATAAAGGATACAATCTCTTCCTGGAAACAGGACCTTATGGAGGACCATTTCTGCCATTATGCACCCAACAGACCAGATATCCACTATTAAATGTTAGGTGTAATAGGGACAAAAGTTACAAATCTACAAACACATTTTCAGTACACACTAAACATTCATGGCAGCTATTCAGAATAACCCAAACAAAAAATTCACCACAGACTATTTTATACAGTATTCTTTAAACTGAAATAATAGCCAACTAGTCCCTGGTTTGAAAGAGTGTTAAACAGAACTAGCGTTTCCTAGATTGAGGTCCTTACATATGCATAGTCTCCTTCCTGACTGCGTATTTTTTAGTAAAACCTCCATAAGCCTTTGGAGTTTAATTTTTCTAATGGAATATCTGGGAGGCAACATAAAAAAGGGAGCTTACACATTACACATTTCTGCTCTACCAAGAGAAAAACTCAGTACCGTGCACCATTGCCTTTTATTGCCATATTGGCAACCTAGATAATAGGTTGTAGCCAGTGAGTTAGGAGATGAGGTAATCTCCACAGCCTTATCAACATACTGTATACTGAGAGGTGGTGTTGGATGAAGGAGGCTGACTAGCCAGCAGTGTCTCCTGCTTCAGAGACCCTCTCCCTCAGAGGATGCTTAGTGCTGGTGGTGGCTGAGCGGTGCCTTCTCCACTACCTCACCAGCTGCCTCTCTCTTTGCACAGGAAGATTTTAAAAGATATGAAGGTAAAACTAGTTCTTTAGGCTGTGAAAACTTGGCAGCACTGCCTCAGGCAATTACCCCACGATGGTGGATGGTGGAAAGCCTATTACACACCATTCTCAAATAAGAATACATTCAAGAAACAGAGAAATCTAACAACTGGTCAAGTACCCAAGAAGACGTAATTCTGTTCTGCAACTTACCATTCTCTTTGTATCCCATGCCAAGAATAACCTCTGGTGCTCTGTAATATCGTGTTACTACATATGGGGTCATCATGAAATTAGTACATGCCGTCCTTGCAAGTCCAAAGTCAAGGATTTTGAGAGTACAATCTGATTTTACTACTATATTGCTGGGTTTTAAATCCTAAGAAAAAAATACATTCAATTAAATGTTAAAAAATATATGGGGTGGTGCTGTGTTTGGGGTGGGGGAGAATCTGCATGATTAAGCGTTTCTGGGATGGGGAGTCTTGGTACCTTCTTTCCCCTCCCCCCAGTTAACACATTGGGGCTGGAAGAGGCTCCAGAGTGAAATTCATCTACTATTGGAAGGAGGGAATAACTAAGTTTGTGGGAGCTCTATCCTTAGCTCTTGCCCCACCCAACAGTTGGCTGCTGTTTTATAGGAGAGGGGAGGGTGCCAATTTGTGCCAATTACACACAGAGAGACATATGACAGGCATTGCCAACCTGGCATCCGCAAATGCCTTCACTGTCATCTGCAAGCAGTGGGCCCAAACTTTTGAGTTTCCTCGGAATAAAATAAAAAGTAAGTCTTTCACACTCCTAGAAAGTTACGAAACAAAATAAGCAGGTACCATCTAAGTGATTTCTGTGAAATGAGCCAGCCTAGCTACTCCCGTCTGTCAGTGTTTCAGTCAGCCATAAAGAGCTGTTGCTTTCCCCTCTCCTGCTTTTGTCTTGTTTTCTAGTCTTTGGAATGTCCATAGTTTGTCCTTCCTTTTTCACTAGGAACCAGGATGCATCTTTCCTGTGGTGGGGTCATCTGAGATTAAGCAGTCCCTAGAAGTTGTTTTAATGCAAATAATACTGCACAATATGTATGAGTAAATATTAAAGAATCCGTCCTTGCCCCCAAAAAGGCAAGTGTGGAAGCTTTGCTAATGGGTGTAGGCTCCTGCTGTGCAGAAGCTGATGTCCAGTCACTCATTAAGAATTCACTGTATAGTTAATTTATAGTACAACTGTATACATGGCTACTCAGAGCTGAGTTTCTCTGTGTTTAATGAGCCTTACTCCTAGCTAGGTGGGTATAGGATGACAACCTAGGCTTTTCAGCAAGGGCAATGAGCTAAAGTAGAAAGTGAGAAGTGGAAACCCAACAGTTCTGGGCACTGAACGACAAATCTGGTTAAGCTTCAGAATTCACGACCACAGGATATCATTTGTTTCCCTCTTGTATGAGAATATAAAAGGGACTGATCGAACATGGCAAGTCCTAATTGTCATGTCATTATAAAAATAAAAAAAACTTTCAAATATAGCTGAATATTCTTAATGAGGTTAATTAATGAAAGTCAGTTATTGATACAATTGTAATAGCACTACGTACTCTATGGATGATACCAGCTGAATGGAGATGTTTGATACCACACAGCATCTGGTACAAAAGGTAGGACATTCTTTCATGGTCCAACTCCATATGAATTACTTGGCACAAGTTAGCATCCATTAGTTCCATAACTAAATACCTGAAACATTTAAAAAAGTATTTTTTTACAGGAGCAAACGTTGACTACAGCTTGTAGTTAGCAATGTGAGATCGTAACCACAAGCTCAGGTACAGACAACAAACTAAGCCAGACCTTAGCTTAGCTCAACATGGGTGAGAGCATAAAAAAGACATGGGTGGTCTAGGAGCCCACAAGTTTGCACAGTCCCAGTAAGTCATAGCTTAACATGTTGTGGGAATGCAAAATGGAAATTACAGTGGACGCAGTACAATTTTGTTGTCTTAGCAATCCAGACTCAAATAATTTATTACTTTATTACTTTGGGTACAAATCTCCCACTGAAGTTAATTGGCAAAACTTCAACTGACACTAGTTCACATCTCAGTTTGAAAATATTGTCAGGATACTGGTTTGACTGCTCTTTCGGCAAAGGAAAATAAACAAAGTAACTCCCTCTCCCCAATGTCAGTTATGTGGCCAGTAAAATTTATTTTTTATTTTATTTATTTAATTTGGATACCTTCCTTTATCCGAAGATCACAGGGCGGTTCACAACATAAAAATACAAAATGAGAACACATAATAAAACAAAAACAGAACAATAACCCATCTCCTAATGATGAAATGAACACTTGGGGGGAGTGTCATGTTTCGTTCATAAGTCTCAATGCTTACAAGAAGGCTTCAGCATTTTTCTCCAAAAAGCACAATATATTTTAAAAATCATTTATAGGCCAACTGCTTTCAGGCAGAGAACATCAAGAATCTGGTCTGAAAATCTTAAACGGATATTTATCAAGAAAACACAATAAAGTAAACTCACACATCTTGAAATTCTTCTAGTGACTTCTGTGGTGTGAATACATTTAATAGACTAATTATCTGTAAAACCAAAATAAAAGAATTATAATCACCATCACAATGATTTGCAAAAAAAAAATCAAACAGTACATGGCAATGTCAGCATATAGATCAGATTATTTAATAACTTTTTACCTGAAGCTTTGTAGCAAGAAAAAATGAGATTAACATAGTGATTCACAAATATTTTAGAACTAACTCACTATCCTCATTCAGTTTGCATAATGCTATTTTTTTTGTCAAGTTCCATAAGGGATAGTCAATATTTCAACATAAATGAGATAAATCAAGTATATTTGTTTAATGGATTGAATAGCTTTTTTTATAATAAATCCATGGAAAAATTAATAACCAGAGTTTTGAAGTATGACAATTCTTAGATTATGGGAGTAGCTCAGTTGCATCTCAGTGATATATTATTTTGCTAGAAGGCCTAGAAAATACATTTCCACACTGCCTGTTCAAATATTCAGTGGAAAGAGATCAATACCCTACTGATAAGGGTTTTTTTTACTGCTTTTTGAAGAAAAACATAACGGTTACTAAGAAGTGTGGATGCTACTAAATATACATTATAAGCCTGCTAATAATAATAGAATCGTAAAATTGGAAGGGACGAGGGTCATTTTAATGGTCATAAAGAGAAACATACTGTACTGGACTGTTTTTTAATACATTTCTAGAAATATTGGTTGCCAATCTGTGGTGTAAGCCATAGATCATTCCTATCCAAGGAACTGTTACCTAAAGCCAACCACAGACAACAAAAAGACCACAAAGAGACCTGCATGAAAAAAACCAAATTTAGTTAGCTTTTCAAAGAAATATGACAAACTATGAATAACTAGTCTTCTACATTGCAATTAGGAAATAGTCCTAAAACAACTACAGTGTTTCATTACAGGAGGTACAGGACAGAGCAAAAATTGATCTCTCTCTCAATTATTTAATTATTTGAATCACAGAATAATGGCTTTAGTTCCAGTTGATTCATCTTGACATTCATTCAATTATTATTTTACATTTACTTGTTTCTAATATAAATTAACATTACTCACATTTTTGTGATTGACACATTTTAGAAGCACAAGTTCCCTGTAAGCTCGTTTTGCATGTGTTTGGTTCTGAAAAGGGCGACTCAATTTCTTTACAGCAACATTTATTCCAAGAACTGTATCAAATGCAGCACTGAAAAGTTAAAACAGAAACATCTTAATTGCATCTTTTTAATATCAGAGCCATGGGTGTCAGGGTATATGACAGAAGCTCAGTTACCCCAAGGAAACTGCTTCTTGTTTTAGGTGAAGGGCAAAGTGCACAAATGAAAACCCTCTCGAGTTCTACTTTATTCAACCAAAAATAAATCAGATCTTATTACGAGACTAATTACTAGACCTCCACGCATGAAGCATTTCATCCTGTTCCATTAGTCAAAGTATAGTTAGAAATTTCTTAAAAGGCAGGTGCATTTATATCTCAGTCAAAAACTAAGAGACAATTCTTCTCTAGGTGTTAAGATTACATAATTTCTTTAATCAACTTGTTGTTTTAGTTGAGCTCTTATTCTGACACAGGACTTTTTAAAGGTTCTGTTCATTTTCAACTTCATCACAGAACAGTACTGTACTTCAAAATAATGTTTAGATTCTGTTGTTTCTATGTATGTGTGGAATTAAGGTATGTGCCATGAGATGTCAAGCAAATAAAAAACTACCTCACTTTTAGAAGACATCTGAAGGCACGCCTATATAAGGAAGATTTTAATGTTTAACGTTTTACTGTGTTTTGTATTTTAATTTGTTGGAAGCCGCCCAGAGTGGCTGGAGCAACCCAGTCAGATGGGCGGCTAATAATAATAATAATACTTTGTTTTGAGTCCTTGATCAAAATTTTGGTGATATTACAGTTTGATGCTTATACTAGTTTTCTCCAGTAAGTAGCTACTCACCATACAATGCCTTGAGCCCCAGAGCCAATAGGTTTCAATTGTTGGTAACGTTTTAGTACAGTGAATGTCGAGTCTGAGACTTGAACACTGTAAAACTGACTGTCACATTTACTCTCGCTCATGATGTAGTGTCATGTAGTTTACCTCCCAGGATTTGGCAGTTTTCAAGATCTGTAGAAAGAGAACCAAAAAAAGTGAAACTTTTTATAAATATGTACCCAAAGCTGCCAACAGCATTTCTCTTTAGAAATTAGACAACCACTGAGAGAACAAAGCACGATGTGCATTTAGATGACTAACTTAAGAGACTTGACTAGCATAATGGATGATCCAAAAGTGATTTTAGCAGAATGACTGATCAGTGCAATGCTATCTTAGCTGAGATAGCATTTCCTGTGCACACATGTCCTATTCTGTGTGGGTTTCCTGCCCTCTCCCAAGTAACAGGCAACAATAGGCAAGTGGCTGCCCCATGGAGTCCAGAAGTCTACCTCTTCTCCTTTTGGCACAGCACCATTCTTTTCCAGTCAGTTCCATGGGTAGAATGTCTTCAAGTGCCTTGGAACAGAGGAAGAAGCATTCTGTTCCATTTCTTATCTAAAATCTTCTAGCAGTGGTGCCACACCAGATAGAGAAGGGTGCCTTTTCAAACATAGGAGGCTTTCTTACTCCTTCCCATGGCAATGATGAAGTAGGAGGAGACAACAGGGTGTTGTGTGTTGGCGCTGAAAAAGCTTCAGTTAAGCTGTTTAAGCTCACTGCAGAAAACAGCCATTTAGGAGAGTTGTTTTTATTAGGCTAATACTGACATACGAACACACACTATTTACTATTTCTTTGTTTATGTGTGTTGCCTGTCCCCGCTTCACTTATGTTCAGTACAGTGGTACCTCGGGTTAAGTACTTAATTCGTTCCGGAGGTCCGTTCTTAACCTGAAACTGTTCTTAACCTGAAGCACCACTTTAGCTAATGGGGCCTCCTGCTGCCGCCACGCCGCCGGAGCACGATTTCTGTTCTCATCCTGAAGCAAAGTTCTTAACCCGAGGTACTATTTCTGGGTTAGCAGAGTCTGTAACCTGAAGCGTATGTAACCTGAAGCGTATGTAACCTGAGGTACCACTGTACTTATTTCAGAGAATTGTAAAGTTTGAAGGAATCCCAAGGGTCATCAAGTCCAACTCCCTGAACTAAGTCTATTCCTCCTCCTTCTGAGTTTGTGTGTCCTGAGTGAGTGTGCACGCATGTGCAAGTTTGTGTGGATGAGTTAAATTGGCTCAGGTTGGCATACAGCCCTCAAAAGAGCCGCAAACCAATGTCCGCCACCTCTGCTATCAAGTTGTACATTTTTTGAATGAAATTCTTAACCCACAACTCTTCAGTTTTGAACCCATGTATCTGGGAGTATAAGGTCCATTTAATTTAATGGGACTTACTTTTCAGTAAATATGTTAAGTCAAACAATGTCATGTATGATGTTTGTTTGCACTCCTACTTTATTATTACCAATGGTCCCAAATCCAGATACATTTTTTGTACAGAAGACTAAGAAGATGATCAGCACAGTCAGTTCAGGCAGGTGCTTTGCCAGTTCAGGCAGGCGTTTGCCAGTGCTTTCATGTTGTAAAAGATGCGTGAAAACACATCTTCCTTCCCACACCCTGGTTCAGATGCAGGAGGTAGAGAGATTTCTGCTTCCACAGCAGTTGTTTTGTACTTCTTGGTGGGACGTTTGGTGAGCAGAAAATGTTTGAACTCCTAGATTGTGCTTGCTGGAATATGAGAAATATTGTAAAATACTAATAAGTATCTGTGTGGGGAGGAGAGAATTAAGTTACAGCACTAGAAGCAAACAAAAAAGAAGTTATCCTCAGCCAAACAGACTGTTTTGTTTGGATCACTCTGCCAACTACAGAAATTTCACTGCCTGCTAGGGGAATGTGCTGCAAAATTTCAAAACAAATCCAGGCAGCATGAGCTTTAAACGGCTTTTAAAAATAAGATGACAAGCTATATCTAATGTTAATGTGAATTACACGAGAGACTGCACTTATGTGAACAAACATCTCAAGAAACTTGACAGTGTTTCAAGTTAATTATACATCCACAAAATGCATAATACAGAAGGACTGGAAAATAAAATTAATTGCAGAAGCTGGTGAATACCACTAGACTATACTATGCCAAAACAATGTTTTAAGTTGGCAATAAGGCCTAGATGACTTGAAGAAACCTGCCCAACTGTATACCACCTCAAAATACTCCTATCATATCTGAATTTCATGGAAATATTTATGTTAAACTTTCCTTCTTTAGCCCTTCTGGTCCCATCATCATCATCATCATCGCTTCTTCCCCTTCCTCCACCAACCTCAACATATTATGTGAAGTATCATTAATATGAACTGGATTCAACGCTCTATTCAAGAAAAGTTATAGGGTACGGAGAAAAAAAAGAACATGCAACGAAGTACCAGTAACTCACATTTCCAAATGATTATACGTTTGCAGCTGGTTCACACAGAGCAAACCATGGTATGGTTATCAGGTCAAAGCCAGCTATAGTTTGCTGCAACATCCAAATTGGCAGGTTATGGATTGTGCTTGCCCTCCAATGCAGAATTGGTGGGTTTAAAGTTCTGGTGTGGAAGGAAAGACAAACCACAGTTAGCATAGTTGGATCTACAGGTAAACTGCGGTTTGCCTGAAAAAGAAAGTAAGAAAGGAATAGGAGATTGAAAATTCAAAACTTTAATCTGATGCCAAATCAGCCTCTCTTATAAATCATTAATACATATGACCAAAACTTTTGGTAAATTTGGTAAATTTGATTAGTGTTTATTAAATATTGCATTTGTGTAAGTAGCAGAGCTTTAATCTAGTTGGCTTATACTATACTATACTATACTATACTAACTATACTATACTATACTATACTATACTATAGTAAAGTAACCAAAATGGAAACCAAAATTTACAAGTTTAATTAAAAAAAAAACAGCCTCACTAAAGAGTTTAGATTACATTTCACTATTTATTCAAAATACAATTTAAACAAGTTAAATCTTTCTGTTGAAATGTTCAAAATTGTTTTATTACATTCCACTACAGAACTGGGAAAATGTATTTTTGACAGTGATATACACTCAGTTTCCGTTGCCAGGCATAGATACCAATAAGTCAGTTTCTGAGTGTTTACATCTGTGTGCATAATACACACATATATATACCTTAGCCAACATAGATGTTTCTCTGTTCAGAACTGGGCACATTCAGTAAAAGCAAGTCCTTTCATGTCTAGGTGTAAAAAGTAAAACATAACCTCCAATCTTCAGGTGGGCAACATATGGTCTGTGAGTCACACAAAGCACACAAAGTTAAAAGAAAAAGGTGCTCAAAGCCAAACAAGTGTATTTCAGCTTTCCTTCAGATGATAGATGTTTACTAGAAGCAGCTGAATATATTGGAGGCAGGGCATCAGCTTCAAAAATGTGGGGTGACAAGGCTCACACTGCTTTTGAAATTGCAGCCCATATGTCTTTAAAAAAAAAAAAAATTAAGTACCCTAAGAACCAAAACATTTTTGTATATATAAGCCTACCCAGACATATATGCTTTAATCTGTTTTTAGTTTATTACTGATTTTATCTTTTGAAAGTTTTAAAGTTGTTTTTATTGCTTTTATTGATAATTATATTGTTTTATTCTCTTTATAAACTGCTATGAGGGGTTTTTTTAAACACTCAAGTTGTGTATAAATTTTATGAAGTACATTAAATCAGTTAATCAATCTTGCAGAATACCTGCGTGGCCCAGGCTTCAGCATGCTATAGATATTTTCCCCTTCAAACCATTGCAAAGTTGCTTTAAAATCACTACATACACTAGGTAGCAATTGTAGCATGAATGCAGACTTGAAATTATTGTACTGTAACTGTACTGTGTTGTAACTTCTGAATAAATGTTTTTTTTATTAAAGTGGGGAAGTGGAGGTTGCCACTTGGATAAAGACAATACCATGTGAAGATGCAAAGAACTTGCACACATGGGGTGCATCTAATCCACTTTAAACTGCGGTGTTTACATAGCCTAGCTGTGCTATTTGCCAAGCCAGACAAATATACTAGACCTGGATGCTGATTTCTTTTTCCTTTTCCTTTTTTTTTGTTTTTTTTGTTTTTTTTTTTTTTGTCCTTCTCCAGAGTCAGGTGCGATGAGGATGGAGAACAACAACAACAAATATTTCAAGAGAAACAAAAAGAGGATCAATTAATCCAACCCCATTCATTAAAAACCTCACCCACATAAAGGTAAAGGTAAAGGGACCCTGACCATTAGGTCCAGTCGTGGCCGACTCTGGGGTTGCGGCGCTCATCTCGCTTTATTGGCCGAGGGAGCCGGCATACAGCTTCCGGGTCATGTGGCCAGCATGACTAAGCCGCTTCTGGTGAACCAGAGCAGCGCACGGAAATGCCGCTTACCTTCCTGCTGGAGCGGTACCTATTTATCTACTTGCACTTCGACGTGCTTTTGAACTGCTAGGTTGGCAGGAGCTGGGACTGAACAACGGGAGCTCATCCCGTTGCAGGGATTTGAACCACTGACCTTCTGATTGGCAAGTCCTAGGCTCTGTGGTTTATTTAACCCACAGCGCCACCCGTGTCCCACATAATGACTGACTATTCCCTCTCTGGTAGGAAAGAAAGTACTAGTCCGTGCTCAGTCTCTGCAGTAAATGATATGGAGGCTACCTGCAAGTAGAGTTTCTTTTACCACACCTAGTCTTAAATTCTAGCTCCAAGTTGAGGGAAAAGAAAGAGAACAGCTGCCACTAACACCACACTGTGGAGAAGCATCACAGTATTGAGGACAGCTGCCTCTCCAGGCTACTCCCTATATTCCAGGAATTGGGGAAGAGTGTTCACTTTGTGTAACAGAACCTTTCTGGGAACTGAGGGAGTGTCCTTAAATCTGGGATTAATAAAACTCCCATAAAAATCACTGGTTTTTATGCACGGACTTGTAAAGCACTATACAATAGATATAGATAACAGAATAGATAACAATAGATAACAGAATTTGCTTAAATTAGCTGTCAATATATTGTTACACTGAGGTCTCAGGAGGTATAAAAACTTTGAAGTCCCCATTTTATTTATGTTACTCATTTCCAACATTTGTAGACCATTTTTCACCATACAAACTCACAAAGCAGTTTATACAGCAATAAATAAAAACAATCCATCAGCCAAAATAATATCATACTGTATGTATGTAAAAATGAAAGTTTAATAAATAGACACAATAAACAGCACAGCAACAACACAAACCTCTGACTTAGATCAGGTTAATCAAATCAAGCATAAGTCTAGGTGAACAGAAACACCAAAGAGGTAGCCATTTGTAGGGAGGGACATATCAATTTATTTCCTCTGCAGGTTTAATGCGCACAGTCTCATCATGGTGATGTGTGGATTTTATATCCTTTGAAAATCCACCTTTTTTCAGGGGGAAGGAAATCTGTATTTTCCAAAATTTCCCAATATTTCGGCCAATTGGCCTCCATATTGAGCTTTTTCTGAGCCTTCGCTTCAATTGGTGACAGCCACCTTGGGGTTTTATTTTCAAGCAAGTCCTTATATCTTATCCAGACATTAAACAGTGCTTTTCTGACAATATGGTTTTTAAACGCTTTATGTGCTTTAATCTTATCATACCACAGATATGCATGCCACCCAAATACGTTGTTAAAACCTTCTAGGTCCAACACATCAGTATTTTCAAGAAGCAGCCATTCTCTCAGCCAACAAAACGCGGCCGATTCATAATAAAGTTTAAGGTCTGGCAGGGCAAATCCACCTCTTTCTTTAGCATCAGTTAATATCTTAAATTTTATTCGGGGCTTCTTGCCCTGCCAGACAAATCTAGAAATATCTCTCTGCCACTTCTTGAAACAATCCATTTTATCCAAAATTTGCAATGTTTGGAACAGAAACAGCATCCTTGGCAAGAGGGAGACAGATTAAAATTGCAGAGTTTTGAAAAACTAAAAAATAGAGTGCGAGATTGGCTCCATTATTACCAAATAATGGAGGTGTACAATTTGGATAAAAAAATTGGCTTCCAGGTGGAAAAATCAAAATTGGAAACAAAACTGTTAGATCCCAAAACTAAGAACTTGTCAAGAATGTATAACTTGCTGTTGAAATGGAATACTCAGGATGAAACGGTGAAATCAACTATGATCAAATGGGCACAAGATGTAGGACATAATATTATGACGGCTGACTGGGAACAGTTATGGACCACAGGTATGAAGTTTACAGCATGTAATGCCCTAAGAGAGAATATAATGAAAATGATCTACAGGTGGTACATGACACCAGTCAAGCTTGCAAAAATATATCATTTGCCCGATAATAAATGTTGGAAATGTAAAGGGACTGAAGGCACATTTTTTCACCTTTGGTGGACATGCCCAAGGATTAAGACATTCTGGGAAATGATTTATAATGAAATGAAAAAGGTATTTAAATATACCTTTCTGAAGAAACCAGAGGCCTTTCTCCTGGGCATGGTCGGCCAATTGGTGCCAAAAAAGGATAGAACTTTTTTTTATGTATGCCACAACAGCAGCAAGAATACTTATCGCGAAGTATTGGAAGACACAAGATCTACCCACCCGGGAAGAATGGCAGATGAAGGTGATGGACTACATGGAATTGGCGGAAATGACTGGCAGAATCCGAGACCAGGGAGAAGAGTTGGTGGAAGAAGATTGGAAGAAATTTAAAGTTTATTTACAGAAACATTGTAAAATTAAGGAATGTTAGAAGGATGTTGGAATGAAATAATGTGGTTTTAGCAGAAATGCTATAAAGGATTAAGGAAAAATAGATTGCTAAATGGTGAAGGAGGGAAAGTAAAGTTACATTATATTAAGATAGAATAGAGGACAAAAACTGGAAAAGATGGAAAGGATTTGCTGAAATAGCTAATTGAACTAGAATACAAAAAAGGGAGGTGTGAGGAGGTCAAGGAAATAAGCAAATGAAAGATAAGTTATGGGAAGATTTATTGTATTTTTTCTTTTTTTCTCTTTTTTTCTTGTTTCTTCTTTTTTTGATATTATCGTGATGTGATGTTTTGTATTTCTTAAATATGCTGTTTTTTAACTTTTTCTTTTTGTAACCCTTTAAAATGCAATAAATATTATTTTTTTTAAAAAAAGGAAATCTGTATTTTCAAAGTAGTCCAATGATCACCTTTTTCTTTCTTCTTAAAAAAAAAAAAAACATTTCCCAGACCAGAGAACAACTCACTAGCAGTACCTCTGTCTTGCCAAAATTCAGATTCAGCTTGTTGATCCTCATCCAGCCTATTATCACTTTTAGGCTCCGGTTCAGCACTGATCCAGCTACATGTGGTTCTGATGGTATGGACATACATAGCTGGGTGCCCAGCATCACCACTAAGGTGGTTCCAGCTAGCTCTGCCAAGGAAGCTGTTGGGAAGTGGGGTGAGAATCCCTGTTCTGTATCCATGACCCAACACTAGGTGCATTCCCTTGACCCTGGTACCCAGGGACACTGGATTACTAATGAAAGAATTTGCAATCCTTGCTATTGTCATACTAAGTACCAGGTAGGCACAGCTGGGACAGTCAGGCTCACCCAGATCTATGTAATGCATACCTGATCAGCACCTTAAGATGTTTTATTATGCACCTACCTGGCATTCAGCAATAGCACTTCAAGCTGGGAGGGTTGGTATGACTACCTAGGTTCTATTGACAGGTAAGTGTGTGTGGTCAAGTGCCTGCTGCCTACTTTCCCTAACATCATCCCTCCCCCAGTGTATTCCAAAGAGTCAATATTACCCTGCCTGGGATTCCGTTGATCCCTTCTCTCTGCAATACAGTCAGCCAGGCACATATCTAACATTCCTTACCTGCTCTGGATCACCAAAAGAGTCACACAAACAGCAAATGCAAAAAAGAGTATCAATAAAAAGTACAACTAATAAGGCACAGTGGAATATAAAATGACAACTGCTACCAAAGGTTCTCATTAGAATTTCATTGCAGAATACGTGCAAGATAGAATAGAAAAGACAGACAAAAAAGCTCACTAAATACAGAGCCAGTGCAAAAAATTGGCATTATAATTTAAATAGTCAGATCTTAGTGGTGTGCCCTACACACACACACCAGTACAACCAGCAGCAATAAACACTCATAACACTTTCAACCCAGTGCCAGCATCTTACCCACACATTATTTGCTGCCTACTTGACTGGAAGTTACAGCATTCACTGGCAGTTACCAAAGGCTATGCTTTGGTAGTAACCTGGGGATAATCTCAAGCTTTTACAAAGCTGCACCAGTCTTCATATTAACTGTATACTTAAAGCTGAAATCCTATTTTGCCCATTAATAAATCCCATTGGGGCTTACTTCTGAGTCTAGGGATTTATCCAGACTTTTTCATTATCTTCAGTGGCTAGGTATCTGCAAGCAGGATTGAACACCACTGTTTTAAGCATAGATTCCACTGTAGAAGACCACCAAGTTAAACAAACTGGTGAGGGAAAGAGAAAGAGGAATCGCATTTATGCACATTACAAAGTACTTCCCCTTTGCTGTGGTGGTCATTCAGTCTCTACAACTGTTAAAGTTGTTCAGCCCTTCTCTGATGAAGATTTGGCCAAAAGGCCAACAGATGCATGGTACTTTATTAAACAAGGAATATTTACAAAATGGTGGCATAGTTATCATAATCAGTGTGTCTGATATTAAGTTTTGTGGACTGTTCCATTTGCAGTGGTTAGCAAGTCTTGCTCTGATGTAGCACTGAACTTCTGAGGTACCCCGAACACCTACAAAATACAGCCCACGACAAGGAACAAACCCCAGCCCCCAGATCCAAGTTCAGGAGGGGGCTGGAACTCACCATGTTGTGCTTCCAAGGTGTTTGGAGAGCCCCAAAACACAGAACAATACAAATGAGGCTCAACAGTCCCCTCAAACTTGGAGCTGAATACAGGAGAGATAATATTCACATTATGTCTCCAAAGCATGCTGCAACTGTAGGGACAGTTCCCCACCCCACCCCCAGCTCCAAGCTCCAAGCTCCAAGCTCCGGAGGAAGAGTTTGTCACATCAGTCAGAGGTGGCATGGACACTCACCCCTGATCATTCCAAGCTGCAGAAGCAGACATAAATGACTAAAAGCTCTTCATCCTGCACAAAGAAAACTAGCACATCAAGGAGAAGACTAGAGTTGAACACTTCTCACCAAATCTAGTTTTTCTATGTGATGGTAACATTTTGACATGGAGAATCATTCATCCACCAGCTGACTGAGACAGAATACTGCCCAAGACCATGCTTGCCACCTTATCTTTTCTTTTCCTCCATCTGTTAATAGGTGGGCCCAAAATGTCTAATGCATGTCAAAGTAATTTCTGCGGGAGGAATGCAATGCCTTCCTCTTCCGATCCTTCCATCAGCGCAAGCATTTCTGCTTGCCAGAACAACAACCACCCTCTCCTCCACCTACCCACAGTTCAAGGGGGGGTGTTCCTGACCCTACAGAACAAATTTGCAGTTAGTGTGCCAGTAGGACATCAGGTTAGTTGAATTTGGCCCTAGTGTCTAAAACTGACATAGGCAGCTGTAGAAGTACTGAGAAAGAATCTGACAGCATATGGGGAGATTATAAGAGTGAAAAAACAGATCTTTTAAAAGTGAAACTTATCATTCTGTCTTGTCTGGCTACCACAGGCAAGCAGAATTTTCATGCAGGCATGGGCAGGGAATTTCATACAGGGAGGTAAGCAAAAGAGAGAAGGGTCATTCCATCCTTCCTCCTTCTCCAGCTCGCCTTGTTTTCTTCTGGCTACCAAGGAATGCAAGTCCTTTCACCTTGCCCAGTACAGAGACCTGGCAAAGGAAGGGTTGAGAGTCCTCCTTCTCCTCTGCCAGTCCACCTGATAGAAGCCTTTTTCTTTTTCTATTAGCCTCTTAGTAGGCTCATAAAAACAGAATTTCTGGCTAGCTGCTTTTCTGGTCTTATATAGGCATTTTCTGTATGCTGAAGTAGGTTCTAGTGAACAAACGTTTGTATCATACAAATATTAGTCTTAAAGGTGGCACAATACTCTTACTTTTTCTTTTGTTTTCCTTCCTCGTTCTCCCCTCTCCCTCCATTTACTCTGTTGTAACTTCCTGTACATATTTGAAGGCCTTTTCTGTCATCTAGAATAATTAAACGCAGCAAATATATATCTTACCATTGCCCTATTCAGGCATTATTGCTCCTGCATTGAGCATTACAGGAATGGGGGTGCATCAAGTAGCTTTACCTGCTACCATCTATGCAAACAGAACAACTATCTATATCAACACAGCTTTCACACATATAGCTGTAGGTACAAAGCGTCTTTCATTTGATGACTGAGGATATACTAGGGGATTGGGCACCTTGATGCATCCCTGCAATAACACTAAAAGGGCTTATTTTGCAGGGAAAATAAAAACTCATAATGCAACTGAAATTTTCTGAAGTGAATTAGATTTTAGATAGTTCAAAAATTAACTTTAGTCACTGTAAAATGTTTTGCACATGATGAAAATCTGCACATAGAGGCTCCCAATATTACCCAATTCAGTTTTATTTAATGCACATTGTCAGTGTGGCTAGGAAATTAGGATAGCAACACTTTCCAAAAAATATTTAAATGCCTGAATAAATCTGATTTACTGTAGATATGAATAGGGAATGCTGCAGTTTAGAATTCATCAGTTTAATTCTACTACTTCCTGAAACGTGATGTACATTTTGTCTTCATAACTGCATGTACAGAAAAAGAGCGTGGTTATTTGCCACAGATATATTAGCAGTTCCATAGGCTGTGGTTTTACATGCACTCTAAAGTAAGGGCTACCTTATTAATTATGTTTCTCTTAGATGAAATAGACTTCTGTCTGTAGGAATAACATGCAACCCATTTATAAATTATCATTTGTAATTTTGCCGTGATTAATATACTGGAAAGCAACAACACAAAATATTATTATCCATGTTCAGTACAGTGGTACCTCGGGTTACAAACACCTTGGGTTACAAACACTTCGGGTTACAGACTCCGCTAACCGGGAAGTAGTACCTCGGGTTAAGAACTTTACCTCAGGATGAGAACAGAAATCGCGTGGCTGCAGCGGGAGGCTCCATTAGCTAAAGTGGTACCTCAGATTAAGAATGGTTTCAGGTTAAGAACGGACCTCCGGAACAAATTAAGTTCGTAACCAGAGGTACCACTGTACTTGTGTATAAACATAACTTACGAAGTGGCTCTAAACTAAACATTAACAAACAAAATGGCTTCAATCCTATGCACACTTCAGTGTAATTCTCAGTGAACTCAGTGGGACTTCTGAGTGAACTTGCATAAGACAGAGTTGCACATCTCATAGTTCTTAGAAAAATTTCATCAAATGAAGCTAAATGTTGGGAAAGTCAAAACAGAAAAGCAATGAATTGATCTGGTACAAATGCCACACTATGCCAATCTATGGCTTAGCATGAATGCACGAGTGTGTGGACTCTCAAGACATTACAGCCACTTTGCCCCTCTCTAGTCAATCTGCTGCTGTGTTGAGTTAAAGTATGGCTTGGCTTAGTGTGTCATGTGAACCTAGGCTCATGCTTTAGTTCTCTGCACACTAACCATGAGGACAATGTATGTCCTGTGATTAACAGCTCAAGATTTGATTGGGAGAGCTAAACCATGAGTCTGGAGGATGACCAAGGCTTAGCTTAGCACAGCAGTTGAATGACCAGTGAGGAATACAGCAGCTTCAATCTCCTCTTTGAAAGTCTGCACTCTCACACATTTGTGCTAAGCAATGATCTTGCTTAGTGTGATGTACAAACAGGATAGCACATAGTTAAACTGTGGGAAATGTTATCACAAGATGTAGTGATGGCCATCAATTTGGATGGCTTTAAAAAGTATTTTGACAAATTCAGGGAGGTGAGCAATGGCTCCTAGATATGATCATGACATTACCTCCAGTATCAGAGGCAGTATGCCTTTGAATATCTTTTGTTTGGGGTCACAAGTAAGAGAGTGCTAATGTGCTCATATCCTTCTTGTAAGCTTCTCATAGGCATCTGGTTGACTTCTGGGAGAATAAAATGCTGAACGAGACAGGCCTCTAGTTTGATCTTATGTTCTTAGGTTAGAGGTGCAGTTCCAGCATGTATATCAGCTGCTTAGACTGTACTATGGACATTTCTTTTTAAAACTTACATCCTACCTACTTTCAGAGGAACTCAGTATATGTTTAACATATCACAGTACCAAAACAATATTTGACATTAAAACTATCTCCAAGATATATCTAACAGAAAATGTATTGGATTTGAATATCCATGATTCTGAACAAGTAAAAAATACCCCAGAATCACCTTCCCCTTCTATTAAAAAAAGACTAAACAGAGACCCTTCTCACAAGAACATGAATACAAGGTCGATAATAATGCACTTTCAAATGTAAGAAGGGGTGTATAAAGAGCAATAGTAAAAAAAAGAAGCAGAAGAAAAACATGTTCCCTATATGTGACCAAAAAAATGCTCTTAACAAAATAAGCTACCAACAAGTATCATGTAAGTTAGAAGGCAACTTTTAGCTAGCATTCTTAATAATTTCAGTTATGTGTTGGCACATGAAATGGAAAAGTGATCTAACAAGCAGACTTCTCTTAAAAGGTAATTTCTCTATGTGAGGGATATAATTACACAATCCAACACAACTCAAACTCAACAATTTGACAAGCGGACAATACACCATACTAATTTTAAAGCACAGTCATTCTTATCCAGAAAAGTATGACATCAAGAGGAGCACTAGTGGCAACCTAGATGTGCTATTCAATTACATTAAACAATAACTCCTGCTTGAATTGTTGATCTCCCTCTCTCCTTTGGCAATAATTTAAGAATAGAACAGTTTACTGTGCCTCCGTGATGGGACAGGGGATATTCAAAGAAAGCTTGGGCAGAAATCCAAAACACATTTCCTTGAAAGTACATCCTACAGAAATCAACGGCTTCTACTTCCAAGTAAACGTGCAGAGCTGGGTTGTTAACCTCCACCTTCCATAGCACAGATTAGATAGCTCTGTTCTGGCATTGAAAATGTGTACCAGGACTGTTGCAAAACGCCCATCTGAAAGCTTAGCGAGGGCAGGACCAAAGTGCTCCTGGGGGGCTTGGTTTTCCATCAACGCAATCCTATGCGGGCCTGCTTAGTAAAAGTAAGCTCCGCTGGATTCAATGGGATTTGCTCCCAGACCAGTGTTTAGAGAGGGTGGCAGCTCTTAGCAAACCACCACCACCACCGGGACCCTCCAGTCCGACCCCTGCGTCAGAGCACGAAGAGGCTGGTCCATCCCTGGCATCTCCTGCTCACAAACCGCAAAGGACGAGAACCACTGCGGCAACAGAAGGGGGTGAGCGGCAGGAGGGAGGCGAGAGAGGCGCAGGTACCAGCCAAGCCGGGTCAGCCCAATGCTGTCAGGCGAGGAGATGCCACGGGAGCGGGGTGGGAAGGACCTCCTGCGTGTTTCGCGACCCCTGTGAGACGACCCCCCCCCCTCCCCGGGCGGCACCAGACCGCTTTTCCCCGGGCGGCTGCTCAGGAGACGAAAACGAGTCGTGGGAACGGGGGGCGCTCGCGGGGTGGGAACGGGGGGGCTGGACCCGGCCGGGGCCTAAAGCGGGAGCCTCCGCCGCCCCCTCGCCAGGGGCAGGAGGAGGAGGAAGGGGGGCTGCCAAGGTGGCGGGGAAACTTTCCAGCCGCAGCTCCGGGTGGGGGAGGGGGGCTGAAGTCATCACGCAGCCGTCTGCGGGGGTCGCCGCCGCCGCCGCCGCCGCCACGCTCCCCACACCCACCCACAACCCCCCGGAGCCTCCTCCCGGCGCCAGCCCCGCTGGTATCTCTCGGCCGCACCCACAGCTCGCCCGGCCCCAAGCATGCCCGCTCCGGCGCCCGCCTCACCTCCTCGGAAGCCCTCGGGGGAGCCACTCTGCCTCTTCGATTCCTGACCAAGCTCTCGGAGACGCTCCAGCCGCAATGGCCTCCCTCGGTCCCTCACAGGCCGCACCAGGCCCCGAGCGTGATGACAGGCAGCCGCCGCGGCCAATCCACGCCGACATTCTTCGAGGGTCGGCCAACCAGTCTTTCGGAGGCGGGTGTTAAAGGCCACTATATAAGGTAAGGAGTGACAAGCCTTCCTCGGTGACTGGGCGGGAGGGGGGGAGGGGTGTGTGCTTTGAGGTAACGTCACCTGCCTGTGCGAAAGTGAGCGGTTCCAATATTCACATAGGGTAACACATATGGAAGGCCGTTTCCCTAGTATAATACTGTATTAGATGAAGAAGACAAACCAGCAAATGATCGCATGGCTGATGTCAGGCTTCCACATAATTATGTTTTTCCGCTGTGAGGTGAAATGACGTTAAGCATGAATGAAGCACTCGACACACAGCTAGTTGCCCCACTCCGCACAGCAGTGGAAACGTCATTTTCATATATCAAAACGCTAGGAGAACGGATTAAGTGCGACGTGTTTGCTTTTGAAATGTATTCATATGCATAAATGCCCTGGACTTTGCAATCCCAGCAAAGGGCTGGAGCCGTCGGGTAACCTGCTATTTACCACAATAGGATATTGGGAAAGTGTGGCATACAAGGGTCAGTGACAGTGACATTTGAATCTCGTGCTGGTATATCAGATATGGGGAAAGGAGTTTAAACATCGCCATCCACTGATAGAGGAATGCACACCCAACTGTGAAATTAATCTATATTGTTTCCATTACAATGAGACACCTCTATGAAAAATGGCATCTGGTAATTTTATCCTCACCAAGCATGAGATTCATCTGGCAACAAAAGAACACTAAGCAGATGTTCATCCTGTTCATTTGACACAATAGAAATCAGCAGGAAAGAGAAGGCTGCTTCTTTAAGGTACAGTTTTTTCTATATGGGGGTGGGTATGCATTTAACAATAAAGATCCAAAACATAATTATACACTATACAACTTACATCACTGGTGTAAAACTTCAAGGTTTCAAAAAGGGCAGCAGCCCATAAGAGGAACCCACATAATTTATCCTTCTGTAACTTAAGCCTTTGGGGGCAAAAGATAGCAACTCTTTAGGGTAATTCCATACTGTATGGAATGTACTGTATGGAATGTAAGATTTGTAAGTTTCTTCATATGACATTTTGTGTATTAGCTAATATTATTTGAACTCCAATTAACATTAAACCATTTGTTCATTAGCTGACTTGATCCTCTTAATTCAAAATAATCAGTAAGTATACCGCTGCTAATTTAAATGCTTACTTTTTACTATGTTTTAAAAACTCTGACCAATGTAACAATTTTGCAACCTTACGAACAAGTGTTTTTGCTAAAAGTATGAATTGTTTTTTCCCTATCCTTGCCAATAAACATCTAATGCTTCAATAAGTGTCCAACTTATTGTAATGATCATTGGAGACTGTGGAAAGAAATATTTTCTGGCAAATGACCTGTGACCAGTGTTACATGAACAATCTAACTGAGACAATTCATTGATAGACTTCCTCAAATAAATGTCTGCAAAGCAAGACCAAAAGCAAGTGTGCATATGAGGTTAACTATGAATTCACAAATTGTAGGTCAGCATCAAGCCCATGTGTGATGCTGTAATGCCCATGGGAATTTGCACTTAGCTGTGGCAACACCCTAATAATTTGTTCCTTTGCAACTGAACATATACAATTTGTGAGGAAAACAAATGTCACAGAAATCCCTCTTTTTACAAAGAGGATGAATATTATGTTGCATCACATGGTCAATAAATTTTGTTTTCAAACTCAACAAAGTTGCCAACTGACAACAGTACTTCAGTAGCTGTTTCTGCTTCTTTCTTTCTGCATTTTCTTTCAGGATATTCACACTTCCCATAGGGTCATTATTCCCCCCCGTTTGTGGTGTTTATTTTATATTATGTTAAAATTCATTTACGCTTTGTGTTAAATACTGCCTTCAACCATTTACAGTTGTTCACAACTGGACTTAACTGTCAGGGATCCTTTACCTTTACCTTTTTACTGTCCCCTGAGGCAAGGCAAGAGAGCTTCAGCTCCTGAGGTTAATTTTTTTATCTCTAGATCAGGTGTGGGGAACCTCTTGCCTATGGGCCAGTCTTGGCATGCCAGACTTCCCCATTTGGCCCACGAGGTTATTTTGGGCAAGCCACAGCCAGCCACCCTAATCCTGATGTCATACAGGTAAGAGTGGGGCTTGACCAATCATATTTTACAGCTCCTTTAAAGGTAAAGGTACCCTGACTGTTAGGTCCAGTCGTGGCCGACTCTGAGGTTGCGTGCTCATCTCGCTCTACAGGCTGAGGGAGCCGGCATTTGTCTGCAGACAGCTTCCAGGTCATGTGGCCAGCATGACTAAGCCGCTTCTGGCGAACCAGAGCAGCACACGGATACGCCATTTTCTTTCCCGCCAGAGCGGTACCTATTTATTTACTTGCACTTTGACGTGCTTTCAAACAGCTAGATGGGCAGGAGCTGGGACCAAGCAACAGGAGCTCACCCCGTCATGGAGATTCGAACCAGCAACCTTCTGATTGGCAAGCCCTAGGCTCTGTGGTTTAGACCACAGCACCACCTGTGTCCCACAGCTCCTTTAGTCCAAACATAAAGTTTATTTTGTTTACCAAATGAGAAAGCAGAACTATCAGTACAATAAAGGGTCACTAACCTATTCTGTTTTATTGAAGAGATTTTTAACCAAACTTTAGCGGGTGGGGGATAGAGGAATTTGGGTTGTCTTTCATAGCACACTTCTGGCTGCTTTACTCACATGAAAAAATCTGTTTTGTAAAACTGTTGTCAGATAATAAAACTCTGGAAAATCATCTTCAAAATGATTCCGAACATGTTAACTATATGTGAATATAAAAAAATAGGTCTGCAGATTGACCCTTAATCTCTTCTATGGGACAGCCCTTCAGGAGATAAGACAAAAATGGGTACAGCCAATGCAAAGTGCTCTTGCCAACATGTGTCTCCCGGCACAGCAATGAATCCACGGGCACCTCTAAGGATGTTTACCTGAGGAACCAGCAAAAACTGAACACTACCGACTATGAGATAAAAATAATAGTAGTGGGGGTAGAGGAAGAAACATCAGAAGAACAGGATGTTTTAATTAAAGGGAAAAAAATTCTGGAACAGGTTTTGCAGGGGAACAAAGAATGTAAGCTCACTTTATCCCAAATCCCATGGCTTTTGAGGCTGCCATTGAGCTTGAACTAGTTAAATAAATTGAAGTCACTAAGTAGCAGAGAATCTACATCTCATGTGCAGCCTCTCAAAGTTAAAGGAATTTTATCCAAAAAGGGACATTATTGTACAGACTGCTTATTCTCTTCAGTGAGCTGTAGCGTAAAAATTGCTACTTTGAAAACTGCAGTATGGGAACATATTGAGAAATTATCTTTGTGGCAAAATTTATTTCTCTAGGAAGTGAAGAAGTGATAGAACTTCAGCAACACAGTTGCTAGAAATATAGACAGTCATTTTCTTACTTTGGAAAGTTCCATGAAGCTTGAAGATACACCAGTTAAGTGCACAATATGATTACCTGTCTGCATTGTCAGTGGCACTGATACTTTGTGTCAGTTCATAGTAATCAGAAATTTTGAAACATCCCCATACTGTAGTTAGAATTTTTTTCTTCACCCTGATTTGTCCAAGACTATACTGTGAGCTTCATCCAGAGGCACCACCAGGGCTGAAATATGCAGCAGAACACAGCAGAATGAGAAAAAGGGCCCCCCAACAAAGCAAGACTAGCGTACTATATTCTGAAGTAATACACATTACCATCTAAAGAGCCCACATCCCTAACCTGCTCTCCATAAGAATAAGAATTTATTACTTATACCTTATCCACCATTAAGTCCAGGATATAAAATTAACTAATTATACCAGTGGATCCGACAGTGTCCACAATGCCAGGCCAAAAGGTTGAAGAAGAGGCATCAAATCACAGCAGAGCACAGGCTAATTAAGAACATAAGAGCAGCCACAGTGGACCACTGCCTCTGGAAGGCTTGCAATCAGGACATGAAAAAGTAATCCTCTCCTGTTGTTGACCTCCAGGAACTGCAAATTTCATACATTCATCATAACTAATATCCATTAGACTTGTCCTCTGTGAGATGTGTCTAATATACTTTTAAAGCTATGAAAACTAGTAGCTATTATCTCCTCTAGTACCAGTGAATTCCATCAATTAATTTTTCATTGTGTGAAGAAATACTTCCTTTCGTCTGCTCTAAAGCTACCAGTCAATTTCATTGGAGGACCAGCACAATATCCTCAAATAAATCACTTCTTTCCCCCTCACACCATAACCTACACCCTACCACTGAATATCAGGCCCTGTCCTCTCTACAGAGCTCCACATTCTGGGTTATGGGATTGAGTTCTCTTAAGAGTATTACAAAATTTTGAGAGAGTGATGGAATGTTGGAGACTGGCTTTTATAAATAAAGGTTGTAGAAAAGAATCAGAAAATCCAGTCAAGAACATTTTGCAGTCAATAGTCTCTTTAATTGCATAGCGTTTGGTTGTACAATAGTTAAATATAAACATACTGAGCTCACACAACAGCCAATAGCTTACTATGGTTAAACAATACTATTCAAGAACATGAAGATAATTTGGCTCAAGTAAACTGGTATTTTGTCAAAAGGAAATTTTCAGCAAAACACAACTAAATCTGAATGATGTTTAAGAAACTTTAATTCACAATAGTGCAGAAGTTGTAAAGTGTAGATAGATGAAAGGATCTGTGGAAATACAGATACAATCCCATAACAGTAAATAGGAAAGGTTAATACAATAGGAAAGAGAATTCCAGTTAAAAATACAAAGCACAAACAGTAAAAGAACTTGTACACAATTAGTAAAATCAGCCCACTACTACAGGCAACCAACATACTAAAAATAACTTAAATGCTATACATTTGTGTATATATAAATACTTTGTATTTAGAACTAAGGCAGCACTCCTATGCATATATACCAAGGAATAAATCCTACTGATTTCAGAGGGACTTACTTCTGAGTAAACATGTATGGATTCAGGCTGCATGTATAGTGTTGACTTATTCACAGTAACTCAAAAGTTATATACATATATTGCACAGTCATAGAAATAGAAAAACTGTTCATTAACCATTTGTAAACAATGCTTTTTCTTCCTTTCTTTGGCAATTTTATTATTTCAGCGATGTGGCAAGAGCACTTAGGTGCAAGGCAAGTAACAAATATTTAAAGGCACATTAAAGATCACATTAAAAAATAACAAAACATTCCCAAATACTTTCCAGTTAGCAACAGATCCATTGTACTGGTTTGTGGTTTCCACAGCCCCAAACCCCACTGAAGTAAACAGAATTATGTTTACTTTGCTTTGTAGAATCAGCATCATCAAAACAGTCTGCTAAAGTCTCACTGACAGAAATTCAATTTTGGATTATGGGTAACAAATATTCTACTGTGCAATGCTTATTCCACAGTCACAGATTTTGCCAAATTCCTCGGAAAATCCACCTGGGGAAAAGAAAAGAAAATTATCCTCAATTCAATTTATAGGAGGCTTTTTCATTTAAGAAATTCATGTGCATCACTCAGTAAAACAGACTAAAAATAATAATCACCATACTAGCTGTATTCCTCCACAAATTCTGAGAATGTATATGGAAATACAACCACAGATAGCTGCATCCTTTCCCAGCTGGCTTTGCCTGACCACTTTCCCTTGACCACTTATCCCTTCTGTATTCTCTCTACTGCCGTATTTGAACCATAACCCTGGGTCTCTGCTTCTTTCCCTACTTTCCTTCTGACCTTTCCAGCTATGGATCGTCCCTATAGATAATCTAGCAAAATTATCATCAAAATGTGAGAAAATGTATGAAAACTGAGAGAGATTACATTGAAACTGTGTAGTGTAATTGATCGTGTACACTGTCAACCTGTGATTTAAAAGCAAATATGCCCCAGTTGTAAACTCCCAAGGCACGAAAAAAAATTAAAACAAATGTTAGAGAAACAATAGAAGGTTAAAAAACAAGCCAGCAACAGCAATTAAAACAGATTATGCATTATGCATAAAATGAAAGTATTCACTGGCAATGGAGTTTTGGCACCAGACAATCCTTGGGTATGGCATCCCACGGTCAGAACAACAAAACTGACGGGACCCTTTCTTCATTTAGCATCCACCTAAACTCTGAAGGTGGAGCACCTTTGTATCCTATCAGTGACTGACATCACTGTTGTGTAGCAGCAGCAGCTCACTCAGGGGGCAGAGCCAGAATGCTTGCTTCCCAGCTGCTGAGTTGCTCACTGCCACTCATTGATAGGGGTGGGGCAAGGCAAAGGGGAGGTTGACATGTCGCACAGGCATCTGCTGCAAACCGCTCCTTATAGCTTGGATCATGGGAATGTGCATGTCAAGAAAAATGGCATGCGCTCCAAAACTATTTTTGTAATTGTGTAAACTTGTTTTCTACGCTTTTAATATTTGGAGCTTATGTTGCAGGGTAAAAGTAAATTAAATTCGATTTGCACTGAATTTCCATCTTAAGAGAGCACAACTAGGTCTTTGTTTAAATTCTATGTAATCATTCTTGTTTCAAGTCTGAAGAAACAGGGGAAGTGTCCAAGTGTGTTTGTATAAGTGCTTTAATTGGAGTGCCTAAATATAGAAGTAACTTACATCATATCCTCTGAGAACAGCCAGGTGGAATGAAAGCAGCTGTAGAGGGATAACACTCAAAACTCCTTGCAGGCAATCAACGGTCTGTGGAAGCTCAATAGTTTTGTAAGCAAATTTTGAGCTCTCTGTGTCTTCTCTAGAACACAATATAACAGGGCGGCCCTGCAAAGCAAGAAATCAAAGTTGATTCAAGGTTACATTTTCATTTCATCTACCATATTTTGCGCCCCATAGGACGCACCGGCCCATAGGACGCACCTAGTTTTTTTGGGGGGGGGGATAAAGAAAAAAAAATTATTTCCCCCCCAGGTGTGGGGCTGGAAGAACCAGGTCGGGGAACAGTGGGAAGGCGCGCTCCGCCTCCCCGCTGTCCCCCAAGCTTGTGGGGCTGGCGATGGGGAGAAGTGCGCTGAGCCTGGGACTGCAGGCACCTCTGCACAGCCATCGGGAGCCGGGCGGGACTTCGCGCCCGGCTCCCGATGGCCGCGCAGAGCTGCGCTGAGCCCGGGACTGCAGACAGCTCTGCGTGGCCATCGGAGCCGGTCTCCCGAGGGTTGCGCAGAGCTCCCTGAAGCCTGCATTCGCCCCATAGGACGCACACACATTTCCCCTTCATTTTTGGAGGGGAAAAAGTGCGTCCTATAGGGCGAAAAATACGGTATATTTTGCTGCGCATTTCAGACATTTTGCCAACATGCAGCAATTAATGTCAACTGAGCTAAATTTTAAGTTGAAAGCCATTTTGCATATCTCTGTAAACCACGGTGGTATATATTTTATAATACAACGGTATTTAAATATTTTTATAAATTAAATAAACAAATTTCATAAAAAATACTGAAGTCTTTCACAATAATTATATATACACAATAAAAACCATGTAAGAACTAACATCGCAGAACACCTGCTAACTATTACCCACTCTGTGTATTTTAATTGTTATGCCTTGAAGCTTATGCAGACAAGTTAGTATGGAAGACAAGTGCCAAACCTCTACTGGAAAAAACATTCCATAGGTTTATTGATGATGTAACATTTCCAAACCCATGGGAAATGTTACATCATCAATACTAAAATACTAAATAAATAAATAAAAGGCCTTGGGAAAATTGAAATGTGTGCAAACCAATCCAAATGTTAATCAAATCAAACCAAATGTTATGTACAACCTAAGAACATGAAATGTATTTTCCTAGTTCCAGCATAATATGCTTGCAGCAGTGTCTTCTGAGCACATGCTTCCCTAGGCTGAAAATGTCCAGAGGAGCAACAGCTGCTGAGAGACAGTTTCCACCTCATCTTATATCCAAAACTTTGTTCACTATAGTTCTAATGGCCAATTAAAGATACCTAATGTAGTGGTTATGGGATGTGAGTGGCGCTGTGGTCTAAACCACTGAGCCTCTTGGGCTTGCCAATCAGAAGGTCGGCAGCTTGAATCCCCGTGACGGGGTGAGCTCCCATTGTTCAGTCCCAGTTCCTGCCAACCCAGCAGTTTGAAAGCACGTCAAAGTCCAAGTAGGTAAATAGGTACCGCTTCGGTGGGAAGGTAAACGGCGTTTCCATGCGCTGCTCTGGTTTCGCCAGAAGCGGCTTAGTCATGCTGGCCACATGACCCGGAAAGCTGTCTGCGGACAAACGCTGCCTCCCTCGGCCTGTAAAGCGAGATGAGCGCCGCAACCCCAGAGTCGCCTGCGACTGGACTTAACTGTCAGGGATCCTTTACCTTTTTTATGTAGTGGTTATCGCTGTATCAGTTGACAGCAATTCCATAATTTGTGAATAGTGTGAAGACTGGTTGCTTTTGTCTGTCCTTAATCTCTACACCCAATCTATTTCATTAAATGATTCCAAGTTCTAGAGTTACTGAGATAAGGGGGGAAAGGAAATCTCTTTCCATGTCCTCCAAACCATACATATAGAATCATGGAGTTGGAAGGGACCCCAAGGGTCATATTGTCCAGTCCCCTGCAATGCAGGAATCTCAGCTAAAGCATCCATGACAGATAAAGTTTATTGTGAATGGGAAGGCTCCATCCCTATGGCTATTTTGGTTGCCCTTTCTGACCTCACAGTTCTACTTTCTCTTGCCTATGACTACCCTTCATAATGATAATCTTGCAGGAAATGCACAAGCGATCTAGTCCTAAAAGTGACATGCTTACTAGGCAATTTACCTGGCGAGCAGTGACCTGCTGTAGAGCATTCTGGCACTTTGTGAAACAGGGATCTTTCATAATGATCATGATAACTGGCATCTGCTTATCTATAAGAGCCAAGGGCCCATGCTTCAATTCCCCAGCCAGAATGCCTTCAGAGTGCATATATGTAATCTCCTTGATTTTCTGCAAAGCAAATGGAACAAGATCACAACCAAAGCACTGGGATAATAAAAAAGCATTTATTACGTTCAAAAATAATTAAGTGCAAGTAGGCAAAACTGACAGATGTTGGAATCCAAAAGACACTTTCATTGTGCCCAAAGTCCCACAGGCAACATTTCACAAGTTATGTGGTTCTTTGGATCCTGACCTATGTACACGTATGGTTCCCATGCCCATATGCAAAACAGGAAGATCAGAGATGCCTCAAATCTAAGATCATAAACGCCACCTTCATTCAGTTCAAAGTATGTTTGAGGTTTCCTGCACACAAGTCTTGATTTAATTAACGGAAGCTGCAAGGCAGCAATAGCTGATGTACTGAGCTCAAAATGAGAAAAAAGTGAAACATCTACACCTCTTTGTTCAGCAACACAGCTCTTAAGAGTTTTTTGAAACAAAACCCATCAGATACGCAATCCCCCGCCCCCTGAAAAGAAGACATTTTAATCGGTTGGATCCAGACTTTGCCTTCCATGGGAGGAAGGACTCTTTCTGTCCATGGAAGGCTTTATATATGCAATAACCTAATGTATGCAAAAATGTTTTACTTACAGATGTAACCATATTTAATTATGTACTTATTTAACATATTCCTAAATTGCCCATCTGCTGATCTTGGGTTGGGGTAAAATACAGGCAAGTATTCCAGGTAAAACAATATAAACAAACAACATCCAACCATGCCAAACAAAGAACAGGAAAAATGTCACAAATAAAACTGAGATTATGAATTCATACCAATGCACCTTCCAAGCAAGTGGCATAGTTGTAGCCACGACCCATAACCAAAAGTGATCGCTGTTTATATAGTTCAAGTGCCAGATCATGTATCTTCTCATCCAAGGACAGTACTTCCTTGATCATCTCTGCCAACAGGTTAAAACCAATAATTATTTACGGTATTACAGAGCCAACCATTTCAAAAGTAGTAAAACAGAAGTTGTGGCCAGGATTGCATGAATTCAGATTAATCAACTTTAATTTTATTTACTAGCAAAGCACAGTGTTTTGCTCCTTAAAAAAAAAAAAAAGATACACAGGGCCATTTTGAATAAAGATATGGAAAATTATTTTCAGTCAGTCCCTATGCTGAACACTCAGTAGCTTTTAAACACATCTGCGAATACAGAGGATGATTTAAAAATCAATTTGGGGATTGATTTGAGACATTAAACAAGAGGCTATTCCATTTTATCTCTAAACTGTTTTCTCAATTGTTATTTTTTCCCTGAAGGTTCTGAACTCAATACAGTACAAACTGGAGCTATGACAGTAAAATATGAGCACCTCAAAATATAAAGTTGGATTAAAAATGGTTAACTTAATTTTTTAAAAATAAAAGCTATGGATATTCCTTACTCACATAATAATTTGAAAAACGTTCTACATATCCCGTTTGAAATGGCCCACATATTCTTGAATTTTAGCATTCCCATATATCTATATATCTATATATCATTTGAACGGTAAAAACATGCATACCAGGTAATGACTTCAGACCGCTTATGATTTCTTGTCTTCTGTTTTGCAAGGAAATTCTGTCTTCTGACATCATCAGACCAAACATTACAAGAGAGATGAACTGGCTGGTATATGCCTGAAGATTTTTAAAAAGACATTAATTTGGCTTGCTTCATGTTTGCTACCTAAACTACCTGCCTCAGCAAAATAATTTCTTACATTACGATGGAGTGGGAAGGGCTACAGGTCAGTGGCAGATCACATGTTTTACACTGAAGATGCCAGGTTCAATTCCTGACATCTCTAAGTAGAGCTGCAAAATACTCTGCCTGAAACCCTGGAGAACCACTTCCAATCAGTGCTGACAATACTGAGATAGATGAACCCATCAGTGGTCTGACATGGCAGCATCCTACAGTGTCATAAAACATGGTGCTCTAGCACCATGCAAGGCTATTATTCCGGCAATCTATGCAGAAATGTCTAGGCCTATGATTTGGTCAAAGAAAAAAACCTACCAGTGACTACATATCAGTTACCTTTGTGCTTGCCACCCCAATCTCAGGCCCAGCATTGATATGCACACCACAGTCTGTGTCCCTGGATATTGAGCTTCCAACAGTATTTGTAATTCCAACTGTCAAAGCTCGGCGATCCTTACAGTACCGCAAAGCCATCAATGTATCAGCAGTTTCCCCTTCAATAAAAGAACATATTGACATTTATGCTTAATTCAGAATTGCAGCAGAATTATTAACCTATCATATAAAGTCAGAAGAGATTGACTTGAAAAGGTTGTATAGCTAGAAATGTATAACCCATTCATAGAAGAACCTGGTGGACTGGCATTTCCATACTGTTTCACCCCTTCTGAGCTTGTGATATTGACACAACTTGTAGTTTCTTGGTTCAGAATACGAAGCAATGTTTTAAATACAAGCTGAGCACTATGATCCCCAGGCTCTCCTCCAGCTTGCTTTTTAAGAACTTCTCCCGCCCATCCACCCAGCTGCTGGTGCACTGTTGAAAGCCAGAGGAAAATCCCTCCTACACCAGGAATCTAAGCTCTGGAGCCATAGGAAAGATAGTGCAGTGTAGTAAACTGGAATGTCATACTAGGAAGACTGAAATTAAAATCCCCACCCTGAGTGACTTTGGAACAGTCACTGTCAGTCTGCCTAACACACCCTACATCACCTTTTGAGGATAAATTTGGGCTGGGGGCAGAACAGTGTACACCAAGCTGAGCTACTTGGAGGAAAAGAGGGTTTTAAAAAAATGTATCAATAGCCATTTGGATTAATTGTCCAAATCAAATGCACCAGATCAGACGATAGAATGAGAATGTACTTTAGTCCTCCTTGACCCTTTCAGACTGGTTCATGGTACCTTTAGGTTTCATCAACAAAATTTTGCAGATCACATGCTTAAATTGCAACAAAAAGACTTATAGAACCTCAAAGGAAATGAACACATTCTCATTTCGCATAAGCCCTTGTGGACCAGAGTCCACTTCATCAGATGCATAATTATCTTAAATTGGCAGGAAGATAAATGGCAGGAAATTGTAAAAAGAGGAGTCAAACAGCAAGGAAATGAAGACACACAGACTGTGAAAATTCAATTCAATCTTAAATTATCACCGTTATTATTCACAGCAACAGTAATTGGTGATCCAAGCAATTGCTAACTGGCACCTGTAGCGAACTGAAAACCATTATCCTTATTCATGCCCAGATTTACTATATTAAAACGAAGCTTCATTATTAGGTCTAATTTAGCTATTTCATACTTATGTTGTGCCCATCTTGACAGAAGAGCCTTGAAGTTTACACGTCAACCTTTGTTCCTCTGTCTTGAAAACACTCGTACCAATTTACATGTTCTCCCTTTGACCTCAACCTGAGTGTTGCCTGACAGAAAATGTGCATCCTTTAGGACAACTTTGTTCTAATTAGGTTGATGAGATACTTAAAATGTAAACTTAAATAAAAAGAATGGAGTAATTGGGAGTGACTAATGTTTGCTTATACTGTATCTTCTATTTCCTGGAATATTATCATTGTGTAAGCCCCATTGTCCATTGTTAGCAGCAACAAAAAGAAAAACACCACAGCAAAAATAGCACAGGGACAAAAAGAGGCAAACCTGAAGTTAGTGCCAAATGAAAACTCACTGGACTGAGAAAGCCTAATACATTTTGATAGTGTTTTTCTTCCTCAGAAGCAGTATTCCTCTCTGGTGGGAAACCTGCGACCCTCCAGATGTTGTGGGACTACTATTCTCACCAGCCCCAGCCAGTATGGCCAATGGGGCAACCCAATCAGATGGGCAGGGTACAAATAAATTTATTATTATTATTATTATTATTATTATTATTATTATTTAGCAACAATGGGAGGGCTACACATTCCCCACCTCTGCTCTATGCTCTCCTGCTACACCACAAAAGAAGCATTTAAGATTCCTCTCTCTATTTGGCACCAGTTCTTTTGCCTCTCACTGTTAAGAGATAACTTGAGGTATAGTGTCACTCTGCTGCCAAGTAGTTCTTTAGTTAATAAAGGAGGGTTCTGGCCTAACTTATCTACACTGTTATCTAATTGCCTCACCAGATACACTCTGCTTATTACATCCTTTACAAACTCCGAAAAGCCTGCTTTTTCCTTTGCAGTACATGATCAACAGAGAAGAAATCTTACAGCCTTGACATAGGAATGCTATTTCCCTTTTAACACATAAAGCAAATTAGAGTAGTCATAGAATGTTATTTTATATTTCTACTGTGATATGCTTGTAGCAGTTGACATACAAAGCTCAGCTAGTAAAAAGCATTCAAAAATGTAGCCAGGAATCTATCACCTAGGTATGGAGAAAGGGACTGGGACATAGACTCAGGATGAAATCAGGTATGCCTGATCTCACTTGAGAGTGTAAAAAACCTATTCCAGACTGGCTCTGAAGCTGTCACCAGCTCATGATAGATCTGAAAACCAAATAAAAAGCTTTGCCAAGATTAACATACAGCATAGATTAAAGCTCACCGGACTGACTGATGAAAAAGCACACATCGTCTCTAAAGACAGGGGTATTCCGATCCAGAAAATCACTGGCAAGTTCCACCATCACAGGTAACTCAGTTAGTTCCTCCAAAACTTGACGGGTCTGTAACCAACATAAAGATAGTAGAGCATTTCTTTTGCAGAAATAAACTATATTTGCCGAGATCACAAGTGAGGAGAGTGCTGTTGTGTTTACATCCCACTTGTGGTAAATGCTGACCACTGTAAGAAAAGGATGCTGGATTAGATGAGCTTTTGATCCAATCCAGCAACTCTTCTTATTTTTGTAGGGTATGTTAGATAATGGATGGTTATTTTTTATTTTATTTTATTTATGCATTTATTTATTTATTTATATTTATTTATTTATTTAAAGATATGGTGAGCATCTTTGGTGGCATGCTTCTGTCAGCAATTAAAGGCATTCTTTCTTACCAAGGCATCTACTGAACACTCTCTCTTTTTCTGCCATGTTAACCTGTCTATTATTTTTTAAAGTAGCAAGCAGGCAGTGGGGTAGAGCAGCAGAATGGGGGAGGGGGATAACTTCTTGCTCTTCCCTCCCAGAACCATCCCACCTCCCTGTGGGCTGAGGCAGGAGGGTCTACTCCAGTGCTGGATTTAAGGTCGTGTGGGCGGTTTCCCACAAGCCGAGGGAGCACAAAATAACAACAACAACAACATTTATCCAGGTAGCTACCGAGAAGATCCATTAAAAAAGCAACTGTACCAAAAGGAATAATTGTGAAAATAAGAAATAATTTGGGGGGGGGGGGGGAGAGGCGCCAAATTTTGTCCTCGCTCAGGGTGCCATATTATCAAAGCCCATCCCTGTCTAATCTATGAGGTCCATGTCAGTGCACTTCAGGCACTGTTTGAAGCTCACCAGGTCCCCAGGTCCCTTCAGCCTCTTTTCAGTCAGCTTCTCAGCCAGGACATCAGTTAAGCCTAGCCCGCAGCCCTACACCTCTCTCACACTGCACACCGCCAAGCATTTTCTCCCTGCTTGTCTTAGCTAGGATTCCACCCACCACTCTATCCGCTGTGTCTTCTTCCTGAGTAATGAGGAGTTCTGAGGCCTCAAGGCTGTCCCTCATCCCAGCTGTTTCTGGTATGCCTTATCAAGGCACTTAGCAAGGAGGGGAAGCGGTCTATGTTTGCCCACAGGCTCTTTACCCAGCCACCCTCTACCAGCAAGTCTTGTTGACTGGGGGCTGTATTCTATCTCTAACCAGGCAGGAAACACAGGGTACAGCAAGGCCACCCCTAAGTGTCTTTCACAGCTTCTGCCCTGGTATGCAGCAGCAACATGGGGAACACGAGGTCAGGTGAGCGCTGCACCCAACCTCACCAAACACAACTGGGTTTATTATGGTATATTTATGGAGGTCCAATGTATTTTTATTGAGCACCACTTTGTGAAAACTGATCAATAAACCTTTTATAAATAAAAGCAAAATAAGAATAGAAAAGTAAAATCCCTGTAGCCATACGTTTCCATTATCTTTCTTACATGTTCAAGAGTATACTGAACTTACAGCCACTGCAGCATGAAAACTGGTTCCGCAACCAATGATTATTAATCGTCTGCATCTTCTGATTTCTTTCAAATGGTCCTTCAAGCCACCTAAGAGAACTGTAGTTTCCATGAAACAGAAACAAGGCGATATCTTTAGTTCAGAGTAGGTTGCTTAAAAAAAAAAAAGAGTAGTGGCAATGTTGAGTGGAATTAAAAATTCCCCCATGTTACCTGTGTTGCTCTCAAAGTTCACCCTTCCTCTCATGGTATTGAAAACAGACTCCGGTTGTTCAAATATTTCCTTTTGCATGAAAGCACTGAAGTTCCCTGTTTTTATAAAACATGACTAGTTAAGTTTCAGACTGCCTTTCTTATTACTGTTCAAATGAGACTTGAATTTGCAGCAAGAGTAACCAAGCACAGAACAGCAATTTCAACAAAAGTCAAAACTGTTGCTAGCAAAAGATTGGGCAAAGAATGCAGAAGGGGTTATGGGAATTCACTTCGTTATAAATATTAAATTCTCCTAAACAATAAGTAAGCTTAATTAAAGATGAAGTTGTTCTGGTTTGGTGGCTAAAGGGCATTAGGGTGAGGCAGAGGGCTATGGATCAACTGCCTCCACGAACAAGACACCAGTGGAAATTGAATTTTCTGCCTATGTTTATTTACTGTTCAGTGCTCAGATGCTTTACATGTTTCGAACAACATCATACTAATATTCATTGTTTTTATTAACTGTTACACTTGATGCCTCAAATGCCTCAGCAGGACCAGTTTACAGCTCTGGGGAAACACCAGCTTCTAGAAATGATACTGAAGTATCATTATTGTCATTATTTTAAAACTGTCTTTCTTTTTTCCTCCCTGCCCATCTCTAGCACTGTTCCTATAGCTAAGGTTTGACTAGAAAGGCACCTGGTTTCTAATGGGTAAATGTTTCCTTCATATGCCCTTGGACCAGCAAGATTGTTCAGCTGCCCTTACCTTTCATGATTTGCTGCAGTTCCATCTGCAAAGTCTGTATGATCCGAGATGGGTCATCGCTAGCGCAACGTTCTAGCCGATGAATAGAAAGCTTCCCTTCAGCCACTGCTGCAATGTCATCGTCTTCTAGAAAGATTACTCTGTTGGTGTGTTCAATTATAGCGCTACAAACAAGAATGCAAAGTCAGCTAAGTTACAGAATCTCCATTTAAATTTGTTCTATTTGCATGTGCAAAGTCTAAGAGTAAAAAGGAGCTTAGATTATGCACTCCCCACATCTTGGTCACAACTCAAAGATGGGAAAGTTGCAACACCAAATGAGCATTTGGTAGCCAAGTTCTAGAAAGGCTCTCACATTCAAAATGTCAGCTCCAGCCAGCATGGCCAATGCTAGAGATGACGGGAGGTGTATTCAAGAAGCAATGTCTGAAGGGTTACAGGTTAGCCATGCCTGGATTAGAAGCTGCAGCCAGCAGCAGCCTGTCCCACTGATTTACATTTCTCCATTGAATTTCAAGGGTAGGGTAAATAACTAAACTGATCCTGCTAACATAGATCACACATATTTTTCAGTTACCTTGCATCTGAAGCAAAGAAAAATTCAACCGCTTTATCTCCAACAGCATGAAGGCAGGTAGAACTATCTAGTCTTTTCATTCGTGTTTTGCATCGATTCTTTACATTTTCAATGTTGCCTGCCAATTAAAAAACACACACACACACAACTGTGAAGATTGATTCATTATATAGATCAAGTTGAAATACAGAATTACATGATTTTAAAACAGGTGTAGCAAGGTTCTTCCTCCCTCTTCCCCACAATCTGCCCCCTAAACATGGCCTGGGTTTCCACTCAATGCTTCAGAATAGATTTGGGGATGCTAATCCAAATATTTCACTGCCCTATATGTCTACCAGTGGGGTTTCTAGTAACATGAGCATTTCTCTGTGTGTTTAATGAACTCACTTCCTCAACAATTCTGTAACAAAAGCAAGACCTGTATGGTTATAATGCTTTAATAACTTACATGTTCTGTATAGGACAGGGATTTGTTCAGTGGAAAGCTTAGATTCACTTCGAACTCCAATAAGTAGTGGACTCCCCCTCCTGTCAAATAATGAAACAACAGGTAAATTAGTTATATAACTTTTATTAAGGATAAAGTGAATGTTTCAAACAAAAAATATCTACTAGAAACCTTTCCTGTGTGCTTGTCTATTAATATGGACCCCACCAAATGCAAAAAACCCTTCTACAAACTATCAAGTATAAAAAACCACAGAGCTTCACATATATCCTCAGCTTCTATTACATAGTAATGGACACTAAATACTTTTACTAACCTGGTAGCAATAGCTTCCCCTGGGTAGTGGATACTTTTGAAAACCAGTGCAAAAGCTCCTTCCTGGGAGGGGGGAAATTAAACATTAGTGGGGGAGGATGACATGGATGATAGTTACACACAGAGTAAGATCCTGTCTTATTATCTCTAATGACCCTTTGAGGAAAAAATGAATCTTTTGTCATTCGGCATCAAGGAATTGTCAGAAACAAAAGATTATCACAAAATGAGGAGGTAAAAAATGCACAAGTCAGCAATGCTAAACACACGTGTGGGACTAATCCCCATTAAATTTAGTCAGGTTAGAGTAAATAGAGAGGAGGAGGAAGAGGAAGAAGAAGAGGAGGAGGAGGAGTTTGGATTTGATATCCTGCTTTATCACTACCCGAAGGAGTCTCAAAGCGGCTAACATTCTCCTTTCCCTTCCTCCCCAACAACAAACACTCTGTGGGGTGAGTGGGGCTGAGAGACTTCAGAGAAGTGTGACTAGCCCAAGGTCACCCAGCAGCTGCATGTGGAGGAGCGGAGACGCGAACCTGGTTCCCCAGATTACGAATCTACCGCTCTTAACCACTACACCACACTGGCTCTCACACTGGAAGGAATGAACTGTCCCAAACAATGATGAAAGAAAATGTACCTTTACTCTACACATTCAGCTTTGGGATCTACGGTCCAAGGGCTATTAAACTAATAAGGAAGTTTAGAAATCTTTTAACTGGTGCAATAACTTTTCATCTGAGAACTACAGAGGAGGAAGACAAGAGATGGTAAATGGCAAGACTGTGCTCTGGTTATTGCTGTTTGATATTTCTGAAGGAAAAGAAAATCATTGTGCTCAGAAATACTACAGTTTCCTCTATTTCTTCTGGGTTTGCACCTCACTCTTAACCAGCAGGCACAGGGCAGGTATGTAACAAGATGGTATTTTTATTTAAAACGAAAGCAAAATAAAACATGGAATTGAAAGAATTCTTTAAAGTTTTCCCAACAGAACAAAACTGAGTAGTTATTTCCACATTTTAACTTCACACATGAAAAGTAGTTTCATATTGTCTTAAATATTATTTATTATAGGAAATAAAGAGAGAAAATTTCCCACTCACCAGCTGGTGAATGACTCTCTCAACCAAGACAGAAAAACTTATGTCTTCAGACTCCCGGTTGTCATACACATATTTGATCAGCTTTGGAATGGTTTCAGTATCTGTTTCAGATTCAAACTCGTAACCTTTGGTTTCCTGGAATGGGGGGGGGGGGTTTAAGAAAATGTTTAGATCTCTGTGTTACCATCAGGATTTTAAGACTACATACAACATAATCAAGTGTCATCTACGGTTTCAATCACAATTACCATCATTCCCATCACCTACCAAAATTCACATAGAGAAACTTCATTTAGACTGCAATCCTATAAACACTTGCCTGATCATAGGCCCCACTAAACTAGGTACAAATGGTTTCATTAAGCCAAGGTTTGGCTTAGTGCATCATGAGAACCAGGCCATAGAGCAAAAGCTAACCAGGCCACAGAGCTGAAATTGGCACACACACATTTTGGGACATCCAGTTGTTTTCAGCTTACCAAAAACTTCCTTAGGTCTTTGTAATTTGTAATGATCCCATTATGGATAACGACAAATTCTGAAAGAAATAGGAAAACACACAAAAAAGAGATGAACCAATCAATAACAGCTTAATTCAATCAAAGATTTAAAGTTGGAACCTTTTCTAAATAGCATTTTAAATCGGCAAAGTGCTTTACGTTATTTTCCTCTTTCAGTGACTGTGTTGGGCTGCTGTCACTAGATTTTTGGTAATGAAAACACAGTATGTTAAGGGGTTTTGTAGGAATTCCAATCTGATTTGTGAATGGAATCCTGGCATTCTAGCCTCAGCTGCTTCAGATTCCCTAATTTCATGAATCCTTGGAGTTGCACCTTTGCAAAACCACAACATTCCTTTGTGTAAGAAGAAAAAATATGTGACGTAATCACCAACCTTATCTAATATGCACAAACAATTCATTTCAGTCTACTGGTTTCCAAAGTTGTTTCTGGGAATTTCTACTCTGGTGCAACTACAGATTTTTTTAGAAGGTACCTACCGTTACTTTTATCTGATCGTTGTGGGTGACTGTTCACTGCATTTGGTGCTCCATGGGTTGCCCAGCGAGTGTGAGCAATACCAAAATGTGTCTCGAAGTCTGCCTTTAAGTCTAGACCATCTTGTTCTGTATACAAAATCAAACACATACACACACAAATCAATCCCAACCACTTTTAATTCAAATTATAGTCACAAAAATATGTAACTAACATAGTCTTAACTTTCTATTTAATTATAAAAGAGTGACAATTTGTAAATTCTAAACTGTGTGGAAAGTATTTGTTTCTATACTTTCAATAAACCACATGAAACTGGGCTGTCCATATTATATTGGCTGCATTTATTTCATCAGTACCAACAGAAGAGAGTTCTTTTTTAAAATGAATTAATTTTCTTGAAATTTGCACACAAAAATACAAAGATTAATATCAGCTACCTTTTCGTCAAGCCTAAAAAGCAAATCTAAATAAAAATACCCAACAGAACTAGAGGGGGGGGGGGAGATGAAGGGAGGAAAAAGAGGGAAAGAAAAAGAAAATAAAAAAGATAAGTTCCAGTTGTTAATATGTCAGCTATATAGGGAGAATTATTCAGCATAGCCACTCCAAGATAACACCCAGAAAATCCACCTTCTATAAACCAACATTATTATCTTCAATCCTTAAACCCTGATATCATTAAGTTCTCTTTCTTCTTCATGCATAAAATCTGTAAGAAGTTTCCAATCTTTAGTAAATGCGGGCAATATTTTTTCCCAGATTAAAAATGTCGATTTCACCATCTCAGCTAAATCCAGTAATTTTAACAACCATTCCTCCACTGTAGCTAATGATGAATTTTTCAAAGAGGGCCAGATTTGATGCATGAGGGCCGACCAGAGTTGTTGTTGAGCTTTTTTTTTAGGATTGATTGAAGTTACTGAGCTTTTCTTAGGATTTTACCCCAGGACATATGCAGTGGTACCTCGGGTTACAAACACCTCAGATTACAAACACTTTGGGTTACAGACTCCACTAACCCGGAAGTAGTACCTCCTCAGGTTAAGAACTTTACCTCAGGATGAGAACAGAAATCGCACACTGGCGGCAGCGGGAGGCCCCATTAGCTAAAGTAGTATCTCGGGTTAAGATCGGTTTCAGGTTAAAAACGGACCTCCAGAACGAATTAAGTTCATAACCCGAGATACCACTGTACTGCCACGGGGGCTGGATTAAATCGACCGGCAGGCCAGATTAGGCCCCCGAAATGGACTTCGGACATGCCTGCTAAACAAACCACCACAGTCCACAAAGAAGAGCAATTGATATGCTAGCTTAGAGGCAGGGAACTCCAGCCTGAGCCCTTGTGCTGGTTGTTAGTGGGGTTTGTGAGTTGAATCCCACCCTTTCTACTCACTTTGCAACTCCTCATCGAGAGCCTTCACTTTTCCTCTTTTCTTGACCAATTTAATGTACCTTTCCTTATCTTCATTATCATTCCCATCAATTGCAACACCTGAAATACAGAACACAACTTATCGTACAGTCTTAGTTAACACATACAATTGCTTACAAAGTCAGATGAATGTTTAGGCAACTGGTGTTGAGGTAAAACATTTGTATTGCTCATCGTACCTTAGACAAGCCCCAAATGACTTAAAAGCAGCAAAATTTCATGAGGGCACTGGGTGGAGGAATACCTCTACCTACTAAAATAAAATAAGCAGCCCAATGTAAGGATGTCTGGATTGTTCTGCCAAGCTCTAATTATCATTGATGGCTATATCTGCCTCTCATTGCCATTCAACTCCCACCTTAAAATCTTCTCCTTTATGTACTTGCCAGCTAAGATGTCATTTTATGCATCTGATGAACTAGAGTCCACAAAAGCTTATGCCATAATAAATTTATTAGCATTTAAAGTGCCACAAGACTCTTTTGTTTTTCTTACAGTACGAGACCAACTTGGCCACTGCTGTGGAAATTTTGCACAACAGGATTGTTCACATACCTGCAGAGTCATATCCCCTGTATTCTAGTCTCTGTAGCCCTTTTATGAGAGTTTCAAATATCTCCTTCCTGGTCCGAGGCACCCTGTAGTTCAGATATGCAAATATTCCTGTTGGGTATTGAAAAGAAGAATGATAAGCTGGTACTTTAATATGTTTACACAACATACTCAGAAGCACATATAAAGTCTTATAAACTCAAAGTGCTACATTTTACAACAAATCCTACAAGGCTTAATCCTGTCACTATAAAGGTTTGGGAGTTTGTCTTGTTACTCAGATGAAGTTTGTTACGTAGTTAAGCAACCACCTTTAGAATGAGGCAACCCAATCCAATAATTCATAAAGTGTTGCACAATTTTAGTCAGTATCAAAGATTTAATTTATTTGAGTGAGATTCCCAGGTTAGGACACCAATTGACAGGTTGCTTTATGACTGGCACACTTGTCAACTAACTGATCAAATTACTGTCAACTGACCAATAAATTAACCTACTATTTGATCATGGTCAAATATTTCATGCTGTCAAGAACACTAACTGAGGTGGAAACTTACTGCATATTACAGTGTATTGTCATTTGTTACCATGGCCAGGGAACAGTTTCATGCTTAACAGTTAAACTAATTTGTTTTTGTAATTAGCATCATATTAAACAGATTGATGCTTAACAGACAATCCCAGTCCTCAAATAAGCCATGCTGGAGAGGGTTTGGATGAGGTGCCCACCTACTCAAACAGTGGGTAGGTAGAAGAAACCGCCAACAGCACCCTACTGCCAATAGCCAGCAACATTTTGGGGGCAGATGGGGGACAAAGCTGGATACTTTTTTGCTGCTCTTTGCTACTCCGGATTGGTAGGTGCTGTAACTAAAAGCCAATTTCCCTTCCCTACAGCATTCCCTTAAGCCACAGCTTTGTACCTTTTTTCTTGGCCAAATAAAATTAATGCTTTACAAACAGTTGGCAATTATTTGACAATATCTGACCAGTCAGTTGACGAAATAATTTCAACTGGTCTGAATTCCCAGCCCTAATTTATTCAAACATCCCTTCAGAATGTGAGATGTATTAGTTACGCTGATCTTTTCCCACTTTTCTTTTCCATTTTTATTCTTCATCCCTGGTATGCAATCTTTCCAATGTTGGTACTCCTTTGGAGATATCCCCCCCCCTTTTTGGTACTGTACATAAAATGAAATTATAAATAAACAAATGAGTATAAATGAGAAACTGTGTATCATTTAGTATCCACATCTGAAGCTACACAGGTCATGTCAAATATGTATTATCTGACACCAAGAAGGATTTGTACTTTTGGAGCAAAAGTTAGTCAGCAATTTCCCACCTATGAAAAGAAGATGTGCAAAGCGGATATTTTTACAACAGACCTGAAAAGGAAAACTTTTTAGAATATAACTGGGATTTCACATAACAGCCCCCAGCCCAGTGTATTGAAGACTTGTGTTTTTGTTTGGTTTTCTGTTAAAACATATCGGTTATAACTCTTGCCTGCAAATAGTAACATTAAAAAGTTGCCCCGAGGCAGCAAGAAAGTCTGTTAAATTTATGGCTATTAACATTTTTTCCATGTGCTCAGCTCAAATTCTCTGCTACTTTTCCAGAGAAGTGTTTTAAACATTTCTGCATATCCTCATTTTTTAAAAAAGAAATGACCCTTTTGCTGCTTTCTGAACCACTGCTTTACAACATGTATTTTTCAAGACCTGTCAGATTTCCTGCATTAAGGCATCATGTCTTTATGTGTATTATCACTTCAGGGAAGGCCTCTTTTGAGGGATCTGTCCACAATGCAGCCAGTGTCCTGTGTTTGGTAAAGGTTCCTTGTTTATACAGAACTCTAGCACTGCTACTATTCATGCATACCAGGAGACTCAGAAGCCACTAGAGACTTCACTGAAAATGATAGCAGAGCCTGGGCTGCCAAGGAATATATTATAGATTCTTTGGGTCATGGGAAAGAAATTTTCCTTTCAAGCACACACATTCTATTGTGCCTTCTATTAACTTATTAACTGCTCACTTTCACACACAAGGAGGCCAAAAATTCCCAGCACAGAGTCAATACCATTAAATGTCAATGGGTTTGCATGCTCTTAACTCCATGCTAGACTGTAGCCAAACCCTCTACTGCTTGTTAAACTCATTCCCCTTCTCACATACTTCCTTCCACAAACAGATTGTCCTCTCTCTTTTGATTAGGTTTATGTGCTGCTCAGTTGGACACTGTGAGGGCATTAGGAGCTGTTTAGAAATAGCCTATATTTTGGAGCAAGTCAGTATGAATTTGGTAGTGATCAGGCAGGAACCTGAAATGAATTATTCGTGGGATTGAGTGTAGGTATGTTTGAACACTTTTAAGGATTGTATGAAATGTATGATTGTATGCTTGTATATTTGTAATACAAATTTTAAATTTAATGAATTATTTTTTTTAAAAAAAAGGCAGGAACCTGAACTTCAGTAGCTGATACAGAGTTTTTAGAGAGGCAAAAAATAAGTACAGTGGTACCTCGGGTTACATACGCTTCAGGTTACAGACTCCGCTAACCCAGAAATAATACCTCGGGTTAAGAACTTTGCTTCAGGATGAGAACAGAAATCTTGCTCCGGCAGCGCGGCAGCAGCAGGAGGCCCCATTAGCTAAAGTGGTGCTTCAGGTTAAGAACAGTTTCAGGTTAAGTACGGACCTCCGGAACGAATTAAGTACTTAACCCGAGGTACCACTGTATTTGCCTTTTAAAAAATAAGTATTGCTACAATGTGTCACAAACATTACATAATATGAACCAGACCTCTTCCTTTCCTGAAACTGAAGAATCTGTTGTTGTTCCATCATAATTATTTTTAAAATAAAACAAAACGTAAGTTCGTTTTTGGCCTGAGCTTCTAGCACAAATTGCAAATACAGTTTTAAGTTTCATTTATTGCTAATGCCATTACCTTTTATGAGTGGCAGAATTAGCAAAGGGGGGGAGCTTGAAACTGAGTGATTATTTTTTCAAGTATACGTTGGTGATAGCAAAAACAGTGATGTGTCTTGCAGCAACTTGGAGACAAACAAAACGTGGCACAAGCTTATGTGGACAGAGCTATAGAAAACAACCACAGACTGAACCATGTTTTGAGTTTTACTGAGTTTTATTGAGTTGTACAATAAACCTGTTATTGTTAACTAGACCATTTCCCTTTTGACCTCATTATCCTCACTTATTTTCTTCTTAGACCCTACTTCCCAGCCAAAGCTCCTAAAAGCACAGCTTCATGTTACAGCCTTCAGCATGCTGTTGTCTTTATCATGCAGGAGATAACAGATGACATTAAGTACTCCTACTTACAGCTGACTTAATCATTTGGTTTGATTGAAAAAAAACTGAAAAGAATCGGGTTGCTTTTAAAGGATCGCACAGAAGGAATTCTGTACAGGAAAAGACTCAAGTTACAAAGGCGGGTGAGGGAAAGAGCCTTCATGCTTTGTGCTGGCACTTAAAAAACTGAAGTACAAGCAAAATAAAATAAAATAAAAATTCCTTCCAGTAGCACCTTTGAGACCACCTAAGTTAGTTACTGGTATGAGCTTTCATGTGCATGCACACTTCTTCAAGCACAGAGTCAGCTAGAAGTTGCACAAGCTCATCTTTGTTTAAAACGGCTCCCTTTATCTCTCATCAAGGCTTTGAAATTCTTGCTTCCTCTTTGAGGAATGCAACTGGTGGGTAAAGAAAGGGTCATTGAGAGTTTTCCAGTGGGGAAATTCCTCAAGAAACGTCAGTACTTGTAAGTTTACCAGGATCAAGATAGGGGTGTCTCATAGTTTGAGACTAATGAGTCAACACTCCACTCCTTCAGCTTTTAAATATGTACTGCCTTAGAGCATTATAGACCTACCACTTATCTTCTACACTGGGAACGGTATTCTGCAGCAGTAATTCTATTTGATTAGGCTCCCACTCTAGCTACTTTGTATCTCTGTGGTTCACAGAAAATAGTCCATCTTCAAGTGTACTGATGTCTTCCTGCCATTCTATAATCTCAGAACTGCAGTTTTGTATTAGTAAAGGTAAAGGGACCCCTGACCATTAGGTCCAGTCGTGGCCGACCCTGGGGTTGCAGCGCTCATCTCGCTTTATTGGCCGAGGGAGCCGGTGTACAGCTTCCGGGTCATGTGGCCAGCATGACTAAGCCACTTCTGGCAAACCAGAGCAGCGCACGGAAACGCTGTTTACCTTCCCGCCAGAGCAGTACCTATTTATCTACTTGCACTTTGATGTGCTTTCGAACTGCTAGGTTGGCAGCAGCAGGGACTGAGCAACAGGAGCTCACCCCGTTGCGGGGATTCAAACCGCCGACCTTCTGATCGGCAAGTCCTAGGCTTTGTGGTTTAACCCACAGTGCCACCCGCGTCCCTTCCAGTTTTGTATTATCATGGAGTTAATTTGACAAACTGATTAGTCTCCAATACTTCAGTTGCAGCTGTGCACCATTTCCAGGCATGTTACTGAACCCTAAACTTTAATCCAGTTAAATAGCTTTTTAAAAGTCGTTACTCACATTCTCTTGACAGTCATTAGTATTACTGCTACAGAGAACCCTCATGTTCAGAGGCAGTACCTTCAGAACAGAGATGAGAAACCCATAGCGCTCCAGATGATATTGAAGCCCACTCCCATGTTTCCTAATTACTGGTCCTGCTAGCAAAAGTTGGAGTCCCACACCTGGACATTCGTAGGTTTCTCATATCTGCTTGGATTTCAGATGCTGGCGGGCAAGCCAAAGGGGTAGGCTGCTGTCTTCAACTCCCATTTGAAAACTTCACAGAAACGTCTTCCAAGATCAGGCTTCAACAACCTGGTGCCCTCCACATGTTTTGGACTACTATCCTTATCAGCCCCAGCCAGCATGGCAAAAGGTTGGCTAAAGTAAGCCTTGAAAGAACCACCTGTAAAAACGCTGGCTTAGGAAATCTGCAGGTAAGTCTTTAAAAAGGGATCCACAGTCAGATTTTTTTCTCATTTCCCCTTTATTTCATGGAGCTCATGTTTAAGTCTTCCATAAGAGATTGTCACAAAATTCCACCATGTCCAATCTGGCTTGGTACTAAAAGAGCTTCTGTGAATGGTTACAATGGCTAAAATGTTTTGATTTGAAAGACAGTTAAATTGATATTTTAATCTACTCCTAGATGATACCTGATGGGTGCTTATTTTCTCTGTTTAAAATTCTATTTTACCTTTCTGATTATTATTTTTGGGGGGGGAGGGGTTATTGGGTTGTCCTTGTTTTTGTTTTTATTATGTATTTTGTGTTTTTTATATTGTGATTTTATCCCGTGAACTGCCCTGAGACCTGTGGGTATAGGGCAGTATATGAATTCAATAAATAATAATAATAAATAATATACAATGGAAGAAGCAACATCGCCAAAAGCAAGCAAGCTACAGCTGTGTTCTCAGGACTGAACAAGGTTGTCAACCTCTGTTAAAAGTTTTTAAAATATATGGAATTTTAATGTATTATGTTTTGAATTTTTCTTTTGAAAAATAATTATGCTTTTAAAACTTCTTATATAACCGTGCTTGTTTCGCCAAGAGTATTTTAAAGGAGTTTCAGCTACGAGCAGGAATCTTTCACTCCCCACTTCCAGTGACATTTTTGGAACAGTGTTCTTATTTACATATTCATTTTGCATCACCAAAATTGCCTGGTTGCTATGGCAGCAGTGAAGGGTGTTAGAAAGGCTGAGTGCACTGAAATCACATACTTGTTGTTACTTCACACTGAGTCAGCGATACCACTCCTTAGTTAAAACTTAGTTGAACAGTGCAATATCCCTGTTTCCTGCTCTACAATCACAGATGTGTTGCTTTTAGTATTTAGTATTATTTCAATTTCTGGTTACAAAATCTTGAATTGTTAACCACAGGTAATATGGGTCATTCCTGATAAGATCTTCTTTAGCGCAGAAGGGTCACTTAATGAAATTCAGGTGGAACAGAATCTTCTTAAATTGATAAAATAAGGCACTTTTTGTCCACTTTTCAAAGAGAACACATTGCTTTGACTGCGACGGTAGGTGATTTCCTGTTCTGAATGTACAAATCTGAAGCAGGCCATTGGAATTAATAATGTCCAATCCAATTCTCAGACATAGGCTCGGGCATTTATTCCATACCTATTGATGTATTCCATTCCTTTTTACTTGACTTAACATATCTTCAGCATCCTTAGATTTTGTTTCTTTTAAGGGTAATTATCCTAAAGCAATTCTCATTTGCTCAGATGTTTAAGGAATTGCAGGCACAGATTTGGAGATCTGCTCATATATAGCCTTTCTGCATATGGCTAGGCCCTTTTATCAGGATTATGCTGCTATCACACCAACAGTTTAGCCATTTTCAGATGTTCAAAAGTGTATTCAATGAATGCGCATGATGGGGGGGCATAATGGTAGCAGGCTCCTCCTCCTCCCTCCCAGGCTAAATGAATACAAGAGACCATATGTGCAGAGGGCTCTGGTCTTGTAAACAGGGACCGTGTGCCACCACCGATGCACATACAATGAACATTCTTTTTAAAAACATTTGACTAAGGAAGGCTATTGTCTGAAAGGTGCAATTCCATGTTTCCTAGCACTGGTTGAACAGTGATGCACAAAAGTGACTTGTGCCCAAGCTGTACCGAGTCAGATGACCCATTTACCATGAATACAGGGCAATCCAGGAAGGGAAAGTTCCTGGCCATGTGATTTCATGAGCCTTTAAATGGCAATCCTTTGGTCTTTGCTTTGTGGCGCCCAGATCTCCCCACGTCTTTACTTACTTATTACAGGGGGGCATGAACTGAACATTTCAAATGTTGCTGTCTGCCAGTGTCCCATTGAAGCAAAGCCCTTAAAATACATTTTAACCATGTAGGAGAGGTCAGCATCTTCAACCAGAAAACCTCTTTTTATGACTTGTTCAGATTTTCTTCCAAGTAGGAAGGAGACGCTAACCGTTACTAATGCAAGGGAAACTATTGCTCAAAAACATTTGCACGAAAGGACATTAATGTCAATTAAAAATACATTTTGCAAGTCTTTCTGGAATTTCAGTTACTGTACCTGGAGCATTTAAAGGACCAAGATTGGGGGGAGGGGGGGAGAGAGAAAGTTCCTCTTGTCCCCCTTTGCTGAGAGAGCTAAGTTTAACAGCTCGGCTTTGCTCTCATAAAGAGCATGGGAGCGTTAAACTCCTCCATAAGCAAACAAACAAAACCTCCGGAGGAGGGAAGCCAGGGCAGAGCATACTGCTACTACGGTCGCCTTGCAGCTCAATGGCTACCCGGAGGAAGCAGAGGGCACAGCAATAAAAGCATCCGGATGGCAAGGGCGGGGGGGGGGGGGACTTGACTGGGAAAGGAAGCGCTAAGCATCTCTTTCTGGGGGAAGGCGAGGTCAGGTTTTCAGTTCATTCCCCTTTCTGATTCCCTAGAAAATAATACGGCTCTGCTTCCACAAAATCTACACAAGTCCCCCTCCCAGCAAAAATGGAAGGGCCCCTTTGTATGGTTAGAACAGCAGCAAGGCATGCCAAGTCTCCCTTTGCAAAGTCCCCCCCCCCCACCTCTCCGAGTGGATCTGCCCGCAGCCCTTTTCCATGATGCCTGGGCTCCCTCGCGCTCCGCATCTAGAAGCGCAACAAAGCAGCCTCCGGGACTCCCTCACTCACCGCACATGGCCGATGCTCGCTTGCCCGCCCGCGCTCGCGCAAGAAACCCTCCTTTCCTCTCGCCGTCTCCCGTCGGGTACCAGCAAAGCACGCCGCGTCGCTCCTCCGCCGGCCCCTTTTATAACGTGCCTTGGGCCAGCCCCCTCGGCGGGTTCATTGGCTGAACGCGCAAGAAGGGAGTTCAGCGCCGTGTGGGGGGCGGGGGGGGTCCCCGCTTCTGGCCGTCGCCCTCTCCTGTGGGGCCGAGCGCAGACGGGGCGAGAGGCGCAGGCGCGGACCCGCCTGGCTTGCAGCCGAGCTGGTGGCAGCCTCAGGGCACCGTCCACCGGCGTGGCGACTCCGCAGTGAGCCGAAGGCGCCCGGTAGCGATGGAGGGAGGCGGGCGTGCCTCTTACTCGCTGCTAGTGGGTTTCATAGACAACGCAGGTCTCTTCCGGGGTGTCTTCGTCTCACAACAACCACCCCGTAAGATACGTGAGGCTGAGAGAGAAGCATAGGAACATAGCTGTCAACTTTCCCCTTTTCTTGCGAGGAATCCTATTCGGAATAAGGGGATTTCCCTTAAAAAAACGGAAAACGTTGACAACTATGCATAGGAAGCTGAGCTCAGGCCTCATCGGTGCTCTTTATCACAGTCAGTCTTCTTGGGCCCATTTTGTTCTCTGGGTAGAACCCCAAGCTTTACGAAGCAAGGCCGAGTGCAAAAGACAAAGGATTAAGGAGCAGGGTTGATGTTCTGAGCACATTCTGTGCCTAGGGGTTTTGTTTGCAGTGCCAGAATGAACAGGGGACATAGTCCTTTCACACAACAGGCCACACCTGATGTGATTTCTTCATTTCAGCTGCCTAATTTAGGCATGAAAAAGTTGTTTGGTTGCTGCTGCTGTTAAACACTTGGGTTTCACCCAGAGATTTTACATCCTGATCAGCATTCTGCCTCCCCTGATTAGCCATGGTTCTGGATTTCAGTGACAGATTCAGTGACAGAACTGGATTTCCCAGTTCTGTCTGGAGAAGCCAAGAACTGATATTGAGGCTCCCTGCATGCAATATGGTCCATCATTTGTAGAGAGTAATATAGAAGGCGGGACGCGGGTGGCGCTGTGGGTTAAACCTCAGCGCCTAGACTTGCCGATCGCATGGTCGGCGGTTCGTACAGGCAGGGGTACCTTTAACTTTTTTTAAACTTTCCAGGTTTTAAATCTGGTGGTGGGGGTGGATGTAGCCAGAACTTAAAAATGGAAAGCAAAAATGGTCAACAAAAGGTTTAAAGACTCTCTCAAGGCAAATATTTAAAAAAGTGATTGCCAATGCCAAAGAAGAAGAAAAAACCAGAATATCGGTGTCAGGCCTCTCTTCTGACTTATCCATGTTTGGTCTGCTGTCACAACAAACCATTTGCATGTTTGTACACAGAGTTTGTTTAGATTGCAGGCAGTATTCTTAGGTTGGTGGGGTGGGAATGCTCAGCCCACTCCCCCTGATCCCCCCATACCCATTGGTCTGAAGAAAAAAATATAGGCATTCGAAATTGAGGCAGAAGTATATCCATTGCATTCTGATTCATTTGTTGTTCAGGGCACTAAATGTGTATTCAGACCAATTCCGTTCAAATTATCTTATCTTTACCCTGATTTGTCCAAGGTCATTCTGTGGGCTTCATCCAGGTACAAGTCAGGGCAGGACTATGGGGCAAAAGCCCAGGGCCCCACTCAGCCAAATGAGTAGGGGAGCCCAAAATGCAGCTTGCCACATTTTAAACTGCATAGTTCCCATCAGGTGGGATTCAGGGCATAAAACCACAAAGCTCAAAGTACCACCAACTTCATCACACTAGCCATCGGTATGAATATAGATTTACTTGCTCATGGGTAATGATATAACTTACAGATAATTATATAATGTGCAAATAATTATATAACCAACAAGGAATTCAGTACTGCAACATAACAGTGGTGGCTGCTACCCTGGATTGCTTTTAAATAAGGTTAGACACAAATATTTAGCAGGTTCACTGATTGCTGTGAGCCAAGCCAAGCCAAATGGAGCATCCATGAAGAGAGGCAGTGTACTTACGATTTCTGGATTCTTGGGGTAAACAACAATTAGTGGCTATTAGATCATTTCCTGAGGTATGTGGCTCCCTGCCTGGACCACTGTTAAAGATTAAGTCAGGGCTAGGCAACCTAAGGCCCGGGGGCCAGATTTCCTTCTCAATCTGGCCCGCGGATGGTCCAGGAATCAGCTTGTTTTTACATGAGTAGAATGTGTGCTTTTATTTAAAATGCATCTCTGGGTTATTTGTGGGGCATAGGAATTTGTTCATTTCCCACCCCAAAATGTAGTCCGGCCCCCCACATGGTCTGAGGGGCAGTGTACTGGCCCACAGCTGAAAAAGGTTGCTGACCCCTGGATTAAGTGCTGGACTAAATGAAGCTAATTGGACTCAGGTTATGTTCTTATCTAGTTCTCTCTCAGTTGCTCTTATCATTTATTGTGTTGGAGCTAATCAGGCAATCATCAGTGCCAGTGTTTTTCATAACAGGCTTCAGCCTTAATCTATGAGGTAATAATAAAGAAACTGACTGTGCTTCATCTTAACCAACTCCCATGCACCTGGCACTGAAGGATTACAGTGTAATCTCCCGTGTCACAATGTATAACCTGACATTCCCACTCCTGGCCTGAATACACATCAGTATGGCACTTATTAATTACCCAAATATGGAATTGCACATCTTTGATTTCTTAAGACACATGGGCCTTCCTCATCTCACCCCTCCAGCTGCCTGCCTCCTACTTTGAAGAAATCATAATGGCTTAAAATACAAAACCATGCAAATTATTTTAAGAGCTTTCCCTACAAAACATTAATTGCATGTAGTTAAAGGCTTAATTAAAGTCTTTGGTAGCTATATTGGTCTGATAGAATAAAAATAGATCAAATGAGGCATAATGTGTTAACCAACTGATGCTGGAAATGTGAGCTCTTTTTAAAAAATTTTACTTGAAAGCCAGATTCTTTTTTAACCTTTTTTTATCTAATAAAAGCTATTGCTTCCTGGATATATCTGCTTTATTTTCATATTATTGTGATCGTTGTTGTTCATATCTTTTTCACTTCACTGTCTATCTGAATACAGTATCTAATTCCTTTTCGCGATCTCAGGGCTCGTCCACATTTGAGCATTACTTAGCTGTTAATCCACATTTCCCCCATTTGAATTAGACTGGAATAGTCCACACCCGCACATATTTGAATATGTAATTGAGGAGCAACTTTTGTCTTTCTCATTAATTCTTTTTTGTTCTCTTTTGTGTTTGTCCTTGCCTTCTAATCTCTTGATTCCGTTATGCCATTTAAGTACCAACAGGGTATGTGCACAGAGAAACCTTGGGTTTTCTTTTAACTCTCTCACACACACCAAAAGTGTGCAAAAACACAGAGTTGAGCAATTGTAAATTTGCTTGTATGATTTTCTGGTTTTGTGCAGATCTGAGGGATCAAAAAAATATAAAGGACTAAACTCCTGGTGCCCATGTATTGAGGTAGCAGTAGATGTGAGAAGGTCCATTGCAGAAAGTGACATTTTATCCACCCACCCCAAAGCACCGAAATAAATTGCCTGAGACCCTGAGTGGAACCTATTTTCACCCATTTTATCAGATAAATCCTCATCAGGTAAATCCAAATTTACAGAGCAAAGCATTGAGACTGGTCTTGTTTGAAGGCAACATAATCTGGATTGCTCAAACACACAGTAAACCCCTGTGTGGGCAGGCTCTCAGTGGAAAAGATTAAAAGATTCAGTGCTGGCCAATGAGTTCTGGAATCCCTCTTCTTTGCTTGCCATCGTATTTGACTTGCCTCAAGTCCATATCTTAACTTGTACTTACAGTACCTGCTGCCACTAAACTTATTTGTGCTTTTGCCTTGTACAGAGAAATCTTTAGAATTGTTTGTACTATGCCAGAAAAGCTGGAGAAAACAAAATGTTTACAGTTAATAGTACCTTTGCCACTGACTTCACCAGTATGCAGATTGCCTTATTGAGGCTTCAGTCCTCTGGGTAATAATAATAATAATAATAATAATAAATTATTTATACCCCACCCATCTGGCTGGGTTTCCCCAGCCACTTATTGGGAGTAAGTGCCACTTGACACAGTGGAGCTGTTTCCTCAGAAATGAGTAAGCATGCATGGAATGATTCTCCCAGAAATACTTGTGCAAAACTATCCCAACTAGCCGCTGTATGAGGAAACAGAAGCACCAGAGCTTTCGCTCAGATGTTTGCTCACTTGGTGTTTTGCTTTTATTTAGATCAACTAAACAAACAGCTTCTCTTCAGCATAATTTTGTAATTTCATAAATATGTAAAAGAAAAGAAAACAACTCCTTGCAGAAACTTCATCAGATACAAGAGCTCCGGGTGCTGCACAGGCTTTATGCAGAATGTATCAAATTAGTGCTAATTACACGGAGGTAGGATTTTAACCTAGCCTATCACCCAGCGTGGAGAAAGGGACAAAACTGGAGAGTTCAGCCACCAGGGGCTTCCAAAAGCCCAGGGAGAAGCAAAGCCAGGAGACAGATGTGCTTCAACTCTGGTTTTCATTTATCTATTTAGAGATTTATGTACCCGCCTAGCATTTTTTACAAAAATCCCTAAGTAGTTTACAAAATATATATACTTAAGCTACATCCAATAAAGTATTATAAATAGAAGTAATAATCAGAATGTGATAAACATATTGTAAGAAATTCATAATTTTAAACAGTAAGTCAGCAACTGAACAGGATAACACTCTCAGCCATCCAAATAGCCCAGGGTAAACATCTCAGCTTTTAGGAAACATTTGAAATATCCAACAAATGGCACTTCCTAAATCTCTTCTGAAAGAATATTTAGAGGGTTGGTGATACAACTGAAAAGATCCATTTCCGAGAGGCTTCCAGGTAGCAATCTGCTGGCTGCTCTATGGTCCACATGGTCTTCTCTGTTGATCATAAAGGTTTCATTGGCCTATAGTGGGGGAAGCAGTCTTCTAGGTCTGCTGCTCCTGAATTGTTTAGGGCTTTATCTATCAATCATAAAATCTTGAACTTGGTTTGGTAGCAGTTAGGCAACAGGCGCAAATCCTTAACCACTGTTGTAATATATGCATGGCTAGATGTATCACTCAATGCACCATCCACAACATTCTGCACTAGGTGCAGCTTCCAAACCAAGCACCAGGGCAGCCCTACATACATTGGATCATAGTAACCAATGCATGGATCAGTGTGGACAGACTATCCTTGCCCATGAGTTACCAGAGCTGCCATCCCAACCAAAGTTGGTAGTACACATTTCATGCCAGAGAGATTATCTAGGAGAATACTGTGCTCAACTGGATCAAAAGTTGCTGAGAGATTCAGCAAGTTTAACAAAGTTACATTCCTCATCTTTCATCCATTAGGATGATCAAGGCCAAATCTGTCCCAATACCAGGCCTAAACCTAGATTGAAATGAGCCCATATAATCAGTTCCCTCTGAGAATGCTTGCAGCTAAATTACCACCACTTCAAACACCATTCCACCAGCACTTAAAACTCTCTATCCTGCTGTCAGAAAATATCCTGTGAATGTCTCCTCCACTAACCACAGACCTGATAATCTGATCTTTTTAGCCAGTCCCTCTGCTGAAGATTACACCAAATGTTATTGAGAATCATATGCTCATGTATAAACACCCTTATTATAATTGTTCAGTTTTGTAATTCTTCCATTACTACTGTCCATTACACTCACGTTGTACATGTAAATAGCTTTTTGAAAACAAGCATAATAAACCAATTCTATGCTTTACCGAATACATACTGTCTTTGCCCAATACATACTTTCATTTCATGAAATTATTTAGCATCTGGAATGCATGGATTCGTAGATCCATAAATCTAAGAGCCATCTGTTCCATGTTTTAAACGACGTATATTTCTGTGACAGGGCAAGCAAATAGTTGTTGTGCTTTAGATAATTAGCACTACTTGTATAATGAAGTAAGAGACCTGTGGCTCGTCACTGACAGAACCCAATGTTATCTACTCCTTAAAGAAACTTTGATCCCTTATCTCTGAAAGCCTTCTAAATAGAATGAGGATGGGAATGAAGGTTTGTTTACCAATGAATGTTGATAGAAAGCTCAAATTCCTTTACTTGGGAAAGAAATGCAACAACTGCTTCTCCTTAGTAAACCATTATTTTATCATGCCAATTTATAGTTGTACTAGTAATGTAGTAAGAAGGCAGCAGATGAAAGGAAGCTATTTGGAAGAGAGCTTGAGGGCACCAGTGGCCAACTGTTCACCCTTCTTCTCACCTGACACTTTTGAGCATTTACCTGTATTTCCCTACAGAATACACAAGGGGTTATGTAAATGTAATAGCCAAGTGTACATCCTTCACTATGTTTTCATATGGTAAAGCATTTCTCTAGGGGGAAAGAGAGCTGAGCATCTTAGGTGGCTGGCTGCCACCCAGGGATCTGATGTGGGAGCAGTAGACTGTGGCTATGTGTTGAAGTGTTTAGGTTAAAGACCATGGGCAAAACTTATATTCAATGCAGAAAAGAGTAGGAGCATATTGTTGATGAAAGCAGGCCTCATCCCCACCCTCCAAAAGTACACATGTGAATTCCCACTTCTTTTTTGCACATGATAGCACTTTTGTATGATATGAGCAAAAGGGACAAAACAGGATATGAGCAAAAGGGACAAAACAAACAGGAATGGGCGTCAACTCTTGAAGCCTCAATTTACGCTAAATATCAGGAAAATTCCTAGAAAAAGTTAGGTAATGGCACAAACTGCCAACAGTGACTTTTTATCACTAACGCTATTCAAGACTATGCTTGACACCCTTCTATCATGGATTATATAGTTGTTTATTTTATGAGACATGGGGTGGATCAAGAACAAGCCTTTTCCAGCTCAAACCATGTTGCTAATTAGCTAGCTAACAACAATTGAGTAAAATACTGATGGAATAACTATTGACCTCATATTCCTAAATATTCAGTCTGCATAAAGCTTTTCTTTTTTACATAGTCAAGACAGATAATTAAATGTTTTCCTTCCTTTACTAACAATGCAGCCAAACATCAGTCTGCTTCAGAAGTTACAGATGTTGCATAGATATTCCTTGGTGTTTTTGTGGGATTCCTGCCACTGATATTGGTCAATATACACAAGGGAATGGGAAAGGCAGATGAGAGAAGAGGGTGGAGATGGTGGGGGAAATGAGGAAATATCTGCTCCAAATTTTGCCCTTCCAAAATGTCAAACATGTGTTTGTTTATCCTGTGCTTTCTTTGTTTTAGGCATTTTTAAACCTGTCCCTATTAGCTTTCCATTCTTCTTTCTGAAATCAATGAAACTGTTTTTTATACATGCATTTTTCAAAAATTGTTGTTAAAGAAATTTTGTGATCATCTCCGCATCATAGGCTACTTCTTATGGGGAATTTTCCTTGTGTCCCTATTCCTGTATGTGTGTGGGTGTATGTATTGCCATGTACTGTTATGAGCTTGTGGGTGCTAGACACTTCTATACTCCTGGAACCAGTAAGTGTTAGAATTTAATCAATGGCTTCTAATTATGGGAAATAGCCAGACCGCTATAATCCCCAGAGCCAGCAAAGTTGTTAGAATCTAATTAAGGTTTGGGGTGCTAAACTGTGTGATAGACCTCTCTAATCCTCAGATCAATAAGTGTTAAAAGCCAATAAAGGCAGGCTAGTTTCCTGATGAGGTAATCGCCTGGGGTGATGGGCCATTAAGAGAACAGAGGATCAAATGGACCTGGTGTGACATGGCAAATGAGTAGGGCCTCTCCCTCAAGAGATAAAGCTAGAGCTTAGAGAGTTAGAAGCACTGTGAGCTAGAAGCTTAGAATAGGGAGTATGAGTAATATGACGAAGAAAGCAAGCAGTGAGTAGGAAATTAAAGAGCAGCATCTGAGAGGAGTGGTTGGTATCTGTCTGAATCCAAGGTTACTGCTATGGGAGAAGCAAGATGCTTATGGGGTGTTGATGCTGTGAACCCTACTAGCGCAGGCTCAGGTTGTATATATGTGTAAATAAACCATAGATCATAAAGACACCACAGTCTCCACTGGGCCCCGTTCCCAAAAGGAAACAGGAATCCTGGGTGAAGCACGCCTGGAACCCCTGGAATCTTGCACTGTTTGAAGATTAAAATATAAAGCTATTGTCATGTGGCAACCAATAGACGACCAAGTCCACTGCAGGGTGACAAACAGCAGGCAGATGAGACAGGAAGCAGTGCTGGTGGCAGGCAGCCCAAGGAAACTGTTTAATGGAGGGGGGTAGAGGTTCTTGACTTAGCAGTTAGCTAGCCACTCTGTGAAGAACACTCCCCGCTGTTACATGTGGTTGCAGCGAGGCTTAACAGTGGGGGAGGCACTTCATACAGCAGTTTAGCAAGCTGCTCTGTGAAGTGCCTTTCCTTCAAAAGGAGTTGGGAGTCGGGGTGAGCTGTGAGTGGGGACTCGGGGTGGGTTGGGGGGGAGAGGGGTGAACTGTGAGGAGAGGGGAGGGGTGAGGGGTCAAGGGATAGACGAGAGGGTGGGTGAGGTAAAAGGAGGGGGATTGGTCAGGTGTCAGGGAGGAAGGACTGGCAAAGTGGTTGGTTAGTAGGCAGGGTTGGCAAGCGGTCCAAGCAGGAATAGCAGTGCCTAGCAAAGGTTTCCTCAACCTCGGCCCTCCAGATGTTTTGAGACTACAATTCCCAGCATCCCTGACCACTGGTCCTCCTAGCTAGGGATCATGGGAGTTGTAGGCCAAAAACATCTGGAGGGCCGAGGTACAGGAAGTCTGACCTAGCATAAGCATACACACATACCTACCTCGCATAATTTATATGATGCCCATATATATAAACCATACTTCTGTTTCCCAAATTGCAGAAGCAGGAACCCAGTCCTCCAGCCACCGCTCGCAGGTATTCAGATTGGAGAAGCTATTATTGGTGCATGTGTGTGTACACTTCAGATGCCAAGACAAAGGACACATGAGTTTTGTGTTGGACTATCAGAATTGGAGTACAAAATGTACTGTAAGAAGCAGCTCCAAAATAATGGGAATAATTCAGCCAGAGCTGAGCACATTTAAAAGGGACTCAATTTCAGTGGAGTACATTTAACGCATGCCTGTTTCTCCCATTGAACTCATGGGCTGCAAAAGCGATTAGCTCTGACTCAGTTGTGCCGATTGTTGGAAGCAGACTTTCTGTACTTAAATACACATCACACTTTACTGTGCATCAATGACAATCTTTTAATGATCAAACAGTCGATTCAGTGGCCCACTCAGTGGTGGCCGGTGCCCACTGGGACTGGTAGGGCAGAAGGCAGGGCTCCTAACATTGGGCAGAGCCAATGAGAGGCAGAACCAACAAATTCTAGTTTTGTCCCACTCCCCATCCTTGCTGAATTCTAGGAGGCCAAGGGAGCTAGGAATGCTAAGAAGGAAGAAGCTGACAGTCAAGCGTCACCCTTTGATCTGCCTGTAAATTAAGAAGGCAGGTAATTGGCCGCAGACTGAGGATTTCCCGAGGTTGCTGGGGCAGTGCCTCCTTTCCCTTAATGGACCAGCCTCCACTGAATCTACTGACTGGTTTGATAAACATTTACAGTCCCAAAACTATTTGTATAATCCTTACATGGGCGTCACCAATGTTGATCTGAACCCATTTTATGACCAGGACCTTTTCACTGAATGCTTTATACAGTCAGGTCTATATTTCAGCTGCAGCTCTGTATATACTTAATAAGTTTAAACTTCACTGAATTGCTATGCTGAGGCTTTAAAGGAAAACTAGTAGATTATCACTGAATTTAATACCTCAGCAGCTGTTGAAGAACTGCCACTGTCACCAGATACTACAGAGTTCAGAGGTTTATCAGTTTTGGAAACCCAGACCTAGAAACTTGAATCCAGGCTTTATACTGCTGAAAATCTCAGCCATCAAAACACAATATTATTGTTGTTAATATTAATGCATTTACACACCCCTTTCCCACCATTCCTGTTGCTCTCACAGTGGCTTAATTAAGTACAATTGAAAAATCAACAACTCAATTAAAATTACACAACACCCATATCATTTATAATAAAATAGCAAACAGAGCAGGAACATACCCTCCCATTTCACCACCTGAGGGGAAATGTGAAAGTGCCTCCCTGTGCCAATGAAGCTATGCATACCGGGGTTGCAATGTGGTGGTCTTCCAGGCTCTGGCGAGATCTTGCAAATCTGCAAAACCCTGTGAGAGTTTCATGAGATCTCACGGGCTCTCATGATATTTCACAGGGCTCTCGCAAGGTCTCACCAGATTTTGGAAGCCCCTGCTGCTTTTCCTCACTAGTGTGGCAGTTGTGGCGGTGGAGCCCATGATGGCACCCTTTGGATTCCACCGCCTGAGGCAGCTGCCTCAGTCCGCCTCATGGATGGGCCAGCCCTGAACCAGAGACTGTGGTCTAGTTTACATGTACAGTAGTACCTCGGGTTATAGACGCTTCAGGTTACAGACGCTTCAGGTTACAGACTCCGCTAACCCAGAAATATTACCTCGGGTTAAGAACTTTGATTCAGGATGAGAACAGAAATTGTGCAGCAGTGGCACAGTGGCAGCAGTAGGCCCCATTAGCTAAAGTGGTGCTTCAGGTTAAGAACAGCTTCAGGTTAAGAACGGACCTCCAGAACGAATTAAGTTCTTAACCCTAGGTACCACTGTAATGTTATCTCAGAACAAACCGGGATCAGAAACGATGGTTTAAAGTTGGTTTCAGATTCTGGTTTGTTCTGTACCAAGGTTTCCTGACAGAACAGGAAACTATTGTTAATGAACCCTGGAGGTCTTCAGCTGTGGCATGCTGAGAAGAGAGGAGGGAAGGGGTGGCTTAGACATTTGCCTAGCTTGTGCCTGTCTTGGGTTAATAAGCCAAATAGGCTGCATCCGATTGAATCATTAAACAATACATCAGAAGCCACTTTCCCTCCTGTGAACATTCCACCCCAGTGCTATTCCAAGGGAGCAGAGAAACAAAACTAAGGGGTCTAGGTGACCGGAACAAGAGAGATTGTGATTAGGCAGTAGACTGCAACCTGGCTGCTCTAAAGAAATGTGTGTTGCCAGCTCTTGGTTTGACTTCTTTTAATCTGATTAGAGATGGGCCTTCATGCAGAGGTGCAGGAAGAAGGGAATCAGAAGGACTTCATTCCTCAGTCAACATTTAGCAGTTAGAGAATGTCCTTTGGATTTCTGAAAATCTACAGCACCTCACAAATCTAGTCTCCCTACCCATAATCTTATTGAAATTGCTCCTTTGTGGTTTTTGATCTTGGCAAATGGTTCTGGTATTGAAGTAATTGTTCGTTTTACCTTCATTCACATAGGAAGAGAAGGATATATCTAATATTGAAAGTTGTGCCTGTTCGTATGAACATGACCTTAATTTAAAGCTAACTTTGGTAGACAGACATGACAACTGATTGTTTAATCCTGCCTATTCACTATTTAAAGACAATGTATGCACATGTCTCTCTTCCTCTCTCTGAAAGACTCTTTTTACTGCATCTGCTACTGTGAAGATGAAGTCTGAAACTAATATGGTATGAATAGCTTTTTGACTATTTTTTTAAAAAGTGTAATTCCTCCCAAAGCAACTTCCAAGCCGGATGTGAATAAAGTAGCCATAAACCAGATGGAGCATGCTGACTCACAAAAACACTAGTTTATCTCAGCATCAGATGAAAATATTAACTATTAAGGACCTTATATGGTTTTCCTTGTGTGGCCATCCTGATCATGGCACAGTTCTGCATTAATTCCACACACCCACACACCGTGTCCCTTGGTAACGGATTTGGTTTTGTGCAACTCTAGGGACACTCCAGGGAGCCATTTTTCAATCCAGATTTTGCTTCAGCAGAATCCAAATGCAGCCTAGGGATACCAAGAGAACACGCACACCAGAAATTGCTTCTCCCACACTGCACCTTAATTAGATTCTTTAGACTGGTAAATTTGGACGTGTCACAATTTATATACAATGAACAAATAATGTGCTGTTAAAGAACAAATGTAAACAGCTATTTCAGACCAACTTCATGAGAAATAGGACCTTGCTGCTGGTTTGATATGGTTGTTGTTTTTTTAATACTAGTTTATGGCAAATGCATTTTCCCCTCAGAGGCAGCACTCAACCATAACAGCCAGCAAGCATTTGAATGCTGTATCAATTATCCTAGCATCCTTGACGTTGAGGTCTAGCATATTTTAAGAACTCTTTGCCAAAATGAATAAAAACCTTCAGCACGCCAAAGGTCTTCTGCTCTTTCCAAAGACTCTGTCCTTTCTCCTTGCTTTCCTGTCTGCTTGGAACTGCCACCCAGATCACTTGCACAATGTTGCCTCTCTCTTCAAATCCATCCAGAAAACTTACCTTGAAGCCTTTGGCACAAACTCTCATTTCCCATGTCGAAGCCTAAGTATGGCTAATTGCATTAATCACACATTCTTCCCCTGTTCTCTGTTGTGTCCAATTCCCTCATCATGGGGATGGAGCTCTAGAGTTTTTGAGAAACCTGAAGGTGATAAGCAATAATTAAGTTTACAACTAGACAGAAAGTTAAACTTCCAATGTCTGGCATTCATTTTTCTCTCTCCCACTGTGGCATTTGGTCAGAGAAACACTGCAAGTTGTTGCAGTGATTCTGACACCTGCATAACCTACATTGGTGGGATGTTTTCAAAACGAACATGTGGACTTTTGACAAGAACTCTACCATAACAGCCTTCAGTCTCTGAAAAACAGTCGGATCTTCCTATCCTTAGAAAAAAATTCTATCATTTGTCCCGTCTAATGGCTAAACAAGGGGATGCGAGTGGCCCTGTGGTCTAAACCACTGAGTCTTGGGCTTGCCGATCAGTAGGTTGGCGATTCGAATCGCCGCGACGGGGTGAGCTCCCGTTGCTCGATCCCTGCTCCTGCCCACCTAGCAGTTTGAAAGCACGTCAAAGTGCAAGTAGATAAATAGGTACCACTCTGGCAGGAAGGTAAACGGCATTTCTGTGCGCTGCTCTGGTTTCGCCAGAAGCAGTTTAGTCATGCTGGCCACATGACCTGGAAAAACTGTGTGGGCTCCCTCAGCCAGTAAAGCAGGATGAGTGCCGCAACCCCAGAGTCGTTCGTGACTGGACTTAACTGTCAGGGGCCCTTTACCTTTACCTTTTAATGGCTAAACTGGCCATGCAACCACACTTTGTAAAGTACCACTGGACCACCCAGATTTATCTATTTTCCCCGAAACCCAACTTCCTTTCCACCCCCATATATATATGATGTTTTGCTCTACATGTAAAGCTGAATGCATGCAAATTGCAGGCCAGCTGTAGTACTCACACTCTTTTGGTCTGGTTTACCCGGAATCCACATGGCCAACCAGTTGGAATTCTGCCTGGGTCAGAGGAATGTGCCACAGCGTAGGCACCGGCAGATATTCCTGTCGACCTCCCCGCGTCTCCACTCTGCTGATAAGCAGGCGAGGTCCGGCGATTCTTCTCAGATGTATGAGAGGAACACACCGTTCTTCCTCTCTCCCCTTTGGTGTCCCCAGGGAGGGGAAAGAAGCAGACAGAAAACTATTTACATCATTTATTTCTGCCTCTTACATCAGTACAGAGAATCATGTCTGCACTCAACAACAGCAAGAAGAAACTCCTCCCAAGTACATCCAGTACGGGTCATATGACACACACACACACTGAGCTAACATCCGGTGCTCAGTACAGAATGGACTGCCCCTTTGTTCCCATGGCAACAGTCACAAACATCCCGTCTGGCTTTCCAGCCACAAGCAGCTGGCTGAGCTGCTAGAGCCTTTGCTTGCTGCAGCATTGGTGCTTTATGGTAACATACTCCCCCTAAAGTATCAATGTGTGCCGCGAGCAAAGCGTCATCCAGAGAAGAAAACAAACAGTTGTTATATTTATAACATTCCCCTGTTGTTTCAGTTCCACCCTTGGAACTACCCGCCACTGGTTTAACCAATGTACCTCTCTGGTTGTGTGACTTCGCATTAGCTCGGTTAACAACTCTCTGTTGTGCCTTTGTCTCTGACTCAGACACATCTTCAATCTGTCCTTGGTCGTTTACAATAGCAACATATGCAAGGTTAGCAAACTCCTTTGAATACCTCTTGGGTGGTACACCCTTCGTTGCTCTCTCAGACCTGCGTATGAGGTTCTGATCCTCTGTGCTCACTGGTTCAACCTTTGGACTCTCTGGAGAACCAGTACTAAGCTTAATCAATGGTTCATCCTCCTCTTCTGAGGGTCTAGTCATTATGTGAGATTTCCTCTCAATGACTGTGACAACTGAGCTGTCTGAGCTATCGCTGTCATCATCAGTACTACTGAACTCAATAAGATCAAACTCATCATCATCATTATCATCAGAATTGCCACCTGTGGGAAATGTTTGTACTATCCGCTCTTGCTTTGGAGCACTCTCTAGGAACTTTGTGAGAATCACTTGACCAGATTCAGACAAAATTACTCTGTAGAGACCCTTTTCATAACCCACAAAAATGCCTCTGGCATTCTTTACTCCACCTGGAGCTTCTGTTCTCACATGAGACCCGAAAACCTTGAAATAGGCAACAGAAGGTTTTCTCTTGAACAGCTTCTCAAAAGGAGAACATCCCAACTCTGTTGAGACTTTTCTCAACCACACATGAAGATAGGACGCTAGCGATTCGGCCCAATATACATGTGGCAAATGTGAACTCAGCAATTGCGCATTCATCCCCTTTTGCAATTCTTTGTTCACCCTCACACAGACTCCTCTGTTCCACGCTTCTTGCGAAACTGCCACTTTGTGGTCTATCCCTTTTCCATCCAGGAACTCCTGAAACTTCTGTAACAGAAAAACTTCTTTGTCATCTGTGAAAAGACAATCAATGTTAGCATCATGCATACTTTTAACCTTGTCACAAAACTCCTGAAACTTTTCTAAAGTTTCTTGCGGTTTCTCCATCATATAAACCCAAGAATAATTAGTGAAACAATCCACACACAAAAGGTAATACTTTGCACTGCCTCTAGATGGTTCTAGAGGACCAATCACATCAGCATACACCCGCTGAAATGCTCTGTCGACCTTCTTCGTCACCTTCCTGGTGCTCACACTGGTCATACCTGCAAGAGAGATTTCGTTAGAATCAGAAGAATTACATTTCATGTAATCACTTTGATCAAAAGTCAACAAATACAGTCCATCTTTCTCTTTGGCAGTAAGAAACAGTTCTCCATCTTGGTAGATCTTGCAGCTTTTAGCATCATAGGACAGTTTCAGTCCTTTCTTTGCAATCTGCGACACGCTCAGCAGATTATATCTCAGTTCTGGAACCAGGTAAACATCACTTATAGTCAAGTTCAGACTCTCAAGATACACAGTCCCAATTCCAGTCGCTTCCAACTCTTGACCGTTGGCCTGTTTCACAGTGAAGCTTTGCTTCTTCAACGTCGAAAACAGTCCTCTGTGCGGGCACAAATGTTTTGTACAGCCCGTGTCGATTATGAACGAGTTCCCAACATCTGGCGTGGTTCCTTTCGCCATCATAGCCTTTGCAGGTTTCACCTGGCACTTGGTGCGGCTTTTGCCTGACGCCTGAGGCTTCGTAGAGCTGCTCTTTGCTCCTCTTGACTGGCGCGGCTTCTTACAGTTTCGCTGTAGATGCCCAGTCTGTCCACAATTGTAGCATCGGACAGCACTCAATGCTACACCATGCTCTCCAGTAGCATCAGCAGTGGGGGAATTAGAACTCTGTTCTTCCCTCCCCCTGTCCTTTTCTTCCAGTGCAGCAAGTCTGTCGTGTTCATTCAGGACCACAGCACAAACTCTCTCCGCGGTCAGCTGCGCGGCCGGTAGGGAACCAAGCTGACTGGCAACAACCTTGTAGGTGCGGCTAAGGCTGTTTATCATCATGAAGCAAAACACTTCCTCCTGAAGACGGAAATTGCGTTCCACCATCTGTTGACGCAGAAACTTCATTTCTGTCAGGTGCGCTTGAACATCTCCATCAGGCGCAAGTCTCAGATTGGTCAATTTCTCAAAATACAGCAACGCTGAAGAACCAGCATCTCTCTGATGCGTTGTACGCAGCGTGTCCCATACCTCTTTCGCATTTTCTAAATGCTGAACATGCACCAACTGATCATCTGAGACACACAGAATTATAGCAGTCCTGGCCCTTACATTCTGTGACTCCCAACCTCTGGTTGGTGCTGCAGGGATGGGGTTTTCAATTACATCAAAAAGCCTCTGATTCTGCAGCAGGGCCTTCATCTTTACAGACCAAGATGAATAATTGTCATTGGTTAAGGGAGGTGGGCAAGGCAAACCTCCCCCTTTCTTGGCATCCATCTTGAAGCCAAGCCTCCAGCTCACAATGTCAAACAAACTGTAAAATCCAACAGTTGTTTTTTCCTTTCTCACGCAGCAAACTGCAGATTGTTTACGCTCTTTGCACCTGGCAGCTAAACTCAGGCTGCTATTGAAAAGTCCCTTCCAAGAGCTCGTAAACCTTGTAGCCAAAACATTCTCTGGTTTTGTTTCGCTTTCCCAGGCTTACACGCAGAGTCCAGCCCCTTTGCCAGTAACTTTCCAGGACCGTTACCTAGCAACAATGCATTTCAATAGGACATCTTATCTACCACAAAAATTTGTGGAATGCAGGCTTCAGCCTTCAAGCTGCAGGCCTCTTCCTCCGGAGCTTTTGTTTTCTTTGAAACGCAGCTCCGTGAACCAGGGAATTAATCTTCCTGCGTTCACACTTTTAGCCCGAAATGCAGCATACCTTGAGCTCTGTTGCTCTGGAAAACACCTCTTCTTTCCACCAGCTGTCTGTGGAGCCTCTGGCTTCTTTCAGACGCTTCTCTTCCTCCTTGGAGCAGAGGAGGACAATCCACCAGCCTCTCATGCAGATGTCCGATGGATCGAAACCATCCGAAGGCTGCCACTGTTGGAATTCTGCCTGGGTCAGAGGAATGTGCCACAGCGTAGGCACCGGCAGATATTCCTGTCGACCTCCCCGCGTCTCCACTCTGCTGATAAGCAGGCGAGGTCCGGCGATTCTTCTCAGATGTATGAGAGGAACACACCGTTCTTCCTCTCTCCCCTTTGGTGTCCCCAGGGAGGGGAAAGAAGCAGACAGAAAACTATTTACATCATTTATTTCTGCCTCTTACATCAGTACAGAGAATCATGTCTGCACTCAACAACAGCAAGAAGAAACTCCTCCCAAGTACATCCAGTACGGGTCATATGACACACACACACACTGAGCTAACATCCGGTGCTCAGTACAGAATGGACTGCCCCTTTGTTCCCATGGCAACAGTCACAAACATCCTGTCTGGCTTTCCAGCCACAAGCAGCTGGCTGAGCTGCTAGAGCCTTTGCTTGCTGCAGCATTGGTGCTTTATGGTAACACAACCAACCCATTGTCAAAATCTCTCTGTGTATGGGACACATTTGCGTCAGGGTTAGGTTAAATGCATGATCCTTAAGATGCAAGCTTCTTATGTGAGGGAGATTTTGATAGAAGGAAAGCTGGGAGTGGAATCTCCCACATATATTCTACTGTTACTCTTGCAGGTCTTTTAAAGCAAATAAATAAATCACAATTTTTTTTGGATTTTTTTCTCTATATTCGCAGTTAGCATTCAAAAATGAATGCGATCCAACTATGGTAGCCAAGTGACATAATCTAATTCAGAATGATTAATCAGCTCGGCATTTATTGAGCATTTGTTATGAAAACTAAATGTCAAGCTACACACCTAAAAAAGCTTGTCCAGAAAGTTGTGTTCCTATTGCAATCCCACTGGAAAACACAAATGTCATGACATCTGAATGACTTTTCCTCTCGCAGAAAGTCTCCGCATTAATGCTAATGTCTAGGCAATGCCTAGCTCAAGATGGACTTTAACAGTGATCAATACTGTACCAATAAAAAAAAAAACTGTAGCAGGAGCTTTTCTCTTGCTCTGCACACATCACCAGCCTAATATGCAGCTAGGACATCCCTTTTCTCAATTCAGATAGAAACTGGTTTGGGCGGAAATGCATCAAAATGAAGTATTTCACAAGAAACAACAGGGTAGATATGGATTGTTGTGACAAACATCTTAAGTCTACCACTTCCTAAACCAGTAGTGGGAGCGAACTGGATGTAAACAGGATGGTGTACACAGCCTAAACCTCTAGCATTTGGAAATAATTTATGGGGGAAAGGCTTATCAGAGAGTAAAAACGACCTTTATTTTTCTGCGTGTTCATTTTCAGTAAATGAAAACTCTGCAACTCCTCCACACTTGGAGATTCCAGTCCTGTTTGCTTTGACTTCTTGTAACTAAGCCTAAGGAGGGGGGAGAGATCTGCAAATTCCCACTAATGAATTCCAGATTTCTGAACTGTACATCCAGCTGCATTCTCTGAAGGTTAGGCTGCAAGCGGAGCCCAGCTGCAGAAAGGGCAGCAAAATATGGACAGAATTGTGATTATGTTTACACAATTTATAATGCACAGACTAGAGTATATATAAAAAACCCAACCAGTGTCGTAATAGTGAAGCAAATGAACCGGAATGTGTATGAGATCATTTTTCTTCTATATTGAACTGGCAAAACTATGGCAGTGAACTTTCCCTAGAAGGTGTGCCATTTAAACAAGTTAAATAAACCTGGCATTACTAATTTAACTGACTAAATTTAGTTGATGCTTTGTGTTAGTGCTAATTAAGAAGTTTGCTCCTTAGAATGAGCGCCAACAAAAATGAAAATTTATTGATATAATATGCTAAAAGGAGGGAACTAGCCCATGAATGAATAGAGGCTCCTCCCATCTCCATCCTCACAATGCGTGGCAATCTCACTATGAGCCATGCAGTGATGGATCTACACTTCCTCATGCTGCAAATGGAACAATGCTTTTGTGTTTTCTCTTTGCGTGTGTCTTTCTGTATGTAGGACAAGCATTTCTTGGCAGGAAAAAATGGAATGTTTTAATAAATGAAAACATACTCAAGGAGCAGAACTGTGACTGTATGCTAGATATGCAACCCTAGAAATATTTCCGTGAATACTGAAACTTACGCAGCTCCACAAATTTTGAAGAACTCACATCGTGTGCACTTACATGTCTTGGACTTATAAGCCACCATTTGTATTCCTACAATATGAATATGATTTTAATTTAAAATTCCACACTGAAATTCTCTCTATCTCTCTTTTTAAAGTAGACGCATTTCTCCATCTTGATGTTTCATCTCATCTTGTTTGAATTCACTGCTATTTATCACTGTTGTTGTTGTTTAGTTGTGTCCAACTCTTCATGACCCCATGGACCAGAGCACGCCAGGCACTCCTGTCTTCTACGTATGCTATTTTAGTTCTCAGGATGTGTTTTTACTACTGCTGTTTTTATTAGTCATTGATCATTTTGGTTGCATTATGTTGTATTTTAATATGTTATATACCCCGTGCTATTTTTCTAGAAAAATAGGTACCGGAACTCGCCACGAACACCCCCCACTCCCCATTCTCTTAGAATGGCAATGGCGCCCACCTGAGAGGTGCCAGAATTGAATTCTGGCTGAAAAAAAGCTCTGGTGTTATTGACTCCTTACTTCCAGTAACAAGAGCTGCAACTCAAATTACCATGCTCATTACTGCCGCTGTGTTTTCTACTGACAGCTCATTTGGGGCAGAAAGACGTTTTCTTTCAAGCTGAAGTGAAAATTGCCATCCAAGCATAAACATCAGAAGGCGGGAGAAGGAACTCTTGTGATCATTAAGCTCCTTGGTGCTGCTCTGAATTAAAGATGTAAGCAGACACATCTTGTCCACCCCTCTCTTCTCTCTGGTCTTTATGCTTCGTGCAGCTGTTCAGCTGCTTTTAGCCCCACTGTGGAAAAGCCATGCTCCAACATGATGTACATCAGCATTTATTTTTTACAAAACAACCACCCCCCAGAAATGATTATTCTAGTAATTCCCTGCCTATTGATAGCACCCCTCCACTTTGCTCTTTGATTAATACAACGATAACAAATGCTGGGTACAATTTTCAAGTGAAGATGAAGGCAGACATGGCAAAACAAAGGGGGGGGGGGTTTCACCATGCATCTTTGCTGCTGGACTGGAATAAAAAGCTTTCTATCCCCGTCAAACAGTAGGCTTTGCCCTTCTCCATCTTTTTCTTCAGCACTCCATTCCCCACCCCTTGGCCTGGTTTGCACATTGTGCTAAGCTAAAGTTAAACCATCGTTTATTAAACCATATTTTATCAAACAAAGCATGCCTATGGACCCCATCATTTGCCTCACCATTAGGGTTGCCATATTTCAAACAGTGAAAATCCAGACAGAAAAGTTGTTGAGGGTTTTTTTTGGTAATGCTGTTTATGAGTTTTACCGATTTCTACCTGGACACTGCTAGAGACAGCAGTATTCTAGATATGTCTGGGAAATTGTGGATGTACAGCAACCCTTCTCACCATGCTAAGTCCTGATGCCAGGCTTGAGCATTGGGGAAGCGCTTCCCAGAGATCTTTATGTCATCCTGATCAGATATATAGTAGTATCTTTAGTTTGATGGAATTCCGAACTAAGTTCCACAATAGAGGTATTTTCTCATTTGTATTTTTCCTGTCATTCTTCAGTTATAATTTTGTTCATTTCAGCACAAAAACCTGCGTGAAAATGTTGGGAAAGTGCAGTGCTACCACCTGCTATGGAATGCAATACATATTGCCATTCAAGTGAGAATTTTACAGCAGGAGGAAGTAGAGGGAGATCTGCTGGAACCTGACAAGTTTCAATACAACCACAGATTATCATGATAAAGATCTTGGCATGTGCCTTTATGGATTTGGCTCAGTGCTCGTTTTTATTCCAGCAAGCTTTTGATTGCTACATTTTATATCTGATGGTCATTTTTATCTGCTCTAGTTTTAAGTGCATTTTTACTGTTGTTTATTTTTTTATTGTAGTTCACTGTATTGCGATTTTAAAGTGTTGCAAGTCTCCCTAAATAGTGGGTGGGAATTTCACATAAATAAAATATGTTCTATTCCTTGTCTTAAATTTAAGCTGCTGACACGTTGCTGTTGGGGGCACTCCTTGATCTCTCTCTGCCATCTCTGCCCAAGTGACATCTGTGGACAGAAGTGTTTTTACCAGCTGGGTCTGGTATGCCAACTATGATGGTTGCTAGATTGTGACAGCCTGACCACAGTGGTCCATGCTTTGGTAACCTCAAAACTTGATTACTTCAGCACGCTTTATGTGGGGCTGCCCTTGTATCTGGTCCAGAAGCTGCATCTACAGCAGATTGCAGCATTCAAACTGGTCACAGGAACAGATTACTCACAACAGGTTACTCCCCTGCTGAGAGAGTTGCACTGTTTGCTGATTTGCTACTACACCAGGTTCAAGGTTCTTGTATTAACTGGCAAGCTCTTAAACTACTTGGGCCCTTAAGGACCACCCGATCCTTTATACTTTTCCTCAGTCACTGAGATCATCCGATGGGGCACTTCTGGTGGTTCCTCACTCCCCTGAAGTCCAGTTGCCCTTCACTAGGGACTGAGTCTTTAGTGTGGCAGGCCCTGCCCTGTGGAACTACCTGTAGAAGTTTGGCAGGAATCATCCTCGCCTTCAGACGACTTCTGAAAACTGTGTTGTTCAGACAGGCCTTCACAATATGCCTTTTTCTTTAAACCAATTCATACTTTCTATTGATGTTTTGAATTATGCTTTATAGACAGATCTTATAATATTTAATATGTTGTAAACTGCCTTGTTATACTTCATGAAAGGGCAGATTATGAATTGACAAATAGCTGAACAAATAAACCTATTTCCTGTGTTACTGCTGTGGCATGGCAGTTCATTTCTATGATGCATTAGTAACAGATGAAGCCCCTGGTAACATGGTTAGTGCTGTGCAATTCAGCCATTAGCAGGACAATCCTTGACATGTCTGCTAAGAAGTAAGTCTCACTGAGTTCAAAGGGGCTTACTCACAGGTAATTGATTTAAGGAAGATGATTAAAATAATATTTTATTCCGAGAGAAGCCAAGAAGACACAATCTATATTGTGAGAGACATTGGTATGTTCTGAATAATGTAAAGGTAAAGGTACCCCTGACCATTAGGTCCAGTCGCAGATGACTCTGGGGTTGCGCACTCATCTTGCTCTATAGGCCGAGGAGGCTGGTGTTTGTCCGCAGACAGCTTCCAGGTCATGTGGCCAGCATGACTAAGCCGCTTCTGGTGAACTAGAGCAGCGCACGGAAACGCCATTTACCTTCCCGCTGGAGCGGTACCTATTTATCTACTTGCACTTTGACGTGCTTTCGAACTGCTAGGTTGGCAGGAGCTGGGACCGAACAACAGGAGCTCACCGTTGAATAATGTTGCTAGCCATAATTCATTTGGGTTAGGAAATCCTTCAGTATTTTTTTAAGCATTTGAGTGACCACTTTGCTGTGTCTCTTAATTGCTAGTAGCTGTGTGGTTACCTCAGTTGTTTACTATTTCTAGGGAATGTACAATCTCATGTTATATGCAATCAGGGGCAATAAAAAAAAATCCATGGATTCAGAAAGATGAGTCAGATTTCACAATAGGAAAGGCAACCATGCCAGAGCTCTCCTTTAAAACAAAATCCCACAAACATAAACCAGCATCTCTTGAAGTGAAGCTTTCCTTCTGCAAATGAGTCAGAAATGCTGAGGTCTGGAATTGGGAAGGGATGGAGGCTTTAGCAATAAACCGGAGCTTAGCAATAAACCAGAGGCACCTTTCAATAGTGGACCAAACCAATTTGTATACAGAATGGGAAGGAGTTGATGTTGCTGCGGCAAGCCCACAATCTGTCCTCCCACCCTCAAGAGTTTCTGAGTTGCACCCAATAACTTAGCAGTGGAGCCTAAGCTGTGGTCCTCCATATGGACTCCATCAACCTCAGACGGCACAGCCAATATTCAGGGATTATGAGAACTGGAGTCTAGTCTAGCATTATCTGGAAGGCCATGGGTTCCCCATGCCTGCTCTATGGCAACTGCAGCAATGGCTGAGTTCTGCCACAATTTTTAGACAGAAATGGCCTTGGTTGCTCTAGCTTAACTGATGGTCTTGATCTGGGAAGCGGGCAGGGGAGGGTGCCCTGGTCAATTCTGCTGGACCTCACAGCAGCTTTTGATAGTATTGACCATAGTAGTCTTCTTGGTTGTCTTCTTGGTTGTCTTGCTGGAATGGGGATTTGGGGGACTGTGGTTCCGGTTCTTGCTGGAGGTCAAGATTCAGAAAGAACCTTTGTCAGGATGTGAGTTTCAAGTGCCACATTCCCTCAGAGTAACCTGTCAGGGGCCGCATGCTGACCATAGGCTGTGGAACATGAACTATTCCTTATTTAGTTATACTAACTTTTACTGTTATACTGTTCCTTGAAATAAACAATGCTTATCTTCTGCTAGTTCTTTCACCAGGATGAAGAGATTGCTTCACTTCTTCCCCACTTTAACAGAAGAGGAATGCAGAAGGAACAAAGAACCGGGAAGGAACAGGAAAGTTGGATAGCTCCAGGGGGGCAATTTTTCCTCCTACTCAACAATGAAATGTGCAGCCCTCTAGATGTTGGCCTACAGCTCTCATCATCTCTGACCATTGGCCATGCTGGCTAGGGCCAATGAGACTACCCTGCTCTATGGGCTCAATGCAATCAACATGCTGATAGTCTAGAAGGTCTCTGTCAGACCACTTTAGGGGTTTAAATGTATGTTCCTCCATTTATTTCTGCATATAATTTACTTTCTCTGCATGTAGAAACCACTGCCTTAATTATTATTGGGTTATGTGGGGTGTTAGGGGAGGAGGAGTACCTCTGGTGGGGGACATGTCATGCTTCTTCTAGGGAGGTTTATCCACCTCTGGTCCCCACCCTGCACTCAGCTATCACCTGTGGCTCCTAGAAGCTGTCAGCATGGGACTGCGGCTACACTCTGGGAATGGCTTCGATTGGCTGGCTAAACCAAGTGAGGTAGCCAATGGGTCTCTGGCGGATTGAGCAGACAAGATCAATAGTAGGTCCCACAGTTAAGAAGGTGGTTTCTGCATGTGGTGTATGGGGGAAGTGAGGGGCAGATGGGGTTTATCAACCTGGGAAGTTAACCCATCTAGGACAAGGAAACTCTGATCCTAAACCTCTACTGCCTTGTAGGATATTTTCAGGAGAAGAAAAAGCTAAGGAATAAACCCTACACAAATCCAGAGTAGAGTCTCTAAGATGGTTGGATAGCGCCTTGTACGCCTCCTTCCAGCAACTCCTGCAGCCAAGCTGGTGCCAAACGTATTGCTCTGCTTTCCTTTGCACAACGTGAGTGAGGCAGAGAGAGGGGTCTTGTCTGGACAGCCCAGGACTTCCATACACACTGCCCAGGCTTGCACCCTGGGGAGGTCGCTTCAGTGCTACTAACACAATGGTTTGGCTTCACCCCTGGAGGCACACTCCATTGTCTCTCAAGACAGACAGATGCTATCATCATCATCATCATCATCATCATCATTCTTAGCAGCTAGGCACTTCACCAACCAAGTTTGCTATTGGAGGGAATGGCAACTACATGCTGAATGCATTTTACATAACATCCACTTGCTTGGTGCCACAGGACGGAGAGCCCAGTACGCTTGAAGGTCTACTTTGTGACCGAGCCACTGGATCATAAAGCACAAGGGTGATCATTCAGTTGTGTGAAATGGAAAGGTCAAAAGTTTGCCTTTGATGTGGTTGGGCCTTGATTTGATTTCGCCATGTGGCGCTGCATTTAACAGGAACTGTGTGCAGCCATGAGTAGCCAGAAGGAAATACTGTGATACTTCTGTGTCAAAACGAGCGTGTAAACTTGCCCCTGGCAAAATCTAGTTGAAGAGGAGTCCCTGTTTCTTTCCACCACTAGCATATAAACAAATAGTTGCTTTTAACTCGGTTTTTTTTACTCATAATTGTATTGTTTTATTCTTTTAGTAAAGTGCTTTGAAGTGCTTTCTTACTGTCAAGCAGTACATAAATTTTGTGAAATGAATAAAAATAGCGTAATTGGGCATCAGCCAGCCAGAAACGTCCTGCCTGCATTCTAACTGCCTAGTGAACCACTAACAAAGAAAAAGTTATCGGAACGGCTAATTCATTTTAAAGTCCTTGCAGCAATTTTTACTCCCACAGAATGTGGCTCTCACTTCTTCTTTAGTTGTTCAGCTTTGTCTTGGTTAACATTTTTCATAGTTCTTGTACATGGCAGCAAAAAGAGCAGTTCTTCCCACGTCAAGGGCAAATTGAATGTTTGCAGACCCATAATTACTGCTGACCCTCCCCCCTCCTATTTCCCCCTTCTCCCTACAAACCTAATTCCATTCCTTTCAGCAACGCTGTTGTTACAAGTCCCAAAGTCTGATGCAAGCACTCGGATGAGTTTCCTGTCAGGTTGCAGGCTCCAAGCCTTGCGGGCCAATCCAAAGGCATGTTTAATTTGAAAGCAAAGTCCTACAGAGATGCCGGTAGTTAGTATGCTCAGGACTTAGGGAAGCTGGGTTTCCAGCCACATTGCCACACATCCTCATAATATTCCCTTCCTACCGCAAAAGCACAACACAAAACACACACCCTTACAACCTGAGGATAATGAGGGGTTTTATTTTTGTTCTGCTTGTTCCCTATTTGCTTCTCCTAGGCAAAGAAGCAAGAAGAGAACTCTTTCTTATTCTTTTTTGGCCGAACGGGGTTTCTGAGCCTTTGGCCTGCGTTCAAGAAAGACAGCCTTGCGATTTCACCCTTAACATGACTTGCTGAGGTCATCCTGGTTTCTTGTGCGAATCTACACCCCCTTCCCAGCCTCTGTTAGAATTCCTGCTCCATGATTGCAGTCATAGGATTGTTGTCTTTCACATGACATGATATGTTTTGACTCCACAGAGTGGGAAGTGACGAAGACAGGATGTTTGTGTTATTGTGTTCCATGAAGTGGGACTATTGTCCTTTGTTCTTTCTCTTTGCTGCCTGATGCTAAAGAGAGAGGGAGCCATGTTGCAGTGCTCCGTGTGTGTTTATGTGTAAATAAAGTAGATTAGCCAAAATGCTGAGTTGCTGAGGTCTGTCACGCAAGTTGCGCATACTCTGCGGATCCCTAAGTGTGTGGGTGTCGGTTGGCATTGGTTGCTGTGATGTTCGGGCAGAAGAAAGCTTTTGAAGCTCCCGAACGATCGACCAGGAGGGAGAGAACATGCCAGTCAGGCATGTGTCTCTGCCAGGGTCCTACTCGAGTGTAGGCTGAACTCCTGACAGCCTCAAGGACTCTGCTCCAGTGTGGTTTTAATTACAGGCAAGAGTTGTAGAAGGTCTTAATGTTCACTGGTGAGGTGTTCTTCAGTACGCAGACGAGGGACAGGCCAAGTGAGGAACTCTTTGGGTTAAGAAATAATAATAATAATAATAAATTTTATTTATATCCCGCCCTCCCCAGCCAAAGCCAGGCTCAGGGCGGCTAACAACAAACAAATAATCAAACAATCAAATAATCCAACATTCTAAAACATTTCATTATAAAAATTAATTAAAATCAAATTAATGGCAACCGTTAAGCAAAGTTCTGTGCAGGTTGCCGGAGGTGGGAGTCAGGCTGGGCCCTGACCAAAGGCCTGGTGGAACAACTCTGTCTTGCAGGCCTTGCGGAAAGATGTCAGGTCCCGCAGGGCCCTAGTCTCTTGTGACAGAGCGTTCCACCAGATTGGGGCCGCAGCCGAGAAAGCCCTGGCTCTAGTTGAGGCCAGCCTAACCTCTCTGAGGCCTGGGACCTTCAGGATGTTTTTATTTGCAGACCGTAGGTTCCTCTGTGGGGCATACCAGGAGAGGCGGTCCCGTAGGTACGAGGGTCCTAGGCCGTATAGGGCTTTAAAGGTTAAAACCAGCACCTTAAACCTGATCCTGTACTCCACCGGGAGCCAGTGCAGTTGGTATAGTACCGGATGAATGTGATCTCGCAGCAAAGACCCCATAAGGAGTCTCGCCGCGGCATTCTGCACCCGCTGGAGTTTCTGGGTCAGTCTCAAGGGCAGCCCCACGTAGAGCGAGTTACAATAATCCAGTCTGGAGGTGACCGTCGCGTGGATCACAGTGGCTAGGTCAGGGCGAGAGAGATTAGGGGCCAACTGCTTAGCTTGGCGGAGATGAAAAAATGCTGCCTTTGTTATAGCTGTAATCTGCGCCTCCATAGAGAGGGAGGTATCGAAGATTACACCCAAACTCTTAACGGACGGTGCTGGCACTAATTGCACCCCCGCAAGAGATGGGAGTTGCCCCCCCAATCCCATATCGTCCCGTCCCAGCCAGAGGACCTCTGTCTTCGAAGGATTTAACTTCAACCGGCTTCCGCGTAACCATCCAGCCACAGCTTCCAAACATCTGGTCAGTGTGTCTGGGGCCGAGTCAGGATGGCCATCCATCAACAGATAGAGTTGGGTGTCATCGGCATACTGATGGCAACCCAGCCCAAAACTCCGGACAAGCTGGGCGAGGGGGCGCATAAAGATGTTAAAAAGCATCGGGGAGAGTATCGCACCCTGAGGCACTCCACACACCAAGGAGTGGCGGGATGACAATTCCCCCCCAAGCGCCACCCTCTGTCCCCGACCGGAGAGAAACGAGCGCAGCCATTGAAGGACTGTGCCCTGGATCCCCACGTCGGCAAGGCGGTGGTCCAGGAGTTCGTGATCAACCATGTCGAAGGCTGCTGACAGGTCTAGAAGATTCGAATTGGTTGGGAAATGAGAATGCTTTTAGATTAGTACTAATGTATGCACAGCTGCTTTCAGGGGTGAAAAAAATACTGGAAGGAGAGTGAATATTGGCTTAGCTAGTGTCTCCAAAGCAGACATGTAACATAACAGGGACCTTGAACAGAAGTTTACTTATTCCAGGCATGGCCAAACATGGCCCTCCAGATGTTTTGGGACTACAACTCCCATCATCCCTAGCTAACAGGACCGGTGGTCAGGGATGATGGGGATTGTAGTCCCAAAACATCTGGAAGGCCAAGTTTGGCCATGCCTGGCTTATTCAGTATACCTTTACATGAATGACTAGCTTCATTTATTTAAATTAGTGGCCATAGGAACATAGGAAGCTGCCTTAGGCCACAGATCCCTCTAGATCTTTATTCTCCATGCTGAATGGCAGTAGCTCTCCAGGGTTACAGACAGGATTTCCTCTTTATCCCTACCTGGAGATGGATCTTAAGACCTCTTGCATAGAAAGCATGTGTTCTGCTGCTGAGCTACAGCCTCTTCGTGGAATGGAAAAATACTGTGCCTATGGCTGCCCAAACATCTTTGCACTGGAGCTGCAGAAGTTGCAAATTAAGACTCAGCAGATTTGATAGACCGGAACAGAGTCACAGCCACACGCACACACAAAAGCCACACTTGCTCATCGTAGGATGATGTGGCAAGTTTCCATGTGGTTTGACATTGCACAATATTCTCCAGCATTTCAACAAAGAGATCTAGACAAATGCTAAAATCTGATTAAGAACCTCCAATAGTGTGTCACTTTAAGTGAGTTACTTTTTTTTGTTTGGTTTCAACCATATGGTTTAACAAGTTTTTTTTTATTAAAAAAATCAACCTAATTCCAACAGTTAAACTAAAATGCATTGCGGAACAATGGGCCTAAAATAATCTGCTGCTGCAAAAGCAGCTAACTACCTGGTAACAATCCCTCCATTCTGTTCCAATTTATTTGCCACTAGTTGGATGCTAGGGTAAGGAGAGGACTTAAAATATACTGCAGAAGATCTCAGGTCCATGACCCGAGCACATACAGAACTTTGGTACAAGGTGTTTGACACAAGAGAGAAATTTGATACATCTAAAGGCAGCCCTGTATCATGAAGTTTTTGATGTCTGGTATTTTATTATGTTTCAACATATGCTGTAAGCCACCCAGAGTGGCTGGGGAAACCCGGGCAGATAGGTGGGGTATAAATAACAAAAAATATATAATTAATTATTATTACAATGGAGACTGCCTCAGAAGGTGGTGGGTTGCCCTTCATTAGGAGTTTCTAAGTGAAGATTGGCTGGGCATCTTTTTTTGTAAATTTATTTATTTGGTTTTTCAATTTAAAGTTTTACAATCACATATCCAACACACATCATAAAAACAAGATTCCACAGAATCTCCTGGACTCCTCCCCTTTTTGGGTCCTACTGTTAATAATTTCTTCCAGCATCTTTTATAATAATCCAAATCTTTTACATCTCCTTTATATCCAAAATTCACCATTAAACTCCAAGTGTTATTCCAATCCTACTAACGATTTTAACTGTTTACAATGATTTTTAAGATAAATTGTAAAATTTCCCCCATTCCTTATTAAATTTTTTGTCTTCCTGATTTCTGATTCTTCTGGTCATTTTTGCCATTTTGGCATAATCCATCAACTTAACCTGCCATTCTTCTCTCATTGTGACTTTATCTTCTTCCCATCTCTTCCATCAGAGATTGAAAGATTGGATGGACATCTATCAGGGATGCTGTAGCAACATATTACCTGCCTAAAGAGGGGGTTGGATCAGATGACCATTGAGGAACCTTCCAAATCTATTATTCTACTTTGAATGCAGGAGCTATGCTACTCAAAGAAGAAGACACAGGCACTACTGGCGGAAGGCTGAGAGATGGGTTTGGAAGGTTCTTCTCTGTGGTGACTGTAGCCATATTCACAATTGCTTTAGTAATCTTGCATAAAGCGTGGTTACATCTGGATCTCTAAAGGAAGCTGCTTTTCTTCTTAGACTGAACTTTTCCTGGTTGAAAAGTAGCATGTATGAAAATAAAGAAAGAATGCAAAGCTCAGAGTTGTTGGAGATACTCATAAAGTTCTCACAACCCAGAAGGTTGCCCCTACCTTCCCGTTAACAATCCTTAAGATAGAAAACGTCGTAGATAGAATGAAACTAGTGCAAAGCCACTTCCATGTCCCCATCGTTCTGCCCAGACACTGAGGTCAAGCACCAAGGGCCTTCTGCAAGAAGCCAAGTTACAGGGAACCAGGCAGAGGGCCTTCCTGGTAGTGGCACCCACCCTGTGGAATGCCCTCCCACCAGATGTCAAAGAGAAAAACAACTACCAGACTTTTAGAAGACATCTGAAGGCAGCCCTGTTTAGGGAAGCTTTTAATGTTTAATAGACTATAGTATTTTAATATTATGTTGGAAGCCGCCCAGAGTGGCTGGGGAAGCCCAGCCAGATGGGCGGGATATAAATAAATTATTATTATTATTATTATTATTATTATTATTATTATTATATATCATAGAAAGGGAAATGGTTTTCCCCAAGACACTTTCCCCATAGGCTGATAAGACAGCATGAAATAATGTGATGTGTGAAGGACAGTGGTAACCTTTAGTTAATCATCTCTTTTTTAGAGCTGTAGCATTCTTCATTATTACTATTTTTTAAAATTAGCATAACCCCCATCCCTGTTTGTATGTTAGAAGTCACACATTGCTCTCATCTTTTGTGAGACCTGAATTATTCCAATTTATCCCTGTGCCTAAAGCTAGCAAACATACTCGTGTATCAAGGGTGAAAATCTTACACTGAGATACACCCATTTTCAGCTGAAAACTATGTCAGCTCATGGAAACAAATTGCTTCCATTTAAATTGCTTTTAGTCACACCACATTAACCCTTGGATATATCAAATCTAGTTGTTGTAGATATAGCATATCACAACTAGTTGATGGCTTTATTAAAAATGTAAATTTCTGAAACACCTTCCCTCCCCAGTTTACATTTTAAAATGTAGTATGTTCAGCTTGGAATATCAACGATTGGGAAGGAGACTGAATGGGGGATGGAAAAGGACTCTAAAAGCGAGAGGTGTGGTAAAGGATGAAAGTAGATGGAGCAGAGTAAAAACAGCTGGACAGAGTGCATTATATTTTCTTGTCTGATTTTAATTTTGGTTACTGCTATTTGCATTTACATTTTTTTAAATTTAATTTTTATTTGTAAGCTTCCATTATCACAATGATCACAATATTCAGTGTACAGTCAAACACTAATTATATATCAAGATCAGATATGAGACACGATAGTAATAGACAATACATATGCCAAGAAAAAATGTTTACATTTCAAATACATAATCTCTATTTTACATTTCAGAATATTAACATTACCTGGAAGCATACAGTGTGATCCAGTATTAGCAATACCCAGCTCACTTTTAATGTATGTTGCTATAGGAGTCCAACTGGTCATTTCTTCTTAACTTACTTGATGAGATTGTGCCATTATTGCTACTTTTACAGTAACGGATCTGGAAGCATCCCTATGCTATAAGCCAGATGGGGTTTCACTCCCAGTCCCAAATCAAAGGAACCCCCCAGCCAACAGTACCTCTGTCATGTCTGGATCAAGCCCCAGCTTGTTCACTTACATCCAGTTCATCACTGGCCTCAGACACTGGTTCAGAACTTCCATTGCCTGCTCCTGGGCATCAGATGGAAAGACATGGCTATCATGAAATCATCAGCATTTCTGATGATATCTCCACCCAAATCTCTGGACAACCTCACCCAAAAGTTTTGTGTAGCTGCAAATGGCATAGGATACAAGATGAAACTGTGGAACAACCCATGCCAAAAAGCCAAGGGGCATGTCCGCAGGCTCCTAGTAAAACTTTCTGGGATCTGTGCTTCAGGAATGCTTGAAGCACCTCACTCCCAGAGCCTGTCCAGCAAGGCAGCCCAGAAGGAATGGTTTCAAAAACCACTGAGAGACCAAGGAGACCCAGTAGGGGAACACCCCCTTATTCCACCTCCCGGCAAAAGCCATCTACCAAGGCCTTTCCTGTCTGGTAACAGGTCTGAAGCTAGAGTAACAACTCTCTAGATCAGTGATTCCAAGTTAGCTAAGTACTGCGGGCCCCCTGTTTTTCAAAAGCCAAGTTCTACTTTTGAAAATGTTGATATCTCCGTGATAGTTTTTGTGATGTGAATGGTGGCAACATGTCTCAGAACTGGGACAGGAGTCTTCCAGGCGGCACTCCTGCACGAGCCATGTGATTCACACAAAAGCACAGTGCCCCCAAACACATGTTTTTGGGTGTTGCTGTCTCACACAAGACGCGCATCAGGCCACAATATAACATGCTTTTGTGCACCATGCTTTCATTCAAGAGCACAGTCCCCTAAGATGGAATCTCCTGGACATAGATGGGTATGTGCCATGGACCCCCTGGGTGGGTTGCACATATCCCTTTTGGTCCATGGACCACCAATTTGGAACCACTGTTCCAGATAATCACAAAAACGTCTGAAAGGGAGAGGCAGCAGGACTTCTCTCCTTCCACCTCTCACTTGTGGTGAGTCACGGTGACAACTGTTACAGGAGGCCAGGTAAGTGCCACAAACCTTCCTTGCCTGCTGTTAAGGGATAATCGTCTTCTTCCAGGAAAACATAATGAAGACATTTCTCATTTGATGGGTGAAAAGGCACTGGGATAAATGACACTTTTAAAAAAGTTTCCACCACTAAAGTGTTTCTTCAGTCATATTTTAAAACCGATTCCCCAGGCAGGGCTTGTTTATGGAATCCATCATCCTGAAACAACAAATCCATAATTCACTTCAGTGTTTTTATTTGTGTACACTGTGAAGGGGTTAACTGAAAACAGAAGCAAGTGGGAAAGGACTCTAGTTCACTGGGGGCTCTTATTTTGATTCCACGCCATCTTAGCATTTGAGACTATGCAAATTCTTGTTCATGATCATTATCTTGGGCACTCATAAATGTATGATGCTCAGAAAGAAAAACAAACAAGGAACAATCCAGGAGCCAAGATATTGCAACATCTGAAGCAGGGTTTGCAGAGCTCAGTGTGCTGATATACAGAAATCCAGTGTATCATATAAAGGGCAGCCCCTCCACCTTAGACACTGCATCAGAAGTGCAAGCAGTCCAGGTTTTTGCAAGATCCACATAATGCCCCAAATTACATTTCAGGTGACTAAAAATTGTGAACGAAAGAGTGCAGTTGAGACACACTGCAATTGCCCCCGTTCATTTTTTGTCTGTTTTGTCTGGAGGACTTTATTTAAAGGAATGCCTTTTCCTACTTTAAGATCATCTTTGGAAGCCTTTCCCTGGGTGCTTACACCAAATGAGGTCAACAAACAAACAACCAATATAATTAATGGCTTTTGCTCATATCTTTTTGACCTTGAGCGGGCCCTTGTAAGAAGGAATATTAGTGTCAGGGAAAGGTGAAGCACCATCTTTCCCTCCTCTTGCCCCTCCTCTGAAGGACTATCATGCATAAGATACAGTAGTAGACTTAGCTCCAAAGGCAGAATTAGACCCAATAGGGGGGATTGCAGTAAAGCAGATTTCAGCTACATATTGAAAGAGCTTTCTGATTGGTAAGAGCTGTCGAACAGTGGAGCAGCCTGTCTTGAAAAGTGGTGGGCTCTCCTTTTCTGGAGGTGTCCAGATAGAGATGCTGTATCCTCACCTGCCTTGCAGATCCTGTATTGAGCAGGAGGCTGGTCTACGTGCCCTAGAACAACTTCATTTGCATTTTTTGAAATCTATTTTCAAAGGCCCACAAAGCCAGTGCTTGCACCATTGTGGTCAACTGACATTTTATGCTGAAGGATGTGAGTTGAGGCTGTAGGTTCTTTTTTCAGAGAAGCTTCGAAAGAGGAATAATAATAAACAAAATTCTGGTAGCACACTCCGATTCCCACCCCCTTTTGTCTTCAGATTCCAGATCAGTATAGAATGACTGCATAATGAGAGGCCAATTGCTTCCAGATGCTGAACTTCCTGAAGCCCTCCCCTTCTCTCTCTTTCACTCTGTCTCACACACTTTGAAATTGCTCAGAAAGAAATGTCTGACCATAATCACAGACCATTACAAACGGCCGCAGACTATGTTTGAACAAGGACATTACTAAACCCATTTTACTTCACTGGATCTATGAAGAAGATCAAGATGTAAGCCTAGGGGGTCCGCTGCCCCATTTAAATAGTTCAAAGGAAATAATCAAAAACTATCAAAGATGGCCACAAAACCCAACACATTACGGAGTGTAAAGTCAGGGCTATCAGAGTGCGTTGGGGTGCATGGAAGTTACTGGAAGGTTCATACAGATACCAAAATAGTCAACTAAAAATAATAGTTTGCCATAATAGACCTGTTTGCCATTTCATTTAAATATTCAATTTTGCCATATTGGTTCAAGCAAACCAGGTCTTGTCTTATGTCAACTTCTGGCTCCAGTATTGTTCCTGGTAGTAGTAGTAGTAGTTGACTTAAGTCATCTGGGATTCAAAGTTTCTTTTAAAAAGCTGTTGTGCATCTACTACATCTGCAGCAAGGAACCGATAACAGTCAGGACATAAACAGGTGGTTGTGCAACTGAAAATATTGCGGTGTATGTTTGATTTTGGATGTGGTGATATAAAAGACTAGACCAAGACATTATGCTACATGAGTAAATAGGCATGGCTGGTTCAAATGGTTGACTAAAGGCTGTGTCATCAAGTGTGCTCGTAACTCCACCGCCACTTTAGGTAAGCACTCTTAGCAGCTTAGCTGGCGTATTATGAATGGCTGGCAGCAAAGCACTTGTTTTGGAAACCGGGAGGCCTCACATCACACACATTCCACCCTGTCTTAGTAGTCATGGTTTGTAGCTTATACTGCTTAAATGCATCTCTGCCATGTTGGCTGCATGTTCCATTTTAAAGGGTCCATGAGCGAGGAACCAAACAAAGCTCAGGAGGTGTGAAGCACAGAAACAAAACCACATGGGAAAGACGTTAACGCATACACCCTTCTTCCCCTCTTCAGACTGCATTCTTGAGGCATTGCTTCAAAGGAAGAATCAACCACAAGCACGAACAATTGTAGCTCATAGTGCATGGCAGAGAACACTTGTTTTATGCAAAAAAAAAAAAAATTATGGGAAGTGTTGCAGGACCTACTTTCAAATCCAGGACTACCGAGTGCTAAATTTTGTTCCATTCTAACTTTTGCACAAAGTTATTGCCTCCAGGCTAGAATCTGTGTATGGCTGCTGGCACCAAAGGGATGTCAGGTGCAGTGTGGAACTCAGGAATCCAGAGAATCTGAGGTTCCAATGTACACATAGAAACTGTGGAGACATCAGTGAAACAGAGATGGTTCGGGGTGGGGCAGAGTGCTAAAGCCAAGCATAAGTGTTGGAATCAAGGCAGGATGGGGCAGGGGGAGCTCCAGTCAGCAGCACAAGCACCAGAGTGGAGAGGTTTTTAAGGTTGGTGAGGAGTTGGAGCTGGGGAGAGAAGGTGGGAACTCAGACCACAGGCCAAAGGCTGGATCTGGTACAAATCTTGGCAGTTCCCTGTCCCTGGAATTGATGGACAAAATAAGATGATAAAAGCCAAGCACTGGCTAGAGCAGATGAGCAGAAGAATTAAAAAAATGTAAATATTATTATTATTATTATTATTATTATTATTATTAAAATTGCATACTGCCCTTCCTCCAAAGACCATCCAGCATAAAAATACAAAATGAGAACATAATAAAACCAAAGCCAAAGCCAAAACCAAACCAACAACCGCACTCATAATAGGATTTTGAGTTTTGTTTGTTCTAAGGCCTTTGGAGCATTATTGCCTTCTTTTTGGGAGAAGGGATTTCTTGCTTTGAACATGTCCCTCCTTCAGTTTTCACTCTTCCCCATTTGCATGGAGCCTTTTGTGGTCTGGATGTTTGGCTCATGAACAGTTTTGAGCAGACACAGTTTTTATAGGGTTTTCTTTTCCCTAAAACAGTATTATGTCAATTTTACGTTTTGTTTATTCCCTTGTGAGGCTTAGGATTCATGATTCCAATTTTAATTTCCATTCCCCTCTACTTTTACCTGAACCTATTTAACTAGTTTGAACTGGTGGAAGTTTTCAGAAGATTCAATCTGGAGCTTAGTAACATACATGGTTAATTGGTAGCTAATCAGTTATTTTTATCTACCAGTGCAATATTGTTTTCATTTATAAATTGATTCGTACATCCTTTTTAATCTTATATTTCAGTTACTGCTGGGTTTGTATAACTTCCTCATTTCTGTGCTTTGATTTAAATAAATCTCCCCAGGACCGCTGGTCACTTTCAGATGACTACCACTAGATCACTGGAGCAAAAGTTAAGAAGCCATTTTCACTTGAGAATCCTATATATTAAGTTCCATGAGGGAAGAAGCGTGGCATCTAAATCTAATAAATGATTTTTACCCTTTCCTTTCTGCTTTATGTGTAAATAATATTTTGATATGAGAAGGATGACAAAAAAGAACCAGACTGTGAAGGTTCTGCTTTTATTACAGAGTTGCGAAAGACTCCACAGAAAAGGAACTGAGTTACATGGATGTGCTGAAAGGAGACATTGGGTGGGGTGAAGGCAAGGAAGGATAATTCTCTAGCGAGAGCTGTCAGTAGCTCTTACTCATGTTTCATACACACTTGTCTGCTTAGACTAAGCCAAGAAACATACAAGGCAGGAGGGTCTGTGCCAAGGACACTGAAACTTACTTCACGTCATGACAGAAACTCCTCCATTTAGAGTTTGATCTATGGCCCACTAGGCTTAAACACCGCAGATTCGAATGAACTCCAGTGGATTGCAGATTTAAGTCCCAAAAGAGCACACAATTTACGCAGGAAAAGTCGCCATCTCGGTCTCCGCAGATAAATTCCATCTGTGAATGAAATGGTTTTTTAACCAATCCAGTTTGAGGGGAGGAGAAATCATACTCATCTGTTTGGCCTGCTACTCTGGTGTCTGGTACAGCTAACAACGTTAAGGACATATAAATAATTACTGAACTGTGAGGATCTCATTTTTTATTTTTTGAGATGCCTCCCCCCACTCTGCCAAGGCCACCCCACCCCTTTCCATGAATGGTCAGCATTAGGATAGAGGCCCCATGGAACTATGATGTGTTTTAAGTAGCAGCACTCCTCTCGCAAGCAGCTGAAATATCAGGGAAACTGCCATGGAAAAATATTTAGGCAAGGGTTTTTTCAGTAGACAACTTTTTCTGATTCTGTTCCTCTGAATGTTATCTGTCAGCAGATGCCTGTGTAGGTTATTTTGTGTTATGAGGAGGACCTTGCTTCAGGGTTGTATAGCTCTACAAAAATTCAGCATCTTGGATATTGTAGAGGATATTGTAGAGTTGGAACAGATTCAGAAAAGGGCAATCTAAATGATCAAGGGGATGGAAGAGCTCCTCTATGAGGAAAGGTTGCAGCACTTGGGGATTGCAGCACTTGGGGAAATGTGAGGAAGAGGTGGCATGATATAAGTTTATAAAAGTGTGATGTGGAGGAAGTTGCCTAAGAAAAGTTTTTCTCCCTCTCTTATAACACAGGAATACCCACTGGAGCTGAATGTTGGAAGATTCAGGGTGGATAAAAGAAAGTACTACTGTACTTCTTTACACAGTGCCTAGTTAAACTATGGAACTCACTTCCACAGGAGGCAGTGATGCAACTTGCATGGCTTTGAAAGAGGACAAATTCACAGGGGATAAGGCTCTCAATGGCTACTAGCTATGATGGTTAGGCTCTGCCTCCACATTTGGAGGTATTTATATATCTGAATGTCGGGACGCAGGTGGCGCTGTGGGTTAAACCACAGAGCCTAGGACTTGCCGATCAGAAGGTCAGCAGTTCGAATCCCTGCAACGGGGTGAGCTCCTATTGCTTGGTCCCTGCTCCTGCCAACCTAGCAGTTAGAAAGCACAAAGTGCAAGTAGATAAAGAGGTACTGCTCCAGCGGGAAGGTAAACGGCGTTTCCGTGCGCTGCTCTGGTTTGCCAGAAGTGGCTTAGTCCTGCTGGCCACATGACCCAGAAGCTATACGCCGGCTCCCTCAACCAATAAAGTGAGATGAGCGCCGCAACCCCAGAGGCGGTCACGACTGGACCTAATGGTCAAGGGTCCCCTTTACCTATATATCTGAATACCGGTTGCTGGAAACCTCAGGAAGGGAGAGTGCTCTTGTGCTCGGATCCTGCTTGTGAGTTAATCACAGGCATCTGTTTGGCCAGGATGCTGGCCTAGATGGGCGATTGGCCTGATCCAGCAGGCTTTTCTTACGTTCTAATGTTATGTTCTTGTTTGTGAGGCTCTGGGGATAAAATTTCTTAAAAATCACTAACTGCCCTGGAAATCCCACAATCTTTTAGCCACTTATCTTCCAATTGCCGTGGATCGCTCTCAGTGAACAATGCACTAGCTGTGGATTGTGCTCCCTATTTATTTTACAGTTTATTTCGGAAAGCCGGTGTTTCTCAAAGTGATTTACATGTAGTGTGGCATAGTGAGTAAGATGTTGGACCAAGAGAGGACAGGCTTCGGTTCAAAGCCTCACTCAGCCACAGTGTTCACTGGGTGGCCTTGGGCCAATCAATATCTGTTGGCTTAAGCTCCCTCACAAGGATTTTAAGAGGGAAAATGGGGTGAAAGGAGAATTTGAGAACCTTAAAGGAAGGGGGGGCATAAACTTGCAATATATAACAAGAGTGCTCCTATATTTAAGGTTAGCAGCAAAAATAAGGTTCTGTCATCATAACCCTCAAAATTCTATAGCTTATAAAAACGGCATCTGTTGGGCCAATGTGGGCCCTGGCCCTTGATGCTTTGTGTTATTTAGACCAGGCAGTGAATGGTTCATACTGCAAGAGGTACCTCTGGGAAGTCAACAGTGAACGCAAACTCGGTAATATGAGCCAGATGCGTCTTTCTGACAGCCAGCAATTTATAATGAGGGAATTTGTTCCTTTTTGAAAGAAGAAACACCCATTGCTTCTCGTAATGTGACTAAGGACACATGCTTGGCAATGGATCTTAGAATACATTTTGAAATCAAAATTGCGTTTCCACTGTCGCTATATACTCAGAATCCAATTTTCCTTCCACAATTAACTACATCCCATATTAATTCTGTTTGGAATCCTGTCATCTCTACATGTTCTTTCAGAGTTCCTCTTTATACTCATTTCACAAAACTCATACCAAGATAGGTCCCTCCTTGGTGATTTCCCCAACCAGCAGCCCTCAGCAGAAGAAGGTGGTTGCTTCTCACACATTCTCCTTCTGCTCTCCAACACCAGGCTGCCTGTGGCCAAGAGAAATCCCAGAAATCTCATGGCCTCTTCTGCTTCTTATAGGTCAAGCCACACTGTTTCCCATTCTCCCATTCATAGCCACAACTGCACGTGTACTCACAAGTCGGCTGTTGCTTCAGCTCCTGGCTGAATGAATATTTTGGAGCTGTAGCACTAGCAGTATTGTGCTTTCCTTCTCCAGGGATGCTGCTACCTTTGTGGCTGGGAAGTTTCTTCTTCATCTAAGGCAGGGGTTACCTGAAGGAGCGTCTCCACCTCCATTGTTCTGCCCGGACACTGAGGTCCAGCGCCAAGGGCCTTCTGGAGGTTCCCTCGCTGCGAGAAGCCAAGTTACAGGGAACCAGGCAGAAGGCCTTCTCAGTAGTGGCACCCGCCCTGTGGAACGCCCTCCCACCAGATGTCAAAGAGAAAAATAACTACCAAACTTTTAGAAGACATCTGAAGGCAGCCCTGTTTAGGGAAGCTTTTAATGTTTAATAGGTTATTAGTGATTTGTTGGAAGCTGCCCAGAGTGGCTGGGGAAACCCAGCCAGATGGGCGGGGTATAAATAATAAATTATTATTATTATTATTATTATTATTATTATTATAAATTATTATGTGATGCCTTCCAGGTGTCATGGGATACAGCTCCCACCATCCCTGACCAGTAGCCCTGCTGGCTGAGATTGATGGGGATTGTAGTCTACAACATCTGAAGTGCTGCCCATGTTCTGAGGTTTGCTCCACTTGAGGTCACCCCCACTCCAACAGGGGTTCTCCTTGTTCCAGGGCGAAATTGAGACAGGGAAAACCTAGTGCATGAGGCTGATGTGCCCCAAAGAACAAACTAGAGACCTGCAGCCCAAGAACTGTACAGTATATTTAATTCAAATCAAAATGTAAAATTCAGCTCCTCTTTGGCATCAAATATCTCTTGGCCTCTTTGCTCACAATTCCTTTCCCAACTGAGCACAAAATGTCCCTTTGCATTCTTTTAAAATAGAACAATATGGAATCCTCAAACAGTGAAATATTTGCCTTTAGCTCTCTATTTGCCTTTCAACTTAGAATTGTTGTTTAGACAAGATAATCAGATTTTTCATAAACCTTAATCAATAACATAAGAAACCTTAGCACAGAATTCCAGCTCTACAGCAGCAATAGTTTCAAGTGGCATGTTAGGGATATACTGTAATAATAGTTGTTCTTATTTTCATTTTTCAAACACCATAAAGTCCCAGGGTGAATTACAACACAGAATATGGATATCAGTTAAAAACAATCTAATAGTGTCAAAGGCCAGGCTACTATGGAGATACATGGTATTAAAACCAATGTATTAATAATGAACACACTCATAGGCCAAAGCTATGAATGGTTACTCAGAAGTAAGTCTCACTAAGTTCTATTTTTTTAAAAAGCAAAAACATATTTTACAATTTTTTAAACCAAGAGAGTTACAATATTATATTCCATTTTCATTACAAATTCAAGACAATAAGAGAACGTTGGAATAGGTTGTTTTATACATTTATTTTCTGCATTTCTACAGCCACTAACGTGAGTTTTCGGGTGGCTCACAAAGCAAACACACACAATTAACATACAGTACAAAAAAAATAGCTGTAAAAAACTACAAAATTGAAACACAGCTAAAAATGAATGCCCAGAGTATAAAAACCTAAAAGTTATTTAAAGACCTGGGTGACTAGAATGATCAGTGAACAGGCCATAAAGATAATGCCAGATGAACCTTTTTAGGAAGCCTGTTTCTTAACTGGGGTGCCACTACAAAAAGGGCCCTTCTGTAATAGGACTAGGGACACTATCAGAACTGTTGTAATATAATCCCCTTAATACTAAGCAGTACAATTCCAAGTGTGGCATTTGGGCCTTCTCACCCACTTATCCAGGGTTTATCTCTCTCTATCCATAGTCTCCAAAGGAAAACAGCAGTAACACAAGCCTTGAAATGAAAGCAGAAATGAGGACAGGGGTGGGGAGAGAGAGGGGTACTACCCAGACCATTTTGCCACCCATTTCTCTCCCCTTTCCCAGGCTCTCATAGAGTGATCATGTGGCTCACTTCTCAGAGGACAGTCTTCTATTAGGGGGGCTGGATGTCTGATAAAGTACCAATAAAAGGGAGAAAGCAGGGCTTTGAGCCCATCAGCAGCAGACTAAGCAGGTACACAGCTCACCTGGCCTGTCTTCCCCAAGGTGGTGCGATGTACTGTATTTCTATTTAAATTATAGTAATTATTTATAAATGTGCATCTCCCCATATGGACTTGTTGCATGTAGATATGACCTCCCCTTTGTCCTCTTTTGAGCAATGCAGTTCTTCTTTTTCAATGATGCACAAGGGCCCACCCGATCTTTTGAGAAAAGTTGGCATAAGCACAAACCAAGTGACACAGAAGAGGGCTGGCAGGGCAAAAGGGGGAACATGGTTGCCCTGCCCCTTCTGCTTCCTTCCTCTCCTGAACTTTTGAGTGTGAGAGTCAAATGTTTCCCTGGATACAAAGCACAGACCAATTTCTGTCTGGTGAGCAGCATTTAATTCAAGGATGCGTAGGATTAAAGCCTTAAAAACAATGTCAGTTTATGGGGAATCTCATAAAATAAACAGAGCAGATAGCCCCACAAAACAGTGGATGCGTGGGTTTTTTGGTGCAGGCTGTAGCCATGGACATGCTATGTGATCTGATGGTGAATTTGGGGTGACCCAATGCAAAAATCCTGAGGATCCATGGGCTTTTACCTCCCCCCTCCCAGGCAACCTCCTTTATCTCTACCGTCCCTTATCTCCCTCCCCAATCGCTTGCCGATCAGCTGCTTCATTTCAACGCTCCCTTTCCTCTTGTTTGCCTTAGTGTCTTTTCCTTAGCTGGAGCAGTTTTTTGCTCCTCCTTTTCTCCTAATTTCTCTCCTCATTGCTTTAATCGTCCTGTTTCCTCTCCTTGCAAGTTCGCTGTCTTTACCTCCCCCCTCCCAGGCAGCCTCCTTTATCACTAGAGTCCCTTATCTCCCCTCCCGTTCGCTTGCTGTTCAGCTGCTCTGTTTCAACATCCCCTTCCCTCTTTCTAAAAAAAAAAAAAAAAAGCACAATCTGCTTTTTGCCCCTGGGCAATTTGGCTCCAGGGACCACGCATTCGCTCCATAAGACGCACAGACATTTCCCCATACCTTTTAGGAAGAAAAAAGTGTGTCTTATGGAGCAAAAAAATACGGTATTTCTTTATGTAGAGCGTAAACTATAGAACTTGCTTCCACAGGAGGCAGTGATAACCAGCAACCTAGATGACTGTAAAAGCAGATTAGACACATTTGTGGAGGCGAGGGCTATCGATGACTAGTAGACATGAAGCTATGCTCTGCCACCCCAGTTGGAGGCAGAAATGCTTCTGAATACTAGTTCCTGGGAACCACAGGAAAGGAGAAGGTGCTGTGCTCAGGTCTTGCTTGTGGGTTTCCCACAGGCATCTGGTTGGCCACTGTGAGAAAATGATGCTAGACTAGATGTGCCATTGGCCTGATCCAGCAGGCTCTTTGTATACTCTTAAGATTTTGCTTTGAGTCTTTTTCCTTTCTCTTTTATGCAAGTTTGACACGTTAAATGGCAGAACTCACGAGAAAACTCATATCAGGTTACTACAACCCATCAGTAATATTAAATTATACAACAACAGCTAGTATAATTATATATGACGCACCTAAAACATAAAGCAGAGCTGCTGACCTTGCAGAGATGTGACGCTACCCTCTCACTCTCACACACAAATATTCTACCTTTAGGACTTGGGTGCCAACTCATTAACTACAGATGCTAAGTTATTCCCCTCCCCTGTAATTTTTAACAGGGTTTCATATAGACTGCAGTGAAGGACACAAATATTTTTATAACACCAAGTGGTTTGTCTGTGTTTGGTCAGTCAAGGAAAGTGGATCTTGGTTAAGCGCCTCCAAGCCATCCCTTCCACTGAGGCTGGAAAAACATTTTAATATGTTCATGACATGATAAGAAAAATCAACTGGGTGGCAGGACACGCCAATGTTAAGTAGTTGGCTGCCTGTAAATAAATCATTATGTGCCTGAGAAAATGAGACAAACTCTCTACTAGTTTGTGTTTGTACAAGGACATGTCTCGTTTGTGTTCAAAAAGAATCATCCTCAGCTTCGTAAATTTCTTTTGCATCTCTTCGGCACCTCTCTGCCAGAAGCATTTTTCTGGATTTCAAGACTTCTGAAAGAGTCTATTCAGTATTATTTCCATTTTTTTCGTTCCCTCTCTCTTCCCACCTCCCCTAACGCTGTACAGATGGCTTGGGGGAAAGAAGCAGGGGGGGGGGGATTTAAGTGTGTGTGTGGTCATAATTTATATGTGTTGCTGTAACAGGAGGGTAATCTTATTAGCTGGAAAAAGAGTACACACTGGTCTAGAAAAAACATGGCATGAACGGGAACTTCTCTCCCTTTGTGAATGAGAGGCATGGCATGGTGGGAGTCAGGATTCCGACTGGGACCATGAGGACAGCAAAGGGTTAAAAACCCATTCGTCCCATGCTATGGTCCCAACTGAGCTTAGTGCTCCCCTCATCTCTACACCAGGCAAGCTATTTGCTTAACTGAAACCAGGTACACACTGGCAAACAGCTACCTTGGCCTAGGAGTATCAGTATTGGGCAAAGACTTTGGCCATCAGATATGGATATGGTATATTTCCTGGGCAAGGCAACCCCTGATATTCAGAGTCCACATGCCAACAAGTCTTCAGTCTATATGCCCCATATGGGTTCCAAATGTCTACAGAATTATCATGGGGTCATTCAATGCCTTAACTTTTTCAGAGGGCTAGGTGTAAAAAGCCTTCCTTTGAAAGTGGAAGGAATACCTTTGCAGGCAAACAAAGTGGGACAAAGTCTTTGATTATTTAGTGTTACTGTATCACCCTGCATTCAGTAGGTTGAGCTCTGAACTCGTCAAGGAGCATGCAGTTTTCACATTGGGTTTATTAATTTCATGCCCACTTATGATTAACTTTAGTCCTCTCTATTCCTAAAAAAAAAAGTTTGTTCTGTTTAAAAGCTTTTCTTGGACTGTGCCATTCCAGGCTGCAATTGTATGAGTTATGGGGTTGCCCTGTGCCTTCCCCCCACCCCGCCACACACCTGGATAATATGGGAATTGGAGATCTGTGTTTGGTATCAATAGCAACATTCAATCCATGCACTCAGTAATGGCTGGGGAAGGAAAGCAGATAAGTTAGGACCACAACCTAGATGGGTTTAATATGGGATTAAACAAATTCCTAGAGGGTGAGGTTTTCTGTGGCTACTAATCATGCTGGTTATTAAATATTCACTGCCTTCAGGTCCGGGATCAGAGACAATATCTGTCAGTGGGAACAAGGGTAGGAGAGATCATCCTTGTGGGCTTCTCAGAGGCATCTGATTGGTCAGTGTGAGAACAGGGTGACAGACAAGATGGGTCTTTGGCCTGATCCAGCAGGGCTCTTCTTGTCTCTTCATGGCAGACATAAACAAATAGTGGAGTGTCGTCCGCATAACTTTATATTTTGTAATAAATATGTTCACCCTTAGGGTTCTACAAGACTCTCTGCTGTTTTGACTGCAACAGAACCACACTGGAAAACAGCCTCAGATGTGAGGGGATAGAAGGGACAGAAACCAGCTTGACAAGTCCCTGCCTAGCACTGGGCCACAGGTGAGAAAAGCAGAGGAGCACCAAGGAGGGGTAAGGATGGACAAGGCAGGTTGAGATGGAGTCCTCCCGGCGCCACCCTCCATGCGGTCCATTAATAATAATAATAATAATAATAAATTTTATTTATATCCCGCCCTCCCCAGCCGAAGCCGGGCTCAGGGCGGCTAACAACAATAAAACTTTACAAAAGTACAGCATAAACAACAGTCTAAAATCATTCGTTATAAAATTAATTAATTCAAGCCACTGGCAACTATTGGGCCAGAGCTCCGCGAAGATTGCCGAGGGAGGGAGTCAGGCTGTGCCCTGGCCAAAGGCCTGGTGGAACAGCTCTGTCTTGCAGGCCCTGCGGAAAGATGTCAAGTCCCGCAGGGCCCTGGTCTCTTGTGACAGAGTGTTCCACCAGATCGGAGCCACAGCCGAAAAAGCCCTGGCTCTAGTTGAGGCCAGCCTAACTTCTCTGTGGCCTGGGACCTTCAAGATGTTTTTATTCGAAGACCGTAAGTTTCTCTGTGGGGCATACCAGGAGAGGCGGTCCCGTAGGTACGAGGGTCCTAGGCCGTATAGGGCTTTAAAGGTTAAAACCAGCACCTTAAACCTGATCCTGTACTCCACCGGGAGCCAGTGCAGCTGGTATAGCACCGGATGAATGTGGTCTCGCAGCGAAGACCCCGTAAGGAGTCTCGCTGCAGCATTCTGCACCCGCTGGAGTTTCTGGGTCAGTCTCAAGGGCAGCCCCACGTAGAGCGAGTTACAATAATCCAGTCTGGAGGTGACCATCGCATGGATCACAGTGGCTAGGTCAGGGCGAGAGAGGTAAGGAGCCAACTGCTTAGCTTGGCGGAGATGGAAAAATGCCGCCTTTGTTATAGCTGCAATCTGCGCCTCCATGGAAAGGGAGGTGTCGAAGATTACACCCAAACTCTTAACGGACGGTGCTGGCACTAATTGCGCCCCCGCAAGAGATGGGAGTTGCCCCCCCAATCCCATATCGCCCCGTCCCAGCCACAGGACCTCTGTCTTCGAAGGATTTAGCTTCAACCGGCTCCCACGTAACCATCCAGCCACAGCTTCCAAACATCTGGTCAGTGTGTCTGGGGCCGAGTCAGGATGGCCATCCATCAACAGATAGAGTTGGGTGTCATCGGCATACTGATGGCAACCCAGCCCAAAACTCCGAACAAGCTGGGCGAGGGGGCGCATAAAGATGTTGAAAAGCATCGGGGAGAGTATCGCACCCTGAGGTACTCCACACACCAAGGAGTGGCGCGATGACAATTCCCCTCCAAGCGCCACCCTCTGTCCCCGACCAGAGAGAAATGAGCGCAGCCATTGAAGGACTGTGCCCTGGATCCCCACGTCGGCAAGGCGGTGGTCCAGAAGTTCATGATCGACCATGTCGAAAGCTGCTGACAGATCTAGAAGAATCAGCAGCCCCGACCCGCCTCGATCCAGCTGTCTACGAAGATCATCTGTTAGGGCAACCAGAGCCGTCTCGGTCCCATGACCAGCGCGGAAGCCGGACTGGAATGGATCCAGAGCCGATGTTTCATCCAGAAAACCACCAAGCTGTTCAGCAACCGCTCTCTCAATCACCTTACCCAGGAACGGAAGATTCGAAACCGGGCGGTAATTGGATAGATCTAAAGGATCTAATGATGTTTTCTTTAAGAGCGGGCGCACCACTGCCTCCTTCAGTTCCCCTGGGAATGTCCCCGTGCCAAGGGACAAATTGATGATATCCCCCAGGAGGGCCCGCACCTCGTCTGGACATGCTCTAATCAGCCAAGACGGGCACGGGTCGAGAGGACAGGTGGTGGGCTTTCCAGCTCGGAGGAGTCTGTCCACATCGGCTGGGGATATCCGGTCGAAGTGGTCCAATACTGGACCCGAGGACAGTCGAGGGGCCTCCAGTTCCTTTATTGTATCCAAATTGGCCGGGAGGTCATGGCGGAGCAACAAGACTTTCTCCGCAAAAAAGCTCGCAAATGCCTCACAGCTGTGTGTCAAATTGTTATTTAAATTTGGCTGTCCCTCAAGGGACGTTAAAGACCTGATTATACTAAATAATTGTGCTGGGCGAGAGCTAGCGGATGCAATGGAGGCCGAGAAGTATGACTTCTTAGCAGCCTTCACTGCCATCTCGTAGGTTTTCATAAAAGCCCTATAAGATGTTCTTGAGGCTCCGTCACGGGCACCCCGCCATACTCGCTCTAGCCGTCTGAGGTCCCGCTTCATTTTCCGGAGCTCCTCGGTAAACCAGGGAGCCCGGTTTCTGCGGGGTCGCAGAGGGCGCTTAGGTGCGATCTCATCAATGGCTGCCAGGAGCTGGGTATTCCAGCCCTCAACAAGCTCAGTCAATGAGTCGCCAGGGGGAGCAAGGTCCCGCAAGGCTTGGCGGAATCTATCAGGGTCCATCAGCCTCTGCGGGCGAGCCCAAATCGGCTCGCCACCTAAGCAGGGTGGGGGTGGAAAGTCAATCCTGGCTTTCAGAGCATAGTGATCAGACCATGGCACCTTCGTCGAAGGAGACATGATCACATCTATACCTACGCCAAAGATCAAATCCAGCGTGTGGCCTGCTTGATGTGTGGGGCCCGAAACAAACTGGGAGAGCCCTAGTGTCGCCATGGAAGACACCAGGTCCAGAGCCTGTGAGGAGGGAGTGGCATCAGCATGGATGTTAAAGTCCCCCAATACCAATAGGTTAGGGAACTCCAAGGCCCAGCCGGCCACCGCCTCCAATAGGCCTGACAGGGTGGCTGCTGGTGCGCTAGGTGGCCGGTACACCAGCCAGACAGCCAAGCTCTCCTCGGAGCCCCACACTAGGCCAACACATTCAATGCCAGGGATCGATGGTGATGGTAGAGCCCTGAAAGGACAATCTTCCCGGATTAATAATGCCACCCCTCCCCCCTGGCCCACAGTCCGCGACTGGTGGAGGACGGAGAAACCCGGGGGCGCCATCTCTCGTAAGGTAACTGTTGCCCCTTCGCGCACCCAGGTCTCCGTCACACAAGCCAGGTCGACCCCCTGCGAGATAAAGAAATCTCGCAGGGTGGCGGTTTTATTGCCTATAGACCTGGCATTGCACAGCACCAGTGACGGAGGTGAGTAATCCTTGCTCACCCTACCCTCGTCCCTCGGGATGGGGCGCAGATTGGAAGGGGTACGAGCGTATCCATATCTCGATCCCCTTAACAAGACTAACAAGACTACTGTACTGTACTGGCCTTTCCCACACTAACTTGCCTGAACACTGAGATCACCTGCAGCTCTTCTCTACCTGTCACCTTCAAGAGAAGTCCAGAGGGTGGCAGCAACAGGAATGTTTTCTCCACAGAGGCTTGCCTGACACCAGCCTTGGCATTGTTTCAGCACCAAAGTCGTTTTTGTTTTCTTGTGCTCCAGCGCGACATATTATATTGTTAAATCTGTGTTAACGGTGTTTATTATTGCATCTTTTTTACTTTGGTTGTAAATTGCTCGAGGACCTTTTTAGTGCCAGCAATAAATTTAATAAACATATAATTTTATAAAACTTGTAATCCGCCCTGTGATTTTTGGATGAAGGGTGGTATGGCACAATGGTCCACAGTGGCACGATTTGGCTCCTTCCCACTATGTTAGGTGCTAGCAGCTCCTCCCTGTCAGTTGGAGTATGGAAATAGCCTTCTTGACTACTCATTAATCCTATTCACTGGGCAGTCCTTTGTGGTATGATGGTTGGCACCTCCATGTGTACACAATCACAGAAAACTGCTGGACCAAGGGGAATGCAGTCAAACTGTTTAAGAACTTAGGCAGAATTCTGTTTGATCAGTCCATAGTTCTGTGTGGTCCAGCATTCTGTTCTCACAGCAGCCAACCAGATGCCTATGGGAAGCCCATAAACAGGAACTGAGTTCAACAGCACTTTCCTGACTTATGATTCCCAGCAACTGGCATTCAGAGGCGTACTGCCTCTGACCATGAGAGTAGATAATACAGCCTTCATAGCTGGCTTTAGGTCCAGCTATTCCAGTTTAGCTGGTTTATGGATTGCACAATGGATCTGAGAGTAAAAAGGATATGGAAAAATGAAAAAGAGAGAACAAGGTGAAATTAAAATAAGTAGAAGGAAAAAAGTATGCCAAACTAAATGTCTAGCTCCCAGAAATGCTCAAATTCTCATATCCTTTAAGCATCTTAAGCCTCTCCAAATATGTATTTGTCTTGCCATTACGATTAGCCTGATTGATGCAATTATTATTATTATTTTGGAACTTTTAACTTTGAAACCCTCCCTAACATCTGCTTGTTTTATTATGTCCTAGGTTGCTATGGAAATGTGGAACTCAAACAGCCTTCTTCAGGAAGATATCGTTCTGCATTACGCAAATGGCTGCTTAAATCTTTCCAAGGTTACATCAGCGAGTCACAAAAGCCACCCACTTTTGACCCATGACCTTCATCATCAATATAAGACTGGACTGGCTTTAAGCTGAAACTAATGTTCTCTATACAGTGGAATAACTCCACAATGGATTTTAGCTTACCACTAACGCTTAAGCCATGTCTGCCCTCCTGGAGAAATGTCATAGTTTTGGGGTTCTACTGGCCCATCCGTGTTGTATGAGGCCTAGGTAGTCTCTGTAGCAAGGAGTCCTTACATCCAGTTCCAGCTGGTTGGCCAGTCACAGACTCTTCTGGGTCGGCATAGCCTAGCTGCAGTGATACAGCTTCTAGTAACCTCAGGTTTAAACTACTGCAATGTGTTCTATGTGGAGCAGTCCTTGAAGATGGTCCCAAAGTTGCAGCTAGTGCATGATGCAGCTACCAAGCTATTGACTAGCTCTGCAAAATGGTACCACATTGCACCCATCCACAAGGAGGTGAACTGAGTGCCTGTTTACTACTAGGCCCATTTTAAGCAGCTGACAATTGTCTACAGAGCTTGGAACCCAAGTATTTGAATGAGCTCCTTTTTCCATTATCTGCCAACCTGCACCTTGAAGCCTTGCTCATGGTTCCATCAGTATCTGCAGTTTGCTATGCACCCAAATGGGGCAAGACCTTCTCTGCTATGGCATCCCAGATGCAGAATTCCCTACTCCTTGGAAATGTGATCATCCTCTAAATTACCGTATTTTTTGCTCTATAAGACTCACTTTTTCCCTCCTAAAAAGTAAGGGGAAATGTGTGTGCATCTTATGGAGTGAATGCAGGCTGCGCAGTTATCCCAGAAGCCAGAACAGCAAGAGGGATTGCTGCTTTCACTGCGCAGCAATCCTTCTTGCGATTCTGAGATTCAGAATATTTTTTTTCTTGTTTTCCTCCTCCAAAAACTTGTGGTCTTGTGGTCTGGTGCGTCTTATAGAGCGAAAAATACGGTATCCCCCCCCCCCATGTTACATTGAAACTATGTTGAGGCTGATGTAGGGGGAAGTGTTTCTCCTTGCTGGGTTGCTGTAAACTGGCTTTATGTTTTTATCTTAGGGCTGGACTGAGATAAATTTTATGAAGTGCTTTCTTGGAATATTGTGAACTGCCCCATAAATATTCAGGTTGAAGGACGGGGCAAAAACTAACAATCCCTTGCAAATACTGCTGAATCAAAGCAAGTATGTAGTAACCAAGACTATGAACTAAATTCAGTTCTGGTAGCCAGAACAAATGTCTGAGCTCAGAAGTCTTTAATTATAAGTCTACAGTCGTACCTTGGAAGTCAAATGGAATCTGTTTCAGAAGTCCATTTGACTTCTAAAACGTTCAGAAACCAAAGCACAGCTTCTGATTGGCTGCAGGAAGCTCCTGCAGCCAACCAGAAGATGCGGAAGCCCCATTGGAAATTCAACTTCCAAAAAACATTCGCAAACCAGAACACTCACTTCCGGGTTTGCGGCATTCGGAAGCCAAAACGTCCGAGTACCAAAGCGTTCGGGATCCAAGGTACAACTGTATGTCTTTTGTAGCTGGCTCTATTTGGTGGATCACTGGGTTCTGGTAAAAAAAGAAGGTAGACCCTGAGAGCTTGAAGTCTGCTCCCCTGTGGTCTACAATAATTAGTAGTAGCTCTGCCAGTATTTCCCAGTCCTACGTGGAGATCTTTGAGCCGGAGACTTCCCGTGCTTTCTCATAGAGCTGCAGACTATCCCTTAGAAGTCCTCTGATTCTAATCTGCTTGAAACCAACTAAAAGGTATTTTAAGACATCACCAGCTGGATAAACTGAAACTCATTTGTTTGCGCACCTCTCACAAAACAAAAGGCCTTGCAGAATGAACACTTGCACTTAAGTCCTGTAAAACTTCTAATGCCTTAGCACAGCCTTCCACCCACTCTGTGTCACATAATTCTACACATTCGCACACCATCACAAGTGGAAGAAGATAAAAACGGGGACATGTTCCAAGTTCAAAAGACAAGTTCTCAACAATGTATGTGAATAATCTTTGGAAGAGATCACTGAGCTAAGGTATCATTGCTCTTGGTGGGCTTCCCCCAAAAATGAGGCAGAAAGAAATGATTTAGTTGATTTTTCCATTGATGTTGCTAAATCAGCTTTCCATTCAAGGATACCTAGTACAGTGGTACCTCGGGTTAAGTACTTAATTTGTTCCGGAGGTCTGTTCTTAACCTGAAACTGTTCTTAACCTGAAGCACCACTTTAGCTAATGGGGCCTCCTGCTGCTGCTGTGCCACCGGAGCACAATTTCTGTTCTCATCCTGAAGCAAAGTTCTTAACCTGAGATACTATTTCTGGGTTAGCGGAGTCTGTAACCTGAAGCATCTGTAACCCGAGGTACCACTGTAAGGGCATCAAAACGTATGTACTATAGGAAAAGAATGGGAAAGGAAACAATTTATGCCGCAATGATGATACCAGGTATGCAAAAAGTGACTTTGCCCCAGCCACACACACACACACATACAGTTGGAAGGCTTAAATTCAAAGCTCCCATCTTTGTGATAAAATATATTAAGGTTTCTCTGTGTCCCAACAAATAGCAACAAACCACAATGCCCAAAAAACTTGAGGCATTTTGTATTGTTAAAAGGAACACAGTAGCCTCTAGTGGTGAACAGTTGCCATTGCATCTAAATACTATGTGGTGAAGCTTTTCCCGTAAAAAATAAAAAAAGGCACACACACACCCCTTTCTCTTCAGTGATCCATACAGGTTTGCAGCCCTGTTTTGAGGGAAGGCATGCAGCCCTAAGAAGACATAGTAATTTGTTCAAGGAAACCAGTGTCTTTGCTGTGCGAATGGCAGTATTTAATTAATTACATTCATTCGTTTTGGATATCAAACTGACAATAGCTCTCTAAAGCCTAGGACAGTAGTCTTCAACCTTTTTAGACCCAGGACCCACCTTCTCAGTTTTTATTACCATATGCCTGTATGGTGGTAGTGCTGCTGCCACACTCTCTAGGGTCAGGCTGCAACCCAATTGCTGATCCAAACCAACCAGTTGACGACAAATTAACTAGGGGGCACTTAACAATACTTTAATACTTGAGGAGGTCCTCAAACTGTGGTCTGCAAGCTTCATTCAGGTGGTCTGTGGCATCTGTGGATTTGTAGCTGGAGGACAGGAGATGGCGCACCCATGGCATTAAATAGTCATACTGACTTTAATTGTATTGTGTTGCTTCTTTTATTTCTTATATTGTAATTCAATAAAATACAACGTAAGAAATAAAATGAATCGCTTTTTGTGCTAATTAGAGACAAGGAGGAAACCACACAAACCGTCTTCAGAGACACAGGGTAGAATTCAGCGTCACACTATGATGAACCTTTTGTCCATGCAAGCATTTCAGTTTGGAAAGATCCCCTCCCCACTCCTCCTTCGGTGCACTGTTCTACAGGTTCTCCTGATACACCCCGCTCAGTCCATTTCAGGCGGTTTGGGGGGGTAACAGGAGAGGAGAGGAGGCCAAGCCCCATTGCACAAGTGGAAGTCCTTGTGCAGGTGAATCCTACCTGCAACTCTTAGGGATCCTTGGAAATAGAGTTGCCACGCTTCCGGTTTCAGCCTATCAAGCTAGCACAGGGATGGGCAACCTTTATTGAGGCAAATGTTTTTGGACTCCAGATCCCTTTAGTTGCAGCCAGCATGGCCGGTGGTCAGGGATGAAGAGAGCTGAAGCCTGACAACATCTGGGAAGACAAAATTCCCCACCCCTCAGCTAGACCTGGCTGCTAAGCAAACCTTAACACAGCAGGCAAAATGGCTTCAGTTCTAGCCACACAAAGGAGTCACACTGAGCTCAGCAGCACTTACTTCAGAGTAACCATTTTTGGAATTGGCTTGTTAGCATTGAGTGTCACATGCGGATCCATATTTTCTAACCATGTCCCAGACCAGACCTTCCGCTCAAACATCTTTAACACGCACGCTGATCATAATCTTTCTCCTATGACGTGAAACGAGGAAGCCAAAACATTTCACAATCACTTTGGATTCAGCTAACATTATGTGAGTAACACTGAGCAAAACATCCAACACACCCTATGACACATCAAATAATACATCTAAGCCAATATTAGCAAGAATTTTCAAAAACTATTTTAAATATGCTTTTAGCTCATGGATGGCTTTAGCACTTAACTGTCAAGATAGCGGGACTTTCCAAATGCTGTTTCCCAGTACATTATTAATTGCAGAGTGTTACATGCAATCCCAATTATATTTCCTCAAGCTTGCACGTATTGCAGGGAAATCACAGCACTCAAATCGTAAATTTGGGGATCTTTATTCCCAGAACTGCATCCTTTTAAAAATCCAGTGCATCTTCTATCTTAGTATGTGGGAACACTTACAGAGCCCTTTAAAAACACAGTAAGCTACATACTCAACCCCTACCCAACACAAATTGGCCACATCCACTTTTACACTTGGGCCATGCCTACTCTGAAATTTTGGCCACACCAATTTTGACATGAGATAGTCACATCTGGGTTTGGGTTCAGAGAACTTTAGCATGATGTGAAAGATAATTAAAGCAGATTTTAAAGGAATCTGATCAGCTTTCAGTGTTAACCCAGGTTTGGGGCAAGTACTCTTCGATGAGAGAACCCCAACAGATATAAAACCACAAAATATGCAGATGATAAAAGCGTGGAAATATAGACGTTTAAAATACCCCTTACTAAGTTGCTTGCAAAATTCCCTACTTCTCTTCACATAGAAAAAGACCACACATTTGGTTTACTTATAAACTATTCAAAGGTCAGATTCATGTGCTTTTCCATACAGCAGCAAGGAAACGCAGGCAGTATAAGCTATTTCTAAATTATTTGTATAGAACAGGGATGTCTGGCAGGTCGATCCCGGGAGGTTCTGGCAGACCTTGGTTGACCACAGGCTCCTCTTCCTTTTCGGTGGCATAAGACGGAGTTTTCGCTGTGAGGTAGATTGTTTCCTTGGCGATCTTTTGGTGAGGAACTTTCCCCCTTTCCCCTCCCTAAAAAAAGCGCAACATGTTTGTCTGGAACCCCCCCAAAATGGGACTTCCCTCTCTTAAAAATGCTCAACAAGTTTGACCCAAACCCTCCAAAAAAAGGATTGTCCTTCCTGAAAAAAGCTCAACAACTTTGCTTTGACCTGAAACACTGCCAGTTTTTTATTCTGTGAGTAGATTGCTATCTCTTGGGAGTTGGACGTCCCTAGTATAGAAGAACTGTCCTTGCAACCCAGGCCCCTGCAGAGCTTATCTGAGGCCCAGGACCAGAGTCTTGTTCTTGGCAAGGCAGCGCAAGTCCTAGTGGGGCCCTCAGCCACCTTAGCCTTCTGAGGCCTGGGGCAAGGGAACCTGGATGCTCCCCCTTCATGGGCCTGATGCAACCATCCCAGACTAATCTGCTGGGTATAGCGAAGATTCAGACATGTGGATTCACTGTGGATTGCTAAAGATTTCAGAGTAAATAATTTGTTATGAGACCAAAACCAAATCAGATAGAATGTAATTACTTATTTGAAAACTACATATAATTTCATACTGTGGTACGCTAGCTAAAGAATGTTTTGGGGATTCCCCCCCCCCCCACTAGGGCCAAAGTTCTTCTGAAATTAGCTGGAAGTGGAACTAAAATGGGATTTCCACATGACACTAAATATAACACTATGTGCCTCACAACACTCCTGCAATACTTGCAGGATCTTAAATATGCATACTCAAAAGTATGGTAAGTTTCATTTAGTTCAGTCAGCAAAGATTCCTGCCCCCCACCCTAGCTTCATTTTAAAGAGGCTTCTCTGATTTTTGTTGTTGTTTAGTCGTTTAGTCGTGTCCGACTCTTCGTGACCCCATGGACCAGAGCACGCCAGGCACTCCTGTTTTCCACTGCCTCCCACAGTTTGGTCAAACTCATGCTGGTAGCTTCAAGAACACTGTCCAACCATCTCGTCCTCTGCCGTCCCCTTCTCCTTGTGCCCTCCATCTTTCCCAACATCAGGGTCTTTTCCAGGGAGTCTTCTCTTCTCATGAGGTGGCCAAAGTATTGGAGCCTCAGCTTCACGATCTGTCTTTCCAGTGAGCACTCAGGGCTGATTTCCTTCAGAATGGATAGGTTTGATCTTCTTGCAGTCCATGGGACTCTCAAGAGTCTCCTCAAGCACCATAATTCAAAAGCATCAATTCTTCGGCGATCAGCCTTCTTTATGGTCCAGCTCTCACTTCCATACATCACTACTGGGAAAGCCATAGCTTTAACTATACGGACCTTTGTTGGCAAGGTGATGTCTCTGCTTTTTAAGATGCTTCTCTGATACTGGCCCTTTAATTAGTGTATATCTGCTTACTGTCAGCAGGAGGAAACATAGATCTTACTTGGTTACCTGAATTAAGCTGCCATGTCATTTCCAAATTATTCTTACCATTTCGCATAACAGAACAAGCGGATCTGTGAACACAGATAATGTAATGTGCCACAGAATGACAGGGTTAGGACTGAGATGCAACCTGCCAGCGCTATGTTACAGCTAAGAAAGACGTATAGCAGCTCAGACTCAGATTTATTTCCCTGTGGACTGAACAAAATAACTAATTTTTTAAAAGGGGGATCTACGACAAAATGTTGCAAGATGGAGTGCTCCGTTTTGGGTTCCAGCCAGCCGTGCCCTCTCGCATGATACTCCCTTGCGTTCCATCTCCCACCCAGTTCCCCAAGCAGTCAACACTCTGTAGCCAGGGCATACTCAGTCCTCACTGGGCTGTTTCGGGAGTCTCACTTTATGTTTTCCCCCATATAGTTTCTTTTCATTATTATTTCTGCAAACTTTGAGGTTCCTCCAAGCCTGCTGACACCACCTTCTGGTCCAAGGTCAGTGCTGTGTGGACTAAGATGAGGACGCTCGCTCATCTTTCTCAAAACCTCGGAAATAGAGGGGATGCTGAACATTCAGTGTTTTACATGACAACTTTAATATGGAAAGCCAAGGTGACTCTAATAAGACAGTTGCGCACAACGAAAGGCAAAAGGATCTTTTTGAGCAGAAATCAGGCCCTGCTAATTATACTGAGGGACAGACAAAGAACTTTCCAGTCCTAAAAATGCCATACAAATAGGCAGAAATGGTTCTGATGTTTGAGTGGTGTTATGTGATTTCTAACCTGCAAGAAGAGAGAGAGAGAACACTCTATCAAGAAATGGAAATAAACAGGGGAGCAGAAATGTCACAACCATCAAACGATTTCCCAACTCTGCTTTTGTTACTACAAATTGATTTCAATAGATGAGAGCTGACATGTAACCATTTTTCAGTATTGTATTTAGCAATAATGCTGTGATTTTTAATTAATGTGTTCAGGGCAATATTTTTCCAAATGAAGGATGATGAATAATATGCATTTGTAAAATGTTGTTGTTGTTTTAAAAACTGTTCCATACAATTTTGAACGTTACTGAGTAACTGCTGGATCGACAGGCCTACAAAACCTGCACTTGAGAGGCAGGAAAGAAGTGTCAAGTGCATATTTAGTGAGAGTTTGTTTAAATTAAGGAGCAGTCCTCTTGAATCAGAAACGGCGCTGACTGGAAACATACCATAAAAGACACCTCTGATGGAATAAGCTTCAGAGCACTTTGGTGCACAATTCTAAGCATGTAGAACTAAATGCCACTGAGTGCAATGGTGCTTCCCCCCAGGTAAATGAGAATAGGATGGCTCCTGAAGCAGATCTGCCCCAACACCTCTAGCGCTTTAGCTACTGATGTACTCTAAGTGCTGCATATTTATATGACCCACTCTGTCTACCTTGAGGGTTCTTTTCCGCAAAGCAATCTCATACCACAGTGGTGGTATGAAATGCAACGGTACTGGCAGTACTAGATGTTCCGAATCAGTGTTCAGTCACTTGAAAATCATGCATCCAATGCTGTTTGTTTATTGTTTGTTGTGTTTCAGCCATCATGGTCATAACCACTGGGGGGAAAATACACCCTATACAGTGGTACCTTGGGTTACAGACGCTTCAGGTTACAGACTTAGCTAACCCAGAAATAGTACCTCAGGTTAAGAACTTTGCTTCAGGATGAGAATAGAAATTGTGTGGCGGCAGGAGGCCCCATTAGCTAAAGTGGTGCTTCAGGTTAAGAACAGTTTCAGGTTAAGAACGGACCTCCGGAACGAATTAAGTTCTTAACCTGAGGTACCACGGTACATAGAACTTTAAAACACATTATGGCATCCACTTCTGAAATCAGGAAGTTTGCTTTCCACATTTAATAAAAATGAGGATGCCTTATTTGTATTCTGGTGTCCAAGTTTTTCAAAGCACCTGTCCCACATTTCTGTGCACTAAGTAGATTAAATAATAATAATAATTAGAAGTCAGGATATCGAAGGATTCTGGCTAAAAACATGGTGTGGCACAAGATGTGGAAAAGCCCTGGGGGGAAATGATTTTACTGAGGAATAGGTTACCATCTACCACCCACAAGCAATTTATTTTATACACTATAAGCTGCAATCCAAGTGTAGACACAGAGTGTTGTATAATAAGCACAATGCAGAAATAGGTGATTCAGTTTAAGTAGCCTAGCAAGAAGGAAACTGAAGCTTAATCTAGACATGACAGAGATGTTGACGGTAAATCAGGACCCAAAAGTTAGGAGAGTGAGACTTAATTGTGCTGCTCCCCTGGAAGGAGATCTCTAGGCTGGGAGTGGTTTTTGACCCTGCTTTACTTTACTGCATATTTGGGGAACCTTTGGCCCTCCAGATGTTGCTGAACTACAACTCTCTTGATCCCTGGTCATTGGCTGTGTTTGCTAGGCCTGATGGGAATTGTAGTTCAGTAACATCTGGAGGACCAAAGGTTCCCCACACCTGCTCTACTGCTTAATGAACAGAACTCAGCATTGGCTAGGAGTGCCTTTTTAAACTCTGGCTGCTGGAAGGCTAACTGTAGCCCCTCCTGTGCAAGAAATACATGGCCTGTCACTGCCTTAGTAACTTCCCATTTAATTACAGTACACCCTGAAATGTGTTCTGCAAAGGCAGAATTTGGCGGCTTACCGTCCAAGAAGGAACGAGACACTTCCCTGTAATAAAATGGCATGTTAGTGGCTACTAGTCATGATGGTTGTGTCCTACTGATAATCAGAGGCAGTAGACCTCTAAATGCCAGTTACTGGGAATCACAAGTAGGGTGCATGTTCTTGTGTTCAAGTCCTGCTATCTGGTTGGCCATTGTGAGCGCAGGATGCTGAACTAGAAGGGACTTTGGTAAGATGCAGCAGGCTCTTCTTAATTTCTTATGAACCACAGGGAACATTCACTTCCAGTTTTAGCCTCAAGTACATTGGGTGACTGTCTGCTTTCCAATTCAAGGTGTCAGTGCTTTACTTTCAAAGGTCTGGATTTAGCAACCCGTAGAGAACTTCATGGCCCATGCATACCACAGTGCTCTCAACATAGTCTTTGTAGCTCCTTTTCTTTCCTTCAAAATGGGGACAGTGGATCCTCCCCAAAGTCAGTAAAATAGGGTGGGCAACAGCTACAGATGACAGGGAACAACCACCGTCCTCCTTCTTATCACTTTTAAGCCCCTCTCCACCTGGAGTACATTCTCAATTGTCAGAAGTGACCCAGAGTTGCTACTTACTGTTCTAAAATAAACCTCAAGAATTTGAGTTGCCTATTATGGCCATGGAATAAGAATATGATATTGGTAAGATAGCCAGCATTCAGCACTGATTGACAACTGGCCAGACCACAACAAGCAAACAAAATCACCTGTAAGCAGTCACCTGCTAAGACTGGGGTGGGAAACCCCTGGCCATTTCATGAGGCCCTTGGGATCCCCTCCTACCTATCAGCTGTTCTGCAGTGAGCAGCTGAGTGGGAAACGACATTGATGCTGTGCATATTGTGCAACTGCAGCTCCTTTCTCTGCAAGGATCTGCTGCAAGATAAAAGTAGAGGGGGAAATGTCTCAGAAGGGAGACAGACATCTGATCCTTCCAAATGTGCATAAAAGAGAGCCCCTGCATTTTGTATTTGCATGCATGTCATTTTTGGGAGGGTATTGTATTTTGAAGTTTGAGGCTTTGAATAGCTGTCAGGCAGGGCCTGCAGTTCAGCTGTGCATTGATGTTATCTGCATTCCTCTGCTAGGATTACTGAGCTCTTCTTACCTTTTGAATAGTCAGGCCAATAATGGGTGTAGGAGTGCTGTTGTTTAAATGAACTTCATTTTTTTAAAATGTTTATAGGGAAAATGGAATGTAAAATTCAAGTGGAGTTACTAAGACTTAAACATATGCCTTTGTTTCCATGGCTAATAGTTTTTGTGTGTGTATGTTGTATGTGTTAAGGATGTGTGTCTGTGTGTGGCTCTGGAATGCAGTCCCCAAAAGCTGTCTATCATGGTAGCATGTGCCTCCACCCAGAAAACATTCCCAATCATTGTGCTAATGCTTGCACATTAAAGGCACAACTACAGTAGCTGGCTGAAAGATTTGCCATGCTGCCCAAATAGGCAGCTGATATAATTAGGTCTTGTAAAGTGGTGCTGCTTGATGCATTAAGCGATAAGACCTACTGTAGAAATCCTTAGCCCGGCCACAGTGGGGAAGAAGCAAAAAGGATCCATCCCTGCTACAACAAGGATTGCTGAATTTATGATGAAACTCTGATTTATAGAATTGGCTTTTGCCTTTTCCTTCTGGAACAAGAGATACTCAACTCCTTTTATTTTTACAGTCATTACTCTGTAGCCTTTAGTAAAACCATGTTGTCTCGGAAAGTCTGCTTGAAATGTTTTTACAGTTCTGCATGGCTGCATTGAAGCTGCCAGCTTAAACAGCTATAAAAATCCAGCAATACATGTTCAGTTAATGGAAGATATTTTAAGGTTGAGTCCCTGAAAAGGACTATTAACTTTATCAGCGAGCCAATAGGCAGAAACACACCTATAGCAGAACAGAATACAATAAGCAGGACACAACTGTGGCTCAGATGATGCCATGAAATCTAGACTTTCTTTGATTCTGCCCAGCACCACATCCAAGAGTGTTTCCTGAGCCAGAATCATAAGGCAACATTTCTGTGCCAACCCCATTGTAGCAGCCTGCAGTTACTGCTCATTTCTTTAAAACACACTCACCCACGGGACACCACTGATTTAGGTGTGATGAAAGACGCCTAAAACACTTTTAGGAATCAGGCTAAAAGGCTTAGTCAGTCACTGCAGAATAGTATCATTTTCATTCAGTTAATCATTGCTGAAACCAACTATATTCTGCTTAACTAATAGTTAAATTAGGGGTTGCTTATCCAAAGAAGCAAGAGCTCCCGATTAAGCAATAATCTAGAGCAGGGACATCCAACTCCCAAGAGACTGTGATCTACTTCCGGGGGACGGGCAGTGATCTACCCATTTTGGGGGTGGGGTTCAGAGTTGCTAAGCTTTTTTTAGGGGCGCAGCTCAAAGTTGTTGAGCTTTCTTTTTTTAGGGTAGAAAATCAAAGTTGTTGAGGTTTTTTGGACAGTAAGTGTGAAGAACTGCAATAAATCGCTCACTAAAAACACAGTTGCGAACAGGGGAACGCAGCGCTACAGCAGACAACAAAGGAACACCCATTAAACGTGACGCAGGGAAAGACAGATGGGGGCAGAGACATGATTCTAAACAATGCGAGCAGAAAGGATCCTGCAATTGACCAAGGTCATCTGGGGATCGACCTGTCGATCGCGGTCGACCAGTTAAGACACCCCTGTTCTAGAGCATATTGTAGGTTGAGGGGCCTGTGGCTGCGACAGGGATAAATTTACAACATTCCTATAGTTTATTCTGTTAACAGTGTAGGTTAGATGTGGGGCTGAGGTTGATTTGGATTTTCAGCCAAAAATCTTCCTGATAAAATGTACAGTGGAACCTCGGGTTGCGAACGTGATCTGTGTGGGAGGCACGTTCAACCCGCAGTGCTGCATCTGCACATGTGTGGGTCGCAATTTGGCGCTTCTGCGCAAAGCATGATTTTTGTGATTCTGCGCATGCGCGAGCGCCAAAACTTGGAAGTAACCTGTTCCGGTACTTCCAGGTTTGGCGTGGTGCGCAACCAAAATCATGTAACCTGAAGTGTCTGTAACCCAAGGTACCACTGTACTGTACCTCGGGGTAGACTTGGAAAGGTCAATCTACTTAAATTATTTTCTTAGACTTCCTCCCAATCTAAATCCAGCATTCAAATGCAGGAAGAAGCTTTGTGCTCCATGAACATACTTGCATCTTCTCTGCATGTTTCTGGCTGCTCATGCTTCTGGCCCATCACAGCTATGCTAAAATTCTGGATTTCTGCAAGTCATCCATAGAATCACTTTCATCTCAGGAAAGAAGTGTCTCTTTAAGTTTACTGTTTATTTTATATTTTGAATGATTTACAGAGCTGTTTTTTTTATTGATAATTTAAATGTTTTATTCACATATTAAAAAACACACACACATTAGAGCAGGTTATAATTAGGTAGTGTACACATTTTATGAAATAAATAGAAGAACCCAGAAGCTCCATTTATAGATAATGGGGTGAGCTGACTTAGAATATTTTCCTATATGCTGTTGCCTTCAACAGTCCATAAATCCTGGAAGCTGTCCTTCTCAGGCTAACTTGCGGGGGGGGGGGTTAATCTCATACCTTCTCTGTTAATATTTCTGTGTACTGAAGGAGACCCTCAGGTATGTAGAACCACTACTGTATTTTTATAATACCCTGTTTTGCTTAAGAACAGATGCTTGACCAACAGAGTTTACCATTAGAAAGAATAAGACAGGTGCTCCTGTTCTGGGTCCCGGAACAGCCCTTCTACAGTACCGCATACTGGAAGTTGAAAGGGACACAAATAGGGCAACTAATTTCTTCACGCTGTCACCACGACCCTGTTCCTGTTTTCTTTTTACTGACAAGCAATCTTTCATGCAGACGCCTCCCTCTTGCTTCTTAGCGGCCTTGTTTTGGCTCTAATCCTGGTGGGAGGGTCCAATGATTATCTTCCTTGTATTCTGTAGCTGACAACAACTTTTACTATAGAATCTCTGAATTTTCATATCCCAATAAACACTGTTTTCAAGTTCTATTACAAGTGCAGGACAAGTCTAAGCATGTTTAACTGGAAGTGTACTTTACTGAATTCAACAGGAATTACTCCCTTGTAATTGTGCTTAGAACTACATTTTTAAAAAAACCTACAGTTTTGAAGTGTATTGTTGTGACTGGAGCGACATTCTGAGGTTAGATAAATTTTTCGGTAAAATGTTCATTTTTTTCCAGGTTAACATTTAGAGTGATACATTGGGATGGGGGGGGGGGGAGTAGATGCATAATATTGAGCAACATGATCAAACTTAACACGGTACAGTTGCTGGGTAAGACATACTAAATGAAAGAACCTCACATTACATTCTTAGATCCCATTAAACATCCAGACGAGAAAGCTAATCCTGTCACTAACCATCTGCTCAAAATGCCTTCTTAGGGTATTGATGACAGCTATATGCAGCAAAACAAATTCAAGTGTATGAATGAGCAAAGGTATACTTGGCATGCTTGCATTACACTATCTGCAACACACACCATCCCCAACATGCCTTTGTGCTGCTTCTTAACGCACAGGGTTCCAGCTAGGGAATGCTTTATTGAAGTAAAACCACTTTCCAAACTGAATAAAATGTATAACCTGTAAGATGTTAAATAAACCTATTTGTGGGATTGCAGATTCATGCTGAGCCCTCTATGTACAACTATTTCCTTGGAAAATGTAAAGAATAAAGTCACCGGAAGCTCTGATAATAATGAATTTGTTTTATGCATCAAGGAGTTCAAAAAGGTTTCGCTAAAATGGCTGAGTCCCATATGTAAACAAAAGTAAGTGAGCTGCTCGGAAATACTTTAAAAAATTATCTTTTTAACTGGGGACTGAATACCATTTGGGATAGATCCCAATAACTAGCTTATGAAATAACATTCTACAAGCTAGCATGATCCACATTCCAAATGGTATTCCAATCCACAGTAAAATCTGAACTTCTTTTCCAAAATATTTCCATTTCTTCTTCTATAGCTGTTCTGCTTTGAATAATGTTCATGTCTTTTAAGACTAATCCCTGAACATTTACAACAATTAAATTGTTAATAATTGATTTCATATGTCATGTGTTTGGCTTTAAAATAGCTCAGCTAAATGAATAACTGAACATGCAATGACTATTAACATCAAACTTCTCTCTTCTGTATTATAATGTTAATTTTTATATTTCACCAGTCAAGTAACTGATTCTAACTTTAAAATATCCTAATCGGGATGGTGTGAAGAATATGTTAAAGTTTCTGGGGTTGGTCACTCAGCATTGGGGAATCCCATCTGCTCCCAATAAAACTGTTCAGAGCTTGTCCTCTGATAACTCTACTATATATGACCTCACACTCTCCAAGAGTTCCTATACTTCGAAATCCCTACCTTGTATCTTAACCAAATACAGTGGTACCTCGGGTTAAGAACTTAATTCGTTCTGGAGGTCTGTTCTTAACCTGAAACTGTTCTTAACCTGAAGCACCACTTTAGCTAACGTGGCCTCCCACTGCCACCGTGCGATTTCTGTTCTCATCCTGAAGCAAAGTTCTTAACCCGAGGTACTATTTCTGGGTTAGCGGAGTCTGTAACCTGAAGCGTATGTAACCCGAGGTACCACTGTAGTATTTTTCCCATTAGTGCCACTCCTCAAACCATGCAGAGACCTTCAAACCTTGCACTCACCACCCAGATACCCCTACCACTCAACTTGATTAATTCCTTCTTTCAGATCTTCAACAAATAATCTATACCAAATTCCTGTTTTCTGCAACCTTACCCAAACCAATCCACTCCCTCAATTTCCCTCTCCAGTTTACACCAAAGCCCATTAACAAAGTATTTCACGTTAGTCAGATCCTACGCATATCTTACCAATAATTAACGATCTTGTACTAATGGGATTGTTGTGGACCCAGCAGCTTTTTGAAATAGTTATTAAACTTTTTTAAAAAGCAAACTTGAGCCACTTAATATTCCAATGTACCATATTTTCAACGGTTAAGATCAGCTGTTCTTTGATTCCATTTCCCTTAAAAAAATTTTTTTTCAAAGTTACCGTTTACTCAAATTGTCAGAGGTCCAATTTATCCCTACTGAAAAGATGAGAAAGTGAAACTATCAAATAACCTAAGATGACTGCAGTCTGTTCCAGCAACTTCTCAAAATGAGGTATGGAAAAATTCATTTTTGCCTGTATCATAAATTTCTTACACTACTTTTAAAGCAATTGAATGTGGGTTTTTTGCACATTTATTTACCATGAGTGTGGTATTTCATTTAGGCTTTTTCTTTGTTTCTGTCTTGTTCACTTTTGTTAGCAGCCCTTCATCTATGCATCATGTTTTCTCTTCCTGGTAGCCCAGTGAAGAATTTGTTAACACTGTGAGGTCCAACAAAGATTGCAGCTATCAGGATTTCACCCTGAAAAAAGTAAACATAGAGTACAGGAGACTCTCAGCTTCAGAAAATCACCTTCCAAGTTGTGGAGGGAGAGCAGAACAATGACAGGGGTGAAACTAGCAGCCTCAGCCTCATAGCTCCCCCACCAGCAATGTGTTTCCTAAATTTAAGGCTTGGTTAGGATTGCCATGTGAGACATTTTAAACAAGGGCAAGTATCTTCTCAACAACCCTTTTGAATGGTAATCTTCAGAGATAAAGATCAACCTTTCAATATAAGAACTGAGAACCAGGGGGAAGAAGTTAGTATTTATTAACCAATATGAAGTAAAGGCCTCAATTTTGGGTTTGTTTTTACAAGCCGTCAACTTTTTACCGCATCAACACAACCAGAACAACAGAATCAGGTAGCACCGTTGAGTCCAACCAATTTATGATAGCATCATCTTTTGGCTGCCACCCTGGAATTCCAAACAGGAGGTTACCGCTTTTCTCCTTCTCACCACGGAGGGCTGACCTGCGCGCCTTTGGAGCAGGAATTCAACAGATGGGTCCGCAGTGGCGGGATAATCATAATCAAACCGATACTGGCTGCACGTCGTTAATGCCCCAATCGCTCGCATGCACACACTGCAAAATTAAGACGGCGCTGTTAATCCTTGCCCAGAAGGTGGCAGGCATCCCGAGCCCCTTCGCTTTTGCCCTTCAACCCTCCCGCCATTCACTCCACTTCGACCCCTTCCTACCTCCGGGTACCCCGAGCCTGACTGCGCGCAACCCCCCCCCCAACTTCAGCAACGCTCCCTCCCATGGACGGTTTTGCAGGCCGCTCCTACTCCGAGGCAAGTCCCAGCGACTTCCTTCCGAGAAAGTGCACTTCTTGCAGCCGGGTCCCAGGCACAAGCTGGGCGGGCGAAACCCCGACGGATGCCGGCCTGAGGCGCGCCTAACTCTGCCCCGCCGCAGGGTCGAGGCCTAGCCCTCCTCCAACTGCCCTGCTCCCCGTTTCCTCCGAGGTAAGTGGGTCCAGTGGAGCTGCCTCCCGCCGCGCGCGGACTGGGCGCCCCGGGAAGGCGCAGCGGCGCCCGGCCGCCCCTCTCCGCCTGCGCTCGCTCCTCGGCCGGGCCAGCGGAGCACCGCCCGCCCAGCGCCCGCCACCCAATCGCGCGTCCTGGCGGCGGGAGGAGGGGGCGGCCTCGGCGCCCGGAGCCTGTGAGCCGAGGCGATGTGGGCCGGGCCTAAGCGCTGCCTCTGCCGTCGTTGCTGCCGCTGCTGCCGCCGCCGCCATGATGCTTGTTTGCTTTCAATGAGTGTGAGAAGGAGGCGGAGGAGGAAGAGAAGGAGGAGGAGAAGGAGGAGGCGGGGGGAGCCCGTTCTCCCGTCCGGCCCGCGGCAGGAAACAAAGAGCCAGGCAGAGGCAGCGCAGAGACGGGGATGCTGCAGCTACAGGTACGGGGGCGGCGGCCGCGCCGACGGAAAAGGCGGCGGCGAGGAGGAGGAAGAGGGAGCGGGGGTCGAGGCGGCTCTTCCTCAACCGCCCCCCCACCCCGTCGAATGAATCTGTGGGGCGGGGGTGGCGGCAGCGGCGACCGCGGCCTGAGGAAAGCAGGTTTCTGACGGGAGGGGGGCGGTTAGAAGTGCCCCGGGTAATCAAAATGGGGGCGCGCGGGGGGGGGGGGACCGAAGGATTATTTTGGTGGGAGGCGCGGAGAGCGGCGGCGGCGGCGCATTCGAGGTCCTGTGGGACGCGGAGAGAGATGGCTGACTTTCCGGGGTGGGTGGGTGGGGGGTCGAGGAGATGTTTGTGGGTCGGTTTGTCGGGGGTGGGTCGTGTTGACAAGGTTAACGGGGGGGGGGCTGCTGACCAGAGAGGGGGAGCGGGGGTTGTGTTGGGGTCCTGTGAGGTTTGGGGGGTGGTTTGTCGGTGTTACTATTTTTATAATAATCCAGCCGGGGAGGGGAAGGGGAACGCGGCTCCTCTTCGGGGAAGGGGCGCGGAGGGAGACGGGCGAGGTAAATACGTCGCGAGATACGAAGCGGGGTCTCCGGGCCCTGCGCCTCCGGAGTGCGTGAAATGCATGGCTGGACGAGGACGGGGCGGGTGGGTGGTGGTGGTTGGGCGAGGGCTTTTGAAGGGAGCGTGTTGTACGGGGGGGGGGGGCGCCGGGGTAGCAAATAAAACTGTGTACGAGGCGGGTGAGGCGAGCGGCCTATTGCGCTGAAGGTGGTGGAGAGTGAGTGGTGGCGGCGGTGTTTTGAAACAAAACAAAACAAAAATTACTGGCGTGTGTGGTGGTGCTTTGGAGCTGGCACAGTTGATTTGGAGGGCATTATTGCTCTTCAGGAAACAAAAGGAGCCCTGTTGGGGTTGGCAGGGAGGAGGAGTTCTCCCGAGGAGAAAAAAGTTTTTGGTCTGGGAAAGTAGAGACGGGGGTTGGTGTTTTGCACTTGGAAGGGGCGGCTGAGCCTTCCTGGGAGCTGTGGGAAGGTTCTGGAGGAAGTGACGTGCTCAGTGCCTGTTGACAAGAGCTGTGGGGTGGTGGGAGTAGTGTGGGGGTAAGGGGGGGGCAGGGCTCATTTGCTTGAAGTGTCTAATAAGTGTGTTAGGATTCTGGTTTGTGGGGTTGGCGTGGCTCTATACAAATGCACCAAACTGCTATTTTTATTTTTATTTTTGCACTTAAAAGCAACTAAGATAAAAGTACAGGTGTAGTGGGGGGGAAGCTGGTTTAATAAAAACTGAAAGTGTAAACACTTCTGGAAATAAGCAGGAAGAAAGGAAAGCTTGCATTGCACAGCTGTTTTTCTTCTCCACACCTCAACAACCTCTTAAAATTAATTTAAATAGAACAGGCAGGTGTAAATTTAAAAACTATAGGTCCGTATTTGCCGTGGATAAATAAGCCTGGTTCTTGGGAACAAAACTTGCACTTCAGGATAAATTTAAGCTTGGTTACATTACCCTTGTATCTGAAAGGGCTAGCTTGCAATAAGAAGGCCACAATAGACAGCCTGTGTCTGAAATAGAAAGGAAAGAGCTTTAGCAGGAATGATTGACAGCTGTGCTGTCCAATGTAATGAGCTGGGGGCAGGAATACTGTTTATATGCAGGTAGCTTGGCTGGGCCTCAGTCTGTAGAACACACACATGTACCGTGGTACCTCAGTTTACGAACAGTCCTGTTTATGAACTATTTGGTTTACGAACTCTGCGAAACCGGAAGTAGTATTCTGGTTTGCAAACTTTACCTTGGTTTACGAACAGAAGCTGAATGGTGGAAGGGCACCAACGGTGGGAGGCCTCATTAGCGAAAGCACACTTCGGTTTAAGAACGGATTCGGTTTAAGAACAGACTTCCGGAAAGGTAAACCGAGGTACCACTGTAGGGGTAAACAGGATTAGAATGCATAGAATCATAGAATCATAGAGTTGGAAGAGACCACAAGGGCCATCAAGTCCAACCCCCTGCCAAGCAGGAACACCATCAGAGCACTCCTGACATATGGTTGTCAAGCCTCTGCTTAAAGACCTCCAAAGAAGGAGACTCCACCACACTCCTTGGCAGCAAATTCCACTGTCGAACAGCTCTTACTGTCAGGAAGTTCTCTTGGGGTTACCTACAACAGCAAATTTGTTCTATATGTTTTTGTGTAGATGGAGTATCTAATGAAGTGCTGTTTTAGGCCGCTAAGAAAGCAAAACTTCAGCAGGCTGTTCCTTATAAGGGTGAGATTCTAAGGGGTAGTATACAATTGTCAATTTGATCCAAAATATATGGTAGGAAAGATATTTTTATGTACAGGTTGCTTGTGAGTTCTGTGTTTTTAGTGGTAGATTTTTATGTTGAATTTTACTTTTGTATTGGTGAAGGGACATAACCCAAAAGTAAAAAATAAAACAATAATTAAAAAATGTAACAGCACCTGTTTTGGCTAACCATCTTTTACTAGTTGAATGATCTGGGAGGTTTTAAAATTTATTTAAGGTGAGTTTTTGTTTTGCGTTAAGCCTTTTAAATATCTGTAGTAAAAGACAAGGATTTTTAGGAAAACCTCATAAATTTTCACTATAACTTAAGATAGATAATGGAAATTCCATTATTCTCATATTCTATAATAGTAAAGATCTAACATTTATATGATTATGTTGTTGAGGTTTCCTGCAGAGATTTTTGAATTGTGCTGTATAAGCAGTTGGGGATTTCTACAGTGTCTGGTATGTCTCAGGGTTATTTTCTTATCTGGATTTTACCATATTGGTAACAGAGACTTAAAATTCAAAAGGATTAAGGAATATTTGTGGTAATTATTTGGTATGAATGTGAAGGTTGGCAAGTGTTGACTGGTAATTGTATTGTCTCTTGCATTTCTTTTCATCCTAGAGCAGGTCTCGTAATTGGGGATTTGTCAACATTTCCACTGGGGTAATTTTACAGAATTATCCACCCTGTGTTCTTCCTGCTGGTTCATCTGGACTCTGGAGTGTGCTGCTAGGAATGAAGTCTTCTCTGGGGGTTTATTCACAGTATTGCTGAAATAGAACCATTCACATATGGATTAATGCTTTATTCACTTTTCACTTGAAGCACTTGGATCAGTTCATTTTTCTTTATAAGGGAGATTGTCCTGTGTCATTTTGTAATGAAATCCTAAGTGTAGTCTTGACAAGTTCAGGCTATTTGTGTTTGAGTAATTAAGGAAGAACTTAAATATAAACATAAATGAAACCACAGTACTGCATGGGCAGGTAATTATTTTTGGTAATGTATATCTTTAGATGTACATATTGGCTTGTGTGGATTAATAAGGTGTATTTTTAGTAAGTATGTTGTAATGCTAGCCCATGCATTTCTCAAATTAGTTTTAAAAACCCACCCAGTGTATGACAGCTTTATTTTAAGAAAGAAGTTGCATTCTTTTGATAGAAAAATGGTCCACCAAAATCCTGTTCTTTGGGTATGGTACATTAAATCTGGCTGTTTTGGTATGGAATTTAGATGCAGATTAGTTAAATAACTTGCATCTTAATTTCTGTATAACCCTATGCAGACATTCAAATTGTACATATAATGCATATCTCCATTGAACTCTGCTTGTAGGCAAGAGTTGCATCAACTGTGTAAATGTTAGGCATGAGTGGGGCTGGGGAGTGGAGATTCTTCCATGTATGGCATTTGAACATTGGTATTTGGCTAAGGTGGCAAAAGCGTATATGGATTAGCTACCAAAAATTACAAGCCTTTAAAAAACTTGTACAAGGGACAGTGGAACATGAATGGAGCACTCCTTCCCTTCTTTGCCAGTCCTTCTTATGACTTAAAAGCAGGCTAGTGAAACATATTGCAAGCTAGAAGTGAGCGCACTACCTCCTCTGCGTTCATGCTTGGTTTCTATGATGAGTGTGCAGGAAGAGGTGAAGTGGACTAAGTACTGGGATGAAGTGATCCATGCCTCTACAGCTATCCTGCATGGTTACTATGCCACACATGCAGGAAGGGGCCACATCTCCCATGCATAGATGCTTAGTAGGCTTGTGGCATTGTCACAGATTGCCCTGTCACTTTGCCACCAGCATGTACATAAAACACAAAAGCCCACCCTTTGGATGCTCAGAATCCATCTGCTGCTAGCCCGCTGTGATAACATGTAGGACATGCAGCATTGTGCTTCACTTCCCATGCATCCAGTATAGAACTGAGGCATGCTGGGGATTGCTTTGTCCCTTTGCTGCCAGTGTGCTGTGTTTCTACAATAAAGGTGTGGGAGATTTGATTGTTAATGTGTCTTGCAGAAGTGCAGCAGGAAGCATTACTTCTTCCTTCCACCACCAGCTTTCTTGGTTTCTGTGCTGGATGCAGGGGAGGAAGCTTCACCTCCTACACACCAAATATTGAAATGCAGTGGTCTGCCAGAGGAAGGATGAAGCGCTTCATGTCCTAGACAAGGAAGGAGGGGGCTTACTCTCCTCCCCACCCACTATAGAAATGCAATGAGCTGCTGCATGGAATGGGGGAAGGAGGGAGCAAACAGGTTCTCTCTTTTGGGCAGTTCATTCACTCCCCTGTGATAAATTCCTTATCACATATGACAACTGGGCAATGAGTTAAAAACAAGGCTATACTAGGTTTACCGTATTTGGTAACTAGCAATTTATCTTACAAGGCTATGAAACTAGTTAACCCTGAAGCATTTGAGATGTGCATATGTGTGTTAACATTTAAACATGTCATTTTTCACTTGTGGCAACATTCTAATCTCTACCTAAAATACTTCATGGAACCCTGTTACCTACTTCACACTGAGGTGTGGTGCTAAGAGAAATACTTCAAATGCTCATTAGCAGTAAGGTCTTTTTAATATTTTTCACATCTTAATTAGTCCATAAAATTTCACTTAACATACAAACTCCTTTCTTATGTAGTTTTTACATGTAGTTACCCTTAAAGCTGAGTAGCCTGTGTGTTAGACAAACCTGTTGTCAGTGCACATATAGTTTAAACTGATTGCTAAGCAGCATTAATTTTCCCCCAAAGTCTGTAGTTTAAAAATGAATTTGTGAAGTATAGCCTTGATACATCACATCTCATGTTTTATTCCCAAAAAAGGACCACTGGTGGGGTATCTGAGAACTGATGGTGTCTCTAAGAATTAACTGATAGACACTGACCTGTCTAAACATAACCTCTGTTTTAGAAGTAGCATGCTAGTTTTGTAAAAACATGTCCTGTTTCATAATTTTTGGGCACACTGTGTTGTGCATTGAAAATCAGATTCCTATAAGCTTCCCCTAAAATGTGAGGGTTAAAACAAGAACCATGTCAGAATGTTATGATCTTTGTACTAATCAATACAGTTGCATTCAAGTATTTGAGCTAAAAAACTGAAATAGAAGATGGAGTTCTGTGATTCTTTCGTTGAGTGTTTTCTCTGTTTGTTAGGGTAGTAAGGGATGCAGGATCAATATAGTGTAAGGTCATGCAGGTGTTATCTGTAACAGGGTGAAAATTGAGCCTTCCTATTCTTATGCAGCATAGGAATTATTTGCCCCTTAGTAAATGGCTAAGTGCAAAGTTCTGTATAATTCATGGCATCAAACCAACAGTTGACAAGGCAGAAGATAAAAGATCCTAAGTTATGTGAATGTCTCTGAAAAGGAGAGAGCCTTTAACTCATTCAGACCAGAATAAATCATGACCACACAAAGCTAATAACTGAAAGGCTTTGTATGCATCTTGGATTTGTCCAGGCTATACAATCACAAAGGGCTGGAAGGTAGTGTGCAGGATGGGAACCCTCTGCTATTTTACTGCAATCTTCTGTAGCAGACTGTGAAGATTAACAGTCTGTTGGTATTAGTGAGGGGGATTTCCTTCTGTGCAAAGTGGTTTTCCAGTTATAGTGGTCAGCTCTTAAAGTTGTTGAAATCCTCCACCCCCTAATCTTTGACCTAAAATATGCATAGTGGTCCTTGTAGGGTTCCATCACTATAGAAGCTGTAAGTCTGAGCTTACATGTGCTCTGAGGGGACAAGAGCATGCAGAAGCAGCCATTGTACTTGGCTGCATTTCCACAAGGTAGGAAAGCAGCACAGCACTGTGGTGGCTGCCATTTGTAGGTAAATAGTGACCTGAGCAGTGAGAAAGGGGTTAATAGGCAAGTGTGTTGGGCTGTCAGCTGTTTACCCAACTTGCACAGTTTCTATATTCCCCAGGTAAGTAGCACATTATTTAGGTAATCTATATTGTATTGTCATAATATCTGCAGAAAAATTGCAATGTCTTTATTATGGCATGTATGATATGCCAACATGGACTTTGAAAATTAAAGTTACATTCCTCATGTGAAGAGGCTGTTACAGGATACTTTCATAAAAGTGTGTTGTAAATTGACACTTCCAAATATGTAAGAAACCAAAGCTAAAGAGGAAGTAAAATTAGGTCCAAGGGCTTCTGGTAGCATAATTACAATGAAAAACATCTAGCTGTTTAGACTATTAAGCTAAATGATGCTAAGTTCTTGATTTTTTGTATAGAGTACATACAAATGTTCATGCATATTCCTTCCTGTCTAGATCTACTGTGTATACTAAATACTAGAAGTAATATCCCCCCCCCATTGTTTGGGGCTTAAACTACATTTAGATAAATTATGGTTGGAAGAATGAACAGTATGTTGTAGTGCTCTACTGTGATAGACAGGCTGAACACGACCCATATTGTGCATGCTTGTGATAAAAGTGTGTACCATTGAATTAAAATCCGTATCTTACTCTGTGCAATGATACCTTTCACAGTATGGGGTGGGGATTAATGTCTCTTTGCTTACTTGTAATTTGGATGAGTAACATAGTAGTTTACCCATGAGGCTCATGTTCGAAATGTTTTCACTGTTGAGTAGTATTCATTGGATACTGCTTATAGCTTGCTACAGTTTTTTCTTTCAAAGTTAAGATGGTTCTGAGTTCATAGGGAATGCAGATTTAAGATTCATTCCCTATGCATTTTGAGTGAATACTCATATTAAAAAAGCGAACAGCAGTGTCTTACTCTGGCAATTTCCCTCAGATAACCATGCATCCTTACAGTTACAATTTCCCATAATGTCCTGCTTGGAAGAGAGTTCATTTCTGCTTATGCATTACAATTTTCAGACCAGGGAGGGAATATGCAGTGCCAGCATGAGTAGCTAGTAACATGCTTATTTCCCAGTATTATTACACAGAAGGTCATCAACTAAAAACAGTTAAGGAGGAAAAAGCCTTTGAGATGGGCAATCCCAGGATGATGATAATGCAGCCTAAAAGGAAGGAAACACAGTTTTTGCAGTGTTCGTTTCAGTATGACTAGGGCAGTATTCAGCTGTAAAGCAGTGATGATTCTTCTTTTGGAATATTGTTCAGTTTCTTCATTTTTAAGAAGGATGGGTTTCAATTAATGATTTCAAAGGAAAGCAGTCTGAAAGATCTGAACAGAATGTTTTATGTTTGGATGAATAAGAAGGTAAGGGAATTCAGTTGAACCCTGCAATATGCTGCAGATGTGATAGCAGTGATAGGTCATGACTGATCCATAAAAATCCAAACTTTGTCCCATTACCTTTCTTATTGTATTGTGTTTTGTCTTAGCTTTAGCTTCAAACTTATGCTTGTTACTGTAAATTAGTCTTCCACCCATAAAATCCCTGTTCCCTTCCTTTTCATTGTCCTAGCAAGTTGTCAACCTGAAAATGACAGAAAAGGAACTTCACATTTCTTATTGAAGCCACCGGCTCTTTCTTACTTATTTTGCCATTGTTTCAGATCTGTCTTTTCCACTCATGGACCATCTTGGACTTCTCCCTTTCCTATCCCGCTTGCCTGCGTCCCGCTCATTAATCCTGTTGCCTTTTTCACATTTCTATGAACCACTTCATTTGTGCTGTATCCACTGACTGCTAAGGCCTAAGCCTGTGCTGTGGTTATCTTTTATCACTAATGCATCCTTCTCCTTGGAGATGCAATGTCAGTGTGTGTTAAGTAGTTGGATTGTAGAGTTCATTACATTGAACTCTACTTTGTATCTGATTAAATAACTGAAAATGAGACCAAAAAAATGAAGAACTTTGCACCAGCCATAGTGTGTTTTGCTTCTTTTGGAACTAGCTCTGCATAGAGCTTCATCTTTCACAGTTTGAAAATGTGGGAGGCAGTGACCTTGACTTTCAGGTACTTGAGTGTCTTCCTTGCATCCCTTTAAAAAACAACAAGACCAAGCCTAACTTGCTTCACCAAAATATTGAAGTACTGTCAAGTGCTTTAGGGGGTGTCAATAGCAGGTGTTACAGATTTTCTGTCTTGATAAGTTAAAACAATGCAAATAAGCTTTTAAGTCTTCCAGTTTTTGGCTTATTTGCTACAATTCCTTTTACCAAAAATAGGAACGTTAGCCTAACTGGATTTCCTCTTCTTTTTCTTAATCTGTTTTGCAGCTCTCCTAGTGGTCAGCCATATGTGGCTTCCAATGTGGATTTGACTGGGAGTACTGCAAATCTGATGGCAGGGAGTACAAAATCCAGAGCAGCGTGAAATTTCCTTATTTTCCTGGCACATTCTTACCGGTAAATATTGTGTAAATTTAGCAGCCTTAAAATAGTCAACTGATAGGGAATTAGACTTCAAGGGGGAAACTCTTGCTTGTTTGATGTAATGCACCACACTATACTTAATAAGTGTACAATAGCCATTGAGATGCTAGGTTTTTGCAAATTAACAAGAATGATGAATATGCATATATCCAGATGCTCTTCTTTCTTATTCAGTTCCAGTATAAGTTAAAATATGGTAATTATGCAAAACATACTTAATAGCATTCGTTCTGGACTAAGTGTTGAATTGATAGGTTTTCCAGTATTGGTGTCATGTGAGATTTTGTTTTTGCAGGGAGCTTTTGACTCTTACAGTTCATAGAAAGAAACAAATAAGAGGGGTACTTTGTAGGAGCACCTGGGAATCCATGAAAACCTAATGGATATTAAGCATTAGGCATGTCTGTCCCAATCAGTTGACACCTATTTTTCTAAACTGATGGTAGTTGGAGGTTTGCTGAGCTGTTTTGAATGAACTTGCACTTGCAAGGCTGGCTTTATTGCATATGCTTGTTTTGGTTAGATTATATAGTAGTCTGTGGCTACAACGTGGAATTTTGAACACTGTAATCTAAAATGTGACTTCTGCTGATTCAATATTTTTATCCAAAAGATCTTTTAAAAAAATACTGTGAGTTCTTTACAAGCATATTTATTCCTTGAGTTGAAAGGATTTTTCTTCAGAAACATGGTCTGGCAGGGCTGAATTCTGGATTCTTGGTTCACACAAACAGTGATTTATTGGAGGGGGGAGCAGGGCAGCAGAAGGGTGGGGAGATGGGGTTAGAGAAGAAGTGATGACATCATCCTCTGGAGTGCCAGGGTGACAAGACAGTTCCTTTTCGCTCTGGCAAATGAATGAGGTGGTAACAAGGCTTTCAAATATTTTTTAAAAAATTGGGATTTCTACTTCATCTTAGTAATTTAAACGTTAGCACTTATTTGAAGTACTGCTTGCATTTATAACTAAACACTAATGAGTTCATTCAGATGACTGAAGACCTTTTAGTAAAGTTCACTTTGTTTAGGAAGTTTTAAACCTGTGCAGTCAGAAGTAAGCACCAATAAGTTCAGTGAAGCTTACTTCCAGGAAACCATGCATAGGGCTGCAGTCATGCTACAAAAAAGTTTAGTCCTTATGGTGCCACAGGACTCCTTGAAAGACCAGACTTTCTTTTTTTTTTTAGTAGTAAAATTTATTTACAGTCAGAACTTGCATCTTCTGATTTTTTTTCCTTTGAGGAAAAAAGCTATGAGGGGCAGAGTATGATAGCAGCAAAAACTTGTAAAACAACCTGTCATGTCTAGAACAGACAAACAGCAATTGTTTTTTCTAATGCAGAAATTAAAACTATTGCCATGCAAATGCAGGCAGGTAAATAAGGCAGGTAAATAAACAGACAATTTTATTGTGTTTGAGAGATCTCAGGATTAAAAATTCTCTTCATTAATAACCCAAAGTTTTAAAGATCAGCAGATTGCAGAAGTTGTTCACTAGACGCCTGCTTTGAGTATTCAGCTATGACAGGAATTGGCCATCCATGACATATAGTCATGATAAAGTGAAGCTTACTTCACACTTGGTCTGCAAGAAATGGGGGCCAGTGGCGATGTAAAGTTTACTGGTCGCCAACTTTCTCTGAACGTTCCTTACATTTTGTAAATGATTGTCTATAGCCACCCAATAGATTAAGAAATGAAATAAATGGAGAAAAGGGATTGCTTTTAGCCAGGAAATGAGCTTTCTTGACTACCTATCAATTAAAAGATAAATTCTGGCTACCTGCCCAATTAATAGACCAGTCCTCTATAGTGCCTGTAAAGTTCCAATCTACAAAAATGACAGGTATTGCATTTTTTATACACACAACTTGTTTTTATGCATATAACCTTATTTATAAATGTCCCTATTGTCTTAAGGAGAATTGGTTGAAATACATTAGTCCTTTTTAATCACACTTGCAGGTTGCATACAGGCTTATAATGTTTGGTGAACAAAGAACAAGGAAATTTTTTCTCTGTTGCCTTGCCTGCTCCCACAGGATAGCAAGTATCTAGTTCAACCCACTTTCCTGTCACAGAACATTGGTTTATAGGCTGTGTGAAATGGCTGTCACTACTTCTGTTTTAGTAGCTAGTGGGGAATTTAAAAGCCAAAAGTGAAGTCTGAAATGCACTCCTTTCTCTTTGGTTTTCCCTAGCTCCTGGGGCTGAATAAATGGAAAATAGAGCTTCATTGTACATTCATAGATAGATTTTCAGCATTATTCAGCTCCCAAGGGAGGGGCATACAACAGTTATGTCACTTTACCTACTAATTTAATTTTGCTTGTATTAGGCAAAACCTGCATCTGAACTGGGCGATGCTGTTCCAACCCCTATTGGAATGGGACAGAGTGAGAGAACTGTGGGAACTACCAAAAGAGATGCCTAAACTTGAAAAAAGGCACAAAGAAATTTTCTTACTCATATTGCACTGACTATCACATTGCTTAATCTTTAATTCTTAGTAGTGTATTCTAGCAGTAAACATGTATGGTAAATTGAACAGTAAAGTCTTTAAAAAATGGTTGTGTGTTAAGATTTTGCTATGTACCAAATCGGTTGCAGTCTTAGGCACAAGTGCACATGCTTACAACTCAGTGAAGCAATGGATTACAGCCTGTCAGACTCCATTCCAGTTAAATCAATCAGAATGGTCTATATTTCCTTTTCATCTTTTTTTTTTTAACCGCTTGCATCAGTTTTGTTAAATTTTTGCTTGCTTCTGTTTTAGGGAGCTTTCTAATAATGCCAGTATTGTGTGGTATTTTGGCGCTGCATTTATAAAATTAATCTTAAACTATGTGACCCTCACCCAGATAACGTGTATCCATGTATGGATTACTGATTGATTTAACCGGAATGGCGTCTGCACAAATTGCACAAAAGCCTGCTTCTTTGTAGGAAAATTATCCAAATCCAGCACAGTGTAAGATGCCTGCAGAAATGGGTATATCTATCTCTCAGTGTAACATGCAAATGCTATGTCCGTCATCGAGCCCCAGTGGTTGTGTGGCTAGAGCTACTGGTAATGAAGTGGCTCACAAGTATCTCTGAAACTTTCCAGTGTAGTCCAAAGCATCTGGAGGGCATCAGATTGGCAATGGCTTTACTTTGGAATGCAAATTGCATACATGTTCCTAGCTACTATAACGAGAGGGAGGTTTTTCAGTCTAGGCCCAATTGAAATGTGTGAAAGGGCAATAGCGTTTTAAGAGGTCCACATTCCATCTCCTGTATCTTGCCTTCTCTTGCCCTGGGCTGGCCTTCATTATGAGGTGAATTCCATGTCCCGAATCTTACCTGTTGAATGCCAAAATACTACAGTTTGGACTGTGTGGTACTAACACTCAGGTTTCTAGGCCGTGTACCTTAATTTTGATACAGTGGTACCTCCAGTTGCGCGCGGAATCTGTTCCAGAGCTCCGGTCAGATCCCGAGGTGTGCGTATCCAGAGGAGGTGCTGCTTCTGCGCATGCGCGTGGTGCGGTTTACCGCTTCTGCGCATGCATGCTGCACATAGAGCGCTTCTGCGCATGCATACACGACGAAACCTGGAAAAATACTTCCGGTTTTGCCGTCCACATATCCCAAAGGATATTTAACCGGAGGTGAACGTATTTTCATGAGTGACAAGTTTGTATGAAGTCTAGTTAAGGATGGAGTTTTCAAAAGGTAATTACTATTATAGAAGCAAGTCTTTGGGGGCTTGTGTCACTAGGAAATTGCCTTTTTAGGTAATGGCTAATATTATCCATCAAATAGTAATAGCATATTGTTAAAGGTTTTTGTGATTGCTTGCCCATCTAAAAATACAATGCTCTAGGAAAGATGTAGCAAGATGTTTGATGAATTCTGAATTAAAATGGTTTAAATTATGAGCTGAAATCCGAGGTTGGTAATACAGTGGTACCTTGGTTTAAGAGCAGCCCGGTTTATGAACTGTTCAGTTTACGAACTCCGCAAAACCAGAAGTAGTGTCCCAGTTTGTGAACTTTAGCTCAGTCTAAGGACAGAAGCTGAATGGTGGAAGGGCACTGGCGGCGGGAGGCCTCATTAAGGAAAGCGCGCCTTGGTTTAAGAACAGACTTCCGTAACGGATTAAGTTCGTAAAATGAGGTACCACTGTACCTGTGTTAAGGTAAATTAAGGGAAAAGTCAATCAGAGTTCACTCTTGTCAGAGCTGTTTTCCTGGCAAAACAATTCAGTAGTTCACTTCTATTTCTATGATGTGATCAGTTTTTTTATGTTTCCATTTAAAAGTGTGGTATGTGAAAATACTTTTCTAGTGTAAAAGTACATTAAGAACAACAACAGAAAAACAGAAGATATTTCACATTTGCGTTGTTAGCTATCCATTTTCTGCTGCTTTCTGACTCCAAAGTGATTATTAATGAGATAGTTGTATATTCTTATTCTGACAGTGCACAACAAATATTCCTCTTCTATAAAGGAACCATTTTACATTAAACAGAAAAAAATGAGAAAAAAGCTGTCTCTGAAATACAGAAATATGAACTGTTGCTCAGAACCTTATTGCAGTAGTGAAATGTCTTCAGTACCTGTTTTTAGCAGAAACATTTCTAAAAATCTAATCCATTAATAAAATGTTAGTGGGGAAAGCAAAACTTTGGTTATGGGGTAAAGTAAAAATATATAAGTAAAAATTAATTAGCAAGGAGCAGTCAGTGTTCATCTTAATCTTTTAATAGATATTTTAGGGTAATTAAATAAAGGTTACATCAGCATATGGAAACTTATCAGACTGGTTTTCAGATTGTATGAAACAAAGGTGCTAATGCCTTGTGAAGATTAATATATGCTATGTATGTATCATGAATGATGTAAGAAAATTGTTAATAACCCTCCTACACATTTGACAGTTTCATTAAAAAAACTCTGGGGTCAGTTAGATCCTAGTCATATTCAAATAACTCCAGCCATTATGAAAACACTAATTAGCACATTGCTGCATCAACATAAAACACTGTAGGTACTTTCTTGCCGTTTAGTTACTTTATTCATATCTTTGTATGTTTTTGAGTTGAATGAACAAACATAGCAGTAAGATATTAGGAATCTGCAAGATCCCTTAGGAATTAACATTCAGATTCATTCTCGATCCTAATGACAACCCCATTGATCCTTTTGAAGGAAGGGTGGGATATAAATAAAATAAACCAATTAAATAAATAATCCCTGGATAGTTGTACCTCTATACTTACAAACAATAGTTGTATAATTATTTCATACTTGTAACACCACGTTTGGTAATTGTAAAGCTTTTTTAAAAAAACAAAAACTTAATTTGGATCCACTTGACCCTAATCTCAGATTAGTAACCTGTTGTTGTTTTTTCTTCTTCATGTGGAATGGTAAATACCATGTGTGCCCTTCTGATGAAAATTACCCAGCTGTTGCCCTAACCATAAAGCATAGTGAGCCAGCCTCGGGCAACATATTTTGGAAGCAGTAGACCTGTTTTTGAATGACTGTTTTTGAAAATATTTTTAAAAGTTGTTCAAGTGTTCTCAGAAACGCCTCTAGAATGTATATGCTCAATGCCTTTCTCTTGAGTTGCTTCTCCAGAAAGAGAGAGGCAAGTAGGAGTGACTTCTTGGTGGGCTCAACAGGAGAGAAGATAGTGACTTGGTCCTTTCATCTCAAGTGCTGAAATGGCTAGAGAAGATATTTAGCAACCTGACAGATTTTCCAGTTCTGTAGACGGTTTTAAACTGAAAGGAAACAGTGCTACCTGTTAAGTTTTGTCAAGGCCATCCATGCTTTCATTTGTTGCTATGTTAGGTGAGCCCCCTCCTTTACTTTGCATGAGGCAGTGGCAAATTTGGCAGGAAATTAAGCAGTTTCCACTTACACTTGCTGACCCTATTGCTGGGTAGAGGGAGAAAAGAATATGAATACCAATGGAAAGTTCCCCAAGCAAGGAAATGGAGCTGGGCAGTTTTTACACATAGAACTCTTAACACTGTGATGCAGAATGAGTTAATGGAATGAATAGTAATCTATATATGCAATATCAGAAATAAATGGTAGCCAGCTAAATTGTTATTTTAGAGGCTGTTGAGTTTTTAAAATATTGCGGTGTACCCCCAGTGCTTGAGAGGAGTGCTTCTGTTATGAAACAAACCTTGTAACCATTTTTATTAACACCCCTTAAGCCAGTGGTGGCGAACCTTTGCCCAAACTGCAAAACCGAAACCCACTTATTTATCATCTCCCTCCCTCTTCCCCCCTTGTGCCGGGCGCACTCCCCAGCGAGCTGGCTGGCTCGCTCTTGGGCTACTGCGATGGGGAGGACGGAGCAGCCCTGAGACCAGGTGAGCAGGGGCGGCCAGGAGGAGAGGGATAGCCCCCAACCCAGCCAGCCAGCCCAACAGCCAAGCCCGCCTGCCTGCTCTCCGCCCGTGATCCCGGCGTGGTCTTCCCCATCTTCCTCCCTTCAGCAACGTCGCCGTGGCAGAGGGGTGAGGTTGGGTTGGGCCAGGCATGCAGAGAGACGGCAGGCGCAGGTGCCCTCCTAGCCCAGGTAGGTCAGGCCCACGGGGGGTGAGGGGCCTGCAGAGGATTGGAGCGGCGGGGGGCAAAAGGGAATGGGCGAGGCCTGGCTTGGAGGGGGGAGCTGGGGACTACCACCCAGCACCGGAAAAAGTGCAGGAAAAAATCACAAGGGTCAAATAACGAACACTGCTCCGCCCAATCAGAAACAGCCACTGCCGCAACCAATTGAAAAACAGACCAATAGCCGAACAGCAGCAAAAAAAAAAAAAAGTTCTGGGTTTAAGCAGTGGATGCACGCAGTAGCATGGGGAAGAGCAGGAGCACAAATGGAAAAAACAACAAAACAGTGTGGATGGGCCGATGACGCGCGTGCCAGCAGTGAGAGCTCTGTGTGCCCACTCTGGCACGAGTGCCATAGGTTTGCCACCACTGCCTTAAACTATGGAGTGCAGAAGGGCACAGGATCCAGACTGGCTGTTGGCCCTAAACCTGAATGCTTTAATGGTATATAGTGTGTGTGAGGAGGATGGAGTCTCCATTTTGCTTCCAAACAGAAGATAATCACGCAGATTTGCTATTGGAGGCAATGATTATTGATGTTTACACAGTACTTTAAAATATATTTTTATATTTGTTATAAAACTTTTCTCTAATAGATCTCAATTCCTTCTACTTTGTATTACAATTGTTCATGCTTCATAGGGGCCATTGAGACTTGTTCTTCTGTACTCAAGGCCAGGAATGTTTGTGTGTGTGACCTGAGGAAAGGATATGGCAGACATTTTCCCTTCTTAAGTCAAGCTGGGAGCGCTTTGTTAAGATTGACCACAAGTGCTATTCCTCTGCACAAAGGAGTTTACACCTCAAATTCTCTCCCATCTTCCACTTGCATAGCAACAGAAATAATCAAGCATTGGGGAATCCTGTTTATCAGAAAACTTAGTGCCTATGGGGTTAGCTGATAAAATGCCAAGCAGTGGCAGTATAATGGATCAGAATAGGTGGATCAGAATAATCCAAACTCTGTTTTTCTTTTTCTTTTTAATGATTCAGGAAGGTACTTCCAATTAGCATGTATTAAATGTCACTGGCAGATTAGACATTGTGCGGAACGTAGCAACGTACTGTTCACATTTAGGGAATGCTCAAACCATGGTTTGGAGGATTGGGAATAAACCTTGGGCTCATGCAGGGGTGGGGAACCTTTTCAGTCTGAGTGCCTCGTTCCTTCATGCTTAGCCTTATGGTAATAGTGCTTGGGGACAGGGGCAAAATGGGTGTGACAAAATTGGGTGGCGCAACAGGTGCAACTCTAGTCTTGGAAGTGTAGGCTACAGTCCAGTCATGCAAAGTTCAGGAGGTTTTGGAGTTACTCATATCAAGCCAACTTCATTTTTTTTTTAAAGCACACTTAAGTGACGAGTTTTTACAAGCCATCAAATGTATGGATGTTATGACATTAGCATAGGAGTGAGGTTGCCGCTTTTTCTTGTTTGGAAGTACAGTGGTACCTCGGTTTACAAACTTAATCCATTCCAGAAGTCCGTTATGAAACTGAGGCACACTTTCCCTAATGAGGCCTCTCACCGCCGGTGCCCTTCCACCATTCGGCTTCCGTTCTTAGACCAAGGTAAAGTTCACAACTTGGACACTACTTCCGGTTTTGCGGAGTTTGTAAACCAAATAGTTTGTGAACAGGGCTGTTCTTAAACCGAGATACCACTGTAATAGTAATTATTGCCTTCATCAATGATTGGCATTATTCTAGTATTCTAGTCTATAAGAAGGGAGGTGCTTCTTTTAAGAATTTTGTTTTGGCAATGTTTCCTGGAACCACATGTTGTTCTGTTATTTCTGACAGGAATGCCCAAAGAGAAGTACGATCCACCTGACCCACGGAGGATGTACACAATTATGTCCTCAGAGGAAGCAGCCAATGGAAAAAAGTCACACTGGGCAGAGTTGGAAATAAGTGGTAAGTGGAGAGCTATTGGATACACGAGAGTAGCATGGCAAATAGTCTGGTATTGTGTTTTTTGTGTTTTTTTAAAGTGTTTTACTTAGTTTTATTAAATGTTTCAGCACAACAATGTGGTTTAAAATCCAAAGCAATTTGATGGCTGATTCGATTAGAAATTTTGAACAGGCAGTGGGAAATTTTGAACAGGCAGTGGGAAAATATGTGGAGCCCACCCAGGAATTAAATCAGGAGTGTGCCCTGACAGAACAGGCCCAACAGGAATGTGAGCTTCTGGATTTGACAAATGAACTTGGAAAAAGCCAGATTTGGAAAGAAAAAGTTTGGTTTGGTTTGGAAATGGGGGGTTGGAGAGACCCTCCTATGCAGGGACGTTTGGACTTTTCAAGTCTGGCAATGGGCCGTGAGATGTTTGGGATTGTGGGGGCTCTCAATTTTGGAGGGATTTTGAAACATGTTTTTAAATACCACATGGAATTCAGTGTCGATTATGGAAAAGGGGCTGATCTGTCGAGAAGGGTCAAAAATATTGCTAAGCTGGAGTTCCCACGAGTGAAACGAGTAGGAGACAAGGGAAAATACAGTTACAAATATGAAGAAGAGCTGCGGAAGGGACATGGAAGAGACTTAAGGGCCTCGGATATAAGGTTACCAGGTTAATGCGCCAGATCGATGGGATAATAAGGACTGACAAAACCCGGGACCAGGAGAAAGGGACGCTGGATGAAGATTGGATTTGTTTTTATTTCTTTTTTTCACTACTAGGACTGTTTTATAAAATTGATGAATGTTAGAAAAATGTTGGGATGAAACTACTTGGCTTTAGTAAAAATGTTTAAAGAATTATGCAAGAATATTATGGTTATGAGAAGTTGGTAAAAATAAGATTTAAGTTTTAAGTTTCAAGGTTTTTTATAGTAAGATAAGATTAAAATAGTTTAAGGTAATGTAATGACAGAATATTATGAAATATGGAAAGGATTTGCTGTGACAATTAACAACCAGGATACAAGGAAGGGGAGGAGGAGGAGGTCAAGGAAAGAGGGTAATGACAGTTGAGAATAATGGATTTGTTTTTAAATGTTTTTAAATGTTTGTGGTGTATTTTTGTTTTTTTTCTCTCTTATTTTGAATTTGTATATGTATGGTTGGAAGTGGCTTGTTTTTCTCTTTTTCTACTTTGTTTTTCTTTTGTAACTTAAAAAATTTTTTTCCCCAATAAATATTTAAAAAAATAAATAAATCCAAAGCATGTTAATTTTTTAAATTTCAGTATCGTAATTAAATTTGTCACCCTTTGTCAAACACAGTGTGAAAGCCTCTTTTGCTTTGTAAAAGACTGAATCTGTGCAAAAAATCTGGCTTTTAAAAACATCCAAAACTGCAGTCCAATACACATTTACCTAGAAGTAAGTCTTATTGAACCTGATGGCACTTACTTCTGAGTAGACATGCAGAGGATTGCATTGTAAATTGCTGAAATACTTGTGGAAATGAATGCTGTAAATTAAATAGATGAAGAATTCTTTCTCTCTTCTGTTTTGAGTTTACTTCCAATCTGGATCCTGCCCACAATGTCTTCTGAATCTTCCTGTCTACATGCTTGCTGACAAGCAAAAAAATAAATCTGAAAGCTTGATGACTGAGAACTTCACTTTGCAGAAATTACATTCTCTTGAGCAACTTTTATTATAATGGTTGTGGATATGGTAATGCTTCGTATCAGTTTACCCAATACTAGGCTGAATAGTCTGTTATTTCCTGATTCCCTTTTTCAAATAGTGGTTTTTTTTTGTCTTCCCAATTCCAGCCTCTCATAAGGTCAGAATTTTGCATACTTAAGTTCTTTAAGAGCTTTCAGGTATATGCCATCCAGACCAAGGTTTTAACTGGTAAATCTCTTATTCTCTCTTTTTTTATTTTACGTGTAGATTTAAAAGACCTTCACATTTTGTCCTGGAGGCATTTCAGTTCTTTAAAACTGATCCTCTAATGTGTGTGTGTGTGTGTGTGTGTATTAAAAAAAGAAAATTTCCTCTTTACAGGCAACTTACCATTAATATATATGTTGAATTTGATAGCACTGTGTTCACTGTTTTCCAATTGATTCAACAAAACTCCCATTTCTCAGCCAATTGTGGATACCTCTTTCCATTCAAGTCCAGGGTCTCTTCCCTCCTAGTCAATTCCATGTTCAAGGACAGCCATCTATTACATCTAGACATGTTATGTGTTGCAATTTTGAATGTAGTCCATGTGAGGGTAATTGTAGCCATTGATTATTACACTTTCTCCTTTATCTGATTTCATTCTCCATCACTTTTGGTCAAGGGAGGGACATTGCATCAGTGCTACAATCAAATTCATATTTACATAATGTGACTTATGATCTATTCTGCTTTTTGACATTCTAATTAACACTACCCCAACATGGCCTTCCTTGTTCTTTCTGTATATAAAAGGATACCTATATCTCAATGATTGTCATCTTCCTAACAGGTTCCCTTAATGTTGCAACAGCAACATTCTGTTTTAGTACTATGCACCCAGGTTTTTCTCCCCCTGCCTTTGCTTAAAAGCCTCTAGCATTAGAATATAAAAGGCTATATATACATACATTTCCAAAACACCTTTTTGTATACAGTTTATCCTACAATTCCTTTTTGTCTCTTAAAATCACTGTTATTTTTGTCCTGATAATTTCTAAGCTCTCCATATCCCCTAGTTTAGCCACCTGAGAGTTCCTAAAAGGTGAATCATCCTGAGCCAGATGTTCACCAGCTCCTGTTGTTTTCCCCTCAGAAATCAGTTTAAAAACTGCTTTGCAACCTTTTTGATGTTAAGAATCAGCCATTTACCCCTGATCTTTAGTTTCTGATTAGAAACATAATAAATGATATATGCTGATTTACTATGCTTTGGCAATTAGCCTATTAGTCAAGTATTTTGTAGGTACTGGTGTAAAGATCTATAAATCTCAAAGGCAGCAAGTTGTCCATGCATGCAGGTATTTTATTCTGGTATCAATGAGTTCAGTGATATTTATTGAACTCAGTACAGAGGTTGTTCTACCAAAATGTAATGCCAGATCCTTTAAAAAAAAAGATTCTGGAACCTTGGATTTTAAAAAAAGAATCTGATTCTGTTGGGAGATTTCTTAGCATTTCGAAATATGTATCTTTCTCTTTTGCGGATGAATTAGTACCTGTTGTCTAGATCAGGGGTTCCCAAATGGTGGTGATGCACAAACTTTACTCAAGTGGTCTGCAGCAAGTCTGTAAATACAATTAAATATCATAGAGTATCTAATATAACACATTACAGTTGCTACAACATGCAGAAAAATCATAAAGTGGTCCATCAAGACCCTCAACGATTTTCAAGTGATCTTGGGGGAGGGGGGAGTTTGGGAACCTGTTGATCCTGCTTCCCTTACCTCTGATTTCTGCTTTATTATGAAGAAGCATTTGATCACTTTTGAAGCACAAAAGCCTTGAATTCCCATTTCCATAGTGCATCACAAAACTAAACAAAAACGGTGGCGAGTTAAATTTTTGGGCATATATTTCAAATGTATCCGTTGAAATACATTTTAAAATAAAAGACAATTGAGTTGGTGTTTTGGTGGCTGAATTGAAAAGTACCTAACACAAAAAGGGGAAGGAGATAATTGCAGAAACTGTTTTGCTGTTTTGATTCATTTGCAGAAGTACTTTCACAAATGCAAGACGAGACAGAAAATGTTTCCCTCTTGTCTTTCAGGGAAAGTAAGAAGCCTAAGTTCATCCTTGTGGTCACTGACCCACTTAACAGCTTTGCATCTCAGTGACAACTCCTTATCCCGTATTCCTTCAGACATTGCCAAGCTTCACAATCTGGTATATTTGGACCTGTCATCTAATAAAATCCGCAGTTTACCAGCAGAGCTCGGAAACATGGTGTCACTCAGGTAAACAAAATGCATCTGTGAGGCCAGTATGATGTTATTCAGGTTTCTGTATGGTTTTGTATTGCAGTTTAGTAGTAGTAGTAGTAATAGTAGTAGTAGTAGTAGTAGTAGTATTTATTATTATTAAGCAGAAAGCTATCCCACGTTAGCTTCTTGGCTGATTTATTTCCAATTTGTATTGCAATCTTTCTGCCTTCTGGTGCTTGGGGAGGGCTGAAATATATTGGTGTTCGCTTCTGAACCTGCTCCAAATTTCAGGAGTATATTGCCCAGCTATTCAGAAAGAGGTTAAAGTTCCATTTTAAGCTCTTAGCTTGCTTTATGGCTCCTCGGATAAGGAGTCAATTTGAACCTGGATGACTGGTTTCAAACTCCAAAGTTTTTCTAAAAATATATGTCCTTTATGGGAATAAACAGCTGTTCATATTTTTGTTGCTTATTTGAAGTGTTACATTTCCTAAATCCCAATTTGCCATCCTGAGTTCTCTCTTCATGAAATCCTGTAATCTTGTGTGTAATGTGTTCCCCTGAAAAAAATGATAAATCCACTTACTTTAATGGTTCTTTTTCCTGCTGGCTTATTGGTAATCCCCATGGCAAGGTTAAAACATTTCTAAACAAGGATAAAAGCAGCATCCACCTTGATATTCAATGCAATACATAAAGGAGTGGTATCATGTTGGTCATAATAAGTACAGTCACATAAATTTCATAAAGCCTACTATTTTAATTGGTGTGTCATTATTGTGATGCTTTCTCAAAGTTGCTACTAGCAGCTTTCTGAAACTGTTCCGTTATGTGTTACCATATCATTCTTACATGCATCTGGTATTGGAAGAAGGTGCCAGTGCTGGACAGTCCAGCTTTTCATACTAAGTGGTTTGCAAGGGTACTTTGACACAGAACCCATGGGCCACACACTGCCTTGTAATGTGGGAGGTGGGAAGTGGAGCCAAAATTTGACCACCACCAGCCCAGCCCTTGTGCTGCCTTCCCAAAACTGGCTAACAAATGTGCTGGGCTTTGGGAAGGAGGTGTAAGGCTCTGACAGGCTCCTAGAGCCCCACCACCACCTTCCGAAAGCTGGGAAAGCACTAATTAGGCTTTGGGAAGGAGGATGGAGGACTCTAGGACCCTGGCAGAGTCTTCATGCCTCCTTCCCAAAGCCCACCATCTTGCTTACCCAGCTTTGGGAAGGCAGGTGCAAGAGGACTGCAGTTGGGAGCATCAAAATGTTGCTGAGGGCCACCAAAAAAAGTCCTCAGGGAGTGTGTTGGAGTGCCTTGTGCCAGTGTATTCTTCATTTTGCTGCAAGGAGATGTCTGGCAGTCTACTAAATGTTTCCACTGCATGAAATGCTGAAAGAATGGTGAGGAGAAAAGAGGATCAAGGAAGGAAGAAAAGTCTTGTTCCACCTCACCCTCCTCTCGCCCACCTTGTCTCTCACCTCCTGTTTCTATGCCTTCTTCACAATGTGGGGAAAGACAAAATTATTGTGGGGGTGGGGGAATTGTGCTCAGTAGAGGAGCACTTCAGGGTGTGTTTCTACAGAGGACTAAGCAGACCCTCAGTTATTAGTTTGTGGGCCAAGGTAGTTGAAAGTGCCTAGCTGATCTAGGCTCCTAATCCAGTCCCTGAGAGGATGGCACAAGGGCAAAGGTGTCCTCTAGATGCTGTTGGACTGCAGCTTCCATCAGCCCTGGTCATTATTCTTGTTGCTAGGAACTCAACAACATCTAAAGGGTACCACACTAGGGAATAGGACACCTGTGTGCTTCAAAAGGCTGAGGATTGGATATATTTCTTGGGGGCATGAAGGAACATTCATCCGTAGTACTCTCCCTTTTGTGCTTACTTAGCTAAGCAATTTTTAAAAGAAGGTAGAGAGTCTCTGCAGTTGGCAGAAGCCTCTGATCCTACCTAATAGCCCAGTTTTCAAATGGTCGTAGGAGGTGATTATGACTAATAAAATATGAGTTGGAGTCCTTTCATAGATGTTCTTAATGAGCAAAGCTACCTGCTTTCACTTTTATCTCTTCTTCAAGAGTTAGGTTGCTGACTGCCTGGTAAACAATCTTCTCTTACCTAGCAGGTTTTCTTAAAAAAACCCAAACCTCAATAGTATATCAGAAGGCTAAAACTATAAAATAGCTCAACTTTGTAGCTGCTTGTGATGAAAAGAAGCTCAGGAAATTGTGATTTCGGTGAACTGAGCAATGAATTAAGGCGGGGGATGGGGTGGTAAAGAACCCCAGTAGCTTTCTTATAGTTAGCATATTTCTTATAGTAACCACCTTACATTATTTTGTTTAGTAATTTTGACTGTAGGAGTACTTTCTCCATAGTTTTACTTCATTAATGGTTTAACAAGTTTATGTTTAGAAGATGTGCTAGTCAGTTTGCTTTAATTTATCATTGTCTTTAACTACTGCAAAATCAATAATCTTTGCTGTTCAGTTTTCCATTGCTTTTGAAATGTGCTATGTTAGCACAGTTTCTCTTTTGTAGTGAAACAATTTTCATTTAAAACAATTAACTGTATATATCTTACTACTTTTGTCTTCATGTGACTTGCTAATAGGGAACTCCATTTAAATAACAACCTGTTACGAGTCCTACCATTTGAGCTGGGAAAACTCTTTCAGTTACAGACGTTGGGTTTGAAAGGTATGAATTTTAACTATTTCCCCCATGCCCTTTGTTTGCAATTTTCAGTTGATCTCATTCCTCAGCCAGCCATCACTTTCAAGCTGACATTTTAAGAAATAAAATTACTACCTAAACTAGAAATGGCATACTAAGATTCAGGCACTTTGAAATTATGATTTTTACAAATTTCTCTAAACTGCAATTGTTTTGAAAAACATTTTCCACCTTTATAAGAAGTTCAGTTAATTTTACTGTTTCTTTTTGCCTGTACAACCATAGAGTCCATATTATTGTGTGTGTGTGTGTGTGTGTGTGTGTGTGTCTGGTTCTTTCTCTCTTCTCTTCTCCCCCCACCCCCACCACCACTCCAGAGTGAGAGTCTGAGATTTTCAGCAAAAAACAGTTTCCTGAACTAGGCACTTTAAAAATAAAAACCTCATGATGTTCTTGAGGTCTCATTTTCTCACCCTCTTCCCCAAACATTTCTACAGGAAATCCACTTACACAGGATATACTGAATCTCTATCAAGAACCAGACGGAACAAGAAGGCTACTGAATTATTTGCTTGATAACCTGGCAGGTACTGCAAAAAGAAGTAAGTAGTGACTTCCTAGAACACTTATTTGTGGCATGTAAAATAAATATCATTATCTCCTTATTATTATTATTATTATTATTATTATTATTATTTTGTCTTCTGCAAATAGTTTCAACAGAACAGCCACCTCCCAGATCTTGGATTATGTTGCAAGAACCAGATCGAACAAGACCAACAGGTAGAACTGAATAAATCTGTGCTTTTTTTCCAGTCAGTGAAATTTTGTATTACCTTGCCTGTGCATCTTCTTTCCATTTCACTTTATTTTTTATAGCAAGTAGCATAGACATTTTAAGGGGGAAGTCATATATGTTTAGAAATTGAAACATCTTGCGTTTCTCATTCTTTCGAAAATATTCTATAACATATTTATTGAAATTTTCAAAATATTACAAAATAAAAATTAAAAAGAGAAAAATACAAAATAAAAATAGTTAAAAACAACTCAATCTTTCCATTACTTATTTTTCATTAGCTTATTTCCCGGACCTCCTCACGCCTCCCTTTTTTGTATTCCAGTTCGGTTTGTTGGTTCAGCAAATCCTTCCCCTCTTTGATTATCCAAGTCTTTAATCTTAAAGTATTGTAACGTTAAATTTTTACCTGTTAGTAATCCATTTTTCATATTCCCTTATAGTATTACAGCTAGAAACCACTTACTTTCTATCCAACATCATTCTAACATTCATTAATTTTACAATATTTCTGTAAATAGGCTTTAAATTTCTTCCAATCTTCTTCCACCGACTCTTCTCCCTGGTCTCGGATTCTGCCAGTCATTTCCGCCAGTTCCATATAGTCAATCACTTTCATCTGCCATTCTTCCAGAGTGGGTAGATCTTGTGTCTTCCAATACTTTGCAATGAGTATTCTTGCTGCTGTTGTGGCATACATAAAAAAAGTTCTGTCCTTCTTTGGCACCAATTGGCCGACTATGCCCAGGAGAAAGGCCTCTGGTTTCTTCAAGAAGGTATATTTAAATACCTTTTTTCAATTCATTATAGATCATCTCCCAGAAAGCCTTAATCCTTGGGCACGTCCACCAAAGGTGAAAGAATGTACCTTCAGTTTCTTTACATTTCCAACATTTATTATCGGGCAAATGATAGATTTTTGCAAGCTTGACTGGTGTCATGTACCACTTGTATATCATTTTCATAATATTCTCTCTTAAGGCATTGCATGCCGTAAACTTCATACCTGTGGTCCATAACTGTTCCCAGTCAGCCATCATTATGTTATGTCCAATGTCTTGTGCCCATTTAATCATAGCAGATTTCACCGTTTCATCCTGAGTATTCCATTTCAACAGCAAGTTATACATCTTTGATAAAGTCTTAGTTTTGGGTTCTAACAGTTCTGTTTCTAATTTTGATTTTTCCACCTGGAAGCCAATTTTCTTGTCCGAATTATATGCCTCCATTATCTGATAATAATGAAGCCAATCTCGCACTTTATTTTTTAGTTTCTCAAAACTCTGCAGTTTCAATCTGTCTCCCTCTTGTTCCAGAATTTCCCAATATTTCGGCCATTTGGCCTCCATATTGAGCTTTTTCAGTGCTTTCGCTTCCATCGGTGACAACCACCTTGGGGTTTTATTTTCAAGTAAATCCTTATATCTTATCCAGACATTAAACAATGCTTTCCTGACAATATGGTTTTTAAATGCTTTATGTGCTTTGGCCTTGTCATACCACAAATATGCATGCCACCCAAAAACATTATTAAAACCTTCTAAATCCAAAATGTCTGTGTTCTCAAGAAGCAGCCATTCTTTCAACCAGCAGAATGCTGCTGATTCATAATAAAGTTTAAGGTCTGGCAGGGCAAATCCACCTCTTTCCTTTACATCAGTTAATATTTTAAATTTTATTCTGGGCTTCTTGCCCTGCCAAACAAATCTAGAAATGTCTCTCTGCCACTTCTTGAAACAGTCCATTTTGTCCAAGATTTGCAATGATTGAAACAAAAATAACATTCTTGGCAATACATTCATCTTTATAACAGCAATTCGACCTAACAAGGAAAGCTTCAAGTTTGACCATATCTCTAGATCCTTTTTCACTTCTGACCAACATTTCTCATAATTGTCTTTAAATAGGTTTAAGTTCTTAGCGGTCATATTAACCCCCAGGTATTTTACTTTCTTAGCCAATGTTAAACCTGTCTCCTTCTGAAACCTCTCTTTCTCAATCGGTGTTAAATTTTTCTCAAGCACCTTAGTTTTTAACTTGTTCAACTTAAATCCTGCCACATGACCAAATTCCTGAATCAATTCTAATACTCTTTTAGTACTAGATTCTGGCTCCTGTAACGTCAATACTAAATCATCTGCAAAAGCTTTCAATTTGTACTGTTTGGCTCCGACCTGTATACCTTTGATCAGACGGTCCCTTGTGATCATATTTAGCAGAACCTCCAGGACCGAAATAAAAAGCAATGGGGAAATTGGGCAGCCTTGTCGTGTCCCTTTCTCTATCTTAAATTCCTCTGTCACCACATTGTTAACTATTAGTTTAGCCTTTTGTTCTGAATAAATTGCACTTATACCATTTTCAAACCCTTGACCAACCCCCATCCCCTGGAGATTTTTCTTCATGAAACTCCAAGAAATATTGTCAAAGGCTTTCTCCGCATCTACAAAAATTAAAACTGCTTTAGTATTAATATTCACTTGCAACTTCTCCAAAATGTTGATTATATTCCTCGTGTTGTCAGACAAGTGTCCACCCGGGAGAAAGCCAGCTTGGTCTTTATGAATCTCCTCCACTAATACTTTTTTAAACCTTTTAGCCAAAATATCTGCAAAAATTTTATAATCCACATTAAGCAGGGATATGGGGCAGTAGTTCTTAAGTTGTGTCTTTTCAGACTCATTTTTCGGTATTAGTGTAATATAAGCTTCCTTCCACGACTCTGGCGCTTTTTTCCCCTCCAAAATTTCATTACAAACCTCCTTTAGTGGTTGAATTATCCAGTCCTTCAGGGATCTATAATATTTTGAGGTTAAGCCATCTGGCCCTGGAGATTTGCCCAACTGCATGTTCTGGATGGCACCTTCCACCTCCTGTTCTGTTATTTTATAGTTCAACATTAACTTATTTTCTTGAGAGATTTTTTGTAGTCCGTTTGTTTTTAAGAATTGGTCTAAATCAAACTCTTTCTGTGGCCCTTGTGTATATAACTGTTTGAAGTACCTCTGGAAGCATTTTCTAATTTCCACTGGATTCTGGATGTTCTTTCCTTCCACTTCCAAGTTGGTAATGGTGTTAAGTTTTTGTCTTTTTTTCATTTGCCAAGCTAACAGTTTTCCACATTTATTGGCCGATTCAAATGTCCTTTGTCTCATCTGTTTAATTTTCCATTCTATTTCCTGATTCATCATCTTCATATATTGAACTTGGTATAACTTTATTTCTCTCAGAATCTCTTGTGACTTTGGTTTCGCTCTCAGTTTCTTCTCACCCTCTTTTATTTTTTCCAAAATTTTATCTTTTTTCCCATTTTGAGTTCTCTTCTTTATTACATTCTGTTGAATTAGAAACCCCCTCATAACTGCTTTGCTTGCATCCCAGATTACTCTTTTTTCGATGGTGGTGTTCATATTTATCTCAAAATAGTCTCTCAAGGTTTTTTGGGCCTTCTTGGTAACCTCTTGATCTCTAAACAAGGTGTCATTCATCCTCCATCTGAAGGAACCGGTAGGTGTTAATTTCATCTCCATTTTCACAGCATTATGGTCGGAGCAAGTTTTAGGGCAAATTTCCACTTTTCGAGTCTTAGGTGCCAGTCCTCTAGTTATCCAAATTTGGTCAATTCTTGTCCATGTCATTTTGGCTTCAGAGAAGAAGGTTTCCTCTCTGCCCAAGGGATTCTTTATTCTCCAAATGTCAATCAAGTCCATATTGTCAGTCATCTCAAAGAAGGTTTTTGGTAGTCTGCCATCTTTGGTAACTACCTGTCTCTGCGACTTGTCCATGTTTGTAGATACCACTCCATTCATATCTCCCATCATGATAATGTTGTAATCCATATAGGCTAACAATGTCTCATGCAACTTCTTAAAAAATTCAGATTTCCCCTCATTTGGTGCATATACTCCTACTATCAAAAAATTTTCTCCTTGTGTTTGGATTTCAGTTGCCACATATCTTCCTTGGTCATCTTTAAAAATAAATTTCGGTGATAGGCTCTCTTTCGCGTAAATTACTACTACTCTCTTTTTGACCTTGTCCGATGAAATAAACTCTTGACCCAATCATTTATTAATCAATACTTTCCTATGAAGCCTTATCACATGTGTTTCCTGCAAGCAAATCAAGTCCAATTGTTCCTTTTTCAATAAATGAAAGACTTTTTTCCTTTTCTCCGGGGAGTTAAATCCATGAATATTCCAACTTAATAGTTGCAGGGACATGGTGTATTTATTTTGCTTTTCCTCCAACTGCGCCAAGTAATTGTTCTTGTTCTGTCGGTGGTGTCACCTTCTCTAACTTGTCCAATCCCAAAGGTAGTGGTACTATGTCTTGTATTCCTGGTTTTAAAGCTCTTAGCTCTTCTTCAGCTTCTTTTTGCAGGTCTTCTCCGTGTTCTTTCAGAAATTTTTCTTTATCTTCCACTGATCTTATTTTAAACTTTTTCCCTTTAACGGTAAAAGATAGGCCTTGGGGGAATTCCCACCTAAAAATGGTTCTGTTTCCTCTTAACAGGGCCACCAGATCTCCGTAGTTGGACCTGAGATCCAAAAGATGTTTAGGGATGTCCTTAAATATCTCCACTCTTGATTCATTTATTTCCAAGGTCTTCTGGAAGTGCAGACTCAATATTCTGTCTCTCTCCTCTCTTGATCGGAGGGTAATCAAACAGTCCCTCACCCTGTTCTTTCTCCCCCCTCTTCCAAGTCTAAAAATATTCTAAATACTACATTATAATGGCAGAAATATACTTTTTTAAAAAAGGCATTTTCCCATATGTATATCCATTGTACTGTTTGGAAATCTGTAAAGCTGTCTGAATAAAAACACCACCAACAAAACTGAATGCTGTCCAAACGATGGCACAGCCATTCATGGCATCTTTAGAAGCAAATTACTAAAGAACATGAGTGGATGTTAAAATCAGAATTAAGTGTGGCCTCAAACCACGTAGATCCATTTCGTCATAATGGCAACCCAATCCTATATATCATGTTCGCTCACCAGTTAAGTGCTGAGTTTAGTGTGGCTTATGTCCTGGTACATGTGCATAGGATTGTAGCTTAGTTACGAAACAAAGCTTCAATTGATTTAGACCTGAAATTCAATAAGAGCTCCTAAGTAGTTTAAGGGTTACCCTCATCTTGGAAAAAGTTCTTTATATAAGCTGGCTTTATGCTGGCTACGGTAACAGCTATTGACCTTGTAGGGGAAGTTTTGTGCTTCATTCCAACACAGATTGAACCAGTCCATTATATTGCATTGTCTGCCTATTTGGTGAATGGTGGAACTATCAACCTAGTTTCTAGAGAGAGAAAATCTAAATAATGCTGCATTATTATAGGTCAGCTGCTCAAATATATCTTGGAGCTAAAGTAAGCAAAGCCTAAAGCTGATCAACTTATTTAAAGGGAAAGGGAAAAATGTATGTTTAAAACAGACAATTTCTCTGTCTAAGTAAAACTCTCTTATACTGCAGCCCTGTTTTCTGTCATGTGTTACAATGTCCTCTGTGATAAATATGCTACTCGGCAGCTATATGGCTACTGCCCATCATGGGCATTGAACTGGGAATACAGAAAAAAGGCTATTATGCAGGAAATCTTAAGCTGTAATGCAGACATCATAAGTCTTCAGGTGAGAAATGACTTTGTTCTTTTTTGTTTATGTATGCACCCATTTTTAAATGTTTTTAACTTAAGCAATTTTCTTTCTGCATGTAAGATGGGAATCATTACAAGACCCCTACAATATGCTCTTAAGCCTGCTCTGAAAACTATTTGGATGAAATTCCAATAATACAGTAAAATGAATAGGGGACTAGTAAAGGATGCCTATGAAGCTTAAATATTTGTTGTTGTCTTTACTCCCCACCCACCCAGTGAGAGTCGCTTCCTGATTTATCATGGCTGTGTCGAGATTCATTTGCTCTCCCATCTGTTAGAAGGCTGGGTTACGTGGCTGCAGATGATGTGCCAAACCAGCAGATGCAGTGAAAAGAGTTGCAGAGCTTTTCTGCCAGGGATTACACGGGCCTTGAAGCAGAAAACAGGAATTAGGGTCAACCCTGCTGGCCAATAGACATTTCACCAAGCCAGGGAAATTCTGTTCTGTTTATTAAAGATCATAGCCTGTCATGTCTTTAAGAGCTTGAGGTGGGCAACAGTCGATCAAAAATGTATATAAAATATGTAAATTGCTGTTAAAATGGGTCACAACTCTGTCCAGGTATTTTCCCCTTTCCTCCCTTCTGTATGTTCCCCTCCTTCCATTGTCTTTTTCCTCCCTTCCATTGTTGCTTAAAATACGCAGTTTCTTGCATGGTTGTTTTTCCTAGTGTTGTGGACATACTTCTGTCTCTGAACTAGTCTAGTGTGTATCTTCTGTTCTGATTACCTTTTCTGAAGGACTCTGCTACACAATATTTTTATTGCATGTAGCAGAGTGTAACAGAGAATTTTGTGCATAGCAGAGAATTTTGGTGTTTAATATATTTGTACTGTAGTGTTCTCTGGAAGCTGTTGGTTCCTGCATCCAAGTTTGTGGAGGGGTTTCTACTAATTGCAGGTTCTCCAGCTGTTGAAGATAGTTGCATGTGGATGCCTTATATTTTTGCTCCTTGAGTTCTTAAAGCTGCCCATTTTGGTCACAGAAAAACTCAGTATTGCTACTAGTATTAAGTAACTGCAAGATTGTTTTTGCAGTTGTTAATGTACTCTGAATTATTTAATACAATGGCTGGGGTTCACTTAATGTTTGGCTCAAGATGATAATTTTGTGGAAAAGAGTCCAGTGACCATGGCATCTGATTTTCAGTGGGCTCCAGATTTAATAGCTTGGCAGGGATAAAGGTTAATTGCTATTTTTCAAACAAATATTTTTGTGGATTTGTACTATTACTGTTCTCAGCAGTCTTCTGCATTGGTCCTTTATATACCCTATAAACTTCCAGCTGTTCTACTTTTATATTTAGTTTAATTGCTTACTCCATCGTGTCCTCGGATATGTGGTGCCTTTTGAATTTTAGACTGTTTCCATCAGTCACTATTTAGATGGAGGGGAGGGGAAACTGCCAGATCAGCTGACAGTGTCTCTATGACTGTTCTTACTATTTCACTCATCCTGAGCTACATGCTTTGCAGGCACATTTTATTCTGGACTGGCGTTGTGGCTTAATCCATTTCACAGTAATGTAATCTGATGACTTCTTGTTATATTGACATGGAGCATCCGCTGAGTGGAGTTTGAATCATGTGACACTTCTGCCGGCAGAAGGGGCTAGTTGACTTTTTTTAATAATCTGCTGTTTTTAATAATCTGCAACTGTCTTTTGAAATCAGGTGCATATTTTTATCTTTGAAAAGCACCGCTTCTCCCTTGGGTGCAACAGTATTGTTAGAAGCTCTTAGTGGCTCAGGAAACAGGAAGGTGTGTATACTTGTGGTGTATTTATGGTGCATGTGTAGCACTGGTCACACCCATTGTTGGCATGTGAGCCTCAAAGCCCTCTGGTCAAAAATGTTAGCTATTCCCATGTTAGGCTCTCTATCCTGAAGGGAGGTACGCTGATGATGGATTCCTGCTGCTGCTTTGTTCCTACTGTATTGTATATGGTTGGCAGACAAGTCAGAGCCTCACATAAGCTGTTCTACAGAAAGGCATATGTCTACATACATATCAGTAAAATAAAATATAACACTAGTTCTTCTCCGCCATTATTTCAGTTGCTGTCTTTTCACATTATACTTTCTCAATGGACATAACTTCAGAGTCCTGCTTTAAAGGGGTATCCGTTGGAGACTTGAATTCATTTTCTTTTTAAAAGTTGCATTGTGCATTTGATAGTTCACCTAATTCTTGCACTGTTTTACATTTTAGGAGGTTGAAACTGAGCAGTACTACAGTTTTTTCCTAGCAGAATTGAAAGAGCGTGGATACAACGGATTCTTCAGTCCGAAATCCAGAGCTAGGACAATGTCAGAACAAGAGAGAAAACATGTTGATGGTTGTGCAATATTTTTCAAGACAGAAAAGTAAGATAAAACTTGTATCTTGTTCTCTGGCTACAGTGAATGAGGTTGCACAGCAACATCAGTTTTTAATCCTCTATGAAACCAGAGGCAGTCCTATAGCTTTGTTTTCAGTGTATTTCGTGTCATTATACTATAAAAATTATTGTTGCAAAAGGATTATTTCAGTAATTTGGGGAGCCTATCAATACTTTGGCTGTTTAGGACTAGGTAACTTGAGTAATAAAATTGTTCACTCATGAAATATGAATAAAGCAGTGGCCTCCTATGAATTCTCGTAATAGTTCACAGCTTTTGGTGGAATGGTGAATAGTAATGGTTATATTTATTTAAGAAAATGTCTGCATGTTGGCTTGTATGTGTTCAAGCTTTTATGTTGGCCACAGTTGTGGTAAGCTGTCACAGCCATTATATTCACATTGAGAAGTCTAGTTACCTAATTTTTGTCAGCTGTGCAGATAGAATATGTGAATCATATTGTGATAAAATGAAAAATACGGTGTTATGTGCAGATCTTGCTTTAAATTGATTTTATTGCTTTCAGGTTCACCTTGGTTCAGAAGCATACTGTTGAATTTAATCAGCTGGCTATGGCAAACTCAGAAGGATCAGAAGCAATGCTGAACAGAGTAATGACAAAAGACAACATTGGAGTTGCTGTGTTGCTAGAGCTACGAAAGGAGTTAATAGAAATGTCATGTAAGTGAATGCAAATCCAGTTTTCGACTGGACTCTGCAGCCATCTTCCGCATACCCTTTGCTGCTTTGGAAAAGAGTTGAGAACTGGTTTATCTACCAGTTCTGGTGACTGAAACTCATACCCAATGGATAGGAGAAGTCTCTACTTCTAACTTTGAGAACTTAGTGTGAAACTAAAAACATTCCAAGGAGATGCAGACAGTTGCTTAACCACAAAATTTGTTTTTGCCCACCACCACCACCTACTAAATTTTTTGCATACTGTTTAAGGTGTATGTGGAGTAGTCATGCTGCCCCAAACTGGAGAATGGTTTTTCATGCATCTACCTGTCAATACAACTTTTAAAATGTACTGTAAACCCCACCCCACCCTTTTTTTAAAAAAATAAATGGTTTTGATTTAAAAGGGAAGTGAAATGGGATCAAAGTGGAATGAGGAGATGTGAAGATTCTTGAGGCTAGAAAAAGATTTCTAAGTCATCACTATTTTCTCATCTCCGTGTCTGTACTTTCCTACTGGCCATGATTTGTTCTTTTGACTGCCCTAGTATTTGCGCACATCTGCGGTAAAGATGCTGCTTAGCTTAGTATGGATGACGAACTGTATTTGCAGGTAATGAATGTAGCCTGTATTTTCAGTTAAGTAAATACTAATACACTTTGTCACTGCAAACAGTATCTGTCTAGATTGCAGAATTCTTTTGTGTGGTACTTGTCTTTATTGCTGTATGGGGAAAGGGTAATGACTGACAAATACTGCAGTTAAAATGCATATTATGTTTGCTAGAAAATTGTAGATATAGTAGCTTAGAACTTATTTGCAGTCCATCACAGTAGCTGTTCATTATCATGTCGATAATGCAATAAAGCCAGCAGAGGGAGCACAGAGCCCTTTTTTGTTTTAAACTCATAAAATGGCTGGTTGAGATAAGGAATTCTGTATTTGTAAAGTCCCAGTTAATTACTGCTGATTAGTTTGATATATTTCTTTAGCAGTATTTTTAAAGCCCTTTTCACCAATGCAACCTATGTAGTGAAGTATCACTGCTGTTTTCTGAAGGGTTTTTTATTTCCCATTTTAGCAGGCAAGCCACACCCAGGAATGGATAAACAGCTGGTCCTTGTAGCAAATGCACACATGCACTGGGACCCGGAGTATTCTGATGTGAAGCTGGTTCAGACCATGATGTTCCTTTCTGAGGTAAAGAACATAATAGACAAAGCCTCTCGGAGCCTCAAGCCTGGTATTTCGGGAGAACATGCAACAATTCCACTTGTATTGTGTGCAGATCTGAATTCTCTGCCAGATTCAGGTAAGTGCAGCCATATTCCACTTGCTGAGGTGTTGTAACAATGCTTTTGATGAAACTGCTGGAAGTTGAATAAAACTTGATAGTGAAAGAGGCTCACAGAGCCATTTTGAAGGCTGTGCAGAAATGAACTTGAGGGATGGCTCTCAGAGCTCACCAGCTGATAGACACTGAAAGCCCTCTTGGCTGCACTAGTGGGTTCCTCATGAAGGGGTCCCCGGCTCAGACTCCCTGTGTTCCCTGTGTGTGCCAAGAGAGAGTCTGCTTGCCAAGAAACAGTTGCATGCCCACTTCAAGCTCTCAATTGTTCCATTGCAGGCATGTCTTTATTTGTCCACATATAATGGCAGGTGAGCATGATTTTGGGGAAACAGCCTCACAGGACAAATTAGGACCCCTGTGAGCTGGAAGTTTACCACCACTAAATCAGAGAAATCGAGCCTAACACTTCACCCTTAATCAAATCTTATGATCCCTAAATTGCAGCCAAGGGAGTGAGTGTATGGGGGGTGGATTGTACTATTGAGATGGATCATCCATCATGAATGTAATACTATTTAAGAGGGATAGGTTGCTTGTTTTTTTGTTTTTTTAAAAAATTTCCTTCACCCTAGGTGTGGTTGAATATTTGAGTACCGGTGGAGTGGAGACAAACCATAAAGATTTTAAGGAACTGAGATACAATGAAAGTCTCACTAACTTCAGTTGTAATGGGAAAAACGGAACCACCAATGGAAGGATTACTCATGGTTTCAAGTTGAAGAGTGCCTATGAGAATGGCCTAATGCCTTATACGAATTACACATTTGATTTCAAGGTGAGAGTTGAAATAAATTCCCATTGCACTATTACTGTTTTATTGCTTATTCAGCATAGGGGTGCAAGAAGTTTGATGAACTATTAAAACAAAAATGGAAGGGTTAGTAACAAATTAATTGTCAGGTTGGGGTAGTATTAAGTTTTGGAAGCACTTTCAAAGAGAAGAAAGCAGGCTGATAAAGGAAAAGGATGCTCTCCCAGTCACAGGAAACAGCACAACAGCAGTAGCCATTGCTTGCGCTTAAGAGGCCCATGGCCATGAGAAGGTCGTGACCAAAAGTTGCCTAACTTTACACAATAATTCCTAGGGGTAATATTGCCTCTTCAGAGGTATTAACAAGAAATATATGTGAATCTCAGTGTAGCATGTGAACACCTTATGATGACTAACACTTTAAGAATTATCTCAAAGTTTCTCTCCTATCATTCAGTGATTTTATAGCAGTTGACAGTAAAACAAATAACACATTTTTAAAAATCATTTATTTACATATTTATTTCCAGCTTTCTGAGGCAAGTTGTCATAAAGTATGTTACAATAAGTGTGTTAGCATCTAAATAAACAAGAACATGAAATCTACAGTGAAATCAAGGGCAAGGCAAAGCATAAATGACCATGAAAGGAGCTCATGTTGCAACAAGACTATCTTAAGCTGCCCCCAGAACACTAGAAGGGGTAATACTAAACCTACAGCCTGAAAAGGGGCATTTCACAGTTTTGGGGTAGCAGTAGAGATGGACTTGCTTTGAGCATGATGGAATCTGAAGCAGGACATTGCATCTCTTTTCAAACTCTGAGAATAATAATAATATTATTAAGTTGATTAATAATTTTATTGAAATCATTTAGAACATAAATCAATTACACAGACAACAAAAACAGAACAAACCACAACCCTTGACCCCCAAAGCAAAATAAACAAGACAGTAAAACAGAACCAAACAGCAACACAAAAAGTAAAAGAAAAAATTGTCACCTATATATACCATATTTTCATTCCAAATTCTTCTTTCTTGACTTCATCCTGTACCTGGTTTTCTATTTTCTCCTTCTAAACTGTCTCTTTTTTGAATTATTTTTACGATTTTTCCAAGTTAATCAAAACAAGACCAGGTATTTATTTGGGGGCACTGCTTTTTAAAATATTCTCTACATTTTCCCCATTCTTTCTGGAACTTTTGTTTGGGCTGTTATTTATTATTTATACCCCACCGATCTGGCTGGGTTTCCCCAGCCACTCTGGGCTGCTCCCTGCCAAATATTAAAAACACAATACAGCATTAAACATTAAAAACTTCCCTAAACAGGGCTGCCTTCAGATGTCTTTTAAAAGTAGGATAGAATCACCTGAGAACAAGTGGTCTTCAGTGTGTCTGGGATCCATACCATTTAGGCACCTGAATTTGCCTTGGGACCATGACCGTAGTCAGGGTAGGTGCTTCAGCACTAGAGTTATGTGGTTACTGAAGTCCATACCTGATATCAGTTGAAATTGCTTCCAGTTGTGTGTGTCTTCCCTTTCTGAAAATATTCACTCCATTTTCTCTCTTTTCAAAAGGGTATTATTGACTACATCTTCTACTCTAAACCTCAGCTGAATATTCTTGGCATCCTGGGACCTTTGGATCACCATTGGCTAATAGAGAACAATATAAGTGGCTGTCCACACCCGCTCATTCCTTCTGACCACTTCTCACTTTTTGCACAACTGGAGCTGGTGCTGCCTTTCCTGCCCCCGGTAAATGGAATCCATCTGCCTAGCAGGAGGTAGTCAAGTACATTTTAGAGGGCAACCTCAGTCTGATTTGTAAAATTGTAAAATCTGAATATAGAGGAGTGAGGTATGGCCAACAGGGATCTTTCTTAATGATCTTAATTTTAAATCTAATTATTTCATAAAGAAATAGTAAAAGCCAGGTGCTATCAGACACACAATTCTGAGCCCAACATGCTTTATTTACTGTTAGACAGGGACTGGTGCGTTGGCACCTCTCTTAGATTTGTTACAAGTAACCTGTTCTATCCAATGTAATATTTCATGCCTTGAAAATAGGGAATTACTATAATAAATTCTCTTCGCACAGATATCTGTAGCACTACTTTTTTGAGGCCAGTAGTAAAACATCAAAAGACCATTCTTCCATACTTCACTCCCTTCTTTTTCAGACTTGTTTGTTTGTAAAATATAGAATTTGAATTTAGCCTTTATTGATTGTATATGAACAACAGAAAACCTGATTTATGAGATTTTGTACTTAAAAAAAAACAACAACCAGATTTGGAAAATGATTGTATTGTAAACTAAGGCTAAATTTTTATCTGTTTCATGTGTTATAAAGGCCAGCTTGTAAAAGAAGTTGCAGCAGGCTTTCTCTGCTAATGATTTGCACTGTTAGGGTTTTTAGCCCTTATGTACTACTTCATTTTTTAAAATTGAGAACACTGCTTTTAAATCTAAATTTGGTTAAATGATAACAAATTTCTTCAAGCCAGTTAACATACATTCATTTCTTTCTTTCTTTTAACTTAAAGCAACAGCGCAAACTTGTTCTCGGAACAGATAAGCTAAGCAGTGACTGATTAGGCTTTGTGGATTGATAACCCTTATCGATATCTACATTCTAACCTTTTTCTGCCAGAAGTGGAAGGGCAGAATATTGTGTGAAAGCTTTTTAGTTTCTGTGTTAAGTCACTCGTTTCCTATCTCCACTGTGCCTGCTTCATTTTGTTCTCAATTAGCACTGCCTGTGCATGCAGAGAGAACCTGTGCATCCTCTTTTATTTTTTTAAAATAATGTTAACATTTTGTGAAAATTTTATGAAGATACTTTTGTATAAGCTGTGGCATCTATTTTTTTTTTCCTTTGCGAAGCGTTGAATATCACTTTTTGAACACGTTCAGATGGTGGGTACACAAATTCTAAGCTTCTGATACCCCTGCACTGCTTCTTTCAGTGTCATTGCACAATGCTGTTTGTTTGGTTTGTTCTCCCCTCTCCACTTAATACTATCATGTGAAGTCCCCTTTCAGTTGAAGCATCTTCCTCAGTCATTCCTCGGTCGTCATTCCTTGAAGCTAAAAGTATACAGTCTTCTGTTCTATGAAGCAGTGTAACTAGAGATGCATTTTCAGTACAGGTTCCCTAGACAACATTTCAGATCGAGCATTAAAGTGACCAAGTCCTATTCTTCAAAGTGTCAACAGAACCAAGGTTGTAGTATGCCCTCATAGTGCCATTAGTGTTTGAAAGCCAAGTATATATACGGTATATATAAATATATATATATATATAAAATCTGTCCATAAAAGGGAAATTCTATCTAATCCTTAGCAAACATACCTTCATTAATAAGTCTGTTTCTTATTTAGAGAGAGAACTTGGTCAAACTGCTTTTGTTTCAACTGCAGGCAGAGAAACAAAAGCTCTTTCTTGAATTGAGAAATTCTGAATATAATGAATTAAAAAATGGGTAATAATGATTGAAAATTTTATAAAGAAACTATAGGCACTTAGAAGTGCGTGACCATTTTGTTTTAAAGAATACAGTAAAATTGCAACAAGTTCATGTTTAGCAAACAAGCGTTTAAAAATTTTTAGTAGGAAAAGTCCAGATCTTGAATCCTTGTCTAGGACCTGATTTTTCTTTTGTTACATGTTTTTTTAGTTGTGCAAACACCAAACATGTCCAGTTTATAATCAGTACATCGGAATGCTGGTAATAATTGATGTAGTAGATTCAATTAGTAATGTTGCTTTTTCTGTTCTTGTTTTTTGGGTTTGGGGGTTATTTTGTACAAGTGTGAATAAAAGGTGTTTTACTCATGTTTCCTTAACAATGTGTTGGTAATGTGCATCATGACAATTTTCAGTGGCAATGGAGCCAATTTAGCTTGTCATACTCAGCAACCTATTTTGTTTCCTGATTATCTGGATTATTTAATTGTATGTCCAGAAAGCTTTATGGAAGGGAAGCACTTATTCATTTTATATTCCTTAGAAGGGATTAATTTTTCCTTTTAAGCTGGAGCTTGAGTGCACTTGGTAAATCCTAAAGGTTTAAGCTTTACACATGCGTTTTCACCTTTCTTTGTTCAATCTTAAATATATATCTATCTATATGAATTTATGGCAGCACATTAAAAGGTTACAGCCCGTTCATGTACTCAAGGACTCTGTTCTTGCCTGGACATGTTGCAATCTATGGGCACTTGAAATTCCTTTTCCATGTTTGGCATAATAAGATTATTGAAGTATGAGAGCTCAGAAAAATAAAGAAACCTGATCCCCCTTGACTTCAGTGAGCCTTTGGTCAGATCCCACAGTACTGAAGTGACACGCTGAGGAAATACTCTGCATCTCTGCAGAATAAGAAGTTGCACCTAATGTGTCTGGCAGTCAATATCAGAATAGTCATACTTTTAATACAGTTTTCTGCATCAAACAAATTCATACATTTCATAAATGAATGCAATAAACTATATGTGTTCACAAAATGCTAATTTCCAATAATCCTAACACTTATCTTACTTAAGGTGGCTTTGGATGTTGCCATAACAAATGTTCAGTGTTTCTTAATGTAATCATATTATTATTTTTTAAGGACGTAGAGCATTGGTGGGCGTGAGGATCCCTTTCCCCATTCCCCAGTTTAATCAAACTAGATGTCTGACTAGGGATGGTCACATATTGAAAAACCTAATACCTACAGCCTGCCCATTTCTGGATAAAAATGATCTTAAGGCGATAAAATCAATTATGGTGGAATTTAAGCAGGAAATATAAAATATATGGGATTCTCTATTTTAAAGACAGTGACAGAAAAAGCTCTAGGAAATGTGTGTAATTATTCTGTCCCTTTTTTTATTTGTGGGCTCAAGCCTCAATTGTAAAGTTAACCATTCAGGTTGCAAACTTGCATCTGAAAACTCTGATAAAGTTATTTGAATTCTGCTGTGGCTTAAATGTCTAAAAGTAGCTTCAGATGTCAAGTTCCCACTTTTATCTATGGGGCAAAGAATTCAAAGCCAAAATAATTGCACTAACATTTTCAGCAGAATTAATCGCACTGCAAATTTTTCAAGTCAAATTTACTACTGCTTATGTAGTGACTCTGTTTTTTCCCATCCAGCCTGACTCAGTGTTTTAGTATATGTTAACTCCTGCTATACTTTTTGGTTGTCTAAGCTTTTTTAAAATGTAGGTATCTTGGTATGCTTAAGTAGTATCTAAAAATTAGAATACCTAGTCTTTATTCACAGTACTTCTGTATAACGTGTAATGCACTGGACTAACTCTTGTTTACCATATGTGTAACAAAAAAACAAAAACAAAAACCAGCACATCATCTGCACTAAGCTCAAAGAATGTTGCATTTGTCTATAGGCAGCTCTTCAATAAGATAAATGGGAAATTGAAAATGGTCTGATGGTAAACAAGGGCTTTTACTGTTCTCTTCAGTGGAACTTTCTTCTTGGTCAAATTTTAACTAGCTAGTATTATATTTATATACAGGGTTGTCTTTTTTTTCTTTACCAATGTATTTTCCTACTCATAGCTGACCAATAAATTCAATATCTGTTTCAAATTTCTTTTGAAGTCTAATTTACCTTTTTCACCTCCGCCTGTAAAACAGACAGGGCCGCTGGGTTTGCTGTTACATTAAGTGTTTAATTCCCGGTCCTGACTACAAAAAGAATAAGGCTGCAGATGGAAAGCAGCACATGTCCAGTCCTGAAGCAGAGATCTTTGTGCAGGCCTGTCCAGTTTCTTGGCCTCTAGGCTTTCCTTTTCTGTCTCAAAGAGAATTAAAAACTTTCTCAGGATCCTGGGTAAAGCCGATGGGCAGGACATGCAGGTTCCACTATCAGAACACAATGTGTTCCCAGGGAATTGTTCATTAGGCGAGCTTTCACATAACAAGCTGATGGTTTTCCATAATTTCCCATGAGAACATTTCTAATCTGTGATTTGTCTGATCTTGTTCCTTCTCTTCATGGTTTCCACCCAAAATGGCTGCCACTGGCCAGCAAAACACAAGTACGGAAGCGGGCAAACTCCATCTGTTCAGATATCTGAGTCAGCCATTCGTGTACAGTGGTACCTCAGGTTACATACGCTTCAGGTTACAGACTCCGCTAACCCAGAAATATTACTTCGGGTTAAGAACTTTGCTTCAGGATGAGAACAGAAATCGTGTTCCGGTGGCGCAGCAGCAGCAGGAGGCCCCATTAGCTAAAGTGGTGCTTCAGGTTAAGAACAGTTTCAGGTTAAGTACAGACCTCCGGAATGAATTAAGTACTTAACCCAAGGTTCCATTGTAGTGAGGTTTGGGTATAAAATTGACATTTTGGATAACACTCGTTCTGATAGCAGGACCTGCAGGTATGCCACTAACAGTCAGGTGTGCTATTTAATGAACGTGTTACAATAAGGGAAGGCAGCTACTGGAAAGTAACTATCATGCATACCTCGGTAAAACCTATTCTAGTGTTCCAGTAATTGTCAGAATGCAGTCTGGACTACTTTATCCTTTTACAAAACTAGGTTTCACTATCCAGAACCAAAGACCAGCGCTGCCGACATGATCTAATGCAGAGGTGGGGAACCTTTTTTCAACCTTAAGGCCACATTCCCTCATAAGCAACCTTCCAGGGGCTGCACCATTGGGGTGGGCGGGGCCAGAAGCAAAAGTGGGTGGAGCAACAAGTGCATGCATGCATTTCCAGAAACGAGTGTGTAGAAAAGGACCCCCCAGTTTTTTATGGGTGAAAGAGTACCTCTTGTGAAAGGGAAGGGCAAGTGTTGAAACATTTGGGAGGAAGACTGACGTTTTTTCAGTACCAAATAAGGCAAAGCAAGTACCAAGTATGTTTAGGAACTGAATACAGTGGTACCTCGTGTTAAGAACTTAATTCGTTCTGGAGGTCTGTTCTTAACCTGAAACTGTTCATAATCTGAAGCACCACTTTAGCTAATGGGGCCTCCTGCTGCTGCTGCGCCACCGGAGCATGATTTCTGTTCTCATCCTGAAGCAAAGTTCTTAACCCGAGGTAATATTTCTGGGTTAGCGGAGTCTGTAACCTGAAGCATATGTAACCCGAGGTACCACTGTATTTTCTTCCTCTGTTGGAAGGCTATCATTCAAATTTCTCCAGGGGCCTATAGTGTGCATAATAGCACAAATATTATCCATAATGTAGGTGTGATTTCTACATAGGTGAAGCCCCTTTAAGAACATACAAGCAGCAAAGAAATGTTCCATCAATGTTGAAACTTACATATTTGCAGAGAACCTATATATTTATTCAGCTGCTCCAGTGTGGTGTTTGTGTTTCCTGCAGACAGGTTCTTCAGTTTCAAATGGAGCAATAACTTCATATTTTACTTAGACTTTTCCTGCCCACATCCATCTCTCAGTGGCTTGAGGTCCCTGTTGCTTTAGTAGCTGAGTCTTTTCTTTTGCAGAACTTTCTTGGACTAGGGTTATTTCTAAATCTATGAAAATGGTGGTTCTTTTTTTTATCGCTACTTGAGTGTATAAGTGACATGAATTTTTCAAAAAAAATAATTATACTTGCTTTAGATGTTTAACAGAAAAAAACGCCCAACAGAAGTTATTTTAAAAGAAACATCTCTGTGCCAATATGAACCTTCTGAAAATGGTCTGGCAACAGCACACTAAGTACGTTGTGGTGTGTTAGCTGTGCAGCGAAGCACTCTCAGGACTCTTGTATCATGAGCCATCCCAAAAATATGGGCACTTTTGGGTGCAAGAGAATCACAGTTTACTTACAACCTCAGTTACCAGCTTTGGCATTGGTGAAAGAGGGTTCCTTAGACTGGAAACCCTGGCTGGTTGACAAACCAGCTTCTGCAAGAAATGACTACAAACAGCTGCTGCAGGTCAGCCACAATACCTGAAATAGTTCCTGGTAGCTAAGCTTTAGGACATAAGAATGAAGAAGTGAAAATAGTCCAGTGGCAGCAAATGGTGTTTGCATGTCTTTTGTCCCAAGAGTGGGGAATCTGTGGACCTCCAAATGTTAATAGGCACTAACACCCATCAGCTCCCACCAGCATCACCAGTGGTTAGAGATGGTGGGAGTTGTGGTCCAGAAACATCTGGAAAGCCACAGGTTCTTTATCCTGCCTTTAGTGCCTAGCCCTCAGAAGGGTTCAGGTTTATATGAAATATCTTGCATATTTTTCTGCTTACTGGAGCTGGAGTCCCAACAACAGCTGAAGAACTACAGGTTCCCCAACCCTGCTGAAATACCACTTCTGTTAACATTTTGCAGCTGTGTTGCATTTCTGCTGTGCTCCACTCTTAGCTGGCAATTAGGAAAGCAATTTATTAGAATCAAACACAGCTGATCTCTGAGATCACCCAAACATTTAGATCTTTGTGGAAGGATGCAGCTGGCAGTGTGCAGAGCAAGGAGAAGAGGCGAGGTCCCACTTAACAAACAATCATTTCTTAGGGAGGTATTCGCATAAGAAGTCCACAATTTACACTGATTCCTATGGGAACATTTCTAATCAGCGTTATGTCCAATCTCCCTCCCTGCATGGTTTCTTCCCAAAGATGGCTGCTGCTGACCAACAAAGCATGAAGAAGGGAATGGGCCAACTCCAGCTGTTCAGATATCTGAATATGTGGTATGTACAGCAAGGTTTGGGCATAATTCTTTACGTTCGGATAACTGAATTTTTGCATAAAGAGTGGGCAGATAGCTGGACCTACATATAATATGGATCTTTACTGTTGATAATACCTTTCACTGCTTCAGACACCCTTACCTTTTAAGGTTCTTAAGCCATTTCAGATTTTGCACCTGTGTGCCCATTCCTCAGACCAAAAGGTGCAGCCAAAATTGTGCCCTCCAAAAGCTGTGGCACTCCAATTCCCACCAGCCCCAGCCAACATGGCCTGTGGTCAAGAATAATGCAAACTATAGTCCCACAAATTCAGGAGGGTACCTGAATCTAACCTTTTAGCATTATTCAGGCATTCTATCCCACATTGTGGCAAGCCCCGTGCGTCTAGCCCTTGTGTCACCATCGCCATTCCCACAGCTTTTTGCGTGTTAGGGACTGAGCCCCTGGAGCAGGGGGGCTTTTTATATACTCGTGCAGGGACCCAGCACAATTTAGAAAGCCTGACAGATCAGGGTTCTAAATTACACATGGAGCCTATGCAAAGAGAAACGGCTCCTTGCTCAAGTGGTACAGCCCCAGTGCATGATATGGAGGGCTGTGGGAGAGGCAACAATGACATGAAAGGAGAGGGGCTGTGGAGGGACCCCTGTTCTCCCTTGGTGTGCTACATTGCTGGGGGAGCCTTGTGGATTGCTGCCATCACATAGTAAGGAAGTTCATTGGTTGTATGGTGGAGTTACAGAAGCTTAGCTAGAACAGACACACCCCAAAAAAGGAAGGAAGCGTGTGTATGTATGTGAAAGTACAGATTCACAAGTGGTAGTGCAGGGATAAAAAAAAAAGTATTGTGGGGTACAGAGTGCGAAAAGAGAGCAATGTGGAGGTAACAGTGCAGAGCAACTTTTCAGGTGAGGAAAGGAAAGGGAAGAGAAGATTGTCTGAAATGCGAGAATGTAAGATCTGTGGGTGAAGAAACCTGTACTGATGAAGATGGGGGTGGCATGAGAATGCACTGGTTTAAATTAGTAACAAAAATGCTTTTCTGAACATAGTGGTGCAGCTCTCAATAAACATGTAATACTAATCCTCATAGTTCATTGTATACCTCTGAAGAATAATAATAATAATAATAATAATTTTTATTATTTATACCCCGCCCATATATATCCCCCCCCCTCACACACACACAATGTGACACACACAATGTGACACACCCACCCACACACCCCTGGAGTTCATGTATAACAATGAAACGGGATAGCTCAGTTAGAGCGTGGTGCTGACAATGTCAAGGCTGCAGGTTCAGTCCCGATAAGGGACAGCTGCATATTCTTGCACTGCAGCGGATTGGATTAGATGATCCTCGGGGTTCCTTCCAACACTCTGGTTCTATGAGAACAAACTGGATTTTAATTTAGTTGTAACAACAGTAGAAGCAATTTTCCCTGTCTTGGGAGTCCAGCTGGTTCCATGAGATTGCCTTTCCCCATTTCCCTTTTTCATTCTGTGCTTTCTGACAATAAGAGAAATGTGATTTTAATCACCACAGCAAAGAGAGCTTTTACACGTTTATTTGCATAAATTCTCAAAGCGCACACATCGTTATCAGGATCAAAATCCTACATATAGCACAGCAGATTTGCTAGCTAGGCACTGACTTTTCACAAATCCTTTGATAGATGGTATACTGGGGGGAGGATATACTTCAACGCAGAAGAGGCCTTGGCCAATCTGGTGCCCTCCAGATGTTTGGGACTACAACTCCCATCAGGCCCAGTTGGCATGGCCATGCTGCCAGAGACTGAGGGAAGCTGTAGTTCAGGTTGACCAAGGATGGCCTATAGGAATCCATTCATATAAGGGCTGTAATCTCCAAACAATAGACTGAAGAGCTTGGGTGTTCTGCAGAGCAAAAACTTGAGAACTACCATAGATGGGGAAAGAATATCAAACACAACAACTGCAAGTGGAATTCAACATCACACAACCAGGGTATGCGGTGGTGGCTTCTGGCAAGATCTCACAAAGAGTTCCACGAGATCTCAGAGATCACGCTGGAAGCCACTGCCACATGATAAGCAATGCAGGAACTCATTTCACTAGCTTCCACTAGTGCAGTGGTGGCCAAACTTTTTTCAAAGAGGGCCAGATTTGATGACATGAAGGGCCGTGGGGGCCAACCAGAGGGCAAACCAAAGTTGTTGATGTTAAGGTTTTTTTTAGGATTTTGCCCCAGGAAATAAACTGTCACAGGGGCCGGATTAAACTAACCGGTGGGCCAGATTAGGCCCCCAAAATGGACTTTGGACATGCCTGCACTAGTGCAACAAGTTGGTTAAATGCCGCTCTAAGTGTCTTAAATCCAATCTCAAGGATACAAAAAACCTTTCAGCATGGTCCAGGGGATGCTGGCTATGCATTTCATTTCACTTGCAAATCACTTTTGACATTGAAGGGATATTCAGAATCGGATTAAGATATGTGGGAGCAGGGAGACAGGAAGAGGTGCTTAAAAAAAGAGTAAAGCATACTTATAAAAGCACCTCTATTTAAAAGCTTCCTAGCTGCTTTGGATGGCTAGAGGACTCGACTTTTCTTTGTTTTCAGACAATTCCAGGAAGCTTAAAGGCCATATTTGATTAACACTTTGGCTGCAACCTTGTGCAAGATTTATATTGCTGCCCTGATTTACAAATGCATTTTCTGTGCTCTGTTGCCTGGCAGCTGAATGTGCAAACCCACGCCATGGTAAAGCAAAATGGGTGTGTGAGATGATTGGGAACTTCTGTTTGTGGGTATGCCCATACAAGCACACATGCAGTAACAAGTTTTTGATGTGGCACTCCTGCATGCACAAACTGCCCCACAGAAAGCTACTTCTAAGTAAGTGTGCAAGAATCATAGCTGTGGGGCGGAAATTAAGGTGGCAATTTGTCCCACAGTTTTTGACATTATGGTACAGCAGAAAAATATAAGGGAATAGTCAAATCAGTCAAGCTGTACTCTCTAAAAAAAAAAAAAAAGTAGCGATCTAGCTGTCAATTTCTCCCATATACACTTAACGGTTTTGTTTTCTAAAGCATTTTTCTTCCAGGGGAGTTTACATCCCAGCTCTAAAATCATGTTTACTTAGAAACCTCAGGGAGTGCGATGGAGCTTACTTCCCAGTAATGCATGTTTACTTGGAAGTGCGTCACACCAATTTCCATGGCACATACTCCTAATTAGCTTTGTGTAGGTTGAAGCTTTAGAGCATAACATTAATTTTATTTTTACCCTGCCTTCTGCTCACGACAGAATCCACAAGGCAGCTCACAAAGACATATGACACTGCGGAGAGTGACTTACGAGCTTTGTCCCACGTATGCTTATAGCAATTTGCATTTTTGGACCATGTAACTGATTTTGTTATCAGTTTTCGTTCCCCCAAAGGCTGCACAAGTTTGATTAGCAATAAACACCATGGAAATGTCTGTGCTTTTTCATTTCAGCTATTGATTGAACCGAAAGCATGAATGAGCACTGATTCTAGTTAGAACATTTTTGGTAAGCGCATTTCAATAATGACGATATAGTAAATTGCACGTTTGATGAGATGTCTCTTTTAAGCTTCTGAAATGTGCAATACAGTTAGCTTGCAATGTGCTATGCTCTTAGGAGTTTGACGATGACAGAAATCTATATATGTTACACGGGTCGCTGTAGACGGCACATGGCAAAAATATACAACTCATGTATAATCAACCCTTTGATTCACTGCACATTAAAAGAGGAATGAATTGTCATTAGTAGCCTCATTAGAAACTGGGCCATGGAATTACAGGGCTTACTGAAATCAAGAGGTTTGCCAGTGGCTAAGCTGGAAAGGGACGCGGGTGGCGCTGTGGGTAAAACCTCAGTGCCTAGGACTTGCAATCTCATGGTAGGCGGTTCGAATCCCCACGGCGGGGTGCGCTCCCATCGTTCGGTCCCAGCGCCTGCCAACCTAGCAGTTCAAAAGCACCCCCGGGTGCAAGTAGATAAATAGGGACCGCTTACCAGCGGGAAGGTAAATGGCGCTGGCTCGCCAGATGCAGCTTGTCACGCTGGCCACGTGACCCGGAAGTGTCTGCGGACAGCACTGGCTCCCGGCCTATAGAGTGAGATGAGCGCACAACCCTAGAGTCTGTCAAGACTGGCCCGTACGGGCAGGGGTACCTTTACCTTTACCTTTTAAGCTGGAAAGAGAATCACCCTACATGATATTTGTAAGTGTGTGAATGTGTATAGGCACACACAAGTGGGTACTGCTTTCAAATGCTCCCTCTAGTTGAACAAAAAAACACCCCACCCTATCACATCAGGGAGAAAAGTTTAATTGCCAGCTATTTCCTTGCTGTCCTGGGTTTCTATTTGCAGAGAGATTGAAGACAAAACATAAGGGAGCCTTAAAAATATTTTTCCCCATCTGAAGTCTGAAGTGATTTAGTGCCCATTGTACCATAAGTATAAAGAGGGCAGCTAGCACAGCAATCCTATAATGTAAGTGCTATTGAGTTCTTCAGCTGGGTTTACTCCTAGTTAAGTGACTCTAGGATTGCAGACTATACCACTAAATATACTGGCAACTTTGTTCTTGGACTGAAGTGAGGTTTTATTTCCAGCTGACATGATTTTGCACTAATACTGGAGACAAGATTCCGACTTACCCCATTCACAATGGAGGCTTCCTTATCAATCAAGGCTGACATGACATGAATGTTCATATCACCTCTTCCAACACAACGAGGGATGGGTTTGTAAATGTTAATACCCCTCATATGTATAATGTTTAAAAATCAAGGTTTCTTGGAACAGCACACCAAATAAATGGCCTCTTTGGGCCACACTTAACAACAGCCAACTGCACAACATGGCAACTGCAGGGTTTCTCTTTGGTCCACTTCAAACATTGCAAAGTTAGTGGATAGATGACCTTATATCCAGCAACAAATCAAAGTGAGACACAGTTCTTGGCTTTCATACATGCCACATGCTAGTTCTGAGTCCACATTACATGTACATACTAGGAAGAGACAGAAATGTGTATCCAAGTTAGATGTAACCAAATTAACCAAAGGCCCATATCCCATACTTGCCAATGTGATAGCATGAGAAGCAGCCCTTTGAACAGTAATAGCTGGATACTGGACATAATCTAAAATTAATTGCTAATAATGTTGATGCAGAAAGTAGTAGTGCAATATGCTGGGGGGGGGGGTGGCACACTGCCAGCTGGGTTGCAAATGCAAAATGGGTTTGTTTCTTTAAAAAACCCTAAATAACAACACTAGACAAGTAGCAAGAGAAGTTCAGATAAGTACTGGCAGCCTGACTTCCCTGTTCAGCTGATGCTAGAGGAAATGAGCAGTAACCTCCAGGCAAGTCTTGCTTGGTCCCTCCAAATTAGAGTGAAACAGAGTCACCAGCCTTTTGTTTACGGATTTTATATCAATAGACATAAGCTGCATTAAGACATCACTTTCCATGTAAGTGTAAAAAAAGAGGAAAAGGTTCTGGGAGCCACTTAGAGCTGGACACCAAAAGGTGTCAAGCACCAGCTTGTTTCTCTCCCTTGGACCAAACGACAGGTCGCCTGCTGCTCCTCTCTAAGAGAAACAGGAACTTTGCACTTCTGCTTCAATACAGTGAAGAAAGTACTGTGTTCCCTTACGGCTTATTCTAGACTAGAGTAACCAAAAGCCAAAAATAATGTTGCTTCATTATTATGCTTACAGAACAAATAAAAAGTATTTGTTTATATGACTTAGCAGATGTAACTTGGCAGAGGTGAAAAGGAGCTGGCTACAGGGTTGTTGGACCATTGTTCAGGAAGCAGCTGGGACCTGACTTCCTCCAAGGAAGTGGCAGCTGAGCGGCAGGGCCAAAGCCCTATAAAAAGGACGGCAGGGAGGGAGAAATGACTGAGGCTAAGAGGAACAGGCAACAGGGAATGTTGAGTAGCTGACACTGCAACTTCTACATATGAGTATATAATCTACCTGGGAACCTGACGATCAAGGGAGACAACTTTTTCACACGGCAGATTAATTAAGTTGTGGGACTTGAAGCTACAATATGTGATTGTCGTAAATGGCTCTAAGGCGGGGTTAGACAAATTCACGGAGGATAAAGGTTTGTCAGTGGCCATTAGTCATGATGGCTATATCAAGCCTCCATTTTGAGAGGCAGCATGTTGTTTGAATAGTGTGGCACCAACAGGGTGGAGCCTGTGTTATACTGAGCCAGGCGATTGGTTCATCCCATTCAGGGTTGTCTACACTTAATTGGCAGCCGCTCTCCAGGGTTTCAGGTAGGAGTCCTCCCAACTTTCCCTGGAGATGCTGGGGATTGAACCTGGGACTTGTAAGGTTCAATGCATGTAAGGCAGATGCTCAGCCACTGAGCTATGGACTTTGTGCCTTGCTTGGGGACTCCCCAGGTGGGTCAATGTGAGAAACAGGATGCTGGACTGAACAAACCTTTTGTTCTCGTCCAGCTGGCCTTTCCTTGTGTCCTTATGCCCTTATTAACTTAGGCCTTTGCTTCTAGGCCCTTCTGGACTAGTTTTCTATTTTGCATTGGTAGCGATGATACTAAAAATCCAGCAAGACTGAAGTTGCTCTTTGGGTGGGTAGATGAAGCCTATGTATTTCCTCTCTGTTTTCTAGATTAATTTTTAAAAAATGTTTGCACAGCTAATATTTCTGTGCAGGATCTGCACATGCAGAATTATAAAATTCTGCTGTCAAGAAATGCTTCTACAGAACTTTATAGATGAACTCTGAGCGCACTTAAGAGAGGAACTTAATTAGGATGGGGGGGACCATCTATTTCCACAGAGCCAAAGATACAAGGGGTTACAAAATGTATAATCATTACAACTCATTATCTGAATAGCTAAAATCACCGAGTCTGCAATGCATTCTCCTTTCAGCGCTGCAATTTCTTCTCCACACTTGACACTCTGAAGCTCTGAATGTTCTCCAGGTCATCTGGACAATGCACTTTGCAGCAGACAGAGGCTGCACATAAACACTCCGTCTTTTCTTCGCATAAAGTAGCAATTCATGATTCTGCAATGGCAGGCAGCAGGCAAGCTCTCACCTTTGCTTCTTTCCAAGCACTTTGGTATTCTGAAATCCAGTCACAGCTTGTGTTTCTTTTGTCAACGTGGAAGTATCCCACACAGCCTGCTCGGTTGCTCACCTCTCCCTTCACATTGTGATTATAAATGGAAGGCTTTGGCTGCTGCTCTCTTTCAGGGAAAGCTGCTGCCTTCAGAGTCTGCTGCCCCCTTTGTGAATATCTCAAAATCTTGGTGTCTGGTGGAGTTTCTCTGGGTGGGTGCAGCCAGATCGATTTACCATTAACAATGAGAGGGTCAGTCTCTTTCTGATATGGGCTACTTTCCAGAGTTGGCATCTTGCCTTGGTTTCTCAGACTTTTTAGCTCTGGGCAGCTGTTTTCTCTTTGCATTGGTCTTGGGGAGGGAAGTCTGGGGAAGCTGACAGCATCTGGTTTCTCCATAGCTTTTTCTCGAGGTTCAGATACACTGATGCCTTGAAAATTATGTTGTGAATGGTCAGTGTTCTCACTTCCATTAGGACATCTCCACCGATGAGTCCTCTCAGCTTCTGTGTATAACTCTTCTAGCGGGTCGACTTTAGAGCTCGAGTAGGTTTTGATATGATCTAGAATGGAGCTATTTCTTTCGAATGTCCTCACATTAGGCAGAATGTCAGTTATTTTATACCTGGAGACTATTTTTGGTGTCTCAGACAAGCTGAAGACCCTGTGACTATTATGCAACGTTCCCAGTTTCTCTGTGTCTTGGACTTTACGCTGACTCTCTGGTAGGACTGGAAAGGTAGGTCTTGCCAGCTGGCAGATAGACTGAAGGTAGTCTTCACCAGAAGAAGAATCTGGACTCGTGCAAGCATTTGCAAAACCTTTTGTGTTGCTTGTTATGTCATCTAGAATTTCCTCAAGGGCTTCACTTATGGTGGGAAGAGGCTTTGCTATGTTCAGTCTTATCCGGGGAGCCATTACTGTAAAGAATATGCAGGATATAATTAGCCAATGGGAACGCACTACAAAGATGTTGCTGTAATGGTCACACTTTATAAGCAAGCATCATAGCTTAATAAATGGAAAGTTTCTGCTGAAGCAGAATACGTTTGTGAAAATTATAAGTTGGTTTGCGTTTGCTGTGTGTGTTGTAGCTGGCAACATGCATGTTAGGTGAAAGGATCTTCTATAAAATGATAGGTGTTTGTGGATGATAGTGGGACAGGATAAATTTTATTGGTAGTTTTTGTAGTTCTCTATGGGAGGAGTTTAGTATAGCTCTAAGGCAGGGGTCAGCAAACTTTTTCAGCAGGGGGCCAGTCCACTGTCCCTCACACCTTGTGGGGGGTCAGACTATATTTTTTTGGGGGGGAATGAACGAATTCCTATGTCCCACAAATAACCCAGAGATGCATTTTAAATAAAAGCACACATTCTACTCATGTGAAAACACCAGGCAGGCCCCACAAATAACCCAGAAATGCATTTTAAATAAAAGGGCACATTCTACTCATGTAAAAACACGCTGACTTCCGGACCGTCCGCGGGCCGGATTTAGAAGGCAATTGGGCTGGATTCGGCCCCCGGGCCCTAGTTTGCCTACCCATGCTCTAAGGTTATCACACTGTTGGTACAAGTTGTACAGGTTGGTACTTGCCTGATGGAAGAATCTCCCCTCTCCTCACCCTATGCGCTGTTCTGAGGGTTCTCCTCAGCCCCACGAGGCAACTGAAGGGGGAGCATGGAGGGAGGAGAGGGATGAAAGCCCTGTTGCATGGAAGTCTTTGTGGGCTTCTCCTAACTGGGCTGGTTAGTTGTAGCCAGCCGTGATAGGTTAGCCCAGAGTTTTCCAAACTTGGGTCTCTAGCTGTTTTTGGACTCCCATCATCTCTAGCTACCAGAAGCAGTGGTCAGGGATGGTGGGAATTGTAGCTGCAACAACAGCAGGAGACCCAAGTTTGGAAACACTGCTTAACCCTTGGACTGAATATAAATTTCCTGATATATAAGTGTTTATGCTTGTGGAGTGTTTTATATATTTTATTTTTTAAAATAGACATAGTTGATATTTTAAATAAGTATTTTATTTTTTCACTGTTTTGTTACTTGGTTGGGCGCCACCCTCAGCTCCTATGGGTGTGAGGGAGAATAGGATAGCAATTTGATAAATAACCAGACATGGCAAAGCGACCCCATGAGATGCGGAAAATTTGAGGTGGAGGAACTACTAGATTCAGAAGATTTGGACTGGGACGAGGTGATGGTGTTTTTCTTTTCCCCTTTCCCCTTTCTGTGGTGTTTATTGGAGAATGTTTATTTGAGAATAGGGACGCGGGTGACCGATCAGAAGGTCGGCGGTTCGAATCCCCACAATGGGGTGAGCTCCCATTGTTCGGTCCCTGCTCCTGCCTACCTAGCAGTTCGAAAGCACGTCAAAGTGCAAGTAGATAAATAGGTACCTATCGCTCCGGCAGGAAGGTAAACGGTGTTTCCGTGTGCTGCTCTGGTTCGCCAGAAGCGGCTTAGTCATGCTGGCCACATGACCCGGAAGCTGTACACTGGCTCCCTCGGCCAGTAAAGCGAGATGAGCGCCACAACCCCAGAGTCGGCCACGACTGGACCTAACAGTCAGGGGTCCCTTTACCTGTGTTCCCCCCATGGGCTCCGTGGGGTGGGGATCCATACTCCAGTGGATCCAAATCTCCTGCACAGTGAAGGAGCAACAGGAGTGGGCCTTTCCACCCATAGAAAGGGAAACGCACAAATCATATCCCTTGCACTGCACCTCCCACCACAGTTTTAAAAGAGAGTAAGAGAACCATTATTGTTGAAAAACAGCATACAAATGTTGTTAACCAAATATTAGTAATAAACTATTTCCCTGGGTTAGTGTTTTCTTTCTAAAGCAATTTGTACCTCTGCCAAACTTTCGGTTTCCCCAAGCCTGCAATTATTGTTATTATAATTTATTAGATTTATATGCCACCCTTCATCTGAAGAGCACAGGGTGGTTTACAACATAAAACACATAACACATAACACCGCCACCATCAATACTCCCAACACATTTAAAACACTATAGATTGTTTAATCGGCCCAAGGCCTGGTTGAAGAGGTACCTAGCAATATGAATGAAGCCTCCTTGGAGAGAGCATTCCACAAATGGGGAGCCACCACAGAAAAGGCCCGTTCTTGTGTTGCCACCCTCTGGACCTGTAATGGAGGAGGCACTCAGAGAGGACCTCAGAGGATGATCACAGGGTCTGGGTCCATTCATATGGGGAGAGTTGGTCCTTGATGCATTGTGGTCCTGAGCCATTTAAGGTTTTACAGGTCAAAGCTGGCACTTTAAATTGGAGCCAGAAACTATTCGGTAGCAAGTGCAGTTGGGCCAGGATTAGCGTTGTATGCTCAAACCATGTTCCCTCAGTGAGCAACCTGGCTGCTGAATTCTGCACCAGCTGAAGTTTCCAAACTGTTTTCAGCAGCAGTCCCACATATAACACAGTGCAGTAATCTAACCTAGAGGTGGCATAGACCACATTGCCATTTTGGCTATATAGTTGAGTTCGCTGAATGGTGGGTAAGGAAAAAGTTTGGGAGTAGGAGTTGGGGATAAATTCAGGAGCAAGGAGCCACAAAATATTGGATATGGCTGCAAAGCAAATCTTAGCCAGGGTAATTGCAAAGAACCCTCAGCAGTCTTACCAAACTACAATTCCCAAGATTCTTCCAGGGAATACAAGGCAGATTCAAACCAGTTTAAAAGCCTGGGGTAGTTCTACCTCAAAAGGATAATTCCTTTCTCCTTGATATGGGAAGGATATATGTCCCATAGCAGTTGCCCTGACTTCTATAACACTTTACTCAACAGCTCTCTAGACCTGCAACTGCACAACGAATAGCTCTTTCCATGTTTTCCTGTTTACTCACAGGGCCCAGGGGATATTGAATTCAGGTCACACCCACACCATACATTTAAATCGCATAGCTTCCCCCAAAGAATCCTGGGAACTGCAGCTTTTTAAGAGGAATTGTAGTTCTGTCAGAAATTGCAGTTCTGTGAGAGGTGAACTACAGTTCCCAGGGTTCTTTGAGGGAAGTCATGTGCTTTAAAGGTACGGTGTGACAGCTTCATTGCTCTTCTTAAACTGCTATGTCTAGTCGCTCAAAAGGAAAACTTACTTTCTTTTAAGATTTCCAGACGCTTTCACTTTGGTAGTCCTTAAGAGGACTGCCGCAGGCAGTGGACTCTTGCCATTTAAATCTCCAGTTGAATCAAGAGAAAATGGAGGCATGTCTCTTTCTGCTCATTCTCCCCTTGCCCCTTTCCTCAGTCCCTCTCCTTCACCTGCTGTGGTGGTCAGGTTTCCTGATGCGCTACACTAACCTTTGCCAACCTGGTGCCCACCACGTTGTAGTTCCAAAAAGATGGGGGGCTCCAGGCTGAAGAAAGAGGGAGGTGGGCAGATGATAGGAAGATGGTGGGAACCAGCCCCAAGGAGTCGGTGAAGAAATGCAAAATGTAACAGTGGCAACTTGGTAAGAAAAAAAGGCAATAGAATTCCGTATTTACTCGCTGGGGTGGGAAAAGCTTACTTTAAAAGCGATTGTAGCATCTTAATCTCTCTCTTTTTCTCTGTGTTCCTCTTCCCTTTATTAACTCCCACAGTTGTGCAGTGCCTTTATTAGGAGTATCCAAAATGTCACAAATTACTAAGCTGTTGATTTCACTTGAAGGCTTCATCAGGCAAGCTGCTGCACCAAGTGGGTGTTGGGGAAATGAGGCGGGAACAGGGGAGAAAGTCCTAGAATTAGGCTTGATGTCGTAGCCCCACGATGCATCGAAACCCCGATGTAACTGACCTTTTCACCTCAGGTCCTTGGCGCAGCGTAGTAGTACACTGGTAGTAAGCCTTGCTTACATCAGTAGAATTGGCAAACACACCAGATAAAGATCTCCCTGGCATTATTGCTCCCGCGGTCATTATGAACAGAGGTCACAATGTGGCTCCCTTCCTCCACCACTACTCCAGGCACGCTCTGGTTTTTCCTGCTTCCTTGGTCACAAAAATGGCAAGCTCTAAGCTGGCAACAGTGGCCTAATCCATACTTGTATATTTATCCCCCCCCCCCCCAGCCCTGCCTCCTTTGAGCTCTAAATTCTCACCACAACATTCATTATGACCGACCACATTTTCTATTAGAATGCTCTTGCTCCCTTCTTACCTGACTGTTGTTTGTGGCAGCTACGGCTGGACTGTTTTGAAATCTCCAGGCTCAGCGTCTCTCTTCTGTGCTGTCTGTTCTCCTTGATTTCCAGGACTGAGTGTGTTGCTGTCTAAACCAAGGCTGCACATCAGGGTAGCAGCTTCCAGTCAGCTGATTCAGCTGCTTTTTGGCTGCCGCTGCTAAATATAGACTGGTAGATGCCACTCTGTTTCCCAAGCATTCTAATATGATAAGTGCCTCGTCTTACTGGAAGGGTAGAAAGCAGGGAATCTGGGCGGGGGCAGGGGGAGCACAACAGTTCAGAGATGATCTCCATGGCAAACAGAAGAGCACAAACTTGTGCTTTATTTTCTGAATTATTCAATAGGCCCAGGGCACTGGAAAAGGAGTGGCTATATGTGTTGTGCATTTGCATCCGTAGGAAGCAGTTAGCAGAGCATTAAACCAAATTCCAAGCTGCTGGCTCTTCTTTTGGTGTGGGAAGTGGAATTTATATTTTAAAAAGTGCATGTGGAAGCTATGGTTAACAGGAATTCTCTTTCTGCTTTCAAATAATCTGGGGTGACCAAATTCATCTCTGTATTCCAAAGCAGGGGTATGAAACCTGTGCCCCCCTCCCATATGTTGGCTGGCTAACTCCCAGCCAGCAGGGCCAATCATAGAATTGTAGAGTTGGAAGGGACCCCAATGGTCATCTAGGCCAACCCCCTGCAACGCAGGAATCTTTGGCCCAACATGGGGATTGAACCCAAGACCCTGAGATTAAGAGTCTCATGCTCTACTGACTGAGCTATCCCAGCTCCAATGACCAGGAATTGCAGTCTAGCAATATCTGGAGGGTCAGGTTCCCCACAGATAATAGAAAACAGTCTCTGTCTGTCTGTCTGTCTGTCTGCCTCTCTCTCTCTCTCACTCTCTCTCTCTCTCTCTCTCTCTCTCACACACACACACACACACACACACAGTATGCCCCACCATTTAGAGATACTGTTTGTTTAGATGAAAAAATCCCTTCATGCTTTCAGATGATACATTGCAATGTACATAATTTCAATCAGAATTAATTCCAGAAAGCTGGACAAGATGGGCCTTTGATCTGGTTCAGTCGGGCCCTTCTTAAGCTGCTATGAACTGTACCCTAAAATATGACTGAACATCTTTTCACATGGACCTTCCATAATATAGAGGAGGTTTCAGCTTGTGCCTTTTTGGACCTGTTTTGGCTGTGGTGTTTTACTGCATTTTCAAGATTTCCAAACTGGTAAAAATTAAAAACATTTAAAGAGGTCCTTTTTCACATCTAAGAAGAACAATGCATTTCCTCTAATATTCTCAAAAGGACAAATTTACAGCGGTTTTGTTAATATGCAAATTTGTGTACATTTATTTTATAAAAAGACAGAGGATGATTTGACAGCTCTAGTTATAGGTTTTATTGATCCATATACAGAAGTATGTTAATAATGCATTACATCAAGCAGAATGAAGCATTTTCTCTATATGGCTCCGCTGCTTTTAATTATTGATGACCTAAAAGCATTTTTAAATGTCTTTAGTGTCACATGCATATTTCAAAAGCACTCGTTCTGCGTCCAAAGCGTTCCTTTAATATAGCATAAAAGAGGCTTTTATTTACCTCTTAAGCCACTGTTTTTCTTCTGGTGTTTCTTCAGTTGGTTGTCAAAATCAGAGATGGAACCTTTGAAGAATCCCTTGTTTTTATAGTGCCTGAAGCTGAAGAATGTTTCAGTATTTATACCTTTAAAGGAATGTCATAAATCAATAGGGGCCTGGAGGGAAGAGGGTGGCAGGGCAGTGCTGGCTCAGACAAGCAGATAACTAGTTAACAGACTGAAACCATGGGGTTGCCCTTTAACTTGTAGCTTTCTGGGTATTTGCTCCTGAGCCCAGCGCTGCGGGAGAAGAACACATTCTTGAAAGTGCCCAACATATCCTATGGACTAGAGAAAACTTGTGCATTACTGAAAAGCACTTAAGATACCCCACTGATACAGTGGTACCTCAGGTTACATACGCTTCAGGTTACATACGCTTCAGATTACAGACTCCGCTAACCCAGAAATAGTGCTTCAGGTTAAGAACTTTGCTTCAGGATGAGAACAGAAATCGTGCTCTGGCAGCACGGTGGCCCCATTAGCTAAAGTGGTCTTCAGGTTAAGAACAGTTTCAGGTTAAGTACGGACCTCTGGAACAAATTAAGTACTTAACCCGAGGTACCACTGTATTTCCTTTACTCCTTTCTTTCTGACATCTCTAGCCTTTCCCACCTTGCTAATGAAGCAGTATAATGAGTAAAATCATGGGGGTAGGAATCCCTTCCATCTCTATAGTTCTGTGATTCTGTGAAATAGCAATGAACAGTAACAAAAGGACAAGTTGATCCAAAATGGTGGACAGCAATGTTAAAAACAGCAGCAGCAAAACAATTAAGAACAACAATATCCAAATGGGCAAGATACTTTTGTGGGCCTTTACCACTATAGCTTTCTATACCAGTGGTGGGAGCATGCTGGAGCCAGGAAATATAGCACTGTATACATAAACCTCAGTCCTTGAGGTGTAAGAGAACATTTTAGAGCTCAACAGTGTCATCTAATGGAGGATGGCGTAGAGAAAGAGAGACGAACCTCTGCCCTCCAGATGTTACTGAACTTCTCATGCCACCCTCCTTGAGCCAACCCTGCTTTGCACCCCATGCCCCCTCCCCCCGCATGTACACATACACACACCACCCTGGGAAGTCTGGCTGTCTTGGGTTGAAGTCCAATAACCCCCTGCTCCCGTTTGAAAACAGTTTCTCCCCCAGCCAAGCATTTCCCAAATCTGACCTGGATTCTTATCAGGCGTGGCTGAAATAGTTTGCTGGGCGCAACATTCCAGATGTTCTACATTCAGCCAGAAGTTCCAAAATTTGAGGCTAGAAAGCTGCAGGCCTGTCAGCCAGCAGGGGCATTTCAACTTCTATGGTGCTTTGAGGTTAAAGTACTTATTGTGGGATACGGCATTTCTGCTTCATTTCACCTATACTTGCTGCTTTCATTGGGAATTTACTTCTTTTGCTTGCTTTTTACAATTGCATTAACTGTCTCACTTCTTTTTAATTGCATGGTTAGACAGTATTGTGGTAACCTGCTTTTGGACTTCATGGTGAAGGTAATGTAATAAATCTTTTAGATCGATGGATGCATAGATGTCATAGCTGTCAACTTTTCCCTTTTCTTGCGAGGAATCCTATTCGGAATAAGGGAATTTCCCTTTAAAAAAGGGAAACGTTGACATCTATGATAGATGCGCATGTGTACATCTATCCCAAAAAGGAGGCGGACGTTCTAAGATGAACTGTATATAAGTTTGAGAGGCCACACTGGTCTGACTGCAAAAAAAATAAAAATTGCTGCAGATTACATGATGCTGCCAGAGCATTTAACGGAAATGTTGCTAAGACACTGATAGCTTCACATCCCACACAAATGCAGGTTGAGGCATGCTGAACTATCGCCCAACTCAAAAACATTAGGAGAGAACAGGGGGCAGGGGGTGCTGCTTCTCCGGTCTGTTATTCCAAGCTTGGCTGAAAGCTCAGAATGTGCAATTTCTTCAAGTGGCATTCTTTAATCTGGGGGTGGGAGGTCAAGAAACCCTGTGTGGTTGTTACTAAGACATTTTCAGAGACATTTTAACTGGGTGTTCATTGTCCACTCGCCATGAGGCCATTGCTCTGAGGTTGCATTGCAGGAAGCAGATAGAAGGGGAAAGATCCAGAGCTCTCCACTACCAAGAGCTGTTGAATACACCTACACAGGTCGCACCAGTCCCTCCTGCTAGGGGAAGAGGCAGAGAAGTCAAGCCGGAAGCATGAGAGGAGCATAGGGCAGAGTGAAAGTGAGAAGCCCTTCTCTAACTCTCATGCTTGCTCCACCCAAAGAAGCAGCAGCAGCTTAGGTAGACGGCCATGGAGGGGCAAGGAAGGACAGGTCCATGTGACAGGAGCTTCCAGTGCATATACAGTGGTACCTCAGGTTACATACGCTTCAGGTTATATACACTTCAGGTTACAGACTCCGCTAACCCAGAAATAGTGCTTCAGGTTAAGAACTTTGCTTCAGGATGAGAACAGAAATCGGGCTCTGGCGGCGCGGCAGCAGCAGGAGGCCCCATTAGCTAAAGTGGTGCTTCAGGTTAAGAACAGTTTCAGGTTAAGTATGGACCTCCGGAACGAATTAAGTACTTAACCTGAGGTACCACTGTACTAGTTGGGTCCTTAAATCGAAACACCATTCTTGCTGTTCTGCCACCTAGGGGCACCTACCTAAATTAATTGAATCACGCTTGGAAGCAGAACCAGAGGGAGGAAGCCAAACTACTAGTGGCAGCAGCCTCTTTAAGGAGTAGCAACACCCCATGCTTGGCAAATGGGATAAGCCTCTTCTGGTAGGCAGTTCCAACAGGCCGCAGTATGGGTGGGCACTACACATACAGCCCACCCCCACGCACACACTACATAAGAAAATAATAATACAGTCGTACCTTGGAAGTCGAACGGAATCCGTTCCGGAAGTCCGTTTGACTTCCAAAATGTTTGGAAACCAAAGCGTGGCTTCTGATTGGCTGCGGGAAACTCCTGCAGCCAATCGGAAGCTGCGGAAGCCCAGTTGGACATTCGGCTTCTGAAAGAACGTTTGAAAACCAGAACACTCACTTCCGGGTTTCGATCATGCGGGAGCCAATTTGTTTGGGAGGCAAGACGTTCAAGACCCAAGGTATGAATGTGGTGTGTTGTATCAGGCCAGTGGTCCATCTGCTCCAGTATCCTGTTCTGGCAGTGCCCAACGAGATGCCTGTGGGAAAATGGCAAGCAGGACCCAAGTACAAGAGCACTCTTGCCTCCTGTGGTTTCCATCAACTGGCGCTCGAAAGCATTACTGCCCCCAATGTATGGAGGTAGAGGTTAGCCATCTTGACTAGCAGCCATTGATATCCTTCTCCTCTGTGAATTTGTCTAATCCTCTTTTAAAGCCATCCAAGCTGCCTCCTGGGGGAGGGAGTTCCATTGTTTGCCTGTGTACTGCATGAAGAAGTATTTTCTTTAATCTGTCCTAAATCTTCCAATATTCAGCTTCGTTACATGTCCATGAGTACTAGTGTCATGAGAGATGGAGAAAAAAAAAACTTTTCTCTATCCACTTTCTCCAGGCCTTGCATAATTTTATAGACTTTTATCATGCCCCCTCTTACCTTTTCTCCAAACTAAAAACAAAACCCAAACGCTGCAACCTTCCTTCATCGGGGAGTCCTGCCATCCCCTTGATCATTTTGGCTGCCCTTTTCTGAGTCTTTTGCCATTCAACAATATCCTTTTTGAAGTAAGGCGACCAGAACTGTACACAATATTCCAAATGCAGCCTTGCCATAGATTTGTTCAACAGCATTGTAATAATTAGCAGTTTCATTCTCAATTCTGTTCATAGCTGTCAACGTTTCCCATTTTTAAGGGAAATTCCCTTATTCAGAATAGGATTCCTCGCAAGAAAAGGGAAAAGTTGACAGCTATGATTCTCTTCCAAAGGCTTCCTAGAATCTGCCTTTTTCATGGCTGCCGCACACTGGGTCAACACCTTCACTTAATCTACTGAAGGCAGCCGTCATTCCAGGATGAGCACAGCATGTCCATCTGCTCCTTGAATCTCCAAGTACAGTGGTACCTCGGGTTACATACGCTTCAGGTTATAGACTCCGCTAACCCAGAAATAGTACCTCGGGTTAAGAACTTTACCTCAGGATAAGAACAGAAATCGCGTGGCGGCAGCAGGAGGCCCCATTAGCTAAAGTGGTACCTCAGGTTAAGAACAGTTTCAGGTTAAGAACGGACCTCCAGAACGAATTAAGTTCTTAACGAGAGGTACCACTGTATGTCCTGAACAGGAGAATGGAATGGACCATGGTAAAATTTTCGATTCAGGGAGATACAGGTACTGTATTCAAAGGAGGCTATCACTTAACTAATTAGAGAACACTTAACTTCCACCTAGTGGGGGGGAGGAGAGGAGCAATGAAAAATTAAAACTTGGCCTGTTCCCTGCTGTTTATCTAAAAATCTTTATGGACAGCAATCCTGTACCCACTTAGCTAGGAGTAAGCCATATTGAATGCAGTGGAGCTTCTGAGTAGACATGCATTGGATCACATTGCTAATGCAATTTTTGTTGTGCATAAAAACATAAGTTTAAACAAACCAAGCAGTTGCTGAGAGATATATTAGAAATATATTTTAAACATATATTTAAAAACCAAACAACTGACAAGAGATCAACACAGGATGACCATGGACGGCCTTCACATTTATATTGCATATTAAAAGGAGACAGAGCTGGTGGATAGCATTTGCCTTATCTAATTATATTTACATAGCCTATTAGCCTGTTGTGCTTTATGAGTGATAGATACTCTGGTATGTACCAAAGACAATTGCTGGGAAGCATTAATGAGCGAGTGGGTATTGGCTAGACAGGGCTGGTTTTGCCAGCCATCATCCAGGACTCATTCAGAGCTCTCTGCTAATTACTGAAGTAGCACACCTGTAAAGTCACCAGAGACCCAGATAGATAACCTGGAGGAAAATAACACAAAGGCCATTCTTTTTAAAGAAGCACAATGGAAAATGTTGTTTCAAAAGCTCATGTTTAGCTGGAACTGTGAGTTCTCTTGTTAGTGGAAAAACAATTTTTTAATGAGAGATTGAGGCAACAGGGGTAATCTTGCAGGCTGACTTTGAATTTCCATGTGTTGATTATTTAAATCATGTGTCTTTTAGTAAACATGAGTAAAAAATAGCAGCCAGTTCCCTTGCAGTATTGCTCTGCCATTTCAGAAACTACATCTTTTATAGTTATATTTACAGACCTTTCCATAAAAACGTCCAAGGCATACACACACACACACACACACACACACACACACACACAATCTAAATGTTTCTGCTTCCTCCTTTTTCTTTAGTGTGGTGTTCTTCCCTTGTGGTCCCACTAGTCTCACCATCCAAATCTGGTGCGTGATACTGGAGGGAAGCTTTTCTTATTCCTGCCAACAGAAGCTTCTCTCCTGGGGCCAATGCCAGGTTGCTGTAGGCAGGACGAAAGTGCACAGGAGATGGTTAAACCCACCATCCTTGTGTGCTCCAGTCCAGATCTAACCCCCTCACCCCATACAGCTGTTGCTGTTAAAGAAAAAAGCAGACAGAGACCCCTTAGTGTGGGTGTAGCACAAAGGGGCAGGCTGCTCCTACTACTTTTCTCTCTCTCTCAGATGTCTGTTCTGGCCTTTATAAATGTGTCAGAGTGAGTAGGACTCAAGCTAAGAGTCAGTACAGTGGTACCTCGGGTTACATACGCTTCAGGTAACATACGCTTCAGGTTACAGACTCCGCTAACCCAGAAATATTACCTCGGGTTAAGAACTTTGCTTCAGGATGAGAACAGAAATCATGCTCCGGCGGTGCGGCAGCAGCAGGAGGCCCCATTAGCTAAAGTGGTGCTTCAGGTTAAGAACAGTTTCAAGTTAAGAACAGACCTCCGGAACGAATTAAGTACGTAACCAGAGGTACCACTGTATCTCCTGTTTAGTAAAAAAAAAAAGAGGGGGGGGAGTAACCAATACTATCTCCTTGTGCTCAAAAAACCCAGCCCCCTTCAAAAGCCACAGGAGTCTAATAATGAAGTGATTCTTTCCCATCTATTCCCTCATTTGCTTTCATGTGCCGACATCTAGTGGCTGATGGGCTATAAAGTGTCCATTATCTGAAACTCTTTCTTATGCTGCAGAACTGATGCCCACGGTGACGGTGGTGTTGTTTTTACAGATCAATGTCTGTGTGTTTTGGTTTTTTCCAGTGATTTTGGTATGTCCAGTTTATAGTTCTCTGTGTAGCAAAGTCTTGGAGGATATCCTGGTAAACTGCAAGCCTTCATTTGAACCAAGCTGGGTGTTTCTGCGATGCAGAAGAGAAACATGTTCTTTGCCTACAGGGCTTAGAGTTTAAGACTGTGGCTGTGTGCCTATCTAGGCTGTTTCAAGTTGCCTCCCTGGCTGTCGGCAGGTTTGTAGCCTGATCCATACATTAGGGGGTGTTATTGGGTTGTTGCTTTTATTTTGATTATATATTTTGTCATTTTATATATTGATTTTGTTCTGTGAACTGCCCTGAGACCTCTGGGTATAGGGTTCAATAAATAATAATAGTGCTTTTTTCTAGGGGTACGCAGGGGTATGCATACCCCTAAACATTTTGTGAATCTAAGTTTGGCCTCATTGAGGGATCGTATTTCAATATGAGTAGGAAAATGGGAGTACCCCCAAACATTTCTTTTTTAGAAAAAAAGCACTGATAATAATAATAATCTGAATGCCCTGGGAGCCTGCTCTGTGTGACTGCTGCTCCTCTCACTCACTTTTGTCTGAAATCACACGTCTGGGCAATTGGTACAGATAGTATTTAATGACTTGTCTGATTTGTAATCAATATTATTTAGTGGCTTTGTGTTGCTGAATAACTTTGTCATTGTGGAATGAGTCGATTACATTCAGGTTTCACTTCCTCCCCTTTTCCTTTTTATTGATTGACCCTCATAGGAAAATAGGGAGCTGCTTGTCAGCCCAACAGTCCGTCTTGTGCAATATTGTCTGCACTGAGTAGCAGCGACTCTCCAGGACTGGATTTCAGACAAAGTCCTCACCCAGTACAACCTTGAGATGCCAGAAACTGAACCTGGAACTGTCAGCATGCAAAGCAGATGCTATCCCACTGAGCCACAAACCCATAGTTCCTTTAGATTATAAATTTATGGGTGGAGCCTTTGTTTTTGTTTAAATTAAAGATTTTCTTGGTTTACTAAAGTATGTGCCATCTCTCTCTCTCTTTTTTTCAAGTAACATTTTTTACAGATCAGTTTCATTTGTTGAGACATTAGGAAGGAAAGGGGGAAAGAGGTGGACAGGGAAAAGGTGAGTAGGGGTGGGGTTGGGTGGCGATGTTTCTATTTTACTTAATGTATGTGTGGGGTTTGGTGTCAGCGTCGCTCGTGCAGGTTCTCTGCTGTTCACTTGTGTTTCTTTGGTGGTGAGAGAGGTTGGGGTTGGCCTAGGGTGTGGTTGTTTGTTTGTGATTGGCTGTGGTGAACTTTGTTTTCATGTGTGAGTGGGGTGGGTGGATGTTTTGGATCAGGTTAGCCATGTGGTTAGCCTGTGTCAGTTTATTGGTTAATTTTTCTAGTAAGGCTGTTTCCCATACTATTTGGTACCATTGGTCCATGCTTACTCATGACAGGTCTGGGCGGGGCCTTTGTTATGTTTAATTTTCATTCAGCACCTAGCAGTTACAGACACTATATATGAATAAATATATTAATGCACATGCTATGGGCTGATTATCTGCTGGTGTATAGCTTTTGCAGCAGATGCCCAAGGCATTTGGGGTAAGGCCTTTAATCTCACAGGTAAAAAAAAAACCCCTGTGGAAGGGTCCTCACAGGGTGCAAGACAGTGCTGCTTCTCCACCCCATTCTCTGTTCATGTACACAGGCAATGCAGTGGGCTTTCTGAGGGCATGCCCTCTTCCTCCACTTGGTCAACAACAGCATCAGAGGGCGATTGCCTTCGTATTCTGTTTCTGGGCTTCTCTTAGGCATCTGGCTGTTTTTGAAGCAGGACATCCAAAATAGAAAAATATACCAGATATTTTATTTGATTCATTTATTTGCTTTGTAATTGTACCCAAAACTGGCTTAATAGTATGGCTGGTCTGTTTTCCTCCATATCTGTGTGACGTATGTAGGAGCAGCAGTTTATAACAGGATATTCCCAATGTTTTGGATTGTGAAGACCATGGATTGGATTGGCATACAGGCAATGGCCAAGACACTGTATACTTGGCATACAGGCAATGGGAACGTACATGCTGTTACCTGTACCCCCACAGAATGGGAGCTGTTGTGATGGTTATTTCAGCAATGCCACATGCCAATTATATCATGTGCCAACCAGCCTCGGGTCCTAGCTTGGGCAACATTCTTTAATGGGCTTAGTCCAGAGTCCCTTTGCATAACTAGATAGGACCCATCTCTTACTGTCAGATTACTTTTACTGTCAGCTAAAAAATGAATAATAAGAAGTTTTGACTTGTTGCCATCAGGTGCCTACTCTGCCCTTCAAAGGATCAGAGGCGGAACTCAAGGGACAAGCTTAGTACGGCAAAACAGCTTTATACTTTCAAAATGGGGTTTCTAGATTTCCCTAGCTCAGCAGTTTTTGTGAAACAGTAGCGGTGAAGCTGTGGGTTTAATTTATGGAGCCAAGGTGGTCAGAAGGAACAAAGTTCACTTATTGCTTGCCAATATGCCCTCCATGAAACACTCACAATTTGTGGTTACTGCAGGATACAATATGACAATAGGAAGAAAAGGCAGGATTTTTCCTCTTTGGCACTAATGTTTTATGTTAATGCATCATTTGTTTCTGCTGTCAAAAACAGAACCTATTTTTCTTTCATAATGTTCCTACGGCCAGGAGGTAGGACAACAGAATACAGGAAATGCATTCTGCAAGAAACTTAACTTCTGATTGTAGCTAGGAATTGCCTGCAAGGACGCGGGTGGCGCTGTAGGTTAAACCACAGAGCCTAGGGCTTCCTGATCAGAAGGTCGGCGGTTCGAATCCCCGTGATGGGGTGAGCTCCCGTTGGTCGGTCCCAGCTCCTGCCAGCCTAGCAGTTCAAAAGCACGTAAAAGTGAAAGTAGATAAATAGGTACTGCTCCGGCGGGAAGGTAAACGGCGTTTCGGTGTGCTGCTCTGGTTCGCCAGAAGTGGCTTAGTCATGCTGGCCACATGACCTGGAAGCTGTACGCCGGCTCCCTTGGCCAGTAAAGCGAGATGAGCACCGCAACCCCAGAGTCAGTCACGACTGGACCTAATGGTCAGGGGTCCCTTTACCTTTATCTCAGCATTTGCTGAGGTATGCTGATGCCTGTGTTGCTGATGCCTGCAAGATGGGTGCACGGAGATATTAGCTAGCAACGTATAGAATCAAAAGCACTTTCATAAGGCAGTCCATCTATGTCGGATGGATATAATGCTAATTAAATGCCAAGGATGGCATAACTGCAAAAGTGTGGCATAAGTGAAGGTTATGGGCTTAAGCAAAATGAGGCCTAATGAGTCAGTTGGCTGTTACAAAAGGACAGCTATGATCATCTTTAGTAGATTAACCTTTTCAGCTAATGCTAAGTCACAGTTAATCATGAGCTTCATGCAGGTTTGTCTGAGCGACGGCCATTTGTATGCGCAAACTCTTGCAAACTCTTGAGTGAACTATCAGTCTACTAGGGAAACAGTACATTTTATTTATGCCCCAGAGCCACATCTCTTTTCTGATGTGCCACACGGATGCATGTCACACCAGTTGGGTTTCTGCCAGGGTATAAATATGGACTGTGGGCAACTACAGTTTTTCCTTTGGAGACTTCTTCTTGCTACTGTCCTGGAGACACTGTCTGCCTGCTTCTGTCTTTCTATGGTGTCTTCAAGCAGTGATTTCTACCCCTTTGAGAGCTTGTCCATATTCCTCTTAGTGGGGTTGGAGGACATGAGACTGGCAATTACGTTTGTCTTTAAGCAAAAGCCTAAGTAGCAGTGAAGCACATCATCCCATGGGGCCAATTGGAGCACTCTCCTGAGGGCAAGAGCTTTGCATATGTATGGGCTGAAAGCCAACTTGACACAAGACCAATTTCAGGTAAGAACTTTGATGAGGGAAGTACCCTAGATGGGTTAAAGAAGGCAGATCTTCTGTTTTTATCATCACCAGAGGAGGTGTTCAAGGAAGAGTTACCGTATTTTTTGCACCATAACACTCACTTTTTTCCTCCTAGAAAGTAAGGGCAAATGTCTGTGCGTGTTATGGAGCGAATGCCTACGGGTGGCGGGGGATCTGCTGCAGTCGTGAGCAGAGGATCCATGGTTCCCCTTCCTTCCCTCCTCCGTGGCTCGCTTTGAAACAGCAAAGTGGGAGAGGAGCCACTTACACAGGTGTAAGTGGCTCCTGTCTGGTTGGCTGCTTTAAACCGTGCTCTCTGTTCCTCTGTCCTCCCCACTCAGCTTGCTAAATAGCAGCAAAGCTTTTCAGCTTTCTAAGCTGGGGAGGAGGGAGAGAAGCAGAGCCTGCTTGTTTTAAAGGAGCAAAGCGGGAGAGGAGAGGAGCCTTCTCCCCTTATACTCCTCTTCTGCATTATTAGCAGCATCCTTCTCCACACACCCCACGCGTGCTCCTTGTCCCTTGAGTGCTTTTCCTTCCCTCTCCACTTAAAATGTGGTTACAAAGCACGGATCCACATGGATCCTCAGGATTTTTGCATTGGGCTACCCCAAACTCACCATCAGATCACATGTCTGTGGCCACAGCATGAACCACAAAAATCATACATCCACTGTTTCGTTTAGAATATTTTTTTCTTGTTTTCCTCTTCTAAAAACTATGTGCGTGTTATGGTCAGGTGCGTGTTATAGAGCGAAAAATACGGTAACTAATGCCCTCTGAGACAGGGAGAAAGAAAGGCTTTATTTCCAGGTGCACTGCACAGTGCTTATGTGAGGCAACCGGAGTGCTGTGGAAGTGAGAAAATAATATAGGTGAATCTCTTCCAGATCTAAGAGCATAGAGCTGCTGTTGTTCTGAATTAGATGATAACTCTGGAAGTAATGGATATTCCTTCCCCCCCCCCAACTTTCAGATGAACACTGCAGAGGCAGAAAGTGGGTTAAGAGTCACAGTCCTATTAACTAAAACAAGTAGGACCTAAAATGAGCAGAAGCACAAGGTCAAAGTGTGGACCCTCTCTCACTTGAGGGAATGGGGAGGGGGCAGAGAGATCTTGCAGCCTCCTGCTGGACAATACCTAGGCTGTGGATAAAATATCCACTGACACGTATCTTTCAGCCCTCTGGAGCCAAAGGGTCCCTATCTGTTCTACCCAACCCCTACTGACCAGCAGTTGCTTGCCACCTTGGCCTCCTTTGGGAAGAAGGGTGGGCTGTGTATGACATTCATCCTCAGCTAGCACGGCCAATAGTCAGGGATGATGGGAGTTGTAGTCTACTGACTTCTTGGGGACGAGACATTTCTCACCCCTGATGTACACCGTATATCATTGGACTCTTCTGCTTTCATGGGAGATGGTTGTATATTTTATTTTGTTAGAGGACAGGCAGGATTTCAAGGTTTCAGAGCTTATTGTCAAGCTGAGTGTGGAAGCTGAAGCTGCTTTGAAGTGTTGTGCCACTAGCACAGCATCCTTTCAAATAAACAGGGCCTCCACATATCTTATTGCTAAGCAGTGCACACTGGGGGTTTTTTTTTAAGTTGTCAAGTCCTGTCCCAGATAATGTGCCAGTGATTTAAATGCTCTGCATTGCCTGTCCTATTCCTCCATCACCCTCATACCTTCTTGCCACAGTGAAGTATCTGTCAGAGATTGGCTGGATGAAGAGGAGTGGTGGAAGGCACTAGCTAGGGAACCCTCTAGAGAAGTCCCAGAGGAAGAAGTCCTAGAGCCAGGAGACTGCATTGCAGGGGGTTGGACTAGATGACCCTTGGGTCCCTTACAATTCTAAGATTCTATGATTCTATGGTGGTGGGACACCGAAGACATGTCAGAGAGGGTGCAGGGGGGATGAATGGAGGCTGAAGAGACAACAGGCTTTAGTGTTGCAGTTTGAAAAAGGTTAAGCCCCCTGCCTATTGAATGGTAGTAGGAGCACGGATTGAGTAATCAAAGTTAAAAAGTCAAACTCCTTTGCAAAAGAACCCAGACATCTGGACTTTAATAAATTATAAAATTAAAGGTTCTGATTTGTATATACATTTTAATATACAATTCATGGCTATTCATTGCAGCTGACGTTAAGGCATATGCATTGTATGTGAATGGCTGTGCCATACGAACATAGGTAATACTGTGCATTGTAGGTGAGTAAATATAGTAGTAGTAAATGCATTACATAGTAAAAGTAAATCACAAAAAAACCCTTTGAGTACTGGGTGAAGCACCATTTGAAGATATTTCAAGCAAGGCATTCTTAAGGGTCTGTTCACATGACATCGGGCACATGTTGGAAAATGCTTGAAAATCTGGCATGTGCTGGCATTCCCTGCACCCGCCACCAGCAGGACCCAGCTTTTGTCTGGCAACAAGGAGCATTTTCCTTGCATTTCCAAATGCACGTTGAATCTTGCACTTGGATGTGGGTGCATTTGTACAGCTGGTCTCTGATAATAAGCCAGTAGGCACAGGATTGTCAATGGCCTAACACGTGTCGGATGCTCATGTTTAAAGGCCCCAATTTGGTCTCCGTGGGTGCACAGCTTTTGAATGGCTGTGTTAACTGAGGAGAGAAAATTCTGCATTCAAATGAATAACTTAGTTCTGAAAACTCTTGTACATTAAAACGTAGGGCTTTGATATATGGGGATAGACAGAGTAAAATGGTAACAGTGTAGTGCTAAAGGCAATGCAGCTACAGCCAGATTTCAACGGGGTAAAAAAAATAACATAACAGGGGGCAGCAGTAATTTACATGAAACATGCTTACTGAGGCAGTTGAACTTAAGGGTTTCAACGAACTAGAAAAATATCCCTGCCTACCCCTTTGCAACACCTTGAGCTGCAGGAACCAGCCACTGAAGCCTTTCACAGCCTGAAGAGAAACATTATTACCTGCTCAGGTTTGCGGATCAAGCAGCTATTAAAAAAGCAAAAAAAAAAGGGGGGGTCAGGAGTTGGCAATTCCAATTGAATGTTATATCCTTCCAAGTGTTTTCAGGACCAAAACTATCACATTTAAGAATAGGGTCTTTTACTATCTTTCGTTTGTGTATTGTGCCAAGGACCCACCAGCCTCTTCTGAAAACTCAGGGCAGCGGTAGTTAGAAGAGCTGTGTCATTGTAACTATGCTGCACCAGAGGCATAGCTATGCTTTAAAATGAAGAAGTAGCATTAGAAGACACTGCATGCTCCACAATAGAGTCAACAAATTATGAAAGCTTCGCCGAACACGAATTAACCCAGTTATTCCAGCACAAGAGAAATCAAGTACTGTAGTAGTCTAGGACTCAGCTAGATTGGTAAAGAAAAAGTGATTTATATGCGTTGCATATGCGATATAACCTTGTGCCACCAGATGGCGCTGTGGAGTCCCATTTTTGCTAACCTGATTTCTCATACAAAGTTTACAAGGGGTTTAACTAAAACGCTTCTTTGATGTGTCTAGATCCAGCCTGGGTCAGGCATGAGACAGTTGATTTTCACTTGTGGTTTCCCTTTTTGCATTCCACTTCCATATCTAGTAAGTATGCTTAGACATATAGTAAGTAATTAGCTTATTTTGTCAACATGCTGGCAGCCACCTCTGTCGATAAAAAGCAACTAGGAAAGAGCTACAAAGAAAGGGGATTTTGTTTGGCAGTGCTTTTGTGGGTTGTTGTTTTTTGTAGGGTGCCAATACAAAAAGAAATTAAAAGGTGGTGGTATTCTGTAGCAGTAAGTACTGTCACAAAGAGTGCCTTGGTCAGGGTAGTTATCTTCTAATACAAAACTACAGATGCAGGAGGAAGCAGCAAGGAAGGAAAAAATCTGTATATGTTTCATAGAAAATAATAATAATCCCACATTTTAATTTTTGTAAATATAGAAATTCTTGTCCATTAACAGTTAAACAATAAGTACTTTTCTCATTATTTAGCTGGCAATGTGCTCCAATGTTACTGGGCAGCACCACTGTAGGACTTGTACTGTATGCAGTTACTTTCTTTTTCTTTCTTGTAGGTCTCATATGCCCTGAACAGCAAGACAATAGGCGCAAATCTAACAGCCGAAGTTCTTCCCAGCACCGAGTTTCAGTTATAAGGTAAGCTGTGCCTCTCAGACTTCTACCCATATGACTTTTAAAGGTACAGAAGCCCTATCACTGTATCACAGGGAAAACTTGAGGTGATAAAATAAATATGGGACAGCAAGAAGATTTGCAGTAATGCTCCTTCCCCCATCATAGCAGGATTATGGGGAAACCATTTTTGAGGGGAGAAATACCAAGGATAGTGGAGCTACTTTAATACATATCTCCCACGGGGGGCCACCAGGGGTGCATTGGAAGATGGCCGACAATACCATCTCCCCGGCTCACACGGGGTAATTAAGAGGCTGATATGGGAGTATGCAGCCTCCCTTGTTACCCCAGGGAATGGGGAAACACTGCCTTGCCTGCGGTTGCCATAAATCACCCCCGAGTTCGAAAGAAGGGGGTGAAGGCACTAGGCACACAGCCCCCGTGGGAACCGGCTCTCCCGGACGCTGTCTCTAATCGCGCGAACTGGCTGCAGGAGCTCGAATTAAACAATTAGAGAAGAAGCAAATGCACATATTTCAAGTGAAGAATGGGAGTTAAGACTGCTAACTGAAGTGACCTCTGTGAAGCAAGAGCGATGGGTTGGATTTAACAGGAATTCATCATGAAGAAGACACATCAAAGCATTGGTATGTCGGAATGGGACTGGATGGGGGGGACTTTTTTCTTTTCTTCTATGTGATTACCCAAGAACCCCTCCCCAAAAAGAACCGTCGCATGACTGACCTAAGCGGGACGATTAAAAACTGTGTGGAAATGAATTATTAACCAAAAGCTTGACGTATGGAGATTCGGAAAAGAATAAGGGCTTTTGGAACGGCGCAGCAATAAAAAGGGAGTCGCCATGTTTGCAGGTTTTGTCGAAAGACTGATGACTGAGGAGGAGGAAGCTATGGATTTGTTTTTATATGGGATCTCTGGCAGAACCTCCTCAGAAGAGTAAGAAAGGGAGTGAGAGACCTGTGAAGATTAACGAGTAGACGGCAAGAGAGTGTTTATTTATGGAAGCGATGAAAAGCGGCAGCCGTCTCAATATGACCCTTGGATGAATGGAAAAACCCACAAAGGACTACAATTGGTTTCAACTCGCTTGTGGAGACTATCAGAGGCCACAAAGAAAAAGGAAAAATATATGAAAACAACAAGAAGAGATGTGGAAAACAACTAGAAAGGATTGGATAGAATTGTGAACATCATTTGGACAGATTTGTGGACATCAAAGCAGCAGCAACAAGATGATTGGATCCCTTTTGGAACTTGAAATATGGGTACCCCCAACAAAAATTTTAAAATTTGGCTTTGTAATTTGGAATTAATTTGGAATTAATGTGATTTGATTGGTCTGTTAATAAAAATTATTTTTTTAAAAAATTAATACATATCTCCCACTGTTGCTTGACTTCCACATTAATGAAGGCTATAGGCACAGTGTTACCTTTTTCAGTCAAGTGTGCCTTGCTGGGCTTCCTCCCTTATTTCTTTGCCTCACCGAAGCCCCCAACATTTTAAAAGCTGCTTACAATACATCAAAGGGGGGGTTAGTATGATATGAGGTGAAAGACCCACTGGGCATGTGAAGCTCTTATTCACACGTGCTTCTAGATAATGGCCTAAACAGACCAAAAGCCACTTTTCTCCATTTGTTTGGAACAAAATAAATGTGTGAAATTGTCCTCATTTCCATGAAGTGATGGCATAATATTGTGCTCCAAAGCATTCTGCTGGGTGGCAGCCTTTCCAGAAAAACTGAGCAATTCTATGTCCCTAATTACTAACACATGCCCCTAATTGCTTCCAATATCATTAGCAAGTTCCAATAAAATTAATTAGCTGTCATGGGATTTATTTCTTCAGACACTTCACATTATTATGCTTCATATACAGTGAACAGAACAGAACATGCAATTGCCCCTTTTTTTTGAGGGGTGGGGTGGAGAAACTAACTTCTGAATTAAGCAAGATTAAGATTATATCAGGCCTTACACTGGAAAGACCTCTCCCACTAAATAGGCTGTCATTTGGAAAATATTTTCCACCATAGGTGTTCATGAAAGTACATTAATATGAAGGGGGACAAAGAGAAAGTGGAATCAGACTGCTTGGCAAAAAAGCAAGCCTTTGTCTTTCAGATGAGTTCTACAATTTCAGAAGAAGACCAGCCAGGGCCAGCCCAGGACATTTTGGCTCCAAAATGGTGCTAAGGAGCACCAGGATCTGCTGCCCCAGTGGATCCTGTCACCTGAGGCAATCACCTCACTTTGCCTCATGAATGGGCCGGCCCTGGTACTAGTCTTGAAATGTTTATTGTTTCCAGAATGTTTTGCTATGTCAATAGTAGTGTACGTTGGAACCCTCACTCACAGAACAACCATTCCGATCCCAATAAAGATACCTGTGTAGAAGCAGGCTAACATTGCTGTGCTTATGCAGGTAGCTGTTGCATGTGGCTAGAATGAGATCAGGCGCAATACATTTTAAAAGGGGAACTCACGCTGCTTGAATATAAAACCCATCCTATATTGTATGCCATGATTATAATAGCATGCCAAATTTTCTTCCCAGTGAATGTAAAAGAGTGATGAGGCTAATGATAAGCTATCTAGATATTGGTCTCATGAGAAATGGAATCTACTCATTAACATGGATGATTTTGAACAACCACCATCTATTTGCCACCTACAAGGTATGCCAACGAAAACTTTGAATTGCTTAATAAGTTGCCTCTGAAATCTGTGGTTTAACTTGCACTAATGAGCTGCTGTTCAGTTAGATTATGAAGGCAACAACAGCATTCAGAATCTTGCATTAACTGGTAAGCATCAAGCAGCTCAGATAAACATGGTAGTCAGAGCAGGAATATATATTTTTTAACACACACATATACACACCACATACAGGCTTTTTAGTCCATGCAGCCATTGAACTACAAGCAATAGCACCCAAAATATTTCCCTGTGCTCAGCTATTTCCCCCAGCAGCTACTAGATGTGTAAAAATAGCAGATATACCTGGGAGTGTGATCTATTCCACTATCAAGTTAAATTGATGGGGGAACTTCGTTTTCAGACCTGGCTCAAGCTTTAAAGACCATACCTAGTCAGGAATTAACATGGATGTTTTTGAATAACCAATCTAAAGTTGCTGTCCTGAGCACACCTACTGAGAAGTAAGTCCCAGTGCCTGGGCTTACTGACGAATAAACACCTTTAGGATCTGACTGTACATTGATCTTTGATCAAAATGAGCAGTAAACCGACTATGTTGCTGCATGCTTTCTGAAAGTGCTGTGTGGCATGAAACCAGTACTCAAAGGGCTGTCAAACTATACATTGCTAAGGGATTCAGTACTGTGTATACATATATATATATGCATAATGACATGCGTTTGCTTCTGCTACAGTACAGTTGTCCTAATGAATGGCTGAAAACCCAAGTTGTTCACCATCACAGTTACATAACATTGCACTGTAAAAAAAAAAAACCGGAATAAGCAAAAGCTACATTTTCTTCACACACAAAAAGCACCAACTGAAATCAAAGGGCAATCCAGTCATTTAAATGAATCAGAGTATTGGTAAAAGTTGGGGGAAATGATCTACACACTGTTAAAACTCTGTAGTAATTGCATTGCTAGCATTTAAGATGATGAAATGCAGAACCAGAGGTGACAGGGGCAATGCAGCTTGATCCGGTGAGTGAATATATTAATAATTGAAAACATATTTTCCTGAATGCTATTATTTTAGAACATGGTGCTAAAGTTTAGTGTGCTACTCCTCTAGCTGAAGTTGACTGGGGCTAGTATATTGATTAATGTTAAGAATGCACTGGTCCCTAAGTGTGAGAAAAAGCAGATACAGTGATGATGCCTTTTACTGGAGCATCCCCCAACACTAGCATGTAAATTTTCCTTCTACAAGGACAACAGTGTTAAAAGCTACATGTGCGGCATGTAGTAGTTATCCTTCTCTTGTTGTTTTTGCTTTCTTATTTTGTACATTACGTGGCATCAATTCTGACCTACTTTTGTCTTTCAAGTGGTTAACAGAAAGCTTGATTTATGCTTGATTCCTGAAACAGGATCTGAATTAGGTCAGTTATATCATGGTAGCCCATTTTTTGCTGCCGTCTGAGTATGGTAGCACCACCATTTAATTCAATGGAAAGACAGGCAAAAATGGTGCACCAAATTCCAGCACACTGACTTTGACATAAGTTCCACTGAAATAAATTGAACTTATTTCCAAATAAGTATAGGTAGGACTTGATTTTTTTTTATATAAAAAAGAAACAGACATGTGCTTCCCTGAAGCTGAGGTTCTATCAAGAGGCCTCCAAACACTGCTGAGGGATTTGGATCAAGCTATTAGAATCTCTTCTTAATTCTACAGAGTGCACCCAAGAAACATTCTGTTGGACTCAAGAACACACACGGAGGGCGCAAGAGAGCCCACAAAAGAACCCTGCTGACCTTAGCGAGGCACCACCGCTAAGTAGCAGTGAAACCTATGAGGATATTGCACTAGTATCTGTGGCACCTTGTAACCCTAGCCATTATAATATTTATATTAACTTAAATAATCCTAAATTTCCTTTTTATTGCAGGCTATAGCATTTGGCATTTCTGCCATAGCACCACTATTCGTATCTAAGTCTCTATGGGCTTTGCTGCAGCGGTGGTAGCATCTCTCTATAAGAGAGGAAAACAACTTTGTGTTATCTTTCCATTTTAATGCAATTTCCTGAGCATTTCTTGTTTCCTTTTTTCAGCCACCAGCTCTTGAATTCTTTGGTTCCTTGTCCGTTCGTAAGGTGGTCTCCTCCGCAAGATGATGTTGTGGTGTGGTACTTCATTTTCCAGTCCGTGAATTTTATACGGAACATCCACTGTGTTGCCTTCTGGCCGATTTTCAGTTGCATTGGAACCGGTGATGCTTATCTTGGGAACAATGGGTGGGCCTGAAGTGGTATGTGGGATGTGAACGTCAACAGGTGTTGTAAGTGTTGGAGAGGTAGCCTCTTCGATATCGTTAACCTTGCTATGGTTGGGTTCTGTTGAGTTTCCACTTCCTGTTTTGTTACTGTACATTTTACAAGACTTGCAACATAGTTTATTGTAACCAGGAATTGTACAGTACCGAGAGAGAACTTCCATGCGACAAAACATTGACTTGTCTCCTTGGCAACGTTCTTCTGGAAGAGAAAAACAGGAATTATGTGTATACTATAAAACCAGAGTCAGAATCAAGCAAACTTGGACTTAGAGGCTCCTGTATACAATATTACTAAGACCTGATACTGGGCCTTGATGGAAGCATTCTCACATTTCTTGCAGTGATCTAAAATTTCACATTAGAGTTTTACACACTGCTCCTCCAACCTTTATGATATGTGATGACAAATTAGAAGGGGACCCACTTACATTCCTGAATGTTGTGGTTTCAAGATGCTCTTGGCCTCATACATATTATGGCTGCTTAATGGGATGTAATTGTGTAGCAATGGATCCATATGGTGTCTGGGAGGGACCACTCACCAGATGGATTACCTTAATCACAGGGAGAATTTCCTTACACTTGTATCAGCAGCTGGCATTGAGTGTGGAAATTCATGAGCATCTCTGACACACTGCAGGGGTTGCATGTCGCTGTCACCATGCTGAAGCATTTCCAATAGCTTCTCTCACATGGTATCCATAACATCAGACCCCTGGCCCTGAACAACCAGCTTTAGCTTGTGCCACTGAAAACGGACTCCCGGTTCATTAAGTTGAAGAACTCCAGGGGCAGTCAATCAATCTATATTGCTGGCCACTAGATTCTGATTTTCCTTAGCCAGGGGCTGCAATGGAAACTTCAGGTAACTTCTTAGAACCTCAAATGGTTTTTTATTGCATCCCTGTTGTTGTTGTTTTGATTACAGCAAGGATTTGTTTTACATTAGTATACTGACATCCAGCTAGCAGATTTGGTAAACTGCACAAAAAGAAGGATTTCTGTTTCATGGCCTCCTAGGATTAAAAGAATTTAACAGCATTGGGATATACAGAATAAGTGGCCAGAATGGGTGGTGAAAAATTGAAGGTCAATGCTAATACATTGTAGAAGTTCTGGAGAACTCCCAAAGCAGGGGAAAAAATATTATACTAAAAAAAAGAAAGAAAGCACTTTACCACGGCAGCAAATGTTACAGTTGTAATGTACAATGCTCCCTATTCAACACACGCCATTCCATTCTCCTTCCCACCTGGGTTTCTGACCTCCCATGCTCAGTTTCCTTGTTAGGAGTCCGTCCCCCCCCGAGTTTTTTTCAGTGCTTTTTCAAACCTTGAGGTTCTCCTGAACCTGCAGACACCTCTCTCACGGCTGTAGATGGTGCCATTTTGCTGCTGTTCTATTGGTCTAACACCAGTGTTTCCTGCACCTATTATATACAGGAGGCAGGTTCTTCCAAACACCTTTGTACAGACAAGGAACTGACAGCGAAATCAAATCCAGGGTCCCTGGGGCATGCACAATACTGCTCAAGAATATGTTCCTGTCACTCATCCCTTTATGTGTTTACTTCTGGAGGACACCCATGCCGCCTTAACATAAGGTAAGCCTGAGTGAAGCAGATTTTGAACTGTTGGAAGTGACGTCATGATTTACAATCCACTGAGAAACTTTCCAGTGCAAGCCTCACTGAAATGAACCTTGTTTTGCTCTTGTCCATTTAAATGAAGCCTCCATGGAGTTCACCAGGATGATAGTAGCATTTCTTAATTAGTAGGAGGAGTGCTTCAAGCACCAGAACGTATTTGGCCTGCCCTGGTAATACTAGGGCTCAAATGGTAAAAATCCATTTGTAAAGCTCAATGGCCCTTTTAGAACAGGAGCAAGTTCTTCCAGTGAGGGCAACAAGGAGCAGAGAAGCAATGAGCGGTGTTTGTGGAGGAGGGCTTAACCCCACCTTCTATTTCCCTGCTTGAAATCCACCCTCCCGGCAGCATCGGTCCCCCATGAGGTTCCAAATGCACATTTTCAAGTGTTCTAAGGGGAAGGGTGCAAGTAACCATGATGTCATTGCAACATCACAAGGCTATTAGAACAGCACTGCAGGCAGGTATAGCAGCAGCATGTGTGTCAGGCTTTCAACCACATTGCAACATAAAGCATCACCTGATCAAATGCAGACGCATTCACTGATTTTAGAAAGGATACACGGTGTCTCTTCACACGTCCTCTACTTAAATAAATTAGGGTATGAGTGTGTTTAGTTGGCAAACATATCAGTCTAGGAAATTTAGAATTGATTAACAAAGAAGGCAACTTTAAATTAGCCCCTTTCTACATGAACTATCGGTCCTTTTGTTTTGAGGGCGAGAGAACAATAAAAAGGTGATTATTGTGTTCTATAAAGATAAGGATAACATGTATTCTTTATATATAAATCCATTCTAAGAAATAGGATTAGAATATTACCAAAGTATTTCAAACTTAAATTAAGTTTGTTGGCTGTTCAATGTAAGAACCTCTTAAAGCATCTTTAGAAAAATGCCTTATTTCAACAACAGTGAAACATTCCCCAAAACATGCAGATCAAATACAGAGCCACATGAAATAATTGACTCTTGTGATATATAGTCAATATACTTCCCATTCATAATTACATTTTATATAAAGAAATCTCCAGAAGGATAGCCATGCTAGTCTGTTGCAGCAAAAACAACAGAATCAGAGTCTTGAACATATTTTTTGGGGGCATAAATGTCTGTCAGCTGCAACCCAGTTGCACACTCAAAAGTTTATGCCACAATAAACCTTAGTCTTTAAGGTGCACTCTTGGTTGTTTCTCTTGCATATATGTCAGAGTAAGTTTATTTTGTTTTCCTAAAGCAAAACTGCCAGACCTGCTGAACTTTCATCTTATTTTATTTTGCAGTATGCATGACAGACTGGAAGTATGTCTTCAACTGAGCAGTAAGAAAAAAATAGTCATTTGCACAGTCACTTTGGTACACATTTCAACTGGCCTCATAAAAAAATATTGAAAAGCAAACTGAATTGGCACATCTTTAATAATATGTTAAATACATACAAAACACTAATAAAATATCCCTGATAAACCAAAGTGCATATAGATCTAGTGCACAATGCCCAGATACCTTATTGCACCATTCTCTATAGCCATCCATAGCTTGAAACATCACTCAACAGTTGTCTATTTAAAGGTAACTAACAGTCATGAATAAGTTGATAACAGTTAAACACCAATTATTTTACATAACAGTATTTAGTGCCAGATAACGTGTCTTTGCCTTTTTCGTTGCCATGTAAAATTACGAACAGGTTGCAGGCAATCATCATAGTAACAGCAAAATTTAAATATGTGATCACATGATAATGACAATTTTGAAGTGCTACATTGTTAGAAGATCCACAGGACCACCTTCCTAAGGGGTATGATTTGGTGGAGAAAGGTAGCAAGCAATTTGCCATGATCCTCAGGTACTGATATGCGCCTGTTATTTGATGTTTATATAAGTGGTTTTATGAACAGCAAGTTATAGATCTTCAGCACAAACACATGCCGAAGCAAATATCTACCAGTTAAAACAGGGTAAGTTGGGCAATGGCCCTTTCTTTTAGGTGGGTAGTGATCCTTTCCTTTCTCATACACCCGACTGTGCAAACGTCTGTCCAGTGTTTTAGCATTCAAGTAAAAACACCGTACATGAATATCAATTCATGGTACCAGTGCACTATTTGTATATTTAAAGCTGGAACTGGTGGTTAATGCCAATGCAATTAAAGTTTAAGGCATTTTTCTAAATGTAGTTTTTTTCTCCCTAAGCAAAATGAAACAAAGCAATAAAAATTGAGGTAATTCTGTCATTGTTCACACTGTTATGTTTGCCAGTTGACACATCTATAGATCACAAACATACACGCGCACGCACACATACACACACACAACTGAACCAGTCAAGTCAAACATGCAAATGGTGAAAAAAGACTGATGGATGCAATGATGTATAAAGAGTTCACTGCTGAACAATTCTTGACATTGCACAGCACGACAATGTCATATTGTCTCAATGATATTGAAATACTGCACACCACAACCTGTAGCATAGACCACATGTTTTGCCATACTGGTTTCCTATTTGCATTATATGTGTTAAAAAATAATAATAACAAGGAACTTTCTGGCAAAATTGTGTGAAGATTCCCTTGCTGGTTTTGGAAAGAAAAAATATAGGTAGAAGAGCTTCAATAAAAGCATAGCACAGTAGCAGCATTCGACAGGAATATCAAGAGAGTTTCATCTACCTGTAGTAATCAACTTTTTTCATGGAAACAAATGAAAATGTTAAAGCCAGGAATTTAAAAAATTGTGACGCATGAGTTAATAAGCAATGAGACTGTAAAGAACCATGATGGAATGAGCACTTTCATTTGACTACCCTGCAAAAACACTGAAGCTAACTTGTTGTAAGATAGAGGACCTTTAGACAAAAGGAGAACTTTTAGCACTACAAGGTGTCATTATTGTGATGTGATCACATTCACAATAAGTTCTCGGTTTCACCATCAAACTGAAATCATGAGCCAGTTAAGAGCCTTTTTTCACCATCACCAATCAACAAGCAAACTGATACCAGCTCACTTTTTAGAGGACTTCCAACACACCGAAGAGATCCAACTTCACACATCCAACACCTTCACGATCGCCACTGCAGCAAGTGCTACTCAATCTCCAGAGAAGAAAGACACTGTGCACCAAGGCCCAGCGCAGGGAAAAAAAGATTCAGCCCAAGGTAAGACTTGGCAGATTCAAGGAAATTTTCCATATAGGAAGAAGAATAGAGCAGAAGGCAAAGTCCACATTTGATGTGGCATGCATTTAAGGGCAAAGGCAGAGTTATAAATGGGTCTTTTACTTGAAGATATTTTCTGGATGGGATAATCTGGGTCCGGTCTTGACAGCCATTGTATCCTGTAAGTTTTCTTTGACGTATCAGATGAATTTCCTGAAAGAGAACATAGTAAGGAAAAAAAATATTAGCACATTTGTAAGCTTCTTAATGCACCATTTTGGTTGACTGAACAGAATTAGTAGCTACTATTCTAAGAAAGAAAATAGCTTTTGAAAAACTACAGCAGTACATTATTAGTTTTAAATAATGTCAGTTTGGGCACCTCTACTCAAAGTCATCACATTGGTGAAATGTCTGCAGAAAAGTCAAGACAAAACAGAACAAATTTGTGCATCACACACATGCTTTTTCATGCAGGCTTCCCACCATTTCAAGGATTTGTCACACATACAATTCTGGTTCTCCGATGGCTCTGCCTCTCTACTGGTGTGGTACACGTTTTCAAACAGGTCCAGGCTGCAACATGTATGCCTAGAAATGTTGCAGCCTGGACCTGTTTGAAAACATGTGTACCACACCAGTAGAAAGGTAGTGTCATCATAGAACCAAAATTGACACCTGCCCCCTTTTTATGTCTTTTGCCAAGCTGAACATGCAGAAGTTAAATGTGCGTAAGTTGCGGGCTTACTGTATTCTAAAAATCACTACAAAATTTAATTGTATCACTGGCACAATTGTCACAAAGCACCCACCCCAAATAAATAGAAAAGAGGGATCAGCACTCACTGGGACACAAAGGTAGAATGCATAACCTCCTTGTCTCTGGCTTGTCTTCTTTACAGAAGCCAATAACGTTTTCTCTTGTCCTGCACAGAACTTGTCTGTCTTGTGTACCATTACCACAGGTTACAGAGCACTGGAGAGAAACCAGAAACCAGGAGTCAACTTCACTTTTGCTAATTTATTGGCAGTTGGCATTTGTTACAGGTAACATGATTTATATGAAAACGATTATTTATTGTTACTTACCACTGTTCATTGTCGTCATCAGTACAACCAAGAACCCTAAACCAAAGTGGACTCTAACTGCTATATATGGTAGTGTTAGATGGTAGATTACAACAAGCCAGCCTTGTATTTCTTTGGAGCAAAGGAGCTCCAGTAACCACAGAGAGCTTCTTTTCTGCTGTAGACCTACTATGTCCATTGAAATAAAGAGGTAAGCTGTATGCATATTTGTGTTCTATGTGCATAATGAAACCCACGAGGGGCTCTGACTTGGCGTGTTTGCCTGTCTGAAGTGTTTGTAATAATTATGGTAATAATAATAGCAACTGAGCAATTATGGTAATAATAATAGCAAAAATAACAATAATAGCTATGTGGGCTACTGCCCTCAGGGTGGCTCATTGTTCCAGGTTGCTTCCCTGACCCCATAACTTGATGTGATCCTCCTCACAGCTTAGTCTTCACATGCTCTCCTCTTCAGATTCTGCATTCATTGAACTGATGACAAACATTTGACTGTTTGTTCCAGCTCCTGGCGTGTGCTTCCACTCATAGAATGGTATTCAATTTTTTTACTCAGAGCAGATCCACTGAAACTGATGGACCCAACTTAATTTCAATGGGCCTACTCTAAGTAAAATTTGGTTGAATACCACCCCTACTCTAAGTGATGGGTTTGTAGTTTCTGCTGTCTTGCACTGACTTCTGGTCCTGGGATCAGTTTTGCATTCTCGTGATTTGATCATATCATGGGCTTTGATGGCAGGTTGCATAGTCCAGTTCTTGCCCACAAAGCCACTCCCAGGATTTTGGGACTATGAAGCCTCACTGCATCCTGACATGGTGCAAAGTAGTACTGGGAATATCCCCAAAGGTTTCTGTCCCTCACCTGTGACTCAGTTACCTAACATTCTGGGTGTTAGCCAAACACAATTTTTATAACTGCACTAGAGGCTGCTGCCTTTAAAACTGGCTAACCCCTCTCCCCCTCTTTACACCTCACTCCAAACCCCTCCCCATCATTTCACAGCTTGCCCGTCCTTCCTCCTCCATCTCACAGCTTGTTCTCAAACCCTTCTGCCATAGCTCACCCAACATCCCCATGCTCCCTGTTGCTGCCACCACAGGTGGGTGGGTACCCTCCCACCCTGCCACTACCACTGGTGGGAGGGCAAAGAAGGGGAGAAAGTCTTTCCCACCTTAGTCCCCATCCTTACCCTGCCACCACAGCCAAGCTTCCTTTTGGTGTTGGTATGGCGGCCACTGATGGGGGACGTCCCTCTTTCCCCCTTCCCCCACCAGTGGCAGAAGCTCTGGCAATAACAGAGGAAGTGCAGCAAGGCTTTCTTGCTCCACCTGTCGGCTTACCTGCCTGTACCACCGTCCTTCTTTCTTCTACCCACCTGGGTCAGCTGGCAGTGGCAACAGGAAGAACATGGGAGGACATGCCTGGGGTGCCCACCTGCCTGCCTGCTTACTCCGCCACCCACACCCACCCACCCACCTGTTTGTCAGCATTATGACAGATGAGTGCAAATATAGTATAGGGACAGGCAAACTAGATTCTTTGTTTTTAACAATATGGTTATATTGCTGCACAATTATGGAAGTTAACCAACAAACATGCATCTTGTGCAATCTTGACATTCGATGTCCCCCCCCCCGCCCCATAATGTGAAACACTAAGGCTCACAACCAATTCACTAATGCGAATTTGACACCACCCTTATTAATATAGGCACTTCCAAATGTAATTTGAACAACAGAACAAAATCCTGCTTACCTGTGACCAGGGTCCTATCCGCCACTGCGCAGGGCAAAGCTCCCGGTTGCAAACCCTCCTGCCCTCTGGGCGATCGCTGTTGCAGTATTTGGCATGGACAGAGCGGTTTGTGTTATCGTGCAGCGGTTGGATGCAGCGGACAGAACGTACCTGATATCCTGTTTTCCCACAACTTTTGCTGCAAGGTTCCCAGTCTCCTGTAACCCATCTGGTTCAATGAAAAAGAAGTCCAGGCTGGTGAGTTTATATTGCACATGTTTAAGTCACACCATAATAATTTGATGATTGCTATTTCTTAATGTCATGGTTTCAGGGCAGCTTCTCTCATCACATCTTGTACACATATCCATGGTGTGCCAATCAGGTAGGATGCACATGAGCAAATTGCATTACATCAGCTGGGAAACCTATAGGCCCTAATCCCCCACCCACACGTGAGAGTTTTTCACAACTGATGTAGGTCACATGGAGTTGGATTCAGACTTGGTCATGCTTAGAGTGGACCAGTTGAAATCAATGGGACAATTTAGTCATGACCAACATAAGCCGCATTGATTTCAGTCAGTCTTCCTCTAAGCATGCCTTAGGAAGGAATTCAAACTCCTGGCAAGGAAACAGAAGGGTCAAATGAAGCTGCTTTCTTGTCTCCTAGAAGTGAACATCCGGGGCAGGATTCAACTAATGAGTTCTGTCAGTGGAAGCACAATACAGCTCCCTCTCTCCCCTAAATTGGCTTGGTTCCGGGGGGGGGGGGTTTGGATTGTTCTGTCTGGCAAGTTGAAGGCATGCTATGATGGAATGATTGACACAGCATGGGCTGCTCAAGCTGAGGAGGAAGAAAAACCTAGCGGGACGTCTCTAAGAATGTTTAATCATGGCATTATAGCTGTGTAATGTTGTTGGTTTTCATTTGAATAATTAATTGTTTTCTGTCACTGCATGTATTCTTATCTATCCAAGTTATTAATTTTGTTCCATTCTTGAATTATGACAGTTGAAGGAAACAACAAAAACATTCTACTCTAGGAGCTTCACTGAGCCTCTTCAATACTTTGTAGTTTTTTAAAACTGTAGTTTAGAAACCATTTTGATGGCCCGCCCTCTTCCTAGTTTGACATCTTTAAACTTTTGCCAAAAATTAAAATTAAAATTAAATGTAAGGATAACGTATGGAAACTTTACATGGTCACAAAAATACTGAGCCATTAAACCGACAGATATTATTACATAAGCACAAAAGATACGAGATCTCATTATGCACCCTAACAGTGATCTGAATTATTGTGCTAGATCCCTCCCCATGAAACGTTTGTTTGTTTGTTTTGCCTGTGGCAGCTTTGCTGGATTTACAGGAAAAGAATTTCCTTCTAGGCTCCGTAACAACAGCTATTTGTAATGTTCTAAATAATTCATGTGGAAACCAGCAGGGGGATAAACCACTAAAACAAGTGTTGTTGGTAGATGCTGGCATAGGAGCAGCATAATTCTTAGAGATGAATTTGCTGCTTTGGATATGCCGGCAATTCAGCAATCAACCAAGGAACCGCATGAGAAAGAATGAGGGCCACAGCAATGCAGTTTGTCCTGCCATTATAAAGCTTTCAGAGCAATCTTATGTGTTTCTCTCAGGAGCAGTGCTAAAGTCCTTCTAAATCTTTACTGTACTATGCTAATGAATATAATATTAACCTCTGTACTTTCTGGATTTTTCAAAATTCAGTAGACACCATGATGCAAAAGGGAGCTTGCAACTCCCAGTAGGGTTAAAAGGAGTTTCATTCATCACCCCGCTGTTGCCGAGAGCCAGCCTTGGTGACACAGAGGATGGCAATTACGTCCTAAAAATGCAAACATTAAAAACCCCAGCATTTCAAATCTCTGGCCCCAAAGCTTTGCCAAGGAAATAGTGGAAAATGTAACAAAGTGCATTAGAGTCAGGCTCAGGCTCCATCTAGCCCAGTTTCTTGTACCCGAAAACGTATAAGAGCACACACAGTTCAATAACAGACTGAGGTCTGGGTGAACGGAGCACCCACTGTAGATGGTGCTCACACCCCTCCTGATCATTTAGGGCCAAATAGGCTAATGGCCACTCCTCTGTCTCCCTGGGAATGCCTAGAAGGTGCCCTCTCAGACCTTAAATTCAGGCACAATGAACATGTTGTGGGGAGGGGACTGGGATCACAGTGGAGATGCCACCCCCAACCTAAACATGTTCCTTTAAAGACCTTCAAATTAATGTCCATGGTTTGGGACCTCTTTCCTACTAGCTTTTCTCCTAGCACCCTGCCCGCATAGCCCTGTCTTTGATGACTGCTTGTGAGCTCCCACTGGTGTGCAAAGTGACAGAGGGCATTGCACAGATTGTTCCACAGCTTGCACTGACTTCCTGCTGTCTTCTAGGCAGAACTGAAGCTCATCTTTTTGAAATGTAAAATGACTTTGATATTAGGTATGTTGACTCAGAAGTAGGTCCCACCATGTTCCATGGGACTTACTCCCAGCAAGGGTGTGTGGAGCCTTAGAGCCTGCCAACTCATGTTCTTTAAGTTCAGCCAGGAACATCTATACCGCCTGAACATTCTGGACCATACCACAAGGACATATAGGGGGGCATTCAGTCACATTTTATTCACAGTAGACCCACTGACCTTAGTTAGGTCGATTGAGTTCATTGTCCGGATTCAACTAACAAGTGCCGCCACTAGCAGAAGCCAACCCAAAGATTCCTGCTAGTGCAAGGGAGCTTTCCCCCACACTCCTCCCCATGCACCCCCCCCAATTGGCTTGGGCAGGGGCTTGGAGAACCATACACAGAGCAGTGCACAGGCAGAGGAGAGGGGGGAATTGTTCCATCTGGCTTGGGCTGGCAGAATGTCTGCTGTAACCAGTGCTCCCCCCCCCCTAAAAAATGTTTAGGGGTACTCTCATTTTCCTACTCATATTCTAATATTGCCCCTCAATGAGGCCAAACTTAGATTCACAAAATGTTTAGGGGTATGCGTCCCCCCAGAAAAAAGCACTGGCTACATCACTACGTTGAATTCCTCACAATGGATCTACACTGAGTAAAAAATTAACTGAATACCACCCATAGAGATATTTATCAATGCTTTTTATCACTACAGAGGAACTCCTGTCCTTTGCTTACTTACCAAAGTCAGAGTCATTTTTAGAAGCACTGTAAAGACTCCCTTGTCTGTTGGCATTTGAGGGCCAGCCAAAGAGCATATGACAATTTTAATTAATTTTAGTTATATTCTGTTGTTACTTGCTACAAGCTATGCATTATGGATGCATTAGAAACTTAAACAGAGAATTAAAATAAGATTCCAACTCCTTACAGCCTAGTGATTTGGGACAGAATTGCCAGAATGCAGGCTGGAGCTATCATTGCCCATCCATTCCCTTTTTCTGTTAATTTGACTACTCACTTTCAAAATCCCGCAACAATAACAAAAATAAAGCTTTTGATCAGTGTACTCCTTTGTTGTGATGTCCACAAAATAATTATACAGTTTTCTAACGGCTAAAGGATGAACAGGCTCACACTCTATTTGTGTGTAAACAGAATAATGGCATGATTAGTTGCGTGAGACATGAATGGGGATGCAAATGTGAAAGCACATTGGAATCTGATCCCTATTTAAAGCAACAAAGTGCAGAATTACTGCATTCTCAGTTGGGTGTGCCCTTGGATGCGCATCTGAGAGTGTGATGGAATTATGTTCATTGTTCTCTATCCAACAAGTGATAATGATCCATAATACTGTTTATACATTCTTAAATTGCATATGGGTATGCATTTCTTTAGGTGGATGGGGCCAAACAGTATCTCATCCATCCTAATCCAAGCCATTAAAAAATAATATCTTTCCCCCAAAAAAACCAAACCCTGTAACAAGAATAAAGCATGAAATTGGAAAATATAATAATTGCTTAAACAGTTATTTTTGCAAGCCAAGAATACCTACTTTCCACCCACTCCCCAACTAACCCACATCTTTAAAAGCTAGGCTGCGAGTTTTATTGGTGTTTCGATTAGGACTAGTCTTTGACATTTTCTGCAATAACAGCCCATAATGGGTATGCAATCCATAAAACAGAAATTACCCCCCGCTGCCGCTGCCACCCCCCAAATCAAAATCTACTTTGGAATTGGGGAATCATTAATTTTTAGGGAATTTTTCCCCGCAACAAGCTAAATTCTGAGAATTACATTACATCATTGCATAACTCTGTTTGGGCAATATTCTACACACCACGGCTAGAAAGCAGTTCTAACCTAAAGCAGCCACAAAGGAAGGGAGTGGAGAGGTCATTTGAGGCTAGTTCCAGGCACTTCTTGATTATTATGCAACAGTGATGAGTTATTCCAGTAGAAAGAAATGCTTACATTGGCTGGGAACATTCCTGGAGATTACACACTCTGCGAATGGGCTTTGGTTTCTGGATGGACTCACAGTAACTGCGATGAACCATCTTGTGGTCAGTCTTCCTCCGACAACCATATTTTGTAAACTGATGACCTTAGGAAAGAGACTTTCTGTTATCTTCAGCATTCCACACAACTCAGAATGCCCTGAAACCTGCTATGAGACCTATTAAGCTAGGGGTAAAATGAGAGTTTCTCTGTTTTGCAGGGAGGCCTGATTCAGATGACTATTTACCACCCTCGAGATCATCCATGGGAATGTGGGGAGCTGCTCGCAGGCCTGCCTTGTGGCTGGAATCCTGTGGACAAACCAATGTTATGAATTCTACGGCCTGTTTCACTTCCTGCATCAGTTCATACAACAAGAATTTCATGTAACCCCAAGCCTAATGGCAGCTTCTAGGGCTCCCACACACAATCCTGGGGGGAGTGGGGGGGGGAACACAAAGTGTCTGAACTGTGCCAGAGATCCCACACTTACAAAGATGTGGGATCTTCCAGTGTACTTGCTACCTACTACCTGGCATGTGGGAAAATGTTACGGTTGGGTAGAGTCAGGGCTGGCCCAAGACATTTTGGCACCTGAGGCGAATCACAAAATGCTGCCCCACCCCCGGCCCACAAGGGGAAAATAGGGAAGTGAAGATTTACATCAGGAAGAAGGTAGGGAATAAAGATCAACATTGGGAACAAGGTGGGAGGAGACCAGCAGTGTCTCCTTTTCACTGAGAGGCCGCTATGTAGGGAGCAGGGGGACCACTGCTGAAGAGCTGGCAGATCCAGTCTCCAAGCAGCACATTGCACTCAGAAAAAGGCAATGTATTCCTTGGAGGCTGGATCTGCTGCCCCTGTGGATCCTGCTGCCTGAAGTAGCTGCTTCCCCTTACCTAATAGGTGGTAAAAGTAGAATGAGAGAGCTTGAAGCAGGTCCTGAATTGCACAGCAGATAGAATTATGGGAGCCAGGAAATGAATGAACAGGTCCTTATTTAGATGCATACATCTTCCAGAAGCAGGTTGCAGAACCCACTAGCAGTTATCCATGGCTCAATCTTCTATGGGCTACAATGTACATTCTGTGCTGGAATGCTTATACATTAAAACATGTTGCCAGCACTCATTCATTTATATTCTCTCAGTTACTGAATGGAGCTGTCCTCATGCATTCAACCTGCTATCTGCTTTCTAAATGTGCAATACAGTATGAATAATGAGCAGCAATAAATAGCCTGCTTAGAGAGTGTTTCTAGACCTGCATTTTCATGCTATTCATTCATTTACCCACCCATTAAATCACAACTGAGGACGTTCAGGTACATTTACTCTTTGATTTAGTTTACATGTACAAATTTGTCATTAGTGAATTTGAAATCAAATGGGCTGCAATGGGTGGATAATTCATTACAGGTATCACCACAAACATGGGGATTTTCAGTGAAGGCCTTTCATATGTTCTGCTGATGATATACATCTGCATGTCTGAGCACATACACAATTACATAGTACAATCCTATGCATGTATACCTGGAAAACAGTCCTATTGAGTTCAGTGGGACTTTCTTCCAGGTAGTGTGCATAGGATGGCCCCCCTAAGTAACCCTCAGAAAGCTATGCATATTCATCAGTTAGCACCCTTTCGTTACCTCCTCCACAGGGTTTTGAACACTGTGACCACTTTTTCAAAGCCCACTCAAACGTTACTGAATCTTCCAGAACGTCGTTGTTGTCAACATTCAAAGAGTCTTCATGGATCATGTACTTGTATGTCAGTGTAATCTTGACGTTACCATGAGGAATTGCCTGGTCAGACAAATAAGGCATACCTTTTCAGCAAGGTCATTTGGAATATCATAGAGACACTCTGAAAACAGATTAAAAGCCCCCCCCCCCTTAAATTAAGCTTCAGAACACATTTTAGAGATAGAGGGCAACTTTTCTCCCAGTCCATGTGTGGGATTGACCTTCAGGGTCCTGTATTCTTATGATATATACAACTTTTAACGACAACCGGATCATACACTCATGTGTTCCCTTCTCACAGAATTTGCAAGAAGGGCTTACTACAAGGATGGGCAGGATTAGGACCAAGAGACTGCCCACTACTGTTTCCTTGTGGGGAGACACTCAAAACTGTAGATCCAGGGTAGCCAATGTGTGGTGCCTTCCAGATGTTGGATCACAACTCCAAATACCTTTGGCCTTGCTGCCTTGGCCTGATAGAAGCTGTAGCCCAACAATAACATCCAAAGTAACATCCACATCGGCTACCACAGCTGTAGAGAATTTGTTTATTTATTGCGGGTACAATTAAACAATTTAAAAGTAAATGCAATAACAACAACACACCCACCCACCCAAATTAAAGACAGCTTGGGAAAATAAAAGATTGTTTCCAGGCACTAAAAGGACAATGAGGTAGGTACAAGGCGAACCTCTTGGAGTAGAGAAAGAAGAGGAGGTACTGTCCTTCCACGTCTTAGTATAGTTCCACTTCTCTTCCTCCAGAAAATGCTCAATAAATACTCCCAGCCAGAGTAGTAGTTTTGCCTGGGCAACAGCCAGACTCTGGCCTCACTCTTATGGCTCTCCAGCCTTTCTCTAGGTATATCTGCCTGGGAAGCTGTGTTGCTTTTCCCCTGCTACCTGCTTTCTCCCTTGCAAGTAAGCCAGCTTGTCTGGTTTTTTGGACATCTACATCTGAAACCTCTACACACAGATGTAGCAATATATAAAGTTACCACCATTAAATATGCCCTTGATTTTTAAAACAGATGTCCTAACAGATGCAATCCATAAAATACTGTACGTATGACTCAGTCTAATCTAGACACTCTCATCTTCAAGTTACTTACCAGAACGGTGATTCCATTACGTAAGGGGCCCATAGTTTGCACCATTTCCCTATCCTCATCGTTCCGATACTCCCATTCTACACCCATGTTGACAAACACTTTGGAGTCTGGCACGTAGTTCTCTTCGTTCAAAATAAATTTCCCTGTATCTCGGTTCTTGATAGCTAGAAATAACAGGACAAATATAACATCTTCAAGAGACTTCAATTCACTTTCTCTTTCTCTGCCCTCCCTCTTTTTCTGAGACTGGAAGGCTTCAGGAAGAGGTCTGTCTGCTTGCTTTATTTATTAGATGTATTTAGAGAACTTATATACAGTACTAAGGTAAAGGTAAAGGTACCCCTGCCCATCAGGGCCAGTTGTGACCGACTCTAGGGTTGCGCGCTCATCTTGTTCAAGAGGCCGGGAGCCGGCGCTGTCCGAAGACACTTCCGGGTCACGTGGCCAGCGTGACGAAGCTGCATCTGGTGAGCCAGCACCAGCACCGCACACGGAAACGCCGTTTACCTTCCCGCTATAAAGCGGTACCTATTTATCTACTTGCACTTAGGGGTGCTTTCGAACTGCTAGGTAGGCAGGAGCTGGGACCAAATGATGGGAGCTCACCCCGCCGCGGGGATTCGAACCGCCAACCTTTCGATCAGCAGGTCCTAGGCTCTGTGGTTTAACCCACAGCACCACCCGCGTACTGCTTTTCACTAAAAAAAAAAGAGAGAAGATCCCAATTTGGTTTATATAAAAATGTGAGTAAAAATGTAAAGGACAATTGTCATAAAAGCAAAAGAGAACAAAAACACCTAATAAGACAGCAGACTAGGATCTAAAAACTCCTTAAAAAGGGGGTAGGGGCGCTTTGCCAACAGGACAACAGAGCAGGTGCCAAGCAGGCCTCTTTAGGGAGAGGACTCCGGAACCAAAAATGCCCTCTCTCTGATGACCATCCGCCTTATCTTGGATGATGGGTGGATCCAAGGAAGAACACTGTCAGGTGATCTCAGCGTCTGTTGGTTGATATGGAGCTAACCTTCCTTTAGGTACCCAGGGACCCAAGTTGCCTGCAAGGCAAACCCTGTCCACCGTTTCATCTGTAGATGGTGCTATCTTGACTGACCAGAAGGAAAATGTAGAGATTGTACTCTTGCATGCCACCCCAAACTCCAAGCAGTGCAAGATTCTGGGGTTCTGGGCACTTACCCAGGATATGTGTTTCCTTTGGAAGGTGGTGTCTTTATGATATATGGCTTATTCACACATATATACAACCTGAGCCTATGATGGAGGGGTTCAGAGCATTATCACCCCAAGAGGGTCTTGCTTCCCCCATAGTCACAGCCTTGGATTGCAACAAAAAACAGGCATAGCTCTGTCTCCCAGATGCCCAACCTAAGGTTACCAGATGTCCCCGGTTCCCGGGGACAGTGTCCTGATTTACAAATCAGTCCCCATACAGAATCCATTGAAGTTGAAAATTTTCCCCGATTCATTGAAAAAATTTTGGTAACCTTAGCCCAACCTGCAACCTGCCAGCTTCTAGCTCGCATAGACCTTCGGGTATAGGGCGGTATAGGAATTAATTAATTAATTAATTAATAATAATAATTACTCTCAGATTTGGACTTTATCTTTCTAACTACAAGGAGTTGACGAGGTGCCCCAGAGCCAGAAATTCAATCCTTGCTGGATCCAGAAATTAGAAGGGTCTCAGGCATACAGCCTAGTTCGCCCTCTCCTCATAAGGATCTGTGTCTCAGCAAAGTTCACCACAAGGAGCTGCTGCTGCTGCTGCTCTGTATGGTGTGCAGAGATGGCGACGTCGCCTCCCCAACATTTGAAGGAAAATATGTTGGCACTGCAGACTCGACAGGGAGTGACTCTGTCATCGGGCAACAGACACTGCTGACTCTCGCACCCTGTCACAGCCCTCTCCCTTGGAAGGAAGCCCTCAGTGCAGTCAGCTATTTTATCTACGAGCTGATAAATCGTTTGGGGCTGAGCCTATGTTATGCCATTCATTTGATTTTGCATTGCAGACCTGGAATCGGAGAACCAGCTGAACCTATCTGATAACAGAGCTGTGAAGAAATACATTCACAAGGAACAACTGGCGTCTATTGTGCATTATTTTACTTTGTGAATTCTGTTCTAACAGACCCAAACAAATACTTGTCCTGCCTCTTCATCCCCAGTATCTTTTCAGCTACCTGGTCTTTTTTGTCTGCTTCAATGGTGTGTCTTACATCAGCTCTGAGACGAAAAACAGAGCAAATCATGCATTATGTTTCCAGATCAAGCAGCTGAATTTCTGTTAGCATTGCCCTGCCTGTTGCATTACAAGTCTCCTGCCCCTGTCCCTGTGGATCCCTGCCCTAGAATCTTGTTTTCTTCATGCCTGAAGTAACAAGATAAGAATGCCAGAGAGTATGCGCAGTGATTGATTTCTTTTCACTATATAATACACACACATATTGGGGCTTTAGTGTGTTTGGAAACAAACCCACCTGTTCTTTGCTGGTGTGTGGGGGTCTCTCTAAAATTAGAAAGTGGTTTAGAAAATTCACTCTGCACCTGCTCAGGGGCACCATCTCTTTACTGAGAAATATACCATGTTAGTCATTCTCAAAGTATGGTAGAACGTATTATTATTATTTCAGTGAGTCTACTCTGAGTTTGACTAACAGTTTATTACACTCAGAGCTTGTCCACACCAGAGTTCACTGTGTGTTTATGGCTGCTGGCATTCCCATTTAATTTGTGTAGTGCACACAATGTTATCCTTGAATAACACCAGTCTTGATGTTTCCCTTCTATAAATTCAGGTTTAACCAACATGGGGATAATCAAATGAGTTGAGAGAAATTGGGCGCCAAACCTCTCCACCTGGATGTTTCACTGCTTTCTGGGGGTGTGGATCCATCATTCCTTTGCTACACCTTTTTTCCACACCCACTGCTTCCTCAATGCTTCCATTTCCTTTCTGGTGGAGTGTGTAACTATTTCAGCTACACACCTGAATGGAGCTTAGTCCTATGTATATTTCATTTGATCCCTCATAAAAAAAAAATTACAGTGAAATTCTACATGTATCTACTCAGAACTAAGTCCCATAGCGGTAAATCTATATAAGATTGAAATCTGAAAATTTCACAGATAGGAGACAAACAAACAAATGTACAGGTTCAAACTGAGGACTATCCAACACCATCACTGAGAAGGCCTTACACTGGATGAGAAACTGAAACTGAATCAGCAAGACATGCCAACACATGCTATTCTAGGTAAATGTTTCTGTTCCACAGCTCCATGTGCTTTCAGATGCTCAGTTTGTGCCTGGGTGGGCTTCCCTACTGACTTCAAAAGAGGGAGCAGTTTTCCATATGCACCCCATTTAAGGATATATCCCTGTGCTTGAATTTGGATCAATGGCTTAACGTTGCAAGAAGGTAACTTCTGGCCTGAGAGGTGTTTGACAGCTCCCTGTTTTAGCTTCCCCAGGTAGATGGCAAAAACAGGAGGTTAATGACTTCCTGGTTATAAGCTCTACATGGCTAGCAGACTGCAAATGGGTTACATGTGTGCAGGCTGACACTGCGTATGCTGCCTCTGAGTTTTATTAATCTTCAGAAAGAACTTAGCAAATGGAATCAATTACCTAAGGAAATCGCTTCAGCTGAATCATCTGGCTGAGATGCTAAGTACAGCAAATCATTCCTCTGTGAAGGTGACTGGATTAGATGAGGCCCCTTTGAACTTGAGGGGTCTACCGTCTCACTCTATCTCTTTTCTGCACTTCAAATGTTGCTGCAGCCTTTGCTACTGAACCTTGCTACAGCCAAATTTCCTGGCCAATCTCTAAAAATAATTAAGTCCTCTTTCATCTTTCTTCCTACTTTGACTGTCAAAATAATAATTCCAAATGTGGCAGTTTCATACACTTGTTGCCTTGCCTTCTCTGTTGCTCTGGGGTGGGGGTGGGGGGACCAACCCTTGTGTCTCTTGCAATCCCTTCCTAAAGTGCTGTCAGGGTCGATACCAGGCTTTAAAAGCCGGAGGTTTATATATTGCCCGTGCTTCATCAGAAACAGTTTGTCCAGCATAAGGAATAAGTTTGTACAAAGAATGCTATGAGTCCCACGAGGCTCCACGGAACATCAGTGCAGGGGAAGCATTTACTAAAGGAAAACGGGGGGGGGGGGGGAGTGATTCATGGCAGTTACGAGGCTATTTGTTGTGAATCCACTTCTAATTAATAACATTCTGCAAGACATTGTCTATTATTGATCCGCTGAATTGGAAGGAGAGGATTTCAATTACTGTTTAAGCTTTGTGATTGATTGAGCATCCTTGCGATGGATGGCTCTGAATCTGAAACTGAATGCACCAGGATGCTATAAAGGCATATGCAAAAGCAGAACCAGTGAGCCCATTGACTAGGAAGCACATTCTCTGTAACAAATAAATATGGAAACTGCATGCAATGGCGGAGGAAGGGGGTGTGGGGGTGCGGGCAACCCTGGGGGGTCATCACTGAGAGGGGGGTGACAAAATGACTGTATATATGTGTAAATAAACCATATATCCTAAAGACACAGTCTCCACTGTCCCTCATTCCAAGGAAACCAAACCCTGGGTAACTGCCTGGAACCTCTGGTATCTCAAACCACTTGGAGATTGGGGTGGTATGCAGCAATTTCATTGTCATAATATTAGTTTCCTCATAAGGAGAAATTCTTCTCTTGGTTGATTTTATTTTTTAAACAGACAAAATATATTTTCATATCGTCAGTAAAAACAAATGTACAGAAAAAGATGGTGATAGAACAATGCTGATAATGTAATACTCACCAAGATTATGAATGGAGGCATCCGATTCTTGTATTAATAAGTGCCGTGCACCTGCTGGGATTTCAAACATCTTGATGTAACCTGTAGGGACACATTAAACCAGTGCAGGTTGTTGTTATTACAGAGAAAGGAAAAGAGGGTCAGATTACTGAGCCATCCTTTGGGGGGCAAGGTCCCTCAGGCTCCGCTCCAGCTGGCACCCCTGTTGTTGACTATGTGTTTTATAAGATTTTATGACACAAATTTGTATTCTAAAGTATCAAACACCTCTTTGTAGAGGATTTCCTAAAAAATGAGAGCATATGTATATATCTGAAGTGCATTTAAATTCATTTAAATAAACAAACCAAGTATGTTTAAATTGCCCATTGGCTCACTTGAAAGCTAAGCAGATCAAAGTCTAAAAAGGTTCTACAAAAAGTGAATACAGACATGCACAAATGTAGCCCCGTGGAAGGTGTTTAGACCAAGAAGGAAGAACAACCTTGCCGGAAGTAAGGCCCACTAAGTAGACATATCTAGGATTTAACTATAAGCCCCCAATCCACTGAGCCTTTTTAAGTGCACAAATGGGTTCACACACACACACCATAGGCCCTATTGGTGTAGGCCATAGTACTTCCAGGAAAGTACTTCTGCTGTTCTGCACCAGAAGCTGTTCAAACACAATGCTTTGTTGCAGCACCGGAAAAGAGATGTTAAAAACAAAGTTACTATGTCCTTCTGAAATCTTCCTGCATGCCTCTCTGGGGCAGGAGCGCTATACAGAAAATGGACTGACCTTGCTTCTTTGGTGCCCTGGAGAATGTTCCTTTCACCACTTTGCAATGGGCGTTGTCTCCACCACACACGCCACACTTGTCCTCTTGCTTTGACGAGCCAATTACCTTGTCACAGCCAACTTTCTGCAGAGAATGAAAAGCAATTACTCCTGCTTGTAAGAGCCTGCATTTTCCTCCGGGTTTTCTTTTCACCAGACAAAGATATAATAAACAGCACATTTGTCTCTTCCTAAAAGGGCATGTTGATATCCACATGAGTTTTTATAATGACATTTCACCCTGATAAATTGGTTTCTAACTGCTTGCTTAACTGAACTCTGATATTAATTCATTATCAAAGGATTTCAAGTACATGTTGCTATTCAGGATTTGAGCATATTGCAGGCATTTAATCCAATTCACATAAATATTTGGCTATTCATGCTCAGAAAATAACACTGAAGACAACAGTACACATTTCTCTCCCCCCACATGAAGAAATGGTACTCCAGAAATGAACGAGGCCTCTAGTCACACACTATGGCGAAGAGCCCCAGTACAAAGACCTCCAGGTGTTTCTTTTCCAGTAGCTAAGAGGAGATTAAGAAGCCATTTGGAGGTCTAGTAGACGGATAGAGAAGCTAATAAAATCTTGCATATGTATGACATTCTCATGCACATGTGACTGTGGCTTGCAACCATGGTGTTTTCCTGAACAGAAATCAATTTAGTTGTATGCTCAAGAGCCTTCTCAAATTAGATACTGAATTCACTTTGCAAAGGTACTAGGCGTGGCTGAACGGTTCTCAGCCCAATTCCAAACCCAACTCCATCCTTCTTAGGCAGGTAAGTTTTCAGAGACTCTAGTAAAACAATGAACCATGGCAGGATTGATTTTTAGTAAACTTCAGTGATTACACTTAAAATGACTACTTACTTGTAGATCCGCCATGGAGAAAAGTGTCCCATTGAAATGTTGATATTATACTCATTCTTGCAAATAAGAAACAGGAAAAAGGAATTGATGCCACCACTTACCAGGCACTCTCCTCGCACACAGATACTATGAGGATCCTTATATGAGCACCTTGTTCCATCATGCACCAGTCTTTTCATATAGACAACGTCATTAGTCTCCTTGGACTCACAATAGAGATGGCACCTTTCTTTGGCTACAAGGGAAAAGAGTCCTGTGATTTATCTCTTCAGCTGATGGTTCTTATCCGATCAGACTGCAGAAGGCAATTCAGTTAAAATCATGATCTTTGAATAAAAATGTGCAGATTTCCAAAGATTCCAATCAACCCACTAGAAGTAGAATTTAGATCCATGTAGAGGGGTTCCCACTAAGTTCAGGAGAAGTGGACCACACTAAGGTTACCAGATATCCCCGTTTCTCGGGGACAGTCCCCGTATTTACAAATCAGTCCCCTGACAAAATCCATCTATTTAGTAGGAAGTTGAAAAGTGTCCCCGGATTCATTGAAAAAAATCTGGTAACCTTAGACCACACTCAAGATCATAAATATGTGTATGTGTATAGGGTACCTGATCAATTTGGCAACCCACTAAAGCAAATTTATATCCACTTTTTTGACGTGCCATTGCAGTAGTGTATGCTTATGCATACTTCATGCACAAAATTCAAAGTAGATGCCAAGTAATGTATGAACACAGGAGCTGACGACGTATCCACCCTCTCCAAATGAAGCTGAGACTTTTGGCAGAGTAACCAATGGGTGGTAATATTTTCCATACACTGGAAATTACAGTCTTCAAATACGGCAGACTGGAACCAAGGCCATTAAGAAAGCAATAACACGAAGAAGAAGAAGAAGAAGAAGAAGAAGAAGAAGAAGAAGAAGAAGAAGAAGAAGAAGAAGTGGTGTACTAACCATCACTATGCTCATATGCAAGCCAATGGTGCTTCTTGTTCTGATATTCAAAATAAGGATCCCACTGTTTGCACTGCTCCTCTCTGAAATCTTCATTATCTTTAGGACAATCATTTGTGCTACAAAGCTGGAACTCATAGCTTGGTCCAAAACATGTACGACCTCCATTAGCTGGGCTAGGAATAAGAACAAAACCAGACTAATAAATAACATCACATCAGTGACACTTATAAAATTTTCTTATTACTAATGAATTCATATTTGGAGCCTCAGAGATCAACTGCAGGAGTAGATTGGCTCCTTCCACTGAAATTAACAGAGATAATTCTACAAAAGCAAGCTACATGTGGAGATCTTGAATCACAACTGTTGAAATTAGTGGGACCTATATATATCTGGTCCCACAGATTTCAGTAGCAGTAAAAAAAATTTACTTAGGGTGGAATTCAGCACCACACTCTTCCAGTTCCATCTGGATATGCATTGCAAGACTTCCATTTGCACAATGGGGCTCCTGTTGTGTAAGCAGAAGTCCTTGCACAGTGCTTCTACTGCTGGTGCTGGATAGTTAAATGCCACCCTTAATCTCTTCTCTTCTCTTCTCTTCTCTTCTCTTCTCTTCTCTCTTCTCTATCCTTGGTAGTAAGACCAAATACCAGGAAAAGCTTTCACTCTGGCTTCAGTCCTGCAAGTACCTAATCCTGCATACTCATAACCAAAGTTTCTACTTTTCGTTTTACACCAGCAATGGCGACAAACTGCATTTGTGTCAGGCGGCAGAGGCACCAACTCCCACAGCAGGTTGCCAGGAAGGGACAAGACAAGGAAAAGTCCTTACCATCTGTTTTTATTCAATATTCACATAGAGAGCCTTGGGAATGCAGCCTCTCAGAATAATGGTGTTGCCCTGAGTGAATCTCCATCCCCACCGCCTCTCCCACTTCCTCATGAGTCATCATTATGGGTGCTGAAAAGTGCCCTCTGCCTTTGAGCTCTTTGCTCTCCCACTTTCAAGACCTACCATGTTCTGGGAGGGTGGGGTCTGGAATGCTTTCTAAAGACACCGAGTCCATCAGCTGTCGCTCCCCTGGTGCTTCTTCTTCTTTTTCTTCTTCTCCTCTCCCATTATTCCCCAGCTTTCCCCCTCATCTGCCTCTAAGCTGAGACCTCCCTCAAACCCGCTGTAATTCTGAACTGTCTTCTTCTTCTCTGGAAGGATCAGGCAGATCTCCAGTCCCAGGCCAGTCCCTGACAACTTGTAATCCTATTCCAACTATTTTACATGTGGGTACAGACTGCCTCTTTGAGCAACAGCCAAAAAAAAAGGCAAGCAATGGCTGTGTGCATAGCAGGAGAACCCTGCATGAGGGCCATGGTGAATTCCTAATCCAGTATACAGTCAATGGTCTGCATTATTTCACCCACCTAAGGATGAAACATAGTCTCAAGCAATTGTTTCTGTGAATTTCTGATAGTAATTTAACAGTGTCTCTCTCACAAATGTTTCCAGTAGCACCTTAGAGACCAACTAAGTTTGTTATTGGTATGAGCTTTTGTGTGCATGCACACTTCTTCCGATACGCATACAATACGCGGTTGGAATCCCCGTGAAGGGGTGAGCTCCCGTTGCTCGGTCCCTGCTCCTGCCAACCTAGCAGTTTGAAAGCACATCAAAGTGCAAGTAGATAAATAGGTACCGCTCCGGCGGAAAGGTAAACGGTGTTTCCGTGTGCTGCTCTGGTTCGCCAGAAGCAGCTTAGTCATGCTGGCCACATGACCTGGAAGATGTACGCCGGCTCCCTCGGCCAATAAAGCGAGATGAGCGCAACAACCCCAGAGTCGGTCACGACTGGACCTAATGGTCAGGGGTCCCTTTACCTTTACCTTCGTGTGCATGCACACTTCTTCCAATACACACATGCATGCACACGAAAGCTCATACCAATAACAAACTTAGTTGGTCTCTAAGGTGCTACTGGAAGGAATTTTTTTATTTTGTTTTGACTACGGCAGACCAACACTGCTACCTACCTGTAACTCACAAATGTTTATTAGTCATTGGCAGAGGTGGCAGGCATGGTAGGGCAGTTCTGCACTGTCGTGGTCCCAACAACAGAAATGCTGCCACTCACTGCGCTTGACTCCCCAGTGTAGCTGCACAGTCCACACCTCACTTCTGCCCATTCTGATGAGGACCACAGGCATTGTTGAGAGAGCGATGACATGGGAAGCCATCCCCACCCCATGCCACCCGCTCCTGGTCTTCAGCTTGCTTAGGTCCAACTTACTGTGGGTTGTCGCATTGCCGTGTTCTGAATTTCACTCCCGTTCCACAGGTTCGAGAACAGGAACCAAATTTACTCCATGCCCCCCAGTTTCCATCTTGCTTCAAGATATCTGGAGTTAACCAGATACAGTGACCTTTAAAACAATGCTAAAAAGAGAAAAGCATACGTGGATGCATATTTTCACAATGAGTCACATTGCACAGCAAAGTTGTCTTAGTTTTTGGACACAGACTGAAAGCTCCTCAGTCTACATACTGATGAAAAGCAATACCAGATACTAGATTTCTGATGAATCCTTTGCACCAATGTTATGTCAGCTTCTTCTACCCCCACTGCCAGGCTCAGTATGCCCCTGAATGTGAGTGGCATGGGAAACCACAAGTGGGGAAAGTGCTGTAGCCCTCAGGTCCCCCTCACTGAGTTCCAATAGGCACCTGACTGGCCACTGTGAACCAGACTGGCCACTGTGAGAACAAGATCTTGGCTTCAATGGGCCATTGGCCTGACCCAGCATGGTTCCAGCTGAAGCAATAATATTACCAAAATTCATTTGGATTTTAATTTAATTCATGCCAATGTTTCAAGAAGTAAAATTTAGGCTTTTTCTTCCAAAGTTGCTTGGCTATGATTTCTTCTGAACAATATATCTGCAGTGGTGAGAAAAAGATTGTACACAACAACAAGAGGAAAAAGTTTTTTTTCAGTTTACAAGAACCTGCAGTGGAACCTTTAGCATTTCTTATTTCATAGCCCTTTGGGCATTCACATGACATTATAGGTAATAATTATTATGACACCTCTGAGCAGTATTTGTTTGATCTAAAGTTTGATCTAAAAATAGTCCTTCAAAATAAAAATGGAGCACAAAAAAATCCTTCATTCTAATGTTATCTATAAACAATGTCTACTCCTTGTCTACTATTTCATCCTATGAAGAAGAATACACGGGGGGGGGGGGCAGTGCTAACCCAAATCATTCTGATTTCAGCTACTGACAAATGGATCACTAAGGGAGACTTTTAAAAAGGCTCTTACTTTGCAACACCTGTTGGTCAGGACAGAAAGTGGTGGGCAAGCATGATCATTCTCACATTCTTATACCTTGCCCTAGTTTGCTTCCTGGTCCCACAGACTGGCACCCACTGGATATCAATGTAAGTTATCATAAAAGTTATCCTAGAGTTGGAAGGAACCCTGGGAATCAACTGGACCAAACCCCTGCAATGCAGGAATATGCAGCTGTCCCTTCCGGAAGTTGAACCTGCAACCTTGGTGTTGTTAGCACCACACTCTAACCAACTGAGCTATGCAGCTACCAAGCCTTTTTTTTTTATGATATTTATTAAGAATTTTAGAATTACAGAAAAAACAAAAAAGAAAGAGAAAGAGAAAAAACAAAAGAAAAACAAACCACAATCAAACAATACAAATTGATAAAAATCAAAATAAAAAAATAAAAACAAAGCACGTAACACAACACAATCAAAAGGCAAAAATTAGCCACAAACATTTAAAAACAAATCCAATATTCTCAAATCCTTAACTGTCATTACCTTCTTTCTTTGACCTCCTCACTCCTCCCTTTTTTTGTATCCTAGTTGTTAATTGTCACAGCAAATCCTTTCCATTTTTCATAATATTCTGTCATTGCATTACCTTAATCTATTTTAACCTTATCTTACTATAAAAGACCCTAAAACTTGGAACTTAGATCTTATTTATACCAGTTTCTCATAACCATAACATATTCTTACATAATTCTTTTAACATTTTTGCTAAAGCCAAATGGTTTCGTTCCAACATTTTTCTAACATTCATCAATTTTATAAAGCAATCCTAATAAAAAAAAATTTTCTTCCAATCTTCATCCAGCGTCTCTTCCTCCTGGTCCCGGGTTTTGTCAGTCCTTTCTATCCCATCAATCTAGCGCATTAACCTGGTAATCTTATGTCCAAGGCCCTTAAGTCTCTTCCATGTCCCTTCCACGGCTCTTCTTCATATTTATACCTGTACTTTACTTTGTCTCCTGCTCCTTTCACTCGTGGGAATTCCAACTTGACAGTGTTTTTGACCCTTCTCGACAAATCAGTCCCTTTTCCATATTCCACACTAAACTCCATGTGGTATTTAAAAACATGTTTCAAAGTCCCTCCAGAATTAAGAGCCCCCACAACCCCAAACATCTCACGGCCCACTGCCAGACTTGAAAAATCCAAACATCCCTGCATAGGGGGGTCTATCCAACCCCCCATTTCTGAACCAAACCAAACTTTATCTTTCCAAATCTGGCTTTTTCCAAGTTCATTTGTCAGATCCAAGAACTCATGTTCCTACTGGGCCACAACTCCCTCCATCTCTGGCACCCGAGGTTCAGCAACATCCTCTTCCCTCATCTGATCTGTCAGAGCACACTCCTGATTTGATTCCTGGGTGGGCTCTATATAGTTTCCCACTACCTGTCCAAAATTTCTGATCGCAGCAGTCATCAAGTCCGTCTTCTCATGTAGCTGTTCCAGTAGGGCACTTGTTTTGCAGAAAGCACGCACCAGAGCTTCTGAATACATTGTTCTGCAAGGTCAGAAGTCTATTCCCACGATCGTAATCTGTTGCAGCTGCAGAGCTCCCCGATTCAGATTTAGTAACAGTTTCACAGGCTCCCTCTAGGGGAAGAACTTCTATTTGTTCTTTTCCTTTAAAGGCAGATCTAACAACAAAGTTTCCTTTTTCAGATATTTTGTCAATATTTGTTCCTTTAAAATGCGAAGGAGAACAATGGAATCACTATGTTTCTCTTCTTTTAACTATCTGTCAAAGACGTTTGTCTCTGGTCAATGAGCTTCCCAAAGAATGTCAGTCCTGACACCCCGCTCCCAGGATCAAGACAGTGGAAAATTACTTTGCTTTACATTCTCTTCTGCAGGTTTAAACAGTCCGGAAAAAATCCCCCCTCTTCTCCTGCTTCCAAAGGGGGTTCAACAATTTTAAATGATGAAAGTTAATCCTTTACAAGCAATTTTCTGAACTCTAGTTTACCATGTCTTTGCTTTAATCTATCTACAAGAAACGGAAGGCTGACTTCCTGTTTAGACCTTCCCGTTTCAGTGCCAAATTGAGATGAATTTCTTAGTCCGATTTTCCTTTCTACTCGCAGGTCATTATTTAAAGTCCAATTGTCCGAAATTAAAGTACTCACGGATAATTGTTTTACAAGCCAAATTGTCCCAGGAAAAAGGCAGCACTCTCCGGCAATGGCTGTGCGGCTTCGCTCCACGGAAGAAGCAGTTGACTCTCAGCACTGCGCCACTTCCCCCTCTTCGCTCCGGAGCCCATAAGTGGGTTCCTTTACGGGTTGGGGGGGCGCTAAAGGTGCCCGCCTAGTCCCATGGTCACAGGCTTCATCCGCCTGTGATTTTTGAAAGGGTCCCCGCTTCGCCGTAGCGGGAAAGACCCGTTTTCCGCGGAGCTAGTCCCTCCGAATCAGAGGGAATCTGACATTACCGATGGCGCCACCCCGGAAGTGCAGCTACCAAGCCTTAAACTTTGCAAAAGCCTAGGAAATGTCTGCCCACTTAATTTGCATGCCGTACAACGCAAAACAAATGAAACAGGGACATTATTTTACGCAGTGTTTAATTTACTTCAAAGTTCTTACTTGAAAGAACTTATCAATAAATATTGCAAGTGGGAGTATGCAACGGCCCAGCAAAAGGCTAGAGAGGATCACCGTTTTAGATGGCTGTGTTTCCAATTACAGTAAGCTAGAAACTCTAAGCTAGAAACCCCACCCCAGAATGGGAAATATTTTCAATGCAATACTGTTGCCTTATGCTGATCTACAATTCCAATTCAAAACTGATAGAGGAGTGGACTTGCAAGAAGGAATACATAAAAAAACATTGTTCTGGTATAAATATATCAATATGCAATGCATGAAATTTATAGAGTAAAAGACTAAGAAGAAATGGGTATAAGAGAAGATAGTTAAAAATAATATTGTTAACACAGCGAAAAGAAGAAAAGAAATACTGTAAAGGAAGTCACACATAGGTGGAGGGAAGTCAAGATTTTTGTTTTTATGTTTAGTTTCTTTTGTAATTTAAGTTGATACTTCTTTTGGTTAATGTATGTTTAATTGTTTTCTTTTGTAGGAATTAAGGAGTTGTATTTATAATAAGTTTGTTTTGTGTTTTGTTTTGTGTTTGTGAGTATTGCATTTACTAATAATAATGATAATAAAATAATAATAATAATAATAATAATAATAATAATAATAATAATAATACAATTCCAGTTTATGGGTCTTAATGGTTCCTGTCAGCATGGGGAGCTGGGCATGCGCACGACAGACAGATGGCCAGAGCAACAAGTGCAATCATTCACTTGCTCTTCCTAGTAATGAACTCCACAACAAATGTTATTCAGCTTAACCAGCCTTCAGATCTAGGCATTTGGCAGGCACTGTATGCAAAGCATATGGCTAAACACCCACTGCCAACGAAAACAAAGGAGAAGGGTTTATAAAGTAAAATCTCCCTTAAGCATAAAATGGTGACTAGTGTAACAGAGAAATAGTGGGAATGCTGCCAAATATTAACCCGTCAAGGGAGAGAAAGGCTACAGTTGGTAGAACAGTGACAATGAAAAAGCTGTCTGTGACATGGGGGATCAGTAATTGATAAAAAAAAAAAAGTAAAGGAGGCACAGGGTGTTCAGAATGGCTCTTCAGTGTGCCAGTAAGATATTCCAGGTCAAAATATAATTAAGTGAAAGCTGTATCTCACGTTGGAATCGTTTTTTTAAATACTAATATTTGGTCTCCCAGGAGATGTTCACACAAGATCCATTGCCAATTCACACAACGTTATTTCCAGAAATGAGATAACTTCTTTTGGTCACCCCCACGACTTGAAAGATGAAGAAACATCTTGCGGGAATGTTTCATGCATACTGCTTACTCCCTCGATTTTCTTGTGAACCAGAACGGAGATTGCCAGTGGCAATGAGAGAAATTCCAACGATCAACCAGTTCCAGAAGTATCCAGTCATGGGAGTTGATGAAAGGAGTAACCCAGGATTTGAAATAAGGAGGAGGAGGGAACCACACTGATAGAAACAAATTTGGTTCTTAGTGGCTGACCATTATAAGAGACACGGTAAGCCGATACAATGATTCCATTATTATTATTATTATTATTATTATTATTATTATTATTATTTAAACTACTACTAGTCTCATAGTTCATCCTTTTCTTTTGCAGATCTTTTGCAGTAAGGAACTATTTTAAAAAATGGAAAAATCTTGTGGCACCTTAAAGACTAGCACATTTTATTATGGCGTAAACTTTCATGGACTTGAGTCCAGTTCATCATATGTGTGAATTGTTTTATTGAGTTGCAGGCAGTGGAGAATGCCCCGCCCACTTCAGTCTGTCTTCTTACTTACAACTAATTAGGGGGCGGCTCTGCTTGTCACTGGTTCTGGCTCTACCCGCCATTGGCTTTGGTTCTGCCTACTGTTGGGTCTCCCTGTCTTCTGCTCCTCCAGTTTCATTGGGCACCAGGCGCTGCTGGCTGCAGTATTATATGTTGTGACAGGGGCTGTGGCAGCAGGTGTGAGGGAAAGAGTTCTAAGCAGAGGGAAATGAAATGCAAGAAGTACCGGTAGTACAGGTAGAATTCTGGGAGTTGTAGTTTGTTAAGGGTGCTGAGAGTTGTCTATTCCCCTCCCAGAGCTTCAGTTTGTAGAGTGGTTTAACAACCAAGCCCTCTTCACAGGGAACTCTGCGAACTGTAGCTCTGTGAGAGGATTAAGGGTCTCCTAATAACTCTGTGTAATTAAAGCTATGGTTTTCCCAGTAGGGATGTATGGAAGTGAGAGCTGGACCATAAAGAAGGCTGATCGCCGAATAATTGATGCTTTTGAATTATGGTGCTAGAGGAGACTCTTGAGAGTCCCATGGACTGCAAGAAGATCCAACCTATCCATTATTAAGGAAATCAGCCCTGAGTGCTCACTGGAAGGACAGATCCTGAAGCTGAGGCTCCAATACTTTGGCCACCTCATGAGAAGAGAAGACTCCCTGGAAAAGACCCTGATGTTGGGAAAGATGGAGGGCACAAGGAGAAGGGGACGACAGAGGACGAGATGGCTGGACAGTGTTCTAGAAGCTACCAACATGAGTTTGACCAAACTGCGGGAGGCAGTGGAAGACAGGAGTGCCTGGAGTGCTCTGGTCCATGGGGTCACAAAGAGTCGGACACGACTAAACAATAACAACAATAACTCTTACTGCCCTTAACAAACTGCAGCTCCCATAATTCTTTTTTTTTGGGGGGGGGGGGCAGCCATTACTTCATAGTGTTTTAAATGTATGGTGTGAATGTGACCTCTGTACCTCCACAGCATACTTATGCACTGACAGGATTGGATAACCCCATTGCATCTGTTAATCTGCTAAAGAATGGTTGCCAGTGAAGGCTGTAGCAACAGAAAAGGCTGTGGCAGCCAGTGCAAATTAATTCTCTTGAAGAGTCCAAGATTCTCTGTCTCTGTGGTGACTAACACAGCACATATTTATCCATCTGACTCCTGTCTGGGAGAAGCTGAGGTCAGCTTTCTCAGTGGGAAATCATCTGGACTGGACTGATTGACTTTGGAGAACATTTTTTTTCTTGGTTAATTTCCTTTGCAGTATCTTTTTATTTAATTCCCCAGCTATTAAGAAAAAAAAATCCCAAAAGGACTTGTGGGAACCCACAAAGCAATGCAATGGGATGGGGCGGGGAAGAATAATTTTATTACTTTGCCTCAGGGCCCTGGTCCTCTCTTCTGCAATGAATCAGTTGTTGGAGGGGAACCTGGATTTAGGTCAGGATACATTTTCTCTGAGCCTAATCCCTTCCCAAAATGGCTGCGTCAAAGGGAAAGAACAAAGGCCAAGTCCCCACTTTGCCTCAAAAACAATCACCTGGAAGGAGGGAACTGGCTTCACAGATGATGCCCCCAAAGGGTGCTCTGTCCCCGAGATTAATTATTCTCAGAAACCCTGAGTTTATTTCAGAGCAGGAAGGAGGGCTCAGCCTTCCTCCATCTCCAAAGTGACTGGGTGCAGGGAGGAAATGGTAGGAAACTAATGGGCAGGAAGACCATCGGCTGGGTGAGGACTGCAGGGCCTGCTCCCCTCCAGGGCCTTTTCCAACTGGCCCAGGCCCTCTCTCCCAGCTATAAAGGAACTCCTGCTGTGGTGAGGCCTCGGACCATCGGCTGGGTGAGGACTGCAGGGCCTGCTCCCTTCCAAGGCCTTTTCCAACTGGCCCAGGGGGCGTGGCCCAGGCCCTGATTTGGAACAAACTTTTGGGGAAGTTGGGAAGTGTTCTGCGATTGCTTCCCTGTTCCAAGTGGTTAATGTGTTTTAAAATGTCCTCAAGCAGTCAGTGGCAATTTAAATTTGTATTTCTTTTTTCCCTTTTTTCCTTTGTTGGGGTGGGTGGGTGAGATGGATAATTGTTTGGGGATTAATTTTAGTATAATTGTTCTGTTTTTGTTTTTTGTTCTTTTATTGGTTCTGTATAGTTTGTGTTTTGTTTTTAAGGGGCGGGATCAGGGCTGCCTGGGAGTGGGGCCCCAGCCAACACGATGGCTGGGACAAGTTCCACAGGGGGGGAAGCACTGGGACATCCGATCTCAGTGATCATGGGCAGGAGGCGGAGTTACGCTAAGACCAGACCATGTCATTACCGAGGAGGCAGGTTTAGTCGTTGTTTGAGAACTATCCCTGCCTCCAGGTCTGGCCTTGACCGGATGGATACTGGAATCAACAGGGGAAACCCACATGACCTGAAGGTGTTGCTGTGTAATGCCAGGTCAATTATGAATAAAACCACTGCCATCCACGACCTGATTGTGGATGGAGGATTTGACCTGGAATGTGTGACAGAGACCTGGTTGGAGGAAGCAGATGGGCCTGTCCTTGCCGCTGCTTGCCCACCAGGTTTCTCTTACGCACAGCAACCCAGGTCATGTGGGCGGGGAGGGGGGGTTGCAGTGATTTTTAGGAAGTCATTAGCTTGCATCAGGCACCCTACTGGGAAGACCCAGTTTTCTGAGTGCATGTTCTGGAAGTTGGGCAAAAGGATTCCTTTTGGTGTACCAACCTCCCCGCTGCACCAAGGATTCCCTGTCCGAGCTGCTTCAGGTCATGGCAGATGTTCTCCTGGAGACACCTAGTTTGGTTGTCCTAGGGGATTTTAACATCCACGCCGACACGAACTTACAAGGAGCCACTTGGGACTTCGTGGAAAGCATGGCCTCCATGGGGCTGTCCCTGAATAAGTTGGGCCCAATTCATAGTCATGGACATGCCTTAAACCTGGTATTCACCTCTAGTGACGTGGGTGATCTGACACTAAGTAAAAGTGAAACAAAAGAAGTGCCATGGTCAGATCACTTCCTGGTGCAACTGGACTTCTCCGCGACCCTTCCCCTCTGCAGGGAGGTGGGACCAATTCGGATGGTCCGCCCCCGCCACTTAATGGATCCAAATGGTTTCCAGAGAGTGGTGGGGGATGCTTTATCCCATGTTGATGGCCTTTCAGCTGATTCCCTGGTGGCCCGCTGGAATGCGGAGTTAACCAGGGCTATCGACTGTCTGGCTCTGAAGCACCCTCTCCGATTGCATGGAGCCCGGACAGCCCCATGGTTTTCCTCGGAGCTGAGGGCGATGAAACAATCGCTGAGACGGCTAGAGCGTCGGTGGCAGAAAACTCACTCCAAATCTGACCGGACACAGGTTAGAGCTCAATGTCGAGTCTACCAAGTGGCGATAGCGACGGCGAAGAAGACTTTCTTCACTGCCTCTATTGCATCTGCAGAAAATAGTAGCAGGAGACTCTTTAAGGTGGTCCACAATTTAACGGAACCACCTTTACCACCGGGGCCTTGTAAAGACCCCAAGATCTCCTGCAACGATTTTGCAAAGTTTTTTGCAGATAAAATCACTCATATTCGGAAGGAGCTAGACACCACCGTGGGAGCAGGGCTGGGGCGGGAGAGTGCTAGAGCCCTGTCTGGTCAAGCTGCATGGAATCAATTTCAATCCGTTACCCCCGAGGATGTGGACAGGCTGCTTGGACGCGTGAAACCAACCACCTGTCTCCTTGATCCTTGCCCATCCTGGCTAATAAAAGCAAGCCGGGAAGGGCTGGGCGATGGCCTCTGCGGGTGGTGAATGCTTCCCTCTGTGAGGGAACATTCCCAGATCCACTGAAAGAGGCGGTCATTAAACCGCTTCTTAAAAAACCATCTTTAGACCCGGCCAGTGTGGCCAACTATCGCCCAGTCTCAAATCTTCCATTCTTGGGCAAGGTGATTGAGCGTGTGGTTGCTGAACAACTCCAGGCATGCCTGGAGGATGCGGACCATTTGGATCCCTTCCAATCGGGGTTCAGGCCTCATCATGGGACTGAAACTGCCTTGGTTGCACTGGTTGATGATCTCCGGCGAGCTAGGGACAAAGGTGAGAGTTGTTTCCTAGTTCTGATGGATCTCTCAGCGGCCTTTGATACAATCGACCATAACATCCTTCTGGACCGTCTAGAGGGGTTGGGAGCTGGAGGCACTGTTATACAGTGGTTTCGCTCCTTCCTCCTGGGCCGTGTTCAGAAAGTGGTGGTGAGGGATGAGTGTTCAGACCCTTGGGCCCTCACTTGTGGGGTGCCTCAGGGTTCCGTCCTCTCCCCCATGCTTTTTAACATCTATATGAAGCCGCTGGGAGAGATCATCAGGGGGTTTGGACTGGGTGTCCATCAATATGCAGATGATACCCAGCTCTACCTCTCTTTCAAATCAGAACCTGTGAAGGCAGTGAAGTTCCTGTGTGAGTGCCTGGAGGCGGTTGGAGGATGGATGGCAGCTAATGGATTGAAGTTGAATCCTGACAAGACAGAAGTACTGTTTTTGGGGAACAGGGGGCGGGCTGGTGTGGAGGACTCCCTGGTCCTGAATAGGGTAACTGTGCCCCTGAAGGACCAGGTGCGCAGCCTGGGAGTCATTTTGGACTCACAGCTGTCCATGGAGGCGCAGGTCAATTCTGTTTCCAGGGCAGCTGTCTACCACCTCCACCTGGTACGCAGGCTGAGACCCTACCTGCCCGCGGACTGTCTCGCCAGAGTGGTGCATGCTCTAGTTATCTCCCGCTTGGACTACTGCAATGTGCTCTACGTGGGGCTACCTTTGAAGGTGACTCGGAAACTACAACTAATCCAGAATGCGGCAGCTAGACTGGTGACTGGGGGCGGCCGCCGAGACCACATAACACCGGCTCCCAGTACGTTTCCGAGCACAATTCAAAGTGCTGGTGTTGACCTTTAAAGCCCTAAACGGCCTCGGCCCAGTATACCTGAAGGAGCGTCTCCACCCCCATCGTTCTGCCCGGACGCTGAGGTCCAGCGCCGAGGGCCTTCTGGCGGTTCCCTCATTGCGAGAAGCAAAGCTACAGGGAACCAGGCAGAGGGCCTTCTCGGTAGTGGCGCCCGCCCTGTGGAACGCCCTCCCATCAGATGTCAAAACGATAAACAACTACCTGACATTCAGAAGACATCTTAAGGCAGCCCTGTTCAGGGAAGTTTTTAATGTGTGATATTTTAGTGTTTTTTGGTTTCTATGGAAGCCGCCCAGAGTGGCTGGGGAAACCCAGCCAGATGGGCGGGGTACAAATAATAAATTATTATATTATTATTATGGAAATGACAGCGCCATGTTTGAGAGCTCTTGGAAATGGAATCAGCTTCTCCAGAATCATCCTGCTCACTGGCTCCTTGAGTTAGATCCAGGGTTAAAGTTAGTTGTATTTAGGTCCCATTGTAATACTATGTGGCACCCTACGATCACAACCAGAACTAGTATGCTTCCTATGTCCCATCAAGCAGGCTATTTCTGGCAACTTTTTTTCTCCTCTTCATACATTCCACTTTAGGTGTATACCTAAATCTACACCCAAAATGTAACATATGAATGTGATAAATATGTGTTTGAAAACACACTTACCATACATTCTGCTACAGCTCCCTATTGAGTACAGACATGGTGGTAAACCCAGGCCTAATGTGTGAAATGGTCCCAAGTCTGAGGCATGTGGCTGTCAATTCAGTGCATTTCTGTGGAGGCTGGTCCATTAAGGAGAAGTGGGCACTGCCACACCAAGCACAGTCTACCCACTCGCTTGCCTTCTTACTTACAACCAGTCCAGGAGCTGGCAGTGGCTGTCACCTTCCTCCTCCTCAGTCTCAGTGCTGCCTTTGTAGAACCGAGCAAGAAAGAGGATAAGTACAAAACTAGAATTACTTGGCTCTGCCTGTCCTTGGCTCTGTTGGCCTACTCTTGGCCTCTCTGTCTTCCACCATACCAGTCCCAATGGACATCAAGGGTGTTCATAAATACAATTCAAACCCCTCCCACACAGGTTCAAGAGAAGTGTTCTCATGTGCTTTTGAGAGCAATCATGTCAGTGGATGTAAATGTTAAGATCTTTAACTGCTGTTAAAGTGGGGACAGTAGCTTGCTGTTTCCTTGCATGGTTGCTTTTATAAGCTTCCAGGGGCAAACTAAGTGACTTCAGCCGATGCAAATGTGTCTTAACATCGTGGTTAGGAAGGACACCGCCAGTGGATTTATAGCTTGATGCAGCTGTCAAAACACATTTGTACATCTCAATAGGATAGAACTTAAAAGAACAGAAACTAAGGTCAGTCCTGTAATTTGTTCTTTTGTGGGAAGAACTGTGAATTAAAATTAAAAGGCCCACTTGGTTCTCCCCTTAGTAAATGTTCAGCACTAACAAGTGTTTGTGTCGAATTTTAAATGAAAATCAATTAAATGTTCCTCCTCTAACACACCATTGATTTTTCCTTAAAAACGCAACACTAACACTTGGGGGGGGGGGGAGACATCACAACATTTAATGGTTCTGTAGTCCCTACCATGTAATCCCTGTAATGTGAAAGGGCAGCATCAGGCAGTGGATAAGCATGAACAGAAACAACCTGACAAGGACCACAAACAATTTTCACTGGATGCACACTCATCTCCTTACATTCTGCTATGTAAACACATCCTGCCTGTCATGCTAATGCAACCACAGAATGCATCATCCATATAACTGCATTTCCAAGTTCATTGTAACTATAGCAGAATGAGTCAGGTACTTGATTCTTCCCCTGATCTTTCCATAAAACTACCCCCTCCACACACACCTTCAGATCTCATTGTCCAGGCTAGGCCAAAGAACCCTCCTTTGTCCTTGGAAAATTATAATATGTAATTATTCAGGGCATTAGATTGCTGACAATTTCCCCACTGAAAAGTTAGGTGGGGATCTTTTTGTTCCATACCAGCATTCGTGGCCTGGAAGAGTTAAGACTAATAAGGGAACACTTCTGCAAGCTAGCTAAACAAAACCAACATCATGACTGCTTCTGGCACTTAATTCCTCAGCTGTTGCAAAGCCAGGATATTTTCCTGACACACCAACCATGTTTAGATTGGCTTGCACTTTGATAATGGGCACTGGGAATAGTGGTATGAAATCATGATAACGGCATCTTACTAAAATAGGATGAAATGGATCTCTCTGAAGCAACATCTTTAATTGGTTATAATTCTGTTATATTCTGTAATTCTGTTATAATTCTCTCGTTTCCCTGACTTTATTCCAAGCAAAATATTCTGACACAAAGAGAGTTGAGAGCTATTCACTTCCTTCGTGAACACGCTCTTTTTTTTTTTAAGCTAAAGGAAAGTGGAAATGTGTGTGACTTGATTTCCAAAAGGGGGGCAGGAACTTGGTACTAATGAAACTAAGAAAGATAGAACAGTTGGGTCTTGCAGCCATGATGCGCTAAACCTATCTGGTATTAATTAATTTGTTAATTGATTACCCTTGAACCCTACTGAGAGCAGAGCAGCTTGCATATGGTTTCAGGAGTGTTCCATGCAGGCACTGCTTGGTTGTCTTGCTTGGCTTAAGAGTGTAAGGTGAGCCCTGTTTCAGGCAAAGGCTCATCTAGTACAGCATCCTGTTCTCACAACAGCCGACTAGACACCTATGAGAAGCCCGCAAGTGGAGTTGGAGTGCAACAGCATGCGCCCCATTTGAGATTTGCAGTATCTGCTATTCAGAGGCCTCCTGTCTCCAAAAGTGGTGACAGAGCATAGCCAATGTGGCTAGTAGCTTCAACAGAAAAACAACAACCACCACCCTCCATTTTTATCATTGCCTGTTGTTTACTTCCTGTTCTTAGTAAGTTTGCATAGGACTGCAAACTAAAATTAAAACAGAAACAGTGAAAGTCACTAAGGAGTTAAGTCATCTGTTTTCGCTTGCAAAGAGGAACATCAAGTAATATAATGATTTCTGTGCAAATTGAAAATAGTCAAGAAAGGTAAGAATGGAAGCCTTATAACTAATACTGTTGTGAAAAGGAGGATTGGCATAATCAGCTGAATGTGATCCTTTCATTTTAAAAATGCTTGAAGAACCCCTTAGAAGATTATAAATGCTTATTTGCAAGCAATCAACTCAGATCTTGCTACCTAGTTCTCACTGAGGTGGTCTATATCACACCTGGACTATACCATGCCAGCCTGCAGGTCCCTTACATAGAAAACTACAGATCAGGAAGAAGTGTTCTAGCCTACCCTTCTGTCAGACATGCTAGCTTTCGACATACATTATTTTGTATGGAAAAGTATTTAAATTATGTAAGCTCCCACCTGCAATCTGAAATGGCATTGTCTAGAAACAGGCTTATTACCTCTTAGATGAGAAATACACTTTTGAAAACATGTTAGTTAAGAAAGCTACCACGAACACACATATGTACTGCCTGACGTGCATTTTTAAGAGGCCTAGGGAAATTGTTGCCTATTTCAATGTTGGCTAAGAACATTTTACCAGCTGAGTTACATAACTTCTTATGCAATGGAAATATTGAACAGACCATTAAAAATAATAGATATTTATAGTGGACATACAAGTCTCACACTTTAACGAAGTGCAAGAGCCTTTTTTATGCCTGCTTCCACTTAAAAATATTTCAGAGAGAGATGGAATCATAGGAAAACAAAGATCTCTTGGTGGTACAAAATGCCATGAAATTCCAATTTCTTCCTGTTACACAAGAGAGAGACAGGCAGTGCAATCTAGTTAACATACGGAACCCATCATCACTTTTAGGAAGCCAGAAAAAAAATCTTGCCAAAATGACACATTAGGCATAACAGCGATGAAATATTGCTACATGATGTTTTATTATATTTGAAAGTCTCTTGTTGTTTTTGGCATCCGTCTGTCTCGGGAGACAACGGAGGAGTGTGCCTTTGGGGGTGAAGTCAAACTATTGGAGAGTTACAGCGCCTGCTGTGGCTGTAGAGACTGATGTGGGAGAGACATGTTTTGTTGCAGCTGAGGCAGATGAAAACACCCACTTCTGCTGCTGCAGATGCACCAAGACTCCGAAATCATAAACCCACCAGTAAATATGTGAAAATGAAATATTAGTGCTAAAAAATGATACAATTTTTGTACTCCTTAATAAATAACTAAGCAAGTTTTTTTGTTAAATAAACAGATGATTAAAAATATAAGTTGTTCAATGGGCAGATATAAAACTGAGCAGAATATGCTGGATTCATTTTCTCCTCTCCTCCTTGGAGCACCAGTTTCCAGTTGGATGCAGATGACCATTTGCCAACCTGAAATTTACCACAGTCAGCATGAAGCCACTGAAGAGGTAGTGGGCATTTTATTTCCTACCAGATGCAGATGTGCAAGTGCCGGTAAATGGTTGTCCATATCCGCTATGGACCAAGGAGCCTTCAATAAGAAAAGAGGTTTGTGGTCACTAAGATCATCTGATGGGTCATGCTGCAATCTATTGAGATTCATTTTGAAGCAACTGGGGGGGGGGAGGGCTTTTCAGCTGGGACACACTCTCTATGCAATCTCCTCCATCATGAACTAAGGCAATGTAGGAAATGTAGTTTTCCCAAGGGTTACTAGCACCAGGTAGCAGCATCTTTCTCCCTGTTGCATGTTCTCGCTGACTGCCACTGGAGCTAGAGACTAGTCTTGTAAGTGGTGCAAGTAGAAATGGAATGGAATTTAGAAGTTGTGGGAAGAAGGAACTAGGAATATAGCGGAAGGTTGGGTCACTCAAGGAAGGACATTAAAACTGGCTTGAAAATGAGACTGAGCACTTGTCTAATCCAGGGGCCAGACCAGCACAGAGCGATGCCGGAAATCATGTCTGTGCATGTCTGCAGTGCCAGAAATTGCTTCTGCACATGCCCAGATGATGAAAATCGCGCCTGCGCAGAAGCGATTTTTGGCGTCTGGGCATGCGCAGAAGCGATTTCCAGAGCTGCGGAAGAGAGTTCCCGTGCCGTGCTGCGCTGGTTTAGCACAGTTTGCGGGGACATGCTGAGAGGGCGGCTCGGTTTGGGGGTGGCTCGTGGGCCGGTTAAGCAGCCTGTGGGGCCACTTCCGGCCCATGGGCCTTAGGTTGCCTACCCCTGGTCTAATCTTTTGGGAAGTAGCTTGATTTATTTCAAAGGCAATCCAACACAAGGAGAGTTGGGTGGTGTGAGAGTTCACGCATCACTAGATTTCCAACCTATGGCTTATCTAGCAGTAGGCAGTACAGTTATCACCTTCCCAATTATCTAACAACTGAAAGATAAGATTCCCCACACAAACTCAACTTTTAGGTAATGTGAATGGGTATGATGAAGATGCTACCCGCCCCACGCTTCCTCTGCAGCAGCCTAATAACATCATAAAATATGTATACATTCAGGCGTGTTGAGAATAATACAAATGAAAAACAGAGACTCCCTGCAAGGTCAAATCTGCCATCTTGTTACACAAGCAATTCAAATATAATTTTGTATGTTTCATTCTGTGATATTTGGCTTAGGCGTATACTGTAACCCTTTCTTCAATGCACTTCAGATTTTATTTTATAGGAGCCATAATTCAGTGGTTGTTAACACATATATTTTGTGCTACACTGCAACAGAAGAAGAAATCGCCAGGGAGAGGGAATTTTCATCACTGCATTATTATTTTTGTTCTTATTAGGCTCATTACTTCCATTTATTTGTTTTTGTCAAGAGTTGTGGTAAACTATCAGGCTTTTTATTAGACTAACTGCATAAGTGCTAATTGTTTTAAGGTGCAAAAAGAAGAAGCTTTGGTTTAGAATTCAGAAGCATTGTCTTGTTAATTTGCTCAATAAAGTGGTTGTTTAAATGTATAGATTCATTTTACAGTGAAAACACTAAAGTCATTAATTAATAGGTGTTCAGGTGGAAAGAAAAACAGACAAGGTATACACAAGGAGTTACTCTAAAGTGAACAAAAAGGCTTTGGAGCAGGCATCCCCAAACTCGGCCCTCCAGATGTTTTGGAAATACAATTCCCATCATCCCTGACCACTGGTCCTGTTAGCTAGGGATGGTGGGAGTTGTAGTCCCAAAACATCTGGAGGGCCAAGTTTGGGGATGCCTGCTTTGGAGGGTCAATTCAAACCTAGAAACAGCAGCGTGGAAACATGCCCACCATCCCTTGCATGGCACTGATGCACCACAGCTTGGGACATCTACCTGAGCCAAGGTTCACTGTTGGCTCCAGCATCAGGCCGATTGTGTCCAAACCTATGCAGTCCTCTGTATTATTATACAGTGGTACTTCGGGTTACAGACGCTTCAGGTTACAGATGCTTCAGGTTACAGACTCCGCTAACCCAGAAATAGTACCTCGGGTTACGAACTTTGCTTCAGGATGAGAACAGAAATCATGTGGTGGCGGCACGGCGGCAGTGAGAGGCCCCATTAGCTAAAGTGGAACCTCAGGTTAAGAAGAGTTTCAGGTTAAGAACGGACCTCCAAAACGAATTGAGTTTTTAACCTGAGGTACCACTGTACTAATTTTACAAAATTGTTCTTCCACAACTTGTTGTGACACTTCACAAAATTCTGGTATATGCTTCTGGTGCGTGTGTGACCCCCAAATTCCACACACTGCTCATTGTTTATCTTCAGAATTATGCACACAGTTAAAACAAAAAAAGTAAACTACTTTTGGATGAATCATATACTCCGGGTACCCGCGAGATGGCGGACGGATGGGGATCTGACAGCTCCAGCTGAGCGCTGTCAGATTCGGCTCCACAGAGGGTCGAGGGAAGTGTGAGAGTGACATGCACCCCCAAGAAAGCCCCAGGAAGAAACCTGGGGTTTCGAGAAGTCCTGCGACTGGCAACGGCAGTTCGGCAAGCTCCGGTGTCTGCCTCCGTGCTGGAAAGCACAGAGTGGGGGGTGGGGAGCTGAAAAAACCGGTCAGTGAGGCGACATCGCAACCCTGCAAAGCAAAGCTTCTGTGCCAGCCTTCTACAGCAGTTACTTCTCCAAAAAAATCCAAGCCAACAGCAAGGGTGAGGATTATTTAATTTTACTAATTCGGCAAAAATGGGAGTTTAAAAAGTCCACTCCCATCTATGGGCATTTTATTATGCAAGAAAGGCAGTTCAAATCCCTGCGATGGGGTGAGCTCCCGTTACTCAGTCCCAGCTCCTGCCAACGTAGCAGTTTGAAAGCACGCCAAAAAGTGCAAGTAGATAAATAGGTACTGCTCCGGCAGTAAGGTAAACGGTGTTTCCATGAGCTGCTCTGGTTTCACCAGAAGTGGCTTAGTCATGCTGGTCACATAACCCGGACACCTGTCTGTGGACAAACGTCGGCTCCCTCAGCCAATAAAGCAAGATGAGTGCCGCAACCCCAGAGTCGTTCGCAACTGGGCTTAACTGTCAGGGGTCCTTTACCTTTACTGGATAACAATGATTTCACACAGCTTTTCTTTAAAAAACCCCCCAAAATACCCAACCTGGATCTTTAAAGTTTTCTTTTAACAATGAACTTGACATAAACGTGAACTGAACCTGAGATGTGACTTGAACTTGTATCGGAATTTAAACCTAAGACGGATTATAAAATGCCACCACTCTCTAGTGCTCCCAGTTATTGAAGAACACAATAACATAGGAAGAGCCTGCTGGAAGGGCCAAAGGCCCATCTTGTCCAACACTCTGTTCTCACAGTGGCCAACCAGATGCACACGGGAAGCCCATTGGCAGGACCTGGGTGAAACAGCACACTCCTTTCCTAGGATTCCCACCTGTGTTTGATTACGTTTCCCATTGGGACCCCATCCACACTATACATTTAAAGCAGTATCATACCACCTCAAAGAGCTGCCTTCCTCCAAAGTATCCTGGGAAGTGTCATTCATTTAGGGTGCTTAGAGTTATTAGTCCCCTGTTGCTACAATTCCCCTGCTGCTACAATTCCCCGAGTTCCCTGGGAAGAGGGACTGATGGGTGAACTACAGTGGTACCACAGGTTACAGACGCTTCAGGTTACAGATGCTTCAGGTTACAGACTCCGCTAACCCAGAAATAGTACCTCGGGTTAAGAACTTTGCTTCAGGATGAGAACAGAAATTGCGCGGCGGCAGTGGGAGGCCCCATTAGCTAAAGTGGTACCTCAGGTTAAAAACGGTTTCAGTTTAAGAACGGACCTCTGGAACGAATTAAGTTCTTAACCCGAGGTACCACTGTATTCTAAGAACTGTAACTCAGTGAGAGGAATAGGGATCTCAGCAAAAACATTACACTTCCCAGTATTCTTTGGAAGAAGACATGGCTGCTTAAAGATATATGATATTACCTTAAATTTATAGTGCAGTTGGAGGCCTATGTTTTTGATTCCAAACATAATTTCTCAGAAGATCAGAAGAGATTATGGTCTTTTGCCATTTCCTTTCCTTCTTCTTATGACTACTCCTTCACTTCATACAGTAAGGTGCTATCTTACAATATCTTACCTTTCCAGGAGCGCACATGGTTCCATCCAGTGGAGGTCCTTTCTTTGTTTTGCAGAAATAAGGGTTATCGGGATGACTACACCATAGCTGTTTGCATGGATCAAAGGTACGGAACTAGAATGAAAGGATGCATGACCATAAGTTAACCTCTTGATTTTTACATACTAAGAATGCTCAGTTAGCAAAGGTTGTGTTGGCAAATGGAGTAGATTAGAGTAGACTAGCCTTATGAAGGCAGAAATGAAGGTTGCTAGATTCTGGTCAGCCAGAAGGGGACACAAAATGGTGTACACTGCTATGTAGGGTTTCAGAAGCTTTCAGAAGCCATAGTGGATCCAGAAGCACTCTAGTTCTACACACCAGAATATACAGAGAAGTTTGAGCACTATTTATGTCCCACCATCCCGCCTGCCACCCCAGAAGTCATAAATCTGCCAGTCATCATTAAATCAGCACTGTCAGCGTTCCATTTAAGTCAGCTCCCTGGTGCCCAACATCCTCCTCCAACAACACTGGATGGATACTGAATTAAATGAGTATTTATACATTTATTCATAAAATGTCTAAACTACCCTTCGTCCACACATTTCCAGGCTGGTGTACAATAATAATAGCAAGCCTACTTACTATAATAATAAAGCAACACAACATCTTTTAAAGAACAATTGAGAGAGGAAACAAAAAATAATGGCCATTAAGCAGAACAGAGGGCATAAAAACAAACTGGATGAAAAATGACCCTAATATAGGATTTTGCTCAGTACTATACTGAACTATGCAGCGCAGAGGATCCTACTATTAAGTACAGGTTTGGACTGTAGATCAGTGTAGGTGAATTTTGCAGTTCAACCACAGTAGACTGCCCACAAAGAAGAGCAGCAAAAGAATGAAGATTATCAGTGTTCAGGCACAAGAAAGAAGAGATATTCCGTTCAGAGCCAGGGGAACATAGCGTTCACAATACACATCACCACAGATGTGGTTTTCATTCCAGAAATCCTTACACATAAAAGAAAGAATAAATAGACCACACCAGCTGGAAGTTGTTTTGTGTTTTGCTTTGGTCCTCACTGTAGGAGACACACACACATCAGGGTCAGGGATTGGGGGTGGGCAGTAAATTTTTACCAGGTGTCCTAAAGACTACACCACCGAGGAGCTGATCTGGTTTTAACTAGGTCCAAACGTTCTGTTCATTATGTGTACATGGTAAAAGGAATGCATTGGTCAATGGTCATACAACCAACACAGGAAAGCAATCTGTTTTGTGCCATGCAAATTTGCAAATGTAAATAAACACAGTTCCTCAAAATGACCTTATGTGTGCAATAAGGCAGAAACAACGGGCAAGAAAGTGATGACAGCAAGAAGGGTCTTGTCTGAAGCTCTGCCTCTTCATCATCACGGTTTCACATTCTATACCCCAAGGCTAAGCAACTCAGACTGTTTCTGTATCATCAGTTGAGTATCCCCAAACCTCTATCTAGGGGATGAAAACGACTTAGGGAGAGGCTCATTTCTTTTACAGCAGATTCATTTTTGACATTTAAAAAGTGTTACCTGCTTTAAGCCTGCAGGGACAGAACTGGTTGGAGAGCTAAATGAATGTCTAAATAGTCAGTGCATCTAACAATGAGCAGGATCCCTCCTCATGTGGGTACAGTGCCTACACATGGAGGGAACCCTATAAGGCTGTCCCCCACCCCCTTGGTGAGCATGCAGGTTATGCAATAAAGGAAGTCAAACAATGGGAGGTGAATGCATGCAACATCCATATCCTCCATCCAGCCCCACCCCAACCCCACTAAGTCAACGAAATAGCTACGCTAAATACTTTACTGTATATACTAGTTGACCCATCCAGATCTGGCAACACATTGTATGTTACATAAAGCTAAGTCACAGTGCTCTTTGGAAAGTGATCAAGAGACACTTGGATACACTGATGACAGAGTAAATGCCAACATTGATGATTGAGCACCACCAAGTGGAGGGGCTTCTTTCTTGTGAGCCATCCACACGCATGGGTGCACCGGCTATAATATTTTTGATGGAGCCTGGATTTTGAGATGAACTAGGACTGCTGTTTGGACTGGGAAACTGTCCACAGAAATATTATTCGGCTGCAAAAAAAAAAAAAAAAAAAAAAGGTCTAGAGGAAGCAGAGCGTATGTCATGTACCATGTGCATGAGCATGCAAGTATCAGGAAAGAAGGTAAAAATGAGACTCACACAGGAGCAACTGGCCATTTTCTTATCATTTCAACAGGACATCCACAATGGGGGGTGGGGACAAAAGATGGAGGTATATTTTGGGTTGGAATCCCAAGCCGAAAGCAGATGCTATAGTGCTAAGTTAAGCCATCTTGGCAAACTGTTTTTTGAACTTGGAAATGCTGAACGGGTCATGGCAGGGACTGACATCTGCACCCCATAAGAAGAATCCCTGTGCATGCATGTAAGGCTGTATTTTCATAAATGAGAACAGAAGCCACTATACAAAGTAGGGTTTGGAACTCCATTTGGGGGCTTTGAAGAGGTGAAATGTGAAACTCCCTTTTTACCATATTCATTTGGTTTTCAAAACTTCCTAATAAAATTAGGGCATCATAATTTCTGGATTTTCAGTTTCCAAAAGCAGGGTGTTTACACGGCTTTCTGCAACACCTCAGAGCTTACGATTGCGCTTTCTTTCCTGTCAGTCAGACGCATGACCCTTCTTCCGAGGCTCCAGTTTAACGGCTCTTTAAAGCCATTTCAGGGACAGCTGCAAAAAGGCCCTGGACAAGGTACAGCAAAAGTTGGTTAAGTACTCACAGCTGTGCACATCATGTAGCCCAGACCAAAATCAAAGCGGCACTGCTCGTTCATGGAGTAGTGGATTCCTGGCAGCTGAGGCAGGGAAGGCCAGTCGTGATCAAATGGATCATCACGCAAACAATCGTAGGAGCTGAAACAGGCAAAAATTACAGGCACAGATGGGAATGTGAAACTTTTACAGTGTTTGAGGTTTCGGTTCAAATTTATTCCAAGCAAAATAAAGGGCAGGTTTTCTCAGAAATGAGTTCACAAAGCACAGTTAATACCTTAGGTTACACAGAACATGGAATTCACTATGCTAGATTTGCCTCTGAGACTGGTCAATGTTCTGTCCATTGTTATGCCCCTAAGTTGAAGGGTAGGTTTATATTCTAATTTATAGCCCTGAGAAACCATCTGAAAAGAATTTTTTTTTTGTTAAGTTCCTATAAGTGGGGATGAGACCATTTCTTTCTGTATAAAATTTTTTATTCTTCATGTTTTTATTGTTTGTTATTGGAGTCATCTGTTTAATAAATAAACAAACCAGTTAACTGATGCTGTTCCCCCTTTCTTTTAAATTCTATTACAATTATTGCTACTTCATTATGTTGTTTAACATTTTATATTTGGCTTTGTATTTGTTGTCTTATGCTGGTTAGGAATTTAAAAAAAAAAATCTTTTCTGCTAAGCCTGTAATAAATAATGTGTTTGAAAACAAAGTAGGGATAAGGACAAAAGCTTTAATTACATTTCCATTTGTGAAATTTGTGCCAGCACTGTGTCTTTTAAGGAAAAGTTTAGGAGGAAAGGGCAGTGCGATCATCCAAGAATATTGACTGCCAAGCTTCACAAATAAATGATTCTGTGCCTGAGCCAGGAGTACATACATATAAGAAGCCAGGGCTCTTTTTGGCCTTTTGCTTTCTTAAACACACTCAGGTCTGTTTCACTGTTACATTTTCACTTTCTACCTGAAACTATCTCTATAGGTTTCCTTTCCAGGCTGAGGGGGGCAACAGGATTTGCCAGAAGCCTTGCTAAGCCAGCAGAATGCCATATACGCAGCAGCCATGACAGGTATGCCAACAGGGTGGCTGAAATGGAGTCGATCTGTGGGTGAGATGGGGTGGTGTTGGAGAACAGCACACATATGAACCATATCCCATAACCCTTCATTCCACCATCCTACTGGTACTTTACACTAGCTCTAGACCTAACACAAAGGATTTCCTTCCCATTGACTTAAACCGGAGGAAACCATTTTTAAAAACAGTTGACCCTATGTTGATGATTGTTCCACCCACATCACCATGACAGAACAAAGGATATGGGGTAGATCAGCATATGTTCACAGCACAGCAGCACAGGAGGGAATAGGGCATGTGGCAGGAAGCTATGGAACTCTGGTGAAGGGAAACAGGGCAAGAGGACACTTTAGTACACAACAGCCTGGCCTCACAGCACACATGGGAACTTCAACACACCGCTAAGACTCCTCTGCCTAGAACCTCACCTTGGTACTCCAGACACACCAAATAGCTGAAGGTGTTCCTAGAATGGAATTGGTGTCATAAAGGACACTACTCCTCTTACCCTGCTCTCTGTCAATCACTGTCCAAGGTCCTGCTGGGGCAATTAGTTATCAAAGCCAAACGCGAGTGTCTTCCCTTTCCCAGATGCTGTTCAGTAAAGACTTTGGTATTGCTACAAGTGTTGTTTCTTGAGGATCCCTGTCCCACTCCCTAGTATGATCTGGCTTCAGCTGCCTGTAGGATAGATTTCTGAAGTGGGGTGGGGGCAATTCCCCCTACTATAAGGTATTTTTGTATGCTATTTTCTCAGATATATGCATCTTTATGTACACTTTACCCTTGTATATGCATTTTTGTATGCATTACTTGGTTGGAGAATTACATTGCAAATTCAGAAATATGCAAATTTTGAAAGATGGCTGGGTTTTTAGTTGTTGTACTGTTTTGGAATATTAATCATGTTCCTATTATTATTATTATATTTATTTTAAAAATGCCCTCCACAGTGTCACAAACAAAACTAGGAAATCAATTAGTGTTAATGGCACATCCACTGCAAAGTTTTGTTTTGCTCTTCAGTTCTGCTGGCTTCTAGAAGGAATGAAAATAAGGGAAGGAATATTATGGGATGTAGCTTACAGAGATTAAAAAGGAAGACTGAAGGAGAAAAATTTATTACAAGGTGACTTACAAAGCACAAAGTCAATAAAAATTCCTCAAAACAAGCAGATAACAATTCTAACCTTGACAAGGAGAATAAGCACATTTTAAAAAATCAAGCAATATAAGATAGTAGAAAAATTATAGTGTATTTTCTAAAAGCAAGTTTCCATAAATGACATTGCATATTTTCCAAATGGCCAATAAGAGACACACACTGACATGCATCAATCTTCTTCTATATAGGAGAAGGCCCTATTGAGTCTTTGAGGGTGGAACTACATATTGCATTAGCAAATGTGTTTCCAAACTTGTCCTGGGAATGTCCAAAGTCATCCCTCCTTCCTCACCACTGCCTCACACTTCCAGTTGATTTATTTCAAATACTAGTGAATAGAGAAAACAATAGATTAAAATAGTCTGGGAGGTCAGATGCAAGGAAGGAGTGCAGAGGAAGGATCTGCCTCCACTTCACTGATTTCTCCTGTACATGCTCACCTCTATAACTGCCTTAATGTTAGAGGGCAAACATTTATAGTTTCACCATAAGCAAGAGCATGGCCCTTTATGCACATCTTCATAAGAATGGAGGGAAGAGGGAGAGACACTCTCTAAGACTTGCAATCCCAGGTCATGAAGGGCTTCATAGCTCAAACTGCATCCTGACAAGGAACAGATGAATTGTTGGTGGCCAGGCCTCAGGTGAGTTTCTCCCTTCTTGACAGAGCAAGTATGTGGTTTGCAGGTACTCTTAGATCAAGCATTGCTCCTGAAATCTCTAGGAGTAACTGTAGCCAGAAGTGACTCTTCCTAGCTGTCTGCACCACCTCCTTGAGATAGTAACCTCCAATTTCAATTACTGTAATATAGGCCTGCTCTCAAAGGTGGTCCAGAATTTTCTGCAGCCCACTTGTTAACAGGGGTTGGGCTATAGGGAGCATGTGTTGGTGATTCTTCACTTTTGTTGTTAAGCCTGATTCAATGTATTGGTTATGACCTTTAAACTTCTAAATGTCCTAGGCTCAGCAAACCAATGGGAGCATCTCCTTCCATATGAACCTGTCAAGCTGTTTAGATTTGCCAATGAAACTTTGCTCCAAAATTCATTCTACATTGAATAATATCTACATTCTATGCCACCAGTTGATGCTTCAGAACTATCTTCAAGAGCAGTGTATTACAATAGGCAATCATCAAAGTTACAAACGCATGGTGGGTAATTATCTTTCAAAATATCCCCTCCATACCTTTGTTTCATCTTCAAAAGTCAGCACCATACGTTCATACTACTGGTGATAATCAAAGGATCATTTTGTTTCTGTTCTTTTTTATTAAAAAGAAGTAGTAGCTGGGGCATGTTCGCTTTATGTAATGAAATGTAGCTTTAAAAAAAGATACTGGCACTGTACAAAACTCACATTGATTCCTGTTTATTTTAATCTGTTCTTGCCAGAAGCCACTCCTTAAAATATCGCTGAAAGAAAACTGAGAAAAAGCTGGTGCTGAACTCTGAGAAAATACGTTTTTGTTTGTTTTTTGCATTGTTGCCCCATGTACAAAAATTTACAGCACATGCCTATCCAGGTCTACTCAGATGTGCATTCCATTGAGTCCAATGCAGCTTACTCTCAAGTCAAGTGGGGTTAAGACTGCAGCATTTATTTATTTTATAGCTCTTATACCCCTTCCCCGACGAAAAATAGTTCCCATATTCCTAGCAGGATTGTTTTCTTTTTTAAAAACCCAAGACTCGATTGAATGGTGGTCTATAAACACTGCACTTAGAATTTCACTCACAACCTCATAGGTTCCCACTTCATCAGTGTACTCACTGGAGGTATCGGGTCAACTCCTGCTGACTGCATCGAGACCAGTGGAAGCGGTGGAAGGCAGCCTGCACAAGAGGGGCCATTATGCTTCCCATCCGGACTTCATCCCCGCACCTGTTTCCTTGGCCATCATGTTCCATGCCTAAACTAGAGGAAAAGGTAGCACAACAAAGCCTGTTAAAGAAGTCTTACTCCTTATCGTTTTAATAGAATGGTGGAGTTGGAAAGAAACTTGGAACCAGGATCTGCAATAAAGGATACGACTACCAGCATCCCTGGCAAGCCTGTAAATGGAGACAAAGCTCAGGAGCAGCAGCAGGAAGCAAGCAAGGAGCAGCTGCCATGAATCTGGCCTCCAGGCACTTCTGTGTACTGGGATGGTGAGCAAGGTAGCAGCATCACCTGGCCAGCTTCCTGGCTGCCTTCCTCTAGCCATGCTCCAGATTTTCCATGTCTATCTTAAAACATGGCACGCATAACAAGACACAATATTCCAGATGCAACCTCACTAGTACAGAATACAGTGGAAGTATTTCAGTTTTATTTTATTACATTTACATCCTGCCCTTCTTCTATCATGGCACGGGTCCCACACTGTCACACATCCAGAGACTGACCAGACCCAGACCTGCTCATCATATTCCTGCAGACTATACTGTAGCATGCATATACCTGGGGCCCACACCCTTCTGATAATGCAGCCTATGATTAAATTAGCTTTTGAGCAGCCCCACTGTTATGCTGGCTCATGTCCAACTTCTGAAGTCTGTCCTTAATTACTCTTCCCATCATGTTTCATTTAATTTTTTCGTATATTCTACTCTTTCTTTGAGAAGCTAAGAGCAGCTTACATGGCCTGTCAATGACCTCCCACCCAGGCACTAATCAGGTCCACACCCACACAGCTTGAGGAGTGCTACAGCGCTCTTGACCGGCCACTAGGCCCATTTGTCAACGAACAAAATTTGGATGAAGTTGGAGACTTCTTAAAGAGGATTTATCATTCCACCACAACACTGCAAACATACACTGTGAAGCAATATCTCATTCCCCTGTCAGAGAAATGACCTTTCATTTCCCTCCATGTTCTTTTTAGAGGAAGATTCAGGAATAAATGAAAAGAAATGCATCAAAGATATAGAGAGCCAAATCATGTGTAGATTCTTAAGAGGACAGGAAAGTCCTCAGTAATAACTAAGAGAAGAAACAGAAAAGTGTCCACAGGCTATCCTAGTCTAATAGAAAGTGTTGAGAGAAAATGCATCTCTGAGAGTCCTTATTCTATTGAGATGCTGAAGGCATTTCATTCAGGATTAAAAACGAGGATTTACTACTACCTTCCCGCCTAATGGCATCAGCTTTCATCCATCGGGCACTGTTCTCACACAAGATCCCTTGGAATAATTAACATGTTTGTTGTGCAGGAGAAGTGCTTTGGTAAGCTGCGATCACATGCCCATTCCAAGGTAAGGAAATAAATCTAAAGAACCTGTCATCCACCAAACTGAACTGAGTCTACATATTGTAGGTCCAGCCTTCCAGTGTCTGCCAATTGTGGGCAAATAAGAATAATGAGAAAGTTTAAGAGGCCACTGGCAGATGCCATTTATGCACGGTGGGAGGTATTTGGTTTGATCCAGTTGCGCAAGCCAATCTCTAGTGGATGAATGGTGCATGAATGGAGCCATATACCACACATAAGTGCTACTTACACATGTCCAGTTTCATGGGCTACAACAAAGGCTGAAGAGAAGCCATCTTCATGGTTAAGTGTGCAACTTCGGACTGGATGACACATGCCAGTAACTGGAGCATAGCCTATTAGGGAGAATGTGAAGTATGAAAAGATGCATGTAAAAGAACTATTTAAATATGCCAATCAGTAGTAAGCATTCCAGCAGGTGTCTTATTTAAATAAGTGGGAAATAGAGGAAAACACTGGGGGGCGAGGGGGCAGGGGCAGATGCTCTTAGGCAAAAGGAGCCCGCAATTGACAGCAATTGACCGGAACCTCCTGGGGATCGACCAGTCGATCCAGATCGACCTGCTGGACATCCCTGATCTATAAGATACCATGTTGGCTACCCTTGGTCTGTGGTTAACTGAATGGCCCCATTAAATCCTAGTGTAGGTTTGGGAAAGAGGAAAAAGCAACGATGAGCTACAATTTTAAAATCATGTTGCTGGTTTTTTTTTTAAGGCTCCCTAGAGAAATAACTAGGCACTCTAAGCCCAGTACTTTTGGAAATTCTTGAGTGTGAAATGGGTTCTTCAGTCAGAGTTATATTTGAAGAACTATTCATGCTTTCCAACTGAGAAATCTTGGCTGTTTCCAAAAGCACTTGCACTGTATTTTGGCTAGTCTGCTAACTTGTAAGACTTCTTTAGTTTGGTTAAGATTTAAAGTAAAATATCCCTCAGATGCCTTTGAAGCTGAAAAACAAATATGGATTAAAGAAGTCAGAAACAAACAACAGCAGAGAAATAGCAATGCGCTAAATTTCCCCTTTAAGGCCAAATATCAGATGGTGCTAAAAGATACGAGGGTGAGAGATCTAGGAGCCATACCTTTTGTGTGATGGGCTGCCCTTCAGCATGGAACTTACCTTGCATACCGGAGGGGCCAAAATCCTGTCTAGTGAGAAATATTGCGTGGTCATGATATTCTGCATGCCCAGTATCAGGTTTCTGTTGTAAGTAGGCCCAGCGACACACATTCTCTAAACTTTGAGAAGGGTTACCGATCTCAATCAAACTTGTGGACTAGATCAAGAGTGAAAGAAAGAAAGAAAGAAAGAAAGAGAGTTACAATTTGTTTTTTAGCCAGCCTGTCTTAGCCCAGAGCCTCTGGAATATATATGTTCACTTCAGCACGGAATTACCAATCCATTATGGTAATGGTACAACCACAAACAAAGGCCTTAGTCTTAAGCCCACTTATTTATGGATAAAAGTAATTTGTTCCCTTTTACAGTGGTGGTTACTTATCTCACAAGAAGACAGAATTAGAGTTGATCTTACAAAAAGGAGACATAAATCTTCCATTTTAGATGCGTTTTGACAAAGGCATCTCATGTCTATGAAGTCAAGTGGGACTTAACATACCAGAGGATGGAAAAAAACCACGACTAAGTGCAGTGCTTTTTTTAAAGCTCTGAGTTGCCAAACATTTTAAAGAAGGGACCACATCAAATGAATATTGTATTTTGGCTGCTTTACTAGACAAACTAATATGGGACAAAGAACAGCTTCTTATGCAATGTTTTGTACCCAATGCTGGAAAATTAAGATACATAAATGCTGAATCAGCTGTGAAAGCCACAGGCATCTTTTATTTGTTGCTTGTATCACAAGTGTTAAATACGGCATTTATTTAACACTTCAAAAAACAACGAAGTGGGAATATATACAATTTTATACTCGGGGGTCTATACTTTACGTAAGAAGCTGCCCTAAGGCAGGGTGTGCAGGAGACTTGCAGGCTAGATTTGTGATGCCCATCCTCTAACTGCACCTATCAAAATGAAAAAGGAGTAATTCTGCATAAATTCTGTCCCCCTGCCCCAATTTAATATAAGCATAATGGAGTATCCAAATTAGTCTCCATCATAACCTAATCTGTTTTATAATTCAACAGTTACATGTAAAATTCCTGGTAATGTAGAAATTATGGTAGGTATTCCTTTGTGTGAAACAGCCTTATTTGGCCATGATAAACTACTCAAAGAAAAGAACCACCATAGAATTACTCCTTATTGATATTGGTAGGAGTGACAGTAGTCTCCCCACAAGGAGCTGTGCTCCAAATTTCAAAGGCTGATGTTTGTGTAAGTAATTTGATCTGAAAACCAAACCGATTGGTCAAGCTGTCTTGTATTCAACTGATGGCTCATCCAGATTTCCTGTTGCCCTGCACTTTCCAGGCACAGATCCGGGATTTAAAACTCTGTTTCCAAGCATAGTTTTCTGTGTGTATATGTGGGTTTGGTTTTTTTGCCCTAGTGCTTTTCCTGAGAAAACCTGTGTTTTACCGCTGAATCAGAGCAAATGGCAATTGGGTCTAAACCTCTAACATTCAATGACAGACCCATCTATTCACAAAAATTTCACTGTACCACTAATGTGACCCAGTTTTGACAGTGCAAGCAACTCTCATTCAGCTGAAGACTGAGGAATAATCACATTGTAAATAAATGCTGAGTATACCAACTCACAGGGGCATAAAACTGTGTGACTACTTGGCACATTAATTTTCAAACATACCAATATAATATGATAAGCTATGGAATAATTAAAGAAAGTTGATGATATATATATATATATACTTCTTGCAAGCTGCCCTGTGAATGAAGTGGAAGGGGAAAGGTATATATTTTGTTAAGAAACAAAGGATACATTTCCACCCCAAATATTCTTGTACAGAGGGGAGAGAAAACTTGCAGTTGGGAGAATTAATATAAGACCTGGCACTGGACACTGGCATTTCCAACCTTTTGCAATGTTCTACTGGTTGTTTCTTACAACATTTAAACCTTCCCAAAATCTGGAAGTGCATCACATGACGCAACTGTCTGGATCCCTTATCCCTTACACCAGAGGTGAGGGGCGTCTGGTCCTTCAGGTGCCAAACCCGCAGCAGCCCTGGCCAATGTGACCAATGGTCAGGGAATTGTAGTCCTTCAACATCTAGCAGGCACAGGTTCCGCAGTGAAATTAAAATCTGGAGCCATTTGCAATGTTGTCGGAGATGCCAAAAAACAATAATATTGCAATAGTAGAAAATGGTACAGATCTGAGGAACCTCCTTTGTTCAGAAGATGATAACCCTGACTGTGCACCAGAAACAACTACAGTATCCCATCACCAGATACCCTGGCTGGCATCTATCTCTTATTTATTTCCCCAGCATGACAACTATGATTAGCACATGAATCCTAGTATCTGCTTCCATGGGGGAGTTTAACACCCACCCACCCACCCAACCAACCATATATATATGGTTGCTGCTTCAAGATGGTTTCCAGTGCTAAGCATAAACTGCAGGACAACAAGCAACTGTTTTTGTTTGTTTGTTACTTTTGCCCTGCAAGATATATTTCAAAATTTCTTCTGGCTTTGAAGAATGTCTCCATCACTACATCTGAAAAAATCTCAGCCAGCTGTCTCTAGTTGAAAACAGCTTGGTTGATCTGTGTTGTCTCACGCAGCTATACCACATGTAACGAATTGTTATTCAGGAAGCTTCCCAACGCCCTTACAAATGAGCTTGCGCAGATACAAAAGAACTGCCAGTTTGGGAGGTGAGCAGAACCATACTTTTGGGTATTGGGCAGGGAATACAGATTGAATTCTATCCTGTGGCATTCAATGATGTTTAAGATGTTCTTACAGCATTTTGTATTACAGTATACAGCGGACGCTAGGGTTGCGAACGTGATCCGATTCGGTGCTTCTGCGCATGCGTGACCGCCAAAACCCAGAAGTAACCCATTCCGGTACTTCCGGGTTTCAGCAGTCCGTAACCTGAAAAAACGCAACCTGAAGCGTCTGTAACCCGAGGTACGACTGTATACTATCTGGAACCTTTTAATTCTGGCAAAAAGAAGAGAAAAGGAACAGGTTCTGTTGTTGGCAAAAAAATGAAGACGGCATTAGCATTTATTTAGGCTGCAATCCTGTTGACATCCACCTTCCACCTAGCAGTAAGTTTGACTGACCTCAGTCAGGTTTCTGAGTATACATGCTTAAGACTTTCTTGTGAAAACAGAAATTGCTGGTATCCGTTTGTCTGGAGTTATCTGCTTGAATCCCACTAGGTCCAATGGAATTGCTAAAGGTTTTTTTTTAACAGGCATCTGGTTGATCACTATGAGAACAGGATGCTGGACTCGTAGGCCACTGGCCTGATCCAGCAGGCTCTTCTTATGCTCCCTAGTGCGTGTGCTTAGGATTGCAGTCATTGTCCGTTCCAGGAAACACTACACTGCAATACACTTGCAGAAATACCAGGTTGTTTACAGACATGTTTCTTGTGTATTCGTCCTGTTTTGTTTGCACAAAGTTTGCAAGGATACTATACTACATCGGTGGTTTACTGAGTATTCACTCTGATTTGTTTAGATAGCATTATACAATGTTGCATTCAAGCAACTGTAATCCCACACGTTTCCCCATCGCTTTCCCGATAATTGAATGAATAAATTGGGCTCGTTGAGCAACAGCAATGAATCCTACCCAGGATGTTGGGCTGTGACCTGGGAGACCACGGTTCAAATCCCCGCTCAGCCATCAAGCTCACTGGGTGGCATTGGGCCAGTCACTGTCTCTCAGCCTCGCCTACCTCACTAGGTTGTGAGGATAAAATGGGTTGGGGAGAACCATGTGACCAACCTTGAAGACCTCGAAGGAAAAAGCGGTATATCAATGTAATAAATAGAAACATAGCGACAGTCTGGATGTGGTCCAGCTAGGAAGGTCTTCTCCATTTCCTGCATTGTAGGGGGTTGGACTAGATGACCCTTTGGGGTCCCTTCCAACTCTAACACCAGGGATAACTCCATAGGTACGTTGCATATGTTAACGTGGCACTAATGCTAACCTTGGGGAAGCACACTGGAGCTTCTCCTATATGCACAAGGAGTTCTAGAAAAGAACATCAGAGGATTCTGTCAGATGAGGCTAATGGCCCACGAAGTCCAGCATTCTGTTCTCACAGCAAGCAAACAGTTGCCTATGGGGAGATCAATAATCTATGAAGAGTGCACCTCATCTGCTCCCAGCTATTGGTCAGAAAACATCTAAACGTGGGTTTAAACATCCTCGAAACATCAATTGTTCAACGGTTCTTATGCAGTCAAGGGAACACATTGCTTTGCTGAGTGTGACCCAAAACATTAGATTAGATGATATTTGGGTATGAACAACAGAGTCTGGGATTGCTCTAGTGCCCTGTACTGATATTTTCCTTCCTCTAAATATCTGGAACCAATTACTGTCAGGAGAAGGATTCCAGATACAATGGAAAACACTGGTCTGAGTCACCAGCATCATGCTGAGGTTTCTGAAGAAATACTGGTTCAAAAATGTAATAATCTATAAAATCTTGATGGATTACTACATCCCATCATACTGGGGAAATAAATGTGAGCACGAGCATTTCCCTCCCTCCTGATCCGCGGGATTCTTAGATCAATAGAAACTCATGTTATGGCAAGTATATTGTAATCGTAAAAGGGACGGAGTCTTGCTCTGTGGCAAGACTCTGTCCCCCTTGGCAATGCAGGCAACTGGCTTATACCAGATCACACCAGCCCAGGGCTAGTTGATTGACAAGGTCTGAAGCAGGAGCCTTCCTTTCTATGGCCTGATCCTTTCAGCTGAAGGTGTCAGGTTTTGAATTTGGGACCTTCTTCATGAAAAGCATTGCTGTTCTGCTCACTGATGTCTCTGCCCCAAAGCCATGGATTTAAAATAAAGCATTTTAGTATTCAGATATATTTCCTCAGAAGAAAGAACTGAAGCAGCATATCTTACTAGATTCTACTGCTACAGGCACTACAGCTAGTTATGGCGAAGGAACATCTTCATCTGTGTAGGCCTGACACAAACGTGACCTTAAAAAGCTCTGTTGAGAGAGTCTCGGCTTTACCGCAGGTCCGAAGGGTGGTGAATAAGGAAGGAACTTCTAACTCCCTGCAGAGTGCAGGGGCAGGCTTCTCTTTCTAACTCACTGAAACCATTTTGGACCACGGTGAAGGCCATCCTGTTTAAAAGAGCCTTTTCTCTTGCTGGGTGTGGTTGCCTGGCACTTAGATGTTAAGGCATGCTTTCATTATTCTCCGCTATTTATTGTTTTTAATGTTTTTTAAAGCAAAATTCTTATTGCTTGGGGGAGCACTGCTGAGAAGCATGGTAAAAAAATTTAAATTTAAACAAATTAAAAATTAAAAATTAAAACAAATATTCAATTTTTAAAGTGAAGGTGTCCCCCCCCCAACCTTTGAATTGAACTGGGCATTAGAAGAATGGGATATGATGGGTAGGATCCTGTTTAGTGCTGCTGTTGAGTTCCAACTAGCCAGCTATACTCCATTGCAGCATACTCCATTCCATTTCCCCTCACCCAGTTTTCTGTCCCCTCCAGTACGTTAGCATTCTGTGCCCACTAAGCATGCTTAGTCCACATTGAGCTGTATATGAAGTCCCCTCCACCCTCCTTTAGGATCCCCCGTCCCATATATTCTGGAATTTCCATGGGTCTGCTGGCATCCCTTTTTGCCTACATAAAAATTCCCACTCAAATAATAAGTTCACTCTTAAGGATATATGGTTATTCAATGCTGGCAGCTGTGGCCAGCTAGTTCCAGAAAGCAACTGGAAGTCCTTTAGATGCCTTTGTTTTATCTTGAAAGGGAGACTTTCAAAACGTATCCATTAGGTGGTGCTCCAGCTGTAACTTCTGACAATTCTATGCCATCCATGAGAATACATGGAAACTTCCCGGGGATAAAATACTCATCTTGTTAGATTTTAAAAAGAGCATTGATAATACTGTTGATAGTCAAATTGAAGAGCAACATAGCACCCAAGTTTGAGACAATAAAAAAATGTGTTCATTTGCCATCAGAAATGACTAAGGGCACTAGTTCTTTTCAAAATATTTTCCTCCAAATTGTTTACTTGGCTTATTTGATTATTTCCCTCTGTCATATGAACTAGGCAAGTTATTATGAAAAGAAAAGAACAAGGAAAGAAAAACAAAGCATCTGGAACCCATGGCAACGGATCTCACAACAATAACAAACACAATCAGAAAAGTGTCATTTTGGGTTTAAAGGATTGTGAGCTTTATTTCATGGCAGTGGCTTATTCGATTTCCCCTCTAATACTGTAATATAAGTATAATGCTCAAGCAGAAATGTTATATCAATAATAAAATATTAGATGATGCAGCGACTGACAAGCAATGTAATTTGGGGTGGGAGCAAGGGGAAGAAAACATGGCATGCTGTCAATCTCATAAAAAAGGGAAATAATTTACCATTTACAACTGGGGTGAAGGGAAGTGAGTGTGTAATATGTAGCTGTAAGGACTACATTACACTTCTACTCTAAAGTATGTACTGAATTCCAGTTCTGTTTCTGGGGGCATCTGCATCATGCTTTGAAATCTGGCTCTAGAGAGGGGGCTTCTCTCCCTCTTTCCGCTAATGGGAATAATGGCCAGCTCCAGCATTCTTTCCTCACAGATACAAAATTCCAGCTTTCACTTCTGATTGGAAACGGATTAAGAGAGTGGCTGGAAGATGGCTAGGAAGAAAGATGCGGAAAATGATTCCACTGGAGATTTGGGGAAGATGTCAAGTGGTATGAATGACAGGGAACTGGCAAGCACCTGTGGAGAACTGGCTGAGGAAAAAGAGATGATCTGAAGAACGCAAAGGGAAGGGATACAACTTAAGGATGTCATGCTGAGCAATGAACCCAACAGCCCCTCACTGACTAGAGCCGAACTTTATTCGCACTTGGGATGTCAGATTATTTCATCAGAAATGGAAATGCGAGCAGAAATCGCCACAATTTGCTTGCTCACCCAAGAACAGAAACAAAAATTGCACAAATGAAGACAACTAGTGTTCCAATTCAGTACCACAGATTGTTTTCTTAGTCTGTGAAAGTTACATAAAAATTATGTCATTCTCTGCCTTGTTTTTGACATTTCCCTTCCATTAAAATGCATTGAATTACGCAGTCGATAACAAAGTGAATGATGAAGGTTTTAGTGGAATCCAAACCATAGCAGAACTGATTGCGACAAACACAGGATGGGACAGAAATGTCTGCCTCTTGACATTCCTCATTCTCACCCACACTTGTCCCTAATGCACCCATAATCTCTTACATGAAAAAACCCTGAAGATTGAGGGGTGGGGGGTTGACGTTGGATCACAGCAAAATGCTGCACTCCAGCTTGGCCGGCTTGGCTATTTTGTTCCTATCCAAAATCCATCATAACACATTTTGCTGGAAGCAGTGAACTTGTGGGGCGGGGGAGACAACTACTCAAAGTTGCATTAAAAATAATTTCATGAAATCTTACAGCTGCCTTCCTTGGAACTGCATCACAGTCTAAAGGAGAAAATCGTCTCTCAACATTTGGTTGGTCTCTGTTTCGGGTAACATACATCTTGCAATGAACAATATGGATTATCAAAGGTGTTTTTTTAAAAAATCAAAAAATCACAAGAATAAATAGATATGGAAACCAAGCTCTTGCCGTGATCTCCAACCCTGAAGGCATCACTACAGCTGCCATTCTAAGCTGAAACAAATCTGGCTAAGCCAGAAGTTAACGCTAGAGAAAAGGTGGCCAATTCTAGAACCCTGGAAGGTCATCTTGACATTGTCCCAATGACCACCAGTGCATTTTGCCACACAATCCAAATCCACCACATTTCATTGTGGTATTGTATAAAATTTATACAAATTATACTATAAACCCTTCAAAACTGGGCAAAAAAGGGACCACTGAAACTTCAGGATGTTTTCAAACTAATGCATTATGTAAATGCTGTGGACCAATAAGGAAGATCATATTTATATAGCATTTGGAAGAATGGAACATTGTTGCAACAATGCATTATCACCACCTTTGGCTTAAAAACAATATTTTTAAATATTCTATATTGTATCATGCCATCTGTAATCTTCAGCTATGTACTAGCTGGTGTTGGATAACAGAACCATTCAATCAGGCTTGCCTCAATTTCAGTTTAAATTCACTACATACTTTCAAAATACCATAATAGAGATCTTTGAACAACTATACCTGTTTGGTCAATTTTCTAAAATAATGAAATTTCAAGTAACTACATTTTTCTGAGCTATGAGTTTGAATTTACTTACGCATTTGTTTTACTGTGCCAGGTAATATTAGAAACAAATACTGAAGAAAATGGTTTGTTAAGAAATCTCCAAGCCATTGAGAAACTAGTTGCTATGCAACATACAGTACTGTTCAAGTTATCCTCAACATCACAAGGTGCATTGTATGAAATAAAACAATCTTCTTAATAAAAAACTCAAAAAAGGGTTTTGTTTAAAACTTAAATCTCACTATGGAAAAAAGTAGCATATCCTTTCATACATTCTTGACAGCTGCTGATCAAATATGTGTTTATTGTGATTGCTTATTTAGTATTTTTATTTTTATTGATAATCTGTAATAATTCATTGGTAACATAATGTTGTTTTATTCATATTTTGTTTTCCTTTCCCTGAACTGAATGAGATTCAGATCAACCTTTGTGTGATCCAAGCTGGTCAAGATTAGGGATGCTATAATACTGTAGCATGTTCAGTTTGAGAAACAGGTTGCATCCTATGCCAGACCTAGTGAGTAGACCTGATGATGTTAACAGACTCGGCTAATTTAGGGTCATTAATGTCAATGGGTCTACTTTGGGTAGACCTTAGTTGAGTACAGTTCTATAGTTTTGCTTGCATATGCAAAAGCAGAAGTAAAGGGGTGCTCATCCTCAGGGTGAATTTATTCCCTTCTCCCACTGCTAGCTGTATCGTACTTACTCCATGAATCTTGCCCAGTTCACAGTGTGTTTCTACAAAAGTACAGGTAGTCTCTACTAGGTGGTGGGATTATGTGATAATAAGCATTCTCTTGGTGAATTCGATTAAACAATATGGCTGAGAGACCTCAGCAGCTCCATGAGATCTGAACCAGTGCTCAGCTTCCTTTGGAGGAGAGAACTCTGGAAATGTATGCTGAGTTGCTAAAATATCTGCTTATGTACAAATGTAGACAATAAGTAAGGAGTGTAGGAATGCAGCAGCAGCATGCAGAGACTGTGATATTAATCTCAGTCCAGGTCCCAGCAGAAACCTGCAGCTGCTTTTCTCAAGTCTCTGTTTTCAGCATCAGTCACAACCATATTGTTCCAGGCCTCCTTACATATCTGACTCTGTGAGCGACTGACTTCCTTCCAATCCCTCCTTGAAACTCACCTTTTATATGAAGCCACTGGCACAACCCCCCCTATAGTTTTGATATATATTTTTAAGAAATGAAGGGGGAAAGTCAACAAAATCTTCTTCCACAATAAAGACTAAATATTGCCTCGCCCCCCCCCCCAAAAGTGCTACTAGAACTTTAATAAAAAAATAAATTGCCCAACAAGTTTCAGTGGAAATCTCTCTGAGGGGCATACGAATGCAATTTGCTGAGTCCCCCTAGTAAGGTAGCATCTCTCCGAAATGAGTGCTGCACTCTTTTCTCTCTCATTCTTTGCAGTGCCTCAAGATTCCTTCTTGTGTTTGATTAAATATGATTACTTTGCTACTAAACTCATTCACAAAAACAAGCAGTATAGGCCACAAAGGAATTGCAAGACATGGTTTAAAAAGATAAAATACTGTAGGACATTTGAACTGATCATTTAAATTATACTTACTTTCCCATGGCTCAGCATGATCATTCTCACCAGGACAACATTAATTTGGGCACCTAAGGACTCATCGTGATAGATTTCATTAACCTGCAAGAGGACATAAAGGCATTAATAATGATTCCATGATAATAATAGGACTGAAATAGCCTAAAACAGCATCCTTCAACCTTGGGTCTCCAGATGTTGTTGGATTACAACTTGCACCATCCCTCACCGTTGGCTAAACATGATATTGTGGTTGACAAGCTTAAGAAACACTGCATGCCAAGGGGGGGGGGGAGGTTTTTAAGAGACGCATTTTTCTTTCAAGAAAGAAAGAATCCTTTTAGGCTTTAAAAAAAATATGATTTCAGATATGCAACTTTGGAAGGCCTGCTGACTAAAGGATCAAATTGTCCTGGGCGGGGGTGGGGTATAAGATTGCAAACGGAGAGCCCAAGTGGTAGAATTTCAAGCTCTCGCTTTGGCCAGAGCAATTGAAGCGTGCCAAGCTGCAGAAATGACACCAAAGGAAGTCAATTTGTTGGAAGGAAGGCATTCTGCTGTGCCTGGTAAACAGGATTATGCCTTCTATTAGCCATAGCAGAACACTAAGAGATATCCTTCCCAAGCTAAAGTCTGCAGAGCGCATACACGACAACAACAGATGGGCCTATGGAAACAAACGTCAAAAAATGAAACACTTCATTAGAGTCTGCAAACCAAATCAAGGTAGTAAGAATAATGTGCAGAGAAGGTTGCAGGAAGAAGGCGACCCGCATTCGTGCACTGCAGCAATCCACATCAGCAAAGGACTAGAATGTTTTGTTGCAGACAAAAATGGCAGCTCAGTGAATTTTGAACTGGGCACTGGATCACAAACAAATGTGCATTCCCGAAAGTGTGTGCTGGGCTAGAGAGACCAGGGTTTGAATAGCAGCCATGAAACTCACTGGGTGACCTTGGGCAGCTGCCCTCTCTCAGGTTAACCTTCCTCACAAGATTTAAATGAGATAACCATTTGGGGTTCTTGGAGGAAGGGCAGAATCCACAAGCAAGTAAAGGGCAGAATACTTAGATGTAAGCTGATTTAAGGCTGGTGCATACTGCCCTGCTCATGGTACATATTTGGGGGTAAGGGTGGAGCATAGTGTTATCTGGTGGGCCCCCTTCTCTACCAGTGTGTGCTGAAGAGCCTACCTGGTAGCTATGACAGCACACTGAGCAGCTATGCGAGGCTGGGGCTCATCACAATTTAAATTTCCCACAATGCCTTAGAATGATGCATTGCTAGGGGCATTGTGGGAAATTTAAATTGTGATCAGACCCAGCAGTTTAGAGTGACAGGCTGGGGGGGGAAATGAAGGGGGCCAAGATGGGACCAGCCAAAGTGGAAGAGCCACAGCATGTGCCCATTGGTTACACACGCAAGAGTCAACCAGATAGGATGGCACCATAGCTCAGTGGTAGAACATGCATACTGAAGGTTTCTGGCACCTTCAGGAACAAACGACTAGATGGTAACTGCTGTGAAGGAGCTGATGCCAGCCAGAGTACAGAACACTAGGCTAGATGGACAGACAGAGTGACTGACTCTAAGAGAGCTTATTATGTTCCACTTTCATTGGCAGCTTGAGGAAAGGCAGAGGGTAGAAACTGGATAGCAATTGTACTCTGTACAACAGAAACAGTCTAGCATTGCATATACAAATCTGCTCATAAAGTATCAAGAGGCTGGATTACCTTAAATTTCTATGACCGTATAGTAAATGTTCCAAATTTATAGCCAATGTTCCAAAATCTAAGTTATCTGCTTCTGAACAAAGTTTTTAGAAATTCCACAAAACAGATGTCCTGGCAAAGCAAACATCGGAGGGATCTTTGTCTCCTCTTTGACAGTAATGTTGGCTTTAGAAAGGTCACAAACTTTCTGCTGGCTTCATGACCGGTTTATATTTTGTTGAGTTCCTCCCTCGAGCTTTTGGCCTTCTCAACTTTTGCCTACAAGCTACAGTACAAAAATGTTCTGAAAACCTGCACTAAGTGCATAAACAGTTTTCACCAGCCTTACATTAACACTGCAGTCTCATGATCACGTCATGTGTTTACAGCACAATGAGCCAATAATCTGTGCAGTAACTTCTTACATTGTGAATATAAATTGGGGACAAACTGGGGAGGAGACCCAAAATTCATCAGTTATCTAAATTCTGTAAATAGTCAGTGTCTTCTACTGCCTTGTTATTCCTCAACACTAGTGGTTCAAATGTCAGACTAGGGCTGAGGAGACCCGGGTTCAAATCCCCTCTTGGCCAAGAAGCTCATTGGGTGACCTTGGCCAGTTGCTATCTCTCAGCCTAACCTGTGAAAATAAAGAGAGAAGAATCCATTTTATACTGTCTTGACCTCCTTGGACAAAAGGCAGAATATAAATTAACAAGTAAAAATAAATTCCACGCAGTCAAAGGAGAATGCTGGGGGGTTGTGGAATGGGATAATTGGGACGAGGGAAAGCACTATAAACATTTTAGGGTCTAATGTTGCACAGCTGAGGTGGGGGGGGGTGAGACAGTGGCAGAGGCTGGCACTACTGCTGACATACAGAGACTGAAATTGGGTAAGAACATTACTCAACTTTAATTTTTTTGATGAAGAGCTTTTAAGCCTGCTGCAGAAAGGGTTGTTTTCTCCACGTAACTGCAGAGCTTCTAAAAAGGGGAGGGGGGGCTCCTTTTCCAGCTAGGAAACTGGTGCATATACCTGTGTCCAGACAATTGCCCACAAGAGCTATTTAAAACAGCCCACCTCCAATGCACAGCCCAAGATAACAAGCATGGGTGACACGTGCAGATGCAGGCAACGCTTTGTTGTTGTTGTTGTTTAGTCGTTTAGTCGTGTCCGACTCTTCATGACCCCATGGACCAGAGCACGCCAGGCACTCCTGTCTTCCACTGTCTCCCGCAGTTTGGTCAGGCTCATGTTTGTAGCTTCAAGAACACTGTCCAACCATCTCGTCCTCTTTCGTCCCCTTCTCCTTGTGCCCTCTATCTTTCCCAGCATCAGGGTCTTTTCCAGGGAGTCTTCTCTTCTCATGAGGTGGCCAAAGTATTGGAGCCTCAGCTTCAGGGTCTGGCCTTCCAGTGAGCACTCAGGGCTGATTTCCTTGAGAATGAATACGTTTGATCTTCTTGCAGTCCATGGGACTCTCAAGAGTCTCCTCCAGCACCATAATTCAAAAGCAACAATTCTTCGGCGATCAGCCTTCTTTATGGTCCAGCTCTCACTTCCATACATCACTACTGGGAAAACCATGGCTTTAACTATACGGACCTTTGTTGGTAAGGTGATGTCTCTGCTTTTTAAGATGCTGTCTAGATTTGCCATCGCCTTTCTCCCAAGGAGCAGGTGTCTTTTAATTTCGTGAATGCAGGCAACGCTAAACATTCCAAATAGCATTCCATCATCTGGGGAATTGAAGGATTGCATTGCGGTACCTATGAAGGCACCATTGTGGGATGCATGTTCGAAAAAGATGAATAAGCAAATAAGAGGGAGAGCGCTTAGGGAGGTGAAGCCGAACTGCATGACTCAGGACACTTCTGCGAGGGCTGCAGCTTCGGATAGTTAAAGGGGTGACAGGGCAGAATTGGAAGGCTCTTCAACAGCTGCTACTCCAGCAGCTGTGGCACAAATCCCTGCTCCTGTCACACGAGTTGAAGCAGGGGAAAGGATCAGGTTTTTAGCCCACAGCAGTGAGGCTACAGAGGAGGCACCATCCAGATGTTGTTGAACTCCAGCTTCCAGCAGCCCCAGCAGCCATGGGAATGGAAGACACAGTGTTGGAGTTCAGCAGGGCAGGGCACCATGTTGGCTCCTTCCACCTTAGAATCTGCTGGACTAATTGCAGCATGAGCCTTTGCCCGATGGTGTGGTCCTGTGGAAGGTCCTGTTCACACTGGAGCCTGCTTGGGTGGTAGAGGGCAGGGAAGGTGCAGCTCCCTCCCCCACCAGGCTATTGCCTACTGAATGCATGAACTGGGCTTATTCTCTAAGGTGCTTTAGGATTTTAAAAGAGACAGGAGAACCCCACACCCTAAGCCTACGCTATCAGAATTCAAGCCACTTTCACAACTGGGACCACAGTACAGTGGAAGATCATTGGCTTTGCATACAGAAGGTCTCACGTTCAATTCCAGACATCTCCAGCGAGGAGAGGAAATGTCCCTTGCCTGAAACCCTGGAGAGATACTGCCAGTCAGTGTAGAAAATACTGAGCTAGAGGGACCAGTGGTCTGACTCAGTATAAGGCAGCTTGCCATCTTGCAACCATGATTCTGCTTACAAAAAAGCAAAAACCATTCAAGTGTAGCATTCATAAGATTCTTTTCCACAGCTGAGCTTAGATTTACTTTATGAGTTTTCTTGAAATTGTCAGTTAGGCAGGGAAAAGTGACATTTCTGCCCTTTGTACCACCTGGGACCTACTGTTCTCTTTCAACCTGCTGCATTTAAATCATCCAAAGAAAGCATCGCTCTCGCACCTAGTAGCTCACACTGCTATATCAAAGGCAAAACCTGAACTGGAAAATTGCCAGCAAGGAACTCTGTTTCATGATATATTTATTAGCTTCCCATCTCCATATCCAAATCCAGAGGGTCCTCAAGTTGTTGATGGCCTTCATGGTATGCAGGTGTGACTCTGCTCTCTCCGAGATGTGAGAGGACCTTGACATCACACTGAGCACTCAGAGCACGTTCATGGGCTACGCAAAGTCAGAGATGCTACCCCACTCTCTAGCCCCAAGCTCAGGAGAAGGGGACCTCACCAAAGCTGTTGAGGGGTGAGGAAAGAGATCCTCATCATGGCAAGTGTGACAAGTGAATTTGTGGACCTCTGTGACACCCAGTTCCTAACATTTCCCCCCAGCCTTCTAATATGCTCAAGAAACAAGAACTCAGACACAGGCAGTTGATCAGTGTCAAGGAACAGGGACTGTTCCACCCAATTTTGTTCCCAAGTACACTCTTTTCTGCTTTCCCAACTCCTGACTAAGGGACACTATTACAGTGAGACAAAATGGCGCTCTTCACCATGGCACTGGGCGGCCCAGTCCTCGCTGACAGAGATTTTGCCAAGGGTGGGAGGGGAGCAGAGCTTCCAGAGGTGCACTACAGTGCCTGAGGTGCCATGAAGTCTAATGAGCATGTGCCCTCCTTGTCATATAACAATGAATGTTTGGATCATTTCAAAGGTAAGCAAGCTGAAGTTTCAAGATGGGATCCAAACGATCCCTTTGAATACTCATGAAACACAGCGTTCATCCAGCCATAGCTGATGCACAGCACTGGCAGCATGGAAGTGAGTAGCCACTTTGAACTCAAGAAGAAAGATGGCAAGAGTGGTCAGAGGCAGGCCATTCAGAATCCTGGACAGATCCGAGGGAGGAGACCTGTTCTGACAATTGGTTAGGTACTGGTTTCCGGTTCCTATCTGCCTTAATGGAGGCAGGCGCCACAACATTGTGTGGATCGAAGGCAGAGAAAAACAAGAATGACAGAGGGTAAATCATTCTTGGAAAAACCTCACAGGGAAGGGAAGAACGGGCTTCACTCGCAGTCCGTCTTGGTACCTGGCTCTCGCTCCGGCATAGAACGCAGGGGGCAGGGAGGCGCTGAGCGTAAAAGCACTTTGCCTGCCGAAAACCCTCCTACACTGCCATTAAGAAGCAGAGGTTCTCCTGTTAATTGGATTTTTAATTGGCTTTAAAGTCAGGCATGCTTCGAGAGAAGATGTCATCACAACTGTGGAATTACACACTGCACTGATTTGAGGTTTGGAACTGAGAAAAAGATTCTATTGGGTGGGGGTGGGGGATGGCGGAGAGGGGAATCTCCAGTTTCCTGTTTACTCTGTGATACTTTATTAATGATTCGGTAACTCTCTCCAGACGCAAAATTTTAAAGATACAAATGAGGTTGGATTGCAGTACGGAATAAAACTTGTGATTAAAAGAACATTTTGGTTTAAAGAAATGGGGGGAGAGCTCTAATGCTTGAATGGATCTTGGAAAATTAGAGCAGATACCATCTCTATCCCCCTTAAAAACATCATAGAAGAGATACAACGTAAGTGGACTTTGGCTAAAATGCAGTTGTAAAGATGAAAAGAATTTGGAGCCGTGGACGAGGAAGGCATGGAGACTTTGATGGTGATTCATTGAAATGAAAGTACTCCAAGATCCCCTGTGGCGGAAGGTGGATCCCTCTTTCTCGGGCTACGTACATTTCTAGATGTTGACTGAGTAGTGAGAAAGAGTGGAGTGTGTTGTTGTCCAGAAACACCAAGCGAGATGAGAGCATGGTGGGAGGGAGCTAATGAGGTATTCTGAGAATTCTTCAGGATCGTAGCCCCACCCCAGCTATGCTGAGAGACAACGGCAATCGGAGGAATTTCAAGAACTGGACAGCAGACAAAAGCCAAGGACTTTATAATTGGACATTTTCAGACTGACACACACAGAGAAAAGGAAAATAATTAGAGCACCTCATTTGAAATCTTATGGAAAGTTAGATATGGTTTTAACACAAATAGTAATCACTAAAAATGCAGCTGTTATCCTAATGATTAATATACCAATTGAAATGTAATTAGATGTTAATAAAAAATATGAACCCAGCAATATAAGAACTGGAGAAAAAACAGTGATCAAGGGGCGCAGGAAACCACTTTGATTAAAATGCATAAATTTGGAAATAACTGGAATTATTTTGATATTAATTGAAATATGTATAATTAGCAAAACTGTGGTAATATTGAATAATTACTGGAAAAATAATAATAAAATATTATAAAAAAGACAATTAGTACCTAAAGAATTGTGTTTTTTATAATAAATATACTGTAACTCAGCCAGCCTACTCCATTTAGGTCTCACCTCCTTGCTAGGAAATGGAAATCCTTAAACTGGCAGCCCTATGGACTACAATCTGGTCCCCTGTCACCTCTCCGATATCTCCACTTGGGCTGAACAGGGTTGAGAGCCCATGAGGCACTTTGGGGCAATGATACTGGCCTGTTGATGAGGTCGATCTTAGGAGCCATTGTCACTGGGGTGTGTGGGTCTCAGGCCCTCTCTACAATATCTCTATATATACAGTTTCTTAACATTTCCTCTACATTTTCCTCAATGGATTATGCTGGAAAGTTCAGTGACAAGCGGAATAAATATATTTCAAAGCTACAAATCTTATAATTTCTTACAATCACTATATCTCCTAAAATAGATTTAAGTGACATGAAAAATAAAAAAAGGTTCCATTTCAAAATCTGTTTTTGTGTGTTTGCCACATAACTGCTAGGTTGCTCTGCTTTCCTTTGACTTCAAAATGTAGAAAACCATCTGTTTCATCTGCACACTTTATTTTAAGCCATGGACAAAAATAAATCCCTCCCTACATAATTGACTGATATTGACTTTTTAACCTTGAATTATTGGAATATGTTTGCATTATGTCCACCAGGTCACATGTATGAATATGCTGACCTTTACTGCCTTGCCAGCTCTCTCCATTTCTAAGCAATGAATTCAGGTATTTCCAAGGACATGATCAAAGATGCCTCCCTAAATTTCATCCCAGCATTTTGAAGTCAAGACTAAAGGCGGCGAAAGCTCTTGCTGTCTGGGAATGTCCTGCAGCTGCACTCTTCCCAAAGAGTGTATTTCAGCTGGTACAGGGCTGGTCCTCAGCAGCCATTTCAGAGTTTTTGAATCACTATGAGCTTATATGAACTGTTTGATGAATTTGGGGTTGCATTTTTTTTCTTTATATGGTCCTGTGTTTTTGACATCCTTATAGCGATTGTAACATTTCTTAATTTTTAAAGCTGCTGATATTGTGGGTTGCTTTGAGCTCAGCATTTGTCATTGGAAAAATAGAATACAAACATCAAATCAAATCAACTGCAGTCAAATACAAAGGCAAATTATAAAGCTGCAAAATATGTTGCCTCTGTCTGTCACTCTGACTCCAGGATTTGTCAGTCAACGGATTAGATAGATCAGTACCCACTGTACCTTGATAGCAAATTGAGGAGGAATGTTTCTCATGTATGGAGTGAGAAACTGGCTTAAGGCTGTCTTATTGCAGTCAGAACAATAGGGAATTGACCACAGCAACTGGAGTTTTGACAGATTAATCCAGGCAAAGCAATACACAGTGGTGTATTTTCTACACAGTGGGGTAGGAGGAAAAAATTAAATTCAGAGCGTGAACAGGCAATACTCAGTTCTTTATTTGAGAATGAAAGATAGTGGTTCTATTGTTAACTGATGAAAAAAAACAACTTTACAAAATAAATGATGGAGCAGGTGGCAACCCATAAAGATTTACAGATGCTCCTCTCTATAACCTTATTGCTCCTATTTCCCTCCTGTGGTTTCTCTCTTTGCCTTCTGATCTTGTTTTATGTTCCATCCCTGCTGTGTAGACACGCAGAGTCATTCTCTCATATACATAGTCCCCTTCAGTCTCAATAGAGTCAATGTTGTAGCCACATCAGCTAAATAGGTTTCCGTCAACTACCTGCTTCGTTTTAATAATAATAATGTAGCATGAATGAGATTGCTTGTGGAATGGAATCAGAGAATTGTAGAGTTGGAAGAGACCTCGAGGGTCATCTAGTCCAGCACCCCCCCTCACAATGCAGGAATATGCAGCTGGCCCATATGGGGATCAAACCCACAATCTTGGCATAATCAGCACCACACTCTAGCTAACTGAGCCACCATCAATGGCAAACAAGTTCTTATTTGGTTGGGGTAGACTGTGTGGGATCAAATTCAGATGCAAACTGGCTTGAACCAATTTTCCTGGCCTAAGGTACAGGTGTCCTTCCAATCTCACACTTCTCTATGCAAGCAAAGCAGCTTGTTCCATTGAAGTAAATGGTGATATGAGAGCTCTGTGAGCAAAGAAGAATGTCAAGGGGCAATTGGCTTAAAATGCCTGCACTCTTATAAGATAATTTCCACAGCTAATTACCAAGCTATATCCTAAAAAGTGCAAACACACTAGCAACCTATCTGTATGCATGTTTGCTCAGAAGTAACTGAGTCCCGTGAAAATTTCTCCCATGTAAGGGCATAATAGGGTTGCAGCCTGAATAAATAACAGTACAGACACATACAAAATGTAGTAGTCAAATGTCAAATACCATTTCCATTCCTAACAACTACTGTTTGGCAACACTGTGAAACCAGTCAAAATTATTTGGTACAAATTTTTGCTTGAGAGAAATTCTCGTAAAAATATTGAATAGCTAGACCTACACTGCTACACTGAACGCTTAAGGCAGGGGCGGGAAATCAGGGGCCCTCAGCCTGATTCATCTGGCCCCAGTTTCTCATACACCACAGAGTTTGGTTGCCAGATAGAGAGGGGGGGGGGGGTAAAGTGAGAGGAAGGTGATGTGGCTGCACATCCCGCCCATTTTTTCCTCTGGCTCCACCCACCAATGCTTCAGGCTCCGCTCACCATCCACTGCAGTCCTTGATTGAATTTTTCAAGTGAATCCACATTCCTTCCTAGGAATAAGGGCTCCCTAGCTTGAAGTATTTATTTTGATGAGAGACAGCAATAGCTACATGCAAGACCTGTTCTTAAACATTAGTAAATTACTCACTATGTTCATCAGCGTCAGAAGATACTTCTGAACGTGTTCTTTCCCATGGAATTGTACAACAGAGTCATCAACACCTAGAAGCACTTCAATGTTGTAATCGTCATCCGTCACATGCCTTGGATATCTCCTCCTCCTCCTGGAGGTGCTAATTTCATCTTGCAAGAGGTTCACCATGCTGTCTAGATTGCTTAGATCAGGCGCTGAAAGAAATGAAAAGCTGTTAATTTTTAAAAGTGCCACATTTTATTTCTCAATTATTATTTTTAATCATAAAGACGAGAAACTCCTATTATAGTTCCTCTCTTACAGTACGATTGCATCTTGAATGGGGGCTACTTTCTTGAGGTGGCACCCTTGGAACTGTCCCCGTGTGAGCATCCTCACTTTCCAAGCAAGGCAGAGAGTTTTTAAGCTCTCCATCTTGCCCGCAATTCATTTGCAGAATTTCAGTCACGTAAGGTTGAAATCATGCAAGTTAATTGCATGCAAGGTGCAATCGCACCGTGTAAGTTTGGGACAATTTTGTTAAAGTTCCATTGGATAAACCTGGATTTATTCAGCTAAGGTAAGAAGAGAATTTGATGTACTGTAAGATCTCAAATCCGGTAAAAAGAGGCGTCCAAAACGTTTATGGATTAGAAGTATGGTGTGGGGTCAAATTTTCACCTGAACAATTGCCCTAATGACAATGTAATCTCCAGGATGGGTGAGTAAGTAAATTAGATAGATCTAGATGACATAGATATAGATATGAAATCTTAAAATGGACATCTGTGGGATGCAGCCAGAGCCCCTCAGTGGTATTTGTGCTTCTTCATCTTTATAACACTACAAATATATTTTTATGTGACAAGGCAACATGGTTAAATGCAGAGTTCTTTCACTGCATCAGCATGAATCTGAATCTGCATAATTGATATCAATACCAAAAGTGTATATTTCAGCATGACTTCTTCATAGGTTTCCTTTACGCATGTGTCTACATATACAGTGGTACCTTGATTTTTGAACGTCTCTGTTAACAAACATTTTGGTTTACGAACGCCGTAAACCCGGAAGTAAATGCTTTGGTTTTCAAACACGCCTCAGAAGTTGAACATGCCACGTGGCTTCCACGTGCAATCAATCTGTGTTCAGCTAATCTCAGGAGCTCTCTTGCAACCAATTTGTTTTTGTGACTGTCTGCGCCTCAGTTTTCGAATGTTTCAGAACTCAAACAGTCTTCCGGAAAGCATAACGTTTGAAAACTGAGGTACCACTGTATACAAATATTTATTTATTTATTTATTTATTTATTTATTTATTTCATACACTGTTTGCTGTATCCACTGAAGACATCCTGTTTGTGCAAGGAACTTGCTGCTTCTCTTCATCCCTCTCCCCACCCTGAATCTGCCCCATGTTGTACAGGACCTGTGTTGTTAATCAAAAGTGCAGGCTATAGATATTTAAAGAAATAAATAAAACGCCAGAACAGATGAAGGATGCCTGACACCCTTTCATGAAAGGGGAACTTTAATGGATACTGCCCTGTGTATGTACACATAGACCTAGACCCAGACAATCGTATCAGGGAGACTTGCAGAATACTAGGAACTGGAAATATATATGAGCCATTATACTAACAAATGCAGTGCCATCTCTGTGTTGTTCTAAAATCAGCTTATCGACAGATGTGAGGAATATGGGGAGGGAGGAGATGAATGGCATGACTAAGAAAATGCAATCAGCATTATAGGGATTTTGTGGGATAATTCACATAACTACAATATCAATATGAGAATAAGCAAAGGTGATCACACATTCTTGATATTCTAGTGATGTGAATATTGATGTTCTGGAGATATGAATGATTAGAAACAGGTGATGGTCACACAGCCGTAAAAGTTATCCCAGCCAAATCAAGAACTGGAAGGAAAGAAGCACTAAAGAGTAAGACTCAAAATATGTAAGTCAAATAATTCTTTTCATCATGCAAGCATGAAATATAAAAATTCAAATAACCAAGATAATAACTGATAAGATGAGGGCTTCAATTCCAAAGTTCGTTAAAATGAGATTTTATATTTTGTCTAACAGAAGCAAATGATTTTATGCAGATACCTTGCTAAATGATTGTTATTAATGCTTATAAACTTGATTTGTATTCATTCTATTATGTGATTTTAAAATCATTTTATCTTTTTTTTTGCAAAAGCCATAAAAAGATGAACTCTACAATCGGTAACATGAAAACTATTAATAAATTAATCTATGCAATTTCTTAATCCTTTGACCTCAAGATAAAATATATGAAGGAAGCTCTGATTACATTACTGTACTTGGTCCTGAGGATTCCTTTGCTCTTATGCAGTGGCCAATATCTAAAATCTACATTAGATACACCCAACATCTTGCCCACACTGTCTTCAGCAGTAAATCTCTATGTTAAATAACCTTCCTCTGAAAACATGTGAAAGGATGAGTGTTTTTTTGAGAACAGAGGGACTTGTGGAAAGAGGCATTGGGCAGAGGGCAAAACTCATGTGCCACAGAAGTTTTGCTGGTTCCATTTGTTGAGGAATGACTTATGACTAATGACATCGGGGTTTGTTTGTTTATTTTGTAGATAAAACAAACACACAGAACATCCTAAAAGAACCAAGTTTTCTAAAGGATTGTGACACCCGATCTGTAGGTGCATGATTCTTAAGACTCAGCTGCAGGCTCCAAGGTCAGAGATGAACCCACCTGGGATGGGTTTGGGTGGGCGGAAAGGGGCAGGGGAAAGGTTCTCAATTCCTGTTTGGTTCTCTGCTTAAAATGGCTTCCCTGCTGCTTGGTGGGAAGCCATGGTCAAAACCCATCATTTGCATTCCCCCCTTAATACAGCCCAACTGCAGATTTCATCCCCCCACCCTGGCTACACAGCAATAACCAGTAGCCTGCTAGTCACTGTCTGCATATGTCTAATTCCACCCTCTTCCCTGCTAATTATAAATTTGCTCCGTCATTCTTCCTCACCTTTTCCTCATTTTGTATCTAAATGTCCTCTACTTGTCTTTTATCTTGCTAGCTGCATTTTCCTCTAAGCCACGTAAGCCTCTTCATAATTCATAAATCCTCTTTTCACAGTACAGGTTGCACTTGGAACCTTATGCTGCATATCATGCATAAGGAAATTGGACAAATCCCGGAAGCCGAACTGAGCTGCAAGTGAGGTGCTGTGAGGTGAAAGCCTACTGGGCTAAACATTATACATACATACATACATACAAACATACAGTAAGCCCACAACTTACGCACATTTAACTTGTGAACATTCAGCTTTATGCACTTCTCCCTAAAATAAAATAAAACTAAAAAGTGGGTGGGCATTCTACGTGGGGGTTACTTTCTGGGGATCTCACCTGAAGTCAAAATTGTATAGTCAAAACACATTGGGTGCAATGGTGGGTGGGACTGCCAAAGCCTTTTTTCCTGAATACCCAATTTTGACTTTAGGCGAGATCCCCAGAAAGTAACCCCCATGTAAATTGTGGACTTACTGTAATCATGTCGGGACAAAATGCTACCATATTCAGGCCTGATTCAGAAAATAAGGTTAAAAGAATGACTGAAAAGATGTGTTTGGGTGTTAATGGCGCACATAATACTGCTTTTCCTGCACAACATTCCAGTTTCTATGGATGTGAATTACCTCTACCTGGGACCTTGGAGAGATGTTGCCAGTCAGATAATGTCTAAAAAATATTGGGATGGATGCACAGTGGCCTAAGACTGCAATCCTGGCTGTGGGACTTGGCAGAGCAATGCAGCCAGCACTACCAGGGTGGTGGTGCTACAGGGAAAACATCTGTTTGTTGCATTAGCTCCCAGGCTGTCACAGCAAAGAGTTGCTGTCATGGGATGGCAGAAGGACAGCTCAGGATCCTGTGATGGCTCAACCTGCCCACTCTCAAATTTCAGAGGTTTTTGCAGGCAGTCACCAGCAGGGATGCCATGGGTGGAAGTTTCCACCTGCTTTTTGTGCATGTGTACTGGGGTGCTCACCCAGCAGCGGGCAGCTCTGCTCCATGCAAAACCCCTCCAGCACAGCAGATCGCTCTGCATCCTGGTATAAAGCAGCAGCCTGTGTTAAATAATAATAATAATAATTTATATCCCGCCCATCTGGCTGGGTCCCCCCAGCCACTCTGGGTGGCTTCCAACAAAACACTAAAATACAATAACCTATTAAACATTAAAAGCTTCCCTAAACAAGGCTGCCTTTAGATGTCTTCTAAAAGTCTGGTAGTTATTTTTCTCTTTGACAACCGGTGGGAGGGCGTTCCACAGGGCGGGTGCCACTACCGAGAAGGCCCTCTGCCTGGTTCCCTGTAACTTGGCTTCTCGCAGCGAGGGAACCGCCAGAAGGCCCCCGGCGCTGGACCTCAGTGTCTGGGCTGAACGATGGGGGTGGAGACGCTCCTTCAGATATACTGGGCCGAGGCCGTTTAGGGCTTTAAAGGTCAGCACCAACACTTTGAATTGTGCTTGCAAACATACTGGGAGCCAATGTAGGTCCACAACTGATCCACAATTCCAAAATGAATTGTGTCTGTAAGTTTAACCCACAAACAACACCTGGTTCCTTTTATCTCCCTTTTATTAACTGTATTTTTTTTTAAAAAATCACAACATGAAAATACAAAATACAAAATTTCATCAGGCCAGCAACCTACGATAATGGTGTTTCACATTGTGGTTTAGTGAATGTTATAGTTCTTTAATGAGAAAAGGTCGATAATACTGGAGAAACGTGCCTGAGATGTAGTTTGGCTGCTAACACTGTTGCCATGAGAGAACTTTGGCCATGTTCTATGGTGCATACTCATTGGCCGCTGGCAAGAGCAGCAGGACCAGAATGCAGAGTTTCCCTGCAGTAGCAGGGGGAGATCTGTAGAGGATGTAAGAATGCTTCCCGCCATTACTCTGGAATCTTTTGAGCTCAAGAACGAACTTGCATTAAAGAAAAATAGTGTACACCAGCAGCAAAGTGCATGAATGGCACCAAGGATCACACGAACATGTGGTGGCTGCAAAAAGGATAAGTGGGAATGCAGTTTTCCGAAGTCCCACCCCATCACCTCTTATTTAAAGTCAAAACGGGTTTCATTATAATCAAAACATAACAATTAAAATAGGAATGCATATGGAATTTGCTTTATACTCTCATCCTTCCATAAAATTAATACTTAATTTTACCTGGAATCACAGTAGTATTTGAAATAATTAGCTACACTGCACAGTGGAGAATTACTCATCATGGAAGTAGAAACATATAATTAAGTGAAAATTGCATAAAAGTGGGATTTCCCACATCTTCCATTAGATTCTACACAAACTATGAATTTATTGCCATTCTCATCTTATTATCCAAAAGGGTGTGTGTTTTTGTATCGTTTTCATAAGGTGAACATGTTCAGGACTATTTTCATTAACCTCTGCCAATGAGACACTTGAATGCTCAGTCCATTCTCCAAAAAACATTATTAAATTACAGGGAATTAGCACATTTAATGATGGTGATAGGTGACCCTTTGGCATTCTGAGTGACATCCCTAACAATCTCATTTGCAATTTAAGGAGAATGAAATGCCAAGGCTCAGAACAAGACTTGAATTACAACAGGCTAATGTGATACATTAAGCCTTTTATCTGTGAAGCATTCATTTTTCAGAAAAAAGGGAAACTACAATTCATTACTTGTAAAACAAGTAAGCAATTTTAAAAATCCTTTAATAAAAAAAAACAGGAAAAAATCTACTTTATGGGGGAAAATGCTACTAGAAAGCTTATTAAACATAGCTTTTTGGGGGGCAACAACTGCTTTTGAATACAAATTGTTTATACTATTAGATTTATTTATGTATTTAGGTTAACTTGTACTTGAGACATGGAAGTTACTCAACCATTATTTATGTTTTATTTGTATTTCAAAAGATTAATAATACCTTGAAGAGGAAAGGTTTGGTGAAGTGTTAGAAGATGAAACCGTTCACCAATATTATGCCTATAGATACAAAATTTCATTTAAAAGTAATTTGAAATGTATGATAGAACCATGACTAATTATTAACATTACTCATTCATTCATACATTATGCTATAACTGTTGACACCCACAGGGCTAAACAGAAAGCCCCCACTTTTTGCTGCCCCATTTGTGGGCACCAAAATGTGTGGGGCTTCAGTGATTTCTCAGAGGAAATTTCAGAAGTGAGGAATGAACTTAACTCTGGTCACACTGAGCCCCTCTCAGTAGCCACCATTTTGTTCCTCTCTGTTGCCCCTGTGAGCAATGAAATGGCCTCCCGTAGTGTCATTCACAGGGGCACTATGGGCAAAACAAAATGGTGGCTGTCACCTAGTAGCTGCCAAGAGCTGCGCGATGTGGTCAAGATCAGCTCTGCTGCCAACACCAGCTCCGCAAAGGGGCAAGTGAATTTTGCCTCTCCTTTCATTCCTCCCGCACTCCAAAACAGGCTGAAAAAAAATTGAACTTATTACTGATGCTTAGCTCACCACAAGTATGTTTGTAGCACCAGATCTCAAAGTGCAGGGGGTAAATACGTATCTCCAAAAAATTGAAAATATGTGGGGACACATGTCAGGGAGCCACACTTCATTTGCGGTTCCCAGGTATACTTTATCCACCATGTGCACCTCACCTTATTGTCCCTAGTTAGCTAAAAAATCAAGTAAGGGGAATGGTTGCCTTTAAACAAAACTGTTATTAAAATGTCATATTTTGCAAAGAGTTAAAATGGAGAGTATTTCAAGCCCAAATGTTGCCAAAACCTTTTATGCAAAAAACCCCCCAAACCTAAAGACGTCCAAAGCAAACCAGGGATATTTGGAGCTTTTGAAGCCAGATGGATATAAATATGGCTTTGTTCTCTTGTGCTGTGTGGGTGTGACACTGATCCGGACCTCAGGGCAACAGCTGAGAAGTGAGGCTTTCATAATGCAGCACATATTACGCGAGTGTGTCATAGAAACAAGAAAGGGGTAAATAATGTCTTGATACGTGAACCATGTGGAATAAGCATTGAAGAGCAGAAAGAAAAGGAGGGGGGGATGAGAAATGGGAAGGTGGCAGATGAACAAAACACCATCTGAATAAGTAAAGGTTCAGACCAGGCTTGGAAAAACAGTATTAAGAAAGTAAAAAAAAAAAAGAAAAGCCCTGCTTTTCAGGCCGAAGATCCACCTGGTCTGCCATTCTGTTTCCACAGTGGCCAACAAGGTGCCTCTGGGGAGCCCCAAAGAAGTGCAACAGCACTCTCCCCAAATGTGATTCTCAGCAACTGCTATTCAGATACATATCACACTACCTCTGGTGCTGGAGGCGCTACACAGTCACCATGGACAGCAGTCAATGATAAGTCTAATCCCCCTTTACAGCTGTCCAATTTGATGGCCAACATTGCATCTTGTGTGCGGGAATTACACAGTTTGCCTATGCAATGGGTGAAGGGGTACCTTTTGTCTACCCTAAGTCTTCCAACACTCAGCTTGACTGGAGGGTTCTAGTATTTTGGAAGAAGAAGAAAAGCTATCCACCTTCCCCATACAGTGCATGATCTTATGCACCTCTACCATGCTCCCCTGCTCATGTTTTTTTGAAGCTAAAAAGACCAAATCCAAACAGGATTTGCTTGGGTTCAGTTCTTTTTCCTGTGGTTATCATTTTGCCAAATCACTCTCTCTCACACACAAATGTGCACCTCAATTCCCCCCTTTTTATACTGCCATCACAAACTTCCAATTAGGTCACATCATATTTTTTTCTGCCATCCTTAAAAAAATTAGCTATGTAATCACTGGATTGAAAGTTTAGTTTTCGCTGGTCATCTTACATATCCCCTTCATTTCACCAGCTATGCATAAAATCACTACCTCTCTTATTACACCTCCCAAACATCAACACATTGCTTAAATTTATGCAGTTTAAGCACTTCAAAATACCACTAACCCAAAATCTTACAAATGTTTTCCTTACAATTAACACTAATGCTGCTTTTTAACAAAATAACATGTTTAGGAAATCTAGATTGCTGTATCGTTGAGCTGGTAATTCGATACTGAAAAATGCTAAAAAGACCACTCACTTGGAATGCTACAGCTTGAACTTGCAGGCATGGCCAAACTTGGCCCTCCAGCTGTTTTGGGACTACAATTCCCATCATCCCTGACCACTGGTCCTGTTAGCTAGGGATGATGGGAGTTGTAGTCCCAAAACAGCTGGAGGGCCAGGTTTGGCCATGCCCCTGAAGGATAAAATGGGAGCATCAAGGAAGAAGCCCAGAACATACCAGCAAGTCAGTAAGTGACAGCACCTACCAGGGATGGGGGGTGGGGGAAGAATTCAATTCAGTTTGCCTTTAAAGGTGAATGTAGCTATTTTACACAACCTTGGCACCTCCAGATCAGGGTGGGGGAAATTCCTGCCTTCAACTCTGCCTGTCAGCGTAGACAACACTAAGATAGATGGCTCAATGGTCTGACTCAATATAAGGTAGCTTCTTATGTTCTTATAGAAGCAAGCACAAGCAGGCACTCTCTTCTCAGCCACATGCAGCTTAACAAGTCCAGTTATGAATTCACTATTTTGGGTCCTGTGCTTTGGCCTCTTTCCCTGGCCTTGGGCAGAGCCTGAGGATGAAGAGAAAGCAACTAGCTAAGATTATAGACCCTTTTCTTCTGGCTCTGTATCTCAAGACTCAGAGATGCATATATTTCTAGGGTCACAGGCAGGAAGGCCACCACCAGTTAATTATAGGAGAATTTCAATTGGTCAGAAATATTTAATCCATTAATTACACCAATTAATTCAAAGCACAGATCTACTGTACCCAAATATTGGGTGTGAGCCACTTTCCAAAGCTGAATCAATGTTGGAGCACTTTGGTTTTGAGCAAGCCGTGCAAACACAGCATGTGCTATACTTTATTATTATTATTATTATTATTGATACATTCTGCAATAAAAAGAGAGACAGAACAGTTAAAATCAATAAAGCCTTTCTGGTTAATATGTGTCAGAAACCCTCACAGGTCCCACAGAATGTATTATGATCACCCTGCAAGACAGTGCATAGGACTTCTGCAGCATGGGAGGCTGATGGAGTTTTTATTGAACCTGTCAATCATTTTACTTTCTTCCTTCTTTGAATGCTTTATTACAAAAACACTACTTATCATCTAACTCAACAATCCCACAGAGGGAGCCATACTAGACTGTAGCAGCAAAAAATGGAAAGGATCTTGTGTCACCTTTAAACTAAGATATGCAGTCCAGTCCTATACATGTTGGAAGTAACTGGCATTATGTTCAATTCAGCTTAATCCCAAGTAAGTGTGCAAAGAATTGCACTGTCATTGTGGTTTGAACCACAAGCAGGCTTTCAAGAGAATGCACAGAGACTGGGAGCATGGGCATAATGTATGATTCCATCTCTCCTATATGTATGTTTATTGAACACCTGAATAGCCCCTATGCTTTCTATGGAAAGCTAAAACACCTAAAAGGTAAGAATAATGACCATTTGTAATAGCGGTGATTACTGCCTTGGATCCAAAGGAGTCTTGTATGATTGGAATGGTCTTTCTGTTTGTGCAAAACATGTGTCAAATTCTTACAATTGTCCAGTTTTCCTGCAGCCCCACCCACACTATTCTAGAGGGTCTCAAGAGGGGCTTTGCGGGAGCACATGGAGGCTGTATGGGAGAGGAACCAGGAAAGTATCATTCTGCTCACTCTTCTCAGGATCCAACCTACAATCCTAGATATGCTAAGGTACTTCAACACACATAACTGGAGATAAATCCATGACCTTAATTAACACCTAAATGAATAGAATCAAATGTGATGATATATAAAAGGGAAACACAAAAAAAAGAATATAAATAGACCAAAATATGCCAACTTTCAGATACAAATGTGACAGTATTTCAGTCTCCCAGGACACCCTGCTACTGAGCTGAAAGTCACATTTAACTGTGTGTTTTTTTTAATAATAACCTTCAGCAGAATACACCAGCATGAGATTTCTAGAACTAGCAGACCAAATTCATTTTAGAACAGTGATTTGCCTCTCATTATATGTCTGAAATTTACAAAGCTTACCTAGGAAAATTGTGTTATCACTAAATATTATGTTTAATATATATATATATATATATATATATATATATATATGTAAAGGGACCCCTGACCATTAGGTCTAGTTGTGACCGACTCTGGGGTTGCAGCGCTCATCTGGCTTTATTGGCCAAGGGAGCCGGCGTACAGCTTCCGGGTCATGTGGACAGCATGACTAAGCCGCTTCTGGTGAACCAGAGCAGCGCACGCACTTTGACTGCTAGGTTGGCAGGAGCAGGGACCGAGCAACGGGAGCTCACCCCGTCACGGCGATTCGAATCGCCGACCTTCTGATCGGCAAGTCCTAGGCTCTGTGGGTTAACCCACAGTGCCACCCGCGTCCCTTTTATATATATACATATACATGCATATAATATCATATTGTATTGCATTGTGGTATTTAGTTGCATTACACATGTGCACACAATCTGCCAACCATGCTGTAATGGTTTTTAGTCCTCAAAAGTGCATGTGAAAAGGATCTAGAAGTCTTGGTTGACCACAAACTTGACATGAGCCAACAGTGTGACGCGGCAGCTAAAAAAGCCAATGCAATTCTGGGCTGCATCAATAGGAGTATAGCATCTAGATCAAGGGAAGTAATAGTGACACTGTATTCTGCTCTGGTCAGACCTCACCTGGAGTACTGTGTCCAGTTCTGGGCACCACAGTTCAAGAAGGACACTGACAAACTGGATCATGTCCAGAGGAGGGCAACCAAAATGGTCAAAGGCCTGGAAACGATGCCTTATGAAGAACGGCTAAGGGAGCTGGGCATGTTTAGCCTGGAGAAGAGGAGGTTAAGGGGTGATATGATAGCCATGTTCAAATATATAAAAGGATGTCACATAGAGGAGGGAGAAAGGTTGTTTTCTGCTGCTCCAGAGAAGCGGACACGGAGCAATGGATCCAAACTACAAGAAAGAAGATTCCACCTAAACATTAGGAAGAACTTCCTGACAGTAAGAGCTGTTCGACAGTGGAATTTGCTGCCAAGGAGTGTGGTGGAGTCTCCTTCTTTGGAGGTCTTTAAGCAGAGGCTTGACAACCATATGTCAGGAGTGCTCTGATGGTGTTTCCTGCTTGGCAGGGGGTTGGAATCGATGGCCCTTGTGGTCTCTTCCAACTCTATGATTCTATGAAAGCTTATGCTATAATAAATCTGTTACCTTTTTAGGTGTCACAAGGCTATATTTCTACTACCACATTAATCTTTAAACAGGGCCAGGGAAGCCCATAGTGTAGTGATTCTCCCTGCATTGGTCAGGGTAGGCAGTGGAATGGTTTACATAGCAGCTCATCCTGTGGCCAGCAGAGAATTTACCTTCTTAGCATTTTGGGCGGGGCCCTATTGCACAAGCAGAGATTCCTGTGCCAAGCTTGCAAAAGGAAGGCTCACCCAGTGATGCTGTTGCTGGAATAGAGAGAAAGCACAGCATCCACAGATCTGTCATCCTACCCATTCTCAGGGAAAGCACAATAACATGGGTACTCAAACTAAGGCCCGGGGACGGGATCTGTCCCAATCGCTTTCTAAATCTGGCCAGCGGACGGTCCAGGAATCAGCATGTTTTTACATGAGTAGAATGTGTCCTTTTATTTAAAATGCATCTCTGGGTTATTTGTGAGGCCTGCCTCAGGAAACTACAACTAATCAAGAATGTGGCAGCTAGACTGGTGACTGGGACCGGTCACCGAGACCACATAACACTGGTCTTGAAAGAACTACATTGGCTCCCAGTACATTTCCAAGCACAATTCAAAGTGTTGGTGCTGACCTTTAAAGCCCTAAACGGCCTTGGTCCAGTATATCTGAAGGAGCGTCTCCACCCCCATCGTTCTACCTGGACACTGAGGTCCAGTGCCGAGAGCCTTCTGGCGGTTCCCTCACTGCGAGAAGCCAAGTTACAGGGAACCAGGCAGAGGGCCTTCTTGGTAGCGGCACCCGCCCCTGGAACGCCCTCCCACCAGATGTCAAAGAGAACAACAACTACCAGACTTTTAGAAGACATCTGAAGGCAGCCCTTTTTAGGGAAGCTTTTAATGTTTGATGTATTCCGGTATTTTAATATTTTGTTGGAAGCCGCCCAGAGTGGCTGGGGAAGCCCAGCCAGATGGGCGAGTATAAATAAATTATTATTATTATTATTATTATTATTATTAGGCAGGTTAGGCTGAGATTTGTTGACTGGCCCAAAGTCACGTAGTGAGCTTCATGTCCAAGTGGAGACTTGAACCCTGGTCTGACACTCCAGCCACAACTCCACAGAAGCTCCCATCAGTCTCCATCTCTCCCATAGCACAGGGGATGTGTCTGTTGGAGAATGGGAATGGAAAGCAAATATATGCTCACATCACACAGCCTGTTGGAGTCTGAGATGTTGACCTTTCAAGCTCTTTATTAGGCAGCGGCCCTTAAAGTATTATGCAAGAGAAAGGCTTGAGAGAGGGCAAGTGCTGCTCTCAAGAAAAAGATCTGAGGCCACTGAGTTCCAGGAATAATGTTTTCAATTCAAATAAGTTCTATCCCTGCCTTTTAATCTTGCTTTCCCACTCAGGTTCTGTGCTGGCTCCCTCAGCATTAGGACTTCCTTCCTACAACACTACAGTTTATACTAACAATGGCAGTCAATGCAAGTAAGAACTTTGCTTCAGGCTCCAAAGGCCTAATCTCTCCAAGACTGTGTGGCCTGGTGCCGGTGGTGTTGAACCAGAAAGAAAACAAGCTAAAATCCTGTCAACCGTTTGAACATGAGCAGGAATGAGGGAACATCTGGATTTTGGTCACTGTAAATTATAAGAAGGGAAAGAAAACATGACTTTGAAACGTCTCAAGTGCCAGGGAACAAACTGGTCTGCAGTTTGAAATCCCAAAACATCACAGAATAGTGGAGTATTGCCTGCGTTTGCCAAACAGTCCATAGCCTGCCAGGAAAGCCAACAAGGCTGTCAGGGTTTTTTATTTTTATTAATATTATTAGATTCTTCATGCAAGATGTTACAATGTGTTTTTAAGAATGGTAGATATTCTTCAGCCTTATAAGAAGCGAATTCCAAACACACCCACACACCAAGGCTTCAGTGCCTATAGCAAACCCAGCATTTGTCCAAGGTGAGACAGAATAAGGCACTGTCCCAGCTAAAGCTAGGCAAGACAAATCTCATTTTCCTTGAATATTTCTGCCTTGCTAAAAAGTGACATTACATGTTTGGGGCAATTATCTACAAAAGCTGTCCTGCCATTTTCCAAATTACTGTCCATTATGCAATATGCAGAACTGTCAAAACTGGTCAGCACATTCACATCCTATCATAAGTGTGCCTTGTTCCTCATTCAAAATGCAGACCAGCTTGCTATTTACTGAACATGATGCTGGGCTCTTGCTTATCATTCTTTCTGCCTCAGTCTGCATATACACCACACATTTAAAGCACACCACTTTCCCCAAGGAATCCTGGGAAATGTAGTTTGTTAAGTGTGCTGAGAACTGCCATTCTGTGAGCGGAAAAACTACAGTTCCTAGAATTCTCTTGGGGAAGTCATGTGCTTTAAAGGCATGGTGTGGATGTGACCTGAGGTCAGTGTCTCTGGTCTTGGGAGTAAAAAAGAAGATAAAGAGAGCTATTTCTTATGCAGTTGTAAGTCTATAGAGTCGACCTGAGCAAGAAGAAGAAGAAATAAGGTAATAATTTCTATATGTTAATGTCCTTTGACCACCCAGAGGCTTCTGTGAATGAAGGGGGAGGGCAGGAGGGCGGGAGTTGCCTGTGTCCACCCCCACAATCTTCTCCAGAAGGTATGGGGAATCACAAGACACCTGTTTCTTGTCTGGCTCCTGAAATTGTGACTGTGGAAAAACCATGGTAGGCATATAAATTATCCCACAACATAGCCCTGCAGCTATGAATATGAATTTTTCATTATATTAATTGTCCCACTTTCAACATGGAACAAGACACTTTGGATATCTTATGCAACATCTTAATTAAATGTGAAATATTCAGCCTTAATATATATCCCCTCCTAACCTTTCTTAATACTGCGGGGAGCTTCTGCCAACAAACAGGTTCATTTTAGCTAATGTTCAACTTTCTTTTTCAATTCACTTCCCTGACTTTTTTATTTTGACATTTTCAACTCGTATATTAATTCCTGCCTGTGCAGAATACTGAGCCATTGTAATTACTTGCACTTAAGCCATTTATTGAAACTTTCTTTTGGTTTTGTTAGGTGGGGGAGGAGGGAACCACATATCAAACAAGAATATATTTCACATTGATCAGCCAGCCTTTAAACAAACTCCTTGCCAGTAGGAACAGAAACCAGATTTGTTCCTAATGCTGTATTTCAATCACAAAGACAAACTACCATGTCCAAGAGAGTCTAATATCATTGTTCTAGGCAGCAGAGCTGGGCTGCTGCAGTTGACATAGCAGCCTATGCAGGCGGTGGGGGACAGGACATGGCTGGCTTGCTCTGGTGTGCTAACTGGGAATGACCTATTCTCCAATCCCCTTTAGTATTGGAAATGACTGGTGCATGTGAGCCTCTATAACACCAATAGGATGCCACACAAGGCAATGGAGAAATATCAACAAGAGGGTATGAACTGAATCCCAGTGTGTCAATTGGGTTTGTTTGAATATGAAGTGAAACCCAGAGTATGAATTGGTGATGCTTAGATATATATTGAACCCCAGACCACGGCCCCTATTGGGAATTAATGTAACATCCAGAGCTTGTGCAATTTAACTCACATTTGTATCATGAGTTGTACTAAAAGGTGGCTTTAGGTTCAGAGCACCTGATTCTCACTGGTAACCTCTTCCCCCACTAAAAGCCTCTCATTTCTCCTCTGAAAGCTGTTGCTGAGAGCTGCATGACCTTCTGAAACAGAATCAGAAGAGAACTGGGGGTGAAGTAGTGAAATTTGGGTGCCCTGAGTGGTGTGAGCAGAAGCACTTTCCTTTAAGGCAAAGCCACCATTAGATATAACTTCATGTCAAACGAATAAAATCTCACTACAAATCCAAATATGGAGTACAACAAGCAGAAAGAAGGTGAAGACATGAGAGCTGTTTACACATGTTGAATAAAGACAATCCAGATAGAGAAAATGAACCTAATCCCATGGTATGGAGGAACATAGACGTACCTCAGAGTTTCTGACTAATTTGACTCAAAGGAAAATCCCCCACCACCCTGAGATAACAGTTACAACAGAGCTATCCAGCATGGTGCCCATGGACTATGGCTCCCATCAGCATGACCAATGGCCAGAGTGATGGGACTTGTAGTTCATCTGGAAGACATCACAACGGCTATTACTGAGTTGGAGACCAAATACAGTCTGTTGGACTTCAACAAAATGCATTTATTTTGGGCCTCTAATAAGAGGTTCTAGGGGTCTTATGAACTGCTGCAGTTTTATTATGTTATTGCTCATGAGGTGGGTTTTTTCATTTTAGAAATCTGGAATTTTATTGTTGTAAGTTGTATATTTTTAATGGTGCTTTAGGCATTGTTTATGTAATGTGTGTAACCCATTATACAATCTATTTTTTATGAAGCATGGTTCACAAGTTCCTTCCATAAATGACAACATTAATTTCTACTGTCACATCACTGTAATATCTCTAATATATTATTAGTTCATACTACTTCTGGAACTCAGAGCCCAGCACAAACACAGTAGGTTGAATCTACATCAGTGAGTCTATTGTATACCTCTCCAACTTGCAGAGCTAAACATTTATGAATGTTTGCAGTACCAAATTTCTTTCCTTGCAGAATAATTTCATGCTTTGCAATGTTTCTTGGAATTCTCTAGTATTCTGAATAGTTCAAAATGCAGTTTCATTATGGATATCACAAATATAAGAGGTCTGGCTCTTTTTGGCTTATATTAGCAACATCTATCAGTTTAAGTGAAAGACAATGCATTAGTTTCTCTTGAATGGAGTGGTTGAATATATTGTATAGATTCAAATATTGTATGCATGGAATCAAACTCTGCTGAATGCTTCTGGTTTGAACCACTTCAATGTTTCCAGAGAATCTCCCTAAGTTTATGAAGATTGTATAAAGGTAAAGGGACCCCTGATATTTAAGTCCTGTCGCGAACGACTCTGGGGTTGCGGCGCTCATCTTGCTTTACAGGCCGAGGGAGCCTGTGTTTGTCTGCTTCCGCAGACAGTTTTTCCAGGTCATGTGGCCAGCATGACTAAGCCGCTTCTGGCAAAGCCAGAGCAGCGCACGGAAACGCCGTTTACCTTCCCGCCGGAGCGGTACCTTTTTATCTACTTGCACTGCATGCTTTCGAACTGCTAGGTTGGCAGGAGCTGGGACCGAACAATGGGAGCTCATCCCATTGCGGGGCCTCGAACCGCTGACCTTTCGATCGGCAAGCACAAGCGGCACAGTGGTTTAAACCACAGCCACCCACATCCCATACAGACTGTATATCTAAGTATAATTACTGGCTGTTTTTCATTAACGCCTTGCTTTACATTGCAGCAACGGCAGAATCCTGGAAGTGGTCATAAGGACACTTGAGTTGAAAGAAAAGAGATTTTCAGACAATACATGCAAGAAGCACAGATGTTTCACCATTATTGTTCTAGCTTCCCTTCCCCTACTTCAGGGTCCCTTGCTCTGCCATTTGCCATGGAGACCAGCAGCAAACTACGTAATCAGACTTACACATGTGAGCTGCTGTCATCTTGACAATCACACTGAAACAAAAATATGATCCAATGGTGCAAAAGAACACAAAACACAAACTGAAAAAGTCAATTTCAAAGTGATAAAATGACAGTCCCTTAGATATTTCAGCATGAGACTATATTTGGTACAATGCCTCGTGTTTTGCTTTTCTCTGAAAGTTGAAACACATGTGTGCATAAATTTAATAACCACATTTTTTTTGCTTACTGGGTGTGGGTGTGTTAAAAAATGACTCCTTCAAACCTAAGGCCAGCTAAACTAGATATTCTAGTTAAACAAGAATATCACACAATAAACTGCCCACAAAACATTAAGGACAGTTTATTTCTGGAAAACAAACTTGAGACTGCTCTAGGGAGGGTCAAGGGGAAGAGCCCAACAGGACCAGGGGATGGGATGGTGGAGCCTAGTGTTCAATGTTCTGTCTCTCCAAAGTATACAGTTATTTGCATCTGCTTACAGGTCCCCAGCCACAAAGCAATGCATCCGTAAATAATCTCAGGCTAACACAGGTCAATCTAACGTAGTTCAGACTCCAACTGTATCATAAGCACAATACAGGAAATAAAATGTCTGCAGAGCATGTAACACAAGCAGGTGGTCCACAGGTGTAGACTTCATGTTAAGTTGAATCTACAACAAGCATATGATCCAGGTGAGTTAGTGCTGCTGTGGATTGCTAATTATCACCCACCCACCTCATGGAAGTTGGTGCTTTATGTTTTGATTTCATATTTTAAAATATTGTTGGCTGTCAATAATTTTTTATGTTTTAAAACTTGATTCTAAGTCATACTGCCTCCGAGTTAAGTGATGATCAAATGAATTAATGAATATTTAAATACTTGATTGTTCACATCCCTAGCAACATCTCAGTAGCTGATGCCCCCCAAGTACATGCCTCCAGATTGTCGTATTCCATCTGATAGTCACGCTCAGTCGTTTGTTTCCAAGATTTCTGAATGTAACACATGAATGCCTCAGAAATGCCTTCTCTTCGGAAGTGTGTCATCTGAAATGTAAGCAAACTGATGCTGCCTTATTTAAGTTGGGCCTGATTCCTTCTAAATGGCTGCCTCTAGTGCAGGAGACCCTTCAGTCAGACAATTGGTCCGTCTAGCTCAGTATTGTCTACGATGAATGGCAGTGGCTCTCCAATGTTTCAATACCCAACCCACCCTTTTCTCCCTGGGCCTGTCCCAACTCCAGGAGTCACTCCAGCTTCCCACTTCCTCTGCAAGACTTGCTCCAGAGGGCTGGGTGGGAAAGCAGAAGTTACTCGGAAGCTAGGGGAAAACCACGGATATGATCATCTCAGAAGTAGGCTGAGAATTCCTGCAGGCCAAATGACCGCTTGTGAAATCTTATGTGATAATTAGGCCGAACTAGTCTTTCTGTCTCTCACTGAAATCATGAACTTCAAATTTTGATACTATGGCAACAAGAGGGTTTTCATTAAACCCATTTCAGCTTCACACATTGCAAATAGAAAAGTGATCCTAGACAACTCGAGCACCAAACAATGCTTCTTTCTGCTGCTTCCCGCACATTCAGAACCGGTTTTGAACACATGTTCAGAAACTATCCATTTTAAGTTTCAGTAATCATCTCTGGTAAACAGCAGAAATGAGATTTGTCTCTGAAGGAGGGCTGGTTCTGGATTCTGGGTTGCTAGGCTAAGATAGTCATCCCAAGGTGCACTTAACTTAATGGGACACAAAGCCCATCCATCTCAACATTTTGCTGAAGCTAAGCAGGTTTGGGTCTGATCAGTGCCTGGATGGATGACCACCTGGGAACCACATAATATGCCACCTTGGGTTCCATGAGGGATAAAAAAATATGAAAAGAAATTAAATAGACTGATAGATATATGCACAGATATTCAAACCTCTAAACTCTGAATGTCCCTTTCCTCAGAGAGGATGCTGGCAACATAAAAGAGAGAGCAAAAAGGCTTTCCATGCCTCGTGCGCAGTCAGCACAATGGCTTTCCTTTATCACTGAATTCTGTATTCCAAACAAATACTCAACTATTCCATCATTACATATGAATGTTACTTCCACACTAGAACCCTTTAGCGCTGTGGGGCAATCCTTTTCTGCAAGTACCTGGAAATGAAATTTAAACTGAGGTTCCATGCAGTACCATAATAAAGTGCTAAAGCTTTCTGACCCTAGTTCAGGCATAGGCAAACTCGGCCCTCCAAATGTTTTTGGCCTACAACTTCCATGATCCCTAGCTAACAGGACCAGTGGTCAGGGATGATGGGAGTTGTAGTCCCAAAAACATCTGGAGGGCCGAGTTTGCCTATGCCTGCCCTAGTTCAATGGCTTATGCCCTTCTCTCCTTCCATCAGGATAAGTGTACAGTGAGGGCTGGGTGGCAAACACAGTATGAGCAATAACAGGCCCATCTGCATTATTCCAAATGCCATTTCAACATTTCTGAGCAGGCTGAGCGCTATGCCAATTACACAATGTTGCATCAGCACAGCAGGGATGGTAATATATCAACAAAGTAAGTGGATAATATCGCAGCAAATATTTAAGATTGGGGAATTACCATAATTGCAGTCATTACAGTTGTAGAGAGCTAAATGAAAATCCTAAAAAAATTAGGACTGAAAATGAAAGGGGGGGGTATTACTGATGGACCTAATCTTAGTACTGGACATGTAAGTTGCATAAATGTCAGATGCATTAAAACTATGTGAAACTGACCCTGTTTTGTTTCTTTGGGAAAACTGTTGGCACACATTGCTCTCCCCCCCCCCCTTCAGCTCATGTACAAGATAAACTTGTAGGATTGTTGCTCTTGGAGACTGCTAAAGAAGGACATGTGTTAAACATTGTGATCATTGGCTGTGCAAGTTAGTGATGAAGCAGCTTCAAAATGAATGTGTTGTTCAGTCAAGACAGCTCTAGAAAATCTAGATATTCACCACATCTTAGCCAAATGTTTAGTGTGACTCCAAGCTGCAAAATTTGGGTGGGATATCTATATCTATATCTACTATATCTATATCTGTTCCGGGCTTTCTCTGGGCCACTGTTGTGAAAAACAGAATCCTCTTTGGAATATTCTTCTGTCCTTACTGTTGGGTCAAATAAAGCACAAAGCTTGGGGGGGGGGGAGAGAAAAGAGGTAAAATATGGTTCTACGCAGGTTCAGATGAACCACCAGAATACATTTGCTCTGAAACAAAACTGATTATTTTCTTGTGACTTAAGGTCAAAACTACATGCAACTCAGAAGATCAGTGACTGGATCACTTGGCATTATTTTTCTGTTCTTAAAAGCAGCAGTTCCAGGAGAGATTTGGATCAGGACTACAAGGCAGGAAGACTGGACATTTAAGCACTCCCTCCCTTGCCAATTCTCCAGTGCAAATCCTGTCACTAAAGCATCTCTTTGCCACGTGTTAGAAAGCACACAGGAGAAATATAAGTGTCTGGATGTTTTCTCCTGCACTGGGAAAGAAAGAAACTCTGCACTAGAGTTAGAAAGCAATGGTCAGGAGAGGGCCCTAGCACTGTAGGTCTTAAGTACATCAACTATAAATGACAAGCCAAATTAGTGAGAAAGTACAAGTCTTTTTCCCCCTAATAAATAATTAGTATGCTTTTGGAACCTGGCAGAGGCTGGACAAACTTGAATCTGAACCTGGGCAGGGTTCGTGTTTCAGAAGTTACTGGCTTAACCTTGAACCCGAAGGGCAACAAGCAGAAGGTATTATTCTGTTGACCAAAGATAGAAAGCCAGGAATGTATATCAGGTATGGCCTATTCAGAAGCTTCATACTGCCTGCTAATGCAGAGGTTGATGTTGGTTTTTGAGGCTTAAGCACATACAATCATTAGAAGCCTTCTAGGTTGGATCATCATGTGAGAATGAGGTACTCCCAATTGAGGTTTTGAAGAACTTGACATAAATAAGTTTGGCTGGGGGGTTAATGGATACATACGAGTTTCCTAATGCAACAGTAGATTGCAACATGATGTCTGCTGACCATGCTGCTTTCTACATTCAAGAAATGAGAATTTGAAGCCCTCTAGGACTAAATTGTGGAATTGACCAGCCATCCAGTGCCATAAATTCCTGGAAGCAATACCAGTTTGTATCCAACTTAAGTTGTTCTATTAGCATAAGAACCTCTGCCTGCAAAATGGGACTTCCTCTCTCTCGTGTCCCCCAAATCTACTCTAGAAAGCTGCGGGAAACTTCAGAACAGATTCAGGGTGGGTGGGTTTGCACAGGAAGAGGAAGTCCTGTTGGAAAGGTCTAAACCCTTGTGCTAACAGGACAGCTTTAGTAGATACAACCATCCACACTCCATGACTGCAGGAGAGCTTTCAAGGCCTTTCAGTCTCTATTCGAAGTATCATGGCTTGCTTTTGGGTCTTCCCACATTTCCATTCCTTGCAGAGTGGAAAGACTCAAGAGCAGGGCCAGATTAAACTTCGCTAAGCCTGCAATTTCCTAGCTAAGCAACAAAGCTTACTGGGTGACTTCAGGCCACTCTCTCTCTCTTATCTTCCTCATAGGCTTGTTATTAGGAGGCAGGAGTAGGCGGGAAATCTATGTTTACGTTCTCACCCTAATATTTCAACTTCCTTCCCCAGTGCTGTTATCAAATGTCTACGTCAGAAATACCCAAATCATCTCCCCACAGATTTTACAGGAGGGAGGGGGACAGAAGCAGCAGTTTGTTGGATCTATACCCTTTCTCAGATACAGAGAGAAAAGACAATGAATTCGGATGAATCTAAGTGTCTTTGACTCCAGCGCTAGAGTGTTTCCGAAATGTTGAAACTGCATTGTGGCTGTATGTGTCACGAATCGTTACTAACTGTAATGGATAATGCTCCTTCTAAGAAGGATCAAATGTCTTCTGATCTGCCATGGTGCAAGCGCATGAACACTGAAAGGGAATTTGTCAGATCTTTGAATTCGTGAAGTTTGCTACAACCAAAGCCAGGGAAAAAATGGGGGGGGGGGGATGTTTGAAGAAATGAGTGTAGTGCATGAATTACGATTTGAACACATTTTTAAATTTTAGATAACTTCATGATGTTGATGCTGCTGAGATATTTGCAGCATGCCATACTATTTAAGTCTGTTCCCTCCTATTAGCCTCAGGCCTTTCATACTCTTATCCCAGGCCTGCACAACTACAAAATTCCACCTTCCATCCTTCCTTTGGCTTCAGCTCTAGCACTGTGACACATTTTGTATAGTACATCAGCAGTGGCCCCCACTGAACAAAAGCTGGAAGCTCTTAATTAATGACTCCAATAAACCAAAGGGATGCTCAGAACCTCAGGATTTCAATTATTATTATTGACTGCAAGTCACTGGCAGCAGCCTATCAGACCCCCTCAAGTGTTCCAGGGACATCCCTAATTTACAGAAGCCGTCCCAGTTTCCAATTTGATCCTGGAATGTCCTGTTTTCCCTCTGGATGTCCCTATTTTCATCAGAGAAATGTTGAAGGGTATGGCCTATGTATTCCTGCCCCTGCTCCATATCCCTCACTGACACTTCATATCTATTCCTCAACATCTATAAAATCTTTTTGTAATATGTTTTTAAAGCAAGGCAATATTCCCAACTTTGGGTTGACCTTTTAACACAGTTCCAGCACATATCTAGGCCTCGTTCCATGTTACCTTGGCTGACCTTAGCTGTAGCTGCATATTCTTTCACTTCCTCTCACAGGCACCAAAATAAAAGTTTTTAGTTTTGTTCCGATTTCTGCTTCTTATCTACTGGCCTGTCAAAGTCACCCAGTTTTAGCAGGAGGCTGAAGATTGCACTGTAATATAATCAGAGTGATTGGCTGTTGTTGTTTTTAACCTACTGCTTTTACTTGAACAATTTATTTGAACAATTCTGAAAACAATGATGAAAATTATTCCTAGTTTGGGGGAAAGGGGGGTTATTACCGTATTTTTCGCACCATAGGACGCACCGGACAATAGGACGCACTTTGTTTTAGAGGGGGGAGAACAAGAAACAAAATTTCTCCCCCTCTCTGCCCAGCGCCCCTTCAGCGAAGTGGCAGGAGGCGCTGCGCAGAGAGGGGGAGAACTTTCCCCCTCTTGTTTTCCCGCTCTAAAACAAGGTGCCGTTTAAGGTGCGTTCAGGCGGCTACCTTGGAAGCCTGGAGAGCGAGAGGGGGCGGTGTGCACTGACCCCTCTCGCTCTCCAGGCTTCAGGTTCATTTCGACCTGCTCTTTGGGGCTGGCGGGGGGAAGCCCACCACCAGCCCCAAAGAGCAGGTCAGGGAGCAGCGGAAAGGCGCAGCAGAGAGGCTCCTGCCATAGCCGCCCGTCACCTCTCCAGCCGGGAGAGCGACGGCGGGGCTAAAGCAGCCCCCCGCGACCCTCTCCCGGCTGGAGAGGTGACGGGCGGCTATGGCAGGAGCTTCTATAGCCGCCCGTCACCTCTCCAGCAGCCCCACGCGCGCTCTCCCGGCTGGAGAGGTGACGGGCGGCTATGGCAGGAGCTTCTATAGCCGCCGGTCACCTCTCCAGCAGCCCCGCGCGCGCTCTCCCGGCTGGAGAGGTGACGGGCGGCTATGGCAAGAGCCTCAATAGCCGCCCGTCACCTCTCCAGCCGGGAGAGGGTCGCGGGGTGCCCGCGCGCGCTCTCCCGGCTGGAGAGGTGACGGGCGGCTATAGAAGCTCCTGCCATAGCCGCCCGTCACCTCTCCAGCCGGGAGAGCGCGCGCAGGGCTAAAGCAGCCCCCCGCGACCCTCTCCTGGCTGGAGAGGTGACGGGCGGCTATTGAGGCTCTTGCCATAGCCGCCCGTCACCTCTCCAGCCGGGAGAGCGCGCGCGGGGCTAAAGCAGCCCCCCGCGACCCTCTCCCGGCTGGAGAGGTGACGGGCGGCTATGGCAGGAGCTTCTATAGCCGCCCGTCACCTCTCCAGCAGCCCCACGCGCGCTCTCCCGGCTGGAGAGGTGACGGAGGTGACGGGCGGCTATGGCAGGAGCTTCAATAGCCGCCCATCACCTCTCCAGCAGCCCTGCGACCCTCTCCCGGCTGGAGAGGTGACGGGCGGCTATGGCAAGAGCCTCAATAGCCGCCCGTCACCTCTCCAGCCGGGAGAGGGTCGCGGGGCTATGGCGTCTTCGCTCCATAGGACGCACACACATTTTCCCTTCATTTTTGAAGGGAAAAAAGTGCGTCCTATAGAGCGAAAAATACGGTAATTATTTGTAATCCAGTTGTTAACTGACCCTCTGATTTGCATGATTTATGTTGGGTAGAGACATCACCCCACCCTCCACTACACAAAATTATTGAAATTAAAGATAATGGATTTAGGCAATCAAAGTGTTCCTTGGACTACAGTGCCTGCAAACGGAATGAAAAACCTATGTTCTAAGTCAACATACGTACACAATTAATTAAAATCAGCCTCTTCCATTTTTCCATAATAAGGTTTGTAATGATGCAGGAAAGAATTCCAAGATTTTGTCCTTGAAGTTGGAACAGGTAGTTGCAGTCAAAGAGGGCAAAGGAAGCCAATACTTTCTCCTAGCAGTTCAATTCTCCTTTATATTACATTACAGCTTTATATTAACTCTCTCGTGCTGTCTCTTGGAAATAACCTTTTTATGTATTAGCAGGGGACATCAACATACAGGACTGCCATCAGCGGCTTAGGTTGTCTTCCCCAGAAATTGTAATTATTTTCTTGGTCTCACTAATGAACCAAAACCTGTAACCTATATTCAAGCTATCAAAGCACAGAACATACAGTGGTACTTGAGGTTACATACGCTTCAGGTTACATACGCTTCAGGTTACAGACTCCACTAACCCAGAAATAGTGCTTCAGGTTAAGAACTTTGCTTTAAGAATATTAAGAATATTAATACAGTGGTACCTCGGGTTAAGTACGATACTTAATCCATTCCGGAGGTCCATACTTAAGCTGTTCTTAACCTGAAGCACCACTTTAGCTAATGGGGCCTCCCGCTGCCGCCGTGCCACCGGAGCATGATTTCTGTTCTCATCCTGAAGCAAAGTTCTTAACCCGAGGTACTATTTCTGGGTTAGCAGAGTCTGTAACCTGAAGCATATGTAACCTGAAGCGTATGTAACCCAAGGTACCATTGTACATGACTCTTTTTCAACTTATGATTCTGGCATTGTTCCTTCCACTGATGACCCTTCCCAAGGAGGTCACTCCCATGATTCCATTAACTTTACCAGAGTGATATGTACTGGATCTAATTTGCTCTAATTTACTCACAAACTCTCTTACTCATCGATGGTTGCTGAACATGCATTATCTTCCATCGGCAGAGGAAACAAGTGGGATTCTATATGTGATAAACTATGAAGAGCAGGCTTATACAACACACTACTCAAGTCACGTCACCCATTTTCCACTGGGATGGAATGGGGGGAGAAGGGATTGACATGGAAACTTCCAAACCAATATACATCCAAATATGTTTCTGACTGCAGCTCATTTTGATTGGAAACTGTAAATAAGAGTTTATTTCAAATTGGTGGAATTCAGTTTCCTGGAACTGCATCACCATGATGACCACCTCAGGATTACTGAGCGGATACAGCAATCAAGCAATCTTGCCATCCCAGTGGAAAAATAGAGAGACATCTCTTTCCCTCTGCCAACCGGCAGCTGCTGAATTATTAACCATTACATAACCACAGGAAAGGAAGGCTTATTAAACACAGGCCAAACTCCTGTTTGCCCACAAAGTGCCATTAAAAAACTACTTGGTACCTTTGCTGAATCTAGTTATGCAAAGCCAAGTCATTAGTTCAAGGTGAAGGGCGCTGAAGAGACTTTTCAGTGCAACAGGGAGATGCATTTAAATGTCTCCTCCAGAATACCGTTCATACATATTTATTTTCATATAATATGACTGTTTCCCATATGTCTCTTAGTAAAACAACAAAATGCGAAATAATGCTTGAGACTTTTTATTATTTTGGTACAACGACACAGAGGTCAATTTTAAGCTCTAGGATTTTGCAACCCAGCCAATTCAGTCTTTATGCAGGAAATCTTAGGCCCATCTGCACTATGCATTTAAAGCAGTATTACACCTCTGTGAACATTTGTGGCTTCCCCCAAAGAATTCTGGAAATTGTAGTTTGCAAAGGGTGCTAAGATTTTTTAGGAGAGCCCCTATTTCCCCCTCACAGGGCCACAATTCTCAGAGTGGTTTAACAATTAAACCCTCTTCCCAAAGAATTCTGGGAATTGTAGCTCTGCGAGGGGGAACAGGAGTCTTCTAATGACTCTCAACATTGTTAACAAACTACATTTCCCAGGATACTTTGGAGAAAGCCATGACAGTTTAAAGTGGTATAGTACTGCTTTAAAAGTATGGAACAGACAGGGCCTTAGAGCAGCTCTGGAGATTATATTAAAGGTTGAAAGAGGGTTGAAATTGTTTTCAGTTTCTGTATTTATGGTTCTTTAGTCATACTGGACTAGCATCTGTCATATTAGGTGTCTGAGATCCCTTTTTAAATGTTAGAGAAGAAAAATAAGCAGTATTTCCATCTTTAATCAGATAGGAATTATTGCAGATTTAAAATATATTAAAACAGAGCTCATCTGTTGCTTTCCAAGCAAACAGACCAACTTCCTTTATTTCTCACAGGTTTTCTGCTATTTGTTTGTTTATTTAAGTATTGAAACATGATTGTATGAAGTGTAGAAATTGTATGAAGGAAATTAGATTCTTGTAACACAGATATCCGTAAGTCTAGGAATTTATAGCAGAAATCATATTTTATATGATGTCAAGATAGTACATTACAATTTCTAAAAGTAGCATTTCCATGGTGCATTGGCTCCTCTCATTAACTTTATAAACATAGAGGAAATTTCCAACGTAGCTAGTTCTTAGTTCTTACAGGGGAGGGGAGGGAGTGTAAAGGAGATTGAAGGAAACAAACATTAAGAAATGCTTTCCATCCAATGTTTATTTGCTTTAATTGGATGTTCTGCTATTTTGCAATTGTTTTTATTCACAGTCTTCATGGACAGTTAACTGTGAGTAAATATAGCCTATCTATCTCAAACAAGAACTCAGCTGAAGTTTTATTCAGTTCAGATTGTAACTCTATCTCCACTAACTCAAGAATAAGTCCTATTGAACTCCATGGGACTTCTTTCCTTCCAACACAAAACATCAGTTGTGCAGTGCATTACATTATTAGAAGCATAACTTACCTTACAAGTTGATGCTTTGTTACAAAAAAACCTGCCAAGATAAAGTGTGGTGCATTGCAAATAAATAAATACTTGCCAAAAGCCAGTTGGCACTGTTCTCCCATGAATAGCTGAACCGGCTTACAGTGATGCTCCACAACACAGCCAACCATCAAAAGCAAGTTCCCCTCCATTCATAGCCAAGGATTCATCTAGCTCAACACTTCTCAAACTATCTGATGTGGTGGACCAACAATTCCCCACCCCACTGCACTGTGCCAGGGACCAGTGCCATATTTGCTCCTGAAGCATCCCAGCCAACCAGGGCTGTGGTGGGGTTGCCATAAATTGTCAGCTTGTGGCTCAGGGAGTAGCAGGGGTCTCTGTACTACCACTTTGGGTAGCACTGAACTAACTGATGATTAGATTACAATTCTTGCACCTAAAGCTTTAGACCATTTAAATTGGGATTTTTAAAAACTGAAAGCTAAAAGTTCAGTCTTTGCGCCATTGGCTAGAGCAGGAGCTGCCCAATTTCTCCCCTGCTTTTTGCCCCTGGTCATTGAGCCACTAGCATTGGCTCTTACGCAAAATAACTGCATTCAGGGCATCACTATTAATAATAAACACCACTTGAGAATGTTCACCAACGATATGGCGCTAACAACTTCCCACCCAGACACAACAGTTTGGGCTATCATGGAAGAACTTTATCTCCATAGTTGGATCTTAAGGTGTGCAGTAAATTACAGCAAATCAGAACGTCTCTGTATACATACTGCATTTGATTTAATTTAACTATTCAGATACAATTCAGGCTTAAAATCTGTACTTTCTCCCCCCCCCCCATTTTTTCCCTACTTTATTATTTTGATCCCAAAAAATCTAAATCATAAAACCTCAATTTTGGAATTCAAAAAATCTGGCTGGGTTGGGTAGAGGCACACAAATTGATGCCAGTTTCCAAACCACTCCTCCTTTTTCAAGCTATCTCTCTTAATATTCAAGGGTTTACTCTTAAAATGTAGCAAAAGTTATTACTGAATTTTATCCACCAGGGGAAGCATCCAAAGCTTAGAAATCCAGTCTTGTTTGCCCTGACCTGTCAAGGGAGTTTGGCCATTCCTCATCTTCAGCAATACCATGATGCCTCACATCTTAAAAATGTATTAATGATTCAGGGAGATCCACAGATTTTCTGGCTGTCTATGGAATCTGCAGTGGAATGGGGGAAGTTAAAAGCTCTGCCCTTTAAACTGCTATTGGGCTTTTCCTTACAAATAATCATCTATCCATTTTTACTTCACAATCTCCAGATTTGGAAAAAAATGGTTTAAGCTTCCTCTCTACCTCCTATTTCCCCCATGACTCCCATTATTCAATATCCTTCATTTCGAATCCAGATAGTGAATTTATGCACTATTAAAGACTTTTACAGCAGATCAGTACCTTTAACGGAAGTAGCAATTTGTACTAAATTGACTGATGCCTCGTGTAATTGGATACCACGTTCTTCATCTAATAACCCAGCCTGAAGTGAAGTAGCAAGCCAATCGGCCCCTAACTTCATTTGAATCATTGATTTACAACCAAGGAATATTAGATAAAGGCCTCATTTCTAAGATCTATACAATTTGAATTCTGAAACCTTCAGTACTAGGCTGAAAAAATGTTGGGAGGAAGATCTTAGGACACCTATGGCTGATGAAGAGTAGCAGGCAGCATGGGATGGCTTGCCTCTTAAGTCAGTCTTGGCCTGGGTTAAGGAAAACACCATGGAACTTGCCCATCATTGATTTATTTATCCACAACGACTTAGTAGATTTTTAAAAATAGGGAACATCAAATGCTGGGAGAGAGCAGATCTTTTTATCACATGCAGTGGGTATGCCCCAGGATTGTGGCATTCTGGGGGAAAGTGTTCAAGGATATTGAACAAATCACTAGATGGCATATTTATGCTGGCCACCAGCTTGTTCTCCTCTTGATCTTTGATTCTGAAACTGAAACACGTGTTTTTCAAAGGTCCTGTAATATACCTCATTGAAGAAGAAGAAGCAGAAGAAGAAGAGTTTGGATTTGATATCCCGCCTTTCACTCCCTTTAAGGAGTCTCAAAGTGGTTAACATTCTCCTTTCCCTTTCTCCCCCACAACAAACACTCTGTGAGGTGAGTGGGGCTGAGAGACTTCAAAGAAGTGTGACTGGCCCAAGGTCACCCAGCAGCTGCATGTGGAGGAGCGGAGACGCGAACCCGGTTCCCCAGATTAAGAGACTACCGCTCTTAACCACTACACCACACTGCACCTGATGATGAAATGGAATGCTCAAATCTGGAATTTGGACTCATGAGCTCCATGCGAGAAAAAAGGAACACCCAACTGACAACTTCAACACTATTTGGTCAACTTTTACTGTATATGCTACAGCAAAGGAGAATGGCTTTCATCCACCAGGATTCATTGACAAATGTGGAAAAGCACTTTGGGATAAATCATGTAAAATTTGTAATATTGATCAGCAACACAGGGTGAGGGATTGTTTTTCCTTCTTTCTGGTCAGCTTCTCAGATTTTGTATCTATAAAAGCAAGAAAAACATTTTTATAAGAAAACAAAATTCCTGTACCTGGTAGAATGGCTAAAGAATTCCTCAAGCATTATTTTGGGTTGGAATCAGACCCAGCAGTCCGACCCTACAACTGAGACTTTAATATTTTAATTTGTTAAGATGCACTTTAACCGCAGCAAAGAAACAAACATATATATATATTACTCATAGAAGGATGGGAATTTTGACAGTGCAATATTTTAGTCATTGAAACAGGTAAGAACACAGCTTAAATTCCCCTCATCAGGATCAATCATGAAAATTGCTTCACAAATGCCAAAATTAGGCAGTTCAAAGTTTTTCCTCAGATTAGATGGCTTATCATCAAGCACACACAGCTAATGAAACCACTGTGTATTACAACTGGCCTAGCTGATTCTTATTTAAGGCAACAGGAGATCGATCATATCGTGAAAGAAAACCAAGATTTAGTCCAGCTTCTTTCCGAGCTGTTCTTATGAATAATTATAGCTATGTTAAGTGGGCATTTTGGCCTGTTTTCCATCTTGGAAAGAAAGGAAGACAGCTTAATTATCATTGGATCAGAAATCCCACGGATGGAGGCAATACAATACAAATCATGCTTTCAATTAACTTTATGTACAGCTAAGACATCAAAGAGTTCAGCCAAAATATGTTGGGCAAAGTTAGGGCTGGCAGGCCTTTCAAGTAATGGCTTCAATGCTGTGTGAATAGAGGGGAGGCTCTCTGATGCCTCCAGTTTACCTTGTCCTCCACAGCTCGAGATCGGTGACTTCACAGGTTTTTAATTGTAGACCAACCCCCTCCAAGTAGATTATCCAGCAGCCTGCCTTTTCGGAGCTCTGTTCCTGCTCTACTTTAGAGCTGCCTGGGGAAGGAGCCAGACATTGTATATGCTAACATGAGGTCATCTGGGAGATTAAAGCTGAGGTTAAGTTGAGTGGAGGGGCCTCAATTTAAATTGCAGCTGTGGAGTTTTAAGACATGTGGCACAGCAGTACTAGGTAGAGAAGCAACCTAGTGAAAACGAAGGGAGATGATTCTCAAACCCTAGGAGAAATCTTGTCACAACCAGCCGGCCACTTGCACAAGAAGCAGGATTGTAGTCAGTGTAAACTGAGCTGGAGAAAGATGTGCAAGTAATGGGGGCTGTTCAGCACTGGGTCAGGCTGATAGCACTCAGCTGTGGACACACTTGCTCTCTTTTCCCCATGAAAAAGGTGAGGGGAGCCTCAGGAAGTAAGTGACCAGGGCAAAGGAAATTTCAGAGGCTAAGGGATGATGAGCAAAGGGGTCAAGAGGGTTGCAAGAACGTTAGTAGATCATGACAGGTCTTTTGTACATTTTATGAATTGTACAGAGGAATTCAGACATGGGGACTTCCATACCCACCAAGTGTCCTGGAAAAAAATGGGACACCCTGTTTCTTTACGTGAGATCGTGGCAGTCTTTTTGAGTGCAGCGATCTCACACTTCCTCACCCTGAAAAAAACCACTTTTGGGGGGACAAGAGTGCGGTGTGGGTCACATGACTTGCCCAGAAATTTATCTGAAAAAGTTGGAATGGTATGGACTTCTATGACTTGGTAACCCTGAGGGGGTCAATAATTTCATGTACTGATCTGAATGAAACCACAGTGGCTAAAGGCTACAGACATCTAGTACAGAGTAATCCATCTTCAAACCTGTATGTATAGGCTCTTGCACTTCCAGGTGACCAGTCCATAAAGTTTGTGGTCACCACACATTGTAACACAGGTTACATGTTAATGTTTTTAATAGAATGGCATTAAATTGTGTGTCTTTTACTACTCGCATTGCACATCTCTATATATGCTTTATAGGAAAAAAAGAGAAACCATTTATTAATATAAATAACAACAATACCACCAAATAATGAGTAAAAAAATAAACACCGCAACCTATATTTGGGGATGGGGGGGAAGCATGTCTGAACACTCTAGACAATTGTTATAGTACCCTTCTTACCAGAGGTGAATTTAGGGGAACACAACCAGTTCGGTCGCACTGGGCATGGAGCCTTGGGGATGCTACAGGGGGTGCCACAAGTATGGTGTAGAATGGAAGGTGAGAGGTACGGGTGCCAAATTTTGGTGTTTTACAGGGTGCCACTGAAATTTTGAGACCCCAAGGTCTGCCACTGCTTCTTACCATCAACTATGAGAGAGACGTCGGGGCTGAGTAAGAAGAAAAGAAAATGGGAGAAAGTAACAATGGCAAGCCAACAGAGGATTTTCCCAGGATAAAAATATGCTCAGATCTCTGCAAAAGCAGCTCTCTGAATGCAGAAATGACACCTCTCTCCCTCCCTAGCTTCTCCTCATAGCATATCCTATAAGAACGGGTCCTGTGTTCCCAGCATATGTAATAATATTGGACCAAAGCATCCATTTGCAGCCTAGCATCTCAGTTCTCTCAGGTCAAAGCCCTTGCTAGTTTCCAGATGAGTTCATAAGGCAGAATATATCTTACTGAAGGAAAACAGACAGTGCAAGGGTTGTTTTGGAATGAGGAAACTTTTCTTCATCTTGCTCTCCTGCACCTCCCCACCCCCTGGAAACATTGTTCCTCCATGTGCTGAAAGGAGGAGAAATGTGCATGGATATTAGTAAGTGCCGTTCATGCTAAGATTTTTCACTATGTCATCCTGTTGAGTTGAATTTTCTGTTAATTTATGTTCCCATCCGTTCCTGCTGACATCCATGATTTAACTGGCTGGAATTTTGCTGAACTGCTGAGCCATCCATTTAAAGCAATAGACTGGATACATTAGCCTGGCATCATTTACTATGTCGTAGTTAGCATATAGCATAGCACCATGATTTATATTTGGCTTTTCAGGAGAAGAACATTTGCTCCATTCCCCTCCCCCCCAGAAGAAGAAGAAGAAGAAAGAAGAGAAAAAGGCAGATTTATGCTGCCATATAAACCTGGGGTAATTCCTTTCAAGCAAATGGCACTTTACTGCATTTCTGAATTGTCAATATTTCAGTTTTACCAGAAATTCCCTCATAAAGGCCATTAATTAGGATTGATTGGTGCAAGTTGTGGGGTTTTCTGCCTTTAAACAGTGCTATATGTCAGTTCTCTTGTAATATATTGTTTATCTGTTTTAAATATAGAAAATGTGGCCACTGACCAGACAAAACATTATGGAAAGAAATCCAAAACTTACAAAGCACACAAATTTTCTAAAAAGCATCTGGATAACACCCACAGTCTTGACAGAATTACTCACATTTAAACGTTGCTTTGACCTGATTTTACAAGTATAACACACACAGTGATTTAACTAGGATGTTTTAATCACCAATACATAGCTGAGAATATAATTAACTGAATAAAAACCATTCTAGCAAAGAATATTTAGAAAACACCAAAAGCACATCACTGAGTGGATATCGTTCAGCGGCAAAGATTTATTCAGTTGAAAACTGAGTTGCCAAATGGTCTATCTTTAATTAATTAATTAATTGAAGTTGCAGAAGTCACTTGTTTACTCCAGATTACTTAATTTCCCTAATAAATGGCAAGCAAAAGTGATACAATTTAAACTTTAAAGTACATGCAACTTTGACAAAAACGGACATTTACAATGACTACAAAAGCAATGGGTGACAAACTACTCTCACACAGACCGGCTGCAGTCACAACAAAAAGGTAAAATTTCTAGATATCTTAAATAACTGTGCTATAGAACAGTTGGTCATGGATGTGACCAGAGGGGTGGCGACCCTGGACTTGACCTTGAATGGTGCTCACGACCTGCTGTGATGTGTAAGTGACCAGATACTATGCTGCTATTAAACATACATGTAAATGGCCAATTGCTGAGAAAATCCAGTATGGTCACTTTTGACTTCAAAAGTTGAAACTTCCTCAGAATTTGTAAAAAGGAAGTTGAAAGCTAAGTCAAGAGGGCAAGTCTTGTCTCATGAATCTATTAGAGTTCTCTGAGAATGTCAACATGCATATAGATGAAAGTGATCCAGCTGACACAATTTTTGACAAGGTACCTCTCCAAAGACTCCTGAATAGGTTTAGCAGTCATGGAATAAGAGGAGAAGTCCTCTTGTGGATCAGGAATTGGTAAAATACCAGGAAGCAGAGAGTAGGAATAAAATAATTCCACTGGAGTGAGACAGATATGGAACTGCAAGATCTCTTTCCAATCTGCTGAAAGATCAACAACTTTTTGGCCCTCCTCTCCTTGAAACTCTTCGATTCCATCTGATTTTTATTTTTTGATTTTTTTTGGGGGGTGCACGAAGTTCTAAAACCAAGTTTGGGATTTTGAACTGGTTATTTAGCAGCATATGTAAGAATCTGTTTTGGTTTCTTTAAACAACATGAAAGATGGGGCCAAACCACTATATTCAAATCCAGCTGTAAACTTCAAGGTTTTGAGGGCTTTGGGTTGGAGGCCATGAAGCATGAAAGAAACAATGGAAAATTGGTTGGAATCCTAGAAGAAACACTAGAGAAAGCTTTGGTTAAATAAGTATTTGTAATTGGCATTAGAACCTGCAGAATATCCCTTCCACTTTAATCTGGCAGTAGTTTAAAACATGGTTTGTGGCTACATGGAACTCGTGGATTGAAAGGAATTTCAAGCTGCAAAGTGGTCTCTCTGTTCTGCTCCAATTAAGTTTCAGGAAATGAGTAGGTCAATCCTGTAGTCCCATTGCACCATGCTGCCACTATCCCAAGGCTATCGCCAGAATAGCGTAGTCACCACCATTCAGCGACATTGAAAGCCGTCCCACAGAATCTCTGGCGATTCTGCTGCCAGCCACAAATCGCAATGTTGCTTGTCGACAACATCCCTACATTATACAAGAATGGAAGACGCTAGTCAACATGCAGAGATGCCACTGTGATGTTGCTGTACCCGACCACCACGCCACAATAAAATCACACCCAGGAATGGACAGCTGCCCCTCCTGCAGCAGAGTCCTCCATGGCTTGGCAGCCAGGAGGCTCGTGTGTAGAAACTAGAGGCTTCCCCAGAGAATGGTTTGCGTCCTGCTGGGATGCCGATGATCGCACACAGAAAATGCCAACAAAACAGTACAAAATCTCTTTGTACTGGTGGTTGGTTAGAGGGAAGATGGCTTTTCTGAGGGGCGGGGGAGGTAGAAAGATGGATAAGACAAAAAGAAAGGAAGAGCAACAAGATCACAGGAGGCAGCTTAGTGAGCTGTGCAGTGGGAAAGATTAATGCAATGGGAAATAAGAACATGCAAATATGGCTTTTAAAAGGCAAAGAGGCTCCTTCCCAATAATTTCAGGTGTGGAAAGGGAAAGGCTGTTAGACTAGAACCCGCCGACCCCACCCTTCAGAGCAACTGAACCACACAGATACAGAAGCCGATAGCAGATGACTTTGTAGTTTCCCAGAAGCCAAGCTCTGCCCCTGCCCTCCCTGCCCTGTAAGAACCCAGTAATATAGAGCCATCAATAGACTTAGCATTCAAGCATTTCTAGTGAGGATAGACTCCCAAGGCTGAGGAAAGACGCCACAAGCCCCTGATAACATGTCATAATAGTCAGCCACATTGATTGACAAATGGTCCAACTGCTTCACACAGGTAACTAACTATCTGACCTCCTCATCGCCCGGGACACCATACTTTTATATAAACAACATTAATAGTCATGTCAACAATAAACATATTAGTTTACACAGAACTGGATATGGACATACCAGTATGTACTTAGTAGTTGCTTCACAATATTCCTAATAATATGTATGGATTTTCTTGCATCTTATCACACCAATACATTCAATTTCTCAACAAACTGGTCATAATACTGTATTCCCTCTCTCATAGGCTGACATTATTGGTTAAGTTTATCAGATTTACTGTATCCCATACCTGGTCTTTCCAGTCTTCAAGTACCGGAGATAGGGTTATCTTTTTTCAATCAGATCAGAGAGTCAAGTGAGCAGCCTTTAACAAGTTTAACACCATTTCTCTATCATCCATTAAGACAAGGTCTTTGATATTACTGAATACAATAATGAATGGGTCTATTTATTCTATTTCTCTTATCATGTCCTCCCAACATTTCCTTATTTTAGGAAAAGTATATTGCATGACATCTCCAGCATAGATTACAGGACATTTAAATTTTGACTTGCATCATTCATCCCATTCCATGATACCTCCACCTCAACATTCATTTATTTCCCAGCAGACCTTGCTGTCTATTGCTCCCTTTTCTCCACGATGCCTGATAACTGGGCTTATTGTCACACCCTGTCACTCTTGCCAGTGTTTCAGTGACAAGCCCCTGGACAAAATGCACAGAATTGCACTGTTGGGCTGCAGGTCTCATGCCAATAATATAGGAACAGTTTGGAAGTCAAAGCAATCAGGGTGTGGTTTTTCAGCCTTTATATATGTAAGGAAGTTCATTCAAAGATTGAGAAGACCTTTACCCCCAGAGTGAAGAGAAAGCTTTCCTAAATAGATTAAATGTGTGTAATCAAATAAGAACAGCAGAAAGGCCTCCTGTGCATAAGATGTTTATATGAAACAGATGTTTGAGATGATGCAGAAGGTGAAAACCTTGTCAAGGCTTCCATGAGAATGGAGAGGATTTAGAGCCTGAACAACAAAAATTCAAATAAAGCAAATATCACTGGCATAGCTAAGGAATATAGGATTAGGGCTCCAGATGGAACAAAAATAAAATAAAGTCCATCATATGCTCATCTATAAACCATTGACAACAATGGTTCAATGCCATTTGAACACGGTAGTGCTCAAGGCACCGTGGTTACAAGAACAAACAAGAATTCTGCATTTATAAACTGTTTTTAAAATCAGACTGGTTTAAATTACAGCAAACACATAATCTAGGCTGCAATCCTATCCCTACTTATTTGGATGTACCAGTAAGTCATTATTGTACTCAGCGGTACTGACTTCTGAGTAGGCATGTACAGGATTGTGCTGTTACAACGTGTACATTTTCTCAGAAGTAAGTGGCACTGTACTCAGTGGGGCTACTTCCCTGGAACATGGGCACAGAATTGCAGCCTTAATATGGCCAGTTTCTTTTTTCAGAATTTCAAATTGGTCAGAAACTGGGGCAACAGGGGCAGAGGAAACGGATTCAAGGGATGCCTTGGGACAAAACAGATGTGGACTGTGGCTTTAGGGTTATTGTGATGAGACATCTGTTTGGAAGATGTTCATCAATATTTCCTTCTTTTTCTTCATCATCATTAACAAAATATGTGTTTTATAATAATGAAAGCTGAGATTCTCGTGATTCTGAAACAAGACAGACCCTGTGAGCTAAATGTCCAGATGCTACAATTTGTCATTTGATTTCTCAAGCATGAAGTGTGTGTTGAACGTGCTTCGGCGGGTCGCGCCAACTTCTGTATTTATGGCATTGTTGTTCCTTCATATGACTCAGTGGAAAAGGTTGGCAACTGCTGGTCTATATAAATGCAATCAGGCACCACCTTTCTGAGAAAATAGCTGGTAATATTATTATTGCTGTGGTTAAGTTCCTCCTCCTGGATTGAGATATATATATATATACTAAAATCACATACTGTCCTTCTACCCCAGCTTTCCCCCTTGAAAATCAGACTCATAATGTTATTTCATGTAGCTCTTTGTACCCTGTCAACGTGTACCATTCCTTGACACAAGTTAAGCAATGCACTGATCAGATTGCAACAGGCCAGAGCTCTTAACTGCTGCCATTTGATATTTTCTCATGGGCGTATTTCCCTAGAGTCCCAGAGACAGTGATAGTACTGTACTGCATTGTTGCTCACAAGCATAAGGGATGGTTTCAGCTACCTAGGCCAGAATCCTGCACACACAGCTCAGTTAGTCTTGCTGAGCATAGTGGGACTTGCTTCTAAGCAAACATGTAAAGGATTGCTCTATGCCAATATGGAATCCTTCAGCATATCAACTCGAAGAGAATCTTTTATCTACAATCAGTGATCGTTATCTCTGGAGTACTACCATCCTTGCCATATAGGTTGGAAAAAATTTAAAAGAGGTATTGTGGTGTAAAATCAAAATGCATGGTTAAGATAATATTGCTGAATTAATCTTAGGACTCAACTACATTGGTAAAGATGTTGTTGTTTAGTCGTGTCCGACTCTTCGTGACCCCATGGACCAGAGCACGCCAGGCACTCCTGTCTTCCACTGCCTCCCGCAGTTTGGTCAAACTCATGTTGGTAGCTTCAAGAACACTGTCCAACCATCTCATCCTCTGTCATCCCCTTCTCCTTGTGCCCTCAATCTTTCCCAGCATCAGGGTCTTTTCCTGGGAGTCTTCTCTTCTCATGAGGTGGCCAAAGTATTGGAGCCTCAGCTTCAGGGTCTGTCCTTCCAGTGAGCACTCAGGGCTGATTTCCTTAAGAATGGATAGGTTTGATCTTCTTGCAGTCCATGGGACTCTCAAGAGTCTCCCCCAGCACCATAATTCAAAAGCATCAATTCTTCGGCGATCAGCCTTCTTTATGGTCCAGCTCTCACTTCCATACATCACTACTGGGGAAACCATAGCTTTAACTATACAGACCTTTGTCAGCAAGGTGATGTCTCTGCTTGCTGAGAAAGGTCCGTATAGTTAAAGCTATGGTTTTCCCAGTAGTGATGTACGGAATAAAACACTTTATATACTGTGACACCAGATGGAGCTCTAGAGTCCTGTTTTCGCCAACGGGATTTCCCTGTATGAAGTTTTCAATGCATTTAACTGAATTGCTTCTTTGATGTGTCCAAGTTCAGCCTTAGTTTGTTAGTTCAATCCTATATGTGTCCTATACTGTCAGGGAACTGCCATCGGAAGGAAGGGAGGTGGAAGGGCTCACACAGGTTGGGAGAGACTCAGCAGCTGAAGAGGGAACCAGTAGGGGGAGAGGAGGTGAGCTGAGGGAAAGTGAGCAGGAGGGATGGCTCCGAGACACTTCCAGCGAAAACAGTGGGGAGGTTTCAGGACCTCCTGTAGGGACACCCACTCCTCGCCGGAAACTGTCACGCAGAGAGTCCAGAAGACGTGTTTCCGTTAAGGAGCTTTTATGTTGGAAGCGATTCCGAAAGCAACCACTGTCGGAATCTGCAAGCGACTGACAGAGCCATGTTTAAGGGGCTCCGTTACAGACAGAGGTTTGCAAACTTGACCAAACTCTGAGGGACTTGGATTTTACGCACAAGCAGCTCATCGTCCCATCACAGCATTCCAACAGTCTCTGTGAGCAGTTTGTGCAGGAGAAGGCATCATGAGCAACCCAGCCGGAACCGGAGAAGCAGGAGCTGGAGCGGGTCCAAGCCTGGAGGAAAGGTACCGGGCGTTGGAGGTCCAGCTAGCGCTGCAGACGGCGAGGCTCGAGGAGAGGAGGGCTCAAGATGCAGAGAAGGGGAAAACCACCCCGCTCGCCAGAAAGTTGCCAGGATTGGTGCAGAAGTTTGGGGGGGAGCCCAAGGACTATCATGGCTTTAGGACAGAGATGCAATATGCCCTTAATCTGCAGTTTGATGACTTTCCCGACGAGGAATCGCGGGTGGCTTTTGTGATTGGGCATCTCGAAAAGGGGGCGAAAGACTGGGTGAGGCCCCTGATGGCAACAAACAATGACATCCTGAAGGATACGAGGAAGTTTTTTCGTGCAATGGATTTGATGTTTTCCAGCGATATTGAGCAGGGAGTGGTACGCAGACAGTTAATGGCGTGCAAACAGGGGAGCCGATCTGTGCGTGAGTACTGGACTGAGTTTACCATGTTGATCCATAAATTGGGGTGGGATCTATCGGCGGAACCCATTCAAATGCTCTTTGAAGAAGGGCTTTCTTCGGCTGTGAAAGACGAACTTTCCCGGGCGCCCAGGGCGGAGTCTATGGACCAGCTGACCAAATCAGCGCTGACCATAGGAGCGCGCCAAGAGGCGAGAGCCTTGGAGAGGCGGGAAGGGAAGGGGGAACGTTGGAGGGAGCTTCGCATTCCAGAGATTCCAGAGCCACCGTTCCCGCCGGGAGAGCCGATGGAAATTGGAACAGCGCGCGCGCGCGCGCAGTTTCAAAGCCCAGTGAAGAGCGGAAGAAGGAGGGAAAGGGCGCCAAGAAATGTTATCTCTGCCAACAGCCAGGTCATTTTGCCAGAGTCTGCCCCCAAAGAAAGGAATGGCAAGGAATGGCGGGAGCTGTTGGGGAGAGGGAGGAAAAGGTACCGGAGCAAGTAAAAGCCAACGCCTGGCTGCCACCGTCGGGGCACAGCAGCCAGGCCAAAGAGCAGTGAAAGTGCCCACGCCGGAACCTCCTAAACCCGCCCTAGTGATAGAGGTGTTACTAGAGCTGCCTAACGGACACCCACTAAAGATAAAGGCGCTATTGGACTCAGGCAGCTCCTGCAATTTCATGAGTAAGGAGTTTGCTGCTGAGCACCAGATACAGACTATCCCTTTAAGTAACCCTTTGCAGGTGACCACGATCGATGGAAGGGAGCTGCTGGGAGGAGAAGTCAGCCAGCAGACCGTCCCAATGATAATGAGGGTAGCAAGACACACTGAGCTAATAGCGTTTAATGTGGCTACCTTGGGAGGAGCTCCCATTATTTTGGGGATGAGCTGGCTAGCGTTACATGATCCGCTAGTGGGCTGGCATCAGAGAGTGGTCTCCTTTGGGTCAGCACATTGTCTAGAACACTGCAAAGAGCGGGAGGCTCAAGGAGGGGCCAGAACCACTCTAGCAGGGATGGAAGTAACGGAGAAGGGGAAGGTTCCCCAACAATACGCCGACCTGAGCAACGTCTTCAGCGAGAGGGAGGCAGACAAACTACCCCCACATAGGCCCTTTGACTGTCAAATCAATTTACTCCCTGGGGCACAGCTCCCTGTAGGCAAGCTGTACGCCATGTCAGACAGAGAGATGCAGGAGCTAAGGGAGTTCATTGACAAGAACCTGAAGAGAGGGTTCATCAGAGAGTCCAGGGCGGTGGGGGGCAGCCCAGTGTTTTTTGTGGACAAAAAAAACACGGACAAACCCAGGCTTGTAGTGGACTTCAGGGCCTTAAATGCAGTGTCAGAACCAGTGACTTTCCCGATGCCCAGAATTGATGACATTTTGACAAGGGTCAGGAAGGGAAAGATTTTTACTAAACTGGACCTGAGGGGGGCGTACAACCTGATACGAATAAGGAAGGGGGATGAATGGAAAACCACCATGTTCACCCCTTTGGGGGCATTTGAATATTTAGTTATGCCCTTCAGCCTACAAGCAGGCTCCGCGTGCTTTCAGTCGTTTATGAACCACGTCCTGGGGCCTTTGCTTTACAAGAATTGTGTGGCCTTCTTAGATGACGTGTTAGTATATTCAGAGACTGAGGAGCAGCATGTAAAAGACGTCAGGGAAGTGTTGGGCAGACTGCAAGCCAATCAGCTGTGGGTGAAGCTAGAGAAGTGTCAGTTTCATGCCAAGGAGGTGGAATTCCTGGGGTACCGCTTGTCGGACAAGGGATTGGCCATGGATCCTGGCAAGGTCCAAGCGGTACTGGAATGGAAAACACCGAAAACAAGGAAGGATGTGCAAAGATTCCTTGGATTTGGAAACTTCTATCGGAAGTTCATCAGAAATTTTGCCCACTTGACGGCTCCCATTACGGACTGTCTCAGCAGTAAGAGGAAATTCGTTTGGACGGCGGAGGCGGAGCGAGCTTTTGAGGAACTGAAAAGGGCGTTCGCTTCGGAAGAACAGCTCCTGCATGTGGATTTACAAAAACCGATGCGAGTGGAGACGGACGCATCAGACCGGGCTGTGGGGGCGGTGCTTCTGCAGCCTGGGAAGGAGGAGTCAGAGTGGAGACCGTGTGCCTTTTTTTCGCGAAAGCTGAACAAATCTGAGAGGAACTACACGGTGTATGACCGAGAACTACTTGCCATTCATGAAGCGTTCAGGAGATGGAGGCATTTATTAATTGGGGCACAACATAAGGTGCAAGTGTGCACGGACCACAAGAACTTAGAGTATTGGAGAACGGCACGAGTGCTCAACCAACGGCAAGTGCGATGGGCCCAGGAGTTCTCCAAATTCCACTTTGAAATTTGTTATGTGCCAGGTCCAGAAAATGTTAGGGCGGACGCTCTCTCACGCAAACCTGAATATTTGGAAGGGGAGGGGGCACCCGAAGAGAGACATGTCATCCCAGAGGACCGCTGGGTGTGTGGGGCGGCATTGGTGGGGCAAAGAGAACTGGTAGAGGAAACAGAGAATGATGAATACGCCCAGAATAAGCTCAGAGGTCTTAGGGGTGAGGGAGAGGAACCAGGGGGTTTCGAGGAAAGAAATGGAGCTTTGTATTACAAAGGGGCACTGTATATCCCTGAAGGAGACTTAAGGGGGAGGGTACTCAAGCAGTTGCACGACAGCCCCACGGCGGGGCATTTTGGACAACACAAAACCATGTGGTTGGTCACCAGGGAATTTTGGTGGCCTAAGGTGAGGGAAGATGTACGGGAGTATGTAAGAGGGTGCGAGCAATGCCAGCGAGCCAAAGGGGAGAGGCGGGCGCCGGCGGGGCTATTAGAACCCTTACCAACCCCAGAACGACCTTGGGAGGCAGTGTCGATAGATTTTATGACTGATCTGCCGAAGTCCAAGGGGAAAACAGCCATCATGGTGGTGGTAGACCTACTAACAAAGATGTGCCACTTTGTAGCCTGTTCGCATGCAGTCACGGCGGAAGAGACAGCGAAGTTATTTGTAGAACACATTTTTAGGTTGCACGGGGTGCCATTGAGGGTGGTCTCAGACAGGGGAAAACAAATTACTTCCAGGTTCTGGAGGAAGCTCATGAGCTTACTGCAGGTGGAGGTCAACTTTTCGACTGCCCGGCACCCTGAAACCAACGGGCAGGCGGAAAGAGCAAACGGTGTCCTCCAGCAATACCTGAGGTGTTATGTCAATGACAGAGAGAATGACTGGGTAGAGAAGTTGGCGCTGGCGGAATTTGCCTACAACAATGCAGAGAATGTGTCCACAGGGATGAGCCCCTTCTTGGCTAATTATGGGTGTCATCCCAGGGCATTCCCAGGGGGAGGAGGGGAGAGATGGAGCGTCCCGGCAGCCGAGCATTTTGTAGAAGAAATGGAAGCAATCCATCGTCAGCTCCAACTCAACTTAGAAAGGGCGAAGGAAGAATACAAGAGGCAGGCAGACAAGAACCGAAGGGAAGGTGAAACCATAAGGGTGGGAGATCGGGTGTGGCTGTCAACCCAAGGGTTGCCGTTCAAAGGAGGTTGTAAGAAATTAAGACCCAGGAGGTTGGGTCCCTTTGAGGTCATTCAACAAGTTAACCCAGTGGCTTTCAGGCTCCGGTTACCCAACCACATGAAACTGCACCCAGTATTTCACAGGTCGTTACTGTCACCGTATGAGGGGGGACGAGAAGGGATGTCCACTCGGGGACCGATCATAGAAGAAAGGGAATGCAGCAGCCATGTGGCAGAAATCCTCGACGCCAGGTGGAAGGGGGATCAGGTGGAGTATTTGGTAGCGTGGGAAGGAGAACCGGAGTCAGAAAACACTTGGGTAATGGCAGAAGATATCAATGACGAGGTATTGATAGAAACGTTCCATCAAAGGTTCCCAAGGAAACCTCAGCCTGTGGAGAGGTTCCGGAGGGAATACTTTGGGACCACCGATGAGGAGGAGGAGTTGGAAGGATTCACGGATTCGGAAGGGGAAGGGGAGATGGACTCTGAGGAGGAGGAGTACTTCGAGACCAGGAACCGCAACAGGTGGAGAGAAGTGTTCGAGACATCGGAAGGTGAAGGAAGTTCCTTCCGGGGTTTTGCCTCCTCACCGCCCATAGAGGAGGGGGCGGGAGGGGGTGAAGGGGGCCCTGGAGGGGAGGTGGATGTCAGGGAACTGCCATCGGAAGGAAGGGAGGTGGAAGGGCTCACACAGGTTGGGAGAGACTCAGCAGCTGAAGAGGGAACCAGTAGGGGGAGAGGAGGTGAGCTGAGGGAAAGTGAGCAGGAGGGATGGCTCCGAGACACTTCCAGCGAAAACAGTGGGGAGGTTTCAGGACCTCCTGTAGGGACACCCACTCCTCGCCGGAAACTGTCACGCAGAGAGTCCAGAAGACGTGTTTCCGTTAAGGAGCTTTTATGTTGGAAGCGATTCCGAAAGCAACCACTGTCGGAATCTGCAAGCGACTGACAGAGCCATGTTTAAGGGGCTCCGTTACAGACAGAGGTTTGCAAACTTGACCAAACTCTGAGGGACTTGGATTTTACGCACAAGCAGCTCATCGTCCCATCACATATACACTGCAGTCAATGGGCCTTACTCGCAGGTGAGTGACTATAGGATCGAAAACTTCAGGTCAAACGACACCTGTTTTTTTTTATTTTACAGATATATAAACCATTTTATAGCCAAAAGCTACTGAAGCAGCATACAATAAGATAAAAGGAAATAATATACAAAATATACAAACTCCAAAAACAATGAAACATTTTCTACAATTATACAATTAATGTTCCATAAAATGCTTGGATCAGGGAAAGCCTTTTAAACAAAAATACATCAGGGCTTTTTGTTAAGTGCATAACTTTTGAAGCTATTCTGTCTACAGTGGTACCTCAGGTTAAGTACTTAATTCGTTCTGGAGGTCCGTACTTAACCTGAAACTGTTCTTAACCTGGAGCACCACTTTAGCTAATGGGGCCTCCTGCTGCTGCCGTGCCACCGGAGCCCAATTTCTGTTCTCATCCTGAAGCAAAGTTCTTAACCTGAAGCACTATTTCTGGGTTAGCGGAGTCTGTAACCTGAAGCGTATGTAACCTGAAGCGTATGTAACCTGAGGTACCACTGTACTTCAATGCCGTGAAGAAGTAGGTTGTTGTGTACCAAAGAAAAGCATACTGTATAACATACTGTATAAAATAGTCTCTTGTGTGTCAAAGCATACTGGCCTTCTTACCATTGAAACTTAAAGATCTATGGCTAAATTTTAATTATCCACTAGCCAAAGATGACATTTGACATTCAAAGGGTTCAGATAATCATATATTTGTTATGCAGACTTGCAGACTTAAGATACATCAGAGATTTACAAAGAAAATACTCATTACAAGTTGGATAATCAAGGTTCAGACAATGTTGAAATCAGCAGAAAACAAGTTCTAAAACCTCTTTCAAGCCTAACTTATCTGTGTTTTATTAAACAGCATTAATTTTAAGTGCCACTGTTGTTCAAACACAATTACTTTTCTACACTGTTAAAAACTTAAGGTTTGCTTGTTCGCTTGTTTTTTTAAAGAAGACATGTTTCATGATAAACAAATAGATTTTTACCTTGTCTTGATAACCATATTCTGATAATTTAATGGCTTCATGTCAGCCTCTGAAATGTCACACAGTGTTGTCATGGAAATGTCAATACAATCTGGCTCCCTCAACATGACACTCAAGAAAAACACCTGGAGATTACAAATATAACTAAACTAAATGCAATAGCTTCACAACATTCATTCATGAATGCTACAGAATAAGGAAGGGGTGTGGGTGGGTGTCTAAATACTGGGTGTTTTTTTCCATAGTCCCTGCTATTAAATTTTATTTTTAAGATTAGTTTGCATGTACAGGATAGCTCATTGCTTTATGTCTCTGAACAGTCAAAGAGAGCTTGAACCAAACGCAATAAAGTCCTTCAACTAGTCTAGAGGCTTAAAGCAATACATAGCAATTATATGAAAGGAAAATAGCCTGTGGACCTTCTACGCAATGAGGATGGGTTAAGAGAGACCGAGAAGCTAGTATCAAACTTATTGTTTCCACTGAACTGGTAAGTATTGAGAATGATTTCTGGAAAGAGCTGTTGGGAGCTTCACACAGAAGCTATTCCTTAGCATTTCCTGACATTCAAAGTCAGCAGGTGCTTTCTAACAATTATAAAACGCTTCCACATAAGCAGGGGAGAAAGCTATCTTAAGAAGCAAATGGATGCAAACACAAAAAGAAAACAATAGTTGACACAATAACCATAAGAATATAAGAAGAGGCCAGCTGAATCAGACCAGGGGTCCATCTCAGGGGCCCATTTCAACAATGACTAGCCAGATGTCTCTAGGAAGTCCACAGGCAAGACATGAAAACAGTAGGGCTCCCTACTGTTGCATTTCGTGCCATACAGTTTCTGAACAAGGGTTTCCAATTTCCAAATCACTGCCAAATCATGTGGCTAAGTATGTTATCTGCCCCTTCCCTCTGAACTTGGAGTGCAGAAGACCAGTGCCAGAAACTTTATTGTCAGCTAACTTTTGTTTATGTACTTAAGGATATATTGTGGGGTGGTTTTATTTGTAATACTGAATTTATTCTGTGTTTGCCAGAATTTTGATTTCCTCCCCCCCTTCATATGACATGTTCTGTATTTCGTATCTAACGCTCTGTTTTTGAATGTTTGCTGTAAACCACTTTGGGCTCAGCTCAATGTGTTTACTTATATACCGCTTTTCCACAATCAATCAATCAATCAATCAATCAATCAAAACAGACCTGGCAATGATGGGTCATTAGCAATCTCACCAGCCAAAAAAACAAAATATAAAAGTAGCAAGCTATTATGTGTGAGGGCATGAGAGAGAAGGGAGAATCCCTTTCTCCCCCTAACCATGGTTTCAATTGACACATACCCTGTGGGTCAGCATTTACTTTTAGATACCTTCCTTTCTGGGGCTAATAGCTGATGTGTGGTGTTGGAGGGTAGGGACTCACAAGGACTTCCCCTACCTATTAATTTTCATTCAGCTAACATGGTTGCCAATGACATGCTTAGTGTCACAGCTAATGTGGCCCCAACTGCATTGTGCCTTGGTTGTCTGACCAGAAAATGCTGACACTGCTTCCTTTCTGTCTCTTTTTCAACTGCTAAGAATTGCAAAATGTGTTCGAGTTGTAGCTATTCAACAATAAGCACAATGAGTTCTGCTGTGAGATTAAGCATTGAATTAAATTTTGATTTGCTTTTCTCACTAGAGGAATCTCATGCATGCTTATTTCGCTGACACACCTGCTTCAGAAACCACTGGAGTAAAGGGCAAAAAAAAGGTAAAGGACCCCTAACAGTCAAGTCCAGTTGCAGACGACTCTGGGGTTGTGGCGCTCATCTCGCTTTACTGGCCGCGGGAGCCAGCGTTTGTCCGCGGACAGCTTTCCGGGTCATGTGGCCAGCATGACTAAGCCGCTTCTGACGAGCCAGAGCAGCGGACAGAAACGCCATTTACCTTCTCGCCGGAGCGGTACCTATTTATCTACTTGCACTTTTTGGCATGCTTTCGAACTGCTAGGTTGGCAGGAGTTTGGACCGAGCAACAGGAGCTCACCCCGTTGTGGGGATTCGAACCGCTGACCTTCTGATCGCCAAGCGCAAGAGGCTCAGTGGTTTTAGACGACAGCGCAAACAAATGTTTGATCTTCTTGCAGTCCATAGGACTCTTAAGAGTCCTCTCCAGCACCATAATTCAAAAGCATCAATTCTTCAGCGATCAGCCTTCTTTATGGTCCAGCTCTCACTTCCATACATCACTACTGGGAAAGCCATTTTATTAGTGAAGTGTTTATTAGCAACAAAACAATTATTTGTGGTTATTTGCTCTCCCCCAAAGCCAATGGAAGCAGCTGAACTGGTCATAAATCCTCAGTCCTCAGCCTGAGATCACACTGACCCTGCAACCATCACCACCTCCATTGCTAGCCAAGCAGAGACACCAACAGCACATCAAAAAGGCCTTTTTCTAGGCGGGTCTCCAGGCAGCATATCTTCTGCAAACAAACACACAGCTGAGAATACTCAAAACCAGCTGGAATATCTTATTAATTTTTGCATCACTTAAGACCTTGCACGTGGCTCTTCTTCTTGCAAGCAACGGCAGAAAATAAAACTAGAGCATTTAAGGATTCGCTTAAGGATTTAACGACTCACTCATCACTATTGGTTTTGTCTTATACCTCATTGTTTATTGGGCCACAATGCTAATAGTTGTGTGTATGCATTAAACCCCACAAAACTCTCTAGGAATGTAACATGTAAAATAGCACATGCTGAGGGAAAATTGTGATTATGGTTGAAACAGCCATCCATTTTTTTGCTTCATGAATAAACTCTGAGAAATATTTCAACTGGAAAATGCTATTAATTTGATTTTTTAAAGGACTTCTTTATATAAAGCTGGATGGAAATTTGTCTAGACTCTCCAGCACAAATTATTGCAAATACTGCATTGGATTCTATTCCAGAAATGCCACGGAGTTGCCAAACCAAGTCAAATAATTTATATATTATAAATACTTCATGGTGTTACAAAGTTCAATGCATGATATATAAGTGATACAATATTGCCACGTACTTATGGTTTTCCTAGTGAATAAAGTATATATGAACTGTCATATAGCATAACGGCCACAATACTAAAGACACACAGTAGGGTTTAAATCCCACTGAAATCAACAGGAGTTCCTTCTGAGTATATATTTATTTATATAATGTATAAACCACCCATATTGTGGTGGTGTACAAAAAAGAAAAGAAATAAAAACAAAATAAATATTGCAAAGTGCAAACACTAAAAATATACAAAATCCTTCTGTAAAATCAAAAGAAGCAGCAATGCTACTCTGAAAAAAATACTGATGGAATAAAATAGTCTTAAGAAGTCACCTAAAAAACCAAAGTGTTGGTACCATGCAATTACCCTGTGGCACCTAAAAGTACACTTGCCAGACACTAACCCAGTGCCACTCTCTGAAACTAGCCTCAGAGTTAGGAGTGGAACCACTGCAACACTGTGAAGGATACTGTGGTCAATGGTGTCAAAAGCCACGCAGAGATTCAGTAATAGCAATAGGGGTTAACTCTCCCTGTCTGTTTCTCAATAAAAGTGATCCATCAGGGGACCGAGGCAGATTCAGTCCCAAAGCCAGACCTGAACCAGAATGGTATGGCTTAAGATAGTCAGTATCAATGCCTGTAGCTGGGTCACCAATACCCTCTCAACCACTTTCCCCAAAGAGGAGGTATTAGTGATTGGGCAGTAGTTGTCAAATACCACAGGGTGAGCTTTTTTAAATAATAATAATAATAATAATAATAATAATAATAATAATAAAATTTTTTATTTATATCCCACCCTCCCCAGCCGAAGCCGGGCTCAGGGTGGCTAATAACAATAAAATAGTACAACATTCTAAAATCAATTCGTTATAAAATTAATTCAAATCAAATTGATGGCAACCATTGGGCTAGAGTTCTGTGAAGATTGCCAAAGGAGGGAGTCAGGCTGTGCCCTGGCCAAAGGCCTGGTGGAACAGCTCTGTCTTGCAGGCCCTGCGGAAAGATGTCAAGTCCTGCAGGGCCCTAGTCTCTTGTGACAGAGCGTTCCACCAGATTGGAGTCACAGCCAAAAACCCCTGGCTCTAGTTGAGGCCAGCCTAACCTCTCTGTGGCCTGGGACCTTCAAGATGTTTTTGTTTGAAGACCGTAAGTTCCTCTGTGGGACATACCAGGAGAGGCGGTCCCGTAGGTACGAGGGTCCTAGGCCGTATAGGGCTTTAAAGGTTTAAACCAGCACTTTAAACCTGATCCTGTACTCCACCGGGAGCCAGTGCAGCTGGTATAGCACCGGGTGAATGTGATCTCGTAGCGAGGACCCCGTAAGGAGTCTCGCCGCAGCATTCTGCACCCGCTGGAGTTTCTGGGTCAGTCTCAAGGGCAGCCCCACGTAGAGTGAGTTACAATAATCCAGTCTGGAGGTGACCATCGCGTGGATCACAGTGGCTAGGTCAGGGCGAGAGAGGTAAGGAGCCAACTGCTTAGCTTGGCGGAGATGGAAAAATGCCGCCTTTGTTATAGCTGCAATCTGCGCCTCCATGGAAAGGGAGGTGTCGAAGATTACACCCAAACTCTTAACGGACGGTGCTGGCACTACGGACGGTGCTGGTGGAATGCCACCTTTTTCAAGGCAACCAGGGCCAGGATAGAGACACATTCACTGTGCCCTGTAACCACACAGACAACATTTCCCCCATCAAACTAACATTTGTTTGTTTGTTTGTATACCACCCTATATTTGTAGGTTTCAGGGTGGTTCACAACATAATACTGCAATATAAAAAACACAAAATACATAATAAAAATAAGAAGAACTTTAATCAGCCATGAGGGGCAGGAGTCCCCAAAGCATGAGGTCAGCTGTTTATTTGCAAGCAACTTGTCCACAATATCTGGTCATATCAACTGAAACTGATCCCACATCAAATCAGGTTGGGCATCGGGCACATCTCTAGATCTGCTATAATAACAGTGTCAAGGTCAATGCAGAGGCAAAAAAAACCCTTGGCCTTCAAACCGCCTAGCCAAAATGTCATAGCAGATATTCAGATAGCTGAAGCTCACATCTACCAAAGCTGGTAAAAGATAATGGACCACCCTAAAGAGTTTTACCAGGTTACTTAAGGTTGCAAAGCTCTTCTTCACTGCCACATAGAAGGCACAATGTTGTGCTCTAATTCATGTTTGGTCAGCTTCATCCTCATCATTAATATTATTACTATTACCATCCATCAGGAAAGCTGAAGTGCATTGAATTCCCCCAACAGACCTGGGTTTAAGGAATATTTTGTATTGCAACAAACCAAAGCTTAGATCTTAATTGAGGTCTAATACCAATAAACTTTACAAATCAACCAAAAAGGGTGAGTAAAGATGCAGACTTTGTTGCATAATCAGCTTGTGAAAACATACATTTTATAATGGACTCCAGCTTTCCATCCATGCTCTATGATCACCTCTCTTGTGTTTCTTTCCCTTTGTTTACAAGCACCCTTTAAAGGAGATAGCTATCCACTCAAAGTACATAATGCATAGCAGGTGAAAATGTCATGCCAGGTATGTGTATTCACCAAATATGTGAATGCCTCATTATTAAGATATGACTGAATGCTCACCATCTATTGCCCAGACAGAATTCCATTTTTTCTGGAAAACATTTATTCATAGGTTTTGGAGACAAAGTTAAGTTTGCTCAGGTATTAAATTATTATTTCTTAAATGGGGAAGAAAGAGCTCTTCAAACTGAGTTTTAACAGCACGCATGAAAGGATAAAAAACAAATAAGCAAGCAGTGAAAGGCTCAATCCATCTTGCCACATTATCTGAACTATGAGAATAGAACCCCTGTGATGTATCCAAAGTCTGGTGACAAAACCGCTTCAAAGCTTCTATTTATTTTTTAGGAAAAGAAGCTTCATCAGCCACCTTGGTGGTTAGCAATAGTGACAGCCGTTGGCCTAACAATCCCTTGAGACTCATTTCCTCAGAAGAGGATAACCCTGCTTCTTATTCAGGGGAGCTGAATCACAGCAGAATTTGCAATCCATCTCATCCCTGAGAAAGCTCTGTGAATCTGCAAACTGAAATTCAGAGGAGGCAGGAGGAGGAGGAAGAGTGAAGGCAGGAGAAAGACAGATGTATTTATCATACACATACAATACAGGAAGGATACAAAAAAATATTGTCCCCGCTGCCTTACTGAGTGCACAATAAGAGAACTCTCATTAATCACCAGGGGTACGCACTGAAAGGGAAATATTGACTGGATTTGAGGAAATGTCGGTTTTCTAATGGAACAATTCCTTTTTAAAGGTAACTGGCAGAGTTTCTTTAAATTAGAATGGCCAGCAGCCAGCCCTCTGGCCAATTTATAAGTCATTTCAGGAATTCCAGAGAAATACACATTTTAAGGAAAACATATGCATTGGTTTCTTAAAAGTAATGTACATACTTTAGAAAAATCAATAGCATTTGTCAGGCTGAGAGACTTTGATGAAAGAGTTATTCGCCTCAAACATCTCTGAGATCTACAGAAAGTTGTCTCAATTTTTATAACTTTGCAGCAGCTTGTTTTCCTACCACATGAAAACATGGTGGCATATATTTAAACACCAGATTTGGAGATGATTGCTTAGTGTTGCTGTATATCAAGCTGTAATGAAATCCATTAATATTGTGGTCACACACATATCAACCGAAAGACAGTGTTGCACCACAAGACAGTGTTGTCCAAAGTTATATGAGGACTAATCCAATTTGAGTGACAGGCCCTCTCCTTCAATCACTTCAGTTATTTTTCAGGGGAGTGGCCATAGCTGAATGGTAAAGCACATGCTTTGCATGCAGAATGTCTCAGGTTAACCCCCTAGTGTTTCTAGTTTAAAAGGGACCAGCTAGCTGGAGCTATGAAAACCCTCTGACTGACACCTCAGAAACCCACTCCTAAACAGACCCAACAATACTGAGATAGAGGAACTGACGGTCTAACTTGCTGTAAGCAGTTGCAAACAGTGAGGTGGGATAGAGCCACCTTCCTGAAACTAGAATCACTGCAGCTCACCTGGACCGTGGTGTGGTTTGGTGGGACAAGGTGGTGCTGCATGGTGCTCCTGCTATTGCACCCACACAGGCCTGATCTTGCTGCTGCCCTGCCCCACACCAGCACCATCCAGCAATGCCAATAGCTACTGGCTGCAAGGCCATTTTGTATGTTTGTACCTGCCATGAAAGCCAGCCTTCTACTGGTAGAAATAACTGTTGAAATCATGTTCTTGAGAAGCAAGTCTCCCAAGTCCAAATGTTAACTGAGGGAACGCAGTTGTTCAGTGAGCTATGGAATTGGAGCTCTCAATGAATATGATGTTATCCAAAGCATGGTGGGTTTATCTTGATTCTTATACCAAATCAGAAGCTGGTTAGGATGAGAATGGGCAGAACCCACCTGGCAAATGCCATTCAGCTTACGTAAAGCATTTCGCTTTCTACTGAAATTCAGCACAGGTTTCCTCCAAGCAGAAACTTTTAAATTCACCTCAACATTTGATTTCTAAGAAGAAGAAAACCTTTACCTACAGTATTGAGAAACATGGTGGCAACCCTGATTAAGGTGTCATCACCCAATTCAAATTAAATTTATTTATTTAGACCATTTCTATCCCACCCTGAACCCAAAGATCTCAGGGCAGAAGACAACGTTTCAATGAAATACAATATTCAAACCAGACAAGTCTCACAGTCTCAAAGTGTTGCTGGCTTTCAGGGCTACTGGCACTTTAATTAACAGCTTCCTTTTTGCTTTTCTTAAGTGACTAGTTAGTTGCTTCCTGTCCCTTCATCACCAGCTGTGACTATTTAATTTTTCTTCCTTAGTCAGTTCACGTTCCCTGCAGTCTGTGTGTGTGTGTGTGTGTCGCGCACATGCACTTAAATTACTGGTTTCTTTTTTGTAGGTAGAGCAAGGGTTCACTAATTATTTTTAATTTTATTAGCACAAATTTGCAGTTATAATCATAAACATAAAATAATCAATTGTTCTGGCTGTAAAGTGCCAAAAATAATTAAAGCTCTTCATGTCCCCACCAGCAACATATCACTGCAAATCCTCGTTACAAATAATTTTCTACTTTATGCTTCCATATATTGTCACACTGGATACTAATGTATCAATGTTGTGGAAGCACCATTAATAATGGTGCTTGTTGGAACAGGATACTCTAATTTCCCTGGTCCATTAATAAAGTAGTGTTGTGTGAGAAATGCTGGAAATTTTATATCCTTTAGCCTCTTACAATCATTAAACCAAATACAGATTGCCCTGCCAAGATGCATTTCCTTTTCTCCTGAAACTCATAAAACATTTTGATTAAAGCTGAAATTATCTCCAGCCTGACACAATCTTGCGCCATCCTATTAGCATATGTTTTCTCCAAGCACATTCCATTTCTTTAAAAGGATAAATCTCTTTTAAAAATTGATGGGAAAGGTTCTCTTGATGTGCCTAGTGTTTTGAGGGAGTCCAAATTCTGTGCAACAGATGGAACAGTTTTGTGTACTGTGGAATGTAGGGGCCTGGTAGAATATGGGTCAGAGAATAACGCTCATAGAGATTGCTGCAAATAAGAGTAGCCTACGCCACACTAATATTAGGCTACTATTCTTGAGAGACATTTTCCCAAGTAAGGTGGCTGGTGGCTGATGCCTGATGCCCTAACCTGAAGGTTGCTGGTCAACTGGCTTTTCTTCAGCAACACTGTCCTAGTTGAAATAAAATTAATGGGACAAATCATAAAAGCACAGTGATTAATACAACTGCACTATTAAGAATGGGATGCAAAAGACAGCACACACAAAAAATGAATATGGTTGTCATGGAAAAGGCATAGCTTTGCTCTTTATCAAAGTAAAGAGCAAGATTCCTTAACATATCTTTGGAATTCATCACTTCCAACAAAGTTCTGGTTCCCATGTGCCATGAGTTTAACTATTCATTTACCTGATAATTTCAAGGCACAGACACAGTTCAACTAATTTAGCAGGTACAACCACATCAGAATATGTAGACCTCAAAATTCAGGAAATTTGGTGACTTTCATTTCACTGCTGGAGTCTGAGCTGGTGGTGAATGACATGGCAGATAGCTCAGTGAAAAGGTCAACCCTGTGTGATACACAGCCCCTTGAATTTGGTCAACAGTAGGTTTCTAAATGGGCGTTAATTTCAAGTATCTTCAAAATAGGGTAAGCTGCGCCCTCTGTCATGTATTTCACTCCGTTTCAGATCCATGGCTGCCAAGGGGTATTAATCTTGAGTGAGCATACGGCAGCCATATCTGAATGAAATTTGTTGATTTGGGTAACTACTATTTGCTAAGGAATATTTATTTTAGCATCCAAGATTTTAAAAAAGTAGTGCCATAAGGTGTGAACCATATTCAAGCTCTTTTGTTTCAAGGGAAAATATGTGCCAATTAAATATTTTTCCAACGCTGAAGTAATCTGTGTAAACACATTATTAACGCAGCAATCTACATCAGAGGAATTTCAGCAACTGCGCCAGTTACATGGGCAGCCCAGGCATATGGCCCCGCAGAGTGCTGTGCTCTTTGCACAGATTCAAGTTAGTCAGTGTACTGCTCTTCCCAGCAGTTACTCAGCACCACAATAGCAGTGCTTCAGTTTATTGATTCACCAGGGGCTGGGGGCTGAAGTAGCATGGGAGAGAAGATGCACAGACCCCTTCCTTCTAACATGCAGATAAACCCCCATGAAATGTTTATTTTCCCCCATGCAACAGATTGATTTGTTGAAGCCCCCCTTTCTGCAGTGGCTTCTTGTTTTGCATGGGGGAATAAACCACACAAATATAAGTTTTGTGCAACTTGATGCTTGTGTGTCTGCGAGATACAGGTGGGGGGGCTCATGCCATTCCTTCACTGCACTACAAGATTTTGCCGCTGGCTGAAAATATTAACTGGGTCCAGGGGGAAGAAAACGGCAAATGCCAATAAGGGCAACTGCTCCCAAAGCATCCAGAACAAATCACAGAATCATACTGGCACTTCTGAAAACTCTCCTGGCAACTGCAAATGAAAAAGCACCCAATTTCTATTTAGCAGCACTGGAACTGCATGGCTGGCAATGCTTAACCCAGTACCCCATTGCCCCACTCATCCCCCCACTTACAGATTGTGGCCAGTAAACCTACTGTGATCAGGAGGAGGAGGAAGAGCTCTAACAGTTCAGATGGGAAGCACAAGTTCAAACAAACAGTGCAATTCTCCCATCTCATCTCTAACACCTTCCACAGCCTATGATTCCTGAATAATGCACAACTGTACAATGTCACCAACTCTACTGGCACTGCTTGGTGATAGGCTTCCCACTGTCCTGGTGCTGTGTGCCCTTTCATCTTTGTTCCCCATAATCGCTTCCCCTTCTTTCCCTATATGGCTAATTGGGGAGCAACTGTTGCTCATTGGGACTATTTCCTTAGTGATTCTTCTCCTCTGTAACAGGTGATTCTGATCCTAGAATAACAGAATGGATGCTGGCCCAACATGTTCCACAAAACTCGCTTTTCCTGGTAGACCATAGGAAGCTGCTTCATACCAGGTCAGTTTATTCATGGCTGGGATTGCTCAGTTCATAGAGCACGAGACTCTTCAGCTAAGGGCCATGGGTTTGAGCCCCACAATGGGCAAAAGATTTCTTCACTGAAAGGGGCTGGACTAGATGACCAACTCAACTCCAACTCAATTCCAACTCAACAATTCTAGATTCTATTATCAGCCTAGCTCAATATTATCTAGTCTCACTTTCCTCCTGCTCGCTAATCCTTTCAAGTGCAGACACTAGGGATTGAACATGGGACCTTATGCATGAAAAACATGTGCTATACCAATGAGCTATAGCACCTTTTCAAGATACTACACCACTCTGGCCTCTCACTGTCTGCTGCTCAACACCTTGCCAGTCTGACCCTGAACATCCACCAGGCAGCAAGATGACATGCAAGGGAGAAAGTCTTTAATCAGATAGATAGATAGATATAGAGGTAAAGGAAAAGGACCCCTGGACAGTTAAGTCCAGTCAATGGCGACTATGGGGTTGTGGTACTCATCTCGCTTTCAAGCCAAGGGAGCCGGCGTTTGTCCACAGTTTTCCAAGTCATGTGGCCAGCATGACTAAACCACTACTGGCGCACGGAAGACCGTGACGAGTGCCAGAGCACACGGAAACGCCGGTTACCTTCCCACCACAGCGGTACCTATTTATCTACTTGCACTGGCGTACTTTCAAACTGCTAGGATGGCAGAAGCTGGGACCGACCAATGGCAGCTCACCCTGTCACGGGGATTCGAACCGCCGACCTTCTGATCAGCAAGCCCAAGAGGCTCAGTTGTTTAGACCACAGTGCCACCCGTGTCCACACACACACACACACACACACACACACACACACCACTTGACAGTGCAATGTATGAACAGCATCTACTGAATGAGGTTGTGCTGGAGTTGATACAAAACACGCAATTAGTGGTGATTCTTGCCCATATATAAGCATCACAGCATCGCTGACTGCTACATGAGCGTGTGCTAACAGGCACAGACCTCAGCACCCCTACCCTGCAGTATGCCATGCCAGTTTATATATAGTGGAGCTGCATTTTTCCTTCCCAACTGTAAAGGTCTCCATTGCTCATCCATTTCATGACTGGCCTATGCTGCCTATTTCCAACAACGAAAGAATCAAAAGTACTTTCAGGAATATGCTGGTTGCTGCCATACTAATTTAACTTTGACTCATATCCCCCAAGCCCCAGTTCCTGCAAATCTTCCAAACAGTAAAAAGCTGAAACATAGAATGGAGAGAGAAGGAATTTCTCCCATCAAAGACACAAGCAGATTAACAATTATACTGGCCATTGGACGCATGCTTTTAGCTGAGCTCTAAACATCACTTGTCATTAACATCTCAGCCTTACCTCTATGCTGGATACCTGGTTGCTGGCTAGGAAGCGTTTTCTTGGCCGCTGCCCTGCGATACACCACGTGGGTCCTCCCTTCCGCCTCCTCCTGCTTCCCCTTCTGCAGAGGTTCAATGAAGAACTCGTCCTTGTCTGTGCGAATCATGCCAGCCTGAAGTGACAGGGTAAAGATTGAACATTTCAGATTACTGCCCATGCAGCAGCGGACATTTTGAATAAGACTTCACAATATGCTTAAGCACACTTTAGCACTCCCCAGAGAGCAGTTAGGATGCAGAGAGTAAGCAAGGTGAATTCTTTATTAGATACAACATCAGTGTCTCAGCTCGACAAGGAAGGACAACGGTGACACTTCTGACTGAAGGGATTTCTCCTGGAATCTAATTAACAAGGGCTGGGATCCAAATATACGGGAGGAGAGAGAGTCGTGATCAGAACACCCCTCCAAAGGAAGAATGCTACCAAATGAAGATGCTAGTAGATGCTCTACCACTAAGTTACAGCCTTGACACCTTTCAAAATACTATTTAAAAAAAAAAACAACACCTGAAAATTCAAACAAATATAAGAACAGGGTAGGGTGACTTTCTGGGCATGTTCCTGGTAAACATTTCAGGGAGGGTCCCAAGCATCTTTTTGTTGCAGGCATGTTCGCGAGCAAAATTTGACACAGCTAATTGAGTTCTGCTCTGATGATATATAAGCACCAAAGTAACTGAATTGTAAAGCCCCGTCATGCAACTTCCCAATGTAATTTAGATAGATTCCACATTCAACACAAGAAGAAAGACATCAGGGCAAAACCAGCCAAAATGATTAACAAGCACTGAACTGAGGAGGCAGAGTTTGATTTCATTTATTTATTTTTAACTATTAGGGCAAGGAAATGTCAACCTGAAATGTAATTCTGTTTCAGATTTCTGCACCTGATGGTAACCAAGTTTGCAAAACAGTGCATGATGCTTAGCAAATATGGCCTGAAAAGGACTTCCATGTTCAGACAAAAGAAAACCCCCGTTGTTTCACATTTAAATCTCAGCAGTGAGACAAAGCAATTCAGGATGGTTTCTGTATCATAATGCCTTCCCACCCCACCCCAAGTACTTCTGCTGGAGACCTTTTATGATAAGGCACGATAGGTATTTCCCTCCTAATGTCAATAAGCAACTGATACAAACTGAAAACATGATCCATCCATAGTTGTAGCCTTTTAATTTTAATGGGACCATTATGACATGGATGAGGAGGAGAAAGAGGAGGGGGCCTGTCCAGATGAGGGCAACCTACCTGGCAAAAGATTTAGTGTCTACTGGCACTGCCGAGATGGGGCAGAAAGACTGGCAAGTGAGTAAGATGCCAACACCCATTTCAGCTGCTACTTGATTTTACGTACTGAGAACAGGATATCTATGGGAGGCCACACAAGGGAACAGTGCCAGGGTAGGGGGACGGCTATACTAAGGATATGGGTGGTATGGAAATGCAATGCTAACTGCAAAAGCTCACGCGAAGAGCTTGCCCTGAGATTTGATGGCAAAGCAGCCTGCAAGAGATTTGCCAGCAAAAAGTATTTCTACTGGCTTCCTTCCCAAACTGATTAGACTCCCCATCCCTTCTTTTCCAAATATCTGTGCCAAGATTGTCAAGGACTCAGCAGCTTCCTGCAGCAAAGGGATGCTTGAATTGATTGACATCGGCAAAGATTATGTGAAAGAACTAGACTCTATGGGAAGCTCCATGGACTTAACCCCACCAGCAGTCACGCATGGCTAAATCCCACTGGCTTAACTGAGACTTTTGCATGAGTAATTGGACAGCACTGTCTAATGGGTGCCTGTTATGCCCCTTCCCCGTAATTTAGGCCTGTATGCCCCCCTCAATATACCCGCTGTTGAGCCATAAATGTCTACTGGCATCTGCAGGCTCATCAGCTCCAAGTCAGGTGGGTTGCAACATGAGCATGAGCTCAGTCAGTCATCTTCTACCCTCTCCATTTTATTTACATGCTAGGAATCTATACATATTATTTCCTGGAGTAGTTTTGTGTATTGGTTTAAAAGAAGAGCATAATGCTGTTATGGGCTTTAAAAATAGCAAAGTAAGTAGAAAGAAATAATGAAACAACTTTCGCCCTCTAGATATACAAACAAAAGCAGACCCACAAACAAAAGCAGGAAGCTCTAGCACCCTACAACTGAACAGGATTTTTTTAAAAAAAATCAACAACCCAGCTTTGACAAAAAAGACCATAATTTGTTACCCAGGGTTATGTGACACTCGCTTGGAAAATAAAATGCAGTTTGTTCGGTTTGAATGCAACTGGATACTGGAGGAGAGAAGGAAGCATATGCTTAAACTGAAGAGGCTATGCATTCATACGCAAAGGTGAGATAACTGTGGAATAATCTCAAGGTGTGCTGTATTAAAAATAAAATAAAATACATCACATATTTTCTCTTTGATTAGTTCACTTCAAGACCAAGGAGTTTTTATCACACTGCATGGGTTAATTAGCTTCCCAAAGCCTGGATATCTGTGCTATCATTGACTGTTTCTTACAAATGGTTCCCTGCCCACCTACAGTTGTGAATACAGCCATCTCAGCGATGTTCACCAATCTGCTGCAGGTCCAAGTTGTGCCTATTAAACAAATATTTATGCTCTAATTATCACTGTAAGTTTCTCAACTCATTGACACTGAACCTTACAATTTTCTCCTTGAAATATCTGCCACATATGCTTTGTGGCTTGAGGCCAAAAAAGCATTTGCCACCATACATGTATTAGTCTTTAAAGAAGCCACAAGACTCTTAGATTGTTTTCTTGGTAAGACTGGTGCTGGTGCCTTGTTTTTGTTGCCACTTCTGCCTACAGCCTTGTCTCTCTCCCAAATGTGCCTTACAGATGCCCACCACTTTTACTCCTAGGACATGCATAATCATATGTATAAACCAGGGATTGTCAACCTGGTCCCTACCGCCCACTAGTGGGCGTTTCAGGATTCTAGGTGGGCAGTTGGGGGTTCTACAACACAAGCTGAATCCTGCCATCAAGCACCCCTGGTATAAACCATTAAATAAATCGCAACAATGAAGGCCAATGGGGCCGCTGGATCTTAATGAAGTATGGGGCAGCAACAGTGAGCAGTAACAACAGAAAGCTCAGACTGAAACACGTACTTGGTGCAATCTCTGCTCCACAATTCAATAAACACAGCATTTCCACAAATCCTTTTTCGTTCTCCCACAAATCTTTCATCTTTCATCAGAATCAGAGCACAAAAATCAACCTTCAAGCATGGCTGGCTGTTTTTTAAATTTTAATCTTGAACTGAAGGAACTTGAGTCTGAACCCCAGCTTTTTCTCACATGCTTGGGTGGAGTGTTGTCAATGACATCACATCAGCAATTTGCAGAGGGACTCAAGATAGCGCTTGAATGACACAGATAGAAAAACACTGGGTTTTCTCTTGATTTCTGTTTATTGGCCTTATATGCCCGAGTCCTTTGCCAGCTTCCACTCACCTTTCTCAGTTAGATGGTAACTTAATTTAAATATATAGTTTGCTGAACTATGGGGCACTGGTTTGTGCGTGTGTGGTTTTTTAGGGCTATCTGTCAGAGTCCTGCATGGCTTTATTTTCCCATTTCTGCACCCAGGACCACTGCAAGAAATTCTAGATTTTTTGGAAGATGACGAGGGAATTAAGATTATATGTGTGCACCACTCACATCCTACGCTTCTCACCATTTATCAACCAGGGTCAATGATCAACACCATGACCCACCTCCAAGCCGGATTAATGTTTTTTGATGCAGGAAAACACACCTTGAGGTGCAACCAGGTTTTATATTACAACAAGTGGCATAACAGGTGTGACAAGCGCATCGGCGCAGCAGAGAAGGTGTTGGCTATTGCGGGAATGCCGCCTTGCCTATGATGAATTCTTTCCTTCACTGCTTCCCTACTTGTCCCAGGGTTGTTTGTACCAAGAATAATGTCTGAAAAGCACCTAGATTAAATATCACTGCTGCTCATTATAAAGTTATAGCAATTTCCTTGCAATGACTAGATGACTAAAACAGAGAAGCCGCATTCTGCTTTCAGCACTAGCAAGGTAATGCTCAGCAAAGATTCAACAAAATCACTGGAGTGCTTCTGGAATAGCTCCATAAGACTGAAATCGGCATTAGGCCTTGGAAACATTAAAATTCCAGCTGCTGAAATAAAGGAATAAGACAGCTCAGAAATATCTGCAAATACTACTGCTCCTTGTGTTTTCTTCTGGCTGTATCAAGACCTGTAATTAAATAAGGGTGCAGAGAGCGTTCTTGGAATATGTCTCCAGTGGTCAAAACTGCATCAAGGATGTTATACTTTTTGGTTCTGTTTCTACTTCATGCTAATTTTTCTTTCTTTCTTTGCTTACTTTTTTCTAACTTACTGTCTAGTTCAAAGTAAGGCAGGATAAAAATCAATAGTTATTTCGTGTTAATGGGCTTTTATTGGCAAACAGTATTTCTCTTTGCATTCAAATATTTCATGTATTGTATTTGGTTCAGATTAATTTTTTGTAATTATTATTTCATACATTTGAGTGTCATGTAGGATCATACCCATCAATGTCTCTGTCTAATTGGGGTGCTGTGTTCATTAGTCACAGCCTGACAGCAAAACAGGTTTTTTTTTAAGGCCATAAGTATCAAGTCATTCTCTTCAATAATCTGTGCTGAACCTCTGAAGTTATCAATCAAGAGTAACTGTATAGTGTCATATAATCCTGGTTTACAGGGTACTGATCAAAGTGAATGGAACATGAAGCAGTGGTTTCTAGACTGGGATCCACATCAGTTAATACAATTACAAACCATACAGCATCTAGCACAGAGCATTGCAATTACTACAGCAGCTAGAAGAATAATTAAGTGGTCCCCCAAGGCCCTCAGCAATTTTCAAGTGCTCCATGGGGGGGGGGGGGTTGGGAACCACTGATGTAACATATTTGAGGAAACTATATGTGAACAGCTCTCTTCCCCCCAATGTAGTTTTGTTTTTGGGTTGCAGTATTGATCACCAGCGCAATGTATGTCAAAGGGAAGTATAAAAGCTACCCCCAAGATTTTAGATTCGCCAGTGACCTTTACAAGCCAAATAGTCCAAGGCTATGTACACATTCCCATTTACTCTGCATGCAGTGCACCCCAGCGCTGGTTTGGGAAAGCAGTGTACACAAGACACGTGTCACAATCCATTATCTATCCCATCATCTCTTATGAAATATTGTGTTTTGATGCATTTTCCTCCAAACCAGCTTCGATCCACATTGAACTTTAGCACAACTAAGCTGCATTCAAAGCTGGTAATGTGTACATGGCCTAAATCTGCAAACCACCTTCTCTAAACTAAATTGACCTACTGATATTAGCCCAAGAGAAGCATTTCTTCCCATTTTCAACTAGGGCAAATCCCCTTTCCTGACTTTAACATATTCCCCCTTTTCCTGGGTCATTTCCGCTGCTGTAATCAACCACATTAAAAAACCACAGTGAACAGGGTGTGTATGTGTGGGTGTGGGTGTGTGATAGCTCAGCCCTTTCGAATGCTACCAATTCCTCATGAATTCACTTGGCTTTCTTTAAAAGTTTAATTTGCTGGTGTGTTTGGAATTGACAGCAATCTCCAGTTTTGCAGCTTGAGGTCCTACTGCTAATTAAATGTCTCCTCTGGCTGAACAGCCAGCAAGTGCCTTAATTGTCTCCTCATTCACATTCACATCACAGCTTCATGTTCTAGACCCGTAATGAAGGAAGCCAGCACAGCTTCTTTCAGCTGCTTCTCAAACGCTCTGGAGTTCAGACCCATCCTGTAGCCCCGGTTTTAATTAGCATTCGTTTCCTGCCCATTAGGATGAACATATGTACCATCCATTCTCACTACATAAGCAGAGTAGTACCTCTTCTCTTTTATAACAGCAGCGAGGCAAAGAATGACATGTGCCTTCACTTGCATTTGATGTTAGGGTGGATGAGAAAACCTAACAGATGTACGGTATGGGAAAATTATACAAAATACTACTGTAAACTCCTACAAATGCTGACCTATATGTAAGAATAAAGCTAGTCTTTGATTTCTATTAGCATGACCGTCGTCAACCAGGAACTACCTGTGGATATGGAGAGAACTCACAGTAGACAAAGCTGGGGACACTGACAGTGAGCAAAAGACCTCTTAAGGCCTTAGGAAGAATTCTGTTGAAATGAATTGGGCATGTATTGCACAGCTCAATTTGAGGATCAGGCATCCAGATTCTTACACGTTAAGAAGCTATGACTCCAGGCCCTACAAACTCCATGGTCTGTGACTGGGAATTAAGTCTAGGGAGCAATACATAACATGTATTGGTCCTTTGGCAACTGCTGTGATGTCAGCATCCTGGCAGAACCCGCAGTATATACCTGCCCTGGGTCCTCATTTAATGCATAAGCTACTTGGTCAGCATGCAGCCCGATACTGTGAGTGTGTCATAGTCTTGCAGTGCTAGCAGCATGGTGTGGATGTATATGGGGTAAAGGGTCAACCCCTTTATGCATGGGCTTCACAGACAATTACTCAGGGTGAATAGCTCACCAAGTGTTTACCTGAGGAACAATGACAACAAATGCATATAAACTGAAGTCGGGGCAGGGGGCGGGGAATGCAGTTGGAACTCATAATCTCTTAAAACTCATCCCCTCTACCCTCTTCCAACATTCCAACACACACATCCTCTCCAAACTGTTGTTCCATGCTCTCCCTCCAACTTCCACCTCCCACTCAGGGCCTGAATACAGTATTCCCTGATCCAAGCAATCCCCTCCCTCCAACCACAAAGCCCAAACAAGGATCATTGTATGCTCATGTTTATCTCCCATGTGTCAATGGCATTTATTCCCAAGGCTAAGGCTGAAACCTGTACGGTGGTACCTTGGTTTAAGAACAGCTTAGTTTATGAACAACTTGGATTAAGAACACTGCAAACCCGGAAGTAGGTGTTTTGGTTTGTGAACTTTGCCTTGGAAGCAGAACATGTTCCGCTTCCTGTTGAGTGTAAATTGAGTCCCCCGCTGCTATGGGAAAGCACGCTTGGTTTAAGAACGCTTTGGTTTAAGAACGGACTTCCGGAACAGATTAAGTTCGTAAACCAAGGTACCACTGTACAAGATTTCCCCTCCACCCTGACAATATTGGCTTAAAAATAATGAGCATGATAGAATCTTTCTTTCTTTATACGGATTTCTAGAGCCAAAGAAATACTGAATAAACTGTGCAGAATGAAAAACCCATTTCTCCTCCCCTTCTTTAAAGTAACAGAAGCACTGAGAATGGATTGTAAAGCTTTGGAACCTTCTGCCACATTCTTGCTGGATGTTAGCAGTACCCTGAAGCTATAATATTTATATAGCCTCAAGTTGGGAGGGAGGAGGTGGAGAGGAAGTTTTAAACTCAAGCCATGCGTTTCTTGTATTTCATTTAAAATTCTATAAGCAGACTATTTTCAAGCTTCTTCTTTTTTTAATGCATGTTTACACTTGTACAAAGTCCCATTAGGACTGGGAAAGAAAATGTTAAAAATGTTATAAAAATATTTCCCAGGGTAACATTGCATTGATCTATTAGTCTGCTTTCTACATTAAGCACAGGGCAACCCTGAGCAAATGAAGTGAGGTGATTTATGTTAGGCTACGTCTTTGCTGCTTATGAAAATTTTACTTTTAGTGGCAATACAGTCTTGACAGGATAGCCCGGTAGCTTGCAATCCAAGCCTCAGAGTGCTCTGCCAGCACAAGCCTCGCGAACCATTGGGCTGTTAGTCGTCTGACAATAATTCATGCTCCGTAAAGAATAATGACAGCAGGACTAAACTTTGAAAGCACACGTGGGCCATAAGACTCCATAGTTAATAGACGTGGGGGTATGCTTACCATCAGGCCAAAAATTCTTAACTCTGAATTGAGGAAACCCAAACCCTGAAGAAATAATGAGTTATGAAAACTAAGTATGCTATCTAGTCCCATGGCTCTCAAGCACGCGCGCACACACACACACACACACACCATAGTACACCAGTGGGTCTTCACAGGGCAAAGTGAGGTATGCATGCATAGATTGAGGTCTGCCAACACAGCAAGGTGGTAGTTTTCCTTTCCTACCCCCCTCCCCCCTGCATGCCCCCTAAACTTGTTCCAAGGTTTTCCCCAACCCTCCAGAGCAGATTTAGAGCACCTGATGAGTGTGTTCAGGGGCAGGAGAGGGGAAAAGTCCTCTTGTGTCAGTGGACCTTGTCCAGGGCATGCGGCAATTCAGCCAAATCCTGCCCCAAAATAATAAAACACATAGGATACAATAAAACAGCAAAAGTTTCAATAAAAACAGTTCAAATTCCTACATATCGTTTATCCATCAAAAATCATTTATCTATCCCTTTCCTCGCCAGCAGTTTGCCTCACAAGGTACTCCAATGGATGGCTGGAAAATCATATGGGAGATACACACAGGCTTCCTGACCATCTGTGTAAGTTATTTTGTACAATTTTCTTTGTGTTAAAGATTCAAGCTTTTGATCAATACGGGTTGGGTATATGCTGTTGGTGTAATAGCAGCCAAGAGGAGAAAGAGAAAGAGGTGCTATATACCAAGCCTCCATGCCCCGATCACTGGAAGGGCTCCCAATTTCCCCCCGAAATTTTCCAAAGGCAACCCAATACATTTCCAAACTCTCCTCAGCAACTAAAAGGGCAGCAGTAGAGGGTTGAGAAAGCAGAGATTGATGAGTCAATGGTTATACGTGCTTCAATGTATGCGCTTGTGAGCACAGAATGACAACTGGCAGCTGAAAGAGAACCAACATCCAACATTTGCAATATGAGCAAAGCAGGCAAGGAATTTTGTGGTATCTTGAAGACTAGCAGATTTACTACACTGCAATGAACCTGTTTGTCTTAAGCCAAAGGACACTTTGCAAGGTGTCTCTCCGGCCTGACCTGATACCCTCGCAAAGGCCTACTGGAAGCAGACCCTTGGCTTTTCATGTGCTCTTCTCCATCTACCAACTTGAAAAGGAGTCTTGCTATTTCACTCTAAAAACAAAACATTGTGTAATTTGACATTATTTCAGTAACCACATGATCTTGGAGGATTTCACATTGCCATCTTCACCACATCTTGGAGGCTCCTAGTGCCATGCAGCCAAGGGTAGGCAAGCAGCACAAATGGACACAAGATGGCCCAGGGCCACTGGGCTCCCGCCGCACAGCACACAATGGTCCTGTGGCTCACCGTGACTGTTTCTTTGTACCCTGCTTGTGCCTTGAAACTGACAGCACCATTAAAAAAATGCAAAAATGTTGAAATATAGCCTAATGATATGAAGAGTACAAATTCTATCATCAATCTGGTGCGTTCCAATTCGATACTTAAAACCAATGAAACAGCAGTGGCCAGTAGGAACCAGTATGAGCTGTCTGGTGGGGACAAGAGGGGTGGCCAGGCAACAGTGCTGAGCAGAGCTCCAGGCCCACATGCCTGACCTCGCCAACACCACCAGTTTTGGATGGAAGTATGTCAGGGATGAAGTCTGTATGATTATGATGGGAGGACTGGTGGTGCAGGCACCACCGTCTTGGGATGGCAATTTATATGCCAGTTAATTAGTAAGCAGCTGGAAGTTGTGGAGAGGTTTTTCCAACCATCACACCAGTGGGGAAGGGCATCGAGGGCAGCGTACCAACAGAAAACATGGCAGATGGGGCTGGTGCCACCTACTTTCCAGCAAGAAAGCTGCTTGTCCAACAGTAAAAGTAAAATCTACTACAGTGTTACCTCGGGTTAAGTACTTAATTCGTTCTGGAGGTCCGTTCTTAACCTGAAACTGTTCTTAACCTGAGGTACCACTTTAACTAATGGGGCCTCCCGCTGCGCCGCCACCACACGATTTCTGTTCTCATCCTGAAGCAAAGTTCTTAACTCGAGGTACTCTTTCTGGGTTAGCGGAGTCTATAACCTGAAGCGTATGTAACCCGAGGTACCACTGTATATAAAAACTTCTTATGACTTCAGAAAACATATATAGTATCATTGGTAAATGCTGTTGCAGAGTTACATAGATGTTACTGTGGTGTTTCCTCAGAGGGCTGCAGCCAAATAATTCTGACCAACCTCCCCATCACCTCATGGACCATAGCAGAGGTATATGCTAGCTAACTTGCCATGTTTCTTTACTATACAAGGACTTTTATCAGACACATTGGATTGGTGTGAATTCCTATCGTCAAGTATAAAAAGTGTTGCGTCCCAGAGCCTGTATTACGTTAGATATGAATTAGCCCTGGCAGATTCCTTCTACCACAAATGGAGGTTAATCAGTCTAAGCAGCTGTTCTGGGTTCTCGTGTGCAGTGTTGGAACAGCACACTAATTAATTCATGGCCGTCGTTTCCTCTCAGGGCAGCTTCACCCAGCTTGTTACAGAGGTCACTGGCTACAGAATTGGGATTGCAAAGAGTTAAACAGCAGGTTTTACATTTCACAGAAAACGGAAGGTGTGAAACAAGGAGCTTTTGGCAAAAAGAAAAAAGAAAGGAAGAAAAAATTGCAGCCCGGCAGCCCACAAGCACATGCAGGTACTGAATGTTAAAGGGGAAAAGAATTATTAAAGAACTGGTGAGAGTGAAAAACGATAAATGTGATAGATCAAGGACCCACAGCTTGATTACTATTGTTGCAAGCTGGGCATAATAATTGCAATTCTGCAAAACAGTATTCTCAATCTTAATCAGAGAATTCTGGAGAGGCAGTGCAAAAAAAAAAAAAAAAAATCAAGTTCATAAATTTGTTCTTATTAAGATCCCAGGGAGTTGAATTTATCCAATTTCAATGTAAGTCATTACTGTAAAAAAAGGGGGTGGGGAGAAGAGGGCTCAAGCGCAGAAAAAAATCTGCCCTTAGCAGTAAAAAAAAAAAAAAAAAGGCATGCCTATAGCTTTGTGAAGCACACAGGATTTACAAATAAACGCTGGTTTAAAAATCCACCACAGAGTTTCCATAATACTTAGTGTTCAGACATTTTGAAGGATATCAAACAGGTGAAGCCCAAACTGAATTATGGATACTGGGGGAGACTGATGTGAATTAATTTAAGCAGCGATAGTAAGGGAAACAGATTCAATTCAATGGGTCCACAGAGCTCAAAGTCGTGTACATAGTTCTCCCTTTTCTCATTTTATGCTCACAACAACCCTGTGAGGTAGGTTAGTCTGAGAGATGGTGACTGGCCCAAAGTCACCCAATGAGCTGACCGGGGATGTGCATTTCAGTCTCCCATGTCCTAGCCCAGTACACTAACCAGTGATGGCATGTACAGGCAGAATGACAGCTGTGGCTTCAGTGGAGCAAACATAATACAATCCCCCCTCACCGACACACTGTAGTTTAAGCCATCCTATGGCTCAAATAACATTACTGGGATGCAATGTAATGGATGAAACCCTGCTCCCTTCCTTTGTGCTGCAGAATAGGGTTATGTACATAAAAGGATTTGTGCATACAGCATGAACACCTTGTATTAATCAGCCTGTTTAATACCCTTTTTGAGTGTTCATGTGTGAGGAAGGCCATGTCTGCTGATTCTGCTGTTGTGTGTTCTTCCCCCTGGGCTGTCCCCACACTGGAAGTGGGGGGAGTCTGATGGGGGAGGACCTGCCTTATTTAGAACCCTGAGCAATCCAGGAGAAGAACCTACATGGTAGACGAAACTCTCTACTTCAGCCCTATGCGTGGATGACAAGGGGCTGAAATGTAGTATAAACACCGACAGTTGGGAAACAGTAGCCTGCAAGTGCTTCAATCGGAGAACAGCCTTTGCCAAAGGTTTCATGGACTTTGAAGACACTCGAACTCAGGACGAAATGGAGAAACATGCTAAGAGGAAGGCACATTTGGCAAACCTTCACGATGATCGACTTCCGCCCGGAAAAGAATGTCTCCACTGTGGAAGGACATGTGAATCCAGAATTGGCCTCCACAGTCACTTATGGACTCACTGTTAAGACCGTGTTCATGGAAGGTGTGACAATATCACCCCTTTAGGACTGGTTTATGGGAATGGGTTAGATTAGAACCTCCGAAATAATGAGCTTACATACAGCTGTCCCCCGTTAAGGCCAGTGTCACAAAGCAATTGGGTGGAAGTTCCCATAAAACCTGTATTGGTGGGAGCTCTCGGCAGCTAGCCAAGCCGAGGTCAGCATCTATTTGGGCATCTTGTTCCATTGCTCAGCCTACTGAGATTTAAGTGTAAGCATTTATGTTAATTAGCTGGATAAGTTAGTGTTTGTTGTTTTCTTACCTTCTGAGCTATTTTAAACTCTGTAACTATTTGGAGTTTTTCTCTCTTGTAGAGTTTTGTTTTAGTAAAGTCTGTGTATGGTTTTATAAAATTTGGTCTGGTCCAAGTTCCTGAACCCTTTAATTTTGACCACGCTTTTCACAGCAAGGGTCATCCCCCACAGATGACGACCTTACTTGGCTACGAGTGATCGTCAAAGAAGAAAGAAGGAAGGAAGGAAGAAGTGGCAATGGGGTGGGGGCAATGAGTGCAGCTCTGTCTTCCCTTCCCATGTTGGGTAACACGTAAGAGTGGACCAAACAGGGTTTAATTGGTGGTGGTGCCTCTGCTCTAGTAATCTATACTGGATGGGGTGTTTTCCTCACTGGAATTCTTCAAGAATAGAGTCTGGGGGTGTTGAGGGTGCAGTAGCCTCTGGATTTCCTGCATCAAGCAGGACTAGATTGTTCCCCAGCTGCCCAGAGTGGCTGGGGAAACCCAGCCAGATGGGTAGGATATTATTATTATTATTATTATTATTATTATTAATTTATTTATTTATAACCCCCTCCAACTATAAGATTGTAGGAGACTCTGAAAACGAAGGAAAGGTTAGAAACAATCACATAAAGAAGCTTAATGAGGACCATGTGCAATCTTTCAATGGTTTTATTAGTGTTATCTAAGTACTGCTCCCGCCAAGGTCAGCGAATGCCTCCTCACTGGATTCACTTAAGAGACACTCCAGGTGTATTACACAAAAAGCAAATCCAGCACCCAAAGAACACCCCCCCCCCAGATTTCCAGGTTCTATTCCTGTGGATCTGCACTGCCTGCTCTCCTCCAGAGCAGCTTCTTCCCAGATGCTCTAACATTGCAGCTAATGATGCAAAATATTCTTTTTAAAAAAACAAGAACAAAAACCCCAGCCCTTTCATTTCAGCACACAGGCTTCCCATTTTCACATTGTTCCTTCAGCATACCATCTGTGCTATGGCAACAGTAATGAGAAGAGTTCTGACACTTCAGGCAAAATTGGTGAAACAAAAGCACACTGAAGGAAGGTCCAGCAACATCTAGAGACCAGGGGCAAGAATATGATAGGCAAGGAGAGTGACAAACAAGGGAAACAGACTGAAATGCTTCTGAGAGGAGAGAGGTGAAAAGTGAATGTTAATAACAGAAATAGATGACGGAGAGGAAAGATACCAGTAGCTGTGCTAAATTGTAGTGGCCGAGAGGCAAAACGGCTGCAGGGCCTAGGCCGTGTCCAGAACAGCATTCTTTCCACATTTAATTCATTTCTTCCTTGCTGTGCCATTCCTTACCTACAGCTTTCCCATTCACATGTGTGTACTACTTCTAGAATTGCGAGATTTTACCTTTCAAATATGCTTTATGCATCATTGCAGCCGATACGTTATATGCAGAGGCCGTGCAAGTGTTGAGTTGTCTCTCAAGAGGACTGGCACAAACGTTGAGAGCCAAAGCTGGGCATGGTCTTCCCAGACAGGGATTAGTAGCAATAATTGCTTCCAAGGACAAATGTCTGGGGCCAGCCGGGTTCTACATGAAGCACAGATGTAGGGCATCAGGGAAAAGCCAGAGTCAATAGCTCAAGAATCCATTGTGAACTGTACCAATGCAAGAGTTTCTCCCAATGCAATAGCAGCTTGAAAGGGGGGCCTTTTTTCAGGACATGATAAAAGGAGAAATGACTAAATTGTTCTTCCCCATCTCCTGAAGTCCCAATGTTGCCCAGGCTGTTGCTATTAACATTTTTTTTAAAGCAAGTGTGCATGGAAGGTAGAATAGGAGACCCGGCCACTTGCCAAAGCAAAGCTCTCACTTCCAAACCTTGTCACCCTGACATCCGGTAAATTAGATGCAGAATGCAGACAAGCGCTCCCACTTGCATAACAGATCATGAAGCACTGTCATTCTGAAATTTAACCAAGTACTCTGGTTAATTGGAAGGCAAAATTCATCATCTGTCTAAGAAAAGCCAAATTGGTCCATAGCTGCAATGGTATAAAATTCATTGTAAAAACAATAGTCAACCAATAAAGGACCAAGTTTTGGACAAAGTGAGGCTGGTGTGCAGTGACCTGCTCTCTCCTTCATGCTAACACATGGGGCTTATCTTCCATCCTGATCTTCCTCTCCAGCAGGGATGGGAGGCCTGCTGCCTTTCACCAGATACTGATAGACTCCAACTCCCACTTGCCTGTGTCAGCATGGTCAGTGGTATGGGAACTGTAGCCCAACAAACGGCAGCACATCTGTGCTATGCAGTGTCTTTTTGGCATGGCGTTTTCAAACAATATAGTGTGACGTTACGGAATAAATGTGTCCCCACCCTTGGAAAGTAATCTCTTTGGAGTCTTCCAACTGTTTGGGCATTTGTCAAAGAGAAAGATTTATGGCTCACGCAAGCCTTAGTGGCAAAACATGCATGTTAAAACATTAGGGAAGGGGGGAAAACAAGCAAGAATATGAACCCAGATTCCCCCAGTCTGATTCTGGTACGCTTATTCCACTCATGTGTACTACATTAACCTTTTGACTGAGGAAACAGCCACTTCATGACAGAAATAAAGTTGCAGAACCCTGGTGGTTAAGTGTAAGCAGAAATCTTGTGCTTTTTTCTAATATGTCTAATGTCATCTTTTCCATCGCAGGAGCAGTTCCATCACTAATTCTGAATCTGCCATAAAGACGCCAGTTTGTGAAGGGTTTTGAAACAGAGCTGTAAACATTTGATCCAGATTTACTATGAGCATGCTTGTTCCAGGTGTGCTTATCCAAAAGCCGCCTCGTGGACTTCAGTATTTTCAACAATGTGGTTTGGACCACTTAGGGAAAGTATGCATTTCCAGAGGCCATGCAGACATCTGCCCAGCAGCTTGCAGAACCAAATCCTGACGTCAGTACAAGAAAAAAGGACAAGAAAGAAAACGGTCCGAAGGAAATATTATGACACAGATGCAAAATAGCTGGTCCTCCAGCAAGTATGGTAGCATTAAATGTTCAAACGCAATGCTTTTTTAATGCTGGTTCGCTTCACATGATCTGAACCAAACATGTGTGGAACATGCTTGGGATGACAAACCTTCTCAGAAAAGCAAATGCACCACCATCTATAAAAGCAGGAAAAAGTTGTTTCTTGAAAGTATCCCGAATGGTATTGGTTTCCCTCACTTACACCAAGCACAGAAAAGTTCCAGGAGCAGCAGTGGTGAAGATTTGGCCTCCTATTGGGGAAGCTGGCATTATAGACCCAAGTTCAGTGGAGCTGTGGGCAGCGAGCCCAAGGTGAGATTGCAGTAGACACAAGACAAGCGTTTGGGATTTAATTGGGCCACAACTTCATTGATTACATGTGTCAACATGCTTTGGTGCAGACACTGGGTGTGTATCCTGAATCAACCATCAGCCCCGATTTGGGAGTCTAGAAAGAAGCACCCCCACCCTGGTTCCCTTTAAAGGGATACCCAGGTTCCCTGGACAAGCAGGATTCCAGCCACACTGTCCAACCAGACTAAGGCTCCAACCCAATCCTTTATCCACCATCAAGCTGTGGTGATTGATATGAGGCGGGCAAACCCCCCAGATGTGCCCAATTAATCTGGAGGCAAATGCCTCCCTGGCCCTAAATATGGTGATTGAAGACTTCCATGGAGACAACTATCTTCACAAAGCAGCTTACACACAAAATAAACAACCAACAACAAATAAAACAAAAACAGTATTCAAAACTTTAAAACACCTCACATCCTCAAAATAGCCAGCACATAAACAACCATCAGCCCAGCACTTGATATTATTTGGTTTTTATTTTGTTACTTCCACAATACAGTGGTACCTTGGTTTTTGAACGTCTCAGAAGTCGAATGTTTCGGTTTTCAAATGCCGAAAACCCAGAAGTAACTGCTTTGGTTTTCAAATGCTTTTCATAAGTTGAATGTGCCACGCAGCTTCTGTATTGAGTTTTCCGTAAGTAAATGCTTCCGTAAGTAAATACTTTGGTTTTTGAACATTTCAGAAGTCGAATGGTCTTCCAGAATGGATTATGTTTGAAAAGCGAGGCACCACTGTACTTGTTATATCTTTGTCTGGGATTATTTGGTGTAGGGTGGGCTATAAAAACAAAGAATGCATGGATGAAATCAGAGCAAACTAGAAAGACAACTCAACCATGCCACAGTCCAATTAAAATCACCCCATAAAGGCAGCAGTGATGAGTCTTCAGAGCCCACTTAAAAACTTGTAGGGATGGAGCATGTCTAATCTCATGTGAGATGGAATTCCACAAGTGTGGGGTCACTGCTGAGAAGGCCGGTTGAGTTGAACAAACATGGCTAAGTTAGGCCCATTAATTTCAGTGGATCTACTCTGAGTAAAACTCAGTTAAATACCACCCTGTGGGTGGAGAGAAGTTGGCAGAAGTGAGTGTATATAAAGCTTAGCTGGGAGGAGAAGCCTGAACAAGTGTTTGGAAACACAGAAATCAGCCAGTCTTGCAAACACACAAACACTCCATATATATAAATATACACAGAGACACACAAAGAAAATAGTCTATATTTAGTTAATGGCAAACATATGAAAATGAACTTTTCCAAATTTGTCATGCACTCTTCAGCCCTCTCTCTTCCCTTGGACAAAGAACAGGCAGCTCCACCCTGGATTATATTAGATCCTTCCCACAGAATAACAAAGAGGGCGCAAAGAGCAACCTCTGAAGTTCCTCCTCTCCTTCTCCTCCTGGGAATTGGAGCAAGTATAGTCCAGCTCACCCATATGGCTGGGTACATGCTATACTTGTATGCCAAACCTTTTCTCCTTTTCTGGAGTCAAGTTCAAAAGAGCCATTTGTAGTTCTCCAAAGAAGCAGTACAGCCTGGGGAAGAGACACAGGAAACCCCAGGCACAGCAGGGGGCATAGTGGACTCCTTCACAAAGTTTTGTATTTTACATTTTAACACTCTGGCTTACTATTCTCGTTATTTTGGACCTGCTTGGTATCAGTCAGCATTGCTCTTTCTCATTTATTCATATTTTCTCATATTTCCTTGAGCTGTACATTTATCTTTTCCATTGTAACCGATCTGTACGATGGGTAGGTATGATTCAATATTCCTTTATATGGCTGCAGACAAAACTTGCCTTCGTCGTGCTAAGTGTTTGGGAGACAGCTTCTCTTTAGCAGGCAAAGCCAACTTTGAAAATGTCCTAATGGCACATGTGTTCCAGGTTCTGCCTGCAACTGAGCACAGGTCCCTGGACTGGCTTTTGAGAAACTCAAGCACAACTCAAACTCATGTACAGGGAATTGTTTTTCCTAGCACCTGCAACTTGCAAACATTTGCCTCTGCAGGTAAAAATTAGGATGTTTGCAAAAAGTTGCAGGGTGGGGATTTTCTCTTCGGTGCTCCTCTTCTAAAATGAGAAAGAGCAATGTTGGCTGATAACAAGCAGATCCCAAATAACATGAATAGTAAGCCTCCCTAAACATTATTTCTATTTCTACAAACCCTGGAGTTCCCAAAGGATTGCTGGTACCTCTGGTGCCATTTTGGCTGCCAAAGCACTGGCACTTGAAAAAAAACAAGTTCACTGTTATTATTTATGAGTGAGACCTGCAACAAAAAGTTGCCGCATAGAATGTTCATGTTCCAGGATATTCTTTACCATTCTTCCTTCCCCCTGGTTTTCCATTCCCCACCCCAGCAATCAATCAGCACTGCATGCCCATTAAGCAATCTCATTTCTTGCTGAATGATTTTTGGGGTTTTCTCTCCTTAAGAAGTATTTTGCAAACCTTAGTGCTTCTGCAAGTCTTCTGATATCTCCCTCTTATATATGGGTAGTGCTGTTTTGGCTACATAAGGATAGACACCCAGAGAATGAGTCAGTACAGTTGATGAGAAGAAGAAAAAAAGATTCCCTCTGCACCTTTCAATGAAATTAACGTCCAAGTATAGAAATGCTGTATCCTGTCTGGCTTCCTGCAGTGCCAAAGAATGAAATAATAATCTCCTGTGTGCATAATATACTCGCCATCACTCTGGCAGCACTGAAACCAGCTTCAGTGCCCACATTTCAGCAGACATCAACATAAGAGCACGGAGGGAAATCAGCGAAGCAAAAAAGAATCGGAGTTGGGAAATGAGGATTAGAGAAGGCTGAGACCCAATTACTTTGCCGCAAAAGCCTCAGGCCAAGGAGTTGTAATTTTTTTTTGTGGTCATATTTCATCTCCTTAAATAGCAGCTTCTCTCATCCCCATACAGTACAGTCTCATGTATGTGTCTACTCAAAAGTAAGTCTCACTGAGTTCAGTGTAGCTTACTCCTAGATTAAAGGGCATACAACATCAGCTTCAGTCACGCAGCTGGAATTACAACACACATTAGAAACCTGATCTACCTTGGAGAGCCAGAAACTATGATGGGTCCACAACTTCCAAAATTTTATCAAGTCAGGCCTTTCTCACAATGAATTTTTATGCCAGAGTGATCTTGAATTCCAGGGTTAAATGCATCCAACTAGCTTTCTTTGGTCACAGCTGACATTCCTGCTGGTGATGGCTGAGTCTATCCATGCCAACCAGTTCCACTCCTGTCATCAGTCCGTCTGACTAGCCCTTCCCAATGGCATTTGCGTGTGCACTGTGAACATCTGGAGGGAAAGAGCCTTCATTTTGGCAGCTGTATACTCAAAGGTTTCCAAGTAGATTTGGAACCCTGCACGATACCAGCACAACACTGCCTCCAGTACACCTTCCCCAGTCCTTCCTACAGAGTTTGCATCCAGAGATAATCATATCCCACTGGTTCTCCTCATTCCACCAGATTTCTGTAATGTCCATCAAATCTATGTTCTCCTTTAAAATAGAGCACTCCAGCTCACCCACCATCTTGGCTTGGAGGAACCCAGCATTAGCATATCTATACATGGATGGACTTACTTATCCACACTTCCTCTTGTCCCACTGCTTCCCCCTGGGGAAAGCCGCTCTTTAGCGCCCAGTCAGAGCAAATGGCAATTCAGGTTTTCCACGGATTGCTGTTTGTTCCAATTCAGTGCTAAAGAGTGGGTTTTCCCTGGGAAAGGAGGAGGGCAAGGAGAAAACCGCTCGGACCAGTGCTTTCTAGGCATGGGACAAGTGGGAGACAAGCACTAGGTGTGGCATCCACTACCTTCTCACCAGACAAGCAAGTCACCATGACATTTATACACCCATCACAAAAGCATCTCTCTGCTTAACTTCTATATTCCTGGCTGGTTTCTCCCAACTGTCTAGTTTGTTTATTTCTTAAGAATGGTACTTGCCCTTTTTGCAGAGACTCATGGTAGAAAACAACAATTAAGAAGAGTTTTAAACGATGAAAAATTTCGCAACCGAACCATGTGCTAATCATACCACACTTACCACAATGCTCTAAATGTCCCTCCCTGCCAAAAAGGATTGTCATGAATCCCTTAGGGTAGTGGTTTTCAACCAGTGTGCTGTGGAACCCTGGGATGCCTTGAATGATGGTCAAGGGTGCCATGGGCAACACTGGCCTCTGTCCCTCTTTCCTTCCCTCCATCCTCTGATGCCCTCTCATGTCTCTGAGGGAACACTCCACAAGGGAGTATGTTCAAGAAAGGGTGAGAGGGTGCCAGCTCTGTAGGCAGGAGCTAGCATAAGTTGGTCAAGGAAGCCATGGACTCAAAAAGGTTGAAAACCTCTGCCTTAGGGAAGCAGAAAGCTCCACAGTTTGTATACAAGGATCACCCATAAAATTTGTACCATAATGCTCTTATATTGGCCCATTGCAAGGCTATTTATGCAACATTTAAAAGAGCCTTGCATTCTCCCTGAACTGCATATCACCTGGGGCGAATATAACATTTCCGCTTCCCAAATAAACTAACCTTATCCTTAGCAAAAAGAATTGATGTAAGGTGTTTTTAAATGTTCCTTTTCAGAAAAGTCAAGTCATACAATGTGCCACGATCCTTCACTGTGAACCTGCCACACATCCATGTTGAAATGGAGCATGACACACAGCATGAGGGACACAATTTAAGCTGGGTAAGCGAGGACCACCTACGGATGCCTTTTTCTACCCTGCAAAGCTCACACATGGTTCCAAAGTAGTCCAGGCACCTGGCGCAACTGACAGATGTGCACAATGGATGTTTCCAATTTTAGTAGTGACTCATGGGGGGAAAACCATAGAAAAACACACTTGCAATAAAACCTCATCTTGCAGTGCAGCCAGTGTAAACTAGACCTCTAGTGGCTCACTATTTGGCACATAAATGCATGTTATATAGTGCTTAAATCATCATGTGAAAATTATAATGTGTCATTAAAAACCCTAAATAATCATAATATACTCAGCTTCACTTAGCCCTACCTAGAGAGGTAGCATATTGCCATGGAAATCAACATACCTGGTAGCTGGACACACATCCAGCTGACATCATCACTTTTCATCTTGCTTTTTTCATGGGAAAGAGGAGTATGCCATACGTACTGGGCTGCCATATTTGTATTTCATTTAGTGTATTTATTAAAATGTCTATCTATCAGAGTGGTTTACAACAACTATACATAAAACTATACAATACAAGCTACATAAAAATATTGAAATCAGCTAACTGTTATGGAAATATATATTCTTAACCAGTGACATTTTCCTAGAAAAAGGGGTGCCAAAACTCACCATGAACACCTTCTTTGTTCTCTTTGAATGGCAATGGCGCCCACCTAAGAGGTGCCGGAACTGAGTTCCTGTGAGTTACTCCTGGGGGGAAAAGCCCTGTTCTTAACTGCCTACATAAGAGCAATGGAGTAGAAAGTATTTCAGCAGGCATTTAAAAGCTAAAAGAGAAGGTGCCTGCTGAATCTCTGTTGGCAGGGTTTTCCACAGGACTGGGCCAATGACATGAAAGACTCTGTTTCTCATTGTTGTTGAATGAGCCTTGCCAACTTGGGCAATGACTAACAATGCTCCTGCAGATGGTCTCTGGGATATAAGGGTTCAGATGGTCCCTGAGATACCCTGGACCTAAGTTGCTCAGGGCTTTGGGAATTAATGAACAACTAATGGGTTTAAAAGAACAACAACAAAAGAGGAATATCAAGAGAGGAATGCCACATTATTAATGAAATCAGGGCCCTTATTATGAAGTGCCTCTAGCTTTGGCAGCGACAAAGTTAGTAAAACATGACACTGATTTGTTGGTGTGGAATTCTGTTAAGACCGATCCACAGCCTGTAAATCAAGACATGCTTCTAGATAAAGGCGTCACAAAAGTATGTGCTTTGAAAGGCATGTTCCCTAAAGCAACAGATGCTTACTGAGATCAGATCTCTATTGCAACAACCAAATAAATAAATGGGTTGTTTAGTTACTTAGGCTGAAGAACTTACATTTGCTTTCCACTTATCTTACTTGGAGTTGCGGAAGGTTTGGCTTTCCAGGTGTTGTTGATCTGAAACTCCCATCATCCCTGACCATTGGCCATACTGGCTGGGACTGGTAGGAGTGAAGAACACCAGAGAGCCTGATCTCACTGATCTCATGAGTCCAAGATCAGAGACCTTTTGAAAGGCTGCTGCTCATTAATAATATAATAACTTTCATTAAAACATGATTACCTGCTTGATATGACATAGCTCTGAGCAACTGACCATAACAAAACGGGATATCTTGAGTATGCAGGTAAATTATTGGTCCCCTAGAATTTCAGCATCCGCTTCTACGATTGACCAATACACCACACATAATTTGTTTCTAGCATCCAGGTTCAGGTTTGGGGTGCTATTAGCCTCACCCATGATAAAACATATGCCTTTCTAAACAAACAAACAAACAAGCAAGCAAGCAAGCAAGCAAACAAACAGGGCACAGGATGTTTAGTTTTATCTTTTGCATACCAGAGTGGAAATATGGAGGGAGTAACATGGAGAGAAATGGAAATTTATATTGTAAAGCCCTTGGAAAGCAACATGTACTCCGGAAAGTGCCCTGGATATCTATGTGAATGAATACTAAAGAATAACGTAAAAAAAATGAATGAAGAAAGTAGAGTTTGGATTTGATATCCCGCCTTTCACTCCCTTTAAGAAGTCTCAAAGCGGCTAACATTCTCCTTTCCCTTCCTCCCCCACAACAAACACTCTGTGAGGTGAGTGGGGCTGAGAGACTTCAAAGAAGTGTGACTGGCTCAAGGTCACCCAGCAGCTGCATATGGAGGAGCGGAGACGCGAACCCGGTTCCCCAGATTACGAGACTACTGCTCTTAACCACTACACCACACTGGCTCTCAGTAAAAGAGTAAAAGTAAAAGAGCGGAGCAATATAACAAGGCCAATTTTTTTATTCAATTTATATACTGTTACTTGAACCAGCAGAAATGAAAGATAAAAATGGAAATGCTTTTATCCATTTTAAAGATGGTGGATGACAGGTCATTCATTACAGGGAAGCTACTGAACTTGTCTTGATCAATCCACTGGGCAGCAGGCCGCGAGGCTCCCCTCCCCTTCTTTCCCTAGAGGCAGCTGAATCGATGAACTGGTGTGTGTGTGAAGCTGTGGAAACTGTGGAGCTCAACAGAGAGGCATCAGTCTCCTATATGGTGAACGTTCTTGTCACCAGGCAATGAGGTCAGAAGAAGACAAGGAGCACTCTGGTTACTGTCTTTGAGTCTCAGTGTTCTGTGCTTTCCTTCATGGGTCAAAATAATGCTTCCAGCTTCCAAAATATGTTGCTTAAAAGAAAATACAGTGGGTCTGTATGCCAGTCTAACTATCAATTTAAACACATCTTTCATCACAGAAGTGATCGAAGCAAGTTTCTAGAACAGATCAAATGCATCAATAAATAAAAACTCGACATCTTTGTACTTAAAATGCAAGTTCATCAAAACCACATTTATCATCTGGAAAGTGTAAACTTTAAAGAAATGTATACATTTAGATCTATTGGCAGGAAAAACATACGTCTAAAATGAAAAAAGAAGCATAAAAATTTAAAACAAAATCATTCTAGCTCACCAAGATTGTTCTAAAACTTTGAAAAAACATAAAAATATGAATAGTGATTGAAAATACTGGCATTTTTCATGTTGGCACTTCCAGATGAAGACATTTCCGAAGTCTTGGGTTTATGAAATATTTTGACATTTCAGCTTTTCATTTCCATTCAAAGTGGATAAAAATGACTTCCAAATGTCAAATTCTTACAGAACAAAATCTCCAGTTTCACAGAACCCCCCCCCCCGCTCCATCTCTCTCCCTCTGGATCAAGTTCAAAACTAATTAAGAAATGGCTGCACTGAGAATACCATCCTTATCACATCAGAACCAGCTCTTCCACTATTACAGATCTTGGCCTTACTAGCAGATCATGATCAGACACAATTTTTGCACAAGACTTTGGGTCAGAAGAAATACACGCCTGTTGCCCTTTTTATTGTTTATGCGTTATATTTTATGAGTCATTCTATAAACCATATTTTTATGTCCCCTTATTAAAACAGCATATTCTCTAATTAAAACAGCAGCTTAACAAAATCATAAAATCAATAAACACTAAACGCTAATAACTGAGGCAGCACAATGCAGCTCTGAACATGTTTGCTAATGTAAAAGCCTGAGAGCAACCTCATTAGGCTAAAACACACACGCAGCTGACAGCCACTAAAATTCTTCCAGCCCAGTGGCCCTAGCTACATCATACACTTAAATAAGTACAATGGTACCTCGGGTTACATACGCTTCAGGTTACATACACTTCAGGTTACAGACTCTGCTAACCCAGAAATAGTGCTTCAGGTTAAGAACTTTGCTTCAGGATGAGAACAGAAATCGGGCTCTGGCGGCGCGGCAGCAGCAGGAGGCCCCATTAGCTAAAGTGGTGCTTCAGGTTAAGAACAGTTTCAGGTTAAGAACGGACCTCCGGAACGAATTAAGTACTTAACCCGAGGTACCACTGTATATTATTTTATAGAGTCATTTCTTCCCCCAAAGAACCATGGGAACTGCAGGTTATTAATGGCATTGAGAACTGTTAGGAGACACATATCCTCCATTTCTCTCACAGAGCAATAATTAATGGAGGATCCAGGAGGCCTTCACAGGCAAGAGTGTTCCATAACCAAGGGGCCACAAGGCTCCCTCCCTCGAAGCTACCCTCTGGACCTCAAGAGTTTATTAAACAACTTCAGGGTGCATTAAAGTACTGCTTTAATGGTTGGCATACATTTGTCTCAACAGACAATGGGGTGCACCTCTGGGGGTGAAGTTGAGTAACGGCATTAGCAGCACCAAAGCGACCTCCCAAGGCGCAAACCTGAGCAGTGTGTACGGAGGTCCTGGGCTTTCCAGATGACAATGTACAGTGCAATCCTAATCCTCCTGAGTCAGTAGGCATAGGACTGGAGCCTCAGTGAGGGTCCTTTAATATACCACTGTGTCTTTTTGATATAGAATGAAGAAGAGCTTAGGCCAGATTGCCAGTGACTGCCTAATCAACATAAATGCCTCAGTGCACTGACAGGTATGCATTCAGTTACCACAGGAGTGAGGAGACTCAGGCTTGGAGGCCAAACACCACCCTCCAAGTCTCTTTCTCTGGCTCTCAATACTCTCCCCCTCTCTGCCTGGCCTACACCCCCAACTGGCCCTGCTTTGCACCCTCCCAGGGCCAGCCCATCCATGAGGCGGGCTGAAGCAGGCACCAGAACTGCAAGAGGCAGCACCTCGTGGACACCCCACCTGTCCCACTGCCTCAACTACTGGTGGAGAAGCAGTGGTGACAGCAGCAGAACCTTCCGGTGAGCTCTAGCCAGAACTTGCTGTTGCCACTTCTCAGGCGCTGCCACACAACCCAGGTAAGGGAGGCTTTGGGGGGCAGCGCTACAGCAGGACGACATCTTCCCATTTCGCCTCAGGTGGCAAAATGGGATATGCCAGCTCTTTGCCCCACTTGAGTGTCTTTGCGTGTTTGGAATGTGTCCTTGAACACGGATTGCCTGAATGGAGGACAGAGCGGAATGACAACGCAAAAAAATGGCCTTTGATTAGCTGGGGTTGATTCGCTTTCTTTGCTTTCAGGTTGCTTCCTGTTTGTTCCACAGAATATATATTTCTTGGAAAAACGTTGGGGGGGGCGGGAATGTTTTCAAGCGCTATTTGGATTCTCATTTGTTGCCCGGTGCCTAAACCGCACAAGGTTCACCAAATTGGAGCCAACATCATTCAGACACAAGAGCATACTCATGAAAGGAGACAAAAAACAGACAAAGTGTTATGGGATGTTTTGCAAGATTAATGTCGTGTATGAGCTTGCAGGGCAGATAGCAACCTTAAAATATCACAGGGAGAAGCCTACAAGCAAAGCATGTTACAACAAGAGGATGAAAATGAAAGGTAGGGTTTTTTATATACCCGGTATATATTCAGAAAGATGTATGGTGGAACTTGTGTGATCTAAAGCATTCCTGCAAACAAGTATAATATGACTATAGCAAAAAACTTTTCAAAAAATGACTTGGAGAGTACAAGCACCTTACAGAATGCATGAATCCCTCTGCCTAAAAAAATAAAAGGAGTGCTTCTCAGAGCTGGAGGCGTAAAGGTGAAGCAAAAATGTTGCATTCCCACATTTAAGAAGCGTTGAAAGCAGTTTGAAGGGAGAATGCCTGAAACCTCCAAAAAAGCTAAGTGAAACTAGGCATTTATTCCGAGGTTTTGTGCATTGCACAGTTCCATTTTTGGTCTTGTTTTTGGTATGCTGACCATAATAAATTGATTGTGATTATTCAAAAAGCTAATCCTGATTATAATAGACAGAGATGTTGTTGGTATAGCTATTGGCAGTGGCTTCTCCCTGTTCCAGGCCCATTCTGGATGGTCCTCAGCTTGCCTCTGCCCATGAAAGCTCTGCCTTGAGAATATCTCTCAGAGTTCCTATGCAACAGAAGTGCATTTAGATATGCTATAGGGAGTGGGTGCTTTGAAGCTCTTACAGATGCATGGAATGTGGGAACAAATACTCAGCAGAGATGTGTTACTCTTCCCCTGCCTTTTATTAGGAAAATGTGTTGGGGCTTGGCAGCTTTAAATACAGCTGTACCGTAATAAATTGTCTTGACAAGACAACACAGTTGTTTGGCAGGGTCTGTTTTTATAACAGATAGATGGGCTTTCTTCTTTAATAAATATGCACATGTTTAGATTCACTAGCAGCAAAACAACTCTGATATTTGGAATCTGATATCTGGCCACTGTGAAAAGTCTCTCTCTCTCTCTCTCTCTATATATATATATATCTGATAGTCTACTTTATATTATGATAATCTAAACTAGTTTTTGAAAGAATCAGACATTGGATATCAGATTCTTCTTGGGTGCTCTGTAGATTGACTTTCCAAATGAAAGCAAACGCCACACTGCAACCAGCACATGGTCTTCACGACAGCAGCCTGCTTGCTTTCCTCTGGGAATCTGAATGCATGTTATTCCAGTTTCTTTTATATGCCCTACAGGTCACGTTTCAAGAATAAACTGGCATAGGAGACTTGCCCCTTTGCATGCTAACGGTACTTTCTGCTGCTCCCAGACATCTTGAAGGCACAAATAAAAAGTCTGCTGACATTTGAAAGCCAGTCTTAGTTAGAAACACCTTGGGAGTGCTATCCATGAATGCTGCAAGTAACTGAACTGGTCTGCTCAAAAAGGGTACTCAGGATTACTCATGACTAGGTTTCAGGTCAAGCAGTCTACAAGCAGTCTGTTCACCACAGCCTTCCTTTTCACATTCCACCACAACAAACCCTCCCTACCCTAAACAATATACACTAATGACAGGAGGGAGGAGTGGGAGATCCAGCTCCCACCAAGGAGTCCCAATGTCCGCAATGGAACATGATGCTTTTCACATCTGTTTCCACTAATGGAGGCTCTCTGGGCATGCAGAATGGGTCAACTCCCAGGGGGGGCACAGAATTTAAGGGCACCCTATTCCCTTAAATTACCACCACCACCCAATTCTCTCTTGCTATCTCTTATGATTAGAATGGTCTCCCTGAACGTGTACATGATGCCGCCTCTCTCCACCTTCCTTCAAATCCCTCAAAGCTCACCTTCTTAATGCTTCCTCTGGCCTATCTTTGGATGATACTGGCCTGCTGTGCTTCACTATACCTAATTCCCCAGTGTAACTAAACTGCAACGTTTGTCCACATGTGTCCCTCATCCCCCCACCTCCGTTCTTTTCCCTATTGTCTATTTTAGATTGCAAATTCCTTGTTAGGAGGGGTTTGGATGTTAGTTTCTGTTTGCCACTGTGCAGCTGCTTGGAGTCACAGGACTCTGTTTTGCATTCCACACATTCCAGGCTGTTGGAAGTCTCAAGGGAGACGGGAGACGGATGTGACATTACTGGTTTCCTGTTCCTTTCAGTTGCTCTCTGCTTTCACAGAGAGAGGATGTATTTTTCTTTGCTGTCTGCGAAGTTAGAAATAAAACTCCTAGAATGTAGCTCATACTATCTCATCCTTCTGCATGCTGCTGGAAACTCTGCTGAATGGGGGATGTGCCTGGAGCCCTATCAGAGGCTCAGGTCGTCAATCATGTCGGAGGCAATTCCGGAGGACTCAGCCAGAGGAGGATGAGCTTTATCAGCTTGGCCGAGCGGAGATTCCAACACTGTCTGTGTTGGCTACATAACTCAGTAAGGTGCCATGTAGAATGATCATGATCATGAGCAATCACTACCAACAACACACATGGTTTGGCAGTTCCAAGCAGGTCTCACTCGGTAGCTAAGGCTCCCTCTGAGGATTGTTTGGGGTCATTCTCATGACTAGCATCTGAGAGATGCTGGTGGTGACTGGAAAGCAGAAGCAGTCTTCATCAAGACTCTCTCCAGTTGCAGTGAGGGGATTCTAGCTCATCTTCCATTTGCACATGTGGAAAACAATGTACTTGCCTTCCTATCCTTGGGGTTTGTTTATTCTAAGAGAAAGTGAACTTCAAAACATTTAGTGAGATTCAACAGTCAGATACAGTATGCTTCTGAATACCACTTGCTAGAAATTATATAGGAGCAGAGTGCCCTTGTGCTCAGGTCCTGCTTGCAGGCTTCCCATGGGCATCTGGTTAGCCACTGTGAGAACAGGATGCTGGACCAGAGAGGCCACTGATCCACTCCAGCAGAGCTTTTCTTATGCTCTCTTGTTCTGTTGAAGTCAATGGGGTTTGTTTATTTTTTAGTTCAGGTCACCATAAATCATTTTACCAGCTCCCCCCCCCCCCCCGAGGCATGCTCATATATAAATGGAGACCACCGTATAGAGCGATACAATGCCAAGGATACATTTCTAATGGCAAAAATCCACAGAACATTCCTAACAGTGTTATCACACACTGTACTCAACAGCAGGGACCACAACTAATGAGGTTTCTCTTGATGCAGTCATAAGGAACTGCCAAAATGAATAGCATTTAAAAGATTTAAAGTGAATATTTTGGTTGGACCACTGAGCTGATCAGACAACTTTAAACAATTTGTCATTCACCTAAAAGTAAACTGGATTCCAGAGACAACCGTAGTTGAAGAGCAAATGTATACCTAAGCTGATGTCTGAGACACACCTACTGGATCTGTTTGATGCCAACTGATGAGCCATTCATATTTTAATAGCTGCTAGTTTAGGGAAATTTTCTTTTTCCATTAGACAAGTTTCTCTTCCAGATATACCTTATCAAGCACAGCTCTGGAACTCATTAGCTGACAAGTCCTAGAGTCCAAGATCCAAGAGCCACGCTGTTCAAAAATCTTTTCAGTGCATTGCAAATCCTGGCTTACAGGAATGTCTCAATTGCAAACTTTTTTTATTTAAAAATCCTGTTTTTAATAGCCAATTTCCCATGGGTTGTCCAATGAAATGCACTTTTAAACTCATCTCACATTACACGTCCACAGTATTGCTGCTTACGTGTCCATCCTTCCATGTTGAGGCACATAAATCACCCCCTGCCCTCATGTATTCCCATTACTCATAGGCTTTTACACCTTATTAAGACTCTAATCATGCTTTATTTATGTGTGTGTCCCCCCATACATTTACTCATTCTTACTCAAGGAGTTGTACATGGTTCTCCATCTTCCCACATTATCCCCACAAAAATCTTGTGTGGTACATTAGGCTGAGAGAAAATGACTGGACTAAGGTCACTCAGGGACCTTCATGGATGAGTGGGATTTGAACCTGGGTCTCACCAGTCCTAGTCCAACACTCTAAACCACTGCACCACAGTGTTTCTCAAATTGCCTTATTCTTATCACACTTCCCAGGTAGCAATGCATACATGCATGCACACACACACATACAGAGCACTTTAGAAAGTCCTGTCAAGGACTTCTTCTCTGCAATGCTACACTTAAGTTCCTTTCTCCTTGGTGTTAGTATATGATGCAGAGTAGAAGAGATCTATCTGATCTCTTGTTCTATTAGCCATTCTTTTATTTTTTTTATTTCTTATCGCTTTTGTGTTGTTCACTGTCATTATATTTCTTTTTTAAGGCTAGCAGTATAGAGGCACTGCAAATTAATGAATACGAAGCTAATAAGGAAAAACTGCAGGTGAGCAGGTATTCGAATTACAGGTATCTTTGGCCCTCCACATCGCTGTATTCTTATCAGTCGCTTTATTTGATATGATAACAAAAAGACCACCCGATCCAATTTCCACTGAAGTATGAGGACAGGCGTTCATTAACTTCAAAAGGAACTGAATTAAATCCCAGTAAGCATATGAGTAAAGTACTTCATTTTGAAGTCGTTGGAGGGAGAGTTCAAACATGCCGAATTTCCAGTGACAGCACCTTTGTGGAGAAAGGCAGCCAAGCAGACATACCATAATAAGCTAAATTAAGATCCTTCAAAATTCCTGTGTGAACTTCCTTTATCGCAGCTGCAGAACAGCCTCCAACTGAAATAAATCTCAAACCTGTTTTAAACAAAAACTCAAGCCTTTATCGAAACACGTTTCAGTTAAGTAAGGCCCCATAGTCTTGCACTTTTGATATACATAAAATGTAACGCCATCATACATTAATAAAAGCAATTCAGAAGAATGTGGTCACATGCTATTGCCATGCACTACATTCTGTTTCTTCTAAATTCAAAGATTAAAGGGTGCAAAGTTACCAGAAGAATAACTTCACAGGCAGAAAGAATCTATATGCAGGAATACAGGGAGGAAAAGCAGGCATTAACGTTGACTGAGGATGGACATATATTTATATTTTGATTCTCTCAAAAGTTTCCCAATGTTAAATTCAGTTCTGCAATATGCATTTAAAAAAAAAAAATATTTAGCCCTTTGATGTGAATTTTTCCTAATAAACACCTTTTTGAATGCAGTTTTGACTACAGTACACATATTAACACATGCATTTTTGAGACAGAAATCAAATGCTCCTCTCTGTGGTTTCATCTTCCTAATAGATGGCTAATAATTGTTCACAGAACTAGCCATATAGTTCTCCTTTGACAAGGTACACCAGTTACTGCTGCAGAGAAATGGAACAAGTATAAATGAAATGTGCATTAAAATGAAAAAAGACTGCACCATATAGCAATGCACTAATGAGAGACCTCACATAAAATATGCCTCATCTTATGAGCTATGAGTGAATAATTACATAGGTACAGTCCCCGTGACTTGAATGGGATTAAATCAGTGTAAAACCAATTTGTGACTTGTCTATTTAATAGTTTCCCAGCATGACCTAATAAGCAGCCTTATTCATGCAGAGAAAATAGTAGGTAATTACAGAAACCAAGTCCTTGATCGCTAAATGCAAGTTTTTGGCTTGCCGTCCAACTTTTATCCAAGCACCAGACCACACAGGTGAATTTGACATAATCTTCATAAAATTAAGATAAACAAAATGTATACTTGGGAAGAAAGAGAGGTGGAAATCCCTAAGTATTATTTACATCAAATGCCAAGACATTCTCACACATATCATGATTTCTGAAAAGGCCTGCCAATTCACAAGCACTAGGTACAATAATCTACTTAAAGTTTAATTATCACCGGACTGAGAACTTTCTCCGGAGATAAGAATGATGTTTCATAGCCAATTATCACTGCTTTATAATAACTGTATTAATATAAGCAATGCTGCAGATGTAAAGGCAGCATCAGAGACATTTCCTTCCACTGCCCATAGCTAGCCCTCACTCAAAATGGAGAAGGAAATTGGTGGAGGTGATTCTAGAGAGCAGACTTGTGCTTTAGTAATGAACTAAAATCATATCTCCACATTAGCTATGGAAAACTTCTTGGATACTGAAATCCAAGAAGTCTAGAATAAATTCCACATCCCAATTTTGCAGGGAGCTTTAAGTCCCTTTAAGCAACATTTAAGTCCCTTTAAGCAACATTAAGTCCCTTTAAGTACAGGTAAAGGTACCCCTGACCGTTAAGTCCAGTCGCAAACAACTCTGGGGTTGCGGCGCTCATCTCACTTTACTGGCTGAGGGAGCCGACATTTGTCCACAGTTTTTCCGGGTCATGTGGCCAGCATGACTAAGCCACTTCTGGTGAAACCAGAGCAGCACACAGAAACACTGTTTACCTTTCTGCCGGAGTGGTACCTATTTATCTTCTTGCACTTTGATGTGCTTTCAAAATGCTAGGTTGGCAGGAGCAGGGATCTAGCTACGGGAGCTCACCCCGTCACGGGGATTCGAACCGCACACCTTCTGATCGGCAAGCCCAAGAGGATCAGTGGTTTAGACCACAGCACCACCCGCGTCCCTTAAGCAACATACCGAACCCAAATTCTAATGCTCCACCACTGGAGAACCTGGCGCCAGGAGCATCCTAGGTCCCATTCTGCCACATCCAACACAGGAAACTTCATTGGCATAGCTGCCCTGGTGAGATGCCCTCTGCTTTCTAGGTAACTACAGGTGGAGTGGGATCCCCAACAGCATTCTCCATGGACCTTTAAAGGACCAGGATGCCATGGCTAAATAACAGTGAGCTTCTGGGCATTAACTGTGCAATCTCATGCATCTCTCTGTGAGGCATATTTCTCTACTAAGAAATATGCCTCACAGAGTTCAACAGGCCTTACTCCCAGGAAAATGCGGATATAATTACTGCCTAAGCCATGTAAGCATCTTTAAAACAATTACAGACATTTAAAGGTAAGCCCATAATACCACGTCAAATAATTGCTCTAGAACAACCACAAGAAAACACCATTTCATACTTGCAAAAATCTTGATAACAGGAAAGGCAAAAGGAAAGATGTAATTTTGTGACTATACTACAGCAGGTTGTTTAAGTGTGGAATAAAATATTTTATCAAAGCTTGGATCATTTTCACCAGTTTTTCACAGAGACATGTTCATAGCCACCATAAATATCAAAAGTGCTATTAATCAAGAACTGTAGCCTGCGAAAAGACAGTTGCAGATCCCTGTAGAAGTGTGTACTGTATTACAGTCAGATGCAGGTGTCCTTTCCAAGAATGGGGGTAGGGAAAACAGGATATGTCTCTGATGGTCTGCATGGAACCTACAATCCACCATTCATAGAGGGCTTTCTCAGTAATCAAAAACCCTCATTTCCCAACATTTCTAGCCACACACAGAGAGCCCTACACATGTTCATCTGTGTGATCTCATCTAGCTCTGCAGAGGCTGGTAGTTGGGGAACTGTGATGGCCTGGTTCACTTCTCACATCACATCATAGTTAAACATAAACTATGGTTTAAAGTGATCTGGAATATTCTCACTTCACTCCTACCCTGATGTCACCGCACAACCAGGAAACAAGCCAGGGCTTGGCTTTGTCATGTTGCTTGTTTGTTTGTTTGTTTGTTTGCATCATAAAAACTTCAAAGCAGTTTACAAAAAGATAACAGCATAAAATCAGGACAAATTTACATTAAAGCATAAAATAAGTTAAAACACTAAAACATATTTAAATTCCCATCAGTTTTTTTCTAAGCATCTGGGTAGGCTGGACTAAACAAGGAAGTCTTTAGCAAGCGGTGAAGACACCTGCTTGATATCAATAGGCAGGGAGTTCCAAAGAATGTGCTGCCACACCAAACAATTGGGTTCTTACAAATGACGTTTGAACCCATGGTCATGATGTCTTTGCAACTTTATTATTGGCTTACAGCTTGTGGTTTGGGGAAACAACATCAGCCCAGGTTGAGACATCATGAAAAGTGAAACTCGTGAGTTGTTTGCCAGGAGCATGGTTGCAGGAACACAGGGGAAGAGAAGAGAACTTTACAGAGGTGTGCATTGGCACACAGCACGCTCAAATTAAACACACACACAGATACTGTATATACATATATCTGACTGAACCAGGTAGGAGGAAATGGAATGGTGGGCGAGTGGCAGGAATTCTGAATACCAGCACTCCACACTGCAACACTGTTTTCAACTACAGCACTCTTCAGCCCAGCAAGAATGGCCAAGTTTCCGGGATGCTGAGAGTTGTAGAAGTGCAAATTGTCATCAGTTGTGAGTTTTCCTTACATACAAATTTTGAACTGGTTATTGATATAGAAATCATCCTGGGGGCTGGGTCATGTCAATATAGACAAAGGTTTGGTAGAAAATGGAACACAAATATTCAATAGAATTGCACACAGCAGAGGAAGGGTGAGTTAGTATTCATAAAGTGACAGGATGGAATCCTTCCATCCTTTCAGTCCCTCCACATGCAAGTGGAATTTCTTGTTTGTCTAGAAACAAGATGCAGGTTTTGCTATAGCAGCTTAAATTAAATCTAAGCTTTTAACTGTAAGGAGTAAATTGCCAGTATAGGGATTTAGGAATAAATCTCAGCATACCACACTACAGATTTATTCTTAAGCATTGGGAAAAGTAAAAAGAAAAGGAGCATTATAATGGAACATTATTTGAGTCTTCAAGATAATTCAGAGCATGCATCTAAATATATAGAATATTCAAATTACAGGTGCTAAACAGTAATTTTTATAGTCCATAAACTATTAATGTATTCATTCTCTACCTGCCTAAATGGCATATTCCACACACAGAATGGAGCTTTCAACTGGCTTGGAAGAACCCCAAGTTATGTGGAAATTCAAAAAAGATTTAGAGTCTCCCTCAGCACCCTAGTCCTACCAAAGCCAAAGGCTGCAGAATAAGGTGAGGGCCATTTAACAGCCAGCCAGCTGAGGAAGGAGGGCTTACACATATAAGCCTTCAAATGGAACTAGGCTCTTATGAAGGATCCTGGGAGCTCTCCAAGGTCCTGTAGGTGCCTTGGCCTCCTGACACAACACTGTACACCTGAGCTCTCATTGAACAGGACATGGGCTGGGAAAGGGGTCACTGGATCTAGTCAAACACCTTCCTTCCTACTTACACTTAAATGTACACTCACGCCTACCTCTCAGCTGCACTTGTGTGAGGTTCCTGGCACAGTTTAAACACCCACACCTCTGCTGCACTTGCATGTCCAGCACTTCAAAATGTAGCAGTACAAAATATGAACCTAATCCAAACAGACACATGGGGAAGTACACACAAAGTTAATCAATTCATTAATCATATGAAGAGGAACCCATGTGATCTTACAGGTGAGAGGCCAATAGGTCTGAACTGTTAGCTCCACCCACCCCGCCCCCCAGATTCTAGAGCTTCCTTACCTGACTCCCCAATATCCATGCATTAGGCATTGATATCTGCAGCTTACAAGCATGTTGGGGGTTCCAGAACATGTAAAGGCCTATGTGTGTAGGTCTCCTCACTGCAGATGTCCACCCATAACATGTAGAAAGTAGAGGTGAACAAAGAAGCCATGTGACCTTACAGGTGAGGCCAGAGGACAAACTCGGTGGCCTTTGATTGGGTGGAACTCCCATCTTGTGATGGATGCAAAAAAGTTCTTATCCAATTGACTAAAAACCAGATATATAATAAGTATAGCTTTCTGAATAGAATGTTGCTGTTGACACCCAAAAGGCTAAAACAGCAGTACCATTAACTGAACCAAATATTACTGTGAAGCATATGCAATTATTTCAACTATTTCTGTGAATCCACAAAGCTTGTACCAGCTGATACCAACTCATAAATAGCAACATCTCACCTACTCCAGCTAAGCCATTTTTGATGTACTGTATATTTCTGTGTATAGGTCTAGGTTTTTCCGCTAAAAAATAATGTCAAAAATTAGGGGGCGTCATATACACGGGGCCATCCCCCCCCCCTTTTCTTAAATCTGAGTCCCCCAAAATATGGGGTGTCTTATACATGGGGGCATCTTATAGACAGAAAAATATGGTACATATTTGTTGCTGCGTTAGTTCTGGAGAATAAAACACCATTTATGATTCAACCAGTGGAAAGCTGACTATTCGTTTTATATTATAGTATTTGTAGTGTAGCCTTGATTAGACCAATTTCTGCCAGGATGTTTTCCCTGTTAGACGATTGTCAAAGCCTTGTTAGATAGAAAAGGATAAATGGACTGAAGAGAGGTCATGAGTGAAACAGACTGCAACTCCTTGCTAGTCAAAGTATCTTGTGTGTTTACTAAGCTGAAAGGTCTATAATTAGTTAGTTGAGTTGAGCTGATTTATATGTCACTTCACACAAGCAAAAGGAGTTCCAATGCGATTTATAAAGCAAGCATGAGAATGCTCCACAGAAAGTGCTCTTACTCCTCGTTAAAGTAAATGACTCGTGAATTAGCATCGCAGCAGATTTAAGAACTCCACAAAGATAAAGTTATACGGTAGGGAAACAATGAGAGTGAAGGTCATATACATCTATCCCTTCCAAAATCAAAAGGTAAGGCAAGCCACATTTCCAGTCAGAAGTGTTATTAATTTTATTTGTTGGAATAAGGTGGGAAAAGACAAGAATCCATGAAAAATCAAGCCAATGTTAGAATTTAGCCTTAGGATTTGGCGCAGATTTCTCTGGCCTGGCTTCATTTTCCAAAGTTTACGCAGTCAGGTAATCATCTGTTTAAATTCCCCCTCAGAGCGACAAGCCATCAGTAAGTTCACCAACAACCACCAGGTTTCATTTTCCTTGTGGTTAATTGAGAATATACAATAAAGAAAGTAAAGGTTGTTTTTTTAAAAAAAGGTTCTGAGTAATCATTTTCATAATATGTGAATATATGTAAGTATGCAATTTTCAGCTGTTTTCCAAAGTGTCTGGTAATGAGCAAACAAACTTTTTCTTAAAAGCAAAGCTATTCCCATCTCTTCTCTCCCCCCCCACTTTCCCCTCGCTTTCTCGCTTAAATTACCTAATTATTCCCTAGCCCAAGAGGCAGCCTCCTAATTAAGAAATACATCAATTGGCTTGAAAGGACACTATCAAGCAATTGTCATTGCCTATTCATTTTTGCTCGGCTGTTTCAGTTTCACTTGAAATTTGCATATTCACATCCATTTCCAGAGACATTCATTTATTTCTAATGCCAATGGATTCCACAGTGGCTATATAGCTATTTTTCACCTAAAATTTATCCCCCTTTTTTGGTGTTCAAGATCCTTTTCACATAGTCTTCCAGGTACAGTAAATGCTTGTGGGAGGAGCAGGATTGAAAACTGCAGTCCCTGAACATGTGGACTTAACCTGCACATAATTTGTAGGTTCTGAACCTGCAAATGAGCAGCACACACAGGTCAGAGGTGGAGACAGTGGGTGCAATGGTGCTCCCACCCACGTGTCTATTGCACATGCTAGGGAACCCAAATGAGAAAGGCCATGCAAACCAATACAATGATCTTATAGCTTCCAACTTTGGGAGATGAATATTTGCACATTTGTGGGGTCTACCAGTTGGCAACAGAATATCTTGACCCTTGGCTTCAAAACCAAAAGAGTTGGTTCCTCTGCCATTAGGAAACATGTGGCTTTTTATATTAGATACCACCCATTTGTCCCTCTTGGTATATGATTCAAATCTAGACTTCAGAACGTCAAGCTCAAACACATGCTAGAGAATTATGAACAGAACAAGGACGCTTGCACTCATTTGCCTTTGCCTGGACCTCTGCACTCCTCCCAAATTTCCTCCGCTGGTTCCACCTTGTTGGTGCAAGTGACCTGGCTGTGCTGGGTTAACCCAGTAGTTCTCCCCATCCGCTGTTTGTCAGTGGCATGGAAAAATGCTAAGCCTTCATGTGCTGCCTCAGCTTGGTATTTGAAGCTGGATATAAACTGATAGATTTTTTTGAAGAAGAAAATAGAAAGGCAATGCAGAAGCAAAATATAAAGGAGTAGGAGAAGCAACTATGGCAGCCAACACACAGGAAAAATATCCCTGTTGCTGGCACAGTGTCTGCAACCAAAAGTCCCACTAATCTTTACATCTTGATAGGCTTCAAAGGGGACTACGGTGGTATCAGGTTTTTCTTCAGGGTCAGAACCACAGTTCTGGGCGAGGACTCTGAATCAGAATTAGGGACATATTACTAAGGTACAACATATGGTTTGATCAGTGGTGTAGAGCAAAGGCAGGTGCCAAGTACTAAGCCAGAAAATTGGGGCTGGATAGAAGGTCCAAGGCAACAAGGCAGTGGGGAGAAGTATCTGATGACAGATTGAACCAGGCATTTCAGTACTGAGGAATCAAGAAAGATTTAGCAGGGAACAAGTAGAGTTGGTTCGTATCAAGTCATCACAACAGGTTTATCAGACTGGAGAGCTGATGAGTTCTAGGAAGACAATGAACCCTTTAGGATTTTCTTGATTTAATACCTCTAGATAGTGGCTGAACTAAAATATTCCCTGTTCCTTTCCCTACACAGCAGCATAATAAGCCTGTTGTCAAAACTTGACCTCTCTCTTTCTCTAAAAATGTTATTTCATCTCTATATTTAAACAGATTAAAGGTCCCACAATGAGTGGTTTGTAACTGTTACTACGAATAACAAAATGTACAAAACCAATAATGAAGAAAGCTCTTCTACCAGTAGCATAATGCTGTGTTTTGTGAAGATGCACGGCCTAGCTATCAATAAGTGTTCCATCTTAATTTTTTATGCACTGATGCTGCAATTCTCAAGGCAAATTGTCATTTTACTGTATCAGATTCCGAGTTGCAGCTTGCCTTGTATCTGCTGTGAACAAGTTGTCTCAGTATTTTTCTACAAACACAGATCACCACCGAGTTCACATTGAACTTGGTGGAGGAATAATCTCTCAGAGAATCAATTCACCATGAATTCAACCACAGACATGCACATCAGCAACACAGATTCTGACACTGCAAATGACCATACATATCAGCCCTTGTGAGCTTCCACTAAGGGCTACCTGCTTTTTTTTTTATCCTTACAGGTTCATGATCCTGTATCTGGATGTGTTTCACAACAGTGGTTGCAATGTGATAGTTGTTAGTCAGCCAAACATTTGCGAAGAAGACGACAAAGGAATGCACGGCCATTTCTGCTTTATATGACATATACCCTTTCATAAAAGTGTGATACTATACACATGATAATGAATATAGAAATCAGCCCTATGAAAGCCAGGAGAATCAGACCAAATTCCTGAAATGAGCTTTGGTTGCCAGTTACTTTGAAAATAAAATGCTAGCACAGCTGCACCATCAAGCTCTAGGCCAGTGATGGCCAAACTTGATCCTCCAGCTGTTTTGGGACTACAACTCCCATTATCCCTAGCTAATAGGGCCAGTGGTCAGGGATGATGGGAACTGTAAACAGCCCCAAAACAGCCGGAGGGCCAAGTTTGTCCATCACTACTCTAGGCAATGGGAAGGACAGATTCTGAGCAGCCCCCTGGGATGATTAATAAATAAAGGATACTTTGTCCATTTCATCAGGATCAAAGCGGGTGGATACCTCCTCCCATATACAGCCAATCCAGGTTTGCCCCCCTTTCTCCCTCTTGTCTTTTCATAGACACATGGCCGTATGTCACAAAAGAAATATCTGCATTTTATTTAAGCTCTTTTGCCAACAGGATATTCCAAAAGGCATGCGCTCATTTTCCTGAGGGGTCCCCCGGGGGGGGGGGGGGAACAGACAGCATGAAATATCATGACCAAAATACATAAAGAGCAGTTCTTATCATCAAGGTAGAACAGGGAGGCAAAGGAAGAAGGTGATGCAAAAAAGTTTTGTCTGGCTATGGAGATTTAAGCAGTGGCTGGGATGTAATAAATTCAATAGGCTGAACGGTTTCAGTTCACAGATGTTTGGGGGATAACTGAGAAGTTAATTCCACTGAACGAAGCCAGCATAAATAAATGCATGTTGCCAATTCCTCCCCCCCTTTTTTCATTCTTGACTATATAGAGGCTAACTATCAAAGAAACTAAGCACAAAGGCACAGGAGGTTTGTATTAGGAGAGGAGATACGATAGCTATTTCCACCTGGGAATACACAGAAACCAGAAAACAACCAGAGACTCTAAAATCTAGAACATCACCATGCCAAGCTTCCTGTGAGGAATTAACTAAGCACCCCCTCCCATCCTTTCAAATTGGTTTTTTGATCCCTTGTTCTACCTTGACTTCATAAGAACATTACCACCCAGGCAGATTTAAATTGGCCCAGCTGAGGTTTTAAAACTCAGCCCTCCATATCATGAAATAAGGAAGCAGCAATTTAAATGTTTTGACACATGCAAAAGGAAAATTGTGGTTGTGTGTGTGTTTCCTCTGCTACAAAAGCAGTTTTCTATCAAATAATAAGACAAACTCAAGCTATGTTAAATATATAGGAAGTTGGAAGATGGCAGGGGAAATCTGGACAGTTACATACTGGAGGGAACTGAAGGTTCAGCAGCCACTGGGAGAAATCTGATCTGTGTTTAAAAAATAAGCTAAAATAGCCAGCACAGGAGGAGGGGCCAAACATGAGAATAAAGGACAGGACCATGGTGTAGGGCCATGAGGAATTATCTCTTTGCCTCTGCTGTAGTCCTAATACAGGCATCCCCAAACTTGGCCCTCCAGCTGTTTTGGGACTACAACTCCCATCATCCCTGACCACTGGTCCTGTTAGCTAGGGATGGTGGGAGTTGTAGTCCCAAAACAGCTGGAGGGCCGAGTTTGGGGATGACTGTCCTAATCCTGATCACCCTGTGACACATGCTATTCCTTCCATTGGAAATAGCAGGTCTGGTAGTGGGGCGTGTGCCTAAGATTGGGAACATACTTGAGGCAAAGGATAAAGCCCTCTTCCCCACCATTTTTTCTTTTTTATGACACGGTCCTGATCAGGCTTGTGTGTCACTGCAATGGCAGCATTAAAGGTCAAATCACATGGATAATATCACATCTAGTTTGGCCTTCAGAGAAGATTCATTTTCTCCTTCATTGATAGTCCACTTAGTTGACAGTTATCTGAGCATGGTGAACTGTTTATAAGATCAGGATGTTTACCGCAATGAGACTACAAGGGAGTCACTCCACAGTGGGAGAAAGCAAGCTGTGTGGGGGCCAAATGGCCCATTATGTCCAATATGGGGTCCAAATAGCGTGCTTTGGGCTGCCCACGCCTTTTTCTCAACAAAAATAGCAGCTGCAACAATCCAGATATAGAGCAGGAGCACTGCATACAGGAGGAGAGCTTAACTATTCCCCAACACTGCTGAAACACGTCCTCCTCAAAGCTGCTATTTCAGAGTCAAATGGCCACTTGGGAAGGGGAATTTGTGCTGAAACACATGGGCAGGCACTCTTTGGGATGTGTTTTTAAGCATATTAACATCATGCGTGGTTTGATCCCAATACCAACTTTGCCTAAGTGTCTGAAAGAGCCATTGTATGTGCGCTTTAGGGGCAGAAGCACCTGGCATCAAAACAAGAGTAGACACGTAAGAAAGAGGTTCCCAATCTAAGCTGAAGAGGACTGTCCTCTGTAAAGCAGGGCATCCTATAACATCTTCTCACCCCTGAGATCCATGATCTCACCATTGTGCCCTTTGACCAAGTTGCATACATTATTTATCAATCAGAATTTATATACTGCTTAATCATCCACAGCCTCTAAGCAGATTCCATCTTTTAAAGAAAAAGAAAATGCAGTATGAAGCAGTGTATCAAAAGTAAAGAGAAAACCAGTAAAGTTGTAATGAAAGGCATCATGAAGCAACACATGCACAACAGTTTCTAACACAAGCATAAGGTCTTTTGAAAGCTAATTTCAAAATAACGAGTCACTGTGGACTACCAATTTGCCAAAAGACCAGACACTACTGAAACTGTGTTGTCCTTTCCAAAAAAAAAAATAAGGGCAGGGGGAAAGGGAACAATCAGAACTTTGGAAAATTTCAGACAATCACTTTGATCAACCACGCCTAAGAGGCACCATCTGAAGTAATCTGAGCCATCCCCCATGAGAGACCTTAGTGGAGAATGATTTAATTTTTTAAAAGGTACAAAATAAACAGCTCAGCTACAGTTCTCTTGCAGCAACTGACAGTAAGTGCTTCTCTTAGGCCAAGGGTGGTGATGAGCCACTAGTTAAATCTGACTTCTTACATAAAAACAGCAGAGTTTAAATACTTGTTTATAAAAAAAATTAACACCATCCTTTAGGCTACAATCCTATACATACTTCATAACAAGCCCCATGGAATGGGGCTTACTTCTGAATGGATATACATGGAAGTAATGCAATGTTTCATTCTTCTGACAAGCCATGCATTCTACAATCATTATTTCAGAACCAAAAATATATTTCAAGCAGAGCCAGGCAAATCTTTATGGGATGATTTTACTTTTCTTTTTTTTCAACATATGCATATACTCCTTGGGAAAATCAGAATGGCATGCAGAACCCACGGCAGAAGCCTATGCAAAAACTCCAAGGTCTGAGTTTGTGTGCAAAAGGATTAAACCAAATCCATTTGTTCAAAATCAAACTATGTTGTCTACAAATATAGATGCCTTACTGGAGAACAACGCACATTTGCTTTATTATTTTCATGAGTTCAAATCCATATTTTATGGATTCTCCACCCCCACACACACATTTTGTTTGAATTTCTTCTATCAATTGAAAATAAGCTTTAATAACTGACCAAAAAAAAATCACCATAATTGCTTTTATAAGAAAAAGGTCAAAAACTTTGCAATCACACTGCATTCTCTTTTAAAACTCATTCCTTCATTTATCTTTATTATTACAAAAGAAACTATGGATATTGGAAGACCCAGGAGAAGTTCAGCAAATTATTGACTGCTGTCCATTGTAAGGCTTAATGTTGACAAGACTGTGCATTTCACATTCCAGTCGAAAAGGTCAGAAACACCAGCTGGAATGAAAGATTGTTAGATTTCAGCATGCCAAGTAAAGGAAGGCTGTTATTTCAAGCTGTTTGTCAGCCAGGCAATTAGAAATAATCCAGAGCAGGATAAACTGGGATGTAGCATGTCTATCAATTTATTAAGTGCAAAATAATTACAGGGTCCCTAATCTTTTACTGCATATTTATCTATTACTACATAAATGGATGCTAGTTCTTTTCATCAAATCGGCTGTCAGGTGCTCTGTATCTTCCTCCGTTGCACACCTGAAGTCCAAGCATCATAGAAATCTGAGGAGCGGTGAAGATGATGGAGCTCAGGCAAAGCCACAAGGCCCCTCGCAATTTTAGGTCAGACACTCCTTCTTCCATAGAAGTCAATTGTACAGGGGTAAAACAGCAACAATGGAGGTAATGAGAAAACCTGCCTCTGCCCTTTACATTGGGGCTACATTGCCTCAGTTGATTTAATGCTGATGGGTGGTTTGCTAATACTAAGTATGATGTGCCAGAGATGGGGAGAAATGTAAAAATGGTTGCTTTCTTTTTTAAAAAAAGCAACCCAACAACAAATGATGGAGTCATCTCTAAAGACAAGTTAACTAGTGAAGCATTGTTTCCTAAACACGGATATGTTTCATAGCAAGGTAAATTAGTCACCAGTAGCCTTCTCTCTCATATTATACTATCTTTAGTTGATGAAGGTGTAAAGTAAAAGTGCCACAATGGACTGGTGGGTGGGGGTTCTTGAAGTGGGAACCCCAAAAGCACAAGCAACAGCTCTTGATGTCTCAAGCAAATTGGGTGGAATCTATCTGCTGAGATGCAGCAGGAGTTACTTACACAGCAAGCAAAACTGGGGACACGAACAGCACTTACCTTCCCCCTGCCCATGATGGAACTCAGCCTACTCAGTGGTGGCACCCCAGCTGTGACATGCTCCGCAGGGAGACTCCCCTGATGTCATTCTGGTGGCAGGCAAAGCATATTTCCCCAAGTTTTGTGATTCTCTGTACCTTGTCACTTGTTTTAATTCCGCTGGCTGCTTTTATCCTGCTCTTCTATATTGTGATGCTTTAATGTTGGAGTTTTAATGTGTGTTTTTTTTTTTGTAATTTTAACTTTTTGTAAGCCAGTCTGGGGGGCTATTAAATGGCTGGGGTTTACAGTGGTACCTCAGGTTAAGAACTTAATTCGTTCCGGAGGTCCATTCTTAACCTGAGACTGTTCTTAACCTGAAGTACCACGTTAGCTAATGGGGCCTCCTGCTGCGCCGCCACCGTGCGATTTCTGTTCTCATCCTGAGGTAAAGTTCTTAACCTGAGGTACTATATCTGGGTTAGCGGAGTCTGTAACCTGAAGCGTCTGTAACCCGAGGTACCACTATAAATGACATAAAAATTAAAGTTGGTGCTTGCCTTTTAACTATAGGCTGCAAGACTTCAGATCTCCACTGGGAGAGTATTCTGAGATCTGGCCTGTAGGGACTTCTAATAGGAAGGTGGACTAGCTTGTATTGTAAAGGTATTTCGTTTTAGAATTTCTTATCCCTAAACTTCTTATTTACAATTGATAAACTGTTGCACAATTCAATGCAGATTATATAACCAGCCAACAATCTACTACCACTGACTTTTTTCTGCCCAGAAACATACACAGAATCCATAGGAATTTTGCTTCCATTTATACAAATGTCAAGTCATTTCTAGCAAGAAGTAGGGTAACTGATCTTATGCCCCCTAATACTTGGGGCAAAAAAATTTGAGTTCCTTGTATGGCGCTGAACCATAAATTCAAGACATATTAGCATACTCTGGCCTGCTTAAATAGAGGCTGACTCACAAGACTTTGGAAGCTAGTATCTATAAGATGACATTGTTAGGCTCCTTCACTATGTTTCTCTCTGGGACAGTCTATTAACCCACTCATTAAGGGGATTAGCTACTAAAAAGGGAAATGTAAAAGAGAACCAACGGCTAATTAACATGGTGGGTTGGCATCCCACCCCTCCACTTCCTTCCACTGAAATAGTTAATGAGTAAAATGTACTGTTTTCTTTTTTGCTGTTTCTTTAGGAACAGATGTGGCCTTTTTTCTGGCATTTGACTGACATTAACTTTTTTTTACTTTTTTTGCCTTTCAAATATAAGATTAAACCTGCATGTAGCCACTTGCTTGCGCAGTGAGGCTGGAATCTTTGGTACACTTTCCCTTTAGGTAACACATCAGTGCCCATCCCTCCCCTTTCGCAGTTATCCACATTTCAGTTTGTCCCTGGTCCTCAATGTTCCAGGGATACACATGGCGATTTTATTTTTTGTAAAGAAAGAAAAAAGGTTTATGGTGAAAAGGTTTAGTTCTGGGAAAAGAAAACGCTCATGATGCCTTTGAGTCAGAATAAGGCAGCTTCCTATGTAAAGGAAGAACAGCTGCAATTAAGGAAATCCCAAGATGTTTATTCCGACTAATTGCAGGAAGGGTAGTAACAGTTTAATAAGACACCAACTTTTAAATGAAGAAGGCAGGAAGCGGTGTGCTACTTACTGAGTGCTCTTAGGATGAGTTACAGACAGTAGCAGCTATCTATTCAACAAACAGCTAGTGCAGTCATCTCCCCAGAAGATTCCTGCCATACATTCAACGGTACTAGAAGAGTACACAAACGGGCCAAATCCTAAAATTATAAATCCTAAAATTTAATTAAGTACAGGCAACACCCCCCCCCCCCGTTTACGCATGTTCAATATGTGTGCGACTGCGCATACGCGCCTCGTGCCAAACCCAGAAGTGACCCGAAAACATCACAAAAACGTCACAATGTTACAGTTGTGTCTCAAGCACTAAAGACTCCTTTGCAAGAAAAGGAGGGGAAGAGACCTCCTACCACTAAGCAGCAGCATCTGCAGCTGCAACTTCCAGGCAATGGAGGTTAGGGCTCAAGAGGAATTGAGCTTGGAACATAGATGCAGAACTCTCAGAAAGAACTTTCTCCCGTGAGTCCTCCATTTCCCCTCATAACTGCTGGTCCCCCATGCAAATATAGCCTGGGGTAATTCACTCCTCACTAGTTTACATGATGCACTGCTACCTACTAAATGCCCTGCAAACCCTCTGAGCTGGGAAAAGGAATGCAGTCCATATTTGACCCCCAACAAAAGGAAAGGGAAATGGTACACAGTATGAAGTAACTATATTATACTGCAGTGCCACGTTCATAGAATAAGAGTTCTTGGTTCTACTTGCTTCCAGAATATCGCCGACGAATACAGAAGAATCAAGGACTGAAAGTGAGGGTTGGACTGGGGTTGAATTAGAAAACAGCTGTGATTCTTTTGTTAACAGAGGCAATGATTAAGCATTGGCACAGACTGTAGATTCTCCATCAACTGCAGTCTTTCAATTTGCACTGGATGCCCTTCCAAAGGTTATTCTTAGACAAACAGCATTTAATTAATTTTATGTAACAGCTAAATAGAGAAAGGCACTTAACTTAGGACACATACATCTAAGTGATCTCAAAGGTTCCATCTGACTAATTAAACATCACAGGTAAGAAGGCTGGGGCAGAGGGCTCTTTAGGACTGCTCTGTTTTGTGATGGGAATCCCTACTTGGAATAAACTCCATTCCAAGAAAGCCCAAGAATGAATTTTCTCAAGAAGGTTCACTGTATTTTCTGTATTCCACATGGTTCTTTGACTATATATGTATGTAATAAACCCCCACATATATGTATGTAATAAACCCAAGTGTTAACACTTTTGAAGTAGTATTTTTCTTTTTATATATATACAGCACATCTTCACATCTGGACTCTTCACAATAGCTTATTCCTTTTATGAATGTAAAAGCAGCCTCCTAGCATGGAACAGAAATGGCTTTCTTCCTATCTGCCACAGGGGCAAGTTATGTACAAGCTTATTCCGAGGACCTCTCCTTGTTCCTTTTATGAGCTAATGCTCCGTGTTTTTAACTAAACAGTCATATATGGCTGCAAACAGCTTTACAGAAACAAACTGTTTTAATTGTGGCAGCCATTGTAAAACCATATTAAAAAAGCGTCAGCTAAAAGGGCGGGGAGAACCTCCGTGCTCCAGAGAGGCTGCAACATTAGCTGGATGGCAACCCCAAAGATCAAACACAGGAAAGCTACACATATATTGATCCTGCAAACTCACCCAAACCCTCTTTCAGTAAAGGCAGAGAATAAACTCATATCCTGATCCATCTTGTGTAGGAAACAGAGCATTAGGGCCAAACCAGGAAAGGTACCGGGCATCTGTGATCAAAAAAATTCTTTGAACTTGAGCTGCAGCAGCTATAAGGTAAACAGTGTCTTGTTGGGACCATGGCGCAAGGGAAGGTTTAATTTCAAAAACACTTTCACACAGTGCCATTTTTCAGACCAAAGGCTCCCGCAAACCCAAAACCCTTTCCTAAAGTTGATATTTGGAATGTTAGGGGACATGTACACATACCAAAGTTGTATGCAACTTTGAGACAGGGCACTTTTCATAAGGAAAACAATGCTGGGGAAGAGAATAAAACCCTCTTCCATGCCAGCAGTACCATCCAATCTCCCACGTGTCCTGAGGCTGCTAACAGAGGGGTAGACTTTGGTGATCTTTGGTAATACTACGCCCTGAGCAAGGCCAAAATGTGGTGCCCCCAAATGAAGCTTCTCCATTATAGATCTTCTCCATTTTGTACCCCCACAGCTCAGTGTCTTGTGCAGGGGAACAACCTGCATCAACCTAAATCCGGCACTGGCTAACATTTAAAGTAATAGTGGGGAACTTCTCATTGGGTCATTTTCCTCAAATCACCCGCAACTGCCTCACACCCAGTATCATATGTGGCATTTGATATGGGTCAAATAAAGACATAGCAGCAAAGGAATCATCAGAAGTTTAACTCCAGATTGTTCCTTGACAGCCTTGTTGGTCTGCAGAGGTGAGGTGAAAAAAATGTCCATTTTCAGACTGGGAGCAAGCCCCTTTGAAGCTGTCACCCAACCTGGTGATGTCAGGTGACTGACACATGTCAAAAATGGCTCACAGAAGGTGGGCCAGTTCTTCATCTGGCTTTTGGGCTGTAAAGTGTTCCTTCCCCTGATTTAAAGAGACTGGAGTGTTCCTTCCCCTGATTTAAAGAGATCTCCAACACCTAGTCTAGTCTGGACCTTGCCCCGTATTGTAGTCAGAGCCCAGGGACACAATCAGAGATAAGTGCTTTTTATCCCTTCCAGAATAATGTGATAAACAGATGCCTATTTGTGAAGAAAAACAGATGCTGACATAAAGGGTGTTGTCCAACATTAGTCATACAATTAATATTAGTTCACGGATTTCAGTGGGTCTACTCTGAGTATCACCCAAACTATGTTTATTTTCTGTAATTTCTCTGCTACCAGGGAATCTGATGTCTCATCCTGCACTTGGAATTCACATTGAATAAGTACATTAGTCTAGTGTTGCTTTCGCAACTTAAGCAAAGTGGATACAAGAGACAGAGAGAGAGAGTGAGGAAGGAAGGAAGGAAGGAAGGAAGGTGCAGGTAGAACTGAAAGAGTGGAATCCGAATCTCTACAAAGCATCCAAAGCACCAAAAAATAAGGCTGCCCAACCAGAAAAAATGTTTATTTAACTGTTTTGCTTTTTTAACTAATTAAACAATAAGCATAAATGTCACTTAAACTAATATATGAGTAATTAATGAGAGAGAGAGAGAGAGAGAGAGAGATGTTAACAACTACAATTACAAAACAATGCATCAAATAATGTATGAGTACCTAATGAAATCAACACTTCATACTGCATAAAACAAGTCCAAGAATGAATGTTAAACCTAAACAAAAGATGTACATCGCATGGAGCACTTAAAACCCTGAGTGCCATTTCAAAGAAAACTCTTTTAACATTTCACCTCCTTACTTCGAGACAAGAGCTGCCTCTCTCTCTCTCTTGACAACAAATAATTTCACCCACACTAGAACAGATCACAGTAAGACAATGTGAAGGCATTGTTGCAGTGTGCTTGCAGTGAAACTGACTAGAACCTAATGGGTTTATACTGTAGAAGCAACCTTGATCTTCCTTCCCTATTCACATTCACCATTCTTTAACAATCCCAGAAACCGGTTTGCCCTTACTACCTACTGTCCTTCCTTAAACTTCCAGCAAACGTGCTAGCCTAATTCTTTAGCAGCTTATAGAGTTCAGCTTAACATGCAAGAAACATTTTTTCCTATAACAATCTCTCTTTGGCAAAGCCTCAGAATACTTTACTGCCACGTCTTAGTTGAAAATGGGAGGATGCCAAGAATGAGATAAGCGCAGACAGCCTTGACTGGGAAACACAAGTAAAACGCCTTCTGCAGAAGGAATTACAGCCTTTAGCAGACACCACTTACTTACTTACTTATTTATTTATTTATTTATTTATTTATTTATTTATTTATTTAAATTTGTCAGCTTTTTTATTCCACAGCTTTAAAAACAAAAATGTCCCCGTCCCCCCGCTTATTTTAGGTTCCTTTGCATTGTTCGCAATAGTCACCTAAGCATTAACAGTGCCTAAAGATTGTGTGCAGACATTTGATCTCAAACTGGAATAAACAAGGTATAATTCACTTTCTGACCACTGAGTGTTCCTTCCATTGGCTGCTAATACGCAAATTCTGACTACTACATATCATATCAGCACAAGAGGGAAGGGGGGGTCTACAATCCACCACCTGTTATTATTCTCTTTCTCTCTCTTTTTCAACAACTGTTTATCTGAAAAGGCTGCATGACTCGATTGGCAATTGATGTTATTACATGTACCCTTCTGATGAAGATGAGATCAAGAACAGCACGTTTACAAAGGCATCAACTTGCATTTAAGGCTGCATGAAATCAATACTCCTGGGCTTGGGCATAGCTGAGGGGGTGCAGGGGGGCAGCTGCCCCCCTAAATCAAGTACAGTGGTACCTCGGGTTACAGACGCTTCAGCTCACATACACTTCAGGTTACAGACTCCGCTAACCCAGAAATAGTACCTTGGGTTAAGAACTTTGCTTCAGGATGAGAACAGAAATCATGCTCCGGCAGCGCGGCGGCAGCAGCAGGAGGCCCCATTAGCTAAAGTGGTGCTTCAGGTTAAGAACAGTTTCAGGTTAAGTACGGACCTCCGGAACAAATTAAGTACTTAACCTGAGGTACCACTGTAAAGCAATAAGAATACTTAACTGAGGTTCTGACCCCCCAACATGAATCCTGGCTGCGCCCATGTTCCTGGGATCCTCAAAATCTTAGTCAATTTGAAAACCCAGGGGGTAATTAGGTGGAAACAGGAGCTAAGTTTTTCTCCCCGTCTTGGAGGCCTCATCTGCGCAGCCCTGGAGAAGTTCTGCCCCCCACCATCTGGGCATTGTCCAAATGTGACATGACGGAGCAGCTTTCTACGGAAATTACTTGCCCCATTCCCAGATGAAGCAGGGGGTGGGGTCCCACTTTTTATGTTAAAAAGTGGGGCACTACTTCTGCTCTGGCACAGAAAGTGATTTGGAGAAAATTGCTAAAACTATCACAAACAGCAAAGGAAAGGGAAGGAGGAAGAAGCAGGTCACAACCCCCCTCTCCTGTCTGCTGATTGCATGTAGACCCTCACTCAGAGGCACACGTTAAATGTGAACAGTACAAATATATGGGTAAAATATTATCTGAGTCTCTCCCCCCACCACACTCACATAAACCAGACCTCGCCCATGCAGCCCAGAGAAGTCCTTCTCACAGGAACATACCAAGTGAGACCAGTGGTCACTATTGTCCAGACCAGTATAGCTCAGTATTGTCTGCACTGATTGGCAGCAGCAGTAGCTCTTCAGGATTTCATAAAGGGGTTTCTCTCAGCTCAACCTGGTGATTCCAGGGATTGAACCCATAGCCTTCTGCATACAAAGCAGATGCTCAGTTACTGAGCTAAGGCCTTTCCCCACCTCAGTCCTTCAAAAAAACCAACATAAGCAGGCTGCTTCTGCAGATGGCAGCTAAAGGTTTCCTTGCTATTTGTGGTAAGGACATGGCCACCTATTTTAAATATACATTTTACATATGTATAAAGTTTAACTCCTATTAAGTGTAATTGTTTTTTTAATTATTGTTTTTCCTATGTTTTAGCAATTATTGCTTTTATCTGTAAGCTGTCCTAAGTCCTTTCAAGGAAAAAGGTGTATAAATAAATATATATTATTAATATTATTTCCTAAATGCTACAGGAGAAGAGTAGCATGGCAAAGTTTGAGGCAGGACCAGATGGTTCTTGCTTGTTTTGTTTCTAAATATCTCATTTATTGTGACGGCAATCCAATTTCTCTTAGTCAATATGGTTTTAACACATAATCAGAAAACTGTCAACTTAGAATCCTGGGGCTTAAAATCCCCTATAAGGGTCAAGCAAATAGATATTCTTCATATGTTCCTTCCCCACCCCCACAACGGTCAAGGAACATAATGAAGGAGTAAATCCCCAGCTATGTATGGAGAGGCAGACTCTATATGATGTTGCTGTATGATTTTGAGGAATTAGGAGAGGGGTAGTTCCAAGTTCTTGAAAGAAGTTTTCAGACACGTTGAATAACTCCCATTCTTATAAGTACATCTCATATAATTAATTCTAAGAGATTAATTTTTTTAAAAAAAATATTTTCCTCCAAATGATAGGGTCAGTTTGTTATAAAGTTTTTCTCAGAAATCAGACAGATTAAGCAAATTTTGGAGTATTATTCATTATTATTCTATCATACCCATCCTTCATCATAAAGTCCCAGGGTGCGTTGCAACAATATAACAGTACAGTATCAAAATCAGTTAAAACAATTTGCAATTATCAGATCTACAGCTATATGTGCAGTAACTGAGACCGATCTAGGCATTGTAGGCATCCATTTGTCTCAGTGGCGTAGCGTGGGTTGTCAGCACCCGGGGCAAGGCAAGTAATTTGCGCCCCCTAACCCCTAACCTGCCGCCGCTGCCAGCTTCTTCTTGCTGTTGCCTGGGCTGGTCTGGTGTGGTTCTCTCCCGCGCTCAGCGCTGGGCTGGGCGGCCGCTGCACTGTCCCTCCCCCAGATAGTCCCTCGCGCTCTCTCCGCACCGCACGCCTGGCACCCACCCCCTCCACAGTGGGCGGCGACCCAGCGGCTCGGATCGGATTCGCACAGCCAGCACTGCAGTGAGAGAGAGTGAGTGAGCCAAGTAGGGGCAGAGAGCTGCGAGTGCGAGCGCGCCCCCCCAGATGTTGCGCCCGGTGCGGCCGGCCCCCCCTGCACCCCCCACGCTACGCCACTGATTTGTCTTAAGAGACAATGGAGTGCACCTCTGCAGGAGAAGTCAAACTGCTGCAACAGAAGCACCGTGTGCCAGTGTGGTGTAGTGGTTAGGAGCGGTAGACTTGTAATCTGGGGAACCGGGTTCACGTCTCCGCTCTTCCACATGCAGCTGCTGGGTGACCTTGGACTAGTCGCACTTCTCTGAAGTCTCTCAGCCCCACTCACCTCACAGAGTGTTTGTTGTGGGGGAGGAAGGGAAAGGAGAATGTTAGCTGCTTTGAGACTCCTTCAGGTAGTGATAAAGCAGGATATCAAATCCAAAATCTTCTTCTTCTTCTTCTTCATCATCATCATCATCATCACCAAAGTGACCTCCCCAGGGTGCAAGCCTGGGCAATTAGTATGGAGGTCCTGGGCTTCCAAGACAAAAAGACACACACACACCCAAGCCTCGCTGATGTCATCCAAAGGAAAACAGAGCAACCAGCTTGGATGCAAGAGTCTCTAGGAGGAGCTGCACAAGATGCCATCCAACTGTCCTTAGAGGCTCTACTCTGGGTTTGTGTAGGGTTTACTTCTTAGCCCTTTTCTTCTCCTGAAGGTATCCCTCAAGACAGAGGCAGTTTACAAGCCCCATCTGCTCCTCACTTCCCTCTATAGCGCTTGCGGAAACCGCCTTCTTGACTGTGGGATCCACTGTTGGTCTAGTCTGCTCAATCTGCCGGAGCCTGTCTCTACATGCAGGGAAGTCCCTAACTCACCAAGGGTTTGAGACCCCCTCAGCTACTCTCACATGGTTTAGCTGGCCAGTCTCCCGGGATGTGGCTGTTGTTGCATGCTGGCAGCTTCCAGGAGCCATGGGTGACAGCTGAGTGCAGGGTGGGGACCAAATGTGTACAAACTGCCCCAGAAGGAGCATGACGTGTCCCCCACCAGAAGTACGATCCCTTGCCTAATGTCCCATACATTATGTAGTAGTAAAACCCACTGATTTGAATGGGACTTACTCCCAAGTGAATAAAGAACTGCACTCTGATTTATATTTGGGGGGGATATTATTAGACACTGTGAGCCTCCACATGAACCACTACAAAATGGTTCCTGGAAGAGGCAGCTGAATTATCAGAGGGGCTGTGAGATCATGAGTGGCAGGGTGCCTTCACGTAACAAATCTGGTTTCCTGTTTTTAAAAGCAAAGCGGTACTACATTATACAGTTTAAGGACAGGAAAAATCTCAACAGGACAGCAAGCTGGAGTGAAATTTATAGACAGTATTACAAATTGCAACTATTTGCAATTTATTTTCATTCTTGTAGTGGGGGAGACTCACACACAGATTCCATCTGTCTGTAGCGATACTTTAAGTGGTTTCCTCTGTTAACTATCTTCAGTCACACAAATCATGGCATGACAAGCATTTTATACGCTATGAGTCCATTGTGGAAATTCACCACTATAATTGTGGTTTATGGGCCACAACAGATTCTGCCCATCTAAAGCAGTTTTCTTCCTCATTGTCATATCAAGGATGAATTCAAATGCACACGGACAGCCCCAAAGAGGGAAGCTTTATAAACTGTACAGTGCCATACAACTCACATGTTCTTCTGTTTGGTATAAACACCGCTCCTTCTCAAGGAAACAGTTCACAGAAAGATTCAGGCAAACAACAGCAGATTAAAACAATATATTTGGAGATATACTTCCCCTAGGCGTGAATTTTAATCCCCTAGTAGCCTGGAAATGTCCTATTTTGTTCAGTGTTCCAGCCAATATTCCATTGCATTGTCCATCTGTCCATCCCCTGCCAGTGCCACAAGAGTCAGCATCCTGTGGGCACTGGGCACAGGATGATCCTCAATGGACCGGGTATTTTGGGTATGGGCTTTAGGGGCTTTTTTCTATCTATAGATTTTCTGTACTTCTGCAAACCTTGGGTCAGGAAACCTGATGATACTTCCACCTGTTGTCTGTGGGTGATTCCATTTTAGCTACATAAGGTTAGCCACTCGGGGAACAAATTCAATATTAGTATGTATAGGGTAGTATTAAATCAAGTTTGGCTCAGTAGATCTACTGCAATTAGTGGACCTAGCTTAGGCCGCATCTGCACTATACATTTAAAGCAGCATCATGCCACTTTAAACAGCCATGACTTCACCCAAAGAATCCTGGGACCTGTAGTCAGTTAAGGGTGAGTTCCAAAACCACTATCACTTCTTTCTCCCAAAAAAACACTAGACTGACTTGGTTAGTCATAATCATGTGAATAAGCTTGTGGACAATCTTTTGCTTTTGCCTTTTGCACAGCATTCAGTTTGGCTGGGATTCAACTGACTGTCCTGCCACGAGACTCACGCTTCCTCCAAATCCAACCTGGAGAGTCACAAGAACCCCCAGAACAGCATGCAGGGGAAGAGGGAAGCATTCTGTGCTAGCAAAAGTCCCTATATGTTTTTCATTTGTATCTTTGGGGGTGGTATTTGGGGTTCTTTTGGAGGGCAGCTAGTGTACTTTAATCACATATTACAACTACTCTATCAAAAAAAAAGACTAAAACCTTTTTTGATCATTTTAGCTTCCAAACCGCCACCATAAATCTCAACTATTATATCTTCTGCTCAGTGTCTGGCAGGGGCTGAGGGGTAGGAAGAAGCAGGCTTCAGGCTGTTCTCTGGCATGCTAACAACACATCATCTCGTCCTCCTGTTTCTGTATTTCGGCAATCAAACATATGTCTCCAAGCTTTAAAGTTTCAAAAGTCATCTGCTTAATATCGACACATTTGGAACATGAAGACGAGTTGTTTCTATGGAAATATGCACATGTTATCTACACTGCACAAACATGCTCAGCAATCTTTTTTCAAAGAAATAACTGAACATACATCAAGAAATTATCTCTTTCTTTTCTACAGCAGTTCACAGTCTACACTGTACATTGATATGTTTTAGAAACCAATCAAGGAAAAAGTACTCTTTGCTATACAAAGTAATTTTCTGCAATCATTAAAACAGGGAAATAAGTCATTTATAAATGGAATAGGGTTTAGGAATCCATGTAGTATGATGATACCTACATGGCGGGTAGATGACCAGATTATTGTTGAACCTTCCATAATAATAATAGTAAAAAGAAGGGACTGGTCCACTTGATGTTGCTACTGTGATTTTATGATTCTCTCACGCAGCCAGAAAATGAACTATGGTCTGGCCTGCCATGTTGTGTGAACATGGGCTTATGGTTTGCTTCTCCCCAAACAAACCATCAGTATAAACCAAGGTTTGTTCTTGGCGTGTAAGCTCATGGTTTGTTTGGGGAAGACAAACTACAAGCCCCAGTTGGGACAACATGGCTTGTTTCCTGACTGCATGGCAGGAGTGGGCGAGGAGGAAAGCAAGTTTATTTTAACTGTGATTTACTGTGGCATGCAACCCAGGCTGTCCTTAATATTTTAGGAATTTCCATTAAGCAACCTGAACTTGCAGATATTTGGATATTGAATAGTGGTGTGTGTTCTGCCTTTGTAGGCACCCTTTAATTCTTGTCTCATATTTATTCATATGATTGCATTGATTAGCAGTGTTATCATCATTAGGTTTGTAGACGTGCTTCCAAAATCATCTAGTGAATTTCAGTGGGGTTTTTTAAAAGCACGCTTAGGTTGCAAGTTGTATATTAAAAGAAAAGACAGTACTTTATGGAAGGTCCAGGTGGAGAGGCTATAAGGCAGCACATACTTTAGTATTGTAGCACATTTCTGGAATTCAGGGTGCTGCTAGTTGCCAAGGACAGCAGAAATATTTTCTCAAAACTGTCAACACCATGAGTAAAAGGAAGAAAAACAATTCAAGCTTATCTGGTTTTGGAAAGTGATTTAATTAGTGTCTGTGTGTTGTGCAAAAGGACTTCATGGAATAATCGTCAACTAGATGTGTTGAATCTTAGTGTTTGTTACTCTGCATTTCACATTTATCATTTATGGAATTAAGAAATCTTTTGCAGTAAACTAGAGCTTGAAATTTCTGACCTCGCTTTCTATGAGCTGAACATTTTATGTAAGTATATGAGCTGAACATTTTATGTAAGTAAAGGGGCAGGATGAAAGAAAGGTACTGCAAAGCTGCAAATTGTAGACTTTAACATGGCACCCACCAGTTTTAAGGATGCTCAAGTCAGGCAGAAGCATCTGGAGAAGAAAGAACAGGCCTGTAACCAGAAAGCTTGTGGTGAGGAAACCTACCCACACACCAAGGGTCAGATAGAGGACATACCGTATTTTTCGCCCTATAGGACACACTTTTTCCCCTCCAAAAATGAAGGAGAAATGTGTGCGCGTCCTATGGGGCGAATGCAGGCTTCAGGAAGCTCTCCGCAAGCCTTGGGAGCTCCGCGGGAGTTCCCGTCGGGCTCCCAAGCCTTGCGGATAGCAGCCTGCATCCCGAAGCCTGGGGCGCGCTGCACAGCGCGCCCCGGGCTTCGTGCAGATATCGGGCAGCCCCACAAGGTCGGGGGACAGCGGGGAGGCGCAGTGCCACCATCCCGCTGTTCCCCGACCTGGTTTGGATTCCCCGACCTGGTTTTGGGGGGGAAATAAAGGAAATTCCCCCCCCTTTATTTCCCCCCCAAAAAACTAGGTGCGCCCTATGGGCCGGTGCGCCCTATGGGGCGAAAAATACGGTAATAAGTCATATTGAAACGGTACAAACCTCAATATGAACCCAATGTAGTTAAAAGTTATTTTATTAAATTTAAATTTAATTGAATTGGATTTTGTGTCCCAAGCACCTAGGAGCTCATCTAAGCCTTAGATTCTGACAGGCCTACGTACTTGATACTGGAGTCAAAACAAAGAGGTCCTGAATCCTGCCTGCACAGTTCTCTTTCTGTCTTTAAGGGAAAGGGTGAAAAAGAGACTTATTCCACCCCAAACAAAATCTGAAATTGTGGAGCCAGTAACCCAGAGCTCCTATGACCTTGCCTCACTCCACCCCTGCCCCAACAGTGGGACAGTGCTGTTGCTGTGGGGAGAACATGGCTCGTGAACCATCGTGGGCTCTCTGCAGTCAAAAGCAGCGACCATGGAAATCCAGAATGTGGCAGCTAGACTGGTGACTGGGAGTGACTGCCGAGACCATATATCACCGGTCCTGAAATACCTACATTGACTCCCAGTACGTTTCAGAGCACAATTCAAAGTGTTGGTGCTGACTTTTAAAGCCCTAAATGGCCTCGGCCCAGTGTACCTGAAGGAGCATCTCCACCCCCATTGTTCAGCCCGGACACTGAGGTCCAGCTCCAAGGGCCTTCTGGCAGTTCCCTCCCTGCGAGAAGTGAGGTTACAGGGAACCAAGCCTTCTCGGTAGCGGCGCCCACCCTGTGGAACGCCCTCTCATCAGATGTCAAGGAAATAAAAAACTATCTGACTTTTAGAAGACATCTGAAGGCACCCCTGTTTAGGGAAATTTTTAATGTTTGATGTTTTATCATGTTTTTAATATGTTGGTAACCGCCCAGAGTGGCTAGGGCAACCCAGTCAAATGGGCGGGGTATAAATAATAAATTATTATGATTGCTTTTTGAAGATGGGACAACATTTGTCCATCTCCAGTCCACAGTAGGTGTGGGAGAAGAACAAAGCACATGCAGTGTGCACCAGCATGCTGCTTGTTCACATTAAACCACAGCTGCAATTACTAATGACCCCAAATATTTCACGTTCCTCATGTTCAATTAGACATGTTTACATTCTTCTCAATCTCTCTCATCCTTCTTCCAAGTCAATTCATCTCCTACCAACCCATGAACACGCCATGTTTCGACTGCACGAATGCACAGCTTTCTGCTTCACAGAACCACAGCCCATTCTTTTCCAGTTAAAGAAATATTTCCAACTAATAAAGAGGGAGCTCTTGCTTAGCAGCTAAGATCTTGCTTGATCTTATCAAGGAAACTGAACTCATAACGCAGTAGATAGGATAGGAATGCCATTTGTTTTTTTACAGGTAAACCATGTTCTTAACCTAACCACCATTGTCAAGGTGTTAATCAGTCTCACATCCTATGAAGTGACACGGGTGCCAGGGCGGTGAACATGGATAGGCAATAACTGGCATGGTTATAAACATCTGGATAAAAAGTTTTAGAATCCGGGGGGGAGTTTCATCACACAAAAACAAATGGTGATCTCCATAAGAATATGTCATACTTTGCTACACACCAGCACACACACCCCTTGCAGAAGTGCAAACAGACTTAATGGGTTTGTACATATACTGTAAGGTTAAGAATGAGACATCGGCTACCAATATGATATAAGAAGAGACGAATTGTCGCTATATATATATGACTCAAAGGAATGTGCAGGGAGTTGAATCTCCTCCAGCAAATATGCATTTTCAGCTTATTGTGCCAAGCAAAAGCTAATCGCTCTATGTACCAAGCAAGCCCATGAACGGATATGGAGTTTGTTTTTAAGTTTAGTTAATTTGGGGTTTATATAAATGGATGTGGTCTGGCCCCTTGCCTAGAAGGGGCAGCACTAAAGTGAAGCAGACAGCTATGTGACAAGATGTTCAATAAGGTGCTTGAGCACTGAACTCAATCATCTCTCTCCACTACCAAGACAGAACTGCAAGGTCACCTTCCACTAATTAGAAGTAGCCACAAGTAATACTGTGCCGTTCAGCTGAGCAGCATCTAAATGCAATTCTAAACCACTATGTCCCGAGCTCAATAACATTGAACCATTCTTCATAATGATGCCTAGCTGCAGTTTGTAGCACAATTTCCCCCCCAGAGGGGTGTAAGAAAGGATCAGGCCCACAGTCTGGGGTGTGTTGTTCAATCCAGCCTTGCAGATGGATGCACAGGGGTATTGTGGCTTGAAGCACCTTTCACCAGTGTTGGTTGGTGTGCCAGCTTCATTGCTTCCTGGAAAAACGCCACTTACTTATGCCCTGACACTGCAAACAGGGGACTGCCTATGAAGATTGTTGAAGTTTTTTCACAGGTCCAGAGGCTAACCGAGCCATATCCACACTATACATCTAAAGCACTATAATACCACTTGAGCGATCATGGCGTCTTCTAACGAATCCTGGGAACTGTCATTTGTAAAGATGCTGAGAGTTGTTGGGAGACCGCTGTTCCCCTTACAGAACTACAGTTCCCAGAATTCCCCAGGAGAGGGATTGTTAAAACACTCTGGGATTAGTGAAACAGATATCTCGCTAATGCTTCATTGGCTACCAGCTTGTTTCTAGGCACAATTCAAAACGCTGGGGTCTTGTGGTCTAGAGCCAAAGTGTCTAAAAGATTGTATTAAGCGTGCCAAGCAACGTATACAGATAGTCAGTGAAGGCCCTGCTCCAGGTGCCCCTATCTTCTGAGGTGAGATGGGTGGTGGTTCCACTATTGATCTACCATAATCTAACCTGGCAGAGTGTGCCACAAGAGTTAACCGAGTAGAAATATATGCAGAGCCAATCATTGTAGCATATTACCTCATTCACAGACTACGCGTCAACTCACAAAATATATAACATGCATCTAAGCTAGAGGGGGGGATGACTCATTTTACAGATGGAGTACACTACAGAACTAAGATGCGTTGCAAAAAATGAGTCAAAACATACAGAGCAGCTGATCAGTCAAGAGATGGCAACCAAGAAGCTACAAACTATAGGTCAACTTCACGTATACGCATTTGGTCAAGGAATTAAGCATGTAACTACAGAGGCAGGCTTTCTGAATCTGCCCAAACTTTTTCTTTCATTGCCTGAATATTTCATTGGGGGCCTCACTTACTAATCTGCCCCACCCCACCCTCTGCTATTAGAGAAACACTAGCACTCAGCTTCAATATTCCTGTAACAGCAAGGTGGCCAAGAGCAATTTAAAATGCAAACAAGTGATTTATTAGAGTAATAATGAGGAAGATCCATACAAACCAGGAGGGCAAAAGTTAATGCTTTTTAAACTGTCTGAAACGATCCCTCATCTGATATTGTCAGCTGTGCATAGTACTGGCCTCCCCTACCAGCTCTGGCCTCCAAGCCTTGATGACTTTGCAGAAAAGAACAATACCACAATCCTACTCAGGGTCAAAGTTTCAAGCTTCCTTCAATTCCATAGCTGTCAACTTTCAGATTTGAAAATAAGGAATCAGCAGCCTCACCTGTCCTGGGGACAGTCTACGGGATGTCTAACAATCCAGGATAGCAGCGGGAAGCAGCGGGAAATGGCACTGGAATAAGGGATTTTCCCGCAAAAAAGGGGAAGGTTGACAGCTATGCTTCAATTCAGGTTTTACAACTCTAACTGGAGAGTCCAAAGAGCAGCACACTTCCGGGAGCCAAAGTCTTCTACAGTCTAGGCTCTTGAACCTCCATTTGCTTCTCTCTAACTCTCCTATCCCAAAGGCACAACTCCTGTGAAATGGGAAACATCTCAGCAATTCAGGCTGAAGAGAAAGAACTGACTCACGCTTCTGCTATATTCCGCTTCCATCCTTTAGAAATAATAGCTACAATAGAAAATGCTCACACAAAGTGATTTTTTAAAGAAAAGTTTTCCCCCCTCCAACAACAACAAAAGTATGGTTTTCAAAAGAATCTCAGAGAAGAAGAAATCCAGAGGCAGAGAACAGAAGAAGCTTGTTCTGCCCAGTCATCGCCAAGAAGGGCAGACCTTTCCAAACTGAGCGTTCTCTGCTTCCTGAGTTTCCACCCTCTGTTTAGGCAAACTAGGAGAGCAGGAATTGCCTCAGCCAAAGCACTTTTAGACCAGCTGCTGCTGTGTTAAGACTACTACTATTATTAATAATGATACATGAATTGGACTGCGTATCTTTCAAGTAAAATAAAATTAATCTAAACTGAAATTTTATTTCTTAAATGTTTCTGTTGTTTATTGAAATAAAAGGTTAAATACAGAGATCGAACACAATACGAACTAAATAGGCTGGGGCCCTCAGGTCCCCTTGGTGTCTACTTCTGGGCTAGAACAAAACCCTCCACCCCGTTTCCACTCATCCAAATTCCAGAACGGTGCACCCCATAGAGGTATACAACTCCCATCATCCCTAACCACTGGTTGTGCTTGCTGGGGCTGATGGGAGTTGTAGTGCAAAAAAAAGATTTGGAAGGTCTGAGGTTGACTACCACTGGTCTATTGCCTTTATTCCCCACTCCTTTGCCGTCAGAATTTGTATGGTTTTAGAGAAATGAATAGTGAAGCCCAATCCATTAATTCCCAGTGTCAATAAATTCAATCCCATTCCTCTCTAGTTGGCATGGTTAGCATGCATGGGCAAACCACTGTAAAGTGTGCCATGCCCAATCCTTTTCCCTAAATAGCCTCCTTGACCATCCCAATAGATAGCTACATTTACTAACTGACCATATTAAACGTGCAAGAGAATCAAGAGTTGACGCTTTACCTGTATTGTAAACATATCCCATTGCAGTTAGGAGACTGACTTTGATGAGAATCAAACAAAAAGAGCAAAAATAAAAAATAAAAATACAAAAAACTATTATGCATTTTTTTCTTACTATGTAGATAACTAGCATGTTCAGCCTAGTCATTCCAATGTACTGTTTTTGTACAAAGGAAGGTTAGTGTGTTTGTTTTCTATAGGAAGGATGCCCTTGAGTCCATCATCCAAGTCATTGATAAAGATGTTGAATAAGACCGGGCCCAAGACAGAACCCTGTGGCACCCCACTAGTCACTCTTCTCCAGGATGAAGAGGAACCATTGATGAGCACCCTTTGGGTTCGGTCAGTCAGCCAGTTACAAATCCACTGAGTGGTAGCATAGTCAAGACCGCATTTTACCAGCTTCTTTACAAGAATATCATGGGGCACCTTGTCAAATGCCTTGCTGAAATCAAGGTAGGCTACATCCACTGCGTTCCCTTCATCTACCAGGCTTGTAATTCTGTCAAAAAACGAGATCAGGTTAGTCTGACATGACTTCTTTTTCAGAAATCCATGCTGACTATTGGTGATCACAGCATTCCTTTCTAGGTGCTCACAGACTGTTTGCTTAATGATCTGCTCCAGAATCTTCCCTGGTATTGATGTCAGACTGACTGGGCGGTAATTATTTGGGTCCTCTCTTTCCCCCTTTTTGAAAATAGGGACAACATTTGCCCTCCTCCAGTCTGCCGGGACTTCGCCTGTTCTCTAGGAATTCTCAAAGATGACTGCCAGTGGTTCTGAGATCACATCTGCCAGTTCTTTTAACACTCTTGGATGCAGTTCATCTGGCCCTGGAGACTTGAATACATCTAAACTAGCCAAGTATTCTTGTACTATCTCCTTAGTTATTCTGGGCTGTGTTTCCTTTGCTGAATCATTTGCTTCAAATTCTTCAGGTCGGGCATTGTTTTCTTTATCGGAGAAGACTGAGGCAAAGAAGGCATTGAGGAGTTCAGCCCTTTCTGTGTCCCCTGTTTGCATTTCACCATCTTCTCCTCTGAGTGACCCCACTGTTTCTTTGTTCTTCCTTTTGCTACGAACATACCCATAAAAACCTTTTTTGTTGCTTTTAACCTCTCTATCAAGCCTGAGTTCATTCTGTGCTTTAGCTTTTCTGACTTTGTGTCTACACGTGCTGGCTATTTGTTTGAATTCCTCTTTGGTGGTTTCCCCCCTTTTCCATTTTTTGTACACATCCTTTTTTAATCTTAACTCAGTTAAAAGTTCTTTAGATAGCCACCCTGGCTTCTTTAGGCACCTTCCATGTTTCCGTCGCATTGGTATTGCCTGAAGTTGTGCTTTTACTATCTCCCTCTTAACAAACTCCCAGCCATCATGAACTCCCTTTCCTTTTAGTATTACTGTCCATGGGATCTCACCCAGCACTTCCCTAAGTTTTATGAAGTCGGCTTTCTTAAAGTCAAGAAATTGAGTCCTAGTATGCTTGGCTGCTCCTTTCCGCTGTATAGTAAACTTCAGAAGAGCATGATCACTCGCGCCTAATGATCCTTCCACTTCTACCCCACTAACCAGGTCATCAACATTGGTTAGGACCAGATCTAAAATGGCTGTTCCTCTTGTTGCTTCTCCCACTTTCTGGACAATGACGTTGTCTGCAAGGCCAGTGAGGAATCTGTTTGACCTTATGCTCTTGGCTGAGTTTGACATCCAACAAATATCCGGGTAATTGAAGTCCCCCATTACTACTATCTCCCTTCCTTCTGCATGCTTGGCCATCTGTTCCAGGAAGGCATCATCTATGTCCTCCGTTTGGCTTGGGGATCTATAGTAAACTCCCACAATGAGGTCACTGTTATTCTTCTCTCCCTTAATTTTGACCCAAATGCTCTCACTTTGGCTTTGAGGTTCTAAATCTTGGATCTCTTCACAGGTATACACATCCCTGACATATAACGCCACTCCTCCTCCTTTGTTGTCTGGTCTGTTTCTCTGAAATAGATTGTATCCCTCCATTATTACATTCCAATCGTGGGACTTATCCCACCAGGTTTCAGTGATGCCTATTATGTCATATTTAGTTTGCTGTACCAAGAGTTCAAGCTCATCTTTTTTATTTCCCATGCTTCGCGCATTAGTGTACAGACATTGAAGTCCATTAATCATTCCCCGTATCTCTTATTTAAGGATTTTTTCCTCCCACCACTAGGTCTGTGTGCTGTTTGCTCCATTTGGTCTATGACATTTGGATGATCATCTTCATCAATTGATAGACTCCTACCTTCAGGAGCACTGTCTCCCTCCCCCACATTAGTCAGTTTAAATCCCTCCTGATGAGGTTTCTGAGATTTTTGTCTAACACCCCAGAGGACAGGATCACACTTCAAAACGACCTTGACAGATTAGAGAACTGGGCAAAAACAAACAAGATGAATTTTAACAGGGAGAAATGTAAAGTATTGCACTTGGGCAAAAAAAATGAGAGGCACAAATACAAGATGGGTGACACCTGGCTTGAGAGCAGTACATGTGAAAAGGATCTAGGAGTCTTGGTTGACCACAAACTTGACATGAGCCAACAGTGTGACGTGGCAGCTAAAAAAGCCAATGCAATTCTGGGCTGCATCAATAGGAGTATAGCATCTAGATCAAGGGAAGTAATAGTGACACTGTATTCTGCTCTGGTCAGATCTCACCTGGAGTACTGTGTCCAGTTCTGGGCACCACAGTTCAAGAAGGACACTGACAAACTGGGACGTGTCCAGAGGAGGGCAACCAAAATGGTCAAAGGCCTGGAAACAATGCCTTATGAGGAACGGCTAAGGGAGCTGGGCATGTTTAGCCTGGAGAAGAGGAGGTTAAGGGGTGATATGATAGCCATGTTCAAATATATAAAAGGATGTCACATAGAGGAGGGAGAAAGGTTGTTTTCTGCTGCTCCAGAGAAGCGGACACGGAGCAATGGATCCAAACTACAAGAAAGAAGATTCCACCTAAACATTAGGAAGAACTTCCTGACAGTAAGAGCTGTTCGACAGTGGAATTTGCTGCCAAGGAGTGTGGTGGAGTCTCCTTCTTTGGAGGTCTTTAAGCAGAGGCTTGACAACCATATGTCAGGAGTGCTCTGATGGTGTTTCCTGCTTGGCAGGGGGTTGGACTCGATGGCCCTTGTGGTCTCTTCCAACTCTATGATTCTATGATTCTAAGTGTGCAGCCTCCCCTCCCCCCACAACCTGACATGCCTTACCACTTGGTTTCATAGAATCCTAGAATTGTAGAGTTGGAAGGGACCCTGAGGATCATCTAGCTCAACCCCCTGCAATGCAGCTGTCCCATACAGGGATCAAACCCAGGCACTATCAGTTAGCTTTAACCAGCTGAGCTATCCCGGCTGTACATCACATTTCAAGAGTGTGCATCTTCTATACCTGACGACTTTTTAATTTTTTTTAAAAAAAATCAATTAAAGCCTCAAATACAAATATTAACTCTGTGGTTATATTGCAAGTTTTTTCGCTGAAACTATCCCTGACCCTCAGTATTTAAATAGACCCTGGTCCTCTACATTACTTACCAAAGCATTTTGTTTTACCAGACCTCACCTACTTCAAGGCATAAACAAGATATAAATTTCAGGGTCAGGCAAAACCCAAAACATTTCCAAATATAAGAAGAAGTGCAGATTCTGTTTCATGCAGTAATTGTTTTGGTCATCTGTCCTGCCAACAAATAGAATCAGGGTTGCTTATCATGGAAAACTTTGATTTTGCCAGAAGCCCATTTCTCTCAGTAAATCAATCTATCAAAATATTTCCAAACAGACTAAGCACACATGATTTAAAAAAAAAGTTTTCAGGGTAAAGTATGGTCTTAACCATATCGCACATTCAGAGTTAAAGTATTAAAACAGCCTTACAGACTGTGTTCTGGCCCCATGAAGTCTGTGCAAAAACAGACCATGCATTTTAAAATCACCGAAAATACCAACGGAGGTGCAAAACATGTAATTTAGGAATCTGCAGTTTGCAGCTGGAGCTGCACTGTTTCCCATTTGAGGCACGGACAGCAAGGGATTCTGGGAATTCCATCTCTCTCCAAATATGGTGCCTGGTACTACTGTTTCTTTCCTCTCCACTGATACAGACTGCCTATGGGCATGCATGCATCTCCTGTGAAACATTTGCCCCTGAGATTGGTTCAACAGCATCCACATACACCAGATTCTCAGGACTGCTTCCTCCTTTATATGATAATGTGCTTTCGGCATATACAGTGCATGCCACACTGAGAATATGATAGTGTTTGAAAGGGAAAGGCATTTCTATAAACACATGGGGAAAATGCTGGCAGCCATGGAGACATCTGCTCAATATGGTGTAAAAGTAGCCATCAATGAGTGTGAATTGGAGGAGCTGACATGTTACGCAATGTTAAAGGCAATTCAAAAGAAGAGTTTAAAAATTGCAAAGAAGGACAGCTTCATAAATTATTTTTCCCTGCTTGCATAGTAAAGATACCAGTCTTGCAGAGCTGGCCCAGGCTGACCATTAGGACATAAACTTGACGCAAGTGCTCATGCCTACAGAAACAATCAAACCCAATGCATCCCCCAAAGTCACAGTTACCATTTTGAACTAGCTTAGTCTATATCCATTGCTACAGTCTGCAAATGAGAAAATATTGCCCATTCTGTGCTTCTGAAATAAAATACTAATTGAACGTATGCTTTTCAAATGGATATTGCGAAGTCCAACAAATTGATCACTGTGTTGCTCTAGAATATTTTGCGAAGTATCTAAATCCACATTTTGCCCCGTCCTAATTAAGCTGTGTGCACCATTTTAAAGATGTTTTAGACTTCTCACTTTACATAAGCAGCCACATTTCCATAAAGCTTTAATCATGTGTGTGAGAGAGTGAGTTGCATAGGAAAATATGGGAGGAATTCAACGAAGTGCCATGTTGAACATTCTGTCCCCGCAAACATTTAAATTTGCCAGATGGAACAATCCCCCTGACTGCCCCTTTTCAAATCATTGAGGGTGCTAGAGGGAGGGGAAAGAGGAAAGCCCTGTTGCATAAATGGAAGTCCTTGCTCAGAGCTTCCAATGAGAAAGAGCATTTTGGGGGTATCAAGGCTTCACGCTGTCAAACATTCAGATTATTCTTAAATAAATGGACATTCATAAGCTAAGCACCCACATGATGTAGCAGCCAGAATCTCAGACTATGACCTGGGTTCAAATCTCCAGTCTGCCTTGAAGCTTGCTGCGTGACCTTGAGCCAGGTATCCTCTGTAGTTAAGGATCAAAGGGTAGCAGGAAGAACCATGTATGCTGCCTTGAGCTTGTTGGATGAACAGATGAGTAAAAATGTAATACCTAGTCTTTTTAAATTATAATACCAAGTATCTACAACAAAAAGAATGGTCTTTTTCACAAGAGTGAAGGGTTTAAGAGGGGGAAAGATTGAGATAAATTTACCAGAGATTTCAGCCACATCTTAATAGGTCTGGAAGGAAAGAAGGAAATTATAGGACAAACCAGACACGGCATTAATTGTGTGAATGCACTTAACCTGCATACTTTTGTTAGGAAAATAGTAGCCATGGGGAAGCTTGTCCAGCCTTGAGATTGTGGACTGAAAGGGCTCAGATGTTTCTCTCTTTTCATTCTGTCCCCATCACAGTCCTGACAAAAATCACATCTGAAGCTGTTATTTGCATTTCTATGGAAAGCCTCCATGGCAGCCAATGGTAGCAGCCCTTAAAATGCAAATAGCAGCTGAGGATTAAATCTGTAAATTAAAATTTAAACCTCCTGCCACACGTGTGTGGGAGAAATATGATAGTAAACAGGCTGTTGAGCACTTCATCGCAGAGTGAAAACATTTGTGAACTTCTGCAGTTTCCTGGAAGCTAGAAATTAGGCAATTATACCTTTTATCCCTGTTTATTTTGGGTCTACTTACCTTTCCCCATTTGTCTCTGTTGCTAAGAATAAACCACACGTATTTGTAAGGATAAAAAGGTTTACTTACATTAAATGAAGGCAGCTAATACTTCTAAGTAACATTCATGTAAAAATGCTGCTTAGAAGAGGAGTTTGGATTTGATATCCCGCTTAATCACTACCCGAAGGAGTCTCAAAGCGGCTAACATTCTCCTTACCCTTCCTCCCCCACAACAAACACTCTGTGAGGTGAGTGGGGCTGAGAGACTTCAAAGAAGTGTGACTGGCCCAAGGTCACCCATCAGCTGCATGTTGAGGAGTGGGGACGTGAACCCGGTTCACCAGATTACGAGTCTACCACTCATAACCACTACACCACACTGGCTCTCCTTAGTTACAAAATACAAAATTAGTTTCCAAAATGGAAACTCAGGCAGAGCCTTGGCAGGTACATCTGCTCACATCGCTGGCTTGTAGAGAAAGAGAGAGCACTTACGCAGGAAAGTAGTACATAGGATTATCTCCCTTGTTAGAAATACCCGCCAAAGTATTATGGAACTAACCTCATACAGTCCCTTCTATACTGAATCAGGGACTCTATGTGTGTCAGCTCCTCAGGTGCCTGTCTGGCAATCATGCATTTGTGATTTTGACTGGAAATCCCACAGAAATGACTTAGGAAAGCACAGGAGAGGAGAAAGATGCATGACACTTATGGGGGAAATTATGAAAAGCAGGGGACATGGCAAACAAAGGTGAGGCATAGCTATTTAAGATCAGAGAAGGGATGCTGAGGCTGGCACTCACTTGGCCATTTTTCATGACCCTATTTATTACACATGCCCATTTGGTGAGCATCTTGCTGGTCATTAATAAGAATGACACCGCAGCTCAAAATATACATTTCCTCACAATATACATTTATTGAAACTGCTGCATTAAACAACCATCTTTAAAAAGCCCTTTGAGATTGAACACACTTAACAGTACCCAACAGTCACGCAGCTAAACATTGTGCAGAAAAGTGATTCAGATTTCTGGTTCCAATTATAGCTTTTCGTCTGGCTGCCCAGATGTGTTTGGATTTTTTTAACCTCATTCTGGCCCACAGTCTCTGCTCATCCAAGCAGAGGGAAATCCCACAGAAGGTAACACTTGCACACACACACCTATTTATACCAGCAGAATAGCTGGTGCTCTCTACTGTTTTGCCTTTTTTCAGAATTATTTAAATATATAAGGATAAAATCCGGCATGCAGACCAGCATCCTATTGCCAGATATTCCTCTGACAAGAGATGCATTGCAGTCAAACTATGAACAGGTGGAGGTGTGTGTGTGTGCAGGCATACACATCCCTTAAAATCTAGGTGCTTAAGCTGTACTTAGTAGCTGCCTGTTACAGTGGGAACAACAAGTGGAAGAAGCTCGGAACACACAACGTGGTATTTTTTTTGTACATTACTATATTTGCTGTTGTTTTCCGATGTTATTGTTATGGCTTTGCTATGCTATGAAATCATTACTGTGTTAATATGGATTTGTTTTTGTAGTGTTTGTTTGAAATGCATCCCTGCTTCTTTGTTGTAAGCTGCTTTGAGCACGATCTTCTTCTGGAAAAGCAGCATACAAATGAAATGAAATTATTTCCTGGTCATTTGGTTTAATTCGTTGGAAAGCACCAACAACTATCATTATCAGGTGCTCTGAAAAGTAAATTTGCTCATATTCTCTCATCAACAATAAATTGGTGCAACAGCTGAAACCCACTGTCTCCCCCACCCCCCACCGGCCTTTAATTGCTCAAAATAACCCTCATACTGGGTTGAGCTAGATTAACTAAACATTTGCCAGGTCATTATAGTAATACATGGATCCAGTAAGCAAGGAACAAGATAACAGCTAGGCAATTAATATTGCTCTCAAAAACATCTAGGGTGGTTCACTATCAGCATCTTGCCCTAAGTTTGTTTTTCAGGGAGTTGGTATCAGGAGGCCCTGATTTGCACTAATGAGGTACCAGCGTCACAATGTGTGAAAGTAATAATAAAGTAATAGTACTTAACATTTATATGGCAGTGTGGAGCGCTCTCAGCACTTCGCATAAGCAGCTCATTATCTCACAAGGTAACATGTTTATAATCAACAGGGTTAGCAGGTCTCTCTGTGTGTGGCAAATGTTAAACTGCTTTGGGAACTGTGCTAAGAAGTGGCGGAGTCAACACTACAAAGGAAAAAAAAACTATAATTAAGCAGGGAAATCTGAGGGAATCTTATCAGCCATGGGGATTTTATGGGCACAGTCTTTATCATCTGCATATAGATTCAAGTTTCTATTTTATCAGGCTGAACGATCAGGATACAAGTCTTATGTAATAATGTTCTCCCATGAAACCTTTTTAGCTGACTAGAAGCAAAAAAAGAGCATTTATTTGTCATAATAGATCATCCTTGTTTTTAAATCATAGGAGAGCATTAAATATAAAAAACAGGAAAAGATTTGTGCAAGCATAGGCTCTGTGCTTTAATCTGAATGTCTTTGAAATGTTACTTTCTCTTTACAATCATCTACTTTCTCTCTTTTTATCTTACCATCAACCCTGCAAAGTTGGTTAAGCTGAGATTTGGCAGATGGTATCTGACTAAGCCAGAGGTGGAGAATCTCAGACTCAGGGGCCAATTGTGGCCCTAGACGCTTTTTATGTGGCCCTTGAGACTCTTCCCAGGCCACACTGCCTTCCCAAGCCACACCAGTCTCCCACCTTGTTTCATACCCTCACCAACTGCTTTCCTTAGCCGGAATGTGCCATTGAACACTCTTAATGACTCTCCCTTTCTTTCATGGAGTGTGTAAGTCTGTGTCTAAACTAGTGTACCACACAAAAGCAAAATTTCCTTCATTTCACTTCCTACTTTTGCCTCTGCCCACTGTGACCATATGGCCCCTCAAACACTGCCCAGAAGGGAATGAGGTCCATTCTATGACTCAGAGTAAATCAATGGACTCAAGTTGCGTCCAAGTCCATTGATTTCAGTGACCTGCTCTGAATATAACTTAGCAGGTAGTATAGATCAGAGGCACCGGCTTGGGCCCCAGACTGTAGGTGCCCAGCAGTGTGCACAATGTGACATCATCACATCACACACATGCTGCGGCTGCACTCCTGCACAACTTCTGTGCTTCTGCAGCAGCAGCGGGACGGGGCAGCGGAGTGTGGGTGCATGTCTGCAGCCGCAGTGGGCCCCAACAGAGGTCCCGCAGCAGATACCCTGGCACTGGGGTAAGGCTGGAGGTAAGACAGAGGGCAGCAGCAGCAGCGGGCAGAGGCTGGGCACCCAGAGTGAAAAAATTGTGGGTGCCCAGGGACCCCTGGAGTTGATGCCAGTGGTGTAAATAATGGGGCTACTCGGTGAAATACTATCTGAATAACTGTCTGTCTTCCTGTCCACAAGATCTGCTCTGCTACGCTACATGGTCTGGCTCACAGGCCTGGTTTTGCACCTGGGTAGCCTGGAGACAGCTCTGCAATGTGAGAACAAGAAAGACTCAGTATCATTATACAGGAGGGAGAAAGATAAAAAGAACTGGAGGGGAGGCAATGTCACATATTCTTTGTAAGAAGATGCATTGGGCAGAAGCTGCCAAATCTTTGACATGTATCTTTTTAAGAAACAAGCACTGTTGTGAATAATCCATGCCCTCCTAGTGAGAAGAGTAAAGGGATTTTTGAATACATCCATGTTAGACTAAATTCTCTTGAACTGTCAGCTTTTGACTGAAGCAGCTCTTAAAAGGCCATTGTTTTTATTTCTAAGGCAGGAGATCCATTTAATGCAAACAAAGATTTAACCTTTCATTTCCAGGAGGGGCATTCTTTAATCATCAAAATAGGACAATGCAGTGTCTGGTGGGGGCAGTCAGGTAAGATATACTGGAAAGGAAAGTAGTAGGTCTCTGCATCAAAGTAATGACACAGCCTCCAGGTATTTCTGGCTCTAACTGAGGCCCCATCTGCACTATGTATTTAAAGCAGTATCATACCACTTTAAACAATCATAGTTTCCCTCAAAGAATCCTGGTCAACTGCAGGTTTTCTTTTGCCTGGTATTATCAAGTGCAGGTGGCTGTAGCTATTAGGTTCTCATGAACATGACCAGGAGAGCTTTAAACTAAATCCTGAGGGGGTGGGAGACAACATTACAGGTGACAGGGGATTGCCTGATACAGTCGTACCTCAGATTACATATGCTTCAGGTTACATACACTTCAGGTTACAGACTCCGCTAACCCAGAAATAGTATCTCAGGTTAAGAACTTTGCTTCAGGATGAGAACAGAAATCGTGTTCCAGCAGCGTGGCAGCAGCAGGAGGCCCCATTAGCTAAAGTGGTGCTTCAGGTTTAGATCAGTTTCAGGTTAAGAACGGACCTCCGGAACAAATTAAGTACTTAACCTGAGGTACCACTGTACTGGGGCTAATAACTTCATTGATGCACCAGAAACTGGGGTGGTGCTAAATAAACTTTTATTTTTTTAAAAAAAAAAAACCAACCCTACACAGCAAAGTGCGGCACTGGTGAGATTCCTGCCCACCCGCCCTCATCAGGCACTCAATAAATCTATGAAATTTGTATTGTTGGCCTGTGTCCTGAGAGCCCTTTTGAGTTCCTAGCAATGCCCCTGGCACATGGTCTGAAAGCCAGAGGGCTGTCACTGACACCCCTCAGTTATCTTCCTGCAGTCCTTCAGAAGAATCCTGTTATTTCTCTGAGGCACTGAACAGACGGCAGCTGATCACAGAGAAAAAAATAAGCAGGGAACTCAAAGGTGGAATACAACTAAGGAAATGATAGCATTGCAGAAAAAATCACTACCTCACAAAGGGTAAAAAGCATGTGCATACAGTAAAAACAGCAATCTGTTTGAAACGGTAGCAGTTTGAGGACTGAAGCCAACATTTCACAAACTAGATGTTTTATTTGCCTGCTGAGGTAATTATGATTTTGTCTAAATGAGTTACTATAGTGAGCGCTTAGAGGGAATGAAAGTACAGAGAGGATATGAGCATATACTTTGTGTAATATGCAGAAAAGTTACCAGAGGCCATAAGGCATACTGGTAGCTTCAACAACTTTGGACAGAACATTACCTCCTGCATGGCTTAGGAGCTAAACAGGTTTGTGATCACCATAGCAATAGGGCACAACGGAAAAGTCATCGAAGAAGCAAATACCTCCATTTTATCCAGAGGCTTTACTGTGTGACGCTAAGATATGAGCTACGATTGCCTTAGAACATTCCGTCCAGATGGTGTCCACCTGTTTGATGCAGGAAATTATTCCATCCCATTCTCAGATGAAAAGCTAGTGGGAATATGATGCATTCAGAGCACACAACAAGAAAAGTTACGACTTGACAGCAATAACAGGATATTTTCCTCCAAAGGATAATGTATGCCAGCAAAAGTCTGAACTTCTGTTGAATAGCTGCTCTGTTTTATCAGCTTGCGCTTATGTAATCAAGATGCTGGGAAGGTAGCAGGTTCAGTATACCTGGTGGATCAAAATGTGGAGGCCAGCTACCCTGAAGACTCGATTCTGGAAACAGGCCAGCTTCGTTTTTGAGCAGGTGCCTCTACAGTCGTGTTGGGATATGGACTGTATCTGAAGGGTCTATAACAAAACAAACTGGTTTCCCATCTGATACTTGCCTAGTGCAGTAGCCCCACTGAGTGTGGCTGTCATTTGTCCTCTGTCTTGGGTGTTTTGTAGAAGAGCAAAGCAGGTTTGCTACAAGAAAGTTCCTGAACGTTGGTCTTAATTTTTTTTTTTTTAAAGGAAGCTATTTACCATTAGATGTCAAGGAGATAAACAACTATGCGACTTTTAGAAGACACCTGAAGGCAACCCTGTATAGGGAAGTTCTAAATGTTTGATATCTCACTGTGTTTTTATTTTTTGTTGGAAGCCGCCCAGAGAGACTGAGGCAACCCTGTCAGATGGCAAGGTACAAATAATAAAATTAGTAACGATAACAACCATCACAATAATACCAGCTCACCCAGTAGCATCTGGTGAGATGGAACGGAGCTGTCCTCCCAAAACCTGCATCATTGTAGCTTCCCTGGACACAGATGGGGCAGGCCAGGGTGGCAAGGTGGTGGCTGTACGGATGTAACTGCAGAACCAATCCAGCACTTGTGCCAGTGCATCCATGTCCTGCCCTACCCAGGTAAGCTGCAGCATTGCTGGTGTTGGGAGAGCAGTTGCCTCTGCCGAGTGCTGGCCTGGGACCAGAACCTGTGGTGGTCTGTGTCAGAACTCCACTCCTAGAGGAGCCTCTGGTGGCACAGTGAGTTAATGCGTCTGGATGTTAACCTGAAGGTTGGTGGTTCAAGCCCACCCAGGGATGGCTGTGGGCAGGATGGCACTTTGGGTCCCTTCTGACTCTACAATTCTATTAACTCACAGGCAAAGAAAGAATGCTGCATGATAATAGCCACCATTCATAATCTGCAGACATACTAGATTCCAAAACATACCCCTGACTGCTTGTTTTATATAAAATAAAGCTGGCATCCTCTAAACCTAAGCTTCCCTTTTCTTTGTGCCGCCACCAGCTGGCCCACCCACTGCAGCAAAGAGGAGCAAAGCCTATCACACTCAAGCATCACAAAGAGATCTAACCAGAATGCTACATTATGACGAAATCTGAACTTTGGTTGTGTTTTCCATTAGTATTTGACACCGGTATGTCAGCTGCTTGAAACATTTTTTAAAAAAAGAATGGAAAGAAAAAGTGCATAGTGCCATCAAAAAACAAACAAATAATAGCACACACACATATAGATATTAAGAGGCATAAAGGCAGACAATTAAGAGTTATATTCCAGGATTTTCTCTGCAGCCGTAAGAACAAGGTGGCAAAATGTGCATCATCATCATCACCACCACAAAAAAAGACACAGATTGCCTATGCTGATTTATACATATAGATGTAAATTCAGAAATAATGGCCATAATTTAAATAGAAGCTGGTGCTTCTGCTGCTAAATTGAGAAGAGGCCACGGGTCTTTGGGTGGGGCCCTTCTTGCCCATAGAAGTCAGTTGCCCCAAGGCAGAAGAAAGTGGCACATTGCCTCAGAAGCCCTGTGGTCTCAATTTCTGGTGCCATGTAATAGGTTTGGGTTCAACACCTTGACACAAGATTTGGCTTAGTGACTTCATTAATTAGCAAGCCCTATTTTGTGGTTCACCTCAGGGACCAAAATGCCTTGGGCCGGCCCTGCTGCCCCCTCACACCAGGGATCATCCCTAAACTCCTAAAGTCCTGGGAAAGGGACTGCCTCTACTACAATCACTACACCAGTGGTATGTCTGTTCAGTCCTTCTGTGGCTGGGCTGCCCTTCTTTATCTTAGTATGGACTTAGACCAGTGGTGTCCAAACTTTTCAAAGGGGGTGAGATTTGATGAAGTGAAGGGCCGTGAGGGCCAACCAAAGGGCCAACCCAAGTTGTTAACCTTTTTTAGGGTTTTTAAGGGTTTCTTTAGGGTTGAAGTTGAGCACGTCTTATGACTGAAGTTGTCAAAGTTTTAAGGATTTTACCCCCAAAAATAAACTGCCACAGGGGCCTGATTAAACCAACTGGCTGGCCGGATTAGGCCCCTGAAACAGACTTTGGACATGCCTGTCTTAGACCATGCTGCTCTTCAATACAGGACTTTTTCGAGCAGAAAAAGTCCTTTGTAAAGTAGAACACGTGCCCACCCTCCAGGAAGATCTAAGTTGTTTTGTTTGTCTATTTTTCGTCCTTCTCAGTATTCTAGGAGCCACTGGTGATCACATAAACTGAGGCTGTGACCCCATTTAGAATGACAAACAGCCGTTTAGAAAGCAATGAAATGCAGTTTTTTGCAAACCGTGTCTACATGTTTCCCATTGTCTAGTTTAATTTGCTACAACACCAAAGAGGTGGTGCCCTTTTTCATACTAACACAACAGAACTAAAAAGAAAACCTGCCTCTTCTTCATCATCTTTTTTTACCATGAATAAATGCCATGAAAGATGTAATGCGGTACAAGGCAAACTTCAGCTTAATGCAAATGTGAGCTCCCGGGTTGTAATAATAAGGCCTTGAAGTGTGTGCGCTGACTATGAAGATGCTGAAAATTCACCGATGCAGACAAAATGAATGGAATCATTTGTAGTGCCCATCTATTAAACCACGATGAGAACATGACTAGCCTAGGATAATATCCTATTATCCTCCTGACCACAATTTTACCGTACGCAACACAAGATAGCAAGGCCGAAAAGCAAAATTAAACAAACAAGATAGCAGAAGATGCTTGACATTTCTGAGGAAGACAGTGCAGAAAGAAACTGTTGCCTGGTTTTCATCAAGAGCTTTCATACACTTTAGAAAGGGTGCATAACGTATCTTTATTTTCACAGTCTCTATTTAAAATGCATATATATATATATATATATATATATATATATATATATCTCCCAATGCTTTTCTTGCAACCAAAGACTCACTTTAGCCATGTATGCTGTTACTTATATGTATATCCAAACCCAGTTCTAGTGACATAGAATTATTCATGACTAGTTGCACCATAATGTAGACGGGGAATGTGCACTTTTATTCACCCAAATACACCTCAAATTGAAAGAAATGTAGTACAGATAAACAAGATGTTTGATTTATATTTATGTTTTGTGATCCAATAAAAATGCTATCTAAATTGGACATGCTCCCCTCACTCACCCACCCACAATTAATGGCAAAACCTATGAAATATGCAATATTAGATTTGAGATCACTACTTATAAGGTGGGAGAAGTCAAAAGCAGGAGTCACATTGCTTGAACTGCAAAGGAAAAATACTCCTAAGAATTCTCTGCATTGCTGTTTATCTTACAATGCTGACTGCATTTGCAAGCGCTTGAAGCTTGTGTCCAACAGCAGGCACTCCCATGGCCTTTCTCAGGCATAGGCAAACTCGACCCTCCAGATGTTTTGGGACTACAACTCCCATCATCCCTGACCACTGGTCCTGTTAGCTGGGGATGATGGGAGTTGTAGTCCCAAAACATCTGGAGGGCCGAGTCTGCCTATGCCTGGCCTTTCTGGTGTGTTGCAAACTCTCAAGTAACAAGCCTCACTTCCTTCGTATGGCCAGTTGCACATTCAAATGGCTCCTCTTCCACTGCCAGCATCATGCAGGCAGGAATCTGGGTGCATGTTTACAGGAGAAAGAAAAGGTGGCGGAGGGGGCAGAATCAAGTGGTCATCCAGCTATTCTGGAACACAGCATCCTAAGTGGTAGTTCCACTAACACAAGTACTTCTAGCTGTACAACAGATCTTTCCCTCCCACTCCCCCCATGTTGCCCCCAAACCTAGTCCGGATATTTTCCAATCAAGTTCAGAAAGGTCTCATCAAAGCAGCCCAACGATATCCATTTGTGAAAACATCACGTCTCCAGTGGCAAAGAGAAAAAGGAATTATTCAAGAGTGAAAGGAAGTAACACGGGGTTTCCTGCCATTCATTCCAAGCTTCTGGCAATGGAAAGTTTCAAGTCTTTGGTAGACTAAATGTTTTGCATGCAGTAGATTCCATGTTCGATCCCAGCCATCTGTCATTTTCTTTAATTTTAAAAAAACAACAACCAGTAAGCAGCTGGCAACCAGTGAAAGATCCTCTTTATTGGCTCAGTGTCCAAAGAGTAGCTGCCAATCAGGCTGAACAAGACTGAGCTAACCAAATAAGCCTGACCTGGTATAAGGCAGATTCTTCCAAGGTCTCTATGGATAACTGCAACCATAGCTCCCCTGATGACCTTGGCTAATAGCCCCTGCTATTCCCACCTACCTACAAACTCATGCTGTTCAGAAACTCATCTAGTCTTCGCTTCCTTCCCTTCCCTTTTGACCTTTCTGTTGTGGTGTCTCTCTTCGCCCTGGGAAGATGCATGCAAGCGCAGCGCACATGCAAAGGGCTTTGTTAGGTCACTGGGCACACAGGCCTCAAGCAGTCGCAGTCAGAGCACAAGCTCCTTCCTCGATATTAATGACTGGCTGGAAGGCACTGATGGTCATTAACTCACCAAGATGTGCCTCGTACTGCGGTCACTACTATTAAGGAAGCTTAAATAGCACGACTGCTGCACCAGGCATTCCTAGGCAAATTAGCATCTGGGATAGCAACCAGAGAATTGGCTTTCCTCAAATATCTTTTGGGGATTATTTTGGAGTGCGTTTTTTCCTATTTTTATAAAAAGGAGCTCGCTTGGTCTCACTCGCCACCTTTGTACAGAAATCCTGACTGCCACAGCTAGGAAGCTGCCTGTGAGTCAGACTATTGGTTTATATAGCTCAGTATCAGGAGTGCAAACTTGAATAAAACATTTTTTTGGGGGGGGAGTAAGCCCCACCTCCATAATTGATCACATGACATGGTGCAAGCACACCATTTGAGTGGCAATGCCCATAAATTTTGGGGGGACCTGGCTCCCTCTACTGGACCCCCTTGCTCCTAGGCATTGGCTCCTATGTTCTGTACTGTCTACGATCATGAGCTGGCAACACACTGAGGAAGTGGAGGAGGATCCCGGCGAGGGGCCTAGCCACAACTGGTACATACCAGGACAAGCTGAATATAGGGAAGGGGGAGTTGGGGACTTAGGAGATACTCACGGGACACTGGACAACGTCAAGGGAGCTGCAGGCAGTTCACAGGAGCTAGGGGAAAGAGACACTTCACCAGAACCAGAGGTGCCCCCGTCTCCAAGGACACAGCAGGCTCTGAGGCACTGGAAACAGCAAGAAGTGCACTCCTTCAGGAGACTGAGGCAGGCAAGGGAACACAGAAACAGGTGGAGATCATGGGACTCTTTAGGTGTGGGAAGAAGGCTGTGGTCACTCAGCTAGATTAGGCTCAGGGCAGGTGAGGATCACACGCTTCATCAAGGGGAGAGGTACAGCTGCTCAGGTGCATCAATCAAGGATGAAAGGAAAGCAAGGCCTTTTTTTTCTGTTGATGGACCACAGCTTGGCTGCTTTGGGAACGTCACCGGACTGTGACTTCAGAACTAACCCCAGGTGTTCCAACCCTGGATCTTCTGCAGTGGCGGAACCTGAGCTGGCAGATTGACTTGGGACATTGCTCGTTGTATTAGACCAGGACTGCTATTTTGCCATTTGGGTTGTCTGACTACTCTAGTATTACCTGTGGGACTGTGTACATTCTCAGGACTTACCTCTGGGTATGCCTGGGTTCAGGATATCCACATACTGAGTAGCAGTGGATTTCTAGGGGTTCAGACAGGGAGTCTCTCCCAGTGGTACCTGGAAATGCTGGGAGTTGAACCTGAGACCTTCTGCATGCAAGGCAAATGCTCTACCACTGAGCTACAGCCCTTATGCCAGTCTTTCCTTCTCAGCCAATATGTATGTTCTCATGAAAGGCAGCCCTAAACATCTAAGAACACATACCAGGGAGTCTCCTGACTGGCTGCTAGTATCCTGCATAGGCCCACATGTCACATTTTCACCTGCTACATGTTTGCTGCAGGGAGATTAGGTTAGACTGCAAAGACAGCTGCCAGGTAAGTTGTGAGGCAGATACGATGGTGGCATTGTGACATTAAGAGTATCAGGTTCAAACTAGATGTTACACCGAATGTGTTTCAAACACACATTCAACAGACCCCACCAGAGAACAGCTTTTGACAGCAACTTACAGTACTCTTAGTTCAGCCAGTTGGAATGTGCTTTGTTTGTTTTGAAATTATCTGTCAATGTCTTATCAGTTTTCTATTTCATAAACGAGCAGGACGGCATCTTTTAACCTTCTAGCTTGGGAAGAATTTCCTCCCCTCCCCAGCCCTCCTATCATGCTGTGATTTTGCAGGCTTGTATTGGACAAAAGATTCTTGCATTGCCGGGGGTTGGGCTACATGACCCTTGTAGTCCCTCAAAACTTTACAATCCTATGATTCTAACCAGTGCTTTTTTCTGGGGGGGGGGGGGGGACACAGGGGTATGCATACCCCTAAACATTTTGTGAATCTAAGTTTGGCCTCATTCAGGGACAGTATTTCAATATGAGTAGGAAAATGAGTACCTCTAAACTTTTTTTAAAAACAAAACAAAACACCAAAACACTGATTCTAAGCATCACAATCATTTTTAAAAAATCTAGTTTTGCTCTCAGTCATAGCAAGAATGATTTCCCATAAATAATAACTGGAGGGTACAAGCCCGCCTCCAGATTTTGGGATGGGGCAAGGGGCTGGGTAGGTTGCCCTTGATGGATGCCCCACCCCTGCCCCCAGCACCTGTTCCAGCACCCACTGCCACATGGGCCATCCAGCAGTGACTCTGCTGCAGCTGAAAGCCTCCCCTCCCCTCTTGTGCTCATAAGTGAGTGAGATGACTAGGCAGCAGCGCTGCTGTTGGGCAAGAACAAGCCCACTTACATGCAGTGAAAGCTCACAGCTGCAGGGTACCCAAAGGGCACAGAGCACGGGGACAGTCCAGACAAAGTGTCACCCCAATGGGACAAGCTAGGGCACATGAGCCCTGGAAAATGCCCCAGTGTGCTGGGCACTGACACCAGGCACAAATACAGATGACCTTACACTTTCCCATTCTCATCTCAACAAAACTTAACTGTCTGAGACCAGTAACAGAAACACATTTCCAGCAAACACATTTTCCAGTCAAGTCATGGCTCCCAAATTACCCATTTACCTTGTGAACCTTCCTGAGGCCTGCAGCTATAGGGCGGTATACAAATTTATTAAATAATAATAATTTCCAAGGTTTAGATTGGTCAGATATCAGCGTCTGATCAGGACAGTTTGGGCATTTAAGCCGTTTCCTCCCTTTATGAACATCTCATGGTGAGAGGCTAGAACACAACTGTAAAACTAAAGTTGGTTAGAATGTCCTACTGCACTAACGTCTTCTCTCCTGCATTAATAACAACCACACAACACAAATACTGCAAGAGACTCAGATGTGCTTCTAAGAGTCTATTGTAATAATTACACAGCATTTGAGCTCAATGGGACTTACCTCTGAGTAAGCATATTACTATTGCTAACAGAACCAGACACCAAGCCCAAGGTATGAGGTTTAAAAACCTAAGACCACTTCAAAAAAGCAGGATGATGCAGAACTAAGAGCAGGAGCCTTCAGAACAACCAACATGCAAATCCTCACTGCTGAAATAAAATGACCATGACCAAACTCAGTAATTAAAAAGTCTGAAATTCATATACAGATTTTTGCCTAGCTTTACATTACAAACCATCTGCAAGAAGTTGCATCGATTTCAATGGAATCACTTTTAAGCAAATGGCTTTCAGAGCTACAACCTTAATCAGCTTTACTTTTGTCTCTCAGTACTGCCATAGGTAAGGTCCAAATCCAACACACATTTTAAAGATGGCCAATTTGATTGGGAATTATCAAACTATCTCTGAATTATTCCAATTCACATTTAGCATTCTCCCTCGGCCAACAAAACAAGATGAGCGCCACAACCCCAGAGTCATCCACGACTGGACCTAACGATCAGGGGTCCCTTTACCTTTTGGGATCGAATTATGTATCCATTCATTTATTTGAAATACTGCTACTGGTTTCTCACTGGTGGGAGCAGGTAAGATGATAATGTTATTGTTTTGAATTAATTCACAAGGGCTACCATTTCTCATGCAATCATAGAACCTGAAGGAACCTCCCACAGTCATGTATTCCAATTGCCTACCAATGCAGGAGGGACGTGGGTGGCGCTGTGGGTTAAACCACAGAGCCTAGGACTTGCTGATCAGAAGGTTGGCGGTTCGAATCCCCGCAACGGGGTGAGCTCCCGTTGCTCGGTCCCAGCTCCTGCCCACCTAGCAGTTTAAAAGCACATCAAAGTGCAAGTAGATAAATACCGTATTTTTCGCTCTATAACATGCACCAGACCATAACACGCACGTAGTTTTTAGAGGAGGAAAACAAGAAAAAAAATATTCTAAACGAAATAGTGGATATATGATTTTTGTGGTTCATGCTGTGGCCACAGACATGTGATCTGACAGTGAGTTTGGAGTAGCCCAATGCAAAAATCCTGAGGATCCATGTGGATCCATGCTTTGTAACCACGGAGGAGGGAAGGAAGGGGAACCATGGATCCTCTGCTCACGACTGCAGCAGATCCCCACCACCACCCACAGGCATTCGCTCCATAACACGCACAGACATTTCCCCTTACTTTCTAGGAGGAAAAAAGTGAGTGTTATGGTGCAAAAAATATGGTAGGTACCACTCCGGCGGGAAGGTAAACGGTGTTTCCGTGCGCTGCTCTGGTTCGCCAGAAGCGGCTTAGTCATGCTGGCCACATGACCCGGATGCTGTACGCCGGCTCCCTCAGCCAATAGAGTGAGATGAGCGCCGCAACCCCAGAGTCGGCCACGACTGGACCTAATGGTCAGGGGTCCCTTTACCCTTTACCTTTTTACCAATGCAGGAAATAGTCTTATGTGATCATCCAGCTGCTGCTTTAAAATGTATGGCATGGAGGGGGGTTATCATGGAGAATCCTGATGTGGGACAAGAGGAAGAGCTTTGTGATTTTTCATCCCATTATTATGAAACAGGCCAGTTTCAAAACTGCATTAGAAATGGGACAAGGTGACCTTTGGCAAATACTCCCTAACTGCAAAGACAAAGGCTAAGAATATTGCTACAAAGCAAGAGAAAGGTAAGTCCAGGTGTCTGACACTGCAAATCTATTATGGTATTTCAATTCATCCTTCCGTGAATCTAAAATCCCATAGAGCTTAAAACTTCCTCAGATGTTAGGGAAATTGGGAAATTGCCACAAGGGAGGACAGCGGAGGAGAATATGTTAGCTCCACACACCCCTCTGTCCACATTTTCATCACCCTCCATGAGCTGGAAGGGGACTCTCAACAGCAAGGAACTTCTTGTATCCATGGAGGCGCCTCACCAATTCTGGTACCCTGGAAAGTCAGGTTCTAAAATGCATAAGGAGCCTCTGCAGACACAAAAGGCTCCCCAGCACAGTCAGCCACCTTCCAACTCACGGAAGGCGATGGAAACCAGAGTGGCAGAGGAGCTAACATGCTTGTCCCTGCTGCTCCGTCTCACACAGCAACGTCTCTCTTCCCATAACACCTGAAGATGGCTACAGCTGCCACAGAAGCTTTAAGGGAAGCATGTACATAAAGTATTAGCAGGAAGGAAATCTACTGAATAGTTAAGTCCGCAAGGTGCAATGGCTGGGAATGCAGATCTCCGGGAAATTTCAGGCAGGCTTTGCAGTGGCAGATTTTATTAGCCACACCCTCTCACTTCCCTCCTTGTGGATTTGGCGGGATCTTACAGTGATAGCAAACAGCTTTGGAGAGGAGCATGCAAGTAACCAGGTGGTTATTCTCACAACCCGAGACAAATAGTGAGTCCTATCTGAGGAAAAAGTTCAGCAAGTAGGCAGCCAACTAGCTTTTAACTGACATACTGACATTACCAAGAAGAAACTAAACATATTTTCAAGTAATTGTGGTTTGGGCTCTGGCGTTCTTTCACCATTAGAGGAGCACCATGGGAAGTGATTTTCCATGGTTTCATCCCCCTGCACTTTTGTAACGTTTAAAGCGGTAATATGGCGTCCTGAGCGAGAACAAAATGATCCCTCCACCCCCAAAAAATATTTCTTATTTTCACAATAATTCCATTTGGCACTTGATTACACGTACCTGTATAAAGATAAGTGGTTGTTGTGGTGGTTGTTGTTGTTGTTGTTGTTATTATTAGCACCTCCTTGACTCAGCACCCAGGGCAGGAGAACCGCCTGGCCCAAGCCTAGGCACACAGCAGCTGTGGCAGCTAAGTTACTTTGGTACCTGAGGCTCATAAAGGACCCATTTTCAGGTGTCTTGTGGGGCTGTATGCAGCCTGTAAACCGTGGGTTAGACACCCTTAGTCAAAATCTATCCTAGATCTTCTGCTTGGAGTTGTAGGATTGGAATTGCCCAAAAAAGATGTTAGATTGTTTTTGTATGCTACTACAGCGGCAAGACTTTTATTGGCTAAAAATTGGAAATCACAAGAAATACCAACAGTAGAAGAATGGCAGGTGAAGATGTTAGACTTTTTGAAGCTAGCCGACATGACTGGAAGAATCCGCGATCAAAAAGAAGAGGAGTACCAAGAAGAGTGGAAGAAATTTAAAGATTATTTAGCTAAATATTGTAACATACGATAAGTAGAAATTATTTGAAAGTACCAAATGGGCCTAGGACTAGAGTAAGAATTAATTGTAAAATACTATGGATTTGGATAATTATGAAAAGAGAAGAACATTGTAAACTAAAGGCGTTAATTTGATTAGAAAGAGGATATTGGAAAGCTATTAAAAAGTGTTTCAATGAAATTCAGTAAGGTGGGATTTGAGGAAGTCAGTTAATAATGAAATTTAAATTTGGCTTTAAAGTATTAGGTATTTATATGTTTGTTTTTGTTGTTTTCTTTTTTAGTATTGTAATGCTGTATTTTTTTCCTCTTTATTTGTGTGTCCTATTTGTTATAAATTTGGAAAATTAATTTTTAAAAATGGATAAAAATCTATCCTAGATCAAGGATAGCCGGACTGAATATGGCTGCAACAATTTCAACCCTTTAATATTTTTTTAAGGAGACATAAAAACTATGCTATCATTTCATGCATAAGGAAAGAGAAAGCTGTTTTCAAGTTGCATACAATCAGTGGGATTCAACTAAGTTTTGCATGAAACGAGGCACACTTGTGCAATGGGACTTCCTCCTCCCGTGCCCCCTAAATCTGCTCTGGAGAGCTGGGGAACAGGTTATGGTGTATACAGGGGAAGAAGAGGACAGAAAAGTCTTGTTGCATGAGAGACTTTGTTCTGCACACAAATACCTCACTTAGCGCTATTTTGAATTCCACTCAATCATCCGTACCATATATCTATATTACATATTACTCAGTATTACATCTCTTTTTTATTTTATGAATTACATACATGTAATTTTTAAAAGTGAGTACCTGTACATCAGGAGTGCTCAACCTGTGACCCCAAATGTTGTTGAACTACAACTCCCATCAGTTCCAGCTAATGGGATGAGGGAAGGCACAGATGAGCCACCCAGGCATGTACAGAATGCTGTGTCTGGCTGCATGTGCTCCATAACTGTGGGTCTTTACAAGTTGGTGGCATCAACTTTACTATGGAATCTATGTCTGAGGAGCCAGAAAAACACTTGCCATCTCCAGACCATCATCTGAATAACAAAAAGTGGCTCAAGTGCATTCTAGGATATAGAAAGAAAAGCATACCTTTCTCTTTTGCTGCCGCCACCGCCCCCCCGGCTTTTGCGCTGAAAACACCACTGATTAGGCATTCGTATACTACTGGTTCATAATTCCATCATGAAGGAGGTTAAATGGGTAGGAGGATAAACTTGCCCAATAGACCTTGTCTTACTGGAGAGCCCAAGTCGATTAGGGTGACCTCCACCCAGCAATGCCAAGAGTTTTCTGCCATGGGATGCAGGAATGGTGCAGGAGTTGAAATGGTATCAAACATTTTATCTGCTAAATGCCTTGTGGCCCAAGCTGCTAATAAGAGTACAGGAACACACACCCATCCACAACACCCACAAAAGTTGACAACCACATCTCCACCCCATGCCTCTTTCTTTTTAATCAGATTCTGAACAGAACTCAGACAGCACAGGAAGGTCATGATCTAGGCTTAAATCCATTTATCATATAAGTAGTACCAGCTGTACATTAGGGAGCCTCTTTTCTCTCTCAAACAATATAAACAAGATGATACTGGATGTAATTAGAAGTTCATTCCCCAAAGTTAAACTAAGCAAACTTTGCTCTGCGTAACAATTGAGTTTTTAAAAATATAGCTTAAGACACACAGTTTGGCCTTGCCACATTGGCTAAGGAATGGAAAACTGGAATTTACTTCTGACTGTATATGTAAAAATAAACAGCTCCTCAAATACATAGAATCACCATATAGGGTACATAAGCACAGGAAGTCCATAAAACCAGTTCCTTCTGGATTTCCCATGACTGAGTAGACAGATAGGAGAACTGTCATGAGGAAGACACCTTCCAAAAGAATAAAGACCTGACCCCAACCTCTGAACAAATTTCATTTCCAAATACAAAAAAACCCAATCAATCTACCACAGAGCCTGTCTTTCAGCCTTATTAGCTTGTCTTTTAAACACACACACTTCCATGGCCGCTGCTAAATTGAAAATGGCAGAGAATATTGCAAATATGGAAAATGTGCAGATGACGGCATCAGGTCACTGTTTTAGATGTGCTGAGAAGCTTCAGGAGGGCTATCTAGAGTTTCCTGTTGATAATTAGTGATTTGTCACAGCAGTTACGTGTCAGTTCAGAGTGAACTGGCTCCTCCGCTACCTATAAAGTGAGCTTTCTGCTTCATCACACCCTAGTTCATGTCAGGGAACATTTCCTTTATTTGATTTCACAATTAATATAACAACTGAGGTGTGATTTATTTTTATTTTTTTGGAAGGCAGAAGATCCACACCTTCCACATAAGAAAGAAAGAAAGTCATTCATCCTCTTAGCTACATAAACAACAAAGCATCTTACCAGCCCATCACAATTGCTTATCGCCACAGAAGCATTAGGCAAGTCGGTGATATCCCCAACATAGAAGCAATTCCCATGGAGAGGTTCAACGTAAGTGAGGTTGGAATCCTCCTGCCATTCAACAGTTGCCCCAGGAGCCACCAGCCTAGAGTTTGGTCTCAGTCTAAAGTGAAATTCTCTTCCAAAAACAGTGACATTGTAAAAAATTGGCTCGTTTGCAGCTTTGTGCAGAGAAGCCCCTGCGTCCCTTCGAAAGCGCCTCTTTGCTGCTCCCGATACGACATTGGAGAGGAACCTGCCCTCCGAGTCTGTGCTAGTTGGGATGACAAGACTGTATTCTTCTAGATCTCCCAGAAGGTAATCTAGGGAGAGAGAAAGAGAGAGCATGTGTAAATAATGAGTAATAATTAATGTCACGCTGAGTTTCCCCTCCTTGAGATCACTGCGCTGCATCCCACCATTGCCTGAAGCGGGCATCCCTTCCCTTTCTTAATGTGTCAGGCACCATCAATGTTCATTCAACTACGGGGTTAACACAGAGCAGAGGGAATTTCAGAGAACAGGGCGAGGCAGGCACCAGGCATCATCTCTCCAGCTGTTTTAGCAACAGAGCCCATCTTGCTGACATCCCCAGAGATGGTCAGGCATTAAGGATGCTCCCACCCTTCACTTGGGGAAGACACGTCTCCCAAAAAGAGATCAGCACAGTCTCTCTCGAGCAATTCCGTTTTTTCAGCTAGGGCTGCCAAGAGAGAGAGATGCCCCGAGTGAGGCTTTCCAAAGGCAGAAAGTTTACTGTCACATCAACTTTAAAACTTTGACATGCTTAATTTCCTCCCCAATCCCGTTGTGGCTGACAAATGAACGAAGCTTAAAAGCTTGTGGTTAGCAGTCACAATGGAAAGGGTTTTTTAAATTATTATTTTTTATTTATTTATTTATTTAAAAAATCCATGTCAACCGCTTGACCCAGTTCCCCCTCTCCTACTTTAATTCAAACAACAGCAGGGAAGAAAACTTAAGGCTCTGCCAGGTGTTTTATTCCGCACATGGAATTCCAAGAACTGACACGCTCAGCTCGGATCTTGCCACATGCGCCCGACTGTAAACAGAGTTCATTCGAGGTTCCCACTTCAGCGGGAAACTCTCCCCGTCCCGCGCTCCTCTCTCAAGAGATCCAGTGCGATCCAACAAGCGATTTCTTCCCCCACCCCACCCCGCTCTCTCTCGTTCGCCCCCCGATCCCACCCCGCGCCCCACGGGACAGCAAGCCAAAAGTAGCCAGCCCCACGTGGCGGCGCGAAGAACCCCCTCCGAGCCCTTCGGTCCGCGTGGCGCAGAGAAGTCTGGCTGGCGGAAAGGGGGGGAAAGTGCTTCGCCGGCGAAGTTGAGCGAGAGCGAGAGAGCACCCCAGCCGGGAAGACCCGGACCAGGAGGTGGCGGCGGCGGCTCTCTCCGGGGCTGGGCCCCCGCAGCACTTACCTCCCTGCCCGGGATTCTGCGGGGGCCCCGGGGCCAGAAGGAGCGCCCACGAGCAGCAGCAGCAGTAGGCGGCGGCGGCGAGGAGCGCGGCGATCCCGCCCGGAGGACCCATCGCAGGCGTCGCGCAGCCTGGGGAGGCTGCCGAAAGTGCCCTGCAGGGGGCTCCGGCCACATTGGAGGGCAGCCGGCGCCGCCCTCTTGCCCGCGGCGGGGAACCCTCAGCCCCGGCAGCGCTCGCCCTGGCGCATCCGCCCTCCTGCTGCTCCTCTCCAGCGCTCGCTGAGCGGCCGCTCTCCCCGCCGAAGGCAGCAGAGACACCAGCAGGCGGCTGGCTGGGAAGCGCGCGGCGTGCGGGAGGGAAGTCCGCCTGATTGACAGAGGCGCTGCTGCTGCCGCCGCCGCCGCCGCCTTCGCCGCCGCCGCTTCTGCTGCACAGCCCAGCCTCGCCTGGCCTGGCTCCGGGGAGGCGGTGGTGGCGACGTCGGCGTCGGGCGCAGCAGCTCTGCCCTTTGCTTGGAGCCTCGTGGCTCCCGGCGCCCGCTGGGACCAAAGTCTGCAGCCGCTTCCCGCTACGGGACACTTTTCTCCGCCACGGCTTAGAGGCGGTTCCTGCGGGATCCTGACCATTCCCCACCCCCGCCCAAGCCAACAAAACCCTGGCTCTGCTGCTCGGAGGAGAGAACGCACAGGAGGGATTGCACCAAAAGAAAGGGAGAGAGAAACACCTCGGAATCTATGAAGTTGTTCGGGAGCGGCTGCTGCTGAAAGGAAGCTCCTGATCTAGCAATCTCCCCCCCCCCCCTTTTCCTGGGATCTATAGTCAGTTTGGAACGGGTGCGCCTGATTTCCCCCAAACTCAGAGATGTGTTTGCTCTCATGATCACCCCCACAGAATAAAACTTTGGCAATCTTGTGGTGTTGGGGCTTCTTCCTCCCCACCCACTGCCCAAGAACCCCTCTTATGTTCTGTGGATCGTGGTGATTACCTCAAGTTATTAGATTCCCCTGGACTTTGCATCTGACTGCACGTTGCACCAAACATTCTGGGACCCCTAAGATCTTGGTTTTGGGGATCCCAGCCTACAGCAGGGAAAACCCTACCACCTCCTGAAGGTTTATCAGCCCACCCCCTATATTTCAAAACTTAATAAGTGTTTCCTTGTTCTGCATGGAGAATCCGCCTGCCCTATCCTAGTTTCACACACAACCAAACTTTCAACAGTGATCTTTCCTACACTTTAGTTAGAGGAGTAAGTCCTGCAGAATTCAGTGGGGCAGTTCTCGGTAAACACATCATAGGATTGGAAGAATAAAGAGCTGGAGGCAAACGGGGAGAGAGGGAGCGGGCACAGATCTTATAAGGTGGGTTCAACTTAATTCACTCTTCCTCATTTCACAGTCTTCTACCGATCAAATTTGCATTTAAAAACAAATGGAATCACACCCAGATCATTGCTGTGGCACTGAATTAATTACTTTAGTCTGCAGCAGGGATCCTGCAGAATCTCAATACTGTTCATTTGTAGCCTAAGATTTTTCTTCACGTTGAAATGCCTGCATTAACTATAGTGGTACATGCTTAATTCTCTTCCCCATTGCTATACATTCTTTGAGTGTGATCCAACCAAAGTAAAATACTTTTGAGCCCCACTGGTTTTAAATAACATGCTTAAATTATTGTCACTGAAGCCCAGGGGACTTCAAACAGCCTAGCATCCTAAGCACATTAACTTGGAAGGAAGTCTCTGAGTTTTATGGGACTTCTTCCTGGAATAATTTCATTTAGGTTACTTAACTTATGTGGGTTCATAGCCCTTCATTTAGCAACAACCAGTTGCCTTTGGTTTAGTATAAGGTTACCGGATTTTTTTCAATGAATCCGGGGACACTTTTCAACGTCAATGGATTTTGTATAGGGACTGATTTGTAAATCTGGGGACTGTCCCCGGGAAAGGGGGACGTCTGGTAACCTTAGTAGTGATTCTTTCTAAACTTGGGTTTTATAAGACACCTGGAATGGGTTTTCCCCAGAAGAGGCAGTAGTTTCTTCTCTTGCCCTCTTCTCTGCCTGCTCCAGTTTTAGTCCCCTCCCCCACACTTTTGGTTTAGACTCCAAGCAAAATTGTGTCCATGCATCATTGTTCTGAGCTCTCTCTTAACACACATCTACATAATGTTTGGCAGAATATTGTCAGAGAAACAGGATTTTTATTCCTTAAAAATACCTTGAAAACTCAACCATTTGATAGAAATTGCCCAAGTCCAACTTAATAATACTTAAGATATTAACAGTGCTTTAATGTATTCACAGGGCTGCATGTGCATTATCTAGTTATAATGTTAGGAATCTGATATGAGAAATTGTAGTAGAAGTTGCTCCCAGTACCAGTCACCACATGGAAGCAGCTTAAGGTCCAAATAGTTGACTGTTGCAGAAGCTAAGGCTCAGTAAAGCATTTCCAAACGTAGATATATACAGCTCTTAGGCTTTTGTAGATACAGATACATACAAGTAGAAAGTATCTCTGTTGTTCCAAATAAACTCCAGCAATTCAAGATGTAACACTGGACAAATTACACCAAGAGACTAACTAAATCACAGACTAACCAACTGAGCTGACATACATTAATCATAGATATAGTCAGTGCATTAGGTCATTACCAACTGACCTTACACCTGCGCTTACCTCATCCATTGGGTGATTTATGCACATGCAGGAAATTAACCCTTATGTTTAGTTACTCCAACATAGCCAGCCATTTGCCTACATCAGCAGCCCCAGCTGGAGCTTCCAAACCAAGTCCAAGGGCAGTCCCACATACAGCACATTGCAGTAATCCAGGATGGGATCAAAGGTTGAACCTTCCCTCCCCGTACATTGTGGTCCTGATTCACAAGAGACCACCAGCACCACCCCAAGTTTACTATTATAAGAGTAGCCAAGAAGTTACTTAGTTTGACTTTCAGAGGTTGGATAAAGTCTCAGAAACCTGTGCTTTTTGGCACCACAAAATCAGCTCTAAGGCTGCTAATTCAAAGTGTTCAGAAATGATGTATCAAATCAACCAAAAGCACTGTACTTTTTTTTTTTTTTTAACAATGGGTGCTTTGTATTCATGTTTCTTTCTAAGCCTTCTGAGTACCCTGCAAAGCCACAAAGGCTAGATGCTTTAAAAATAATAATTATAAGATTCTGTCAATCATACTCCCAGCCTCTTAGAAACCCCTGAAATTCTGAATCTCACCAATTAAACGACAGATGCTGCCAGCTCTGCTCTGGTGCTCTGTCCATGCAAGATAACTATGTTACTCTCAATTTAGCTGGTAAATTTCTGCTTCTGCCCTTCTGGCCTGTCACTTACAATCCCTCAATCACTTTTCCTATAGTCAATACCCCTAATTTGTGAAGAGTTTCTCTTGTAGTGGTCTGTCTCCTATCTGAAACGGATACATTCCCGAGTTACAGGATGAGCTACATCCTTGTAACTTTTCATCTTCTGTAGCATTTGGCTCACTTGCCTGGACCCAGTTTAATGGCCCATAGCAAATGCTTGATCTTAATTGTCGCTCTATGTTTCATCTCCCATCATCGTTCATAAAATATCGTTGTTACCTTATCTTTCATCAGCCATCTGTATTTAATGATGGGTATAATTGTTTTTTGATGACTGGTACAACTCCCTACACCACTCAGTTCCTCATGTGCTGCTGATTTACTGCCTTGGTATTAATATTCCAGCCCTGTGATGTATCTCAGGATGTTTTAGAAATATCTGCTTCCCTTGTATAAATATTTGGATTAATTTAGCTAATTATCAGTGGAGCATTTGATTATCCTCCTAGGAAATGTTGCTATTTGCTGCTGCTGTCTTCTTGATTATATCTTTATTTAGTCAATGAGAGACAGATAACAAGACAAAGGGGTTTTTTTTTGGGGGGGGGGGTTTACAAAAAATATTCAGTGAAGATTTTACATAGAAAGAATTCCTTGGTCCATCTCAGGAACAGTGCCTTATATTAAGTCAAACCATTGGTCCATCTAGTTCAGTACAGTCTACACTGACTGACAACAGCTCGCCAGGGTTTCAGACAAGGTGATGCCAGGCTTGGTCCTGCTAGCAACCCTAATTTTGGATGAGAAAAGGGAACGGCAGTAGAGCTAGAATTCTAAGACTTCTGTTTTACATAGCAAGACCCCAATTCACAAAACAACAGACAAAGGTGCACTGCCAGCTGGAGGGCACAGGCACCACTGTAGTCACTTCTTAGGCAACCAGGTCCAATGGCACACTACTGAAAGGATGCTAGCCACTGGGGACGGGAACTAGCTTAGTGGTAGAGCATCTGCTTTGCATGTGGAAGGTCCCAGGTTCAATCCCCAGCATCTCCATGTAGGTCTGGGAATGTTCCTTGCCTGGAAACCTGGTGGGTCCATCACCAGTCAGTGTAGACACTGCTGAGCTGGATGGACCAATGGTCTGACATGGAACAAGGCATCTTCCTATGTCCCTATGATGACTTGCTGAAGGGCCAGCCAACCACTCACTGCAAGCTGCTTTATGTGTGGGAACCAATGCTGCCAATGCTAGTCTTTCTCAATCCTGGTATTTTGATCATAGCACAGCAGCTACGAGGTACACCAGACTCAGCAGCATCAAGCTGTGGTTCCAGCCTCCCAGCCCAGCTCTGCAGACTCAACTTCCAGTTGCACAGTGGTTACACTGCCTGACTCCTATTGCTCCTAGGACTCTCGCAGGACCATAAACAGTTCCTGCTTCTCCAGCTACAGTGGCTGCCTTCTTCCAGTCAGTGGGGCCCACACATTGCTGTGGCCTATGGAGGAAGGGCCAGAATCTCTTTGGTGGGGTTTTTTTTAAAGTCTTGGCTATTCTCCCATACTTTAATGCTTGAATCTTGTGTCTTGTCCTTGCCCCCACCCCACTTGCTTTCATGCTTGTGTGTGTGTTATACAGAATAATTGTGCTGACGAGCTATAGTTCATCTCTAGGAAAATGTCTGATAAAGCAAAAAGAAAGAAAGTAAAGCGGGGGATCTTCGCATTGAATAGGTTTGCATTGGGTTCCATGGCAGGAGAAAGGCAATAATACTGTATAAATAAAATAACTGACCTCACTAACCCAACCATTTCTTAAATAATAAGCACTCTCCTAAAAGTGACATCTGCATTAGCTTTCCTCTTATTTCTTTTAAAGTTTTAGGCCATTTCCTCATTGCTTGCATTTTCTGCCTGGAGACTCAGGTACAATTGTGTGGTTTTGGTTTGACTTTGTTGGGAAGACAGGATCTGGGGAGGGGGAGCTTGACAAGAAAGGAGCTTGACAAAATGTGGCTTTTGGCACCTTCAGAAAGCAGCCATTTACCGGTATATGACAGCAGCAGGGGCCGACTCCAAAATAAGTCCTTAAAAATTAGGCTATGGTGCCCCAGAGCACATAACAAAGGCTGAGTGGGTTTTTTGTTTTGTCATGAAGGGAGACATTATTTCTGTGGTCCTTTGGGCTGCTTCATAATGCAATGCTTCTAGTAGCACCAGAACAATGGCCACCACATTCACACATGGCCATTCTCACACCTAGCTGTCCAGCACAGCTGTTGAATCAAAGTGCTACAAAACAGCCTCTTCTTTCTAGTCAGACCTGGAATTTGTCCTTACTGTGCTGCTGGCTTTCTGCCTTTCTGTTGTCTTGTAGGCTATCAATGAGGTCAGAATGTTATATTTTTGGGAGAGTGGCCACTTCCTGACCCCAAAATGGCTCCAGAATTGTTAGTAGGAGCATGGCAGGAGAGTAGGGTCATCATGTTATTAGTTTAAATAAGTTATTATTTAATAGGCATTTGAATTCTTGCTTTCTTTAAATGAGGATCATATTTTATTTGCTTCCTCTATTTTTGTCCTGCCCTTCCTTCAAGAAGTTCAGGGTGGGCTACATGGTTGCCCCTCCCAGTTTATCCTCACAACAAGCCTGTGAGGTAGATTACATTCATACCACCCATTTAAGACACGTTATTTTAAAGCACATATAAGGCATGTGACTTCTACCAAAGAATCTCGGGAACTGTAATTTACTCCACATGGAGCTTAACTCCAAGTGCTCTTAACAAACTACAGTTCCAATGATTCTTTGGCAGAAGCCAGGTGATTTAAATGTATGATGCAGAACTGATGGCTGAGGGAGAGTGTGAATGTCCCATGGTTACCCAGTGAGCTTCATGGGTTCCTCCTGGCCCTGTACTCTTCATAAGTCACTGCCGCATCCCCAAAGAGAAACATCATTCCTGCTCAGCTTCTCCATGCTGTGCTGCTATGAAATGCACAGGAGGAGCACATATGCAGCCAAAACTAGACCCAATAATGGGGAGTGGATGGATTCGGACCTAAGAGGTTGCCTTATTTTGGGTCAGACCATTAGTCCATCTAGCACAGAAATACCTGTTTTGACAGGCAACTGCTCTCCAGGTGTTTGAGGGCTAACCTAGTTCTTAAAAACCACAAATATTTCCAGTCCTATGATTGTAATATGGTGTGTTTATTCTCTAGTGTATTCTTGTGCTAGGATATCTTTGTAATCTCCTCATCTGAATTGTAATCTGTAGAAGAGCAGGATATAGATAACAAATAACAATGAGCTATCTAATCATGTTGGCTGGAGATGCCCGGGCTTGAACTTGGTACCTTCTGTATGGAAAGCATGCATTCTGCCACTGAGCCATGAATGACCTCTCCTCAGGGCAGGAGAGATTAATGGAGGAGATAAAAAATGGTGTTGTCTCAAACTGCTAGGTTGTGCAACCATAGTGCCCCTGTGTTACTGAAATCACGGTGACTTTGGATTTTCGTGGGAGCAGGTAAACGCTCAGCAAATATTGTTCATAGCCACTAAAATCTGACCATCATTTTACATCTTCAGATAATGGTTGCTATAGAGTTTCCCGTTTTATTGTGTGTGTTTTTACGTTTTAAGCTCTTGTAGCTGTATCAATTGTCACAAAACAATGTGCAAGCCTTCAAGCTCTCCAGAACGCTCTACCAGGTGAAGGCAGTAAACAAAGTGGGGAGGAGGGGGAAGAAATCCACCTTGGCAAATAGGTACTGATAGATTTATCCTCCACAAATTTGGCTACTATTTAAAGCCCCTTTAAAGCTATCTAAGCCAGTGGCTTGCACCCCATTTTCTAGTAGTTGAATTCCATTAGTGAATTATGTGCTCTGTGAATAAGTTACTTCCATTCATCTGTTCCGAATCTGCAATATCAGAATAACCCTGTCTTAGAATAACAGAATGGTAGAGTTGGAAGGCACTCTGAAGATCATGAATCTGACCCCACTGCAATGCAGGAATCTCAGCTAGGTCATAGATGACAGATGGTCATCCAACCTCTGCTTAAAAATCTCCAAGGAGAGTCCACAACCTCTCATGGGAGTCTGTTCCACTATTCAATTGCTGCCAGAAAGTTCTTTCTGATGTTCAGTTGGAATCTCCTTTATTGTAACTAGAATCCATTGGTTCGGCTCCTAACTTCCAGAGCAGGAGAAAACAAGCTTGCTCCATCTTCCATGGAGATATTTGAAGATGGCTATCAGATCTCCTCTCAGTTTCCTCTTTATCAGGCCAAACATACCCAACTCCCTCAACCTTTCCTTATAAATCTTGGTTTCTAGACCCTTGAACTTGGTTGCCCTTCACTGTACATGTTCCAACTTGTCAATATCCTTTTTAAATTGTGGTGCCCAGAACTGGACATAGTACTCCAGGTGTGGTCTGACCAAAGCAGAATAGAGTGCAATTGCTATATATTTGTCTTTTTCCGGAGAAGGGCATGATAAAAGGTGATGCATGGATTGATGGCTGTGGTCAATGGATAGGGCAGTCAGATTGGGCACTCTGTTAGGCACAAGTTGATGAAGATGGAAAATTAAGGAAACAAATTTGGGATGCATAACAAAGAAGCAATTTGCACCTGGAAACTCAACATCCTGGTGCAAGCACATTCTTGTTAAAGAATGCAAATTCATGCAGAAGGTAGTTTGGTGCCCGCAGGGAGGGAAGGGAAATTGCTGGATGTTTCTAATTACCTTTACTCATTTCCACAATGCAATAAAACCACTTGCATGCAGATATTTAACTTCTAGCAATTCAGATGTTGACTCTAAGCATAACCTTAATAAGCAGGGACAGAGTTCATTTTGTGACCAGGGAGACAGCAGCCTCCTCCTTTGGCTGTTTAGCCCTGGATGCTAATTAGTGTGCCATGAGGCCTGAGGATCCTTAACTTTACACCATGATAAACAGGAAGAAGAGTTACTGCTGGACTCAGTACGCTTGAATTTCTGCCAGTCTGAAAGACATCTTAGGGAATCAGCTTCAAGGTCACAATTAGACTAGATGGACAGAATAATTGCAGTGCCCACATTTGCAAAAAACTGTTGCCCTGTTACTGGCTCCAAGACAAACTTAGGAGCACCAACCCCCATTTCCAGCATGCAGCTGGGGGTCCGTTTTGGAGCCACTGAACCAAATCACAGCTCACCAGGCCTTCAGTAAATTTCCTATTTCCACTGCCTGCCTGAGACTGCAAATACAGGCAAGTGCAGTACTTTAGCTGCCAGGCTGTATTCAGCACGATGAGATGAAAGTTGTGCTGGGAACTGTAGGCAGCCTCTACAGGACTGCAAAGGTGATAGTGAAGGGTTCTTGCTTCTGTTCCTCTCTGCTTCTCCTTGTTGTCCTTGCTTCTACATCAAGTCCTTGCCAATCACAGGAGCATTTCAGCAGCAATAGCAGTAAGCATGGGGGGGGGGGATGGAAACATGGGGCAGCAGGGAGACAATGAACTTTCTGTTTGCTTTTTTGGGGTGCTATGCATAAATTTTTGGTACGATGGTAGTTTATTGTGTTTTCATTTAGTGGAATGTTTTCATGCACCTTTCTCGTACAAATGGGGACTTAAGGCAGCCAACAAGAAGTCGCTGGGACAAAATTAAAACAAAGGAAAAGCATCAAGAAACACAAACAACAACAACAAGGCACAAATGTTCAAATAAACAAACTGACAATTCCAGCAGCCTATCTGCCAATCCAAAACAGGTTTTTTTCTTTCTTTCTAAAACTTGATAAAACAAAACTTCAGGTACTCAAAACTCTGGGAGAAAGGATGGCCTTTGCCTAGTGCCTTTGAGCCTACAAGAAAATGAAGAAGGTGTCGGGAGGGTCTCTTGCAGGAGGTTCCACAAATGGGGCGGAACCATAGAAAAGGACCTCTTTCACACCCAGGGAAGTATCTCTAATGATGCTCTCAGCAGTCAGGCACATCCATAGAGAAACAGGCATACCTTCAGGTACCCCTGTGTCACAGCATTTAGTGCTGTAGGGGTTCAGGTTCAAAATGGCTCACTAAACTAATGAAGTGGTACTGATCATCTTTTCGTTTCCACACTGGAGCATCATGCCATTTTTGAACTAATGTGAAAAGGTGAATTCCTCTCCTCATAAGAGTGGCAGTGGTAACTCTGGAATGTCCAACTGTCAGAGGAAAAACAAAATGTCCCGTGCACTTTCCTCCATCAAACAGATACTCATTCTTTGAGAACAAAAGTCGCTTTTTGAAGTTATAATCCATCTCTGTTCAGGAGAGCAGTTTGTGCATTTCATCTTCCAAATCAGAAAAATCATTACACAGCAACCCCTGAAAGACCTTTTTTTTAGCTTCCAGCTCTGGTTAGAAAAGATGTTTTGATTGTGTGGACAGAGAAGTCAGTCATCAAAATTAGATAAGCTTTTAAAAAAAACAAATAAACAAATGAAACTCCGAAGTCTTTATTTCTTGTTTTTGTTCTATATGGAAATGATTTGTTTGGGCATATATATATATATATATATATATATATATATATTCTAAAGTGGTTGATTTAATTTAATGGGGAGTTTCCAGATGGGCTGCATCCAGTCCTGTTTTCTGCCATGGTCTCAAGCTGTCTGGAAATCCTGCTATTGAAAGGTCTGTTGCAGGAAGAGATAGTGCAGCCACTACCTTGTGCCTTCCACTGGTCACTTTCCTGAGATAGGGATGGAGGAGAAACACAGTTGAGACCAACACCACATAAAGAGTACCGGTACATAGCTGAACAGAGATTTGCATGCAGGTCTGTCTGATTTAGGGGCCAAACTAGATGAGATGACATTCACACAATTAGCACTTATGTGAATGGCTTTACCAAAGCAAATTGAAGACATGGGGGGGGTCCCCCAAACTGGTATGCTGGAAAGTGCAGGGGGCTTTACCGTGGCTCCGATCTGGATCATCCACCCTTACCCACCCGCTGTTTGCAATGGAAAAATCTCCAATTCATGCAGCATCCATTACCTTATGCAGTATGCAACTACACTGACTCCTTTTCCTAACTTTCATCTTGTATTATCAGGTTGTAAAGAAAAAGTGATATATTTGGTGACAGATCTAGGATAATAAGCTTGTTTACATCCGCTAATTCTGTAAGCATGCTCAAATATAAAATTGTGCATTTCACCTAATGCCAAGATGGGGACAAAATGACTAGGCAGAAAACAACAGGCAATCTATATTCAAGCTGAGACCACTTCACAACCCAATTCCTGCATGCATTTGCTTATTTCATAAGGCTGGGGGGGGGACTTTCATGGGATGGGGGTTTCACTGTGTGCCATTATCTCTGGCCATGTTTTATCGCTGATTCATGTTTTCAGATATACTGCAGTTGCGTAGTCAGGCCTTATCATCATTTCAAGAATCAAGAGAGAGAGGAACAGAGGGAGGAGATTTATAGAGCAAAAGAGAGAGTGTATGTCAAGACAGATAAACAAATGGCAGGCTCTAAGAAATCCTTTCAAACCCGGGAGAAGATGAAAATGGAAACTGAGCTGCTTAAGACCTGTTTAATGCATTTTTATGTGACTCTGCTCTCACAGATCTGGACTGAAAGAAGTCCACCTTAAATAGCAGCGCCACACTGAACATGATTAGGGAAAGGGGAATTACGGGGACAAGAAAACCTCAGTTAATGGAGAAGAATGAATATTATTTCATTGATTCATCTTGGTTTCCTCACACCCTGTATGCATATGTCACTTACATTTTGAGTCCTTCATTGACTAGTGATGACTTTCAAAATTACAGCAAGCTGCACTGGTGCCATAGGATAAGGTAGGGCAGTGGTGTGTATAATGAACATATAAAATAAGATCCTTTTTCCACACTGCAGTATGATAGGTCACATCATGCTCTGCATGTGTGGCTGTGTTGCACTTTTTCCTCTGGGTAATGCACTACATCAGGCAAGAGCTTTCTTTCCTCCATTTCACATGCTGCAAATAACATTTTTAACGGTCAGAGCCCCCTTCACTCTGTCATTATCTCATGACTTATTCACACTTACCTTTCCTCCGCATTTTCTAGGCATGGCCTGCACTTTAAAACTCCATGTCTGGAGCCTTCCCAACAAAACCCACCCTTTACTGCTGAATTGGAGCAAACAGCAATCCATAGACAATCCAAATTCCGTTTGTTGCACTTCAGCTTTAAAGAGCAGGTTTTCACAGGGAAAGCTCCAGGGAGGAAAAAAGGAGTGCTCAGACACAGAACTTTAAAGAATAGACCTGTGCCTGGAAAGAGCACAGCAAAAGGTAGGTGTGGATAAGCCTTTAATTTGGGTGAACTCCTTAGGCAAGCAATTATCTGTCAGTCCCACCTATCCATCTAGGGTATGGGGCTAATGATATTGACGTATTCTATTGTATTGTTACAGGGATAATACATGTGAAGCACTCTGAACAATCACAAAGCCCAATATATGCTAAATATTATTACAAAAAATCTTAATCCAGTCAAGCACCGTACAACATCTGTGCAAGGAGGAACTGCACAGGGCTCAACAGAATTCTGTCCCCACCATTGCCACAATTGTGAGAGGAACTTCTGGCACATGAAGGCAATATGGAAACAAGTGGGAAATCTTCCTCATCCCCCTCTGTCTTTGCACCAGCCCTTGCAAGCAACTAACGCTCCAGGGAATGGGAAGAAGGCTTCTATTGGGCCTTGTGGAATTTTCTCATTGCTGGTGCAGTTGGGAGAGCTACTGCGAATGCTACTGAAGCAATGCTTTGCAAGACAAAATGGTGGTTAGATAGCCCTTCAACACGCACGACTCTGAAATACATTAGATGTCTCTGAATTTATTGTTAGTCCTCTATTTGAAATGACCGAATGTGGGTGGGTGACAACTTTTTACTGAGTCTGGAGAGTTTCTCCAACTAAGGTAGAACCACCTTGTTGCTGATGCCCAGCAGTGTTTGGATTTTAGCAAAGCTGAATTCAACACTACTACAGGATGCTATATTGCACTCTTCTGTAACCTGGTGTCTTCCAAATGTTTTAGACCACAACTCTCATCTTCCCTGACCATTACCTATGCTGGCTGAGAGTGATGGGAGGTGTAGTCCAACATGTGTGGAGAGCACCAGGTGGGAGAAGGCTGATGCAGTCGGATGATATAAAATAATGACCACTAGCTTGCATACATTGTGTCACCATTAGACTTTGTAAGGGCAGTACCAGATGCTCACATAACCGTCAGAGGACGTGCCTTTCCAATGTATAAGTATTGGGGAGAAATGCATTGTGCAATCTCAAAAGGGAAGTTTTAATAACAGAATGTGACACGGGTGGAAATCCTGAGGTGTTAGATTTGAAGAGAGGCTGTGAGGAACAAATAATAATAATAATTTCCGTCTGAGAAATTCTATTGTTACATAGAATAAGAAATGGAGACACAAGTGGTGCTTTCATGTTACCAACAGATATTCATTTGCAATGCTGAACCCAGTTTTCTGCAGTGCTGCTGCTGTGGGTTCCACGTGGCCAGCCTCTTCAACGGCCTCCTTTAATTAGCTGGCACCAGGCCTTGGTTCCAAGATAGGAAAGTAACATTTAAACCAGCCAATCACAATAGAGCATGAAGTGTTTTAAGCCTTCAGAGCCAGATTCACTTCAGTATAATAAACAAAGACAATTTTAAAGGATATATGCAGCATCTGTTTGTTTAAAACCCTACATCAAGGGATTTTTTAAATAAAAAAACTCCCCAAACTAAATCCAATGATCTATTTTATTTTGAATATGAAGTATTCATCTTCAAAGAAGCTTAGCCACCCTTCATTGTGCAACTTGATCCTGCATCTGTCAGTTTTTGTTCTGCTATCTGTTGTAAGCACTTTCCTGAGAGATGCCTTTCTCTGAAAAGGATGGAAGAAAATGAAAGCTTTATTTTCAAGTCAGGATACGGGGGCAGACATTTCCAACTGAGACACAAATGATGGGTGCCAGAAAATTGTAAAAGAATTCAGGAAGCTGGTGAGGCTTGTAGACCTTGGCAATGGAATGGGAACCTCGACGTAAAAGAAAGCGTTGAAAGAGTCTGGGCCAATTTCCATAACCCCAAATTGGCTATTGTTACACAACTTACTAATGTGTTTTATAGGTGGTCATGCAGCTGCTAACCCAGTTAGCTGAAATGTCTTGGGAGCTTTTAGGCTTCTCAAGTGCCAAGCTGACACAGGTAACAAGCCGTCTGGCAACCTACCTCTAAGGCATCTACAACTGGCGTTCATAGGTGACCTGATGTGTTAAGCTCTGGACCCTAGCACTACAGTTAAGTGTGGAATAATTTATTGTCTAGGAAGAAAATATGCATAAAACAGCTGAATTTGTGGGCTACAGCCTTTTCTTCATTGTAATGAAAATCATAGCCATATTTCCTCGGCAAGGTATCCTTGCTCTTGTAGTTCTGCAAATACTTTTCTTTAATAGAAAAGCAGTGAGCACTGGACGGTTTTAAAACATTCCACAGGAAAACCATTAAGCAGTGGTATTGAAAGTATGTTTTATTAGCAATGCTAACAATCTTTACGACAATAATGGAGAAAGCCAATGTTTCCATATGTTGAAGAGAGGAAGTATGGGTAAATAGACAGATACTTATAAAACAATGAGAGTGGGGGTTTTGGTCTAACATTCTAAGCATGCATTCCAGCCTCACTCCTGAAAGTTGCTTAATGAAATTTCAAAGAGATCTGCTGTTTGGGAATTCTTGTTTCTTTGCTGCTTAACAGTTAGGTTAGGCCAAGCCCACACACCAAGCTTATGGAATTAAGGGGCTAAAAAAGGGTATTAATCACAGCTTATTTGCCATGCCTTCCCCTCTGTACAGATTTTGTCCAGATGCTGTGGGGGAAATGAACTCACCAAGCAAGTGGCATGAGCAGGTTAGTCCAACACTCCAGTAATGTGAGAATTCCACTTTCCCCTGGGAGCATTAAAGCATTCTGGATGGCATCCAGAGGTTAATGGGAGCAATTCCATTTAGCCTGATCCCATGCATAGCTATAAAGCATTTCAACCAATTCCTAACTAGTAGCAATAGTTCATTGTTAGAAGCAAAAAATCTTTGCAATACCCTTTCTGTGAACTCGTGTGACTTGTTAATGGGTGGCACACCTATGTCAATTTACCAAATCAAACAGTTTCATAAAGTTGGCACCTTGACAGTACTATCCCATGCACTACCACCACTGAATTCAATTGCATCTAGGATTTCAGCCTCAATGCAGTTAAGTTTTAAAAAAAGTCTTTCCTGGTTTTTGGAATGTGGGGGGGGGGGGGGAGTGTGATAGCTTAGAAATCTGAAAGTACATGAAACCTGCATATTTCCTTAAAAGACAGCCCAGTTGTGTTCAATGACATTTATGTGCACTTACATAGAGTAAGCCCCACTGAAAGTGCTAGGATTCTCTTGAGAGCTAAACTACATGCGATGCCATTCACATTTTCTTTTGCCCTTGTGTGATTGGTTGATTTTTTAAACAAAGAGCTAGCACAAGTGAGGAGGAAGCTGGATTGGAACTGTGCTAGTCCATTTGCCCTTGCTGTGGTCCTGGTCAGAATCAGGCCCCTCATGTTAACTGTGGGAAGAATGGGAAGAAAATTGGAAGAAAACCATGTGAACAATGCCACTTCTTTCTTTGGCCTTGAGCTGCACTTTAAATAGGAAATAGAAAAGGAGCCTTCCAAAAATCTATTGTGGTTGACCACCTGCAGGGATGTAGAGACTTCCCTGAAAAGGAAGCAAAGGGCTATAGATATGAGAACCATACACTAGAATTGTGGGTGGAAGGTGCCTGTCTTGTCACGCTGGTTGGGATTAGAGCCAGAAGTCATCTGGAGGTCCATAGGTTCACTACCTCTGATTGATGGAGTAAGACTCATCTAGACAAACAGACCCTCTCACTACCACCACCATTCAGACCTTATTAGACATGATGGGCAAGAACTGAGCATGTAGGACAACTTCCTTGTCCATATTCTTAGGCTGCAGAGAACGGAACTCATCTAAACAATTGCAACAAGCTGAAGGAGCAACTGAACAGCACCCAGTGTACTATCCAGGCAGTGGCGTAGCGTGGGGGGTGCCAGGGGGGCCAGCCGCACCGGGCGCAACATGGGCGGGGGGCGCGCTCGCACTAGCAGCTCTCTGCCCCTACTAAAATCCACGGGTTAGGGAGCCCGCGCTTGCTCGGCTTGGCGAGGAGGTCGCGGAAGGGGGAGAGCGAAGCCTTCTGCCGCGGGCAAAAAAAGGAGAGGAAGCCGGGTGGGCGGGCGGGCGGGCTGGCTGGCGGGGGTCTGGCTGCGCCTGCTGCTGCCGGTGCAGGGCAAGGCAAGCAGAGCGAGGAGGAGAGAGAGGGGAAGGGGGGGGGAAGCAGCTAGGAAACGCTGCGGTGTGGAGGAGGAATCAATTAAGGAGAGAAAGCGAAAAGCCTTGGAGAAAGGGAAAAAAGGAAAGAAAAGAGGCAGCTCCAGGAGAGCGCGGGGGAAAGAGAAGCCTCGCTGCTGCTGCTGCTTGGGAGAGTAAATTACTGTACTTGCCTTGCCCCGGGTTAGGGGGCGCAAATTATTTGCCTTGCCCCGGGTTAGGGGGCGCAAATTACTTGCCTTGCCCCGGGTGCTGATAACCCACGCTACGCCGCTGTATCCAGGCTACAGTAAATGTGATCACTTTTATTTACAAAATGCTTCACAAATAGAACCCGCCCACTGTCACCCATCTTGAGTGTAAACAGCTTCTATCACATGGAAAAGATCTGCTGGGTGGAAGGAAGTAGACAGAATTTTTGCCACCTGCACTGTTTCAGAATAGGCCTTAAAGTGGACTAAATCCCATGTTTTGTTGCACACATCCTGAGTCTTCCTCCATTTGCAGCCTAGATGTTTCCCCTTGCTGCTTCATTACCATAGAATGATTCTCTTTTCTCTACATCAGATAGGTGCCAGTTGACGTTTGCAGCTGATATACCTAGCTGGTAAGGGGGATGTTGAAGATGAGTCACTCCTGTGCTCCTTCAAACACTTTTGTGTGCACTAGACAATCTTTTTCATCATTTCACAAAAGATAAAATGAAAAGTTTGAGCGCGCGCACATACACACACACCATGTCCTCATGGCAGTACAAGATTAGCTTCCATTCTGTTCACCTACAGAACAGATGTTCAGTTTCCTAGTCACTTAAGCTCTTGTTGCAAGGCTGCATAATTTACATCCCGCCACATGCATTAGAAATGATAACGATGGGCAACGGAACGATTAACAGATTAAAATGGTTTTACAGCACATATGCAAAGTGATTATAATTTTCTGCTTCTATCTGCTCATACTGCACCCCAAATGCCTGCAACTGAAACATCACTGAGTGGATGAAAGTGGTGCCAGAGTGCTAGTTGTGCTGTGGGTGTGCCATCAACAACATCAAAGACCCCATCCACTGTGGACATCTCCAGTGCAAGACTTATCAAAATGAAAGGGAACTGCAAGGTTTCCATTTATTTCCACTGGTATTGTGTGAGGAGGAGCGTTTCAAGTGGGGCTGCACCACGAATGGTGGTCACATGGATACATTGAGCAACTGGATACGTCAGATGCTTGGGATCCACAAGAACATGCCCCCAAACCAAACAAAACTATTTGGAACGAAGTAGGAAACCAAAAAGAAAATGAATAAATCGCTAAAACTGAAAAATATTGCACAAGAACTTATTCATATTTGTAAACTTAATATACATATTACATGATAATACATAATATAAAAACACTGACAATTTTCTGACAAAATTCCTAAATTTAAGTATAAAGACAATAAATATGATTGGATTCAGACATAGCTACAAGAGAACAGTAGCTGTAAAGGCATTACAGCTTAACTAAATACCCAGTCCAGATAACTTTACATATGAGTTTTAGAAAGCACTGAAATGAAATACAGTACATAAAGATAACTGGTTAGCTGGAAATAAACCTAGTGATAAACACACCTGAAGAGTGTAATTAACATCTTAATTAACATCTTAATTAGCTCATCTTACCTGTTCTCTCTTTAACTATTATTTATTTAATAATTTAAATATCACTTTTCATGTAAACAACCTTCCAAAGTGGTTTATAAATAGAGCTGCTAACATACAGCTTCATTCCCGCCCCCCTACCATTTTCAGCTGGTAAGGCAGAGGATATGCTGAATTGGTGCCTGCCCACTACTATATTTCACTTGTCAGTTCAATTATTTCATCATGCCTTATCAGGAGTGGTAAAATATTGGGTTGGAACCAAAAGAAGTTATGTCACACTTTAGCCATGTTGAAATCATACCTAACTTAAACCTATATGTGTCTATTCAGAAGTCCCATTGCGTTTAGTGGGGCTTATTCCAAGGAAAGGGTTATAGGACTATAGCTAAAAGTATAGCTCAAAGAACACATGGTAGAACACAAGTATGTTAGAACACATACTGTACTTTGCATACAAAGTTCAAGGCTTGGCTTCTCTAGTTAAAGGACTTGAGTAGCAGGTCTGGGAAAGATCCCGGCCTGAAATCCTGTTGACAATCAGAGTAGACATGACTGGGTCCCACATGTGCAGTCATGGGAAATGCTGCATATGCCTTCTTCCTTTTGAGCATTTGTAACCATAAGCAACTGGCAGTCGCAAATATCTAAGGTATCTTTTTCTTTTATGAAGGCAGAGTTTTGCTACTGTGGAAAGGGAAGCCAAATCTGAAAAAGCAGAGATGTTCAGTAATTTACACCTCTGTTTTTGCTAACAAGATAAGGAGAAACAGATTCTGTCTAGAGCTGCCAAATCACAACCAAGAAATCACATCCAGATTCACAGCTACAAAAGAGGATACATCCATTGCTTCTTCTGCCCTCCTCATCCACCTGTGACCTCAACACACACACACACACACACACACACACACACACACACACCTGATAAAATGAGGTCCTGGGTTATTCAATCAGCTGTGCAGTGGGACCAGGGAAGGAGTGGAGCAAAGAGAGAATTCACGAGATGGATGCAATCTCTAGCTTGCAACCCTAAATATCATTCCTAAAAAAAAAAAGCCTAAATTTGTTATGTGCCCATTCTGCAATTAAATTACAATAAATACTTAGGCCCCTCATATGAAGAGATACAGCAAGAACACTAGGAGTTCATTGTGTCGTTCTTTAGTGCACTCTGAGGCATGTTCTAGCTTGATACTGCTAGTTAGACAAAATGCCTGTCTGGCCATATGTACAAAGAGCTCAGTCTGTAAAGAATGCTCTCCAGAGCTATTTGACAAGATGATGTTTTAATCAGTATTGGATTTTCAGTACAGGGCATGCAGTGAATAGTTATTTTTCCAAATGTCATGGACGAACTGAGAAGCAAATCCTTTCAAAAATTAGCAAAAGCTCTCACAAACTGAAAAAGAATGTGATCATTTGGTGAGTAGAACAATATGTTGCAGAACAACAGAATATTTCATGTTCAGGTGATATGTCAATAAAAATGTATTTTAGCTGATTAATCTCTTGAAATTAAGATGGTTAATGTGTTAATTGGTTAGAACAATTATAGCACCTGAACAGTGAAGATATTGGTGGTTCTACCAAAATGACACTCTTGTCTTAACATCAGAAAAATAATAGACGATTGGGAAAGACATTGTCTGTCACAAGAAGCCATTACTTAATGTACAGCAGCCCTATCAGTACTTTCAAATCTCATCTCAGCTTTGAACTGATTTAGGTGGCCTTTAAAAAGTCACTCTGACGCCCCACGATTTTATCTAAATCCTGACCTCTATAGCCTTCTGAAAAGCAGTAGCTAAGAGGACCATTCCTAAAGGAAAGGGATCTGGTCCACCTCTGCCACCACCCACCCCGAATTGGGGCATAGCACAACCTCAACTGCATTGAGGTTTAGTATCAAATGAGCCTCCTCCCCTTTCCAACAGTTGCAAGAAACAGCAGGAAGAGAGATTGTCAGCTAATAGAAAAATGAGTCCTTTGTGTGGTCCAAGACAAAATTTCAGCATTCTCAAAGCAACAATCCTAAGTATAAACTGCTACACACAGTATAAAAACTTGCAGCAGGGTGATAAATTTGAGGTTGCTTATTCAATAAGAAGGTCCTTACCACTGCTCTTTTTGATATTCCTGTCTACTCCTCCACTCCTGAAGCTTTCTGACTCGGGTGATTTTGTTTCTTGTGTTCTCCCTCTAGCAAGTCTGTGAGATTTCCAGGGTTCCCTCCTCTCTGATTCTGTCATGCCTTTTGCCCTCCTGATCCATCGTTAAAAAATTTCTCTCAAAGCTGTCATGCCCTTTCTAGCCTTGACAGTGCCTGACCTTCCTACAGCATGCAATCCAAGTTGAAAGGCTATGAGGGACAAGCAGAGGTGTCATGAGATGAAAGACAGAGGACCAGCTAAGATCAATATGGAATAGGAAGAGTGACTTACAAGGTGTAGGGAGAGGTTTTCATGTCCTGCAATAGAGAAGACTCAGGGAGAAAGCTCAGGAAAGGAGTGCAGGAGAACCTCTGATAGGAGATGCTGACACTCTCTTAACACTTCCTGAACGCCTACAGGCTCCAACTCCAGACAAAGTTCAGGCTGGTGATGTCATAACAAATGGCTCTGCAAATCAATTTTCTGACAGTGTCCTAATTATTTTGAAACAAACATTGAAGAAGATCATTTTTAACCCTCTTCTCCACCACAATAAATTAAGCAATAAGGTCACACCATGTAGAAAAATATTAAAACCGTGGCTACTGGCCAGGCCTACTTTCCCTGAATACAGCCAAACTGTGTAAAAGTTGTTCTTGGGGTGCTTCCACGCATATGTTTATTGTGGGGTGGGTTCTACTAATCCATTTAAATCAGGATTGGGGAGTCTGTGGCCCTCCAAATGTTGTTGGACCCCAGTGCCCATCAATCCCAGCCAGCATGACCAATGCCCATGGATGAAGGGAGTTGGAGTACAACAAGATCTTGAGGTCCACAGGTTCTCCATTCCCGATGTACATTTTTCACAGTGTTCGCATTGGCATCAAAATGTCAGCCTAATTCCTCAACCCTGCAACCCCCCACTTAATCCAGATTTATCGTTTCTTGGGGAAACCAGAAAAGGTAAGAAAAACCTATTGCTCATGAGTTCTGAAGCATTTACAATGTTAGAGTTCCCCTATATGGAAGTACCCTTGAAGAAAACTCCAAAGTTCACCAAGATCAAAACATAGCTACATGTGCAAAAGGTAAGTTACCTTCTGCATCAGATGCTTACGAAAAACAGAATCAACAAATGATGGGCCTGTTCAGCTTTGAGCTTGAACGCACCAGCTGCAGCCATCTCATTCATTCCTTAAAATGAAGGACATAAGAAGAAATGCCAGATCAATAGATAAAGTCACATGCATGCTTCTAATCCCACTCAGAACAAGTAGCTCTTATTTGACTTTTATGCAGAGCCAGAGCACCTTTTTATGACTCCTAGTAATTCTGGAAAGATCTGGGGCGGGGAGCAGGAATTCAGTTAAGAACTCTTCTATCAGTAATAATATTCATACAGAGTTTAGGAACAATTAAGTGGTTCACCTCCCAATTCCTTTAGGTGAGGACGTGCAAGCCATGGGGAACAAGAGATTAGATGTTAAATATACTTCCCAAGAAACACCAAAAACGCCTGTTAAACATTCCAAAGTCTGTTTTGGTCTGTTCTCGTATACATGGTCCTCACAGCCACCGTGCCTTGTCATGCCTTATTCCATAAGCAGGGATTAATACAATTCTGAAATAGCTGATAACTTAAGTCCAAGTCTGTGTGCCCCAAGGTGCTAAAGAACTGCACAGACCCTTTCTAGAAAATAGTTTGTACAGGGTGTAGGTCACACAAGGCTACCACTGTACATTTTCCTTTTAATCGCCTATGCATTGCTTAAGCATGGGGGATTTGAAGAATTCCTCAAAGGCTCAGAATATTCATGTGTATTTCACTCCTTGCAATTTTTGTAACAGCTTTATATATAAATTACCTGATTAAGTACAAAGCTGAAATCACCTACGGTAATTAATGTATGTTACACCTGCTGGTAAAGAAAAAGAGCAAATACTGCCAAAAACCTGGAAAATAAAGACATCCTTGACGTGTAGAGCAGGAGCAATCCGCTGCTACAGAACTGAGATGCACTTTAAATTGCAGCTTTCCACATGGGATCTGACTGCTTTTCAATTTTAAAAAAATTCTCCATCATCCCACTGCCCCTTTGACGTTCTGCTGCTCAGCATACAACCTGGCCATGACTTTTCCTGTGGCAGCTGTGGCAGCCAGTCTATTCAGTGGTGGTTTTTTCAATAACTCTTTCCCAGGTCTATCCACCATTCATGAACATACAGTAAGATGATGGCCCAGATTCAACGTTCTCTGACCACCAGCACAAGGGCTATCATACAAGTGAGAATAAAGGCTGTGCAATACAAAATTAAGTGCAGCAACAGGAAGTATTGGAGCTACAGCAACCTGTTGCATAACCAGCCATGAGAACTATACTGGCTTTCTGTACAGTCTCTCTCGCAAGCCATTCCACTAGCACAAGCCATTTCGTTACCACATCTAGTCTCCCAACCAAGCTACTTTGCATTCCTCACGCTGTGTTGGGCTTTGAGCACTGACATGTACCTTGACGAACAGGCAAAGGAGGGAGGCAGCCCACCAGAGGTCTGGTAGTAAGAACTAACCACCTGGAGGGTAGTATTCTACATTGTTGACCTGATTACATATTTTTGCTGTCTTCTTCATGCTATACAATTACAATTTCTTGTGTTAATCTGTGGGTAAGAGGAATTCAGTGCCCAGTCAATGAATTACAATCACTTTGATATGTGTATATGTAGCTTTAAAAGATATATCTCCCCAGTTTGGGGGCTTGTCAGGAGCATAGGAGCCAACTGCAATAATATATTTGAGGGGGCTCCCCCCCCCCCCCGGTTGATGGACATTGCCATTCAAATGGTGTGAACACGCTGCATCTTGTGATCGATTATGCAGGGCAGGGCTTACCTGACACCCCCCCCCCCCGGATTTTATTCAAGTTGGCTTCCCTGGTGAGGAGACTGTGATGGTTTTGTATCCAAGTCACTTTCCAGAACATCCCTGACATTTCCTCTCTTTTTTTGGCCCTTCCGACATCAGGGCTTTCGCGGATCTGCTGGTGGCAAGGAGGAGGAGCCAACACTGGACCAGCCCCTTTTTCCAATATCAAAGCTCTGCCTCTGATGCCAGAGTGGTAGATGCAATCTACCCTATAGCCCTTGAGGCAGCCTCTGGTGGATCATAGAATTGCACCCTTAAAGCACGAACAGTTCTAATATCTAAGTTTCCTTCATGCCCAAACCACATTGTGACTCTCCATCTCCATTTTGTCATACTGCAGCCCCACTCCAGCATCCACATAAGCTAAGCTTTATTCCTGTAAAGACTCCAGACATCTCAATTTCTTGTAATACAATACTGAATCGCAGAAATGTTTAAGGCACTGGAGTGCAATTCAAGGCATCTGGTTTTCATTCCCAGTTTCACCTTCCTATGCCTTGCACAGCCTTGAAAAGGCTTCTAGCAATGAGTCTGAAAAATGGGGTTGGCCAACAGTTTCCTTTCTCCTGTTTCCTTTCGCAAAGGACGTCTCCTATGTCAACTAACAATTAAGAAAAAAGATGATTTCTCTCAAAAATGCAAGCCTCCGAAGGATAAAATGTAAACACCCTTGAATTTACTGTCTGGGTTATGACACACTGGCACACTTTTCAAAAGCAGAAAGCCGCACAATTTTTTAAGTCTAACTACTTGGTACAACATGTCTCTGCAAGTATCGAGCCACTGCCATTTCTGCAGTGATTGTTACTCATGTTTAACCCATTTTTATTTTTCCTGACCATTTAGGACTTCCCTGCAGTTTCACCGTTTAGGTTGCATACATATGAAGGAGGATTCCCCATCGGGCTCAAGGGGACATTTCTGAGTAAACATACATAAATTTTGGTTTGTCAAACTCCTTAAAGAAGCATGGGTTCTGGATGCAACATAAAGTCTGGACAGTATTTGATCCTGTAGCACAGAGATGGGAAACCTCAGGTTAGGGGCAAAATACAGCCATTCCCACTGTTCTATCTGCCCCTCAGGACTGGTCACAGGCCACACCCCTCTTCCCAGGCCACGCCCCTCAACACCCCTGCTTTGTATTGTCACTTAGCATTCTTGCTTGGTTTGAATGTGTTCTTGAACTCTGAAAATGTTTCTTGCATGCCTAGACCAAGGACAGAGAAAGGTGTGTGTGTAGGTGTAGAAACTAGTCTGTTGTACAAGGTAAAACATCCAAATTTGTGCTCTGACTGCTTTTGCCTCTGGCTTTGCCCACCACTGGCATGTGGTCCCCAGAAGAGTGCCCACAAGGGAATATTGCCATCGGGTTGAACAAGGTTTCTGAACCCTGTGGCAGCAGTTTCATGACTGGTTTGCCAGAATTTCCCCAAGGCAGCTTTACATAATACCAGGAAGTACTAAAATAGGAAGAGTGTTTCTATGGTCATGAAGGACGGACTTTTACAACTCGCCTACAGGGAGATGTGTGCATTGTCCCCACAAGTTCTTTCTTCAACATTTCCCCTGCCCCCAAACACAAAGAAAATGAAATGCAACTGATATCTTCTTTTGATCTCTCCTGGTTAACATGTGAAGCCTCTAATTGCTAAATATAAATTCCTGCAAAAATCAGGTACAGTTGCCAGAAAGTGCTTCCCATATGGTTTGTGGTGATGAATAGTCTTACAGTACTACTAAAACCTGGAGAGCAGGAGTGTGAAACTAAGGAAGGGTTTGGGGGAAATGGCTACTATTCCTTAGGAGTTGTACATCTAGATGGCAAGTAGCTCCTAAGAAACAAGCAAGCACACAAAATGCACCTCACTCAGTTTCACACTTGTGGTTAGCAAAAACAAGGCGGGCACCAGTTTGGGAGTTAAAATTTGGCCACATCTGTTTTGATGAAATAGAATAGAACAGAATTGCAGAGTTGGAATAGAATTGTTGAGTTGGAAAGAACTACAAGGCCCATCTAGTCCAACTCCTGCAACGCAGGAATCCTTTGCCCAGTGCTTTTTTTCCTAGGGGGATGCAGGGGGACGCATACCCCTAAACATTTTGTGAATCTAAGTTTGGCATCATTGAGGAGCAGTATTTCAGTATGGGTAGGAAAACAAGAGTACCCCTAAACATTTTTTTAAAGAAAAAAAGCACTTCTTTTGCCCAATGTGGGGCTCAAACCCATAACCCTGAGATTAAGAGTCTCATGCTTTACCAACTGATCAACTAACAAATGATCAACTGGGGTAAGTAATATTGGGGGGTGTTAAGGCCCCCCCCCCCAACTCTCAGGTTGATTTCATCCAAGCAACTGGCCTGATTCTCCATGCCACCAATGTTCTTTAGGTTCTATGCTCAGTCAAGTTGGCTATGGTGCAGTCATTTGCCCAGCCATACTGTTGGGCTAAGAAGAGGTCCCTTCTCCAGCTAGTTCCCTGGCCTCTCCTGCCTATTACATGGCTGCTCATTCCAGGAATCTCTGCTGTCACAGAGAAGTTCCACTACCCCTGTGCTAAGAGCATTTAGGGCAGGTACATACTGTAGAGTCCCATGGACGGCAAGAAGATCAAACCTATCCCTTCTGAAGGAAATCAGCCCTGGGTGCTCACTGGAAGGACAGATCCTGAAGCTGAGGCTCCATATACTTTGGCCACCTCATGAGAAGAGAAGACTCCCTGGAAAAGACCCTGATGTTGGGAAAGATGGAGGGCACAAGGAGAAGGGGCGACAGAGGACGAGATGGTTGGACAGTGTTCTCGAAGCTACTAACATGAGTTTGACCAAACTGCGGGAGGCAGTGGAAGACAGGAGTGTCTGGCGTGCTCTGGTCCATGGGGTCACGAAGAGTCAGACACGACTAAATGACTAAACAACAACAACAACAATTAGCCAATTCTGGGCCTTTGTTCTTCCTCACATTATTGTCACTCCAGCTAAGTTGTGACGCTTGCTCCAATGACAATCAAGATGCTCCTATCACCTAAAGAAAAATTATCCCAAGGATGGCAAAAAGCATGCCAATTTTCCAGAACCCCAATGGAGTTGGCCATAAGGTGACGGCTCCATATAACTATATGGGTTGCACCTTCCAACATGCCTGACGCTGGCTCAGGCACCAGAAAAGGGGAAGGGGTGTTACTGCTTTGCCTCTAATGGCTGGGTTGTCTGATGGCATATTTCAGCACCTTAAATTTTTTGCAGTGACACTGCTTATTTTTTAAATGCAAACAAAGGATATTTTAATAGCAGTTTTTATAGTAGTTGTTTCTGTGGGTGGAGAATTTGGGCCTGCAGCTGGTCCCATAAAAAGACAGCAGGCCTTACTTCAAGAGCAATGTATCTGTGCCATGAAAATAACACATGAAACAGACTAAGGAAATGATAACCAATGCTGTTGTAGCTCCAGGCTCATCCTCTCATTAACAAACACTGTTCCGATTAAAGAAACCTGAAAAGGAAGCTGAGCTTTAACCAAACCAAGGGTTAATACCAATAGCAAGTTGGGAGACAGAATGCATACCCTCCAACATTTCTCAGATGAAAATAGGGACATTTCTCAGACCTCACCAAATGACCCTCCTCAAACCCCCATTTTTTGTGTTCCTCCACCACTACACCAATGGGACACAGCACACACCCCCTCCACAGTCCTGGGAAAAAACCTTGATCCCAATTTCATTTGATTTGATTCTTTGGTGTATTTACAAAAAGAAAATGACACAGCAATAAATAAATTTTGGAAAGGGGCAAGATTTAACGCAGATGCACAAAGCATAAAAAAGACTCATTGAGCTCTACTCCATTCCTACTTTCTTCCCACCCAGGGCAGCCCTGCCCTCTGCCTACACCCAAGGGCTCGGTGGTAACACCCTCTCCTCCTCCTTGTCCGGTCTCCAGCAGCTGCTACAAACTGCTCAAGGGTGAAGGCCCGTGGCCATGGAGAGGCCGTGGAGAGGCAACGGGAAGCTCCCTCACAGCTGCCACTGCTGCTCAGGATAAGTGCCAGCTCATTCTCCTCCCCAAGCTCAGTGGAAGTGGTAGTGGCAGGAAAAACATCTGAAGAAGTGTGCTTGCACACGAAAGCTCATACCAAGAACTAACTTAGTTGGTCTTAAAGGTGCTACTGGAAGGATTTTTTTTTATTTAGGAAAAACAGGGACATTCTGGGATCAAATCAGAAGCCAGGGTGTCTTTCGTAATTCCAGGACTGTCCTTGGAAATGAGGGGCACTTGGGCATATCCAGTGCAGACTACAGTATAGTGAACTGACCAGCTAATGGTAACTGATAAGCCAGAAGGATGGGAGTAACAGGTTTGTTCTTCTACGACAAAGCTTCGAAAATCAAGAGTATTCAAGAACTAAGAGGGGAAACATTGAGGGTAGATTTCTCATTTTAAATACATTGCAATTTGCACTGAATGGATGCATTTGAGTCCAATCATACACCTGCATTTGTCAAGCCTTCTCTTGATCAAAATGAGGGGTACAGCCTTATCCTATGCATGTACATTGAGCTCGGTAGAGCTTACTCAGTCTATCCCCAAGGAAGTGAGCATAGGGCTTCAGCCTGAAGCAGGTATGGCTACAACCCCCTAATACTTACAAACCTTGTTAAAACTAAGCAGCCTTTCTTATGAGCTGCTTCTACCTGCGACGCTCCTTCCCTCCTCCCGATCTGTATCCCAGCAACGGCATGCAAGCTCAATCCCCAGGTCAACAAACGGCATCGAAGCCGGCAAGAAATTGCTTTGGATGCTGCAACCCAATGCCTAAGAAATGGAACAGAAGGGCAGGTGACTACAAGGTTAAGCATTGGCATGGGCTTGGTGGCTTCTGAAAAAACACTCAACCATTTTAGCAATATAAATGGGCTGGCATCATCAATGCACCTGCTAACTTTTGTACTCGGTGGTAAATATATAATGTGCTGCTTGTAATAAATTCGAATGGAGTGACTGCCTTGAAGACCAAAGCTGTCCTCGCTTTCAGAAACACATGGTTCACCTGCCAAAGTGCTTTGAAAAATGCAAAACACAAAGGTAGGATTCTCTGCCGGATCAAGGCTGAAGGGCTCGGCGTTTTGTAGGATCAACACCTTTCTAGGAACCTCTATGATAGTGAAGGCGAGATTCAATGATAAAAAGCTGTCATTTACTTATCCGGGGGTGGTGGTTATGCATTAGACAGAAAAACACACCACAGCCCTTTACTTCAAGGTAACAAAAGCTATTGGAAGTGATGTATTTTTCTGTACTGAAAAATGTTGTCAATCAAGGCTTTATTGCCAATCACTCTCCCACTCGTTCCATGTTGGCCTTCACATCCGCTCTCCTTTTCTACTGTCATCCCCTCCCTGGAGTGTTCCTTCAAAGATCAGCTTTGAGAGGGGCGACTTCAAGCACACATTACATTTTAAAATGTCAAGAGCACACTTTCCAATGCACATTTACTTGGACATCAGTCCCACTGTCTTCAGTGGGCCCTGCTCCCTGCTACGCATGAATGGGACTGTAGCCTGGGAAATGTGACATGTGACCTGAGGTCAGCTTGGAGACTCAGTTCCAAGATGGTAAATGGATGGCTGAGCAAGTCCCTCACAGGTGCTGCAGATATCAGGTTACATATCCAGAATTCTGGAATAAAATGGAAATGTCTGTTTTACCTATCATTTGGTAGTAGGGCAGTGATGGCAGCCCACCCACCTCTCGGTTTGTCTTGAGCCCCCAGGCTGGTTCCTTTTTTGAAGGACAATGTTGTAAGTGTCATATGACTTGCTCAGCACCAAATAACTACCCTGCTGTCCTCAAGCATGGTGGAGGACAGAAGCCTATTGCTAGAATTGAAGAGTTTTAACCAGCAGAGGGAAATCCAATCTAAAAGTCCATTGTCGGTTCTGCCATTGAAGTGTTTGCATCTGAGAGCCCAAACAACCACTACAGGGGAAAAGGTGTGAGCAGAAAAGGCACGGAGAACGTGAAGAGCCTAACCAGTTAGAAAAGAGCCAAACATATGCATATATGCACAGAAGTCATTCCCACTTGATCCACTGAGACTTAGTCCCATGAAAGTGGGCATGGACTGTAGCCTTAGGACACAATTCTGCTAAACTTATTGTAATCCATGTTGATTTCAGAGGGAAATTATTTAAGCATCTGCTTTCTTCTCCCATCTAAGACAATGGAAACTGCAAGTTTTTAAACTTTGGCTGGGCTGGGCCCTTACTGACGCAAACCAGCATCCAGAAGAGATTATTTATTTCCCCCCTGAAAAAAAATGTATTTTGCATCATTTAAATTTTGCTCAGCACTCTTAAAATGAACATGACATGTCTGGCTCCATTATTTTATTGGAGTCGTAGATGAAAAATTGTCTCTAATTCTTACATAAAGTGAATAGAATCCAGCAATTTGCTTAATCTGGCTTGGATTCAAGTATCCCACTGTGCAAATGGAAAACATTTATATTCATGTAAAGGGAAGTCACATATTTCTCTAATTTTGCACCTCCAAAAACTGCCTTTGTAGGGTCAGGGGATGCTCTTTTCACAGCTTCTGCCAGCCACAATTCCTTGTGAGACCCAGTAAAGTAAGCACAATCAGTTGTGAAAATTTCTGATAAATTTCCTGCTCCAGCCCCACAACAAAGCACCAAAAAACCAGTCATCATTGTTGCATAGAAGGGATACATTGGGGGAACAGGGTGGGGGCTTCCCTAGCTGTACATTTAATTATTGCCCAACAGACTCATCAAAGTTCTAACTTCAATTTTGTGATGAGCTGGCTAATAAGTCAATTATATATTAAATTTCTGAAAGTAATTCTCTAAGAAGCAATGTGAATTTTCTGTTGCAAGGCTTGTTAATCCCGTTTCTTCTCAAGGTAGAGAACAAGTAATCTTACAGGAGACCTAGGAGGATTTAGGAAAGAGAAGGCATATGTTCACAGCTCATCCTTAAGCTGCCTGTGTATACAATGGATGTTGGTGTTTTTTAAAAAAAATCTTCATAACAGTTCATTATTAAAATTAAGAAAGCTGTTTCCATGTTTTAGGTAAAACATTGCTTCTCTGGACATTCGAAAGATATTTTGTCCCAGTTCAAAGAAAAGGATTTCTAACTGATGTTACTTTTAAATTGGCACAGCATTTTTAATTGTTTAACTTTGTTGTGCTTCCTCATAACTGGCAAATATATATGGCAGTATTCAACAAGGTCCACTTGTGCAAGAGGCCTTTCCACCTTCTGCCCCCCCCCCATGCATCATCCTATGTACCCTCTAAATGTGCTGCGGGGATTGGGGGGAAATTAGAACAAGTTTAGGGGGTGTATGGGGGAAGAAGGTGGGAAAATATAATTATGTGAGAAGGTTCTATCCAATGAAGTTGTCTTGTTAACACAGGTGCTTCTTCGGATTACACCGGACAAGAGTGTACACAGAGACTGAACATGGAGCCTGGCACCACTTCCGTTGCGAAACTCTGCAAGCTATCCGTGCCTCCTGCAAAAATCCTCCTCAGGCCTCTTTCTCTTGCCGGTAGCAGAGCGAAACACAGCGGTGAGAAGCAAAGTGCAGCACGTGTGGAATAAATCAGAGCAGACACAAGGCAGTCCTTATCTCCCCTTGCTCTTTAATCATGAAGAATAACATCATAAATTCAGACCTGGCGAGAACTGACACATTCTCCCTTTCGCATGGCGTCCGAGAGTCAGACTGAAACACACGGAGTCAAACCCCTCCCTTAAGTGTTTCTAACCACGCCTCAGGAAAGAGACGTCACCAGAACTCTTTAACTCTGTGAGTTCTGAAACCATTAACACCCCCTCTCGTCACGAATCCTGAGGGAAACTGTGAACCCCTATTTACAGACCTCTTTGAGTTCAACTCACCTCCCATTGCCTTTTGCCTCCCACTGGCATCCACCCCAGGCAATTGTTGAATCCCTTCCACACTCCCAGAATCACACTGTGCGAAACCAACCCACGCACTGGTGACCTGAAACCTCTCCGGTGGAATCCCCTTTGTGGTCCGAGTTGACCGCCGGAGCACAACCTCGGGCGCTCCTCCTGACCCACTGGGGTCAGCAAGTGTGTCTCCAGCAAGCTCAGAAGACTCCCCCTCTGACTTGCTGCGTCTTCGGGCTTCCTGCACTTGGCTAACAGGAGATGAAGGCTCACTCTTGGGTTCCCTCTTAACCTGTGGAGAAACCCACCCCTGTGCTTGACCATCATCAGCAACCTGGTCTTCAGCAACAGGCTCCGCCTCTGCCTCTCCTTCCTCCCTTTCTTCCTCCCTTTCCTCCCCCTCAGAATCGGACAGACATTCTGAGAGAAAATCAGAACCATACCTAGGCTGTGACCAACCATCCTGCTCAAAGAACTCAGCATGCTTGCTGACCAGCAGCGTGGTCTGATCACCCTCTGGGTATGCAAACTTCCACCCATTTGTTGCAGGATCATACCCACAGAAAATCATGTCCTGGTACCTAGGACCACCCTCCTTCCGTTGCGCTGTTGGTATTGGCACTGAAGCCTTGGAACCAAACGAACGGAAGAAATGCACCTGTGGCTTCCTCTTGTGCAACAGAAAATACGGTGTGTCACCTACATCGTGATTGTAGGACCTGTTAAAAACAAAGCTGGCAAACTTCGAAGCCTCACTCCAAAAGCTCTGAGGCAGCCCAGAGTCACACAGTAAAACCCTGACAGCTTCAGCCAGTGCTTCACTCCTGTGCTCTGCCACGCCTCTCTCTTGAGGAGACTTTGCACCCGTCACCTGGTGACGAATTCCCTTTTCCTTGAAGAACTCCTTCAGAGCAGACCCAGTGAACTGTGACCCACAGTTGCTCCTGAACTCTTGCACCTTGGTGGAGAACCTTAGTTCCACCTCCGCAACCCAATCCTGGATGAGTTGCGCCGCCTCTCTCTGCGACCTGAGAGAAAAAGACCATAAATTCTGAGTAAAATCATCCGATATCAATAGCAGAAACCTGGCCCCACCCAGACTCTCACATTCCATTGGTCCTGTAAGGTCTGTGTGAATCAACTCAAAAGGTTTTGTGGTTACCCTCTTTACCCCGGGAAACCTGCACCTTTTTACCTTGCTGCATGCCCTGCACACTAGGGATCCCTCACATGGCGTGATTTTACAACCTTTGGTGCAGCCTGGCAGCCTCTTAACATCTTCCAGACAAGCATGAGACATTCTCTTGTGCCATACATGAACACATGAATCATGGCTGGGAACACTAGCACACTGCGCCTGTGCTTTCCCTGCATTCCCACCACCCTCCAGAGGTGTTTCCAGAACAAAGAGATTGTCCTTGCTCTCCACGTTGACAAGTTGCCTCCCCCCTCTGAAAATGGAACAGGTATTATTTTCAAAACAAATTTTGTATCCCTGCTTCGCCAGAGCAGAAATCGATAACAGGCAACACTTCATCCCTGGTACAATGAAGCACTCCAGCTCCGCCTGCAAAACAGAAACATATACATTTGCGACTTTAGATACATTTCGTTTTTTCCCGTCAGCGAATTTACAAATCGTTCCAGCCAAAACAGCCCTGCAATTCTGCAGCTCCCCAGCAGATGGCGTTATCAGGTGATGACTCGCTCCTGAGTCCAGCACCCACTTCACAGTTGTGTCCCTGCTGGCATTGCTCTGTAGCGTTGCCATGCCAACAAACGTCTGGCTGCACCTGTCCTTGACAGCGTCCGTAACCACAACTTCCTGCGTTGCTCTGAAGACTGGACTTATCTTGGAGTTCCCAGACAGCTCTGCAGCACGTATCTCCCTCTGCAGCAGATGGCTGGCCTTGAAACTTTCAGCACTGTCCTGTTTCCCAGGCTTCAACTCACGACGCAAACAACTCTTGGCAGCCTTTGGAAAAAGAGGCTTTTCTGAGCTTTTACTGCTCACCGCCCCCCCACTGCTCACAGGACTTCCAGGACGCGTTCCTGCACCCCCAGTGATGGGTAAAGGGCCCCCAGCAGCTTGCCTCTCTCCAAGCTCCTCACGCAGACATGTTGCATCACCCACGCAGCTTTTAGACTCTGCTAAACCAGCAGCAGCAGCAGTAGTGGCAACAGTCCCTTCGCCCCCCTCAGGGGTCCCACAGCCTTTCCCAGCTGTGCACCGGCTTTCCGTGCTTTCTTGCCTTTTTTTCTGTCCTGACGCAGCCATCTCCCGGCCCTGGCTCCTGCCCCCAGCTTTACACGCTTCCTGGAGAGCTACCCAAGCGACCTCAGGCTTCCTTGCATCCAGAACAACAGGCCTCAAATCAGCACTGACGTTCTCAGCCAGAAAAGTAAGCACACGCTCCTCAGCTTCACGTTGGCTTGTAACCGCCCCAGCTGACATAGACATCGGCGTTACTGTTTCCCAGAGCTTGGCTCCAACTAGGGACAACTCTGCTAAATAACTCCACTCTAGCCACGAGTTAAGAGTTAGTTTCGCACACGGCAGCTTAAGCTCAAAGCCGTGTTCCTGGGACTGAGCCATCTCCTCCTCCCCCGGGGGCTAAGCTTACTCACGTCTCCCGGCAGTAGCTTCTGCGCCTCCCGGCTCCGGCAGATCGCTTCTCCCCAGCGAGCTCCTTCCAGCTTCAAAGACACAGCTCCAGAGCTCCAGCTGGACCCCAGCAACTTTCCTGCTGGCTTCCCCCACACGTGGGACGTTCCTGCAATGCTTCAAAGCTTTGGCGAGCACCCATAACCTGTTCGGATTACACCGGACAAGAGTGTACACAGAGACTGAACATGGAGCCTGGCACCACTTCCGTTGCGAAACTCTGCAAGCTATCCGTGCCTCCTGCAAAAATCCTCCTCAGGCCTCTTTCTCTTGCCGGTAGCAGAGCGAAACACAGCGGTGAGAAGCAAAGTGCAGCACGTGTGGAATAAATCAGAGCAGACACAAGGCAGTCCTTATCTCCCCTTGCTCTTTAATCATGAAGAATAACATCATAAATTCAGACCTGGCGAGAACTGACACATTCTCCCTTTCGCATGGCGTCCGAGAGTCAGACTGAAACACACGGAGTCAAACCCCTCCCTTAAGTGTTTCTAACCACGCCTCAGGAAAGAGACGTCACCAGAACTCTTTAACTCTGTGAGTTCTGAAACCATTAACAGTGCTTCCTCCTGTGCAATGGGACTTCCTCTCCCTCTCCTCTCTCTCTGTTATCCCCCCCCCCCCGTGTGGGTGGGTGTGGGTGGGTGTGAACTTTCTTGGATACAGCCCACGTTTCATAATATTCTTTGTCATCAGTGCGATATTTTGCCATTTTTTTTCTATCTTAAAGAAACAGATTAAGACCAGTTAAGTAATACATAAGCATATTGAAATTCTATTTTTGGCCTAAAACATTGCTTCACTTGTATACCGTGTTGCTGTTTCCATGCTGCAGAACACTCTTATATCAGAGATGTGACAGGCACCCTTCACTTTCAACTTTCAGGAACCTCTTGGAGACCTTTTCATGCTGAAAGTCTTTGAAGCTGCTTAATTTTTAATTTTTTGATTAGCTGCCCACTTTAATGACTATCTGTATTTTTTAATGGTGTCTTATGTTTTAAAATTAGACATTGCCCTGATACTTTATGACTTAGAGGTACACAAATACTTTTATAAATACCGTAAATAAGAAGAGCATAGCTCAAAATGTGCACACACAATGGGATTTTTGAAAAGGCAATACATCTGGTTTCTCTTGCATCCATAGATGGTTTCCTCTCCCGCCACCCCAACTTATTTTGTACCTGCATATGAAGCCATCAAAATAAATCAGCATCTGCAAAACTAACAGGAAGACCAACTCCAAACTGCGTGAGAAGCTTGAGAAAAAAGGTTAGATTTACTGAGATCAATGCTTTGAATCTTGTTATAGCCTATATAAGTCCTTTTAATTCCAGATTTACATAATAATTTTGCATGTGTCGTTTTAAGTTTAACTGTAACCATAGATGTTTCCAGTAAGTGCACAGTAAATGAGGGAGAACTGTTTATCATAGACATAATAATGAACAAAAAATCCCTAATTTTTCCTCTCATTACATCCAAAAAAGAGCAGAGTACAAAACAAGTCTCTCCCTGTAAAATTCCTAATTCAACAAATCGTCCCTAATGAAATCAAAACTGGCATACGTGATTGAACTGGCACAGACCAGATCCAAGGCAAATATACATAAATCAAAGACTGAAGTTAGTTTTTAAGGAGACTGAAGATTGTTTGAGCTGGTATCCCTTTCCACAGAGCCAAATTGGACCAGGAGGTAATGTGAGCTACTAAATAAATCCAGTTGGTTCCTCAAGCGAGCTTCTTATTGCCCTTACAATTGTGAAAAGCTTTTCTACTACAGACTCTGAACCCATTTCAAGTTAGCACCTGTACCACATGTCCACTCCTCCGTTCCTAATTTACACATGAGAACAGGAAAGTGGAAGCATCCACATTGTGAGCTCAAGTTTTGTCATGGCTCATTCTTGACAATCTAAACCATGGGTTTAGGACAAGTTAAGCTTGTTTTGGCCCAAGAGCTGCCTTCCCCTCCAGGGGTGCATGATATTAGTGGGGGTGGCCACCCCACTCTCTCTCTCACACACACACACAGGACGTGTATCAGTTATTGCCCCCTCTCTTCTCATCAAATTAAAGTTCTGACCAGGGAAGCAACAGTTAACACCCCCATCAGGGTCCTCAGTGTTGTGTTTAATTTTTTGCTGCCAAAATCAGGGGGCAGGGGAAGGAGAAGGGAATTTTGACTGCAGGCCAGATTAGGTCCCAAACTGAAGATTATCTGAACTGTGCCTTTGGAGACTTTTGAATTTTGGTAGCTTCTTGTAAGAAGTCTATGTAAGTACTGGTTCGGGGTGCTGATTGTCTGAAGAACTGAGTGCTGTACTGTTATCTGTATTGAGAAACTGCAATATAGCAGTCATTTTTGCAGTCATATTGACTGCAGGCATCCACTTACTATTTGGCTCCTGGTGATGCTTCTGCAGAAACAGGTTCAGAGACTCATCAGCCATCTGTTTGTCTTAAGGGGAGCCCATGTGTAGCAGGTTCCTTCTAGACTTATGCCACGGGGAGCACCAAAGCATGGAAATTGGAGCTTGCCGTTTTCTTTCTTTTTAGGGTGGCCAACTCCATGAGGCTCTGCTGGGCTCCCAGTGCGGAATCAGGATAGCCTTTTCTGGTTGGGCTTTTGCACCAATGTTACCCAGGTTTTAACAACATAACAAATGGAAAACAAAAACAAAAAGCAAATCCCCTCACGCTCTGTGAGAAGGCTCAGGCAAGGGATATATGAGTCACAAGAAGCCTCCTTGGCTTTAAGTGTTGAATTACTGCAGTCCCATCAGTGGAGGGGACACAGAAGGAAAAGAAGAAATGAATTAAATCCTTTAACTGAAAGGAAGGGAAGAAAAGGAGTGATATATATATATATATATATATATATATATATATATATATCCCAACATGGCTTCGGTCCAGAATACCTTAGAGATCAGACCATCCTGTCCATTTCTGGGATCAGAAAGAGATGCCCTCCCTTCATCCTATCTAGGATGGATGCACATTGAGTGGGACAAGGGACAGGGTCTTCTAAGTGGCTGCACCCACTTGCCTGGTAAAGTGCAGTTTGCTTCCCCCCCCCCTTGCTATTTTCACCCTAGGGCTATTTTCTGCCATTGTACTTCATGAAGAACCATTCCTTTTCCAACCTACCCACAACTCTCTGAGGCATCAATGTGCCCTGGACTTTACAAGGATTTCCCTCTCTCCCATTTCAGTTTTCTTCTACCACTAGCTGGGCCTTAGAACCAATTGAGAACAAAAGTTTGTAACCAAGCTGGACAAGGAAGTGGTCTGAGTGACTCAATGAGTTCTCAAAATCATCCTGAAACCCAATGGCTTAGCTTGATAATGGACAAGATAATAGGCTACAAATATAAAGGAGAGAAAACATCTGTACATTCTTTCCCCTGAAAGAAGGGCAATGTGTTTTGATTTACTGGGATCTAGATTTAAGTCCCCCATTAGGATATGGCTTCTAACTGCCAGGATCAGCATAACTGTGGGACAGACTGTCTAGAGGAGATGTAGAAATCTCATTCCTTGGAGGTTTTCAAAGCAATATTAGACAAATATCTGGCTAGAACGTCTTAGGTATTGGTTTCTTGCCTCAGACAGGGAGTTTGAGTCAGTGGCTGCATCGGTCCCTTACAAGGCTGTAATTCATAATAATGATGTGTCCCAGTTGTTGTTTCTCAGCAGTGGACTGACCACTGCACATTCAAACATGCGCTTAGACTGGGCAAAGTGCCAGGCATCAAGTCTTAGAGATGCAAATTGTGCTTGTCCAAGCTAGAGTGCTGAGAGAATTGTATCAGAGGCAATGCAATCTCACTGTACCAAATGCAAAAAAATAGTTCACAACATTTTCTTGACCAAATATGTGTTAAGGACCCTGCACTACCTTTTCCCAGCATATGCATGCATTGTTTAAGACATCTGAACCCAATTGCCCAGTCAGTGCCTATACCAGAGATGAGCTGCATATTGGGCCATATGTTGCTGGGGTACTGCTCCCATAATCTCTAACAAGAGTTGAAGTCCAACAACACCTGAAGGTCTGCAGGTTTCCCATCCTTGACCTATGCTGGATGTGTACACACTAGACCTGGGAACTGTAAATCTGAGGGGTAAACTACAGTGCCCAGAATTCTTTGAGGGGGGAAATGTGCTTTAAAGGTACAGTGTGTATACAGCCACAGTCCATCAGAAGTCCTTTAAAGTTGAGCAGAATAGTAGCTTTACATGCTCAACCAAACATCATCAGTTCAATCACTTTATTATCCTTCAGTGATTTATTTAAACCAGTGATAACTAACTTTTTTCAGCTGGCTTCGGATGAATGGGATTTCATATTATTAATGAGCTGCAGATTTCACAATTCAAAGGGGAAAAGAAATGTTAAGATCAATTTGCATAATCAAAAGAAGAAGAATGTGAAGCTGGAAACAGCTTTGTGAGACGATAGGGAAGCCTCAGGAATCCATTCCCTGGCAGATCAGTATGTCTGTATTTGCAAAAGGAGTAACCACATCAACTTGGAGAAAGTCAGAACTGTGTCAGAAATCAAGTGTAGCTAAAGCAGGGTAATTTCTAATTTGATTTCTGGCTGTAAAATTGAATGTATCGGCATGCCTTACTCCTTTGGGCAATTGCTATCATCTTCAACCACACTTCAGTCTCTCTGATGTCATTACAGAGAAAATGAACATAGGAAGGGAGGTCGGGCCATAGATCCCGCTAGTTTGACTAGCAGCAACTCTTTGGTGTCTCAAGCTGCAATCTTTCCAGTATTTTCCCCATGGCAGGTCTAAGAGGTGAGACGCTTTTCCATTGGTGAAAATGCATTCAGACTCTGTGGGATCATGTTGAAAAATGACAAGTGCTTCACAGCCATGACCATTTTGTCATATTTAACTAAACATTTCGTTAACAGTAGCTATATTTGCATCCTTCTTGTTTTTGTTGTAATTTTGTTTGGAAGTAGCCAGGGATGAATTCCTACTTTGTTTATTCTAGGAAATGTAGCATGAAGATAGGGCTAAAATTGTCCTTATTTTTCAGCTAGAAAATGACAGTACAACATCTGACAAGTTGATCTTTCATTTGAAATAATTGGGAGGAGGGGTTTAAGGATTCGTTTGGCATTTCCCACTTCTGCTTCTTGAGATGCTTTAAAGTTAACTAGAGATGCCAGAAACTATATGCGTGCAAAGCATGTATTGTACCACTGAACCATGCTTTCTCCCTGAACCTATGAAGCTGTTTCTGTCCCAGGAAACTAACAAGCATTAGAGGCTAGCCCATAAGATAAATGGGGCTCTGCTCCACTCTGCCCTTCACCTGCTTTCTTACTTAACACCAGGGGATGGCTCTGCTTGGCACTGGCTCTGGCTCCATTTGCTGTTGGTCTCCTAGACTTCCACATTACCAGTCCCAATGGGCACCAGCCATGACTGCTTATAAGATTTTATTATTCATCTTCTTAATTTGGCACTGGATTTCAGTGGGTGTGTGAACTTTGCAGCACTCCTACCCAAACAAACCCATATTTGGGGGAAATATTCCTAAACTAGAATACTACTACCACTACTACTTCTTGTTGTTGTACTAAGACGGGCTGCCAGGTGTCGAATTTAACAGTGTAAAAAATACTGACCCTACCAGTTTTTCCATGTGCAGGAAACTGCCTGGGAGAAGGCCGTTAAAAGAGGACAAAGGGGGACGTGAAGTGCTATTAAGAAAGCTATTAAGAAGGTATAGGTTACTTGAGACAGCAAGGGAGTGGAGCCCCCCTTCCACTGATAGTTAGCAGAGACAAAGCTGTTGAGTTTAGGATTGCAGTTTGCCTGATGTGAGCTGGGAGGGAAAGGTGTCAGTCTGTAAGCAGCAAGCTGGGACAGAGGGCCATGGCTGATTTCTGCTGGCATCCAAGCTGTGGCAATGGGAGTGTAATGCTGTGAGCCCCTCTATCATAGGCTCGGGTTGTATATATGTGTAAATAAACCATAGGTCATAAAGACACCACAGTCTCCTCTGTGCCTCATTTCCAAAAGGAAACACCGACCCTGGGTAAGTGCCTGGAACTCCCTGGATTATCGCACTGCTGTGGGAGTAGCGTGTAAAATTATTGCCTGTTTATTGCCAGTAGGACAGGTTATAACAATTACAAAAAATCAGAATTAAAAACAGTTAAAACAAAAAGATGAGAAAAGCATTGTCCTGAGACTCCACAGTGCCACTGTCAGTCAGCATAGACAATACTGGACAGATGAACATTGTAGGACAATTTCCTAGAGTTGTTTGATAGATGGTCTTGGCCACATCCAGGTAAAACAATATCAGGTAGCAGGACTGGGGAAAGCCATTCTCCCTGAAACCCCAGAAAGCCATTGCTGCCAGAGGAGGCAATACTGGACTAGAACAGAATCGAACTATTTATCTGCACATGTAAACAAAAGTTATCCAGTAAGTACAATGGCAATTATATGCCTCATCTGCCATAGAAATAATACTGTAATAATAAGCATTGGCTACGAAAGTGATGATGAATGCTTTTTCTGACTATGACCTGTTCTTTTTCTGAGATTGTGGTAAATAGTCATCAAACTATTGTCTATTTGGCATCAGCCCAAAAATGGTACATTCAGAAATGCTGGTTACATACTCAGCCCACGTGTTTCAGAACAGAAACTTGAAAGATGCTGGTGCTACATTTGCAATTTTTGAGGGATTAACACCATGAGTATTCCCTGTAAATATGCATAGGTACCAACCAGAGCAGGAGAAGTCACTCTTATTATACAGCCAGGAATCTCTCACAATATCCTGTTGAGGAATTTGCCCACAGTGGGCTTTAAATAGTGACAGGCATACAGGAAAAGAGTATATGAGTGGTGTGGGGATACCACCTAGCTATTTCTGGCATATAAATTGCCCGTGGGCTGAGCTGTAAAAATTTAAGTACCACTCAGTGCTCTCTAGCAGCCATTCATTCCTTTACCGCACACCAGAGCATAGCAAAGTAAGTACCTCTTTGATTCATTCTGTAGTGCAGCAGCCTAGTCTAATGTCTACAGATACATAATAGATTCAAGAAAATTAAAAGTGACATCTCCTTTCCACTCAGGAACTACCCCTTAGTGTTAAGATGCTTTCAGGCAACCAAAATTGACCTTGAATCAGTTTCAGCAGAATTGAATTAAGACATAAATATGGGGGAGCGCGCGCACACACACACACACACACACAAAAACACAAATGTTTTTCTGCAGTGCAGCACTGCAAAGTTTTATTCCATTTTAATGAGAAAGTACTGAAGACACATGGATTATTCACAAATATACAGAAAGACCTTATTGGAAACAATAAGGCTGTTTAAAGACTCCTCGAAACAGGCAGTCAACCCATGGATCCTTCATCTGACTCCAAGGTGGTCACTGTTGTAGCCTCCCACATCTGCACTCCAGCTTTAGCTAATGCCAGCTCTCTCCCCCTTACTCCAAATTCAAACAGAGAAACTGCCTGCACCCTGCTCCTCTGCTGCCCCCACCCCTAGTTCAAGGGTGTTGACTTCTGAAGGTTTGGAGGTAGGTTCCAGGTTACCAGGAAAGCCTATTCAAGTGCATTCTTTTGACAAGTCCCTGACTATCCCCTGAGAACACATTAGCTGAACAAATGATGGCCACCAAGTGTCTGTATTAGTATACTGTAAACACGTGGCAAAATATTAATGTGGGGGCAATGCATATGATCGCTTTGTTCATAAAAGGCTATTATTATTTTTTGCCTTGGGGTTCCTTGAAAGCTTACTGAGGTTCCTCTGTGAAAAGATCATTGCAAAACAATCTGCCTGATGCTGATGGCAGGGGATTATTGGATGAGTTTTAGGCATGTGTGCAGTTCAAACAGGGCAATTTTAAGTCCCAGTGGTGACCAAGGTGAACAAAATCACACATTAGAATGGGGCAGCAGGGTTGTGCTTCGGGCCACACGCCTGAGATTGTGGGGTCCCCCTGACCACACTCCCCAGAGGAATGGACATTGCAAGGGAAAGCCTACACCCATAGACCTCTATACCCATAGACTTTTCCCTTTTGTGGAACCTCAGTCATTTGGAGTTCCAGAGCTCTACCTGCACACAGCTTCTCCCCTTGGAGACTCACACATGGCATCATGAAAAGGGGTTATTTAAGGAGGGTTTATTTATGTGGTTGTCGATATAAAAGTTTCTTCTTTTCAGTAACAAGACAATATGAAATTGAGCTTACACAAACAGGAAAAAAATGCATCATGTTCCTTAGCAAGTTGTATATGAGTTGCAGATTTAAGTTTATTTAATGATATTCACGGTTTATAAAGACCCAGCATAGAAGGTCTGTCCCTTTTGTTTATTTTGCCACATTTCCCCCCTTTGGAATTGCTAATAGGCCACCACATAGAGCTAATCAGAGGGAAATATGTTGGACCACTTACCATATGCAACCTGCTGTTAAATAAGTAATATATCAGTGCAATTTGCATGCATTTTCCTCATTTGCGTCCCTCTCCATATCTTGCCTGACAGTAATACGGCGTGGGAAACAAATCTGCCCAAAAAATGCCACTCTTATCTAGAAGCCTTTCTACTGAATCCAGTGTGTGTGTGTTCGCCATAGTCGCATAATAATGAGGCAAACACTTGCTCAGTACCACTTACATCCGTTCTCACATAATATGCATCACAAAGCCTTTGTATGGAGTCCTGGTGTGGCCTCACAGATGCAATCAACAGTATATAACACATGCTTTGGACACAGGAGGTCCTTGGCATTTATGGTTAAAAGGGGTAGGATGCAACTGATGGGAAAGACCTTTCTCTGTTGGAGACCCAAAGTGGCTTCTGCCAATTGGAATAAACCAAGTGTGAGAAAGCTATACCTCCCATCATCCCTGGCCATTGGCCATGCTTGCTGAGGCTGATAGGAGTTGCAGTTCAGTAGGGGGGGCCACTAGGGGGCGCATCGGAAGATGGCTGACAATAACATCTCTCCGACCTACACGAGGTGATTTGGAGGCTGTGATGGGAGTAAATAGCCTCCCTACCACCACCCCAGGTTTGTGGGGGGGGGACTGCCCTTGCCTGCTGTGCCCTATACCACCCCCGAATTTATGGGGATGGGGGCACTAGGCACAAAGCCCTCCTGTGGGATTTCGGCGCTCCTGGACGCCGTCCCTGATCCGCGCCACTAGCTGCAAGAACTTCAAAAGAAACAATTTGGATGAAGGAATGCACATATTTCAAGGAAGGAGGGGGAGTAAAGACTGCTAACAGAAGAGATCTCTGATAAAACAAGACGAGTCGGAGGAACAAGAATAAATCATGAGAAGATACGCCAAGACACAGTATGGCAAATGACTGATGGGGGAGGGGGGAAAAACTTTCCTTTCTTTCCTTATGTGATTAAACAAGAATCCCCTCCCCTCACAAGTCAAAAATGTTGTTTTAAGGACTTAAGCTGTGGATTTAAGGCTGTGGAGATAAACTTTCGAACCAAAGCATGTTTTAAGAAGAGCGTGGAACATATAAGGGCTTTGGAATGACGCAGTTAAAAATGCTGTCACCATATTGGGAAGTTCTGTTGGAGGTCTTGAGTCTGGGAGGAGAAATAGAGAAATAGAGCTGTTTTTACATTGTGGGTGAAACTCCTCAGAGGGACTTAAGAGCGACAGTTCTGTAATTAATGATGGAAAGAGCGATGTTATCTATGAAGGCGATGATATATGGAAACCATCTCGATTTGAGGATTGGAAGAACGGAAAAATTCACACAGGATTATTATTGGTGTTTATCGGCTTAAGGAGACTATCAGAAGAGATCATAAAGAAAAAAGAGAAAATATATGAACAAGATGTGATGTGGAAACAGCAAGATAAGACTGGATAGAATTATGAACTCTGTTTGGACTGATTTGGACATTAACGCAGTAGCAAGAAGATGATCAGAATCCCCCTTCGGATCTTGAAATATGGGTCCCCCCAATAAAATTTAAAATTCGGCTTTGTAATTCAGAATTTATGTGATGTGATTTAATTTGATTTGATTGGCCGGTTAATAATTTTTTTTTTTTTTAAAGGAGTTGCAGTTCAGTAACATCTGGAGGGCCAAATGGTCCCCACACCTGGAATAGACAATAGTGATCTAGATGGCCTGGTATAAAGCAGATTCCTGTGTTCCTGGTGCAAATTTAGCTCTCCTTACCATTCTTTTTTGTTGCATTTACAGCATGTAAATGTTGAGGGAGAACAGAATACATTGTGGGGGGAGGGGATGTAACCAGTCATGAACACCACCACTGTGGAAAGGTTGTGTCCAACACGGTTGTAAAGTTTAGAGATGCCAAAAGACACTGACACTCTCAGATCATCAGAAAGATTACAATTCAGGCCTTCTCATTTCTTGAGCCCATAATTAATCCACTCATGCATTCTAAGTGGATAAAAAGGGGAATGAAGCTTGCTTCCTGGTGGCATAACCTGCATGCAGCTGTTAACGCCTACTGCTGTTGCTATATTCCCCAGAAAGAAGTCACTGTAGGCATTGCCCACCCTTCCAAGTAATCTCCATATAACTCTAGGGATTTATTATGCATGCTCCTTAAGTCGTCGTCCCCTCCCCCCCCCCCCCGCCGCCCATATGCTCCACTTCTGAACAGAAATTTCAGAACTTCAGAAATCAGGAGCACACTGGAGCTGGATACATATATTCTAAGTGGGTTACATTTTTACCTGTGGAAAGATCAGCACAACTGCTCAGCTTCTGCCAAGCCTCTCTGCAAATCTGGACCTCCAAAAGAAAGTGCTGAGAAAGAGTTATAAATATTTAAAATCCCCCATCCATTCCTAAGCTTGCACAGCAACATACATCTCTCTTTCTTCAAGACGTGCCTGTCAATCCCATCCCTTCATGTAAATGTCATTGGAATATTCAATGCATCCATGGAGCGCAGATTATCCATGGGCCTCTCCCTCTCTCCTGAATCACAATCAACACAAGACTCTGAATCAGAGCAAGTATTTCCCAATAGCCCATTCATGAATCTGACCCTATTTGTCCTTCTGTCATTAAACAGCCAGTGACGTAAAATACTAGTAAACACTCATAAATGATAGAATAATGTCCAAACCAGAAACATAAGGTGACCAATTGGGTTTTAGTTTTAAAAGAGGGCTACGTACTAGGGGGTGATACATATGAAATGATCAGAATAACATTGAGTCCTCTGTAAATTAATCAAGTGAGTTAATTCACAGCGAACATGCATTTGTTTGCTCATCTTCCCCACACCAATTTAGATTACTGCTTCTCAGCCAGTAGGTTGTGGCCCTTGTAGGCAGGAAAAGGCACACCTGCCTGCTCTCCAGATTCAGCAGCAGATCTAAATGTAAGGCGTGGAAGGTGTCTGTGGTGCAAGCAATCTGTCAGCCTTAATACAGCCCCATCACAGTTCAACAAGCCATGGATCTAGGCTGGATGGTGAGGAGAACCAACTTTGTCCAACAGTTTCAAAATCTACTGTAGAGGGAGTCCTGTCTAAATCCTTCACTAAGGACAAATAATTTAAATGCCAGATACTGGCTCTACACAAAGAAACGCACAACAGATTAGAAAAGGATGAACTTTTTGTTTAAGTTTCCCTAGATATTTGGACTTCACTGACCTGATCCAGAAGCAGAAACTCTAGCTGTATTTTCTACATGCTTTAGATAGATTTGATGAGGCATATTGAGAGAATGAATGTCAACTATCACTAAAATCATCTATACAGTTTTTGTGACGTTGCATAAATTGTTTACAACTTGTGTTTCTGAACCATATATACCTCCTGAATTATTCATCCATGGACTTCTATCTGGAAGGACTCTGATGATCATTCACTATGAACTATATATATAGGCTTGCAACACAAAAGAATTACAGGATTACAACTCCAGCAGTGATAGGTAGATTGAAAGACAAACTCATTATGATGATGAAATCTCCTATTCTTTTGCTCAGTATAATGTATTGCTTGTTCATGGCTGATTGATATATAAGTCAGATTAACCTTTAATTCTGAAGTAGCAGGTTTTAAGGGTCAGTGCAGAATTTCACTGTATCCAGCATACTTCTTGGGCATTTTGACTCTTTATCAGCGGTGTCCTATATTTGAACTCATTTTTTTCCTTATACATACTATTGTTTTATTTTAAAAAAACACCCATAAGCCCTTGCCAACACACTCATGGATGATGTGAGTTGTAGTCCAACATATCTTTCATCTTTAACTAAAATGAAAACTAAACAATTCCTATTTTAACCAAATAAATATAGTGGACCTGGGGCCTATTTCACAACTGTATATGGAACAAATATTCAAAGGAAGAAGAAATTTAATTTAAAAATTAACTCCATAAGCCTGAAAAGTGCTAGTCAGGAAGTTGAACATGGCCTGGTTCATGTGATCGTTTAAGACTGTTGCAGCCACACATTCCCACAGATTAGAGCAGAACTTTCTGTGTTGGTAACACACTTTTTAGACATGCATCATTTCACAACACAGTAGTTCAGTTTACGTAAACTGAACTAAACGTAAACTGAACTAAACGTAAACGTAGTTTCAGTATATGTAAATCAGTGTCAGATTTACGTATAAGCTAAACAAGCTATAGCTTGGGGCTTCCAAGAAAATGTAAAGGGGGGAAAACTGGATGTACATTTCCAAAATATAATATAAAAAAACAAATAAAATAAAACCTACATACAGCAACAGTGGCAAGTGGCTTTAGATACCTATTGGGTCCATAAATTACCATATAGCATATATTCAACACAAAAAACAGCGACAATTTGTTGTTGACAAAGGACAGCTGGACATATAAAGGGCCCCATTACCTTCAGTAGCTTAGGGCCTCATCAAACCTAAATCCGGCCCTGGTTCAGTTTTACTAGCAGACTGGAGTTTAAACTAACCCCTTTCCAGCCCTGGAAGGAGCACGGGGAGCATTTGTGCAACACACCTACACACTGTAGCTGACACACTAATGGGTCATGACACACAGTTTGGAAAGCTTTGGGTTACAGAGCCATGCGGGGGGGGGGGAGTAGGTTGCAGGGTGTGCACCACATGCCGAACAGAGCTGGGCTGAGCCAAACATTATCTGTATCATTCAAATTCCTTTCTTGTAATTTGAAGCCATGGGTTTGGAACACATTGGTTTGGGCCACCACAGCAGCAGCAGCAGCAGCAGCAGCGGGAGGGGACCCTGCCTGTCTGCATTGGGGAACAGGGACTTGCTGGCAGCAGCCCCCTGAAGTCTGATGCCAGCTCCAACCCTTGCATCATCTGAACAAATAACAGCTTAATGGTATATTTCATTTCAAGCAAGTGAATTGCAAGCTATGTTTGTGTTTAGACCAAAAAAAGCAGAAAAAACATTACGTTAATATCAGGCAGAAATGGCAACAATGAAAGAGAAGAAGCACGATGAGCATAAAAGGGGAGGGAATACAGTGGTGCCCCGCAAGACGAATGCCTCGCAAGACGGAAAACCCGCTAGACGAAAGGGTTTTCCGTTTTGGAGGTGCTTCGCAAAACGAATTTCCTATGTGCTTGCTTCGCAAGACGAAAATGTCTTGCGAGTTCCTGCGGGGTTTTTTTCCTTTTCCCCCCCTTTTTCCCAAGCCGCTAAACCGCTTATCAGCTGATGGCTAAGCCGCTTATCAGCTGATCTTTAAGCCGCTTAACAGCTGATGCTAAGCCGCTTATCAGCTGATCTTTAAGCCGCTTAACAGCTGATGCTAAGCCGCTTATCAGCTGATCGTTAAGCCGCTTATCAGCTGATCTTTAAGCCGGCTAAGCCGCTAATACTGTAGCGCTAAGCCGCTAAACCTCTAATGGGCTTGCTTCGCAAGACGAAAAAACCCGCAAGACGAAGAGACTCGCGGAACGGATTCTTTTCGTCTTGCGAGGCACCACTGTACAGGCAAACAAAACGCTAAGAAAGAGTATAATATAGCAGCTGCATAACATTCCTTCTATAGACAGCATAATTCTAATTTCATATTAGAGTTCAGCACAGACTAGTTTACTGAATGCTATGGCACAGTGACATTTGTGCTTAGCAACATGTTGTATATTAAATGAAAAGTATTATTAATCCATTAATTGGGCAGCTGGTGTGGGGAGATAGTCTGACAGACACAGAAGCAGCCAACCTGAAGGATTTGTTTCTAACCTGGAGCCACTGGAAGGGATATGAGATACAAATATGCAATAAACAAACAACTCTACAAGGCAGAATTAAATCAATTTGCAGTTCAGACACACCCAACTTTTCACCATGTTATTATTGCCTTAGATTACTATTCCTCTAGTGCCATTTTTAAAGTTGATTTGTTTTTTAAGACCTTAAATCAATAGAAGTGCTGTATTCATATTATGATGAACTAGGCTGCCTCGACTTTGGTGTCTATAGCTACTCAAGTGAATCTTGTTAGATGCACATACAGTAAATGGATAAAAGGTCTCAATTCCACATATGAACAGAGAAATTGCAATACAGTACTGCTGTATCCTATGGAGTTTGGAAAAGCTTCTGCTCAGCAGCTAAAAATTCAGCTACAACAATATGAACTTAGACACTGAACCCCCAGTTTGAATTAATTAAACATTCCCCTATGGAAAGGCAGGTATATTAATATCTTCACATAGCTCACTTTAGACTTATTTGCCCACTTAACTCTGTGACTGATTGAATGAGTGTGTGACAGCTGTCTCCTTGAACCATTATAAGGGTGGAATGTGTTAGTATTTCATTCTCTCATCTCAGGATCATGTGATCCTTATTTACATTCCATGAGCTAATAAAAAACCCAACTGAGTAAAATGTTTTTTTCTCATAAATTGGATATGACTAAGTCCAACACAGGTTCCTTTTCCCCTCCAAGGTGTACATGCTAGAGGGACCAGGTTTCGATCTCTCCTTTCACCATATATATGTCATGCTAAGAACATGTGATATATGAAAGTAGTTTTCCTCTGCAGCATTTTACAACTACAGTACAATATACAGCTATAGATTTATCACCTAACAATGCTCATTTTTACCTCTTGGGTCTTGCTATGAAATTGTGAGTTCCTAATTAGATCTATTCAAACATGAATGTGCATCCTATATGTTAACAGTGCAGGAATTATTTTTTGTTGTTTTTGCATTCCTTGGTTTTAATTGGCTCTGCTGGGAATATATTGGCTTAACATGTTTCATCTGTATGAATAAATTCACCTTTAGAAACAGATTTCCCTTGCCAGTCATTTGCAATCTGTTACCTTTGTGCTGCAAACTGCATAGTGCTCCATAGTATATTCCAGAAGACATTAAACCCAGTAACTATTTTCATCAGGCAGATACTATGACTATCTGGAAAGCTAGAATATGAGTTGAGAAATCAAGAAACTACACCACAGCCCATTTAAGAAATCAGGATACACATTTCAGAAATCAGGATTCTTGAAGAACTATATTGCTGCCCATGTTCACTGGGGAAAAACAAACCAGAATCCCACCCAACCAGGTATGTGACTAGCTCTCTTTGTTCTTAACTTTCTGTTCATGGTTTGTTGGAACAAACATATCACAATTGTTGGAGTAAAACAAATCACATAAGGCTGACGAGGATTGCAGTATGTTTCCTACATGTGGTACTGGGGAGGAGACAAGCAGCCCAGATAGGCACATTCGTGGTAGACCAGTACCTATGGTTTACTGCAGGGATGGCAAACCTCTTTCTGTCCACATTTCATCATGGACAGCCTTCTGGGAGCCACATATCTGTGTTGCGTGGGGCCAGGTATAAAAGTGGGCAGAGCAATGACTCTTACCTTTACAAAGTAGGTTACATTCCAGCTATATGAAAGTCAGAGGTTTCTGTACACCCACCCACACCCACACCCACCCCACATCTCTCCATCTTCCTTCCAGGCACTCAAGGAGGGTGTGGCCTGTGGGAGGGGATGTGGTCTGAGGAGAGTTCCAATGGCCAAATTAAGACCACATTGGGTTTCTGGACCTGATGTTCCCAACCCCTGGTTCACTCTGATGTGCTAGTGAGAAGACATCTGAATGACATGAAAATCTATTTCCCTTCCTCTCTTTACAAGCTGGCTTCTTTCTAGTGTTGATCATGTTTCCACAAATATTTATGCAGATAAGAAGATTCTGTAGCCCTGTAGGTAAGGGATGTTTTAAAAAGAAGATGTAGATGTATTTGCATAATATTCATGAGATTTTCATGTAGCAATCAAATCTGAGGAATAAACATTAATGAATTAAATCCTGGTTCTGGAAAAATGAATGGGTTGGTGTTTTTCTTTTCTTTTTCTTTTCTTTCTGCTGTATGATCCATTGCATCTGTTCTTGGTTTTAGCGAGAAAGGCATGTAAAGAAAACCAGGAGTTTGGGAGGATGCACCCTTTGTTTATGTTTTTTTGTAGTGCAGCAAATGCTTGCCAAACAACTGCCCTATTACTCATACAGGGAGGAATTCCAAATGTTGGTTGAAAACATTTAAAAGTCAAATGTTTTGAATAATTTTTAAAGCCGTTAGATAAGACAAATATGTATGCATCAGTTCATGTTAATAATACATAGATCTTATGTCCAAGGCCTAGTTATTGGAGCAAATGGAACCTTCCCATCAACAAGTGGGCCCATAAATGGAAGTCTAATAAATACAACTTAGAACTTTCCAAACATCCAGGTCAAAGCTAGACAATATAGCAGGGATGGGGAGCCTGTGGCCACCAGATGTTGTTGGACTCCAACTCCCATCAGCCCCAGTCAGCATGGCCAGTGATCAGGGATGATGGGATTTGTAGTTCAGTAACATCTGGAGGGTCATATGTTCCCCGTCCCTGTTATACAGCAATTAGCTGTCATATTCAGTATCAATGACTATCTTGATTCTAGATATGAATAAAGGAGCATAAACTGCTCGGAAATACCTGAGAGCAACCAGAAGGCTGGAGGTTGCCGGCTGTTCTGATCCCTTCCCTCTTTCCACTCAACTGGCCACTGCTTCACTTATCAACAGGGCAGTGACCCTGAAGACATACACAATCTAGCCCTACACATTTGATTGACATGCAAGTTCTTTCCTAGTAGAAATAAAAAATCAAGTAAAATTTCTTTTAGGATACGAGTGAATCGGTTTCATAGAATTCTAGCTTTTTAATGCTAATGAGATATCTATTTGCTTTCTGTACACTAAGCTGTACTATATAAACCCTTCCCTTCAACCTCTTTTTATTGTACACAATTGGTTTGTTTGGGTTTTGGCTGATCAGGTTCACCCTTATGAGTTCCTGAATACATCATGTTCTAAAATGGGAGACAGATAAACATCTGAGTATAGTAGGCAGGGTCAAATACACTCTACTGGAACGTCACATTGGGGTGTGTAGCACACCAAACTCATAATGCTGCTCTTTGCAGATTCATGGTCTCATTTGGAAGATGTTCAATGGAGCTTTCTGTTCTGTGTACTTTCTACCTAGTCATATTGTTGCCTTTGCATGAAAATGAAAATATCAATGTAATACTGTCACTGTTGTTTAGTCATTTAGTCATGTCCGACTCTTCATGACCCCATGGACCAGAGCACTCCAGGCACTCCTGTCTTCCACTGCCTCCCACAGTTGGGTCAAACTCATGTTAGTAGCTTCAAGAACACTGTCCAACCATCTCGTCCTCTGTCGTCCCCTTCTCCTTGTGCCCTCAATCTTTCCCAACATCAGGATCTTTTCCAGAGAGTCTTCTCTTCTCATGAGGTGGCCAAAGTATTGGAGCCTCAGCTTCAGGATCTGTCCTTCCAGTGAGCACTCAGGGCTGATTTCCTTCAGAATGGAGAGGTTTGATCTTCTTGTAGTCCATGGGACTCTCAAGAGTCTCCTCCAGCACTATAATTCAAAAGCATCAATTCTTCAGCGATCAGCCTTCTTTATGGTCCAGCTCTCACTTCCATACATCACTACTGGGTAAACCATAGCTTTAACTATAAGGACCTTTGTGGGCAAGGTGATGTCTCTGCTTTTTAAGATGCTGTCTAGGTTTGTCATTGCTCTTCTCTCAAGAAGCAGGCGTCTTTGTTGTCTATGAACTCTTCCTGGCTGCTGAGAGGTTTCACATAGGGAAGGAGTGTCATGGATTCTACACCCCTCCACAATTCATAGGCACTCAATGCAATGAGCCCATGGATGCAGATCCCCAAACCATGAGAGTCTTCCCCTTCCCAAAAAAGGGGAGGGGAATAGGGGCAGGTTAAAGACTGTGAATGGGGCATCTCCTTACACAGGCCTCCATATGAACTCTAGGTGTGTGGCAGGGAGGAGCACCCTTGCCTATATTATGCTGTGTGAAGCTGTTGGGATCAATGTCAGGAGCCAATTTGTGGTTTTTTCCTAATCCCCTTTTCTAGCAATTAGCAGGAATGACAATATCAGCTGTCTGAGTGTCATCAGTCTCGGGGCCTGAGATGTCACGGAGTGTTTCCACCTGCTGCTGCGTTCTGTCTACCTCCTCATTTTTTCTCCCAACAGAAAAGAAGGAAGACTACAGCAGTATTATTTGTTAAAGGTAGATAAAGGACCTTCAGCAGAGACATCTGACACACAAATTCACAGATGTGATGTGAATATAAACCTGGTGCAACATTTAAAGATAAGCTAGACTTCCCATAATTGCTAGTAGAAGTTCAGAACCAGGTTTGACAAGTCAGTTATTGGCCTTTGCTTTCCCAAGATGTGTAACAGTTTGAACTGGAGATGCCTATGGTCAAGTGGCCCATGTCTTCATATTCCATTTCTTTTGTTGTGGGCTGCCTGTCAAAGCATACTGGAAGAGCAAGGGTCACATAGGGTAGCTTAGTCCATAGATACCTCAGGAGTTTCCATACTTTTAAGCTATCTTTCAGCCTCCATAGGGGGCTTAACTGACAGCTCTTCTCTTCTCCACTTTTCCTTATATGGAATATTGCTGAGTATTTAATAAAGCACCGTAAATCCTTCTTCCTGTCCAGCTGCTTTGCCTGATTAAATATTGCTCTCCTCATAACCAAGTCACAGGGTGTAATCCTGAAAGAGCATTAGTTCTCTGGCTTTACCCCACAGCAGTTCCTCTTTGAGCTGCCAGAAGAAGAAATTATCTAATGGCCAAAGCTAAAACTTTTATGGCTCTATAATTCTTAAGAGTGTGAGGAAGATCTTCATAAGGAGATACAGGCAATTGCTAGAGAAGGTGTATAACAGAGCAATCCTAACCAGAAGGAAGTTTTATTGAATTCAGTGGGTCTTTCTCCTGGGTAAGTGAGGTTAGGATTTCGGCTTTAATTATAAAACAGTGTAATGGACTTCAATTATATTATTCAACTAATTAACTGAAATTAGGTAAAGGTAAAGGTACCCCTGCACGTACAGGCCAGTCGTGTCCGACTCTGGGGTTGCGCGCCCATCTTGCTTAAGAGGCCGTGAGCCGGCGCCGTCTGAAGACACTTCCGGGGCACGTGGCCAGTGTGACGAAGCTGCAGCTGGCGAGCCAGCACCAGCGCAGCACACGGAAACGCCGTTTACCTTCCCGCTATAAAGCGGTCCCTATTATCTACTTGCACTTAAGAGTGCTTTCGAACTGAAATTAGTAGTCCGTTATTTTTGTAAAAATATGATCCAGTTCAATGCTTTTCTTAGAAAATTATTTACCCTTCATAGGGGATTCCAACTTCTATCAGTTGTGGTTTATACATGTGCTCCTATGAACAAGGATATGTTGGGGAAATATTGGGGTTCAACACCCTTTGGGTTCAGCCTGGATGGACAATGAGATCCAGACTCCAAATGTCAGTCGAACAGGACGTTTATTTAAGCCTGTGCAACACAACCTGAACCAGCAGGTAGTTGAAGGGTGGCAACCCAAATTTAACAAAGGCACAAACATTTATTTCCTTCCAAGCAGAGGGGCAGTTATGTCTATATACGTATGGCAGCACTTGCTTTGACTAGCTTCTACTGGTTTAATTACAAGGCATAGCAACTTTCTCATCTTCCCCTCCTTCTTTTGTCTTCAACAGTTATAGCAACAACTCGTGTGTACATGTTGTTCTGTACTTCTCTCATGGTTCTCTTGCAAACAGAACCTTCACATTCCAACCTTCACTTGCTCAACCCTTCTCACACGCATTTCGACTTTTAATTGTGTTATTTCTATAATTTCTGTGACAGACCCATTGAAAGCAACAGATAAATAAAGCATTCCAGCAAACGAGTCATGACTAAAGAAAAGTCCCATTGCTTTCATAGAATCATAGAATCATAGAGTTGGAAGAGACCACAAGGGCCATCGAGTCCAACCCCCTGCCAAGCAGGAAACACCATCAGAGCACTCCTGACATATGGTTGTCAAGCCTCTGCTTAAAAACCTCCAAAGAAGGAGACTCCACCACACTCCTTGGCAGCAAATTCCACTGTCGAACAGCTCTTACTGTCAGGAAGTTCTTCCTAATGTTTAGGTGGAATCTTCTTTCTTGTAGTTTGGATCCATTGCTCCGTGTCCGCTTCTCTGGAGCAGCAGAAAACAACCTTTCTCCCTCCTCTATGTGACATCCTTTTATATATTTGAACATGGCTATCATATCACCCCTTAACCTCCTCTTCTCCAGGCTAAACATGCCCAGCTCCCTTAGCCGTTCCTCATAAGGCATCGTTTCCAGGCTTTTGATCATTTTGGTTGCCCTCCTCTGGACACGTTCCAGTTTGTCAGTGTCCTTTTTGAACTGTGGTGCCCAGAACTGGACACAGTACTCCAGGTGAGGTCTGACCAGAGCAGAATACAGTGGCACTATTACTTCCCTTGATCTAGATGCTATACTCCTATTCATGAGGCCCAGAATTGCATTGGCTTTTTTAGCTGCAGCGTCACACTGTTGGCTCATGTCAAGTTTGTGGTCAACCAAGACTCCTAGATCCTTTTCACATGTACTGCTCTCAAGCCAGGTGTCACCCATCTTGTATTTGTGCCTCTCATTTTTTTTGCCCAAGTGCAATACTTTACATTTCTCCCTGTTAAAATTCATATTGTTTGTTCTGGCCCAGTTCTCTAATCTGTCAGGGTCGTTTTGAAGTGTGATCCTGTCCTCTGGGGTGTTAGCCACCCCTCCCAGTTTGGTGTCATCTGCAAATTTGATCAGGATACCCTTGAGTCCATCATCCAAGTCGTTGATAAAGATGTTGAATAAGACCGGGCCCAAGACAGAACCCTGTGGCACCCCACTAGTCACTCTTCTCCAGGATGAAGAGGAACCATTGATGAGCACCCTTTGGGTTCGGTCAGTCAGCCAGTTACAAATCCACTGAGCGGTAGCATAGTCCAGACCGCATTTTACCAGCTTCTTTACAAGAATATCATGGGGCACCTTGTCAAATGCCTTGCTGAAATCAAGGTAGGCTACATCCACTGCGTTCCCTTCATCTACCAGGCTTGTAATTCTGTCAAAAAACGAGATCAGGTTAGTCTGACATGACTTATTTTTCAGAAATCCATGCTGACTATTGGTGATCACAGCATTCCTTTCTAGGTGCTCACAGACTGTTTGCTTAATGATCTGCTCCAGAATCTTCCCTGGTATTGATGTCAGACTGACTGGGCGGTAATTATTTGGGTCCTCTCTTTCCCCCTTTTTTAAAATAGGGACAACATTTGCCCTCCTCCAGTCTGCCGGGACTTCGCCTGTTCTCCAGGAATTCTCAAAGATGACTGCCAGTGGTTCTGAGATCACATCTGCCAGTTCTTTTAATACTCTTGGATGCAGTTCATCTGGCCCTGGAGACTTGAATACATCTAAACTAGCCAAGTATTCTTGTACTATCTCCTTAGTTATTCTGGGCTGTGTTTCCTTTGCTGAATCATTTGCTTCAAATTCTTCAGGTCGGGCATTGTTTTCTTTATCGGAGAAGACTGAGGCAAAGAAGGCATTGAGGAGTTCAGCCCTTTCTGTGTCCCCTGTTTGCATTTCACCATCTTCTCCTCTGAGTGACCCCACTGTTTCTTTGTTCTTCCTTTTGCTACGAACATACCCATAAAAGCCTTTTTTGTTGCTTTTTTTTTATAAGATATTTATTAAGATTTTTTTGAATATTACAATAAAAAAAGAAAAAGAAAAAAAAAACAAAATAAAAATGATTAAAAACCACTCAATTTTTCCATTGCTTATTTTTCCTTAGCTTGTTTCCCGGACCTCCTCATACCTCCCTTTTTTGTATTCCAGTTCAGTTTGTTGGTTCAGCAAATCCTTACCCTCTTTATTTGTCCTAATCTTTGGTCTTAAAATAGTAACGTTAGATTTTTACCTCTTAACAACCCATTTTTTCATATTCCCTTAAAGCATTACAGCTGGAAACCACTTAATTTCTATCCAACATCATTCTAACATTCATTAATTTTACAATATTTCTGTAGATAATCTTTGAACTTCTTCCAATCTTCTTCCACCGACTCTTCTCCCTGGTCTCGGATTCTGCCAGTCATTTCTGCCAGTTCCATATAGTCCATCAGCTTCATCTGCCATTCTTCCAGAGTGGGTAGATCTTGTGTCTTCCAATACTTTGCAATGAGTATTCTTGCTGCTGTTGTGGCATACATGAAAAAAGTTCTATCCTTCTTTGGCACCAATTGACCGACTATGCCCAGGAGAAAGGCCTCTGGTTTTTTCAAGAAGGTATATTTAAATACTTTTTTCAGTTCATTGTATATCATTTCCCAGAAAGCCTTAATCCTTGGGCACGTCCACCAAAGGTGAAAGAATGTACCTTCAGTTTCTTTACATTTCCAACATTTATTATCGGGCAAATGATAAATTTTTGCAAGCTTGACTGGGGTCATGTACCACCTGTATATCATTTTCATAATATTCTCTCTTAAGGCATTACATGCCGTAAACTTCATACCTGTGGTCCATAACTGTTCCCAGTCAGCCATTATTATTATGTTATGTCCAACATCTTGTGCCCATTTAATCATAGCAGATTTCACCGTTTCATCCTGAGTATTCCATTTCAACAGCAAGTTATACATCTTTGACAAAATCTTAGTTTTGGGTTCTAACAGTTCTGTTTCTAATTTTGTTTTTTCCACCTGGAAACCAATTTTCTTATCCAACTTATATGCCTCCATTATCTGATAATAATGAAGCCAATCTCGCATTTTGTTTTTTAATTTCTCAAAACTCTGCAATTTCAGTCTATCTCCGTCTTGTTCCAAAATTTCCCAATATTTCGGCCATTTGGCCTCCATATTGAGCTTTTTCAGAGCTTTTGCTTCCATCGGTGACAGCCACCTTGGAGTTTTATTTTCCAATGCCTTTTTTGTTGCTTTTAACCTCTCTAGCAAGCCTGAGTTCATTCTGTGCTTTAGCTTTTCTGACTTTGTGTCTATACATGCTGGCTATTTGTTTGAATTCCTCTTTGGTGGTTTCCCCCCTTTTCCATTTTTTGTACACATCCTTTTTTAATCTTAACTCAGTTAAAAGTTCTTTAGATAGCCACCCTGGCTTCTTTAGGCACCTTCCATGTTTCCGTCTCATTGGTATTGCCTGACGTTGTGCTTTTACTATCTCCCTCTTAACAAACTCCCAGCCATCATGAACTCCCTTTCCTTTTAGTATTACTGTCCATGGGATCTCACCCAGCACTTCCCTAGGTTTTATGAAGTCGGCTTTCTTAAAGTCAAGAAATTGAGTCCTAGTATGCTTGGCTGCTCCTTTCCGCTGTATAGTAAACTTCAGAAGAGCATGATCACTCGCGCCTAATGATCCTTCCACTTCTACCCCACTAACCAGGTCATCAACATTGGTTAGGACCAGATCTAAAATGGCTGTTCCTCTTGTTGCTTCTCCCACTTTCTGGACAATGAAGTTGTCTGCAAGGCCAGTGAGGAATCTGTTTGATCTTATGCTCTTGGCTGAGTTTGACATCCAACAAATATCCGGGTAATTGAAGTCCCCCATTACTACTATCTCCCTTCCTTTTGCATGCTTGGCCATCTGTTCCAGGAAGGCATCATCTATGTCCTCCGTTTGGCTTGGGGATCTATAGTAAACTCCCACAATGAGGTCACTGTTATTCTTCTCTCCCTTAATTTTGACCCAAATGCTCTCACTTTGGCTTTGAGGTTCTAAATCTTGGATCTCTTCACATGTATACACATCCCTGACATATAACGCCACTCCTCCTCCTTTCTTGTCTGGTCTGTTTCTCTGAAATAGATTGTATCCCTCCATTATTACATTCCAATCGTGGGACTCATCCCACCAGGTTTCAGTGATGCCTATTATGTCATATTTAGTTTGCTGTACCAAGAGCTCAAGCTCATCTTGTTTATTTCCCATGCTTTGCGCATTAGTGTACAGACATTGAAGTCCATTAATCATTCCCCCATGTCTCTTATTTAAGGATTTTTTCCTCCCACCACTAGGTCTTTCAGGGGACCTGGTCTGTGTACACACCAACACAAGCACAAACATACATGAAATAGAATCCTGGGAACTGAAGTTTGTCAGGGGTGCTGGGAATTGTAGCTCTGTGAGGGGTAACCTACATTTCCTGGGATGCTTTGTGGGGATATGCTTGAAATATGTGGTGCACGCAGTTGTAGTACTGGCTAGCTTCAACACAGGGATAACCAACATGATTCCCTCAAGATTGTTGTTGGACTCAGATTTGGCTATACTGGGTGGGGCCGATGGGAGCAGGACTCCAGAACAGCTGGAAAACACCAGCTGGGCTGCCCCTGCTTTGGTGGCACTGCAGCAATGGCGTTCTAGTGCTATCTGTCCAAACTGTAGTTTAATTCAATTAAGAGGAAGACCAAGGAAGTATTCCACTGCAAATAATAATTGCTATTTGTTACTTTATATTATCCCCCAACATGCAAAAAGCGCTTATTCTTTCCAAAATGATGGAGTGTCTATTTGTGAACATAATGTGTAGCATTCATTGTTTCATTCCAAACACTGATCTTGCAGATTCAGAAATATCAAGTATTCTTAGAGATTAGACTCATCGTCTGTCAGGAAAGTTGCCAATTCGTGTATATTCAGGAAATTAGACATATTTCCTTGAAAATCCACCAGATGGGTTAAGCATGTGCTTGTTTACTAGAGTGGGTCAAACATTTGCCCAGTTGCAACTGCAGACCATTAAGCAACTTCATGATAATTTATTCCTACCATTTCTTTGGGGATTGTGTCATGTATATGTGTCAGCAGCTGTGAGGTCTGTCAAGCTCCATTCTCAGCTATGTGCTCCAGTTCTCAAACTGTTAATTAACTGGTCCAGAAATGTTTCTGTGAGATTTTACATTGAGCTTGAAGTGACAATTTATGCGAATGAAAACACAAACTTGCCAGTCTTAGGCTGACATTTACTGATATATAAACAGGAAAAGAAGTGCTTGCTGCCTAGTTGTTAGTGGCTTTTCATTCTTTCCGTAAGAAGGTCCCTCCTCCAAATGGAAAAAACAAAAGGAATGTACACAAGTCTATAGTGAGGTTAACATACCTCACTATACCTCAGAGAGAATATCCACTTTGATAAAGATATGTTCCTTTTAGGATCTTTTCTCAAAGAGTAATTTTCAGAATTTCACTGACAGAACCAGAGAAGGGGCAAAATGGATTAAGTGGAGGGTTCAAGCTTTATTTCACGTCAGATTTTTGAAAGAGAATCATTCATTCCCTCTAATTCCACTGTTCAACCTTTCGGTGCCATTGCTTAGGAAGTCAAAACGGTACTCCCCCAGGAAATATCAGGGGTTCAGGGGAACCCCAAGGTTCACAGAAGTATTAAAAAAAGTTAGGGAGAAGAAATACCCAATACAGCCTAGTGAGCACTAAGCATGTTCATTGTCATGAGATGTTGTCTTATTGTTGGGAGAGAGGGAACCCAAAAAACCAAACTGGAGGGGAATAGGGTATCTAGAACATTTTGTTACTGGTCCCAGTTATAACAGTACTTTTTTCAGATGAGCATTCTCATTCTAACCATATTTCTCTGAAGGGTTTGATGGAGTTAACATTAATCAAGAATGCATTGTTATTTGCCGGGTTGCATTCATCTTTTTATTTATAATTTATAATTTCTATGAGAAAAGTGCTTGTCCTTCAGGCAACCACAGAAACCAAACAACGAGGAGATGAGGCACTTGTGTGTCGGGCCCTGCCACCACCCCCATTGTCAACCTCCTTTGGCATTGCCTATGCAGAGGAATAAAGCTACAGCTGAAGACAAGATGAGAGAAGGCCCTGAGCACGGAACAGAGGCTGACAAGGCACTCAAAGGAGTGGATGGTCAATCCATCCCTTAGCATCTAGCACAGCACATTACAACTGCTAAACAACAGGCAGAAAAATCATTAAGTTGTCTGCCAAACCTTCAGCAATTTTCAAGAGGTCGGGGGGGGGCAGTTTGGGAACCACTGCCTTAGATAATTCCAGTGTGCTCTTTAAAGTGATGCTTACTTCCTACTGATTTACATGAAAACATCTGGACTCAACATCCTTCCATAATTCTTTCTTGTCTATGCTACAGTTTTTGTTTTCTTGTTATCTATAAGTAATTAAATGTTGTATCCCTTAAGACCAAAAAAACAACAACAAACACTTTTAATATGCTACCACTGCAGCAAGAATACTCTTAGCCCAAAGATGGAAGCAAGAATAAATGCCAACAAAAGAAGAGTGGCAAATAAAATTGATGGACTACGTTGAGCTGGCAAGACTTACAGGGAAAATTTGAAACCAGCGGGACCAGACTTTCCTAAAGTACTGGAAGAAATTTGGGTTGTATTTGAAAGACAACTGTAACAACTTAACATCGCTTGTAGGATTGCAAGAAGTTTTGTAAGGAGGACTATTCAATTTATTGTGAGAAGCATTAAGATTAGCTGATGTAAGATTGGATTTAAACAATAAGCATAGTATTAAAATCCATAATTAGAAAGGAATTCAGAAAACTATTAGAAGGGGTTGATGGAAGCCCTAGGCTATGACAGCCAAGGATTTGTTATGTTGTGTTGGAGATGTTGTGTTGGAAAAATTGTGTAAAATTATATTGAAAAATAATAACACTTTTAAACAGACTCAGCCATCTGGAAATAGTAGGAACAAAATTTTCCCTACCATTGTATTTGCTGTGTTCCTCTCCCTTGCCTCTTCTTCAGTTGGCTGCTGTGACATTTCCCCCAGCTTTATACACTCTGCAGGTGCATTTGACGCTAGGCCTTGCACATCTTTGCATCATCTGGGGGTTGATGTTCTCTCCTTTTAATTTAAGGCTGTTCATTAATTTGTACCCTGCAATGTACAAGAAGGTTAGTCGATAAGGGGCAAATTCTGCTACCTAGAACAAATCTCTTTTGCTTGTCCTCGCATGATGAAGCACTCACTGCCTTGCTGCATGCAAATAGAGTGGACCAGACTTTCGCAGCCAAGTACAAAGTGCAATGATTTGGAACAGTCCTAAGGACCAGGTGGTATGCCACAAATCATTACATGTTGAGAACAGGAACCCCCTGTTGCATCGTTCCTGTGGACTGCAGTCCTGTGCACAGTTAGGTTATTTGTGGCTCATGGGATTCATTGTGATTCAAGCAGCACAGATGATAAATCTTCTCAGATTAATTAAACTTAATATGTCAGAGGTCCCTTGTAGACTATCAAGCCATTTGCCTCATATGGACACTAGAGATGGAAGGATCTGCAAATTTTGGCACTCTGAGTTTATCATTTTTCCAATCTGAAATTCAGTTCTTCACATTTATGTACCAATTTGTGAATTTATTTATTTTTTTAATTCTCTTGAAATTGGTTCATATTATAGTGCAAATTCTCCTAGTAAACACAGTTTTGCATGTAGTTTTTATTATGGTACATATGTTTGCATGCAATTTATCCTAATATTGTTGTACGTTATTTTCACTAATATATTAGTTTTAATGCACATTTCTCCTTAATATAACACTATTTACAGTTCTGTATGCATGCGTTAACCATTCTTACAGATGTTACACTTAACATAGTTGCTTTTTATAAATACTTAATGGACTTTGGTAAGGTAGAAGCTGAGGAACTTAGAGAGATGTGGAATAGGGAATTTGAAGGTATTATACAGTTTAAAAAATAGAAAATTGCTTTAGAATTTATATAGAACGTTTCCTTAGATCTGAAACTGAGACTGATTCAGCAGAATTTTAGTATTTTCTGCCTGCCTCAGGAAGTTCACCACCAGGACCATCAGTGCATAGACTATGGGATCCTAGCTCAAGTTCTGGTTGATTCTTACAGGACCCAGTTGAAGAAGGATTGTTCTAACTATAGGTACATTTTGCAACTCTTCCTGAGCCCAGTTTCAATGCCCTGCTTTACATTGCTGAGTTACAAATATATTGGTTTGGATCCAAAGGTTCACTTCCTCTGATATGGGCAGAGGCATTATTCCCTTCGGAAATATTTCAACCCACTATGTAGAAAGAGAAGCTGAAATCAGAATTTTGTGAGAGACAGAAGTGTGTGCCGTAAGTTTTGTTAAGAATGATATATCCTGTATGTCAAGCATCTCTTTCCAAGTAATGAGAGAAACAGGAGCATTATATTTGGTTCTTTCTATTAGCTGTCTTTGTTAGAAAATCCCTTCTCTAACGGTCATCAGGGCTTAATTAATTGTCACCTTTCTCCAGGATCAGATTTTTTTTTTGGCAGTTTCCCCAGCAAAGCAGGCCAAACAATCCAACTGCATGACAAAAGGCCAGCAATCAAAACGAGAAACAAGGACTTATATTGAGGTTAGATTTCATTCAGATTGGAACTACTGTGACATCTGCTTTGTTTTGTTTCTGGCCCTGGTGATGAACAGCCTGGCAACAGCCTACATAGGTGTCAACTCACAAGCCTCCTTTTCCCTGTTAATTAATGGAGGATCAGCAGGTCCTGACCCAAGACAAATATGTTCCTGAAAGGAGGAACAAGGCTGTTCTTGATGCCTAGTAAGGATCCTATTCTGAACTTATTTAACAAAATGCAGTTATATGACAAAAATACTGACTGACTTAAATGGAGAAAGAACTGGGTTTCTATTCATCTTGGAAACCAAATGATAGGTATCCCTTAACTTTTAGCAAGGCTTCATATGGTTCCTCCTCAGAAGCATTTGTTCTGCATTGACCTGCATAAAGGTCCAGTGGCATAGCGTGGGTTGCCAGTGCCACTGCCAGAGCAACCATGCCACTGAAGCCAAGCGAGGCCATACTGCGTTGCCCACCCACCTATGCAGTGGGGAGCCTAGCTGGCTGACGTGGCCCTTGGCAGGCAAATTCCCCCAACACCCGTGGAGAGGAGTGTCGGGTTGGATGTGCCAGGTGGCAGTCCCCTGATCCCCACTGAAGCTGGTGCCTGCGTGGGGGTGCCCAATTGCCTCAGAATTTTGCACACACACACCCATGATAAGCCACTGTAAGTGACCATCCTAGTGGTGACTTTTTGTTCCACAGCTCTCTGAAACCTGGAGTCAGCTTGGCTTTTGCTAAGCTTGCCACTTCGTCCTTATTTCAAGGAATAGTTTATTTAGCAATACTGAATGTTCATACTAACTACAGAACTATTACGGATGTCACTCTCTGCTATTGCAGGCATAATCTTTATTCAACTGAGCCCAAACATATCAAGGCTTGGTAAAACTCCCCTCCTCAAGGCAACCTGAGGAAAAGAAAAGAAAAATAGTGCGTAAATTCCCATAAAATTAATGCTTATTCCCAATGGCATCTGCCTGATCACACTGTAGCGTGAGGCACATATGTTGTTTTAAAGACAAGATGTATTATGAATTAATTCATATGCTCCGGAACATTGCCGAAGGGTTTCCTAAATATTTGGAGCATCAGAACTTTTAAGAGGAATCTGTTTTGGTTTGTTTTTAAAAACTGAAGCTACCGGAAGAACATGTTGGGAATTTGTTTCCAGGGAGTAGATAAACACTTAATTAAAAAATTAATTCCAAGATACTGGGTTGGTGTCCTGAAAATTGATTAAAATATGCCCCTAAAGCCCAATTAACAAAACTGATTTCTGCACTTGGGCTGTTGTTTTTGTAACATGCTAAAGTAAAGTTTCCAGATTTAACGGTTTAGTCTGCCTCAATCCCAAGGCATATTTTATAAGTGCTTTAGGCCTTGAAGAAAACATCAAACAAACTAGCAACACAATTTACATAAAAGGGAGGAAATAGCCAAGCTTCCAAAATTTAAAATGGGCATAATCTGAGGCCCTTGAATCTTCCCAAAGAGATTTGTTCCTGTAAGACTGGCACACATTTATGCCACTCTGTGCTTCCCCCTGAAGGAAGCCCCTTCTCCTGGAACATCCTGTTAGAACTGGTAACAATTTGCTGCAGATTCCAGGTGCAAGACCATGTATTGTTAGACTTCTTCAGAAAGCAAGTTTCAGCATGTAAGGGCCAGTTTACATAATCAGCAGAGTATTCTAAGAGTCAAACAAGATGTGAATCTAACTATTGTGTGAATGCAATAATGTGTATAATGCAAATAATGGCTCCCCCCCCCCCCCAAAAAAAAGCTCAACAACTTTCTAGAAAAAATCCCTGGTGTTCTTGCACTGTGCATCTGTGTGCAATTATTATTATGAGTCAGAGTGGCTTCTTAGTACTCTTTTACCCCACCTTTCTCCCCCTGCCCCATCTTCAACTTTCAACCTGATGAAGGTGGGAGTGAATCTGTAAGAAGGAAGTGTCTTTCATTTTACTATCAATGATTAGACAGTCATCACAAGACAGAGTTTTCTGTTTAACAATAACACTAATGTTTAATTTGTTGTTGTTGTTGTTGTTTAGTCGTTTAGTCGTGTCCGACTCTTCTTATGTTTAATAATTATGTGCAAATGTTCAGATGCATATGTGTTCCAGATACTTGCTACTACCCTACATAGCACTCAGTGGCAAGCTATTACCCACTTTAAAACATGTAATTCACAAACCAGCAGATGTTACATCAAGCAGCTAACAATGCTGTAAATATTTGCTTTCATATATTAAAACACCACAGGAGGAAAAGGCAAAAAAGAAGAACTGCAGACAAAATGGAGCAGATACCCCCTTTTTACAGTGCCATAGATATTAGAGAAAAGTTGGTCCATTTGTAATCCCAGAAGTTTCTGTGCTAGTGCTTAACACATAATTTCACCTAGTTTAAAATGTACTTTGTGAATTATTGCTGCCTGGTAATCCCTAGTAAACAATCTTTGCTTCATTATTGGATTGTTGCCTATGATCATGCAGAAATGATCAAAATATGAATTGTAGTCAATCTCATATTAAGTTTGACATAATATAGCTGACCTCTTGTCTGACTTTTTCACCTTGTCCTTGTTATTTCCTTTCAGTATTTTCTCATCAGTAAATTGCCAACACAGAATCATAAAACTATAGAGTTGGAAGGGACCCACCCAAGGGGATATTTGTTCACTTTTGCATTCATATCTCTGGAAGAGTAAAGAAGACTTAAGAAGTCTTCTGAAGAAGGAACTTGGTTAAGTTAGTATTATTGCTTGCTATCAAGTTACAACGTAGTGAAAATATTTTTGGAGCTTCAAAGCAGTTATATTATGGGTCACAGGTGATGAACTAGTGGTAGATTTGGGAGTTACTACAATGGAAATTACTTTATTGAGCAATCTTGGTTTCATAAGATTTTTATTTGCAACGAGTTGTCACATCCATTGCCCTGCCATTTACCTGCTGGCAGACTGAGAGGTTGTCCCTTCCACTGGGAGTGAATTATTTACTAATTAACTAGAGTTGTGCCTTTTCTGGCAACACAGTGGGGAAATGAAAGGGTTTAGGACAGGGTGTGTAACCTGCAGCAAATCCCTGACATGTCCTGTTCTCCACTCTGCTAGCATAACATCACCAGCAAAACAACTACAATGGCAGATCTTGCTCACAGTGCATGTGGGTGGGAGAACTTCCAGTGGTGAAAGTGCTACTCACAGGTGTACTTCAATCCCTGTTGGCCAAGCAGCACTTATGACACTTATAACCATATCAGTGAGGCCAAGAGGGCGGCCTTGTTGCCCGGGCAGCCCAGGACCTCCATATACACTGCCCAGGCTTACACCTCAGGGAAGTCACTTCAGTGCTGCTAACACAGCAGTTTGACATCATCCCTGAAGGTGTACTCCATTGTCTGAGACAGATAGACGCCAACAACAATGAAGTTATGCATAGGATCGCACTGCAAACACTGGAAAATTGAATATTTGCTGATTTGAAAGGGATATCCATCGCAGCTTCAATCCAATTAGAAAAATTATAATTGGATAAAAATGCACCAAATGTTATCAAATCTACCAAATGAGACAAAAATTACGATGAAGAATAACGATAGTAAAGTGCTTAACAGACAGCTCAGTATTTAGCGGATCCCAATTGCAGAAGCCATTAATAAACCATTTAAACTAAGGATGGGCATGGTTTCAAAATACTGAGGGCACTGCTGCTTCCTCACTGCACAGCTTGGAAAACTGACTGTAGAAACCCTGGGTAATTCTTAAAGAGCAAATCTTCCGTTGCTGAGCAACAGCACACACTGATATAAAGGATGCAGGATATTGGAGGACTTAATATTTGGGAATTGTGATTGCAAAGGGGAAAAATAAAGAACCAATTCAATCTAGTCAGACAAGCTCAGTACAATTGAAATAGAGATTTTATTTTATTTTTAAATCGGATGGAGCAATCATGGTAGTATTAATCTTTGTGTAACAGAACTAAGTTGTTGTTGTTTAAAGTTAACATTGAGAGCTAACCAATACTGGAAATGCATGAAGCAACAGAGAAGGAAATGCATTTCAGAAAAGACCTAACAAGTAGCATTTTTCTTTAGAACCCAATTTCAAGATGCATTTCAGATACAAACCTAGAGCTTCACCCTAAAAGATGTTGAGCCTCCTGATTTAATCCTTAAGTAGAAAAAGATATATTTCTATCCTCAAAACAGGGATGGGGAATCTGCAAGCCTCTAGAACAGAAGTTTCCAAACTTATTTGGCCTACTGCCCCCATTTTGGGGGGGGGATACTCAGTGAACAAACAGGAAGATGCAGTGACAAATTTGCATTCTTTTATGTATCTGTATTTCTACCTACATCCTACAACTTGGTAAAGAAAGATGTTGCAAATAAGACACCTTGAAGCTGCAGCCCCTCCTGCCATTGGCCAAATAGGCAGGCAAGCTGCGATTTACTTTCCAGGCCTGGTTAAACCCCTCATCTCCAGCACAACTGCCAGATCCAGGGGAGGCGTTGTCACCGTCCCACAACAGCACCCGACCTGCCAGTAAGTGGCATCACACAACAGATGAAACATGCATGAACAGTTTTTCAAAATTTTATTTTCTTCTCTGCTTTCTTTATGCTTCCACTGCCTCCTTGTTTTTATTCAACCTCCCCCAATTGCACCCAAGGCTACTACCGCCCCCCTGAATCCTTCCAGCACCCCCCAGGGGGCAATATCACCCACAATGGGAAACACTGTTGTAGAAGGACAACCCCCATAAAGGTCATATTATTTATTTGGAAGGCACTGCTTCTACCAGGAGGTGTAATTTCTCTCAGAGTAACCTGGTGGAGGATCTCAGTCATGTTTTCTAAAGACAAATGCTATTTTGGTGAACCCTACATTACTATACTTTAAGGTCAGATCGATATAAAGTGCAGTCCTATTTATCTAATAGGCCTAGGTCATCAAAAACAATCAGAGGAATGGAGTTCAGAGGAAATCTGAGGTCACCGAAATCTGTCTTATTCTAAGAATCCAGAAGTAACATTGTTTACCTGCTGCCTATCTTAAGAACACAAGAAGTGCTGTGGCAGGATCAGACCAAGTGTCCATCTCGTTCAACATCTTTCATTCTACATTGACCAACCAGATGTACCGGTAACTTCCTGCTAAACTCCTGCGACTTTTTATAACACCAATGTTGAGGTATATTTTTCTTCCACTTTTGTTACACTATAGCTCCTCTGGACAGCAATAATATGCTAGCTTTGGAGCACCCTCACAGAACTACTGATAAAACAGAGTAAGTCCACCGCTAACACACTATTATTATGTCAAGCAGTGACGAACCTTGAGATCTCAAATTTCAGTGGCACCCTGGGCGATGCCAAAATTTGGTGCCCCCAGTGTTCGGAACTCCCATTGTTCTAGGCGCATTTTATGACAGGGAATATCATTAGTGCGAGCAGTTTCTGAGCTCTGGGTACAGTACTGAGCCTAAGATTAAAACTGTAGAGTGGAAGGAAAGGAGGACCTTTTTCTGCCTCCCCATTTCCACTACTCTCTGAAGACTGGAGAAGAGACCTTCTTAAGATTAATAGGGGGGTGGGAAGGGGAAAGATTAGACCATGCGAAAAATGATCATAATATTTTAGCTGCAGTTCATTCATTTTCAGGTTTGTATTGTTATATTAAAAAAAACCCATGCCTAGACATTTCACTGTTGCACCCATAACCTAGGTTTAAGGTGCCATTTAGCTCTTAGATTTCATATCTCAGTTTCTAACACTGCCCCCTGTCTCTTACACTCCTTTCTATATCATAGTTGTAGCATCTCCTGCAGTGCCCTTGAGGCTCCGTTTCCAGTGTGACCGAACTGAACATGCTCCCCTAAACCTGCCTCTGTGTCAAGAATATACTGCAGACTACACCTGCAACAAAACAGCAGTCTGGAATGGCCCTTTGTGTCAAGTATCCCCTAATGTCATGCACATATCAACAATTCTACAACTAACAGTCAGATTCATGCACATATGTACAGCTTAAGTTCCCTCAAAAACCAGCTTATTGCACAGTAAAACTGCTCCCAGAGTCTACCATTTTGCAAATGGGGAATTACATGGCTGACATGGGAAAATACTTCAATGAACACAGAAATCTGCTCTTAGTGGCCATTCTCTCATACTTTCTCGCTCTACAACCATCAGAAGTGGTACAATCGAAGAACAGTTTTACAGCAATATGAAAGTTTTGACCATAAAACTTGTCCAGGGTGCCAATTAGCAAGGGTAGCTCTCTGTGCCATCTTTCAGACCAGATGTGGGCTATTAGTCTGAGAGCTCAGTTCACAGGAGATATATTGTAGATTGAGACAATGGCACTGAGTGAAAGTCCTGCCCGTGACTGCAATTATTAGCTGCAGACAAAATTTCATCTCAATAACCAGGCAGTCTGCCAATTGCTAGGGGGAGCCCTGTGCCCTGTGAGGGGAGCCCTTGGGTGCCCTTGGGGGAGGAAACTGCAAAGGGTCCTGAAAGATGTTTACCTCTTTGCCATTAAAGCACTGCTTTTCCTTCCCTCTGTGCCTGAAACTTTGCTGTACTCATCATATCCATTCTGCCTCTTCATGCAGCAGCTCTTATCTAACATGTTTAGGGAAAACACTACAGTGGTACCTCGGGTTAAGAACTTAATTCGTTCTGGAGGTCTGTTCTTAACCTCAAACTGTTCTTAACCTGAAGCACCACTTTAGCTAATGGGGCCTCCCGCTGCTGCTGCACCGCCGCTGCGCGATTTCTGTTCTCATCCTGAAGCAAAGTTCTTAACCTGAGGTAATATTTCTGGGTTAGCGGAGTCTGTAACCTGAAGCATATGTAACCCGAGGTACCATTGTACCATACAACTTCCTTTATGACCGGCAGTATTTTATTTTATTGACCTGTGTTTCTCTAGGTTCACAGTCGGGTCTCGAGCTGTTGTATTCTATGTGAATTTTCCCTTCAGATGCTATACTGCAAATTTTTAGCTGTTAGAAGTCTATCTCTGGCTGCTATGAACAGCACCTTTTGTCAAAGGGGAGAAAGAGAGAGAACCTTCTTTTGAGGTGGTTGGAAAGGGAGGGAGTGAATACAGATTGCATAAGCCACAAGACAAATAAACATGCTGAGCTTACTATGCCTCTCTATTAGTGCTCGGAAGAGATTATATAAATATCAGGCTCTGGGAGGATAAGATATTGAGGAGTTTGGAAGATCACCTATAACTTAAAAGGTTTTAATCATGCACATTCAAATGGCACAGTGATGAGAACCTCCATGTAGCCGAGCACCTGGGAAAACAGATTTCATGTGTTGAAAACGTTGCCTGCTGAAGCGGTAGTGTTTTCTTCCTGACTTCAAGAATGAAAGGAAGCAGAAAATGTGTGGGCCTGACACCACACATCAGCCAGGAAAAGCTGCTGAGAGATTGAGGGTGAAAAGTTCCAGAGGAAGCCAGGCGCAGAGCAACGGTGAGAACTGACAAATGTATTTTAATACTGTACTGCGGCTTGGGCCAGAGGCTTCCAAAGCAGTGTACAGATAGCTTAAAAGACATAAGCATACTATAGAACAAAAATACAGCCCATAACATCAGGAGAACAGGCTGAAGTACAAGCATTTCAAACAGAACAGGAGACTGACAAATATTAGGGGCTGGAACAATTCCAGTTTTCACAAACAACTCAGAAAAAGGTGGTTTTTTGCCATCTGCCAGAGAAAGGCAAGAGAAAAGGCCCAATATGCCTCTTGGTCAAAGGAGCTCTACAGTTTGGTGTCACTGTCAAGAAGACCTGATCCCTATGGCCAAAGACACCAGGAAAAGCCATGAAAAATGGGATATTCTTCCAAGCAAAATGTTTAGGGTTTTGTCATTAGACACCCACATCTATTTGCTACTACTTATTGTCTCTCTAGCGGGCAGTGTTATGTTTTTTGTTTTGCTTTTTTAAGTGGCCTTTTTCAAGGGTGCTGGAAGTACTTTATAAAATGCCGTTAAGTTCTAGAATAGATATGTATCCTGGTATGCATAGCCCAAAGGCATCTGGCAAAGACAGCATGTGGCATTATAATAAGGTAAAATGCATTTTTTTAGATCCTCTAAGTGTGATTTACATACATTTTAACTTTGGTTCTGTATAGAGCAGTATTTCCAGAGAGAGGAGCGCAATCAACAAAAGCTTGGTGCCCTTTTCAGTTTATAATGTCACCCAAGCTTGTGCCTAGGAAACAGATGTGGACCCATCATTTCACCCTTTATCTTACATTAAGAAGCCTCTTTTGCAGCTAACTGGTCCCATGTGTACCATATAGATGTTGCAAATTCCTAGTGAAGCTAGAAAAAGGGAGCTTTTTGTCAATTGCCAAGGCAGCCAGAATCAGTCTTACAAAAATGAGGCTCTTATAAAGAAGTTCAATACTATTATTTATTGTGCTGATGAGAAGTGCACTTCCATGAGAAAAACAGAGTGTCAAAGAAAGGGGTTTGGACTAGATGACCATTAGGATCCCTTCCAATTCTACAATTCTTTGATTCTTTGAAGTCGATTGTATATTCAGAGTCATATCATCCACAAATAATTATATCTGCATTGCTCCAGTGATCTTCCCAAAATGCCAACTAAACAATAGCCGTTACAGTTTGTGATATCAAGACAGCGAGGAAGAGGGAGAAAGGAACCACTGTAGAAATGCACAATAAAATGATACAAGGTTTTGCAACCACTCAGATGGACATTTTCATTCATTAAAAACAAATGAAGATCCCTACTGGATCGTTGGCCTTGATACAGCTGTGGCCTTGACATTTCCTCATTTATATGTGGCAAGCAAGCAACATGGATAGCGCCAACACTAGCAGACGATCCCTACAGCAGTCACCATGGGTTCCTGCTTAAACCAGTTTAAAGATTAAAATTCCCATACACTACCATCTCCGCATATACGGTAACTTGCTGTGAGAAAGCAGAAGAGGCAGAATTAATCTCTTAAGGGGCCCATAGGACTCAAAATAACAATGGTCTTTGTGATATTCCAATGCAAGCCCTGAAACATCAAGTGATGTTTTATCCAGTGGTGCATCTGATTTGCCCAGTGAGTATAACCACAGCATCCAACTAGTCAGTTGTCACACATTATCACCAAATACTGCAGTGGCCTCTCAAGATTTGCTATCTGCTTTCCAAATCCTTCATGAAATGTGTCTGTACTCTTCAGCACAGAGAAGGATTCAGTGTTGATATGATATGGTGCAAATCCCACAAGCATTGTGAAACTCTTATAGAAATGCTACGATTCTTAGGAGACTGGCACAATGCTGAACAATACAAGAGTAGGATGACCAGGATTTGTATTTCAGCGTCTTCCTCCTGCTGGGGATGGAGAGCTCTATACAACAACAACAACAACAACAACAACAACAACAACAACAACAACAACAACAATTCTGCCACAAGAGGAACATCAGGTTCCTAGGTGTGCTAAGATAGTGAATAGCCAATCCAGTACTTTGACACAGGCACAAAATGAGCCTTCAGACAATTAAAACTATGTATTTTCCAAGAAAAGCCATTTTATTTCCTGGATTCTTTTAAAACAGAATGAGCCTTATTTGCTATTGGTTAACCCACAGGAAGACCAAAATAAAACCAACATGATGTGATTTCTAATCTATTACTTTCTTTCTTTCTCTCTCTTTCAATAAAAAGAACTGGCTAGAACTTCACAAAGCCAACCTTTCCTTTAAAGAGAAGGAAATAAAAGTTTAGAGCAGATAGCATTTCTCTACCAGCTTGGGCTGGGTTCTCTAATTCCAGTTTCAGAAAGTCAACCAGTTCCTCCCCAGCATTATGCTGCATTTTCATTTATGTCAGGTCCTTCTCTAATAACCAAGCTTATTCCCTCAGCTCAGTGAAATAAACATTAATTCTCCAGCAGAGTGAAAGAAATTAAATGTGCAAAGCCCCAAAGTAAGATGGGAAAACAGAATGAAATTAGGTTTGGATATATTTGCAGGCATTTTCAAATTTCCATATTTGTGTAGCGGGGTGGGGCGGAGGAGTTGGTCATCATTCAGAATTTTAGATTGATGTAAAGAATTAGAGAGCTAAGATATAAAGTTACAGTGCATGGAGTCTGGTAATCATTCTTATAATGAAACCTGGATTTGCCTCTGAATACCAGTTGCTGGGAATAGCAGGTTTGGAGAGTGCTGATGCCAACAGGTTTTGGTTGGCCACTGTGATAACTTCTTATGTTCCCATGACACAACACAGCTGCCACAAAGACAGCTGTGATTACTAAGACCCAGCATGGGTTTCTCAAAAATAAGTCATGGCAGACCAATTTGATTTCTTTTTTTGATGGAATTACAAACTTGGTGGATCAGGGAAATACTGTGGACATAGTGTATCTTGATTTCAGTAAGGCTTTTGACAAAGTCCCCCATTATATTCTCGTGAGGAAGCTGGTAAAATGTGGGTTGAACAAGGTAACTGTTAGGTGGATTTGTAGCTGGTTGACTGACCGAACCCATTAATGGTTCCTCATCATTAAGCGACAAGTGGGGTGCCGCAAGGTTCTGTCCTGAGCCCATTGTTGTATGAAGTCTTTATAAATGACTTGGATCAAGGAACTGAGGGGATGCTCATCCAATTTGCAGATGACACCAAACTGGGAGGGGTAGCTGATGCCGCAGAAGACAGAATCAGAATTCAAAATGACCTTAGCAGATTGGAGAACTGGGCCCAAGCTAACAAAATGAATTTCAATAGGGACAAATGTAAGGTTCTGCACCTAGGCAGGAAGAACCAGATGCACAAATATAGGATGGGGGACATCTGGATTACTAGTAGTACATGTGAAAAGGATCTAGGGGTCTTAGTGGACCACAAGCTTAACATGAGTCAATGGTGTGATGCACCAGCAAAAAAAAGCGAATGTTATTCTAGGCTGCATCAAAAGAAGTATAGTGTCCAGATCAAGGGAAGTAATAGTACCACTCTATTCTGCCTTCGTCAGACCACACTTGGAATAATGTGTCCAGTTCTGGGCACCACAATTTAAGAAGGATGTTGACAAGCTGAAATGTGTGCAGAGGAGGGCAACCAAGATGATCAAGGGTCTAGAAACTAAGCCTTATGAGAAGTGCTTGAAGGAGCTGGGTATGTTTAGCATGGAAAAGAGGAGACTGAGAGGAGATATGATAGCCATCTTCAAATATCTTCAAATAGGTGTCACATGGAAGAGGGAGCATGCTTGTTTTCTCCTGCTCTGGAGGGTAGGACTTGAACCAATGGCTTCAAGCTGCAAGAAAGGAGATTCCAACTAAACATTCGGAAAAACTTTCTGATAGTAAGAGCTGTTCAGCAGTGGAAAAGACTCCCACAAGAGGTGGTGGGCTCTCCTTCCTCAGAGGTTTTTAAGCAGAGGTTGGATGGCCATCTGTCATGGATGCTTTAAGCTGAGATTCCTGCATTGCAGGGGGTTGGACTAGATGACCCCTGGGGTCCCTTCCAACTATGATTCTATGATATCGCAGTCAGCTGAATCACATTCCACCGTTATAATGACAAATTGAAGGCAGTAGGACAGAAAAAGGATGGTGCAGGTGGTGGGAAAGGGAAAGAGGAATGTATGGAGTTTTGTTTATTTATTATGGGGCCACATGTGTGGCCCTGTTGTTAAGAGAAGTGTGAGTCAGCTGAAACTCACCCCACCATGTTAATGAGAAATTAAGGGTTCTACAGTCTCTAGTTTGCAAGTGGGTCACTGGATTGATTTGGAACTTGGCAGTGTAGGAGAGGATGGCTTGAAGACAATGCCAAATTTGGGGTAGAAAGGATAACAAAAGTCTTATTCTGAATGAGTTAAATGTTTGAGAAGAGACTGGCATTTTGCAGAACAGACCTCAGCCTTGAAGAGTTAACATTTCAAATAGGCCCACAGATTAGAACATGCATAGGCAAACTCCGGCCCTCCAGATGTTTTGGACTACAGTTCCCATCATCCCTGACCACTGGTCCTGTTAGCTAGGGATGATGGGACTTGTAGTCCCAAACATCTGGAGGGCTGGAGTTTGCCTATGCCTGGATTAGAAGCTAGGTGTGACAGGTGACAGGGAGAAGAAATTCTAGAAGTTGGCATGGGGGTGAGAATATTTCTGAGGTGTACATTTCTGGATTTTCTGAGAAGAGAATAGGAAGAAGCAGTTTAAGGGGGCCGTGACGATGTATGCTTTATCTGTTGAATTTCCTCTTTTTCCATTGCAATCTTTATAGGCTAGGCATGCCAACTTTCCTCGAAATCCCCACCCAGGCCTACTCCTGTGCCTTTTTAGAATTATTACATAATTTGTGCACTTGCTTCCTCTAAGATGTATAATGCTGTCCCTAGAAAGTGTCAAAGCCAATCAAAACTTTGTGGCTACAGCAAAACTGAGCAGTGACTGAAACTGTGATATTGACTAATTAATCTTCACAGACTCTCATCTGTTTTGTGAAAAACAAGGTCACAGAAAGGATTAAGACAAAAAAAAATGTGTGAACAAGACCTTAAATTTCATTCCCCAAAGGCAGGTTTCTTTTCTTGCATTTATCTTTTCTATCATCCAGTTCTCAAGCCACCAAGAATTTATGTAAAATATATTGAATGCAATTTTCAAAATTATCATAATCCAGAGCGCAGTATGACTAATTCTACCTGCACAGCATGGTCTTTGACTTAGGACTTTTTCAACCTTGATGCTAAAAGTGCCTCTTGTGTAGACTTAGACCAGTCAAAAGAGTCTGAACTTCAAAATAATTGCAAAAGAAATGAGTTTTTGAGAGAAGAATCAGACAAATATAAGGAGCTATGTTCAAAAAGTTGCAATATTCCACATGATGCAAAATGGGTATTTTTCATCCTCAGTTGTTATCAAAAACGGCTGACAAGTAGCCTTCCCTTGGCATTTAATATGTCTGCTTCTATGGGGTCAAATTAGTCCCTTGTTTTTGGTAAACATTTTAAACATTTAATGGGGTCGTTTGTGTCTCTTTATTATCAGCACAATTATGAAAAACAAAACATAAATCTCTAATGCTTCTAAAGCTAATCTTGCATTAGCACCTGTTGATGTTAACAATCACTGTCATAATCCATGTTGCTCCATGACAACACCATTGTTAGTATTCAAATAGTCTCTGGCTTTACACACTTTGCATAATATTATGCACTCAGGTCCTTTTTTTCTGCAGCTGCAGGTGACTACTTTCAGGAGTTGTGCAGGTAGAAGATATGTCATGATCAGGTTCAGCATGACATCAAGTTCCTTCCATTCCCATTTGCTACCATTCATGCTTGAAACCTCCTTCCCAATCCAAGCCTGTATCTGATAATACACCCTCAAACTGAGGTATTTCATAGCAGCAGGTGTTGGGGGCACTTGCTCAGGGTGCACAGATGGTGGAGAGCTAGCCACTTCCTCAGAAAATACCGGGCAAGACTGTCCATCCACTGCTATTTTAGGTGAAGCACCGGAGAGGCTTCAGAGAGCTCTTTCAACAGCTGCAGCAATGATTATGCACTGTGTGGCGAAGTACTTTCTCTTATCTGTCCTAAATCTTCCAACATTCAGCTTCATTGGATGTCCATGACTTCTAATGTTATGAGAGATGGAGGAAAATCTTTTCTCAATCCACTTTCTCCATGGCAAGCATAATTTTATATACTGATATACTGATATAATGCCACCTCTTACTCACCTTTTCTCTAAACTAAAAAGTCCCAGACACTGCAACCTTTCTTCATAAGGGAGTCACTCCATCCCCTTCATAAGTTTGGTTGCCCCTTTCTGAACATTTCCAACTCTACAATATCCTTTTTTGAAGTGAGATGACCAGAACTGCGCACTCCAGATACAATCCTACCATAGATTTGTATCCAAAAAAAGGTCTTGGTGATGAAAGAGCAATATTTGATTTTAAAATGCACTACTGAGTGGCTATCAATGTCAGTACAGTACACTGAAGTCATCTCCAAGTACATAAACCCTGGGAGGATGCCATCTGCAATTAGTACAAGAGTCTCCATATCTTTTTCACTGAATTGCTGTTGACCTACTAATGTTCCAAGACTTTGGGACCTATCCTTTCTTTGGCTCTGGTGAAAAAGGCAATGTCTTGCATTGCAGGATGAGCAGGTCAGTATCATCTCCTACAATGATGGAATCACTGAACCATCAAGGTTAGCTTGGTAGTTAATTGGGAACATAAGAAGATCCTTGCTGGATCAGACCAAAGGCCATGTAGACCTTCATCCTGTTCTCATAGTGACCCACCAGGTGCCTATGGGGAGCCAGTAATCAGATTATGAGCACAACAGTATTCTTCCCCCATTGCCTCCAATGCTGGAGGTAGCACATGAATCCTTTTTTAAAAGCCATCCAAGTTGATGGCCATCACTACATCTTATGCTGGTAAATTCCATAGTGCAACCACTGCGCACTGTGTGAAGAAGTACTGCCTGATTCAGTGATTGAAAATTCCATTGTTCTAGGCGCACTGTGCGACAGGGAATTTCATTAGCGTGAGCAGTTTCCGAGCTCTGGGTGCAGTACTGAGCCTAAGATTTTGGATTAAAACTGCAGAGTGGAAGGAAAAGAGGACCTTTTTTCTGCCTTCCCACTTAATAATAATAATAATAATAATAAATTTTATTTATATCCCGCCCTCCCCAGCCGAAGCCGGGCTCAGGGCGGCTAACAACACTAAAATAGTGCAACATTATAAAAACATCAAAGAATTAATTAAAATCAAAATTGATGGCAACCATAAACTAAAGTATTGTAAAGATTGCCAAAGGAGGGAGTCAGGCTGCGCCCTGACCAAAGGCCTGGTGGAACAGCTCTGTCTTGCAGGCCCTGCGGAAAGATGTCAAGTCCTGGAGGGCCCTTGTCTCTTGTGACAGAGCTACTCCAGCTACTCTCTGAAGACTGGAGAAGAGACCCTCTTGAGAATATTGGAGGGGTGGGCAGGGGAAGGACTAGACCATGTGAAAAATGAACATCATATTTTAGCTGCAGTTCATTCATTTTCAGCGTGGGTGGCGCTGTGGTCTAAACCATTGAGCCTCTTGGGCTTGCTGATCAGAAGGTCGGCAGTTAGAATCCCTGCGATGGGGTGAGCTCCAGTTTCTTGGTCCCAGCTCCTGCCAACCTAGCTGTCAGGGACACGCCCAGCAGAGAGGAATCTCCAGAGGAAGAGGAATTGGCTGCACCAGAGTTGCCAAGAAGTAGGAGGCGGAGCAAACAAATAGAGCAGAAGCGGGCCAGCAGGAGGCAGGGGAGGATGTGGCATATATCTGGCCTTGGGAGGGGTCAGAAGCCAGTCAGGTCAACTGACTCCGACGGCGATGGATGAGTTGTGGAAGCTTGGACTGCTGTAAGCCTGTTATTGAGAAGTAAACACCAGCTATTTAACTGCCAGCGTTCTGTGTGTTGTGTGGGGGAAGTGCTAAACCTAACACCAGCAGTTCGAAAGCACACCAAAAAAAGTGCAAGTAGATAAATAGGTACCGCTCCGGCGGGAAGGGAAACGGCGTTTCCATGCGCTGCTCTGGTTCACCAGAAGTGGCTTAGTCATGCTGGCCACATGACCCAGAAAAACTGTCTGCCGACAAATTCTGCAAGATGAGCGCTGCAACCTCAGAGTCATCTGCGACTGGACTTAACTGTCAGGGGTCCTTTACCTTTACTTTTTTTATTCTGGTTATAAAAGAAAGCATGCCTAGAGATTTTGTTGTGTCGCCCATAACCTAGGTTTAAGGTGCCATTTAGCTCCTAGCTTTCATATCTCAATTTCTAACACGGCTCTGGTTAATGGAAGGCTCTGACTAGGGTGGGAACCATTTACTCTGCCTACATGTAAAAGAAGCCCTCTACCTGTCTGTGAAGGGCATCTGTGTTTCAGATGCTGCCAACCCCACTGTGGTTGCCCAAAACAATATCTGTGACACCAACCAAGGCACACAAGGGCCATTTCAACATAGAGTCTGATCACCAGTCATTCATGAGGAACGCTGTTCAAGGGAAAGGGGAATCAGATTCTTGTGAGACATGCCCACACCTACGGGAATCTTTTGTGTGGCAGCCATGCATTTCTTTCCTAATAATACTTTATTCCATTTTGTTTGGTACATATTCATATCAGCATTGCCATTCACCATAAACAAGTGACTTTACAACAATTATATTTAGATTAGAAAAACCATATTTTAAAATAACATGGAAGTTATATATACACGTTACTGAATTAATGTCAAAGTTCAATCATAAACAGAGTTTATTAGATTTTGTTTTATTCTTCCCTCTGAATTATTCATCGAGCTGCTATAATTTCCCAAAGAATAATTTCATAAAGCACTGCAGCAATAAGGCTCTCCATATACTGTGCAGCAACCGTGGTTGGTATTTATTATGCATTCGCGGAAAAGATCAGCCCATTACATTAATCATGTAAAAGTCTTGGGAGAAAATGTATTTAATCATTTCCATTTGAAAATAAGACCCAATCAGTACTTCAAAACTTGCTTGAAACCAAATAATTAAATTTCATGTATTTCTTATAACAATGCATGTAAATACTCTCAATCTTTCCAACTTTTTCTGGAATTCGGTTCTGCTTTCTCTTTCACACCCCAGAACTTTGATTGCATTTGATCTCTTCAGTTTAGTGTATTTTTCAAACATTTTATTTATATGCTGATTTATTTATTAAAAGCATTTATGATCTGCCCTTCGGCTGAAGATCCCAGGCTGGAAGGTCCATGAATATTGAAAAATAAGCATCAGCAATATTTGAAAACCAAAAGAAAATAGAGCAATGTCTCATTAAAATTACAATAAATCTCAAAAACCACAAGGCAGGAGTGATACAGAACAGTCTCAGGCCCCCATAAAGGTAAAGGTAAAAGGACCCCTGACCACTGGGTCCAGTCATGGCTGACTCTGGGGTTGCGGCGTCATCTCACTTTATTGGCCAAGAGAGCCAGCGTACAGCTTCCAGGTCATGTGGCCTGCATGACCAAGCCACTTCTTGTGAACCAGAGCAGTGCACAGAAACGCCATTTACCTTCCTGCCGGAGCAGTACCTATTTATCTACTTGACTTTGACGTGCTTTTGAACTGCTAGGTGGGCAGGAGCTGGGACCGAGCAACGGGAGCTCACCCCCTCGCGGGGATTTGAACCGCCGACCTTCCAATTGGCAAGTCCTAGGCTCTGTGGTTTAACCCACAGTGCCACCCGCGTCCCTCAGGCCCCCATACACATCACCTATCCAAAAAGACCTAGAAAAAGAGTTTTGTGTGGAAGGAGAGCCAAGTTGAGGTGTGATACACCTGTGAGGGGAGGCCATTCCATAGGCATGGGGCCACTACAGGGAAAGCCCTGCACTGGATCCCCAAACCACAGTCCAACTGCATGTGTGAACCACCATAGAGCTTCCCCTACAGCTCTTAAGGTGCAGGCAGGTTGGTATGGGAAAGAACATAAGAACTGCCTTATACTGAATCAGACCCTTGGTACATATCAGCACCAACACAATTGAACACATCAATTTGCACCTGTGATGGCACAACAGCCATCAGTACATTCCAGACCACTCCTGCATGGCACAGGTACAATACTCTAGCTACGGATTTTATAAAAGTGCAGGTCACGGCTACATATGCTAAGGTTACCAGATTTTTTTCAATGAATCCGGGGACACTATAAATATATACATACTACACATTTGGGATGTTGATGCTGCAGCGATGGCGGTGGCAGAGGGACGCCCGCCGCCTTGACCTCAGCCGCCACGTTTCCCCTTCCTCTGAGGCGTCTATCTCCTTTTTCCATGAGCCTGGGCAGCCCCTGAGTTGTTGGTTCTTCGGTGGTGGTGGTAGGCAGTGTGAAGCCTCCCTTCACAGCTGAGAGATCCCTGCCCCGCTCCTGCTTGCACGCAAGTTGGGAGGGCCTCTGATAGGCAGCATGAAGCCTCCCTTCACAGCTTAGTTGCTGGGGTCAGGGAAGGTGGAGGCAGCTCAGAAGCTGCATCTTGTGGAGCCCCTGCACCACCATCATATGGGGACGTCTGAGCAGCTCCTGAAGCCAGCCAGAGCCAAGTGGTCTGGGCTGCTGAGACTGCCACTGCTGCATTTCCCAGGGACATTAGATGAAATCTGGGGACATTCCAGAGATGGAATTTGTCCAGGGACTTATTTGCATATCTGGGGACTGTCCCCGGGAAACAGGGACGTCTAGTAACTCTAACATATGCAGCATTCACAGGACAGTAGGGTTTTTGCAATGACCACTCTTAAATACATAGTTATCACTGTCCATACTTTTCTGCATCTCATTTCCTTCTGACCTCACTACAGTGGTACCTCAGGTTACAAACTTAATTCGTTCCGGAGGTCCGTTCTTAACCCAAAACCATTCTTAACCTGAGGCACGCTTTCGCTAATGGGGCCTCCTGCTGCCGCCATGCTACCGCCACACGATTTCCATTCTCATCCTGGGGCAAAGTTTGTAACCCGAGGTACTACTTCCGGGTTAGCGGAGTTTGTAACCCAAAGTGTTTGTAACCCGAGGTACCACTGTACTGTATTTGCAATCTGCCCCCAATGTATAAATGTATCTGCAACCCAGGATAACACTTCATACATCTGATGAAGTAGACCGCAATTCACAAAACCTTATGCCATAATGCATTTGTGAGTCTTTAAGATTCCATATAGTGCTTTGTTTTTTTTGTTGCAAAAGATTTTACAGTTACCCCTCTGTAAAAGGAAGCATACATAAGCTTCCATGCAGCTTCAAATGGTGGGCGCAGAACAGTGCAAAGCAGCTAGACGGAAAAAGGTGAATGACATTTCACATAATTCTTATGACACGTGGCTGTCTACTTGCATTACGATGCCCATTCACACATTATGTATTAACTGCAGCAATCAGTACAGTATGTTCAAGTTCTTATAACACCCCCTTGTGGGAAACCCTATTATTGCAGATTAGGAGTCTCACTTCCCGCTACTTTTAGAAATAATGAAATAATTAAGGAATCACTTTTAAAAAACTATGTGCACTTTCATCTCCATTATGCAAAATATATGACGTCTTTTAGAAAAGAGCAGCCTTTGCCATTTATCATTGTTATCAGTAGTAATAATTTTATTATCAATCATTTGTTACATCTCTAGGCAACTTACATAAAAAGGTAAAGGGACCCCTGACCATTAGGTCCAGTCGTGGCCGAATCTGGGGTTGCGGCGTTCATCTCGCTTTACTGGCCGAGGGAGCCGGCGTACAGCTTCCGGGTCATGTGGCCAGCATGACTAAGCCGCTTCTGGCGAACCAGAGCAGCGCACGGAAACGCCGTTTACCTTCCCGCCGGAGCGGTACCTATTTATATACTTGCACTTCGTGCTTTTGAACTGCTAGGTTGGCAGGAGCAGGGACCGAGCAACGGGAGCTCATCCCGTCGCCGGGATTCGAACCGCTGACCTTCTGATTGGCAAGTCCTAGGCTCTGTGGCTTAACCCACAGCGCCACCCGCGTCCCCTTACATACACAGTTAAAAAATGACCATGCAGTTTTAGAACAATGAGACAGAATCACTAGATGTGTGGAGTGTGAAAAGGAAGGAATCCTTTGCTGTACACAGGCTTTGGGGTTATCTTTCCCCTCCCTGTTTTGTCTACGTGTTAGTGCATCACTCTCAGCAAGTAAACAGTTTGATCAATAACTTGTTATGGAAGCAATTAGTTGGTTCTTGCACACTGACAGCGCTGTTTGTATTTAGGACAGGGAAAGGTAAAAACTATATGTTGTTTTCCTCCCTACCATTGTTATACAAGGCAGCTGTGCAAGCTTTGCTGCTGTGGGTCTTGCACATCACTTTTCTTACGTGTAAATCACATGCAAAGGCTTTAGCTCAATATTGCTATGGGCAGTATCACTCCAGGGTTTCAGAGAGGGCCCAGGGGTATTTCCTGGGACTGAACTTGGTACTTTCTATACACAGAGCTACAGACCCCTAGCCTGGATGCCATAGTGGTGATGACTGTCTTTCATAAGTTTTCTTTCCTCTCATCTATAGATGATGATGAAGAAACTTAAAACTGCCTTTTACATATACTGTATGTCTCAAGGTGATTTACAGCAGTGTAATCAAAACAGCTAAGAGAGCTGTTTATACAGTAGAAAAGCCAAACTGAAAATAGGTTTTAAAATTATACGAAATGAACAGCTAAGGCAGGGACGTTTTCACCCAGCTTCACTTAACTGAAGCTTGTCTTCAGTTGTTTCTGGAAAGTACAGATAGTGGGCACATATGCTTTTCTTGAGCTATGAGAGTTTCCCATGTAAGGTGTTCTTCAATAGGCTTGTAGCAGTTTATTCCTAAACAGGAGATAACAAACAAAAAGAAGGAAAAAGCCAACAAAACCTCATCAGTGATTCAAAGGAAGTAAGCAGAACAACAAGGCAGGGGAAAGAGTGATAATGCATAATAATAAGCTCTTCTATAGAACAAAGATTACAAGAATAGGAATGGAGAGGTAACGAGGAAGTTTGTGAGTACAGAATTTGGATTTCTTTGGGGCAATATGTGAAGTCCCTCCCGTTATTTTTTACGTAGAATATGACTGGCTTTTGCTTTTTGTGGTTCATGCTTCCTTTAAGGGACAATTTACATTTATTTACTTATTGTGTTTATTTATATCCCACCTTTTTCTCCCATGCAGCTCAAGATGGGGTACATGGTTCTCCCCTCCTCATTGAATCCTCACAGCAACTCTGTAAGGTGGATTATGGTAAGAGGCAGTGACAGGCCCAAGTTCACCCAATTTGCTTCATTGGCCGAGTAGGGATTTGAACCCTGGTCTCCCACAGTCCTAGTCCAACACTCTAACCACTACACCATAAGGTTACTGGTCTGGGGGCAGGAGTTAGATTGTGCCTGTGGTGCAACATATTGTATTCATCCCTACAGGCAAACATATTATATGGGCATTTGTGTGCCACCAGTCAGACTTTTAATACAGTACCCATGTGAGATAGCAATGCAAGAGCAACCCAGAATATCAAAGGCAGAAACAAAGCCTCCGTGTGCAAACAGCAAAACTCATTTCATTTGTAAACACAACTAGATATGAGAAGGGGTAGTGGAATTAGTTCTAACAAGCACAGTGGTAAGGTTGATCATATCACTTAAAAGGCAAAATTAGTTCTGGCAAGCACAGTTGTCAGGTTGATCCTATCACTTAACAGGCAAAATGTAATAATTCCAGGAAGATCCCATACAAGAAGGTGAAACCAACTGTGGAGGAGGGATGGAGGAGAAATTTGACTCCATGTGTGTTTAAAGGCAAATCTACCTTTGCCTTTAAACTTCAAACTTTCCAAAATAATACACAAATCATAATACAGCTATCCTTCAAAATTCACACTTAGCCAAATCTGGTGATGCAATTTTCGAACCAAATAATGTTTATAAAAATGCAGGTATTAGGGGAAAATTGTACATAAAAATGAACGTATCCCTGAAATCAGCATGCAAAGATGCATTGCATTAGGAGAAAGTGCTTTTAAAAATGTGTCTGTTAGTCAAAACTCAATACAAACAATGTGCTTATTCAGAGAAATTAGCACTAAAATGCTAATGAATGTTCATAAGGATTTTTTTAAAAAAATGAAATTGCTGCAGAAATGTGGAGAACCAAATTTAAGACTGGAAAAAATAGAAAATGAGTTAACTGAAACTGACACATTCAGCCATCTCTGGTGTGGTGTAATTGTGAGGTTAGGGCCAGACACAATTATGTGGGTTCAAATCCCTGCTCAGCCATAGAGCTTGCTAATACTGCAGTCTTATACACTCAACGAGACTTAGTTCTGAGAAAACATGCAGCAGTGGGTAACCCTATGGCCTTCAAGATGTTAGATGCCAATTCCCATCAGCCAGCATGATCAATGGTCAGGGATGATGGGACATGTGGTCCAGCAACAACTGGGGGGGGCGCACAGGTTCCCCATCCCTGTCCTAAGGGGTTGTTTCAGAAGTCCTACACATTTCCCCAGGAGGACCTCAACTAATTCCCAGTATGTTTCCCACAATATCTCATGCAAGGGGAAATGTGAGATGCCGACGGGGGATTTAGTGGAGAACGCTTGGATGTGATCCCTGCCTGGTTCAGCTCTTGGATGCAATATCTTTGAAGAGTATTAATTCCTTTGAAAAGGTTCAGCCCCCTTCAACACAGCCTGTTCCAAAGTGACTTTATTCTCTTTATGCCAGACTCTTTTCAGCTAATTTTCATCTTAGTGTGTGTCAATAAATTTGGTGCCCCTTGGGCAATGACTTTTACTCAGCAAATGTTACGTAGAAATATAATGGCACACAAGAAACCATTCAAGTCTCCATCAGGCTTTTAGCAATATATTGATTGGCTTCTCTTTTTTTCATTATTGGGTCCTTTGAATCCTTGACCTCAAAAAGGAAAAGGTCTAATGAACACCATATGGCTTTTTGTGCATGTGTGCATGAGCATTTAGAGGATGTGTGCACACCTCCCAAAATCTACTGAGATCCTGATCATGATAAGTGTTGCCTCCAAGAGCTATTTGCATTATAAAATCATGCATGTTAAGTACAGAGATGTATTTAACATTCTAGTTTGGCCTGTTGGCTCCATTCAGCAATTAAATAACTCACCTGTTGGCAGAGATCTGACTCTATAGAATTAAATTTTAGCCAGGCCTCACCAGATCTCAGCCTCTGGCACTGACAATAGGTTTAGAAAGTGCTACAGAGCACATGCTGAATGCCTATCCCTCCCAAGTAAATTGGGAAGGGAACATATTACAGTGACAGACCACATGCTTTGAGACTACAAAAGGTAGTCCAAAAAGACCCCTGTCCGAAACCTTGGAGAGTAAGGATGCACGTCAGTCACCATCATTAGAGTAATCAAAAGAGAGCAAAGTGCTGTAAATATTAGGCAACACTGGGCCCCTAAAATATTGCATGTTCACGATGATTTGTGCTAGTGATGATATTGGGGCGATCACATGCATTCCCACTTTCAGTGCTGGAGTGGGAGCAGCAGCAGAGCCAATCTGCCACTCCAAATGATGCCTCCTGCACTGTAATTGCCCTTCTCCGCCACCCTCAGTAACTAGGCAGCATTGGGAAGCCAGATCAGAAATGCAGCCCCGCTTAGAGAGAATGTAGCTTTGCCCTTGCTGTCCTGCCAACCACTACTGGCTAGTATATAGCGAGTATGACTAGTAGCCATCAATTGCCTAATCCTCCATGTTCTGGTCTTAGTGCCTTTTAAAGTAGGTGATCATCACTACATCTTGTGGGAGTGGATTCCATGTGCTGTGTAATGAAGTACTTTCTTTTCTCCCATTAATTTTCACAGCTTTTGTCATCTTATTCTAAAGCTGTTTTAAAAATAACCAAGAGAATTAAAATCAAATACACTTGAGACATGATCAGGGAAGGGTAATTTTTAAAAAAGGAAAAAACTTTTTTAGAATAAGCTTGCCAAAAACAACAACCTCAAAGCCAAAACCCTGAAGGCAGAACAATTTGTTCTCTGCTTTGCCAACAATGAAGCACCATTGACTCTAGACATTTTGAGAACAGATTGTTTACTTCATTTGCTTAATTAAATGAGTGTGGGCCTTGAGCGGGCACTCCAGTGTTGGTGGGTGTCGTTCAATAGCATTTCATGGAAATATTTTCCCATCCAGATGTGTGAAATATTTCTGTAGCTGGTCATCTGAAGAAGGGTAGGCAGAAAATCAAGGGAGGACCTCAACATTTTGAATGGCCTCAACCATCAGAACAACTAACAGAACAATTCTAACTCCCTGCTGCCATCACTGGGGCACTGCAGAGTGGCAGGGCCACTGCAACCTCTGCAGCCTGGCTGCTTACAAGCAGCAGAAGATGGGAAGCAGTCAGAACAATCCCATTGCTAATTGGTGACAGCTATGAGACCATCTCTGGATCCAATGGATCTTGGCTCAGCTCTGTCTCCTTGCCACCCTCAGAGTGCTCTATTTTGGTGCTTATATTGGGGATATAACCAGTGGCCAGCTGCACACTCATTCTGGTGGCCAGAAGAAGCCCAGCTGAAATGGCAGAAGTGAGCAGAGGGAGATTTGGGTAGTGGCCTAAACCTTTTTATTTAATTTACTATAACAGTATCAAATGAAATTTAAGTTCAGAACCAGCAAAAATTATTCAGAGGAGCTAAATGTTTATAAGCAGCATGGTCATCCTCAAAAATCAAGGGGCTCTTCCTTCATTCCTGCTTGTCATCATGAGCCTCTGCTTCCATTCCATTTAATAGGCATCTTCAACAAGTGCTGAAAAGACAGCAGACGTGATGGGAGGGAGTTCTCAATGAAGGGGTTGTAACACTGAAGGTCCAATTCCAATATCCTATGGAACTGACCTCTTCACGACATGGTATCTTCCAGAGTCCCCCTGCTGCAGAAGGCAGCGATCACTTGCATATTTAATGGATAAAATCTCTTTTAGGTATCCTGGTCCCAAGCTTTGTATACTAATGCCTATGAACTGGACTTGGCTCAGAGAGCCCTCCAGATGGAGGGCTGCCCTCTGTAAAGTATTTCGCCTGACCACCCTAATCTCCAGTGACATTAGCTGGTGGAGGGGAGTTCAACTGACTTTGCGGGGTCATGACTGCATCTTTAAATATATCTACATATATGCTAGTTGTTTTTTATCTACAGAAACAGATGAAAACCAGTAGAAATATCAGAGATCACTGAAAAGCAGAGTTTCTATATTTGTATTGGAATACTAATAAAGACGTGGTTCAGCCTCAGTCATATAAAGGGTGTGTCTTTTTTTTTGGTGATGTTTTGTTTGTGTCTTGTCAACTGTGTTTGACTTCAGGTACAGAGAGGAAAGTGGGGTTTGTGCTTGTCTGTGCAAGCAAACGGCTTATTTTTACATCTTATTTCAGCGACACTTTGCTGTTATTCTAATGCTGAAATTGGCTGGGTTTGCTAATTGGTTCCTTTCTCTCTCCCTTTCTCTCTCCTTTCCCTCCTGTTGTGAATATAAAGGTTTGCATATTGTAGTTTTTTTAACTGATTCATGTTCTCAGGTAAAGGTCAAAGGTCAGAAGGTCCAAGGTTCAAATCCGCCTGGTGGAGTGAGTTCCCATTGCTCTGTCCCAGCTTCTGTCAACCTAGCAGTTCAAAAGCATACCAGTGCAAGTAGATAAATAGGTACCGCTGCAGTGGGAAGGTAAACAGCGTTTCCGTGTGCTCTGGCTTCCAGAAGTGGTATAATCATGCAGGCCACATGACCCGGAAAGCTGTCTGCGGACAAACCCTGGCTCTCTTGGCCTGAAAGCGGAGATGAGCACCACACCCTATAGTTGAATTCAGCTGGACTTAACTGTCCAGGGGTCCTTTACCTTACCTTACCATGTTCTCAGATAAATAAATAAGTAAATAAATAAGTGTGAGATGAACTGCTACACACACTAAGATACCTAAGGCTGTATTTCATTTGTGGTTATTATGGAAGTCTACAAAGCCTTCTCACTATCTCAGGGTTTTACATTAATGAAGTTACTTGATGCAGTTTAGACCCCATGTTAAGTAGCTAATGAGTGTCATCTGTTGGGACAGGAATAGGCCCACATTTCCCACCTAAGAGTGCTTTGAGTGGAGTCGAGGGGAACTGGTGTTAGTCTTTTGGCTTATGCCATGAGCCTCCTGCTAGAGAAATATACTGTTTCTCTCTTGCTGCAGTCTTTCATGAGTCCATGACTGTGTACGTGGACAGTCTACAATCTACAGCATATGGGACTCTAGATTGCACCCTCTGTACTTAATCCTCAGCTATTGCCTTTTTATTGACTGTGAAATATGTAGATATGCCTTTCCAATGCCTGAACGGTAATTTACTACAACCAAAGATAAAACTACAACTTGAGAAGCACTTTTTAAATTCTGAAGTAGTAAATGTATAATCTTAGGGCCATAAACACTCTTTATGGTATTTTTTGGTCCTCTGATTACTCTGGCTTATAACCCCCCCCCCTTCTCTCAAAATATTTATTTAAATGGGTGAAGTGAGGAGGGGAATAAAGGTCAACTATCTGGTACATTTTGTTTCTAACATCTGGCTTGAAGAGCAGATGAAAGCGTTATCCAGAGAAAGCCTATAAATTTGCAGAGGAAGGAGAGACGTGGTTGTTAAAGTGCTTTTATAAAACAGTTTGGAAGCGCACCAGTACTTGCATGCATTTACAAAATTTGAAGTATGTGTTTGTGAAATTTAAAGCAAATATCTGTGTCAAGTGTCTGAAATTAATTGTTTTCAAGCATCACTTATAAAATGAATGCAAATATTCATCCAATAACTAAGACCTTAACAGGACTGTGATTCTCTGTCCTTTTGCCCAATGTTGCACTTGCCACGTAAACTCTTCTCTGCAACACATTTTTTAAAGTGTCCCCATATACTTTGTGCCTCGCCTATTTCCTCTCTAAATTATAGACTTCAGGAACTTTCCATGCTAGTGAGTAGTTCTGAGGGATAAATTTAAGCTCCTGCCCCAGTACAATTGTTGAGACATATTCAAGGTCTCCACTTATGTGATCCCGGCAGGTTATCTCCTGGCTGGTTCAAAACAGATGTCACTAGGGAGGCAGAGTGTGTGTGTGTGTGTGTGTGTGACCGTATATCAGTTACCGGTAATTAATTTGTTTGTTTGTTTTCCTCTCCACCTTAGTAACAGCTAAGAGCAAATTACAAAAATTCAAAACAATGAAATGAGATAACATGGAAGAGCAATTGCCTTTTCTTACCATGTGGGAATACTGAAAGGGCGTCGAGATGCTCTGGTGCTCCAAATGTTGTTAGATTCCAAATTAATCAGCCTCAGCCAGTGTAGCCAGTGGTCAGGGCTGCTGAGAGCTGTAGTCCAGCAACATCTGGAAGAACACAGATTCCTCAACCCTGGTTTCACCTCTGCCCTAGCTGTAAATTTTTATCGATGTTTTGTTTTAAGCTGTAAGCCACTTTGAGAGGTTGCTTGTATCTGAAAAGCCACATCAACAAGAAAGAAAGAAAATTGTTGCATACACATGTTTAGGTTGGGGGTGTCCATGTGAGCCTCCTGCAAGGGGCAGAGTCATGTGAGTGAGTGTGTAGACTCCACCGAAAAGCTCAGAGGAAGCAGCACTGTGAGGTAGCCAGCAGCAGCTTAGTGGGAAACAGTGATGCCACAGGCAAGAGGTGGAAGGTTCATTTCCACCTCTGACAAATGGGAGTCTGAACTCAAGAAGAGGAGGGTGGGGGAGACATTTGGCTCAGCACACATTTAAAGGTGAAACAATATGTGGACTGGATCACAACCATCCTCCAAAATTCACACTTCTCTCAGTTTTGCAGTGCCGTTCTCCAGCCAAGCAATGTGTACAAAAACCCACATATAAAGGTAAAATGTGCATAAGGAATGAAAATGGTAACACAAATGCATTATGTTATTAAGCTTATGTTTTGTAAAAATGTGTATATTAGGCAAAATCTAGGCATACAAACATGCCCATTTTGGGATACTTTTGCACTAAAATGCTGGTGAATTTTCATGAAGCCTTAAAAAAAAAAATGATGTGAAAATGTGGAGAACTGGCCTTAAGACTGGGAAAAATGAGAAACCGAGAAAGACTGGAATAGACCAATTCACCTATCCTTACTTGAGAACAACAGTGCTTTTCAGCAGAATACAAGGCAGGCTTTCCATTCAACTGAGCATCTTTCTAACCACACAGCCACAAGAAAGTTATGGAATGAGGCCTTTGCAATCTTGCAGAGGAGCTCAGTCCTTCTTGCCCTACTCCCTCAGCCAAAGAGTCAACAAAGACTAGAGTCCACATGTTGCTCTGTAGCAGGAGCGCCGTGTCCTGTTTTGCTGCTAGAGGTAAAACAGGAAGTGCCACCTTGCCCTGCCGCCACTCCCACCACTACCATACCTGCTGCTACTGCTACCGCCATCTACACCACCCATTCTATACAAAAACAGATCAAGAGAACCATTTTCTAGCCTTCTTTCTAGCAGCCCTTGCTTGAATATTGGCATGCAAATACAGGTCTCTTTTTCTGGCATGGTGTTGAGCTTCATACCTTTCAAACACCTGTAGCTTTGTTCTCAACTGAGTAAAGTATTTTCATCATGGCTGAGAAACATTGCTGATTTCCTTGTGAAGGTTCAGCGCCATCAAGCCTGACATTCTGTAACTGGAGATGTGATGGTTCAGTGCTTCACAGCAAAATAAGCCAATTTTTTGCCCCTTTCTGGTTTTGCTATAATCTGGAGTGTGAAGCTTCTCAGCTAGTCAGTTCCTGCTCTTTGGAGGAACAAGAGCTCAAATATATTAGCAATGCTTAGGGGAAGAGCAAAGTTTTAGCCCTCTTTATTCCTTCATCAATATCCCCTTTTGTTCTTAAAGAATAAAGTGGGCCACCATCCAGCATGGCTTCAACACAGCTTGGAATTTTATTTTATTTTAACTAAATGGTCTGTAACCAGTGACTATAGGCTAGAACATCAAGCTAGTGTGAATGAATTTTGCTATGTGCTCATTTAAATTCTGATCTCCTTACTAAATTCCTTAAAAACCTCTTATATCAGAGATTGTTGTGTCCAGGGGCTTAATTTCCACTCTCCAGCCTACCCACTCCACCACATGGCTTTACACTGCTCAGCTTTGGGGAATCTTCCAAAGCTACAAATGATTATTTTCAAATTGCATGTGGATGCTCAGTTAGAGATTCCCCTATCCACTTCTAAAAGTGGGGTGCTATCAAGATGTTTATTGGCTTTTATTCTACTAAAGGAAATATTCCCAGCACCCAGATCCTATGAGTAAAGAACCCTTATTCACAGGAGCAACACACCACACAGCCCCCATGTGTATGAGTACCAGAAGGTTTAGGCTCAAGCAGCTGGCTGGTTCCTGAGAGCTCAGTATCACCACACTCCTCAAGAGCAAAGGGCACCTTAGGAATAACTGCACTCAACAGTAAAGGGATCCCAGCAAGCAGGTTTAAGCATCTGCAGCTGGTTTGGGGCAGGGGAGGCCAGGATATATAAACCTTCAGTTGAAATGATCCCTAGCTAGCAGGACCAGTGGTCTGGGATGATGGGAACTGTAGTCTCAAAACATCTGGAGGCTTGAGGTTGAGGAAGCCTGCCACAGAATGATGGTGGATTTGGCTGCCCCTACCCCACCATGGCCTGCATTTCTTCACTTTTCCTTTTTCTCAAAATTGCTCGAGAGGGGGAAAGATATGCTGCGAGTTGTAGAAATTCCTTTCATCCTCATCGAGAATTTTGCTCCATTTCCTTCCTCCTACATTGCATTAGATACAGTTTGCTTAGCGGAAGTTTGCCTCTTCACTCTAGTTAGCTTTCCTGACTTGCTAGGCTCCATGCCATATTGATTGGCTACGGAGACTAGCCAGACTTATGTAAATCTAGGCAGCAAAGGTTTGTGTAAATAGCAACAAAGGTTGGTTATGACTGTACTAATTCACAGGACTGAGCTTCATACCGCTCTGATCCATTTCCTAAGCCAAACCTTTCCTGGTTAGCAATAACTGCTGGCCTGAATTTATTTATTAACAATATTCTAAACCCCATATCAGCAGACGTTTGCCTAAAATATACTTCAGAATAATTAAGCAACAACAACATGAAAATTGCCTTGCTGGATCAGGTCAAAGGCCATCCAGAAAAGAAGCCTATTGTCACAATGACCAATGAATGTGCTCTGCATGACATCAAGACGGCACTAGGAGGAGCCACAAGTGGCGGCAGCACAGCAGCTGTGCAGCGCCAGCGCAGCTCCAATAGCCACGGCTCCTCCTTCTCCTCCTGCAGCCACCAGCTCCTTCCCCTCCACTGCAGGAGGAAGAAAAGAAGGAGCCAGCCACAGAAGCCGTGCCACACTCAGCTCTGTGCTTGGCCTGCTTCACCCCATTTGAACATGGCGGGGGCCTGGCTCCCTCCCAAAAATAGGGGGGGGGGGCAAAAGGGCTCAGCCCCTAGGAGATGGCACCCCTGATTCCTAGCAACAGGTATTCAGAGGCATGTTGCCTCTAACAGTGGAGGTAGAGCAGAGCCATCATGGTTAGCAGTCACTGACAGGTTATCCTCCATGACCTTTTCTAGTCTTCTTTTAAAACTATTCAAGTTTGTGACGATCACTGCCTCCTGAAGAAGTGAATTCCATAGCACTGTGAGAAATTCTTTTTTTATCTGTTCTGAATCTTCCAACAATCAGCAAATTGAATGGCTCTGGGTTCTAGTGTTACAACATGTTTAAAAAAACAACCACCCAGAGGTTTCTACCCTACCCACTTTTCCCAAAACATACATATTATACACCTCTATAATCCCCCACCCACATACTCTTCTTCTTTTTTTCTAAACTAAAAAGCACAAATGTTATAACTTCTTTTCATAGAGGAGATGCTCCAGTCTCTTGATCCTTTTATTTGCCTTTTTCTGAACCTTTTCCAGCTCTATAATATCATTTTAAGGTGAAGGTAACCAAAACTTTACACAGTATAACATTGTTTTTTTATTTTCTTCATATATTATTTTTGGTGGGTTTTTTGTATTTTGGTGTGGATAATTTTATCTCTATTCTACACTGCCCTGGATTCCATGGCTCTTTAGAAATGTTTAAAAATGCACCAACAAATTAATGGAAGAAACTGCTTCACCTCATCAGTACACTGCAGACACTCACTCCACATCCACAGATTACAGTTTCCAAAGGCTTCAGAGTAAATGGGAGATAAATTCAAATAGCTAGGAACCCTATGGTAATACAAAACACATGGAGAGCCTGCTGGATTAAGCCAATGGTCCGTCTAGTCCAGCCTCCTATTCTCACAGTAGCCAACCAAATGCCTGTGGAAAACCTGCAAACAGGACACAAACACAAGAGCACTCTCCCCTCCAGTAGTTTATGGCAACTGGTATTCAGAGGCACAGGATAATTCCCACAAGGATAGGGAGGGAAAACAGTCCCCCAACAGAACTTTCTGTAGCATGCCCTCTTAGAAGGAGGGTGAGCCACCGCAAAGTATTGCCCTCAGCACCTGGCAACCCAGGTCGTGGTCCAGAATGCATATCCCTGTTCACACTAAATCTTAAAAGCAAGCAAGATCATGCTGGTTCAACACATTGATAAGATATTTGAACAATGCTGTGCGAGCATGGAGAGATTGGTACTGGGGTGAGATGCTGTGAGCAGCTTTTCAAATACATAATGCATTCTGATCACATCCCAAACCAAACTTCATTGTCAGAGCCAAACCAGACAAGACACAGGAAATGTGTGAGGAGCCTCCTGATTTTTTAAAAAGCTGAAGTACAGCTGGAAAGGCTGAGATGTGGCTGGAGTAGCAGTAAACAGGAGTAGGCAGTGATTCGCTGTTTCCTGTGGGCTGCCATCACTATCCTCACCCCTTCCCTTAAAAAAATCCGTAGAAGAAAATATATTTCCTTGTATTTCTCCTGAGAAAAGCAACAAGGCAATTTTATTCAGAAAGATGGGCCACAGGGAAGGGTTTCCACACCACCCCCACCCCAATGCATCTCTGATCGGATTTGCACAGACACAAACATACAAAAATTGCAGCTGCATTTCAATTTAACAAAACAACAAAACTGGGAGGATATTCATGTGCCTTGTCAAATTTCACCCTCAGGCCTACTGAATCAAATCTAAATCTATGTTTTAGATTTAAGGCTTTGGTGAAAAGCAGGACTTTTTTTTCCAGTCAGAATTCACTGAAACTCATTTCCAGCACCTGTCAGGTGGGCACCATTGCCATTATAAGAGAACACGGGATTCATGCATTCATGGTTAGTTCTGGCATCTCTTTTTCTAGAAAAATAGCACTGTGTACTGTGTGTGTGTGTGTGTGTGTGCGCACATGTGCGTGCGCACAACAAGGCCTTCTCTGTAGTGACACAGCACCAGTGGAACTCCTTTTCTATGGAAGCCTACTTGATCCAATTCCTGTTAACTTTAACAACTTCCTTAAAAACCTTCATTGTAATAGGTGCTGGTTCTTGTTTTAATTTTTTTACTGCTCTTTTTAAACCTTAAGGTTTATGTTTTTGTTGTTTTTACAATTGTAGAGTTTTGCTTATTGTTTTTGCTGGGGTTTGTTGCTCATTGTACTTTGTCCTTATTATGCAGATGACATTGAGAGCTGATAAGCAGAAAGGTAGGGTATAAATAGATAAAGAGGTGGCGACGTAACATTAATTTTCTGTGTGGAAATAAAAAGGTGCTCTTCTGGCTGGCTTAACATTAATAATAAAAAGGAAATATAGCTTTTGTTTTTCAAAAATCTTTGACAAGCACACACACACAAGTTGTCTTGTTGGTGCAAGGACTTCTGCCTGTGCAATGGGACTTCCTCTCCCTTTCCTAGTGTTCTCCTACAACCTGCTCCAGAGGGTTGTGGGGAAACAAAAACAGATTTGGGGCCATGCGGGGTGGGGGGGAGAAGGAGAGGAAGTCTTTGTGCTAACAGGATGATTGTACTGGATACAACCCAATGTATTACAGATCACTAAGAAATTCTGATGACAGCAGAAAATATTCCTCTTGTTTGCTTGACAGATGAGTTTCATCTATAGTTTATTCCATTTACAATCAATTTGCTTTTAGTAACTCCAAGACAGCAAGTGAAAAGGATAACATCCACCCTACTATGGAAGTCTCCTGCTAGGTCAGGGGTGTTGTGCCACCCTCCCTCCTCATCCCAAAACTTCCATCTTGCCTTCACCCTGCAATTTTGGCTCCATCCTCCATTCTCTATTGTTTGTTTGTTTGTTTGTTTGTTTGTTTGTTCGTTGCTTAGTTTTTAAAAAACAACTCAAAAACAACCTAACATTTAAAAAAGAAAAAAATACAAGGAAAGATTTAAAACCATTATTAACTCATAGCGCTCAACCAGCAATAACTGTGTCACTGTCATGTCCATTTGCACAGGTGCTGCAGTCGCTAAGCTACTCCTCCTAACAACCTCTGGGTCGGCTAAGTTACTTGGCAACCACTTGACTCCAAAACAAGAAAGCAAAGTTAGTTGCCAGAGTCACAGGCAACGAATTCAGTTGCTGGGGGGCGAGGGGAGGATTTCTGATTCACAGACAGTAAAACCACAGGAGTGCAGAGCCAGCTCTAACATCTGGCAGAGTGAGGCACCTCCCTCAGGCAGCAGAAGTTGGAGGGTGGCAAACATAAGAGCTTGCCGGATCAGCCAATGGACCACCTAGTTCCCCCAACCTGTTCTCACAATGCCCAACCAGATGCCTACGGTAAATCCACAAGCGGGACCTAAGCGTAACAGCACCCTGTCTATCTGCGATTCCCAGCAATTGGCATTCGGAGGCATACTGGCTTCAAAGTGGAGGTAGAGCAAAGCCATTGCCGCTAGTAGCTGTTGATAGCCTTGTCCTCCTTGAATTTGTCTAATCCTCTTTTAAAGCCATCCAAGTTGGTGGCTAGAGAGTAGTGTGTCCAGATTTTTAAAAGCACTACACAGCTAAAGGGGCAGGAGCTCTGTCCTCTCTTGAATCTGTCCACCTACCAGAGTACAGAGATAGTGAAGGAAATGGGGGTGGGGGTCCATTAAAGGAAACTAACATACTTTCGCACCATTACCAGTCATATAATATTGGAGTTGCATCAGAGTCCTGTGACAGGCCACCATCTAAAGTAGGCAAGCCAGAGATGAGAAGGCAGGTTGTTTCTCTCCGCTGGAGATTATATTATTGCATTGAAAGGAGGGGTAAGCATAATTTGCAGACGTGGTAACACACATTAATTAAAGTGTTAGCAATAGAGTTAGCAATAGAAATATGCTGAGGATACTATTCATGGTGTGGTACAATGACCAACCATTTTTCTGGCAGGACTCCTGCGCCTTTAACAACATTCAGTGCTAGAGAAAGCTGCACCAGAATTTATCTCTGGCATGCTGTTGCTCGAGCCACAAAGAACCTGCTCCTATTTAATAGCAAAGTAGAAAATGAAGGTTTGTAACAAAGTGAGCCAGTGCCATCGGAACTTAAGGAGAAATGTGGTGGCGGTGGCTGGTGCTTTGCCACAGCTTATGATGCGGTATGTAAGTGCTATCCCACTTTAAAGCAACAATTCTGGGAATTAAAATACATAAATAAATATGCCTTTCATCTTTATAGGCAAAGGAAATACTAGTCTTTCAACAACCACCCTTTTTTGACAAAAAAAGAAAAAAAGATCACAAAGAATCTCTGTAGCAAATTAGCAGCCTAAGTCTCCAAAATCAAATGGAACATCCAAGCCAAGCCACTGAAACAGATTTTTGTTCAGTTCTTTCTTTTCTTTGTTTAGTTATACTTTTTCCAAAGCAAATAATAAAAGGCTGACTAGTACAATGGCATCTAAACCCTTTAGTATTTTCACTCTGTGCAATTCTCATTTATTTCTCCTTCCCACTGGCCGTGCTTCTCACACTCTTTTTTCTTTGTAGAGCTTCCTGGCTGTCTGGGTTGTTTTTGAACAAAACCTTTTACATAAGGAGCTAAAGCAAGAACTAAGAAGAGAAGCAGTGAGCATCGTAACTCAACATTTAAACTTAAATCTGCTTAGCCCCAGTTCATAACTTGTTTCTTAATGAAGAATCACAGAGAAGGAAGCCTGCCAGCTACCATAGTGGCCAATGGCTCCCAAACTACCTCCCATACTTCATAATGCTCCTTCAGGGCCTTCCTCCCCACTCCATTTTTCAGGCATGGAGAAAGCCTCTGCCACTCCCCTACTGGCAATGCATTGCCTGGCTGTTTGGAGATTTCCTTGGCTGTGTCCACAGTAGGGAGCAAATGCATACATGGATCACAGATGGGCCATTATAAGAACAAAGCACCAAAAACGGGTAGACCCTCCCACTACAACAGATACTGCCACAGTTTAGAGTTGAAAGGTTAGGAGTGATGTCACCGAGATAGAAAGCGGCAAGCTTGAGAGAGAGGGACAACAAGGTTAAGAGAGCTATGGCTGATGTCTTCTTGAATCCAGCTCTGTGGTTATGGAAGAAGCAAGCTTTGATTAAATTCTAGCACTTACTGGGTCAAGGGATTTAGAGGAGTCTGGCACTCCCAAAATCATAGCAATACTATGAGCCTGCCTTCAGCAAAATCCAGGGGGGGTAAGGCAGACTGCATCTTTTCTTTCTGGACTGATGGTGACAACCCAGAGATTGCATCTGATTGTCTGTCGGTTTTTAAAATAGATATCCAGTAAAAATGTAGCCTAAGCCTCTCTTGTCCTGCTTCTTCCCCAGACATCACCCATCATTATCTCCTTAAACACGCAAGCAAAAACAAACAAACCTCCTGTAGGTAAGGAGGAAGGATTGGTGTCAGGATAACGAGAAGACTTACATGGAAGAAACTGTAGCTGCATCTTAGTTCACAACCACCGTTCTGTCAAAGAAGCCGACACAGACGCCAGCTTGTGACCTTACCACCCAGGTAGCAAGAAACAAAGGGTAATTGGTTCCATAATGTCTATTTTCACTTTGCTGCTTCTAATCTAGGCTCTTTAAGGCTACTTCCATAGTCAAGAGAATCCCTTTTATGTTTGAGGTTCCTCTTAGGGGCATATAGAAAAGATAAAAGCTATTGGATTTATCAAAGGGTGAGACAGGTGTAATTTTATAAAAATGAAGGTGGAAAATAATGAAGAGTGGCAATGCCCTCTCTGAAATGAAGGCTGAGATTTTCCTATCTCAGGTGAAACTTTTTTTTTTTTTTTTAATTATTCTGCTATTTGAAAGTGAGAAAAGATCACTAATTAAATTGCCTGCCTGAAGTGGGCCAAGAAGGATACCTCCACCGAGTTACTCTGTTTGCTTGAGAGCGAGAATAGTAATTGGTATCCAGCTGTTGAGATTCAATGTCGTGTCATCTTTTCATTTTCTCTTCATCCTATTAATTCCAGAACATTTTATACATTCCATTTCTTGGTTTCTGGAAATATCTGCCTAGTCACTGTAACAATATTTTCTTGCAGTGCGTTTGAATAACACACATCCCCCCCCCAAAAAAAACTTCACTTGAAAGTGGTTTGGCTCACTCAAGTGTGTAAGAAAGAACACAAGACCATAAAACTAACACAGGACACCGAAAATGGTTTTATTTGTTTTTCCAGAAAACATAAAAATCTCAGGGTTGAAGGTACTCATCTGACTAAGCCTTTGGTTTACGTGAACTGAATTTGTAAATAAAAAATAATGCCATTTATATCGTTGTACTTTATGAAACAGGTTTTTTTTAAAAAAAATCAGGGTTTATCTGCTGCTTTAAAAAACGTTTTGAGGATGAGAAATCAAAAGCTTCTGTATTGTTCAATTATTGTTCCAGCTTATACCCTGGTCAAATATAATAAAAAAAGCAGAACTGATCCAGACCATCAGTTATTGTGGAAGACCTCATTATGCCAGGAACATCAGGATGTGGAGGCACTGGCCTGGTGTGTTATTGAAAATCACTGTCTGTCAAGCAAAACTATACACGAGAACCTCTGGCAAGCTGTTGAAATTCATGTTTTGCAAGCACTGAGCTGCACAAATGACTCAAGCAGAGGCATAAAATCTAATGGTGAATTTATAATCGACTTGAGACAGGGCATTTGGAATAAGAACCTAGAAATCATTCCAAAGCTGATACACCTTCTCTTTGCAACAAAAGTATGCATCATTCTGATGCTACAAATTCATGCATTTTCAGGTACAGATACCTATTTATCTGGTGGAGAAGGGAGGACTCGTGAGCCTCTGATAGGCAAGGGGTGCTTTTTAGCAGCCACAGATTCATAGAGTTGGAAGGGACCCTGATGATCATGTAGTCCAAGCCCCTGCAATTCAGGAATATGCAGCTGTCCCTTACAGGGCTCAAACCTGCAACCTTGGTGTTATCATGCACCTCTTTACCTTGGACTTCGGTGATTAAGTTTTTTTGTTTTGTCTTATGGGGCGCACTTCTCTTATTGAATCTGTACTCTTACATTCCATCTAGAATAGTTTTACTTGCTTTATAATTTTAACCATTTCATCTGTTTTTAATAATTGTATACAGTGGTACCTCGGATTACAGATGCTTCAGGTTACAGACTCCGCTAACCCAGAAATAGTACCTCTGGTTAAGAACTTTGCTTCAGGACGAGAACAGAAATCACGCGGTGGCAGCGCAGCAGCAGCAGGAGGCCCCTTAACTAAAGTGGTACCTCAGGTTAAGAACAGTTTCGGGTTAAGAACGGAGCTCCGGAATGAATTAAGTTCTTAACCCAAGGTACCACTGTATTGTATTGTTGTAATCCACCCGAAGACTTTATGGTGAAGGGTGGGTAAGAAATCTACCAAATAAATAAAACTTTTTGCTTCTGTTTTTGTACCAGAAGCTTGCATCTAAAAGGGTTTCATTCCACACACTAGGCTTGGGCTCCCGCTACAGAGGCTGGAATGTGCCCTAGACACATGAGTTCCTTGTTCAGGCACTCCACAAGTATTTGGAAGACTGTGAGATGTTCTTTGCAAAGCGGGCACTATCTCCCAAGTGTATCTGGGCAGGTGGTGGTAGATTCGGTTGGGACTACCTCCAAAAGAGAGGCTCTGGGTAGACTTTGATGCTTTGAGTGATTTGGGCACCTCACTTGAAGCTAGGGGTAATGATATGTGTGATACAGCACTAGAATCTGCCATTCAAAAGCACATCTTGTATAGCTAGCACCAGCCAGTGACATTAACTGCAACTGCACATATATGTATTACTGTTGGCTTCTTGGGGTGTAGGGAGGGGCTGACTGTCTCCAGCTGTGGGAAGCATCATTTGGATGGGTCATATTTTGCAGCTCACAACACAGGAAGAGTGACAGTTTGAAAACCAAAATTTAAATTCAAAATTCAAAACCTCAATACCTCTCCCCTTATTCTAATTTTTTTTTTTAAAAAACCCTGTCTCAGCTGAGACATTTTTTTCCAGAGGCTTACTTCAACAATCAATCAGTATATCATTTACCATATTAGGCCTTGCTGCTATATTGCGTTTTCAATATTGATAACTACAATACCATACAATAAAACAAAGTTGAAATGGACAGGAAAAGCCATATTTGGCCAAAAGAAATTAATGTAAATGTTTCCCCAGAAAATATATGTGCAAACAAGTATTATGTCAAAACTACCCGTAACAAATATTGATGCAACAATAGTTGGAACACAGCAGGGTGCCAGATCCCCAGTCTCCATCTTGATTTAAAAAACCATCTACTAGCAGGTAGATCAGGCTTCCTCAGCTTCAGCTCGCCAGATGTTTTTGGCCTACAACTCCCATGTTCCCTAGCTAGCAGGACCAGTGGTCTAGGATGATGAGAATTGTAGTCTCAAAACATCTGGAGGGCCGAGGTTGAGGAAGCCTGAAGTAGATTAACCTTGGGGTGAGAGGGATGAAACTGCCTGAGGCAATGAGAACATAGCTAGGGGGCGGGAATAGAAAGCTCAGAGTGAGAAAAAAAGCAGAGGGATGTTAATTTCTTATACTAATTATGTCTTTGATTTCCCAGTGGAAGAGGGCAATGCTGAGAAAAGTGATGATGGAAAAGCCAAAGCCAATTATAGAAAAGTGGTGGGTAGGTTCAGCCCACCTGACATTAACCCCTGGACTAGGTAAGCCCTTGTCTGATCCAGTAGGGCTTACCTGGCATACTCTGAGCCCAGAATTGGAGAACATTTGCATCCCACCCTTCCTACACAGAACAAAAGGTGACAAGGGCATTGATAGGCTAGGATATGTTGAATTTTTCAACTTTCAAATTCCCAAAATGAGGAGAGCTATAAATTTGTAACATGACTTGGGAATTCCAAAGATATTTTGGTTGAATTAATTTAATTTAGTTTTGCTTGTTAGGTAGAATGTATGTAAAATTGCATAGAGATCATTAACGATTGCCAAGTATTAATATTATTTTTATTATTTAGTATTTAGTATTCAGAAGGTAAAATTAAAATTATTTGGTTTTCCGAAAGCAGTTTATGTGCTTCTTCATCAAACGTAGCCTTGCCAAGTCAAATGTTACCCAATGACAACAATAATAGCAGGTCTGAATTCCTCAAATCCTAAAGCATATTTTTAAGACCCTTAACTGAATAATTTTGCAAAACTTAAGTTTACCCCTAAAATGACATGTCCCATTGCTAGGTATTTAAAGGACTTGAAGCATGGGCCCATGATAGAAATTTGCATAAAAATTGCATATGCTCATTTATTTGCACAGATACTTCAAGTAAATTCATATGGCAGACAGCTAGGGACTCACCAGTATTATGCTATGCTGTGCGCCCAGCCATCCAATACAAAAAGTGTTTAAAAAAAAAAAGTTTAATACAACTTAGAAGGGAGGGGCAGGAGATTTGGGTTCCATCACAAAAGCTGTGGGGCTCAGCCCTCTAGCGATGCATATCATTATTCCCCATGCATTTTGTCTTTACAACAAATGTGAGGGCGGTTAGGCTGAGTGTGTGTGACTGGTCCAAGGAGAGCAATGTGGACTTGGAGGGGATTTCAACCCAGGCCTTCCTAGCCATGGTCCAACACTCTAACCACTAAACCACACTGACTTTTACAATGATCTCCATTCCAAGCCCTGTCCTAAAGCCATCTAAGAAGAATGAGAAGCAGGGTGGAGATGGGATCCCTATCTACTCATCAACAGCACCAATAAACAACAGCTGTAGGCTATGGTGGCCAGCATGAGAGGTGGAGTTGGGATTCTGGAAGCCAAGCAGAGGAATAGGGATGGGTTGGCAACGTTCTCATCCTAGCAGGGCCCCTGTGGATTATTCTCCATAGCATAGGAACCCAGATCTCAGCAGAGTCCTTAAATCCAGTTAAAATCAATGGGACTGAAAGGTGCTGAAATTTGGATTGTGTCCGTACAGTTTCATCTTTATTTATTTTCTGTCTTTGTGGTGTTTGAAATCATTTTAGGAATGTGCTTTGCATTTTCTTGGGTTAACAAAAATATTTAATTTTCTCCCGTAATTCACAACATGTTTATTTTGCATCAACGGAATCATGCTGAGTTCCTTATGAGGGCTATTTATGTCCTGTTTAGTAATTTTCATGGCTGCTAACCAAAGATGTGTCATATTTTTAAAACTATTGCATTCAATTTGTGTGTTTAATCTATATTTATACCCCTTTCTTATCAAATACTTCAGGGCTTTATTAACTGTTACTACCTTTTAGGAAGCCAAAATAAAGAATACTTGACACCTCATGTTCTTCTGTACAATAGAAGCAAAGTTCAATGAACTGGGGGGAGAGGGAAACGCAGTAAGAGCTAAAACAAATAAACAAGCAAAGTAAAACACAAGACAAGGAGTGAAGCAAAAAAAGAAACAACCACATCAGCAAAAACTAGTCCAAAGTATGCAAAAACAATTATAATTGTTAACAGTTCTTCTTCCCTAAAGGGGAATCAATGTAATTTTATCTCACCCAGAGGTGGGGAAGCTTTTTTCAGATCAAGGGCCACATTCCCTCATAGGCAACCTTCCGGGGGCCACAAGTCAGTGGTGGACAGGTCCAGAGACAAAAGTGGGTGCAGCAAAAAGCGTGACTCTGACCTTTGTACAATGAAAGCCAGAGGTCTTTACATTCACCCATGCCCCATGTGCATTTCTCCATCCAGCCCAAGAGCAACAGCACTCAAGGAGGACCTAGGAACAGTCCCCAAGGGCCAGAAAGAGAGGCCTGGAGGGCCACTTTAGCCTTTAGGCCTGAGGCTCCCCACCCCAGCTGTAAATAGTTAGCCATTTCTTCCATTTTCTAGTAGACCTCTGAAAACTTCACACGTTACATACCTTGACCAGATGTATACGGTACACTTGTTTATTTTTAGAAGGAAGTCCCACTTAATCCAGTAGGACTTTCCAACAAGTAAACATGGCTGGAATCTGCCTGTTATTCTGGACTCACTGCCATGGTGGAATTGATAAGCGGTTTCTCCAGCCCAGACTAGGGCTCCTAAACCTTATAACCACCCTTCTTTGTGTACCTTCAACAGGCAGGCTCACACGCAGGCATTGAACAGATGAGGCTCTTACTCAGACAGAAAAAAGAGCACTGGGGGGAATACTGTTTCCTACTACAGGCACAGGAAACTGTGGCCCTCCGCATAGTGTTGGTTTCTGCCCCAGCCAATGATCAGGGGTGATGGGAGCCGTAGTTCAACATCTGAAGGAACACAGATTCTCCATCCCTGGCCTGGATATTCTTATTTGTGATCCCAGAGGGAGCAATAAAATAAACAAATGAAAGGAGCAGCATTGGCTCCGTTATCTACAGACTGATGAAGCAGCATGGAAATGGTGGGAGTGTGCATCTCTCAAGACTTATATCCAGGCAAGAAAAAGCTTCACCTGTTATATTTCTGTGTTGGAAAGACCCAGGAACTGTTTCAAAGGTGACAATTCTGTCTATAGGAAAGTATCCACACAATCATTTCAAAGCATAGTAAAAGATCTCTCAGAGCTTGGCCTGGCAACCCTAGTAAAAGCCCACAAATCTTTACTGTTTATAGCCTTGTTGTTACCTGTAAGACATGTAATATGCGCTCCTTCCCTAATTTGAGGTGCTCCCTCAGGATGCTTTATTTTAAGGGCATTTGGCAACTGTAATTATTACTTCTTGATTACTAACTGTTGCCAAAACCTCTCTCTTTATAAATAGGGCTGGAACCCTGTCTAGACGTTTCAGGCTACAGCTCCCACCATCCCTCACCATTGGTCGTGCTGTCTGAGGCTGATGAGAACTGGAATCCAACATCTGGAGAGCACAGGTTGAGGAAGGCTGCTCTACACACTTACCTGGAAGAACACCCCGTTGAATTGAACAGGACTTGATTCTGAACAGCTAGACATAGGATTGCACTGTTAAAAGCAAATCTTGTGCATCCTACAGTTAGTGGCCTGGTTTACAAAAAGAGCTGAATCACCAAAAGCAAAACTGATCGGCGGCAGCTGGCAGATTGAAGTTCTCAGCAACTTTCAGTGGAACATCTCTTTGATTAGCGATAAACTTTGTACAGGAGAGTAGGTTTAGGTACCCCAATATCAATCATTACATCTCTGGCAGTTCTATAAATGTCAGACAGGCTGCTGATTCATTTCCTAAAATGGCTTCCTCTGGTACGGCCAACGTCTCTGGAGATAATGACTTTAAAGGCTCCTTAGGTAAGCGATGACTAGTGTTTCTTTTAAGGTCAAAAAGCAAGATTCTCCCATAAATCATCAGGAGGCTTTTTTAAAAGTGAGAATTTAAGAGAAGTAGCAGAATTTATAGCATCCGTTGCTCCAGCCGCAGAGTAGTAGAAGGTGGAAGCATAAATAAGGTTGCCATATTTTGAAGAGCAAAAAAGAGGACACATTTGCCAACATCTACTTTTAACAATGGATCGCTTTGATGACTCTGCCCATGAAAAAGAGGACAAATAGCAACCCTACAAGCATTTGTGACCCCATTATTGGGCAAATGAAGAGAGGCCTTTTTGGAGTGAATGTGTGCCCACACCACTTCAGTGGCAGCAGAAAGACAGAAAAGCATGTTGGCCATTCTCTAACAAAACATGAGACCTTAACTACTTCCAAATAAAATCACTGGGGAAAAATTGGGGGGGGGTGGAAATTCCAGGTTTACCTGTGTAGTATACTATACCTGTGTATAGTATCCCCTCCCAAATCTCATTAAGCAGTGTTTTAGCTTCCCAGTGAGCAGCACAGGTATCTTGACTAAAGCAGCTCCCCTTAGACAAATGTTTCCATGTTTTCCCTCTGAGTCGAACTTCTCTGTTGTGGCTTCCTATAGAGTTGGGACTTATCACAACAGCACAGCACATTCAGCAGGGTTACAATGAATGAGATGAGCTTTAAAGGGATTCGGTATCCGTCCGCTTATTTTGCATTAGCCAAGCAAATGCTTTGAGAGGGCACATATTCTTGAACTACCACTATATGGCAAGATAACGTACTAAATATGTGAGTTTCTTGATACTTGCAATTTGGAGCTAGCATCTGAAAATGTAGGGGGATATACTGTATATCTTCATAGCGTTAAGATTCTATTGGCTTCATTTAGTATTCCGCCTCCCCTTTTAAAAATAAATTAAAATACTTTTTTTTTTACTCTTCTGTTAAATATTATTTATGAGGAAAATTAGAAGGAAGTGCAGCCTATGTACTATATGGCGGGGAGTTAATGGTGAGCATTATTTTACTCCATTCTCTCCCTGTGAACTAAGAATGTGCCTTAATAAACTAGGGTTGTTTTTAGTAATCTCCTGAGATATGTCAGGGGAATTAGCCTTTGAAAATGGTGTGGTTTTACTAAGCAGCTGTATAGTGGATTTGCTAGAGGTCTGAGCAAGTAAAGCCTATTCTGTGAAGTGCAGATTTCCAATATGAGTAAGGAAGTGCTACAGTGACATCTATTGGAAAGCACTGTGATCCATCATTACAGGAAACAGATTAATCCAATAATCTATTTTGTTTGTCTGGAAGAATGTACAAGCCACTTAATCAAAGAATCCCTAAGCAGCGTAAATAGAATAGTTTTTTAAAAATTATTAATATGTTTCTTGGTTTGCCATGAAAACCAGTGCTTTGTGAGTGGTAGTTAGGAAATCACTTTCTACTACATGATACTTTTCATTGGGCTAATCTTTCACTGATGTTCACCACGGTAACACTAAATCCTGGTTGTCTGCACAAAAAGTTCTTCTGAGATGAAGTAATGCTATCCAGAGACCTGATGCCAAACTTTAGACAGGAATCAAGAACGGCATCCCAATTCAGTGAATTATAGAATGACTATATTGACGATACATTTTGCCAATAGTGGCTGGCACAGGCAATGATGTGTGGTGTTGGGAAACCAGGTAAGCAACGCCACCCTCTCCACACTGGCCACTAATACATCTGCTCCAGATGCGTGATAAAATTATCCATGAGACCTAAGATTCACAGAATGGTAAAGTTTGAAAGAAATACACAAAGCAGAAGGATAAAAGGTGAGATCCTGGGATACAGATCCTTTTTATCTCCAGAGCAATCAACAACCAATGATGGGGTAAGGGTGAGAAGATGTAGACTGGGAAAATAATGAAGAGAAAATCTGAATTCTCCCCCCCCCCCAACTGTTCTAATTTGGAGCCCCCGCTCCACTCAGAAAACAGCTTATAAATGAAACGGGGGGGGGGGGTCAGGGAGGTCTGATCACAGATTTCCAATGTAATGTATAGTTTGGTCCAAACTCATTTTCCTTCCCCAACAGTTTGCCTCACCCACAGTCGCTCAAGACATCAGTCACAGCTGTTGTCCAGCTTTAAAGTATAACTTTTTATAAGAACTTCTTGTGGACCTCAGGAAGGAAGGAATTTGCCCCAGTTCTTATTTTTCTGCATGACTACAATGTGTGCAGTTTCATTTAAGCCCTGAAACAAATTGGTGTGACCTAAGGAAGTAACCTATCACATCCCCGCAGTCCCTTGGCTGTTCCTTATTAGTACAGAAGATAACCATCCCCTGAGCAGAACAAATAAATAAATAAATCAGCACTTCAAAAAGGACATTCCATGTGAATGGAAGGTATCTTTGTGCAGCAACAAATTCCCCATCCTTTTGAAGCTTGGAGGAGAACCCTGCAACATATATAATCTTTTCTCTTCTAATCTGAAACTCTGAATCTTTCACTTCAACAAGCCAGAATCTCAGGTGTCTGGTTTTTGTGGTGGAAGTCTAAGTCTGCGGGAAGTAAGTTGCTTGTGTCATAGTCTGTCTCTCAGCATTTAGATGATTAAATGCCTTTCGTGTGCAAATTTAATATCTGGAAAAGTTGTATAAAAATAGAGAGAAAGCAAAATCTCTAGGAAACCAGAACCAAGCCTTAAAGATGAAAGAGTAGCCAAATTGAAATTCATCTGAAGAGATACTTTTGACACTTTGAAGTTATGGTGAGCAAAAACAGTTAAGTACAAGCAGTTGTCACATTTTTGAACTGATCATTGAGAGAGGGAGGGAATCTAGGGAACTTTTATTGGGCTAACAGTAGGTTCAGTAGGAAGAGCAGCCTTTAAGATATCAGATCTGTAAATAAAACCTAATATACACTGACTGGCCATGGAATGCCTGGGTGGAAGCCAGCTGAGCCTGTGGTTTATTCATTTTTGGGACCACACTGCAGTGTTGCCTCCATGTACAGCCCACAGAAACCTTCCTATAGGAGTGAGTGGCAGCTATTCACATATATCAGAGAAGGTAAGTAGATACATTAGGGTGGAGGGAGCTAAATTTGCCCCTGTACTCACCATAGTAATCCCACTCTCTGGCACGAGGAACACATTTTGCCCCCCCCCCCCTTGGCTGAAACTGAGCACTTCTTGGTCATGCTTGAATGCAATGAAACTCAGGAACGAGCTTTTTAAAAATATTAGACTTTTATAACTTTCCTTTAAATAAAATTACCTTTACAGCCAAAAATTACCAATGAGAGGGGCTAACAGTAATAGTTTGCACTTGTCCATCAGTTTCCAGTGGAATAGCAATTACTATGAAAACCCCTCTATGAAGAAAGGTTGCAACATTTGGGGCTTTTCCACCTAGAGCAAGCAGTGGACTGGAACCTCCCGGCGGGCCTTGGGTCATTTTCAGGTGCCTGCCCCATGCCCTCCTTCACTTGCCTGCTCCTTCCCCTGGCCATGCCATAGCTTGTTGGTTGGACAACTCCTTGAATGCTGATTAAATGTTGGCAGAGATAGAGAAGTTTGTGGGTGCAAGAAGAAGAAAGATAGGTCTCCTTCCTCTGAGGAGAAAAGGTCAGAGAAGGCAATGAATGAAATTAGAAAGAGAAAAGGTTAGTATTTGTTATTAATAAAATGGTGTCAGTAAGGACCAGCCGCCAAACTCTGCCTCTCTCTCCCAATACGATAACTCAGGACTATCCAGCCAAAGTTGGATGATTGAGGACAGGTGGAAGCACTTCTTTACACAATGCATAATTAAACCTTAGGAATTTGCTCCCGCATCATAAATTGTAGTTAGCTGAATGGCTTTAAAAGAGGATTCGACAACTTAATGGAGTTTAAGGTTATCCATGGATACTAGCAATGGTGGTTATGGGATACCTTTGCTGTGAGAGGCAGAATGCCTTTGAATACTATCTGCTGGGAATTGCAAGTGAGGAGGGGCCTTTTGATCCTGCTTGCAGGCTTCCATAGGTATCTGGTAAGCCACTGTGAGAAAAAGAACCTGGCTGAGATAGTTCTTTGGTCTCATCTGGCAGGACTCTTCATATGCTCTTACTACACATTGGTGTGTTTTGTGACCATATGAAATATGTCTCTAAACTATATATATATACTGCCCAATGACAATAAAATCCACCATAAAAATGATAAATCTGCATAACACAGAACAGCATAAGAGAACAATAGAAAGAGTTAACAAACTTAAAAGTTGTTTTTTCTAAAGGCAAGCAGTTAAAAATAAATTAGATGTGAATTAAAACACACAGAATCATGGAATTATAGAATTGGAAGGTACCCCAAGGGTCATTTCGCCCAACCCCCTGCAATGAGGGAATCTCAACACAGTCCCCCACCCAATTTAAAACCAGTTTGCAAACCTGCTTAGCTTTGCAACTGTGGTAGCAGTTTATGGGGGGGGGGGCATCTCTATTTTCTCATGGGAAACCTCATTTGAGGGAAAATGCTTTTTTCATATAAACCTCTGGCTAAATGCATCCAAATGGTTAGAGCTTTTCTTTATTGCATTTCTGAAGGCTGAGATGCGATGAGTGCCTCAAAACGTGTGTCCGAGGACTGCATGCGGCCCCTTTGACGCCCCACCCAGCTCCCATGCTGCCTTCCCAAAGCTGGGTAAGCGAGGTGCTGGTCTTTGGGAAGGAGGTGTGAGGGCTCTGACAGGGTCCTAGAGTCCTCTCTATCCTTCATAAAGCCTAGTTAGCACTTTCCCAGCTTTGGGAAAGAATGGGGAGCTCTAGGACCCTGTCAAAACCTTGTGCCCCCTTCCCAAAGCCCTGTGCCTCATTTACCAGGCTTTGGGAAAGCAGCATTAAGGGCTGGGGTGCCTCAGATTTGGGCCTCAACATTCCCCCCGCCCCTGTGACTAGGCAGTGTGCAGCCTGCATGTTCTGTATTGAAGTACTCTTGCAGCCCACTTGGTATGAAATGTTATAGACTGTCCTGGACTAGCCCCTTCATCCAGGTAGATGAGATCATTGTAGTGGTATGAGTATGGTCCACCCACAGAGTCAATTACATAGAAACCTCAGTGCCTTTTTGTTTAGGTTTCAGCAGAGGACACATGAAAGGCATTGAAATCTAATGCTTCACAGCTTTATTGCTTGGTCATTGATTGGTGGCATGCGAGTCATTAAGGGTTCAACCACAGAATCCATTGCAATATTTTATTGCAAACCCCTCCACTCTTCGTTCCTGTTTCCAAAATGAGTACAGTAGTTCCCTAGACAGTGTAATTTACCAGGTCAACCCACTAGGTGGCAGTGAAAGCTCATGGTTCATGATAACCGTGCTTGGAACAGCACTGAAGTCCAAGCTAAGCTCCCATGCCAGCAATTTATTCAGCCTTCATCCTGATTTGCTTGCACAGAGCTTACCCCAGTGATTAGACTACCTCTAGTCTTTACTGAGCATTTATCCTGATTTGTTTGTAGGGTACAGTACTTACATGTCTTCCTGTTAATCATTCATTCATCCTACGCTTTTCAGTGCATTTTCCTGTTACTTTCCTAACTGCACTTTCTTTAAAGTCCCTTTAAAGAAAAAAGCAGTTTTGTTATGCTAGTGTTCACTTCCAGATGCCTTGTTTATTGAACATTCATTCAACATGCATGAATAAATGACATTTGACTATTTATTGAGTGATCCTTCTGATTTGTTTGCAAAAACTGCTATGCCAAGCAATTCTTAACCCACACTTCCATTACATTTTATGGGCACTTCCCTTATTTCATGAAGTCCGAACTTGGGGGGAGGGGGGTTTATTGTGCAAGATCTCCAAATCAGTGTTAACTGTGAAACCTGAATTTGCCAGCGTGTAAGTGAATCCTGTCCCAAAACAGCAAGCGTCTGGAAGTGTCCGCTTTAATTGCACAAACTTTCTGGTATGTGCTTGAATCCGTCCCGCAAAATAAATCGTTTCAAGACTGGTGATGGCCTTTCATTTAGATGCTTTTTAAAGAGCATCAGAGGGAGAGATCCATCCCAAACTGAAAGCTTCCAACTTGGGAAGCTTTTCTTACTAGATGCATGCTGGGGGCAAAGGGCAGAAGTTATTTCACCCAGCCTTTCTTCGGTCTGGGCCTTTGGAGACGGTGTTACACTGGATGGACCTTGACCTGGTCACTCCTCAAGGCAGTTCTTAACTCTCGAAAAACAACTTTTGTCCACCCCGCCCTTTGCTAAGAAGCTGCCCACCTGGAAGCCTGCAAGCTTTTAAACTCAGGTCGGTGGGACTCCCGGCTTTCCTTCCCCTAGGCAAAAGCAGCAACCCCAGACCCTGCTCTTCCGCGAGTCGACTCGGAAAAGCAAGTTTCCCTCAGTCCCAGGTGAGTGCAGGGTTGCGGCCTGACAGCGCGGGAATCCCACGTCAAACGAGCCCAAGGGGGCGAAGTTCCTGAGGCAAAAGTCGGCTTCGCCTTGCGCGCGCGAAAGAGGCGCTTCCTCAGGAGTAAGGCCGCCCAAGTTCCTCCTTCGGCGCCAGTGCAGAGCAGCCACACCAGGGCTGTGGGCGAGGAAGCCCGCGAGAGGGACCCGAGAGGGACAGGAAGAAGTTGCCGAGGCCCCAGGGCTCCTGACTCGCGTCATATGACCCAGCAAAGATGGCTGAAGGAGGGCAGAGTTGCGAAGTAGTACCTGCTGCTCCCGCCGCGGGAGAGAGCGAGGGCTGCGAAGCCGCCGCCGCCCGGACCCCCGACAGCGCGCCTGAGCTGAGGGGCGGCGGCGGCGGCGGCAAAGAGAGGCCGGCCGAGGACTCGCGGTGGCCGGCTCCCATCCTCTCGCTGGCCAAGAAAGCCTCGGAAAACTTAGCAGCCGGCTATGGGAGCGCCCTGAAGTCCGCAGCCTTGGTAGGACTCGTGCCCAAACCTCTCAGCAATGACAGCCCAGCCAACCCAAGTAGGGCCATGCTTATTGCTTGTGATATTGAATTTATTTTTTTAGGGGGGCGGCGGGAGGAGTGCGAAGAAGCAGCAAGTGGTTTTATTTCCTAAACTGCCGGTGGGGGCGGTAGCGTTGGTCGTCCGGCGGAGGGAATACTTTCTTACAGTGTGAGCCAATATAAACATAAGGAGGTGGCTAGGCTTAAGTCAAGGCTGCCTGCATACGATGGATACCTTTATGTTTTTTCCCCTTTTATTTGTGGAGGGTGTGGAAAACATGATAGAAAGCGTATAAAACGCACGTGGGGTGGGGAAACCTGCCGCTTTCCAGGTGTTGCTAAACTACAACTCCCATCATCCCTGGCCGCTTATGCTGATGGGAGCTGCGGTTCTCCACTCCAGAAGCAGAGTGAGAATCCCCCCCCCCCCCGTCTGTCATGATGTTAGAACCATGGGCCACGTTCAACAAAGATTCAGGGCAGGGAAAAGGAAGTACCTCTTCACACACCTTCTATTCTGGGATTGGCTACCGCAAGAGCTGGTGATGGTCACAGACTTAGATAGTGTTACCTTCCATCGATTATTCTGCTACCGTCCCGTCCCTGTAAAGCACTACCGTACCGTCCCTGTAAAGCACTACCAACGGCTGCTAGTCATGATGGCTATTTATTGCCTCCAGTATAAGAGGCAGATAGGCTTTGTTCTTATCCAGCAGGGCTCTTTGTATGTACTTTTGTTTGATTGACCTAGAAACACTCCCCCCAAATTCCAGACTGAGGCTTTGTACTTGGTGTCACAGATACAGAAAAGCCACTCTGCACAGCAGAGAGCAGCAGATCCCTGACTGGTTTGAGGCCAGCGTTTAGAACATGGAGCCTGTTATCACTTCAAAGCACAAGGCTGTTGTGAACTAAAAGTGTGCCCCCTGCAAGAAGATGCTTGCTGCACTGAGAAGTGCAAGGAACAACGCCCAGAGGATTGCCAGGCGATGTGCCAGTGACTACTGGCTAAAGCTGTGTCAGAGCATTTGGCTTGCTGCTGACAGTGGCAGTACTCACAAAATATACAAAGGCATGAAGAAAGCCTTTGAACCAACAGTAGAAAAAACAGCACCACTAAAAACCTCGTCTGGAGAGACCATCACAGACCACAGCAAGCAGATGAAGTGATGGGCAGAGAACTATCAAGAACTGTACTCACAGGAAAACATAGTCTTCAACACAGCTGTTGATAGCGTCCAGGCTCTGTCTGTCTCATGTATGTGGGGAAGCCCTAGGACAGGATGGAATTCCAACAGAGGTGCTGAAAGCATGCCTCAATTTGCTCATGACTCACCTCCACGGACTTCTCTTGCAGTGTTGGGGAATGGGATCTGTGCCACAAGACATGTGTGACCTTCTACAAGAACAAACATGACTGCCATGACTGTAACAATTACAGTAGCTTGCTGAGTACTTTCACGCATGTAGTTCTCAACAGATTACAGTCACTTGCTGACAGGGTCTATCTTAAGTGACAATGAGGCTTTAGAGCTCAGAGGTCAACAGTCAACATGATTTTCTCACTGCGCCAGAAAAATGCAGAGCAGGAATGCCCCATGTACATTGCCTTCATAGACCTGATGAAGGCCTTTGACCCTGTCAGCCAGAAAGGACTCTTCACACTGCTCAACAAGATAGGGTGCCCATCTAAGCTCTACAAGATTACCATGTCCTTCCATGAGAACATGTGTGGCACCGTTCAGTATGACAGTTCATCCTCGGATACCTTCTCTATTAATACTGGTGTGAAACAGGGCTGTGCTCTCACTCCAACTCTCTTTGGCATATTCTTCTCCCTGTTGGTCTCCCATGCCTTCTGTTTGACTGAAGATGGTGTGCACTTCCATTCAAGGAGTGACAGGGTGTCTGTTCAACCTGTCACGTCTCCATGCCCCAAAAAAGTGTGGTGGGTTATCATCTGCTAAATTTTGTTTGCAGATGAAGCAGCCTTGACAGTCCACTGCAAGAAAACTCTACAGAGGCTCATCAACCATTTTGTCCAAGCCTGCATGGAGTTAGGACTTACCATCAGCCTTACGAAGACCAACATCTTGGGTCAAAACATTGCCAGCACTCCACACATCAGCATTGGTGACCGCACGCTTGAGGTGGTAGACAATTTTGTCTACCTGGACTTCACCATAACCAGCAACCTGTCCATTGATGCAGAGCTAGACAAGTGTATTGGTACAGCAGCTACAGCAATGGCTTGTCTTCCCAAAAGGGTATGGGAAAATGTGATGCTTAATGACCAGGCTTGAATGTTGAGCATGCTGCTTTATGGAAATGAGTGATGGCCAACTTAACACCTGCCTGGAGCAACACTTCAATGCCTTCCATATGCACTGTGTCAAGATGATTTGGGGCATCCCATAGCAGGACAGTCTCAAACAAAAATGTGCTCTTCTAAGCCCACATTCCAAGTTTTTTCACAGTTTCTCAATGAGGTCTATGCTGGCTTGGTCACATACACAGAATGAAAGATGTCAGGATCCCCAAGGATGTGCTTTACAGGAAGCTGGCTTCAGGCACTAGGCCTGTTGGCAGACCAACTCTGTGTTACAAAGATGTCTGCAAGTGTGACGTGAAGGCTGGCAACATTAAACCCTGCCGTGTGGGAATCTCTTGCAGACTACCATAATGCCTGGAGACAGGCATTCAGGTCATGTATCCACAGCAGCAACCAGAGGAGAAGTGGCTGCTATGAGGAGTGCAGAGAAAAGAAATGCCATGGCACACCTGTAACAGCAAAACCAGGCACCTTCATCTCTCCCTGCTGCAATAAAACATGTCTCTCCCATATTGGTTTCTACAGTCACAGCAAGCACTGTAACTCTCCCAATGGTTTGATGGTGCATTGCCTCTCGAAGCAGACAGATGCAAACAGCATGCTCAGAGTTCATCTCCTTCACATGTTCTAGTGTTGAGGTGTGGAACTGAAAATAGATTCAAGAACTAAACTCTAGCAAACTCTTTGTTTGTTAAAATTTATACACCATTTGATTGTAGAAAATCACAAAGAGGTTTGCAAAAGATAAAACAGTAGTAGCAGACTGCATTTTATTTATTCTGAAGTTCATTAACATTTCTTTCGTCCACCTATTTTATTGATGTATAGATGTCTGGAAAACTGAGGTAATTTTAATCTGTTTTAGTATTTTAATTTTTGCATTGCAGGGGGTTGAACTAAATGACCCTTGGGATACCTTCCAACTCTACAGTTCTATAATTCTGTGTATTTAAGAATGGTTGTTTTCTCCTGGAGTTTAGTTCAGTTGAAAAATGACTTGCACCGGTTTCCGCTTCCCTCTCCTTCCCTCTTTCCGTCCTCATTCTCTGGGGTTTAGAGGACACGAGCTGCCTCAGGTTTGTGGTTGGTGGTGGCAGGATGTTGGCTTCTTGGGCATTTAGTCTTCTTGGCAAGCGGGCCATTTCCACTTCAGTCTGTGTGAGAGCCCATGGGCATGGTATTGCAAAAACAGAAGATTTCAGCCTGCCAGCTTACATCGATGTTGGGATGTTCCATTGCCTGAAGTTCAGTTTACAAAAAGTCTCTCTTCGGAGCAGAAGGCCCTGAAGGATAAAGAGAAGGCATCCTGGACTGCCCATTCTTCTGCTGAGAAGGTTGCACTGTACCGCATCAAGTTCAATGAGACCTTTGCTGAAGTGAAAAAGGGGTCATCTGAATGGAAGACTATTCTCGGTGGGACACTCTTCTTTATAGGCCTCACTGCTTTTGTTGTCATTTGGCAAAGGATGTATGTTTTTGGGCCAATCCCTCACACTTTCACAGATGAGTGGGAGGCCATGCAGACCAAAAGAATGTTAGATATGAGAGTGAACCCAATTGATGGCTTCTCGGACAAGTAGACTACGAAAAGAATGAATGGAAAAAATAAATGCACTCCAGGGACCGCCACTCCTGTTCTGGCTTGAAATGTTGAAACCATTCCTTCATCTCCATGTGACCTCGCTGCTTCTGTGTATGGGGAAGAAAATACCCCTCTATTGAAAGAGAACCTTTAATAAATGTTTGGTTTGCTTGAATATTTAAAAAATTTTAAAAAATTTAAAAAATGACTTGCACCGATTGCCTGTATCAGGTGACAATGACTTAGATGAATATATAAAAACATAATTGTGTAGAAATAGAGCATAAAGTTGTAACTACTAAATCTAGGCAACCAAAATGTTTTCTTCAATTATTAAAAGTCCATACATTTATAAATAAAGGCTGATGGATGTCAACTGTAGCTTACTCCAGGGGTCCTTTATCTTTTTTACCTTTACTAGTCTTATATATAATATTTGGAGTATTATCAAATTCCAGTAGGAAAAAAATCACTCTAAGGGTAAAGAAAAAGGGATATCCTAGTGTAGAAATGTAACTCTTAAGTTAATTGGAAGGGAATAAGATGTGAGAGAGAGCTGTTACTATCAAGCCAGTTATGTAGGAAAATTAGGAGACCCAAATGTCTTGCCAAATTACCAGTTCCTTTTTGTGCATGTTTACTCAATGGCAAGCCCCATTGCGTTATTTGGGGCTTACTCCCAAACAACTGTGCACAGTATGTCCACCACTTGTGAATAAGTCCCATTGGGCTGTTTTACCATTCTTCTATTCCTGCAAAGGACTGGAAAGCTGATTAAACATTTAGTCCTGGAACTTAAAACAATTTTCCGACACTGGGATGCAGGATTTGTATGAATAGTTGTGTTAATCTGTGTTATGGCAAAAACAGAATATTGTGGTACTGAAAAAATAAAAATAATCTTGTTAGGGTTGTATCAATTGAAGTTCAACTTGGAGTAAACCCACTGAAATGAAGGGACCCAAGTTAGTCATGGCCATCATTTTTAATGGTTCTACTCTGAGTATGACTAACATTAGTTACAAACTTCAGGTTTTTTTAAGACACTGTATTATTTATCCATGGTGTAAAATATTTTGGAGAAATAGTAGGCAATAAGGGCATGGAGAAATTCCCTACAACTAAATATAAGTACCTAGAAATACACAGAAACCTAAAAATAGAATAGTATGCCATTCCAGTAGTCTTAAATGATGTAAGTTTTCCATAGGTATTTGGTTGACCACTATGAGAATAGGATGCTGGACTAGATAAGACTTTTGGTGTGATCCAGCAAGGCTGTTCTTTATATTCTTACAGACAAAGACTAACTGGGTTATTGTGCCACTTTAGAGGTATCTGTGTACCACCCCACCTAAGCTAACAAGCACATCTTGATTACTGGAGCATTAAATCAGGGGTCAGCAACCTTTTTCAGCTGTGGGCCGATCTACCGTCCCTCAGACCATGTGGTGGGCCAGACTATATTTTGGAGGGGGAAAAATATGAATGAATTCCTATGCCCCACAAATAACCCAGAGATGCATTTTAAATAAAAGCACACATTCTGTTGAGGGAAGCTTTTAATGTTTAATAGGTTATTGTATTTTAGTGTTTTGTTGGAAGCCGCCCAGAGTGGCTGGGGAAACCCAGCCAGATGGGCGGGGTATAAACAAATTATTATTATTATTATTATTATTATTATTACTCATGTAAAAACACCAGGCAGGCCCCACAAATAACCCAGAGATGCATTTTAAATAAAAGGACACATTCTATTCATGTAAAAACATGCTGATTCCCGGACCGTCCGCAGCCCGGATTGAGAAGGCGATTGGGCCGCATCCGGCCCCCAGGCCTTAGGTTGCCTACCCCTGCATTAAACCATATGATGCACTGCCAAATGGGCAGGCAATGCACTTTTTGTAGCAAGAAAGAAAATAGCCTTATCAGGCTTTTGAGAAATGCAGGTGCTACAAACTTTTTATGAATTCTGATTTACGTAGGAATTCTTAAAATTTATATGATTCAGTTAAAGTACCATGACAAGAGTATTGTGGCTCAATTTTTTATGACATAAGCTTTCGTGGACTACGGTCCACTTAAGCAGAAGGATTTTTGCTGCAATAAACTAACACAAAAAGGGACGCGGGTGGTGTTGTGGTCTAAACCACTGAGCCTAGGGCTTGCCAATCAGAAGGTCGGCGGTTCGAATCCCTGCGACGGGGTGAGCTCCCGTTGCTCGGTCCCTGCTCCTGCCAACCTAGCAGTTCGAAAGCACGTCAGAGTGCAAGTAGATAAATAGGTACCGCTCCAGCGGGAAGGTAAATGGTGTTTCCATGTGCTGCTCTGGTTTGCCAGAAGTGGCTTAGTCATGCTGGCCACATGACCCAGAAGCTGTCTGCGGACAAATGCCGGCTCCCTTGGCCTATAGAGCGAGATGAGCTCGCAACCCCAGAGTCGTCCACGACTGGACCCAACGGTCAGCGGTACCTTTACCTTAAACTAACACAACTGGAATTTATGGCAATAAAAAGTGGCAATGCAACTGAAATATTCCCTCACTGATTTCTGCACAATCACAGTTAACTGAGTGTTTCAGAATTACTGTACCATCAAGAAAATAAAAGATAAAAACCTCTCATCGTTGCTTGTACATTCACACTTTTTATAATTGATCTGTTCTGCCACTGTAAACTGCTGAAGGATAACTGCTGGCAGATTATTGTATCTGTGAAATGTTTTATTGTGAGTTTCAGGCTGCTGGGCATGCTTACTTAGAAAGAAGCTCCAATGAAAGCAACTAAAGTTGTTTCTGACTAAGGTTGTTGGTCCTTTGTTCTGTATTTTATGGTTTTAGATTTTTTTTGATGTTTTAATGATTTTATTATACACCACCATAATATTTTTAATGAGTTGGTGGTTTGTAAATACTCTAATAAATAAACAAGCCTGCAAATCTACCCACACTTATTTTGAAGGAAGCTACAGTGGACTCAAGAGGGAGTTGTGTATGAATACACACTTAAGATCAGACTATTCATGTTTGAGAAAGCAATATATGTATACTTTTATCAATTTCAGAAGTGTCTTAAACTTTTAACAGTTATCAATTCTATACAGTGCTATATGAGCTACTACCATTAAATGTTTCAGTTTGTATACATAAATTGCCTTTATGCTTAAAGCTGCCTGTGACTCTGTTTTAAATTAAATGCAACTCAAATTATCTCAAATGCTCTAAAATAGTCTTCATTTAAGGAATTGTCTCTCATATATAACAAAACACCCCAGTCATTGCAAGGGCCTTTACTTCTGATTAAGTCTGCAGTTTTATGCTCACATCTGAAAGAAAGCCCCCATTGAACTCAGTGGAACCTGCTTCTGGGAGACATGCATAGATTTATAGTATCAGTCCGTTGGTGACTATCAATTCATTGGCTTGCCTGCTGCAGTTTTGCAAACCAGAACTCTTGTCATTTTTAATTTTAAGCCTAAAAATAATGAATGATCCGTTTTTACAATTCCTAAAGCTTGCAAAAACCATATTAAGTTCAGAATGCTTTGCTTCTGTCTAGCTGCACTGCAGGCAAAGTACCTAAGCACCTTAATACCATAACCGTAATGTAGTAAATTCAGTAGAAATTCTTTCAGCTTCACATGACTTGTGTTCACTTCATCCACCAGAAATTTCGCCATATACTAAAGTGTCATTAGGAACACATATCTAATACTGTACAAGGCTGCAATATAATTACGAAACATCAAATATTATACAGTATATCCCTTATAGTCCCAGGTGCTGAAACTGAATTAAACATACAGCTTTGCTAAGTGCCTAACAGAAACGAAGTGGTTCGTTTAAAAAGCCACTTACGTGGCTGAAATTGTACTGTTAATTATTCTTAGAGGTCTTGACTTTTATTTGAATTCTAGTGTTACCTTGTTGACAACAGTTCAAATTTTATTTCAAACTGGGAAAGCATTTCCCCCATATAGTTGAAACACATGAAATTGTCTAGCAGCGTCTTGAAAAAGATTATATTTGTCAGCCACCTAAGCTTTTTGAATGACGTTGAGGTGAGTGGGGGAAGGTGGGGAAAAATCATAATTTGCTACAGGGGGAAAATACACGCAAGTGTAAAAACACAGTACAGTACTATTATCCTCGCGTTTGGTTTTCCACGACGAGAGGAGGAGGCCTTTAAGAAAGTAACAGCGACTAGACAACTAAAATGGCGCCACCCCTCCCTTGTTTACAGTGTCGTGCTGCCTCTGCCCAAAGCCTCTTTTCCCCGTTTGCCCAATGAGGGCTGCGGTAGCGGCTGGGCCTTAAAACCATTTCCTGGCCGGTCGGAACATGGGAGGGCAGGTCGGTGGCTGTGACCAATCCGAGACACCCGCTTGTGCACCGGGCGTTCCGATTGGCTTGCAGGAAGGCGATCAGCGGCTTGGGTGCCTTTAACCAATGAAGGGCCTCTCTTTGGATTTTGAGGGGTGGGAAGTGTTGCTCTGGTAACGCCAGGTGAAGGTGAGATACCAATGGGGAATTAAGCAGGGGGAGGGGGGTTATCGAGGCCTCTGCTTAGGGGTCGTATAAGTGATGGTGGTGGGTTGGAGCCTCCCTGGGGAACCCACGTTGCGGGAAGCTTATTAGTACTGAGCTGCCAAAATGCAGGTGTTTGTGTGAGAGCCAGAAAAAGACTACAGAGGAGAGCAGAAGGCAAAACATGCTCGGAAGCGGCTATTCCTCTGCTCCCCTCCTTCCAGCGTTGATCTCGCTGCTCTGATCCTTCTCCCTGTGAAGTTAAGATGCTTTCCTTTTCACTGCAGAACGCGGGTCGTACCAAGGCAGAATCCGCGGGGGCTTCCCTTTTAGTCTGACTGGCAGGTGTTTGTTTCTCTGTGTCACCATCCTTATGAGCTCTTCTGTGTGTATTTGGGCATAACTAGGACTGTCATTCTCATACGAGACACAAAATAGAATTAAAACATTGCACCAAAAATGTTTTCGCTGCTTTCTTTTTAACAGAAATTGGAATGGGAATAAGCGGTGTGTTTTAATGCTTGTGGGTATTTTAGACCTTAAAGGTCTGTGACTGCTCCTTGGTTTGTTAAATGTCTCTATTTCTCTCTCTCACACACCACCTAACTGCACCATTTCAACCCTTTCTAGAGTGCATCTGTTTCATGAACATTCACTGTCATAACAAGAGAGGTGTATATATAGTTCCTGATATATGAACGGAACAAATCTTGGATTGTTTTGGTTTTTCTATTACCTCTTTTCTCCTCCACCACCACCTCTGGCATATTTCTGTTGTGCTAAACTATGAAGCAAGATGGTGTTTTGTGGGGTTTGATGTTTTGAGAATAAGTCTATTAATCTTACATCAGTTTCTTTTCTGATGTGTATGTGTATCTACATTTGTTCAGCAGCCAAATACCACATGATGGAAGAACGTTCAAATCTCATGAACATGATGAAATTGAGTGTTAAAGTCTTAATCCAGTCAGCTCTGAGTTTGGGTCGAACCCTTGATTCAGACTTTCCCCCCTTGCAACAGTTCTTTGTTGTGATGGAACACTGTCTCAAGCATGGACTTAAAGGTGAGCTTCCTTCCAATATTGGTTTCAAATAGTATATTTTTCATATCCTTTTATGTATGTGCCTTTGATTATAGGCTTGCAGCTTTAGCCAGTTTATCTGGGACTATCCCCCACTGAATTATGAATAGGCATATATAGGATAGCATTGTAAGAGTATTTTAATTGATGTGGATCTTTGCTTTAACTGTGCACATAAGCAGGCTAGCCACCAGATATTTCTAGAAGTCATTAAAAAATGTGTGGTTTATGTCACAAGAAAATGCTTAAAAGGAGTAATAGATAAAGCAAAAAGGAATTATGTGTTTGAAGTGGAATTCATAGCCTGATTAATTCATCAATTTACCTATTACTAAGGAAACAGAAGCGGCATTAAAGCAAGGTAATGCGCATCTGCTGAAACACTTACAGACCTTGTTCTAGAACTCTGTAGGATGAGAAATGGAACAAGTTTAATATCATTGAGAGCATTGTTGTGTGTGGCACTAAAGATGACTCTGAACCCTTCCTCCTGCTACTTGTCTGCAAATGTGAATGTAGTAAATGCGTGACAGAGATGGACTGCCATTTTAAACTAAATGTTCAATCTAGCCACAGAAGTTTTACAATAAAATTGCAGAATGCAAAGTTGGGGGGTTGTTTTCCTACAAAGAACTTCATAGCGCAATCATATATTACTTGAAAGTATTATCATACTGTGTTCAGTTGGTTTTACTTCCAGGTATGTGTATGCAGAATTGTAGCCTGAATGTGAGGTGTGAAAATACCTTAATTATGCAAGCGTATCCATGTTTACTTAGAAGTAAGTTCCACTATGTTTAATGATGCTTACTCCTTCCCTTGTTAAGTGTGCTTTCTGTGTTTGACATTTGCTTTATGTTCGTTGATCTGTTGTGAACCTTTTTACTTTACACACATTAAACTGAAATAAAGCAACGTTATTTCCTTTCCATTGCCTCCCTTTTATCTAGCTAAGAAGAGTTTCATTGGGCAAAACAAATCGTTTTTTGGACCTCTAGAGATGGTGGAGAAACTTTGTCCAGAAGCATCAGATTTAGCTACAAGTGTCAGAAATCTGCCAGAGTTAAAGTGAGTTTTAAAAAATTCAGGTTGAGGTTAAGGAAACAAATTGTTATAAGGAATGAGGTTGCTAATAGTATTCATGTACCTTCATAATATTTTATGGGTTGATTTGTTAACAAGATGATGGGCTAATTTCAAGTTAAAAGATGGGGAAAGTTTCACTGAAATTATCCTTTATTGACAGGGGTTTTCAGTGCTAATGCTGTTGTTGTATACAGTGACAGTTTAGCTACATTTTCCTGTCATCTAATGCTTTTACCAATACCGTTTTACATTTAAGACTGTCAAAATTATTACAGGTTTCTTTTTTCTTTCTTTATAAGAATTGTTGTGCCAATTCAGAGCAATGGGTTTTCAACAGGTGTCAGATGCCAGAGGGAAACATTAAAGTGGGTACTGGGAAAAAGGAATATTGATCTCAGTAGGACCTGCTTCAATATTAACTATTTAGACCTGCCCATATGACTTTCCCAGTAGTCAAACTTTCCCAGTTTGCAGTTCTTAGTACAGAAAGTATTGATCTGATATGTAGAGATCTTTCCTATTCTAATTAATTCAAGAGGGTGCCGGAAGCCTCTCTGTGTGAAAGAAACAAGCAGAAGGTTCATGATGTTTTGGTTATTCCTTCAGAGAAGCCGAGTACAGCTGGCTTAAATTGGTTCTCTTATCTCTTCTGGCAAGGTCATGCTGACTATAAAAATAGGCCAGAAGGAGGCTGGGTTTCACTTTCTCTCTTTCTTTTCCTACTGGTGTGGTATATGCTTAGTATTAAGGTTTAGACTTATTATAGGTTATTGTAAGTTTAAGTTAAGTCTGCTGCAACTGGATTTCTTATGGACAGTGCCAATCCTGAATGTATTGGATTTGTGACCATTATGTTCATTTGCCTTCAGTAGCAGTAAAGCTCTACTGGATGAAGTATTAATTGCCTCTGGTCTATTTTTTTGGAATCCTGCAAAGTGTTTAAGATTTTACTCTACTAACTAACTTGGAATCTGCTATGGGTCAATAAGGGTAGAATTTCATGACAATATTTCCTTTACTTAAATGTTCTTTCCAAATCTTCTGTAATAAGGTATTTCCAGTGCTTTTTTTTCTAAAAAAATATATTTAGGGGTACTCTCATTTTCCTATTCATATTGAAATACTGCCCTTCAATGAGGCCAAACTTAGATTCACAAAATGTTTAGGGGTATGCGTACCCCCAGAAAAAAAGCACTGGGTATTACAGTACTTATATTAATTGGTAATTCACTAATTAATCAGTTAAAGGAAAGGCAATGAATAAATGTGTAGGCCTAAATGTTTTTTATCTGGCTCATATAATAAACAGTTATCTGCTGCAGGAAATATGTCCTCATGGTAAACTGCAGAAACATTTATCGGATGCATTTATATATACCAAGTGGATAGCATGTTTGACACCTGGTGTCCTTGTGGAATTGTAGGACCCCAATTGGAAGAGGCAGAGCTTGGCTTTATCTTGCTGTGATGCAAAAGAAACTGGCAGACTACCTGAAAGTACTCCTGGACCACAAGAATCTATTGAGGTATCTTTTGAACTTTTTATTATTATTCTGGAATAACACATCTTGCCACACAGGGAAGCATCTAAAGTAAATGAGTTTGATCCAGAGAAAAGCCTATGGAAAGGGGGCTGGCAGTCCTCAGCCCACCCCAGTGTCTCCCAACCCTTGAGAGAAGATTTTCAGAGGCTGCTGTTGCACAGGGTGTGGGGTGAGGGAGAAAGCCAGCTTGCATTATCTCCCTTCTGTTACTATTACAGTGGTACCTCGGGTTAAGTACTTAATTCGTTCCAGAGGTCTGTTCTTAACCTGAAACTGTTCTTAACCTGAAGCACCACTTTAGCTAATGGGGCCTCCTGCTGCTGCTGCGCCGCCGGAGCACGATTTCTGTTCTCATCCTGAAGCAAAGTTCTTAACTCGAGGTACTATTTCTGGGTTAGCGGAGTCTGTAACCTGAAGCGTATGTAACCCAAGGTACCACTGTATTTTTTAATCTGGATTCAGCCTAGTGCTTGTATTCTGACCATAAATTTGATAGGAAGGACTGAGCTCAGTATAATCTTTACTGAATTGTTCTTAATTGGGTGGATAATACAGTACCCCCCACAATAGTTATTAAATTATCTGTTTTCTTTCCTAGTGAATTTTATGAGCCTGATGCCTTGATGATGGAAGAGGAAGGAGCTGTGATCATTGGTCTGCTTGTGGGACTGAATGTCATTGATGCAAATCTCTGCTTAAAAGGAGAAGATTTGGACACCCAGGTAACTTAGGAGTAATAGTTAACATTCACAAACCACCCTGTAGACCAGGAATAACTTGTGTTTTGGTAGTTCAGCCCTATATTATCCTAGTAGTCTAAATCTGTCTTGAAGCCAGGGGGGTCATATAGTGGCATTAAGTAAGCAGAAGCAATTCTGCTCATTCAAGGTTGGACACCTGATTTCTACCACTTGTCCCTACTCACTGCCGTATGGGAGAGCCTCCTACTGTGCTAAGGCCACTGTGTGTCTTTGTGTGTGAATTGAGTCCCTATGAGTAGCATTTCCAAAAGCACTTGCTGTACTATGAGCCATAGTGTTTCCTTCCTTTCCATTTTGTGGGGTGACCATACCCAGCACTGGTTGGTGCACTCCATGGAGGGTTGGTCAAGGATGAATGCATCCCCCAGGCTGAAAAAAGTTGGCCTCCTGTGCTTTGTTCACTTAAAACTCATTTATTAGAATGTGAAGGAGAGGATAAGAAAAAAAGTAAAGCATAGCTAATCCTGTTGAGGCACTTAATTCAATTGTAAATAAATCTTATTTGTCTTTTCAGGTTGCAGTGATTGATTTTTCCCTGTACCTTAAAGATACACAAAACAGTGACAATAGCAAAGAGTATGTAAGGTTGAATTTATGTTCCTAATCTAATCTTTGTTTAATAGAGTTTTTAATTAAAGTAGATGAATCCATATTTAGGAATTTCTTTAGTTCTTTCTGAGAAAGAGAGGAGTGGGAGAAATGGAATATAGAAAGGCTATTGACAAAAAAAAAAAAAAAAGGGCAGAGGAAATATATAGAGGATCAAACATGCTAATTCTGGCTTCAGTGGCCTTCCCTCCAGTTCCACTCAAATGTGATTTTAAGGGCAGGCATCCTCTACCCAACCCCTATTTCTACACACAGGTCCTACACACCTACCTTGTTGAACTAATGGGGACTGAAGGAGCTATGCTCTGCTAACTGGGGAACCTGGACGAGCTGCATAGAAAACCTGTACATTTTATATTTGTATAACATGTATAATTCATAACAATGCATTAAAACTGCATCCATTGCGTGGAGAATTAATTTTTAAAAACCCAGTTTCTTTGTGTCTTTACACATTGGTGTGCTATCTTTTCATATTGATAATGGTTTTTCTCAGCATTTCTATTTTGGGTGCAGCTGCAATTTGACCTTGCTGGCCAGAATGTGGGGCTGATTTTAACCCCTTGGAGTCATTTGTCCACTATCATTTTTTAAAAAATCCAGCTGCACATCTTGTTGACACCAAACTGGTCCTAATAAAGGAAGAGCATTTGCATATATAATGCATATGTAGTTTTTTGTATGATAACTTTCCTCTAATATAACATGACAAGTCTTGTGGCAAACTGACTATAGTCCACACAAAAAATTATTCCACAATGCATTTATTAGTCTTTAAGATGCCACAAAGCTCCTGTTGATTTTGCTGTAAGAGAACCTATATGGCTGCCATTCTGGAATGTCTCTAATATAAATGTTGCACTTGAGAAAATGAGTCGTTCTTTAAAATACCATCTTTATTTCAATATCAGAGATGGAGGCATTACTGCTGTGCTTGATCAGAAACATTATGTAGAAGAACTTAACCGCCATCTAAGGTAGGCTTCCTTGGTGAAAACTTGATTTCCCCCTGTCCTCTTCCCCTCCCCCATGTTTAAAATCACAGCTTTAGCTACGGCAGCAGTTTAAGGAATGCTATACTATTGAAAAAAGGGTTTCATGCTTATTCCTTCAGAGGGATCTGCCCCTTTTCTTTGTACAGTGGTACCTTGGTTTACAACCATAATTCGTTGCGGACGTCCAGTTGTAAACCAAAACAGGTTGTAACCCAAGGCACGCTTTCGCCAATGGGGCCTCCAAAAAAAATTGGTTGTAATCCAAAAAAAAAAAAAAAAGGGGGTTGTAATCCAAAAAATGGGACATGGACTTCCGGGTTTGACATGGTTGTAGTCCAAGACGGTTGCAAACCAAGGTACCACTGTACTATCTTGCTCTTCTGGCACCTACTTCTGCTAGCCTTGTAACTCCCCTACTTTAAACCCCCATATTTGCAATCCAATAATATTTTTCTTTAATTTTCTTAAACTGTGAGCGCTAAGTGTTGCGGGGGGGGGGGGGACAACAGAATAAATCTTGGTTGCTTAGACTTCCCTTCAACACTTGGCATTTTTTTGAGTGGCAAGTATTAAGTGGGTCTTGGTCATCTTTTTGTCTCAGTTGCACTGTTGGAGATCTGCAGACCAAGATAGAGTGCCTAGAGAAGACCAATTCAAAGCTCCAAGAAGAGGTTTGTGGTGCTCAAGTTTATTTCAGTCGCTACTGGTGCCTGCTCCTTTTTGAAAATTTTGAAGTGACTTCCTTCTTGAAACTGCGAATCTTATCAAATGGGTTTCCTGAGCAGAGCAAAACTGATATGAATTGGGAAGCTGGAAAGGTCATAGTGAGGAGAGCCAGATAGTTCATTTCCTCTCGTATACAACCTAAAGGTACATGGAACATAGGAAGCTGCTTCTATACCAAGTTAGACCATTGCTGCATCTAGCTTAGTGTTGCTGACGCTGACTAGTAGCAAGTCATCAGCGTTTCAGAGAGGAGCCTTTCTCATCTCTACCTGGAGAAGCAACTGCTCTGCCATTGAGCTACAGCGCTTACACAGTGTCTGAACTAAGAAAGACTTAACCATTTTAAGACTGAGAAGTTTTCCCTCTCATGCATCCTTTCTGAAAGGAATGTTCATCAACTGAAAAACTTGCCAGTTTCTGTCTTGGAATAATAAAAGTTATGTGTATCCACCTTAGTGACTGAATTATGAAATATGAGCTTGCCTGGTCTTAATTTCAGGCTGCAGTTGAATGGGATGTTTTTAAATATTCATCCAGATGATGCATGGTGGTTTGTCTTCTCTCTTCTCACACCCACCTCTGTTTGTCAGCTGGCAGCAGCAACTGATCGGATCAGGGCACTTCAGGAAGAGCAGCAGGAGCTGAAGCAAGAAAATGAACTAATCCGTGAACGAAGCGAAAAGCATGTCGAGGTCAGATACAGTATGTAGCTGATGTGTGTGGAGGTCCACCTAGGAGGTTGTTTTCCATTTAAACATTAGCATACCTCTGTAGGTCACTTTGTGCAGAAGATTCTCCTTTAAGTCCCTAAAATATCAGGAGCCTGCAGAAGGACTTTCAGTGTGGCTGCCTCTGTTTCGGGGAACATCTTAGTTGAAATACAACAGGCACTCTGTATTTGTAGCTTTTAGAAACAATTGAAAACATTTTTGTTGCAACAAGCTTTTCCAGGTAGATTATTTTATATATTCAGGACAATTCATAAATTAATAAAACAACAATAATACGAGACACATATCTTCCTGTAGTTAATACCGTCTGTAGATATAAAATCATTTCTAAATAAATATAATTTCTCTTGTGAGAAACTTACCTACTCTAATCTACCAACAGGTTGATTTCTCAAATAACCTTTTATTCTAGGTAACAAAACAGGACACCAAAGTTGAACTGGAAACATACAAGCAGTCAAGGCAAGGCCTGGATGAAATGTACAGTGATGTCTGGAAGCAACTGAAAGAGGAGAAAAGAATCCGAACGGTGAAACACCATAATTCATTAATGGAGCGAATCATTGTTTGTTCGGTTTCTGTATGCACCATCATAGCAAGCTTGCTTGGATGCTGTGCCAGGGGTCCCCTGATCCCTCTTTGCGACTATGGGGGTGGGGACTACTGGGGGTGTGCAGAATAGTGTCAGCATGCTTTCAGAAGCAACCTTCAGCTTTTGATTCCAGCCATTGTCACACAATCTATAAAAACACAAGTTCACAAGTTCACACAGGTCAGGTTTTACACAGCTCAACAGAAAATATTTGTTATTTATGCAGATTTGAATTTTATTTTTAAAGGAGCTGGAAAAAGAGCTGGAGCTGCAGATTGGAATGAAAACAGAAATGGAAATTGCTATGAAGCTCCTGGAGAAAGATACTCATGAAAAACAAGACACTTTAGTGGCCCTTCGCCAGCAGCTGGAGGAAGTTAAAGCTATCAATTTGCAGATGTTTAATAAATCTCAGGTAAATTTGTTAAGTAAATGGAGAAGCAGCCTATTCACTAGGCATGAGCATAACACTTTAAATGTGTACAGTGCATTCTGATCATTAGCTTCATCCTTGCAACAGCCCTGTGTTGTAGCACAGGGGTGGCCTGTGTGCAGCCCTCCATATATGTTTGGACTTTAACTCCCATCATTCCTGACTGCTGGCCATGCTGACGTGATGGAGTTATGGTCCCCAACACAGGAGGTCACCACACTGGCTACCCTTGATGTAGGATCACTATTGTGCTCAGGTTTATAAATGGGGAACTGAAAAGGAGAGTGGCCTGCCCAAGCCCACACATTATTCCTTCCCCTTATACGTTGGCTTCAGTGGAGAGATCCTGGTTTGTTTAAACCAGAGTTCCCCAGTGCACCCAAATGAACCAAAGTGAGCATGGCAGGAAGCGTGCATACAGACCTGATGCTCATTCCTAGCTTCATAAACCATGGCCCTCTGTCTCAACTGCATATGCCTTCTGGTTCAGTTATATAGAAGTTTCTTACATTAATTTTTATTGTGGGGATTTGTCACCCTGTTAGGTACAATGTCAGGATTCTGAGTAGACACAACCAACCTTGCATGAATATGCATTTTGGGTGGAATTTAACATTGCACTCTTCCAATAAGCATTTCATCTTAGAAATTTGAACAATCCCCCCCTTTTCTCCCCCTGCACTCTGTTTGGAGTGGGGATTCTCATGACACGCCTTGACTCAATTAGGGCGTGTGTTTAGAGGGATCCCCATTGCCCAAGCAGAAGTCCTTGCGCAGGGATTCCACTGACAGGGCTGATAAGATGAATCCTGCCCTTTTCATGTACTCAATGATGTATAGTGAGCACAACATTCATTCACATTCTTAGTGGCTGGAAGAAAAAGAAAACTTCCTGCTTACGAGTAAGGGCCTCTTAACATGATACAGTTGAAAAGCAGGAGATTGCTTAGCTAAACATTCTTTAGCCATGACAGCCGGGGAAACATGGCTCTTGATTTCTCTCTAATCAGCTTAGTTTTTCAGTCACTTGTTTTGTCCAGGAGGTCTGAAGATTGCAATGTCTGTGTACATCTCTGCTTATTGTTTGGATGATAGATAGTATTAAGGGTCAGTGAGAGAATCCCATTAATCTTTTTTTTCCCCTCTGAGATGCCTTAAAAGTATGTGAGAGACTCACGTGGTTTGTATATAGACATAGGATGGGGCTTGCACAATAGTGATTTCCTTGTACTAATTTGGCTTTAGCTTTTGGGAGGCTGTGGAGTATTAAACTTATTTTCAAATGTCTCATTCATCTTTTCTCGATCCCAAGGTTAAGCCAGTTCCTTGATTCTTGCCTCCAGGTTGCCTGTTCTAGCATTACAGTAGTGAGGCAACTTTATTCTCTGCCTTTTGAAGTGGGGAAAAAACCTATTTCAGTATGAAGAGGGAGACATGATGAAGTCTCTGACCTGTTTCATTACTAAGCTAATCATATATGGACCTGGAATGCTTTGGGTTTTGTAGTCACAGAACAATTTTGCAGTGAGCCGTTTGATTCTTTCCCTCCAGAATGCAGAAGGTTCATTGCAGCATAAAAGTGAAGCAATATCATCCTTTGAAGGCAAAACGGATCAAATGATGTCTTCTGTCAAGCAGATGGAGGGCAGGTAATCCCTTCCATAGGCCTGATTAGCTGTGATCTGCCTAATTCCCCAATTTTTAATGTTTCCAAAGTCCATATTAGTTTCCTTTCATGGGCACAACATATTTCTAGGAAAGGCATGGATGACCCACTGACCTATTTCCTGTAATCCCCTTTACCTGTCTGTGATCAGGAGTGGCATGGCCAGACTCCCAAGGGCCATGTAGAAAGCCCTGGAGGGCTTAATTTGGCCCCTGAACCTGAGGTTCCTCACCCCTGTGCTAGATGCTGAAGAAGGATAAGGCAGACATGTGAGAAAGTTCAATGTGGTGGGAAAATCAGGGGAGGGAAAGGAAGAGAGCCATGTAGGGGAGGCCTGGGGTGCCCTTGGGCGGAGTGGAAAACTGATGAATTTGCAAGAGGGAAAGGCAAGTTGTACTTTTAAGAGAATTGTTCATTTATATGCTGCGTTTCTGCCAGTGCACCCTAAGGTGATTTATGCTTTTAACATACTAAAACAACAGTTTAAAAGCATAGAACAGGATTCTCTCAGGCCACTCAATGGTCCCTTCAGGAGCTGATGGCATGAGCTGCCTGGCTGCGTTTTCTACTGCCCTCCATCAGGGCACATGGGGCTTAAATAGCTGTTAGGACCGTTCACTGAAGCACCGTTCACTGGTGGTCTCCTTAGGAGCTGAAGACATAAGCTTATTGGCCCAACTTCCCCAAGCTCAGGCTAGGACTGGTGAACATCTGTCTCCTTGCTAGACAGGGTAACTTAGACAGACCCTTGTGGGCCAGAGTGCTGAAGGCTGACCTACCTACCCTGCAGTAGCTACTGACATGGTATGAAATGTTTGTGCATAATATAACATGTTAATGAATGATAAAGGTGTGTTCAAAGGTGGTAGCTTTGGCAAGAGGGAAAGCCTGCTATAGCTCTATGTAACTTGTGTGTGTTTGTCTTTTTTCTTCTTTTTTAGATTGCAGCATGCAGAAAAGGCCAGGCAGGTTGCAGAAGAAAAAAATGTCAAACTGAAACAAGAACTGGGCGGCAAAATTGTGACCTTGAAACAGCAGCTAATCCAGCTGGATAACAAGTGGTAACCTTGTGTTCTATATTGTTTATCCTTGGTTTTCCTGGAAACAGGGCGTTTAATTCACAGCTTAAATGCCTCACAAAATCAGCTAGCCACAAAGCTAACAAGATGCATCAGCGTAGCAAATTAGTTGACACTAAACTTTCTAATATGATATGAGAGCTGTGATCATTTTGAACTGTCATTTCTTATGCATTCTTCCATATATTCCTTCAGATTGATTGTGCCTGTAGTTTCTAAAGGCAGGGCCTGGTTTAACTTGTTGCCACTCTTATTGGCTGGGACTAAAGAAATGAAGAACTGCATAGCTATTTTCATGCATGTCCCAAAGGAGCCTATGAATTTGGATTTCTTAGCAGCGCTCAGCTCAAGAAACATGGCAAATGACTCGTGAAACAGACGTTCCAAAATGAGGGTGTGCTGTTAAAAGAAAACATCACCCACAAACTCACATGCCTAAAATAGCTCTCTGGATCCCAGCCACTCAGTTGGATCCAGCGAAGAGCCAGTGGAAAGGGGTGGGCAGAAGGAGGCTTTCCCATCTCCTTATCCCCCTGGCAGCCCCAGATAAGCTTCTGCAGGTTGGATTCCCCCTGCTATATGTGGTGGGGGAGGGGGTTGAGGCGTAAGGTAGCAATTCATTAAAAGTGGACATAGAACCCTTGCATGAGTTGGAATTTTTCTTGTGGAAAGTGCCTCTGCTCAATTTTGCAGGGATCACCCCCTCCCATGCCACAGCCCCCCCCCCCCCATTTTCAGCGGGCCCCAATCTTCATAGACATCTCTGGGGCTGCTAGGGAGAGGCAAAAGCAGGAAAGTCAGTGTCCACCCCTTTCCACAAGCTTTTCTCTACATCCTCTTCTTTGGCGATCACTCATCATCGAGTAAGATTGTCTTCCATGAACATGTTCCTAACGGTGTCCGTAGGTGACGGTGAAGGCTAGTTCTGGATCCGCACATCCTTCCACAGTGGGGACATTGATTTCTGGGCAGGAGTTTATCATGGTGAGGGTTTGCCAAACCTGCCTTCCTCTTAGCTCATTTCTCCCTTTCGTCCTGAGTTTGAGTGTCTTCGAAGTCCATGACACCTTTGGCAAAGGTTGTTCTCCAATTGGAGTGCTTGCAGGCCAGTGTTTCCCAGTTGTCAGTGTTTATACTACATTTTATTAGATTTGCCCTGAGAGAGTCTTTAAACTTCTTCTGTTGACCACCATCATTACACTGTCCATTTTTAAATTCAGAATAGAGTAGTTGCTTTCAAGGCGATAATCAGGCATCCACACATGACCAGTCCGACGAAGTTGATGTTGAAGAATCATTGCTTTGACACTGGTGAACTTTGCTTCTTCCAGTACACCTGTCTTCCCAAGTGATATCCACTATCTATACAGAAATTCAAAACTCCTCCCTTGTGGCTTCAGGAGCATGCTACCTCACCCCACCCCCATAATTATTTCAAGAATTTCTAGCGAAGTAAATACTGCTGTTAAACAAGATTTGTTTCTAACTTGGCATTTGTTTATTTGGTCTCTGAATTTAAAACAGTTTAACTCTTGAGAGAGAATTAAAATCCGAGAAAGAGCAGCGGCAGATTCTGCAACATCAGCTGCATCAAGAGAAGGACACTACAGCTTTGCTAAAAACAGAACTGCAGCAAGTGGAAGGGTTAAAAAAAGTAAGTGAACTGGAAACCCAAAACGTAGCCAGACCAAATGCTGTAGTCCAGAACCTCTGTAGGGCATCAACTTGAAGAATGCAGGACAGGAAACGTGGGGAAGTAACTCCAGTGCCTTTCTACTAGTATGTTACGTGGCAGATTCTCTCCTTTAAGGGTACAGGGGTTGTTGTAAGCTACTGGTTCAAGAACACTTAACCACCAGGGAAGAACTGTTCTTTCTCTGATCAGCAAATGATCAAGTGAGCATCCTCCTTAGGCTGAGTAAAGCCAGTCTTTTGGCAACATTGCCATGGCCAACACTAGGAGCCTTTCCACATGCAGGTTTTTTCAACCTACTGGAATGTTGTTCTTAATGGTTAAGGTGAAGTCAACTGTTCATTGGCTTAATAGCAAGGTAATACATTTTTACAAACGGCAGGTAGTCAGTTTTTGTCTCCTTCACCCAAAAGTGATAAGGTTGAGATCTTATCAGTCAAGTTCAGTCTATTATAGTGTTGTTTTTTAATGTTGTTTTTAATGTTTTTCTTCTTATAATTCTGAAAACTACTAATAAATATTATTTTTTTAAAAAAAAACAAAATAGCAGAGGAGGAAGAGGAATTCCCTGATGAAAATTATATAGCCTTTTTGTGTTTTGTTTTATAGGAGTTGCGAAAACTGCAGGAAGAGAAGCAGCAATTGGAAAAGGTCTGTGAAGAACAGGAGCAAGCCCTTCAAGAAATGGGACTTCACCTTAGCCAGTAAGCATGTTCTGATATTGGGCCCCTTTCTATTCATCTCTCATTCCCAGAGAAGTTGCATTATTGAGTTAACTTGTGTAAGATAAGAATAATAGAATTGTAGAGTTGGTAGGGACGCCAAGGGTCATCTAGTCCAACCCCCTGCAATGCAGGAATCTCAACTAAAGCATGTTTTATATGGCAATTGTTTGTCATGGCTACACCAGTGTTTCCTGCAGCAAATTGCAGAGGCGCAGCTGTAAACAGGAGGATGCACACCATGTGACTCCAATTTCAAACATAATTTACAGACCTGCTGGATCAAAAGTCCATCTGGTCCAGCTTCCTGTTCTCAGTGGCCAACCAGATGCCAATGTGAAGCCCACAAGCAGGATCTGAGTGTGAACACTCTCTCCCTGCTTGTAGTTCCTGGCAACTGCCATTCAGAGGCATACGATCCCTAGGGTTGGAGGTAGAACATAGCCATCATGGTCAGCAGCTTTTGATAGCTTTAGCCATGAATTTGTCTTTCAGTCATCAAAGTTGCTCCTTTGTGGGAGCAAATTCCATGATTTTAGCTCTGAATAAGCAGCACCTCATTTTGTCTTCCTAAATCTTACAGTATTGTTTCATTGGATGGCCCCAGGTTCCTATTATTACGAGAGGGGGAGAAAAAACCTTGCTATTGCACAGGGCGAAAGAGTAGAGGATGCTGTTAATTAAAAGTTAGTAAGGTGCTGCATAGGGAGCAAGTGATTCAGAAACATGCTACTGGGATGGAAATATGGGTGGTTTGAGGCAACTTTTTGGTTCCTTCAATTTGGAATGTTTCCTTCTAGAACCATTTCTCCAGTCTGAGAGCTTGCATCTCAGTAAGAGGATGAGCTACAAATTGAAAGTCACTGGTTTGAAACACTCCTCTGCCATGAGCTCACCAAGTTGCCTTTGACTAACCACTATTTCACCCTTCGCTAGCCCCACTCCATCTGCAGTGTGGAGATGATGATGATGATAATAATAATGGACTTTGTGAGGATGGTTATTGTGAGGATCACCATACAGTGTATGTGGTGTCCTCTGAATACTGTAAAGCACAATACAAATGTAAAATGTTGCTATTAATTTTATTATTTTTTCTAGATCCAAGCTTAAGATGGAAGATATTAAGGAAGTGAATAAAGCATTAAAGGTATTGCAGCTTTAACAGCATTCTGGCATTCATTAGCAAGCTGGTTGGTGATTGCTGCTGCTGCTGCTTGCTTCATTATTTGCAACTCTGCCCCTGCTAGCATGGGATACTTTGCTTCAGTTATCAGGAGTGTGGCATTTTCAAACTTGTAGTGGCAGCTTTTAAATACCTTAATTTTTTATTTTTATTTTTGTTCTCTAAACATGGCATGCTCTAGTCTGAATGGAAACTACCAGTTACATAACATATAGTCCTTTGGATGCTTATTCAGAAACAAGTACCATTATGTTTGATTGGCACTTACACCCAGTTAAGTGTGGATAGGGTACCAGCTTAAATCTTTTTTTTTCCCCTTTTGGGAGGCAGGAAGGGGGGAATGCTAGATATAATTGATGCTATGGCTAGGCCAACGTTACCTAGACAACCATTCAGCCTCTTTGAAGCCTTACATGAGAAGCTGTATATTGAAATAATTCATTTTGTTTTAGGGTCATACATGGCTAAAAGATGACGAAGCAACCCACTGTAAACAATGTGAGAAGGAATTTTCCATTTCAAGAAGAAAGGTAATATAAAGGGCTAACAAGCCTCCTGGTAAAATTCTGAATTATTCCATGTATCTGGGAGACTTGCCTGGGAAAGAGCAATTTCTAAAGCACGACCTCCCTTTATAGAACAGCAACAAGGAGCATGAGCGATGAAAGTGCAAAAAAAGTAAATTTGAGCCTTGAAGCACATCTACTAATGGTTGTTTTTTACACCCTGTGGAATTTAGATTTGTAACATCCCAGTTCAGTCCTGAAACATGCATCAGCAAACAAGTACTTGATACTATTATGTTTTGGTATCAAAGACCTGATACTAAGCGAGCTTCTGGGGAAAGTATATCAAAATTGGAGTGCCACCGCTGAGGAATTCTTTCCTCAGTTGAATTATCTTAATGTACAGATCTGTACAAAAGGAACAGCTCCTCCTCAAAACAATCCAGTAGTAAAATCAGCAGCAACTTGACAACTTTTAAAAACCTCCTCCTAACAGAAAAGGGACACGGCAAGGGGGTGGTATCCACAATATACAAAATACTGCTCCAAAATCCCACAACACTAAGGTCTCAGAACAAATGAAACTGTTCTGTAGAAAATGTGAAAAAAGAGGCAATGTGGTACTTTTGTAAACTGAGAAATCTTTTTTAAGGAGCAGCTCCTTCGGTGGTATGTTAAATTTGCAAATTTAGAATCATTTTACAAAGCCAGGAAACCATACTTTTACCCTAGATAACAAATACGAAATTATCTGAAATGCATTCTGTTGATTGAGACCATAGGCTTTGTTGTTTACAACTCTCCTTTGATTTCAGCCCAAACTCATTTATTGTAGCACTTCCAAGAGGGCTGACTTTATTTCCATTTATCTTAGTGAGACTTGCAGTTTCCTTTGATTTGGAGCCTTTAGTTAAGAATTGCTTTTGCTTATAGTCCTAATACTGTGTTTTCACTACCTTTGCAGCACCACTGTCGAAACTGCGGTGACATCTTTTGCAACACTTGTTCCAGCAATGAACTTGCACTTCCATCCTATCCAAAGCCTGTACGAGTTTGTGATACTTGCCACACTTTACTGCTTCAGAGATGTTCATCTTCTTCCTAAGACATTGGCTTGTCCACAGGAAAACCATTTAAAACCGAGAATGAACCAAATGTTTAATAGGCTTTATTGGGAATCTAAATGCCACCAGTATGTATCACACAACTTACGGTACTAGTTTCCCATGATAGAATGGGACATAAGGTTTCATCTATACAATTTGGGCTTACAAAAATAATAAAAACTGATAATGCATCGAATCAAGTGCCAGAGATAACCCTAAATGTGCTCAATGTGCTGCAATCTTGAGATGCGGTCATACTTCTGGTTTTGTTTTTAAGATGTAAAAAGCTATCGTTTGTATTTAACTTTGTACTTCGACATTTGTACATTTGACCTCTAAAATACATTACTTTTCTCAACACTTTAATCCCTCTACCTATTGTAACAGTTCCACTTAAAAATTCCTCTAGATTTATATGTTAAAGAAACAATGTCACTCTTAGTCCCTATGGAATAATTTTTTAAGTAATGTATAAAGAATGTGCCTTTACTTCAAAAGTAAATAGAGTATATAGTGTTTCTAAAGCACCTACAAAATAGTGATTACGCAATAAAGACTTAAATGCAATTAAACAAGTTCATCAGTATTTGCAAGTTTCTTGCAATTCAGATTGAACAGTGACTTCAACCATGTGCAAAAAATTGATATGGTAAAACTTGCTTACAAGGTGGTGATATGAACTGCAATGGAGTCAGAAGCCAACAAACATGTCAAAACAAAGTGAGGATCTTTTTCTTTACATTTGTAAAAGTTCAAAGAAATGTGAAACGGTGGTGTATGCAGTGACAATGTCCATTACCAGGACTTCCACCTGTAAACATCTCTTCTGGGGTTTTTCCCAACCTCCAGAGCAGACTGGTTGGGGCTGTTATGGGGAGATGGGACCCTCCTGTTAGCACAAGATCCTCTTGTAACAGGATGGCTTCATTGGAGACAACCCTGTGTAGCCCTTAAGCCTCCTGGTTTCCATTCAGGTTTAAGTTGGTCTATACCAGTCTTTATAGGTAACAGCAGTTATGTGACACAGGCACATGGGGGAAAAGGCACCCCAAGTAGTTCCGTGTTTTCTAAATCTACACAAGCTAACCAGAACATCCAACTATTTTAAGTAATAGGTAAATAGAGAATAGTGGTGGGTTATGACTGCTCTTCTTCAGCATTAGCTTTTACATTCTTTGTCAAGTTCCGTTTCAGTGGTTATTGACAACTCTGAGTCTTTCTGCTGCTGGATGAAACTACTAAACTGGTGGCAGTAATTAGTGTATCATTTGCTGCTGGCAACACAGTGCTCATTTCAAATCAAGAGAGGTTCCAGTTTTTAAAAGGAAGTTTTATTTTAACAATTTTCACTTAAGCGCAAACACCTAAAAGTAAATCACAATACAATGAAAGATTAAATCAAGGCCTCAGATTTCATACGAACACCAAGACCAAAATCCTAAAGGTAGCCGTATTGCGTCTCACATTTCCCCATTAACTTAAAAAGCTTAAATGTGCCTTACAAGATATTAAAAAGAAAAAACTAGAACTAACATGCCAAATGTTCACTTTTGAGATTCCAACACAGCTCCTATATCTTGTTTGTACAAAAAGGCATGTTCTTGAACATGCTCTGAAAACAGCGTCTGGTGTTATATGGTTTAAGAGCAACATTTAACATAATTGAAACAGCTTTAACCTAAATACGCTTACTGCTCAAATACACTCCTACAACAAAAACTGGAAAAAAGCTGAAAATTGTTTAACAGGAACTTCTTTACTTGACTTATATCCTAGATGAATGTTTCAGCATATTCAAAAATACTGAACCTGAATGTTTTAAAATGATCCTGATTTCACTTACAAGTAAAGCATAAATCACAAGCTTGTATTGCAAAACTGTTAAACTTAGTTTGTTTTGTTTTCTTAAAAAAAGTTGACCAAAAATTAGGAGACCAGTTACATTCCCCAGCCCCCACTCATGTTGGACATGTTCGACATTCCAGCCATGCCATTCACTCCCATGGATGCACGATTTCCACTGCTGTAGTAGCTGCTGTTCATTGCACTCTGGTTACCTAAGACAGATAACAAATAAGACAATTTAGTGCAGTCACTTACATACATGGCACCACATTTCCCTCACCCCAAGTTATCCTTATAACCTTGCTTTAGATCCTGTACTATCACACAATGGAAGTGGCAGGCTAGCTTCATACAGACTGGATCCAACTGTGCATCACCCAACATCATCTTTTAAGTGTTGTTTTTTTAATCTAGTCACTGAAAGCTTTTCCTGCTCACTCATCTAGACTGATTTTCTAGCTGAAACCAAGTATTTGGACAATATAATATTTTAACTTTTTCAAGACAAGTTGATCCTTGCATTAGGTGGATAGCTAACTGCGTTAACACATCCAAGACTAATAAAAACATCTTACCATATCCGCTCATGCTGCTTTGACCACCATAGCCTCCTCCATAACCCCCACTCAACTGCTGGTTAGCTGGACCACCGTAACTGGATTGGCTTCCTTTCAAGTTAAGGACACACATGTTAAGAACTTGGCTACAGTCACCTTCTACAAAAAAGAATATGCCTACATGCTACCTTAAAAGGGCAAGTTTGCTCCTAGTTCACTGTGTAGCTGAACTGTAATTTGAGAAGATTCTTCCTAATTTGCTCTTCACTCAGGAAATTATTTGCAGATAAGCAGTTTATAGATTCTTATAGCACCCGAGTTTTCAAATTATATGAACAATTGAATTAGAAGCAGAGGAGGATGTTCTCCCACTGAAACTGCTATTTTATTTCTTGGCCATCATTTCAAACCTATTGACCTAATCTGAAGTAGCATTTAGCAATATAGAGCATAGCCTTCATTATGTGGCTAACAGACAACACAAACCCTTCTGTATATGTAGCTTTAAACAGCTCAGGGGAGGTGCCAAAAGAAGTTAGCCTTTCCAAGCTGTGACTAGGAAACCTGCACCTGACACACACCACCTTTCTACATTTTTGTACAAACTAAATGCAAAATACAGCTGGTAACCCATTTCACATCTCTGCAAAACTCTTTTGCAGTTGAGGATATGAAGATTGCTTTTTTAACTTAATTGTACCTTGTAAAGCACGAAGCCATTCTGCAAAGTGCTACTAAAACAGCATATGCACCCCATACAAATAAAACGAACCACCACTTCAGAATAAAACTTTTTAATACAAGCAAACCAAGCTTCTGAAGTTTTATAATTTGGTTTTACTGAATATTCAAGTATTCAAATATTCAGGTTAACAGGATATCCAATAACAGGAACCACCATTGTGGTATAATCTTTGCCAGTTTAATTATACCTTCTATTCAACATCCCTACCCTCACCCTCCCAGAAGTGACTGCTGTAGTTAGAAAACTGTAGCAACATTACAGACAACAAGCATCTCTTCCTCCAAACACCCAATGTTACCACTCTGCACCTTGGAAATCACTCATGCTACCATTCAGTTTTTATTTAACAGTCTTAATTGTCAAAATGTAGACCCAAAAGGTTTATATACCTGCCAATGTGTTCGTGTTCCAATCTTGAACTACCCCTTCCGTTTCCTTGACTGTGATTAAGACAGAATGTTAAATATTAGTTTTAGGCCACCAAGAATAAGCAGAATTGTAAAAATTAGCCAGTTTTGTTAAACATCAGCGAGGCAACATGAAACTGAATTGCTTACACATACCCATTGCTCCCATCATTTGACTGCCATATGCACCACCACTTCCTCCAGCTGTGGAATTCAAGAAGAGTTCTACATATCGGTGTTCTAAGGAAACAAAAAATAGCAATGCTCTGAACACAAACAGTTCAACTTACCTCATGTACAGTACAAAGGACTTAGCCACCTTGATGCAAAACTTGAAGGCTGTTCAATTCTGAGAATCATGAGCAGTAGTGAACATCACACTCTCACCAAGTTACCACAATGTTAAGAAGCAAAGCCAGTATAGTAAACGGATTCATTCTACTCTACAGTTTTTTTTAAAAGTGCATACATCTGCAGGGGAGCTTTAACTTACGCATATTTGCTTTGTCTTTGGACATTGCAGCAACAGCATCCTCATGAGTAGCGAACTCAACATCTGCCTCTCCTGTTACTCGACCATCAGGCCCAATTTCAATGTGTACTCTTACAGGATTAAGAGGCGAGAAGAACTAGGTAGAAAAGACAGTCATTAACTCAATGAAAATTTCTCAGGCAATGTTCTGCAGCAACAAATCCAAATAAAAATGTCAAGACAGTCACTTACATTGTAAATGTCGTTCTCTGTAGCTCTGTAAGGTAATCCTCTCATGTGCACACAGTGACCAGTTGTGCTTTGGAAAGTAGAGGATCCATCCCCATACCTGTGGTCTGACATCCCTGTGGAAACAGTCCATTCTAAATCTTTTGTATGTAGGACAAGTTTCCGCAATTGCCCTAATCAAGAATTCTTACCTCTTCCAAATCGGTCCGATCCAAAGCCATAGCCATCATTATATCCATTATAGTCATCATAACCACCATAACCTGCAACCCACAATTTAGAGTTATGTTGAAAATGATCTTCCAACAGAACTATCTGTTTTTGAATAAGAAAGCTCTATATATTTACCTCCTCCATATGCACCACGTCTCATTCTTTCAAAACCACTTCCTCTACCAAGGCTGTTGTAGCCTCTTCCCACGCCCGGCCGGTCATAAGGACCTGGCCTCTGCATGGCCATAAGCTTGCGAGGAGGATCATAATGAGTGCGCACTTCTGCTCTGCTACTCTTGAAGATTTCAATGTACCTAAAAGGTTCACACACATAAAACTAGTTGAGTTTTTTAAAATTTGCATATTAGGTTATACAATATAATACATTACAATACCACAGCCTTGGAACTGGCAATTTTAAGCCAGAATTTTTACGTTTAGTCATAGAAAATAATCCAAGGCTAATTCAGTAAATCAGTTTGAGTTTGCTCATTAAGATATCCCAACCTTAAGGGTTAGGGAGAGCAAACTAGTTTAAGCTTCTGAAGAATCAGAACTTGGAGGGACTAATGTCCACTCAACAGCACCCATATTTTGCTCATATGGCAATATGCAAGAGGGTTAGAAATCCAGCCTCCGCCAGAATTCTAATCCATCAATACACTCCAAAAAGCACTTATGTGCTCATGAGCCCATCCTATGCATTGGCATAGCAAATTAGCAAATGCAAAAAATGTGCATGCTTCAATTAATACGTCACAAAACTTAGAATAAATCCCTTTGTGACATTTTCGGAAATTATGTGTTTATGTGAAAAATTATACAAGAAAATGTTACATCAATATATAGAACAAGTTTAGTAATCACATTTTCTTATGGTAATAAAATGCTAAGTGTCTTTAGAGCTAGAGGCATAATTGGTGCTATTAGAAAAATTTAAAGCCATAATCTCTCAACTTCCTTAAATATCATTTAAACTTGTTCAGAATGAACAGTTTTGAGAGGTCTAGGGAAGGGTAGATGAACTAGCCTTTCACAGCCAGTTTGCACAAACATAACAAAAATTAACGTTTCATTATAAAATTGGGGGTGTTAGTAGGGCATGAAATTACATGTTGTGAGGTGAGCACTTAAGAAGAGAGAATATGGATTTAATAACAGTTTACCATAAGAAGAGCGACATATCCAACCAACCATCCATCCCCACCTGTGCCCTATTCTTTCCTTGTGTTTCTTTAGAGCCTTTTCAGCTATTTCCTGTGAAGCAAACTGCACGAAGGCCTCCCCCGTACTCCTCCCCTGGAAGTCCACCGGCAATGTTATCCCATTTGGCACGATTTCCAACCCTTCAACCCAAGGACAAATAACCCCAGTAGGGGGGTAATATTAACATCACAAGCCCAATCATGATTTTCTTATAGCTTTAAAATACACCAGAAGTTATACTTTATAAATTTCAGAATCAGTAAACCATACTATTAAACACTATAAAAGAAACATGTCAACAAGAAACACTTATTACATACTATTTAAAAGATTCTTAACTCAGCCTGCTTGCATAAAAGACATTTCTGTAACATTTTGATTAATATTATTTCCAATTAGTGCAGGATGTGTTAAGAAAAACATTAAAGCAGCAATTTACTAATAAATAAATTCAATTGAACAATTAAAATTCCTCTAAAAATGTCAATTCTAGATCTTAACAAGAATCAAATTAAACTCAAAGATAATTTCATGCAAAATATTTAACAGATCTAGTAACAAAATCAAAGATTTGCATTTTCATAAACACTTCATTTCAAGACACTGTATATACATATTAAATTTTATGAAGAAAAAACAACTTGGGGAAAAATATTTCAACAGAAATCTAATACGGTGCAAGTTGATCTGTTTATCACAATTCATCAGAGTACATTCACACTTATCTGGACTACTGCAATATATTCCAAACATTCTGATGTAACGCTCACTTCCATTTGCTTTAACATTTCAGTTTCAATAGAATTTTTAAAAGCAAATTACTTTATGACATACCAAACCTTGAAGCAAATATTTTTAAACCTATCAGACAAATACTTATTTTCTGTATTCCTTTTACATGTCATAAAGAGCTTCTACTACACATGTGAGCATTTCCTTCCATCCATTCAACCAAGCTAAAGTTATAACATTTATTCAATAACCTTATTCTAGACACTCAAATTTAAGAAAGCATTCTAAATGTTTGGCTGAGTGGAGTGGAAGAGTTAAAATGGCAACTTTGCTTTCAATCTTTACTTTATGGTTTAACGATTAGTTAGTCCTTAAAGCTTTGCAGGGTTAGACTGGAATAAAGTTTTACTTGCTACATCAAGTTTTAGAGACAGTTCTCAAATTATCAAATAATTTAAACTACTGTGTTTGTCTTTAAAAACACCTAAAGCATAACCATACAGAATTGGCCATTCAAGGATTATTTATTATTAGTTGGCTAGGCATTACTTCAGTGCCATTGCAATTCTAATCTTTACCAATACAGCTATAGCTAGAACTTATACCCCACATACCTGAGAAAAACTGAACAATTTCTTCCTTGCTACAACCAAATGGAAGTCCTCTAAGACGTACAAAACCATCATTAGCCGTATCAGGGCTGTTAGGACCAGTATGCTTCAGAACCCAATCCATTTCAACGTTGTTTGACTTGAAGACTGCAAGAGGCACTTAGAATTAATGAATTTTGGAACATGGCACAAAAAGGTCAATGCACGACATTCATTTGGAGAACAGGTTCACATTTACATACACATAGAAGAATAACCATGCATCTAAGCTCCACCCAACTGAAGAGCTACTTAAGTCAGTTACTATGTCAATTCAATCCAAACCTTCAACATATCTGTGTCCCATTGTTTCTCTGTCTTTTTTCAATGCCAGCTTCACATCTTCTTCGGTCTCCAGTTCAACAAATGCTTCTCCGCTTGGTCTTCCTTCCCTTGTGTAGATAAAACGGACCCCTGAAGATCCATTTAGTATTTTGCATTCTAAGAAAGAGCAGAAGAACAAGTTTAACACACTGTCAGAAGCACCACTAACTTCATCAAGGACTTCTAACTATGCAAAGGCTTGGCTTGTACGGCTACAATCTGATGTGTGTCCTTGAAATCTCAATAGAAGTCAATAAGGTTCTTTCAAGTAAACAGTTTCATCCTGCAGTACAGATTATTTATGTAATTATATGTTTAACTTCAAAAAAGAACAAAAGCAAAATTAACTTAGCCATATTATTATTATGGGGGTGGAAAGTGACAAAGGAAACATAACCTTATGATCTTTATTTCTGTTCTCATTACCATGAGCTGTCATTCTCATTTCTTTGCAGTTTTAAGCATTGTAGTCCTTAATACTATTTGAAGTAAACAGCACAAATCTAACCATGTCTACTCAAAAGTAAGTCCTGAATCCAATGAGGTTTACTCCCAGGTAAGTGGGGTTAGGACTGGAGCCTAAATTGTGAACTGTTATATCCTTGAAGGCAGCTTCCCCTATTACCAGAGGGGAAAGTACTTAATTGTCCATTTTACTCTTTTTCTAATTCAGAGTTCTAGATTTAATCTAACCTGCAACACGGAAGTTCTTACGGAGGAAAGGGTATGGAGAGGAAAAAAAACTCTACAGCTTGTTTACCTTTCACTACAGTAACGGAGAAAGGGAAGGAGCCTTCTCCATGGAGACTGGGGGGGGGGGAGGAGAAGCAGACACGCGAACGGCTCTTACCGGAGAAAAACCTCTGCACCTCATCCGCGGAGCAGGACCAAGGCAACCCTCGCACTTTCACGACATACCCCTCGCCGCCTTCGGTGTTTAACATCATGCTGGAAGTGAGCGTGGTCTCCGTTTCGCCTTCTGTTGCTACGGGGCAAACAAAGACGTCGCCACACTGAGTGGGGCAGGAGATCGGCAACGGAGCAACTCGCCCGCCCAAACTCGCCGCTCGCCCTCCCTCTTCCCCATTCCTCAAGTCTCTTCCCCACGTACACATGGCAAACCGAAATGCTGGTCCCCCGCGGGCGGGTTTTAGGGTCGCTTCGCCTCTGCGAACCAAGTGGGCCGGGCGGCGGCGGCGGCGCGCTCTAGGTTCACTTATGAAATGGCGCCGACGGAGGACTTGCGTTTCCGCTTGGCCGAGCCCTGGCGCAGCCTCAGAAAAAAACAGGCCTCGGTCGTCGACAGCAGTCCGAAGAACCGACTGCGCAGAGAGGCCCCTCACTAGTCGAAGCAAAAAATACTCGCGGAACCCGAACTGGGGCAGGACTAACGGCTACAAAACTACGAGGGGGCTCACCTGCTTCTTGCGCGGCGTGGCCGAAAAGGCAGCTCACGGCGCGTGCGCGCACATCCCCACCCGGCGCATGCGCGGCGCTTCCTGCCCAGCCCTCCCCCCAGCCGAAAATACAAGCGCCACTTGCGCATGACTTGTAGCAGACAAAACTCCCCCCGCCCCCTCCCCGCTGCGAGTCCAAGGCTACCAATCGCTGTGCGCTTTTATTTGGGAATACACCCCTAGTGAACTTAATGGCATTTACTTCCGAGTAAAACAAAGTTGGTAGGATTCCGCCGCCCCCTCCCGCAACAACCGTTCCTGCTCAGCCTGCCCAACTCAATCCCCGCTCATCGTACGCATGCGCCGAAGAACAAAGCCAACCCCCTCCCCCAAGTTGGCTCTTTTGATTTGCCCTTACAAGCAAGACTACGAGGCCTATACCCTTCATTGCATAATCAAGCGGTGGAGTCATCCATGTTGTACGTGCTCTCAACGCATACGGAAATGGCCATCAAACATGGCAGCACCGACAAATCACCACATTTCGCTCAAGACAGCACCAATGGCACCGCAAGCTGTACCAGTATAAGACTGATGTACAATGTCGGTATAATTAGCCTCTTCCAACTCAAAATGGCACAGGACTACGAAGTTGGGGGCTACAAAGACCTAACGATTCCTTACATGCTTTATACTTTAATGCCACTCCCTTGATGATCGGGAATTAAGCCCCAACTAATTATTCCACCTCTTTCCACTTTAACCCGATTCCACACGACCTCGTGCGCCCAATTCTGCTTATGGAACATTCTGGTTCCATAATTCATGGAAATGGCAATTTTACCACAACATAGGCACCAACTGCAAAGCCCCCAATAATACAGCCGAAACAAAAATCCAACCTGAAATTGCGAGTGCCAGAGGCACTTTGTGAAAGGGGAGACACGCGGCAAAGGGCGAGGACTGCAAGAAGCAACTTCAACCGCGTCTCCCCACAAGAAGGGCGGGCGGCGCTTTCCAGAGCGCGGGAGTGAAGGGTCGAGCTCTCCTTGGCAGCAGAGCCAAGAGGGCGGGACAGGGGGAAAAGCAGAGGCGGGTCGCCGCTATGGATTGGCTGAGCACAGGCGGGATTCTTGAAGAGACGCGAAGGCGCGGGAAGAGCTCGCCTCAGTTCCTTCCTGAAGCCGGGCAAACAAAGACCGCTCGCCATGTATCCCCCCGCCAAGCGCCCCTGCGTCGGACCCAGTGCGTTGGACCGCAGCTTCCAAAAACGCCTGAAGAAAATCACCATTGAAGGGAATATCGGTAAGTGCCTGACCTATGTTTGCTTGATAGGAATGTCTTCACTTTGGTGTCTGCCTTTTTAAAAACTAACTCCTGTAAATTAACGGTGGCAAAAATAAAGCTTCAAAGAGGGCTTCCTATTTATAAACACAGAGCTATTGGGGCGGCAGTGGAGTGCTCTTTTCCCCTCTGTCCCAGTAGCACGGCTTCCGGCGCCAAATTCCAGCTAGGAAGACGGACGTTGATATGGCGGGATTTAAGGCGCTGGCGCCTAAACATTGATAAGGACAGTGCTGTGTTCGCCTGTTACCTCTGCTAAAAACACGGCTCAAGGCTGTCCTTACCTATTTACTGAATAGATTCACAGTATATGCTTATGGAACATCCGCTTATATAATATTAGGCCTTAAAAAATCAATGGTAACAAAGACAGTTTTTAAGACAAGTCACTGCAAAGGTCTGGGATCGAAACTGCCAAGTCATACAACAGGCTTCAATGAAAAGGGTGCAAGGGTAAGAAAGCCATAAAAACCTGGAGCTTCTCATACTCAATACATACTCCAATACTTCTCTAAGTACACTTATTTTCTGCCCTCATACCTTCCACACAACACAATGTTTTGTCATTTGGAGATAGAAAACCAAGTTACGCAACGTTATAAATGCATTCCAAATCAGGAACTTGGGGAAGAAGGGGTAAATAGGATTCATAAGAGAAAGAAGAGCCTAGCCTTGCAAGTGTTTTAATACCTCAGCTTCTGGAAAGGCCAGTGTGTGTCTCTGTATTATGCTACCAATGTCTTATCCTAATACTAGCTGAATTTTCTTAACAGCTGCAGGGAAGTCCACATTTGTCCAACTACTAGCAAGGAACAGTGATGAGTGGGAAATAATTCCTGAACCAATTGCCAAGTGGTGCAACATCCAGACAACTGAAAATGAGTCTGAAGTAAGTAAGCATGCTGGCCCCCTAGTGCTAAATGTTGCAATACCACAAATGTTGCAATAGTCAATGGAACTTAGCAATACTTTATGCTTCTTAGGTTACACTAGATGCTGTTTTACTTTCCACAGCAGATGTTTGGTATCTCTAACAACCAAGTGACAAGATTACTGACAGACTTTCTTTTTTATCATTATCAGGAACTTTCAACATCTCAAAAGAGTGGTGGAAATCTACTTCAGATGTTGTACAGCAAACCTACAAGATGGGCTTATACATTCCAGACCTACGCCTGTTTGAGTAGAGTTAAAGCACAATTAAAACCAATTTCTGCCAAGTTACTTGAAGCAGAACATCCTGTACAGTTTTTTGAGAGATCAGTCTACAGTGATAGGTAAGAGCATGCATACATTTACAGAAATAAGATATTGGTAGAATTAAGGGGCTACTTTACATACACCTTGCTAAAATAAAATATGAAGTATGCATCCAAAATAGTCATTTTAAATGTAAACAGTACAGTGAAAGACCCACTGAGTTTCTCTTCAGGTACACAGTATCAATTTGCATTTAAAAGCCTTTTCTATTACAGGTATGTGTTTGCCTCCAACTTATTCGAATCAGGAGACATCAATGAAACAGAGTGGGCAATTTATCAGGATTGGCATGCATGGCTTCTGAACCAGTTTGACTCCAGCCTAGAGCTAGATGGTATTATCTACCTCAGGACTACCCCTGAGGTATGCTTCCTTCTCCCCAAACTGACTAGTTTTAGATGCAATACTAGTACCAGAACTAGGAGCTCTTGATACTGAATAGAGTACAAGCAACTCCCCATTTGCACAGGGGTTGTGTTCTGAAACACCATACACAGCAGGATGCATGCACACAAGCCCACCGTTCCGCAGCCAAAAATGGCGCATGTGCCAGTGGTCACACATGCCTTGACGGTGTGCAAATGGGGAGTTGCCTGTATTGTGCTAAGCTTTTACTTAATCAAATTTGAATATGTCTTTGATGGCCCCTGAAGAGTAACTTTTGTCCTAGACACTAAACACGGGCAAATCACAATCTTACCTTTTAGTCCAATATTCATGAACAGCAACTTGTTGCTTGATTTTACCCAGAAACAGTCCTGCTCAGTTAAAGAGCACTGTAAACCTAGATCTCAAACCTTTTAACAAGACATTCTGATGTCAACAGAATCTACGTAAACACTGTTGCCGAGAGACAACAATGGACTTATGTAGTCCGTTTAAACATTCTTATTTGTAGGATATCCATCTAAACTAAAGCATTGTTAAAATCTTCTGTATCCTTCTCTCAATAACATGTTTTACTTGCATTGTCAGGAGACTGCAATCCATTTTCTTAAGTTTACTAAGCATTAAGAAGGCTGGAGTCCTAAGCCTATGTAGTTGGGAGCAAATTCAGTTCATCACACTTGCTTCCAAGTCAGCATGCTTTGAATCAAAGTATTAGGCTGTGTTTAAGCTAATTGAAAAGTTTTGATATTAAAGTTTAAGAAGCTAGTATACCTAAGTAGTTCCACTTCAATAATGTTTCAAAGTCCAACACTGATGATTAGGTAGCACTCATTTTAGATATATGTAAAGTTTAAGTAGATATAAATTTACAGCAATTCACTGAAGGTAACGATTAGTTAGATACATGCGAGAACTTTTCATAATAACAATTCAGCGTGCTAAATGTTATATTGTGACATTAAAAATTACAGAAATGCATGGAGAGGCTACGACATAGAGGCAGAGAAGAAGAACAAGGAATTCCACTGGAATATCTAGAAAACCTTCACTATAAACATGAAACCTGGCTTTATGAGAAGACAATGAAGTAAGAACTCGCATAGCTTTGACACTTTCATTATGCTAGTTTTGCCCCCCCCCCCAACAAAAAGCCTGCCATTTTTATAATCGCTGCAATCAAAGTTGTTACTCGATTATTATGTTTAGCTCATTATATTACTACTTTTTCTTAAAGGTAACTTAAAGAATGCCATACTGAAATGGCAAAAAGTGTTATCTTGCAACACAGTGGCTACATACTTCTAAAAGTGTTTTAGGTGCTGCTGGTGCTTGTTGTCTTTAGGAGATGCAACCCTAACTTGACTCGAAGTTTAAGCCACAAATTCTATAAACGTAACAGTTTAGAAACTGAGAGGTTAACAAATGGGATGTCATTGAGATTCCTTATTTTTAAGTTAATTGATATTTCTTCCAAGTAAACACTGAACTTTGTGGATTTTGTTTTGTAGGGTGGATTTTGACCATCTTAGAGACATACCAGTTCTGGTTTTAGATGTTAATGATGATTTCAAAAATGATGAAATAAAACAAGAATACTTATTGGAAAAAGTAAGTATCTTCCATCCTATGTTTTTTAAAGCCCACGTGCTTGATTTAGCTCCAGCTACCTTCTGTAGTCAGAAATTCCACCAGGGCTTAAATGGCCCATAGCTGACTGTCCTTTTCTTGCTTACAACTTTGTTTAAACCATGGGTAGGCAAACTAAGGCCCGGGGGGCTGGATCTGACCCAATCACTTTCTAAATCCAGCCTGCTGACAGTCTGGGAACCAGCATGTTTTTACATGAGTAGAATATGTGCTTTTATTTAAAATGCATCTCTGGGTTATTTGTGGGACATAGGAATTCCTTCATTTTTATCTATTTTTCAAAATATAGTCTGGCCCCCCACAAGGTCTGAGGGATCTCTTGCACTAAGCTTGACTAGTGTTTTATACACATGAATCAAATGCCATTAAATTAAAGTCAAATTTCCAAATCAGTGTATTAGACTGCTGCCATGAAAGCTGTCTGCTACAGGTTAGATTATCTAATGTGCAGAATGCTAAACATTATTAGCTGGCTTTTTTTCTCATGTGACCTCCTCCATGGACATTTTATAGCCAAACTCACATGCAAATGTTTAATACCTGGTTTGGCCCTAGGGTTTTGATCAGAATTGTTTTCAATACCTCATTCACGTATCTTGTTCTTACAGGTCAAGGCTTTTTTGACAACTTAGCAACTAAAAATACCAGTCTAGGAGGATATTTGGAGAAGTGCCATTTTATCTAGTGTATAACTTTGTACAGTAAACAGTCCCTGCTTTCTTTGTATGGACATAAGGTGAAAGGTTGCTACCCAGCAGAAAAGAAAATCTTTAATACATAGATGTAAAAAGCTATTCAAGATACTGGGATCGTTTTCAGAATCAACTCATCTTGTGGTCTGAGTTTCTCTGAGGTAAAATGAGAGAATTTGTGCATCTTGCACAAATATAAAACTTAGAAGAGTCTAAAAAGCTTACTTCAAAGTTGTTTTGTTCAGATAACTTGTTTTGTGTAAATCAGATATGTTTTAGGTACAATAAACATTTTGTAAATAAAACCTCTGTGAATGCCTTCATCAGAACTTGACTGCAGCAAATGTTTTCTCCAAGAGAACAAGGCCACTACATTCACATGTACTATTGGCCATGTGCTTTCAGGAACTAAACTGAGACAGATCAAGTATCTCACCAGCATGTGCCCACTCTTTGGTGCATTTAAAGCATATTCTTATCAATACACCCATTTCTTAGCCACAGGGGTTCATAACGTAAGAACTGGCAGGTTGAGAAATGTCAAGATTTAAGACTAGCAGGGTTTTTTGTGGGGTGGGGGTTGTATGAGATTATGGAGGAAAACTAAAACAGTTTAGAACCATGAAATGTATAATCTTTACCTTAGAAGCAAGTCAAAGTTCAACAGTGCTCTGGAGTGAAACTATATACAATACAGAGGAACTTTTTTATTTATACGGAAAGACAAGTTTTCCTTTAAGTTTGATTGGTTTTTTTTTCCTATAAAGGTCTTACTCCTCACCTTTGCTTAGGTAGATGAAGCAGAGCAATTAAAATACTTCTAAGTAAAGGACAGCTTGGCTAGTTGAGCCTATTGCTAGTTCCATAATTGAAGAGAGGAAGGAATTGGGCATCTTGCTAAAGAGCCACTGCCACGTGCGCCCTGAAACCCGGAACCCAGCACAGCCAATTCTTTATGGCTCGATTAAGATGTCGGGGAGGCTATTATTATTTTCCAAGCGTGCCAGCAACACATGGCAGGGCCATCTTCAGCAGACACGCCGCGGAGCAAACAGCGCGGTGCTTTGTGCAAGGAGACGCGCGGTGGGGGGGGGGGTGCGGAGGACTGGGACAAGTTCGACCCGCGTCGCGCGACCAGTCTCCGAACCGCCGTCGGTCACGTGTCGCGCTACCCTCCATTTCGGGGATTTCTACTTATCGAAACAGCTTTACTCTCCCCCCCCCGCCCACTATTTACAGCGCGATCCCCCCCCCCGCAGTCCTAGAGCTAGTTACTTTATTCTCTTCCCTGCCGTCGCCTCACTATAAGCAAATATGGGCCCGACGTGGGGGGGGGGGGGGGCGGGGAGAGGAAGAGAAACAGGAGAAAGGCGGCCGATTCCTTCCGCGGCGGCCTCCGAGCGCGGCTCTACCGCCTCCACTGCCGCCTAGGCCCCGGAATGGCCGCCGAGCGCGCAGATTGGGCAACACCCACCACAATGGCGGAGGCAGGACGTGGTCAAAGGAGAGAAGGGGGGGGGAGGAGAGAGAAGAAAGGGAAGAGAAAAGGAGGAAGGCAGAGAACATATAAAGGGAGAGGGCCCGGGAGAGCGAAGGGCGCGCTCCCGCCGCTTTCCCCACTGGGGAGGCTGGTGGCGGCGAGAGGCCTAGAAAGGAAGGGATGAGGGAGCCTCGTTGGACTTACACAGGCAGGCAGAGCGGAGGACCGAGGCGTCTGCGCCGAAGCCCCTCCTCTCCCCCCCCCTCCCGATCTGCGCCAGCGCTCGAAAGCCGCAGCAGCAGCAGCAGCAGCAGCAACGGCCTTAACGGCCGCGGATTCCTTCCGCCGCCGCCTCCTTGCCAGTTGGCGGCGCCCACTCACCCAGGCCGGGGATCTCTGGGCCGGTTTCTTCAGTGTGGCACGGATCCATCGCGTCGGGCCTTTTTTCCCCGCTGTTCTTTTTGTGTGTGCGTGCTCGCGCGCAAGTCTGTCTTTCGCCCGGCGACGATCAAGGCGGCTGGCGGAGTCGATCAACCGAGCGTGGCGCTAAAACAATGAAGGAAGAACACGAGAGGTGGTTAAAAAAAAAAAAAAGCCCTCGTCGTCCAGCTTCCCCAGCCGGAACTGGCGTCGCTTCCTTCTCTCCCCCCCCCTCCCCGCTTCCCCATAGCGCACCTCAAATTAAGGAAGATTGTATTTTTCAGAAAAGGCCGAATCCGATCGCGCGCGCGCGCACCTCCCGCTTCCTCCCTCAGACTCACCAGGCTTCCTCGCAGTTGCTCTCCGCCTCTATAAATAACTCCTTCCCCCCACTTGTAGGCTTGTGACATCAGATTAAGTAACCCCTCCCCATTCCCGTCCAGCGGAACCAACCAATCGCTTGGCTACAGAGGAGCCGGAGGGGCAGCGTCTCCCCCATGCCTTGCTCTCCGTTAAAGCGCCAAGGCTCTTTTGTACCTTCAGGGTAGGAGGGCCTGTGGGGCAGGTGGGGTGGAAGGAGACCTACTGCATCGACCACCCCAGGGCTGCAGTCCCTGATCCTCCCGAGGAAGAAGCGAACGCCGCGGAATGCGCTAGGGCTAAAGTGAACACGCTGGAGCTGCGGATCGAGCCCCCTATCTTGGAGCAGCTGGAATCCTATGGACGTTCTTACTCCGTCACATAATAACTCTGCATCCTTATCTCCGCTGGTGGTTCTGCTCCTCTGAAGAGCCTTTCCATACTTAAATACAGAGGGGCCAAGGAAGGGCAGTCAGTCGTATCCTTTCAGACCCTCCAAGTGTCCCTATTTTCTGATGTCCAGGTTTCTGATTTGATCCCGGAATGTCCCACTTTTCCTTAGGTTGTCCCTATTTTCATTGGAGAAATGTTGGAGGGTATGGCATTATCCAACCCCAACCCCCCAGCCATCTGAAGGCAGCCCTGTAAAGGGAAGTGGTTTTTTAAAATGTTTAATGTTTTAACCATGTTTTCATGTATGTTGGAAGCTGCCCAGAGTGGCTGGGGCAACCCAGTAAGATGTGTGGGTTAAAACTAGTAAAATTGTCATTATGGAATGGGACATCCCTATTTTCATCTGAGAAATGTTGGAGGGTATGTCCTTGGTGCAGGGGAGCCAGGTATTTGCCCCTCAATTTAGCTTCCAGAGTGTTGGGCTAGGAGACTAGGGTTAAAATCCCTGCTCAGCCATGAGGCTCACTGGGGCCACTCAAAGCCTCTCAGCCTAAACTACCTCACAGTGTTGTTGTGAAGATAAAAAAGAGAGGAGGAGAACCACTTGTGCCACCTTGAGCTCATTGGAGATGAAGTGGGATAGAAATGTGGCAAATAAATTTCACCTTTTCCCAACATTCCACACCTGACACACAATCTGTTCACTAGCACATTGATTGCAGTTGATAGGATGTGTGTCATTTTAAGACTGGTGACAAGTGACTCTTTCCCCCCATGCTACTTTGTGAACTTCTAAAACGAACATGGGTGTAGACAGGGAGGGGCAGCTGCCCCCAAAATCAATAAAAATACATAGCTAACTGAGGTTCTGCGCCCCCTAACAAAATGCCTGCCCCCCCAAAAAAAATCCTGGCTAAGTCCATGAAAAAGAATGTTGCATCACCACAGTGAAAAAGTGTCTGAAGTGTGTAGAGCAAAACAAGACACACCACCAGCAGCTCACAATGTGGGCAACCTTTTGCTTTTGTTTTTTAAAGCTCTTAAAACACTGTGCTGACCTCTCCTGTACTCAAGTGCATATCTTCCATAATTTAAGGCAGTGTGCATATGTGAGAAAGAGAAGCAGAAAATGCAAGTATGGCTGTTCCCCAACTGTGGGCCTTATCCCCCTTCCCCCCTCTCTGTTACATACAGCCAATTATCTGTTGATCCTAGCTCTGAGCTGGCATAGTAGAGCACTAAAGTTTAAAGTCCAAGTTTGTCCACTTGCAGAAAAGTCTCCGGTTTCTTTTACCAGTCCTCCTACTTTAACAAGTGAATGTATCATCCAAAGGTTAAACCGACAAAAAGTTTGTCCATCTGCTTTTAAAGACTTCCACTGTCTTTAAAAAGTTACATGAATTTCAGTGGGCCTTATCGCTAAGTAAGTTTGTATGGGATTGCAATCTTAGGGTTATCTCTTAAATTCAGCAGGTAAAAGAATGTAAGGGGGGGTGTCAATTATTTGCAAGGACCTGGTGGCTGCACCTCCTAGTAGCAGCACATATGAAGAGAGCAAAGCATTGGAAGATGGTAGGAAAGTATACCATGCAGGTTTTATTCATGTGGCAGGTAGCATTATCATCAGGGAGAAAGACATAGTGGGAAAAATAGGATAACTTTGTGAAGATCTGGTTCCTCTTTTTTTTATACATCAAACAGGGTAGGATGTGTCTCTCCTCTGATCATGCAGAGCTCATTCTGGAAAGACTCAGATGGTATGTGATATAGCCATGATTCCTAGCAAGTATGAGAGAAATCAGAGGTTGAATTCATTGTACTCAGGCTGATGTTTTATTGTTTTGCTTTTTTATATAAAAAAACCCTGTCCCTTAGTTTAATATTTTAAAAGGCTGTCCCATTAGAGCACTTGTCAGACATATTTGGTGCAAAATATTCTATCCAACAGAGTTTGATAGCAGATACTCCTTTTAAAAACATTCAGAAAGTGTTCAGAAAGTGATGTTGGGGGATGAGTGTTCGGACCCCTGGGTGTGGGGTGCCCAAGGTTCCGTCCTCTCCCCCTTGCTCTAGTTATCTCCCACTTGAACTACTGCAGTGCACTCTACATGGGGCTACCTTTGAAGGTAACCCGGAAACTGCAACTAATCCAGAATGTGGCAGCTAGACTGGTGACTGGGAGTGGCCACCAAGACCACATAACACCGGTCCTGAAAGACTTACATTGGCTCCCAGTATGTTTCCAACCACAATTCAAAGTGTTGATGCTGACCTTTAAAGCCCTGAACAGCCTTGGTCCAGTATACCTGAAGGAGCATCTCTACCCCCATCGTTCAGCCCAGACACTGAGGTCCAGCATCGAGGGCCTTCTGGCGGGTCCATCACTGCGACATGAGGTTACAGGGAACCAGGCAGAGGGCCTTCTCGGTGGTGGCACCCACCCTGTGGAATGCCCTCCCACCAGATGTCAAGGAAATAAACAACTATCTGATCTTTAGAAGACATCTGTTTAGGGAAGTTTTTAATGTTTGAAGTTTTATTCTGTTTAATATTTTTGTGGGAGGAGCCCAGAATAGCTGGGAAAACCCAGCCAGATGGGCAGGGTATAAATAATAATTTTTTATTCTTATTCCTTATTTTTACAAATTTTGGCTGGGAAACAATCCATGCGAGTCACAGAAAATTAGAAAAGGAAAGCATTTTAAGGCATAAGAGGTAAATTATTAGTCTAGTACAGGCTTCCTCAACCTCGGCCCTCCAGATGTTTTGAGACTACAATTCCCATCATCCCTGACCACTGGTTCTGCTAACTAGGGATCATGGGAGTTGTAGGCCAAAAACATCTGGAGGGCCAAGGTTGAGGAAGCCTGGTCTAGTATGAGTTCTACTTTGCTTCTTAGTATCCCTCACGTGAAGTGTGAGTCTCTAATTAAACTGCTATATAGGGCAAAGAGCTGTATATAGGGCAGTGGAGATGTGCAGAAACAAAGCTTATTTAACAGCAGAGATGATGATGATGATGATGACTCCTATGGTGCAATTTACCAATTTTCTGTGAGCCACATAAAAAACATTTTATTAAAGAAAAAACCCACTAAATCAGCTAAGGAGGGGGAGAGGTACCGGTAATATACATTTGCTTTCGTAGCTAGGGGTTATTTTTAAGTATTATGATGAACCAAAATGTAACAAAAGTTTTGAGTCTCCAGAACTTTTTATCAAGCCGAATATTCAAAGTGAAGTAGGCTAAAATATTGGTTCCATTAGCATGACAGCTCCTGCATTCTGGAACTCCCTGCTTATGATGCATACTTCTAGCTGTTGGTTTGCCTGCACATAAGTCTGAATAATTAGACTTCAATTAGACTTACTTCCAACCTAAAGAGTGCTTAATTTTGGCTGGATAATCCCCACTAGTTTTCTTTTTAAAAAATATCCAAAGGGACTAATGGCATACAGTGGTGAATTATATTAGAAGTTGTCTAATTAGTTGAAAGATAAACTGGATTTCTACATATCTTTTGCCAGTTTTTCTTCTAAATAAACTGCAACAATCTGTTTATCCATTTGTATCAACAAGGTATGCAATGCACTAGAAATAATGAAGAAAATATAAAACAAAGCATATTGAATGTTGTATACTGTACCAGTATGAGGGGGGGGGGGGATGTTACCAGTTTCTGAAGTACAGTAACAGAACCACAGATTGGAAAATATATCTGAAATACAGCCTTGAATATTGAGGGAACTGGCACTGTCCTTCTAGCTTCACCTTCTGGCTTTCAGCAACTTTGCCATATGCCCATTCCATTCATTGCAAAGAGCAACCCTAATACCATTTAAAACAGCTGCAGATGATTTGATAAGAGCTGCTACTTATCTGAAATGGCAAAGAGGCAGAAGCCGCTGCTCGGAGCCAGGTCAGCAAAAGATAAGTTTAAAGTATCAACATATAATTTTCCAAGTAAGAACGTTTCCAGTGAAATGTTGTATAACCCCAGGGATGAAGGTTAAAAAAAAGAAGTGGTTGTCACAAAGACCAAAGTGGGGGAAGAGCTTTTGAGTAAATTATAATAAAATATTGACGTGCACTATAGTGTTACTGATTAGATTTGGATTTATATATTTGTGAAAGTTTCTTCTCTAGCAATTCTGCCAAGAAAAGTGGATTTGACAGCACGTTCTTTTCTCCTGGGCCAACTCAACAGCTGTATCTGCCTGCCTTTATATGGAATGTTATGAGGTTTAGAAATGGAGCAAGCCAACTACTGGGTTTACCACACGTGCTGTGGTAACTTTCAGTTTTTGAGGCCCCTAGTCAGTGGTGGCTGGTGCCCACTGGACTTGGTGGAGCTGCTAGAAGGTCATGGAGGCATGACCAAGTTGTTCAAAGCAGCATTAATGGTAACATGGACATTAACACATGTAGTGGGGGGAAAAACTATTATCTTGATTCAGGCTACAGGCATTAGGATTTATTAAGAAATTGTAGTCCTGCTGTTTCACACTCCCTCTGAAATTCTTCTGTTCAAGAATGGCCCATTTAAACTCAGAATATCCACAGATGCTGAAATGCTCTCTCCCCCCCCCCCCCGACCACCCTTTCTGATCTGTAATAATTTATTTTACTTCAATACCGGCCTGTTCGTTCCATAGAGAATGCAGAAAGGCATTGCTGACTGATATCACATTGGAAGGTGAGCAGATGATTGAACCCTTGATGTTGTGACTGACATGGTGTTTTGTAATAGTGTTGCCTAAGTAGATACTGGTCCAGTGTTTGTGTGCCTGCTCTGTGATTTATTGTTGCTGACAAGTAAGTGTTTTAGGTTAGGGTGCTATCTGCCTATCATCATTGATGTAGCCAGGATTTATGTTGGGGGGGGAGGTTGAGGCTTCATGTTAGAACCTCAGTTAAGTTTTTTTATTGATTTACTTGACTTGGAGGGCAGCCCCCCCGGCTATTCCCACGATTATCATGATTATCATGTTATGTGTGCTTGTTAGTTGTGCAAGCTACCTTTTTGCAAAAGGCCCAGCCAAAAATCGTTCCCACTTCTTACTCCCAGTTCTCTACCCACACTGCACATTTTGATACATTAAGATGTTCCCCTGCTGGATCCATGCTGCTGTGCTGTAACTGACCACCAAATTACTAGGAGTCCTGTCCTCTGGTGTTGGTGGGGGTGGAAACGGAGGGTAAAGGTTAGATTTAGTTGTATGTGGCTCTCCATTCAGACAATTTAAATTACATTGCCTCTTTTGCATGTGTAACATTTCATTCTTGAACGCCAGCCACAAGTAAGCATAAGATTCCAGCTAGCTTCCATTTATTCCCTACCATGCTCCAAGCCCCACATTATTTCTCCCTTTGCACTGGAGAAATGACAGTGTGATTTCTCTCTCCCCCCACCTCTGCCCAAATTGGTGTAGCATTGTCTTCCAGCAGCTCAAGGAGTTTTGCAAGCAATTCTATCTCATCCAAGTAATCAGTCAAAAACAGTATCATGCAGTTCATTATAATGCAGTTCATGTATTGTTTCTGATAGCTCTGGACTTCTGTGATTACACATTGCAGTACATAGAAATGAAGTGTGAGATGGATGGAAGAGAATATTATAATTCAGCAGTAGAATTATTTCAGTGATAGCCATGAAATATAGCCTGTCAGTTGGGATAACATATAATGGGCTAGGATACTTTGAATCACAAATGTAAGTTGGCTTTTAAGAGGCAGGCTCTATCGAGGATATTGTAAGTAGGAAAAAGAGATCAGGTATATTTGTGGCTTGTTTCAGTTATGATCCTTAGATCAAAATATAAAAACCATGTGCTATTACAGAGAATGGAGCAATAAAAAAAATATTGATCCATCAAACGAAATCATTTTCTTCAAGATTTTATTTAATGTCTGGACATGGGAAGGCAAACTTCTTCAGAAATACAATTCTCTCTGGTCTTGGGTCCAAGATGTTTATTAAGACCGGAGCATCAGCACCTTGCTTGGCTTCTTAATCTTTGGGTGCCATGAAGTCATGTCCAGCTTTTTCTCTACTGAGTGTAGTCGTGCTGTGGTCTCTGTCAGCATGTCCATTAGCAGCTCAAGCTGCAACTTCAAGTAATTGTTCTCTTCCAGTAGAGCTTTGTTTGCTTTCTTCAGGGCCTTGTTGGGTGATTCCTTATCATGATGAGAGGAGGAGGAATATAACTGTAGTAAGGGCATCTGCGGAGGGACACCATCACCCTGCCACGCACCCCCCTGGAAGACAAACTTGGCTTTGTTCAGCTGTGTACTTGGAGGGCCGTAATCCATCCCTAGTTCAGCTTGCCGGGTTTTGTAGTCCAACAGATAGTAAGTGGACAAAGAGGTTGTTTGGCGAAGTGTTGGCCGCCTGGGTAGAAATCTTTGAGAAAAATGGTCAGCCCAGTAATCACGCACATCCTGCAGAATTTGAGAAATGGTTTCCATGATGAGGAGAGCTAGGGATGGAGGATGTCAATAAGAGTCCTACAGAAGAAAGTTCTGGAACAGAAAGCCAACATGTGCAGTGTTACAGAGGAGCAGAGACATTATATGGCATTGCTAAAATGAAAACAACAACAACCAACAAGAAGCAGAAAATCAATATCTACACTATGACATTGAGGGGATGAATGACAGGGAGATAAATTGTCAGGGTAACTATTGCAAAACAGTGCAATCCTAAGGTGATAGTGAGGAGCTTCTGTGGTAGAGAACCTACCACTTCCTAAGCCCTTCTGGTTGATGCACACCAGGGCAGAAGGTGTGTAGGGGTGTGTGGGTGTGTGGGTGTGGTGTTTATTATTTGCCATTGGGCCTTTTAAAGAAATAAAATGTTGCCCCTCCTAGCAGAAGGGGATATAATTACACCCAGGGTGGATTTGATTTAAATCAAATTGATTTAAATCACAATTTAAATCACTAGTCAGTAAGGCTTGATTTAAATCACTAGTAAGACTTGATTTAAATCATTTTCTTACAGGAAGACTTATTCTTGCTGGTATGATCTTAATTTTTACAACAGATGGTTTCATTTTTGGAATAATAAATTTTCAGAGTAGTTTTTATTTGTTTTTCTGAATAATTTATATATTGTTTTACTGGTATACAACCTCCCAAGGGATGCATTATTGATAATGATTAATATAATCCTTTAAAAAAAAAAAAGACAGATTGACCCATAAATCAACCTTAACCTATTTAAAAGTCTGGGCACATTTTAAAAAGTCTTCAGCCAAAAATTTAATACTTCCTTTGGGAAGCAAGTTCTAAATGTGGAGCACCACAATGAAAGAGGACCTACCCCAAGTCATGTCATGTCTCGTCTAGCATCAGGGAGTAGAGAGACCCACAGAAATCCCTTCATTGAGGATCATACCTAGTCATAAGCATGTGGAAAGAGGCAGATCCCCAAGTTAGCAATTGCTTGTGAAAGACATTTCCCTTGTGGTGGCCCCCATTTCATTTAGGACAAACTGAGTAAACACAACAACACTATTTGGTATTTGGGTTGTGTAAAGTTTATGCTCCAGCACCTGAGAAAATACAGTGGAATTACATTTTATTCAACTAGTGCCTGCCACCAATATTACCAGGGGTGGGTGAGCATAAGTATATCTCATAGTTACTTTGGTTTCATACCAGTTTAGCATGCATGGCTTCCTCCTAATAATTCTGGGAATTGTAGTTCAGTAAGGATGCTGAGAAATATCTGTTTAGAGGACCCTCCAGCTCCTTCCCTTACAGAAGTATCAGGGGTAAGTGAATGACTGTTATCCGGTGTATTGCAATGGGGAGATGGGGAACCTGTGGCCTTCCAGGTGTTGTTGGATTCCAGCCCGTATCAGCTCCAGCCAGAATGCCCAGTGGTCAGGTATAATGGAATCTGTAGTCCAGAAACACAATAGGGATAATGGATGTTGTACTCCAAATATTTCTGTGTCTATACACAGTGTCTATACAATGCTGCTTCTGTTTGGATATTTTTGTTTTTTTTCCTCATTGAATAAACTGTTTTACTTGTTTTTAATTATGTAATTATATTGTAACCTGCCCTGGGACCTTATGATGAGAGGCAGGTATAGAAGTATTATAAATAAGATTCCTCATCCCTGCCATTGACCTATCTCCTCTCCAGTATCAGTGGGTGTTATTATTAATGAGTACAGACAGCAGTCATATAATAACCCAGCTTCACACTGGCTGGCAGTGCCATTGTCACATCACCAACACCTTCCCATTCCCTCCCCCCTCCCCCCCCCCGCCTTTTCTCTTCCTTGCCTAAGTCCTATTCCACATAAATAACAGCAAGGGATTGATGTAAAATAGAACATTGACTTGAGGGATTGCCGTTGCTCAAATCGCTAGCACCCCCATGCAACAACTCAATAGAATTTGCAACATGGATCCCAGTAGCAGCATGGGAAGACCATTTACCCCATTGGATATTTTTTTAAAAAAAGTTAAATGAGTCTGACCTGGATCATTTCCTCAATTAAGAATGTCATACAAATGCATTTTCCCCTTAACTTGCCTCCCCCTAGCCCTAAGAAAGCCAACTGCCTCTAGGGCCAAGACTTTAGTGAGCTTGACACAAATGTCAACGTATGACTCATTCCCTTATGCTAGTAAAAGAGCATGTCATTTCATGGCAATAGGACCAGTGAGCTACTCTGGTGGGTGTGAAGAGATTCCGTCTTCCCACTGTACAGTATTCTGTGGAACTCAGTGCAGCCATAGGAGCTGCTGAAGTTAGCACACGTACGCACCAGTGGAATAAGATTAAGGGAAATATTAAAGAAATGCCAGGTTGAAGTCAACTATCTTCTATTCACTTAGGTTAGCCAATGTTTCAATGGGTCTACTCTGAGTAGGGCTAACATTGGCTACAGCCTGCAATTTGGCTCTCAGTTTAAGAAGGATGCATTGCTTTATCTGAGGCACTTCTCCTAATTTAACCCGTCACAACTTTGCCACACCTATTAAAAGGCTTTCTAACAAACATATGGAGGCAGGTCACCCACCAGCCATTAAAAAAACATTTTCTTCGGTTTCTCAAAATACTCTGCTCACCAGACAGTACTTTGTTGCAGTCACTTAATTTTTTGCTTCTGTTGAAACCTCAGAAATGAACAAGTTGGGCATGGGAAATAATCTGTTTGTTGCTTTTCAGTAACACATGGAAAAATTGTGCCTGACATCATGTTGATTGCCTCATGTCATCATGTGGTTTGCAGTGTCTCACAATTACTTTTCTTACTTTGGCCAATCATATTTTTGTAGGCAGTAGACACCCTGATGTGCATATCTGTGCTTCACTGCTGTCAGCAATCAGCTCAGTGTTTAGCTTGAGCTGATTAAAACAAACTGGTGAGTTAACTATTTACATATATGGCACCTGCACTGGGCAAAGTACTCAGAATTAATTAATTAATTAATCAATATATTGGACATTTGCACAATAACCTGTTCATTACTGGTGGCAGTATAGATTTAATGTTCAAAGACTTCCTAAACTTCTTGATGATTGTGGCTAGTAGCTAACCACTCAACATTGGAAGACGGCTACCAACCTGAATTTAGAGACATGGTGGGGTCGACTATGGAAAGTAGCCCTAATAGAGAAAGTGACAAAACAGCTTGGATCACTGCAGAATATAAAAGGCAAGGAGAACTTTGGAACAGTTTGGCATACGTTTATTCAACATGCTAGAAAAGACAGGGTTGCTGTATTGCCACACGTCACCATCAACAAATGGTTCATGTTGGAATAATCTGTTAGGAAGACATGCAAGATACTCTTGATCTGAACAGAGATCAAAATGAATGGCTGAAGTATTTATAAACTTACCTGTTACTTAACTAACTGGAAAAAAATAACATTGCATTGTCTGGAGGGAGGGGAGTTTCCTGTCATATGTATTTTTGAAAATGCAAAATTAGGTATTTAATTTTTAAAAATGCAGGCTGCTGGTACATATTTGACACAAGGATGTATTGTGCAAATGTAGCAATTAATATGTTCTTTGAGTATATTTCCTGCATAGATTTTTATCTTTCTGTATATTCCCTAAGATACTTAGTTGGAAAGCTTAAAGCATGTTATAAGGTCCCAACTCTCTGATGCTACATTCGTTTTGAAAATCAACTTCATACAATATAGTAGCTTTCATGCAACTACTTCAAGGTGTATGGACTTCAAAGGTCATTATTAGGAAATGTATAGAGTAAGTCAGAGAACAATCTGTAGGATTCCAGCATGTTTGAATCTAATTAGCGCATGAAGAGGTTAAACTATAGAGAAAGCTGTTCTATCAGGCTAAGCCCATGTCATCATTTCCTACCTTAAGATGAAATGGGTCACATAACCTTTGCTATCTCTCTATGTGGATTTCAGTACGCAGGGAGTTCTGAGCTGGTCACTCCAGCTGCCCACATGGCTTTAAGGATCTTCTTTAGTGTTAGACCAGAATGGAGTAGAGTAGACCCATTGAAATTAATTAACATTATTAAGTCAGGCCCATTAATTTAAGAAGTATACTCTGAGTAAAACTCATTTGTGGTATCATGCCACTTTGAGCAGTCATGTCTTCCCCCAAAGAATCCTGGGAACTGTAGTTTCCTAAGGATGCTGAGAGTTATTAGGAAATTTTCTATGTGCTTCTCAGTACTACAATTCTTAGATTTCCCTGGGAAGAGAGATTGTTAAACCACTTTGGGAACTGTAGCTATTTGAGAAAATTGGGGGTCCCCTAATAACTCTCAGCACCCTTAACTACACTTCCCAGGATTCTTTGGAGGAAGTAATGACTGATTAAAGTGGCATGGCAATAGGTGTACTTATAATGTATAGTGGAGATTGGGCCTCAGTTGAATACGAATCTCAGTATTTTGTGGGAGCTTTAGTTTTGCATGATCAAAGTGGACTGAAGTCACCCTAGCATGACAAATCCATTTTTAAAAATCCATACTTTTGGAAAGAAAAGGGGAAAGTGTCGATGAACAAATTATTAATGGGAAGATGTGTAAACACCCCACAAGCAAATCAGAATGAAAGCTCATTCTCATATAAGTTCCCCATAAACAAATCAGAACAAAATGCACACCAAAGACCAGACATTGTCTAAGCATTGCGAAAGCTTTGTGCAACCAAATCAAGATGAATGCTGGATAAACAGGTTGTCTGAAGGAGCCCTAGGATCCCCTTCCTTACAAGCAAGCACCGTTTGGAGAAAACTGGTCATGGCAAAGCAGCTTTTGGAAAAAAACATAGCTGGGGAAAATATTCAGCACCCACTTCCTGACTGACACTTCTCTGCTTTAGATCACGTACAACCCGAACTATATATTTATTCGGGAATGCTTAGAAATCTTACGCAAAAGTCAAATCACTGTCAGAGCTAAAAGGTAAAGGTAAAGGGACCCCTGACCATTAGGTCCAGTCGTGACCGACTCTGGAGTTGCAGTGCTCATCTCGCTTTATTGGCCGAGGGAGCTGGCGTACAGCTTCTGGGTCATGTGGCCAGCATGACTGTCAGAGCTAGTTAGAGCCTAAATCTTTTGGTCACAGACCAAAGTGGGTCAGAAGAGAATTGGAGTGCAAACCTGTGCACACTCACCTGGGAGGAAGTCCCATTAAATTTAGTCAGATATGCTTCAAGTAAACTGTGTATTGGATTGGGCTGTTAACTGTGAGAGGATTTAGGCCCCTCTTGAAACAAAATGGAGTTGGGCCGTATACTACCCAATTGCACACTGCTTTAGATCTGTCTTAAAGGTAAAGGTAAAGGTACCCCTGCCCGTACGGGCCAGTCTTGCCAGACTCTAGGGTTGTGCGCTCATCTCACTCTATAGGCCGGGAGCCAGCGCTGTCCGCAGACACTTCCGGCTCACGTGGCCAGCGTGACAAGCTGCATCTGGCGAGCCAGCACAGCACACGGAATGCTGTTTACCTTCCTGCTATAAAGCGGTACCTATTTATCTACTTGCACCTGGGGGTGCTTTCGAACTGCTAGGTTGGCAGGCGCTGGACCGAACGACGGGAGCGCACCCTGCCGCGGGGATTCGAACCGCTGACCATGCGATCGGCAAGTCCTAGGCGCTGAGGCTTTTACCCACAGCGCCACCCGCGTCCCTTAGATCTGTCTTAAGACAAACTTAATAGAAATGTCCAGTTAAAAGGTTGCCTCTGAATTTGTTTCTTGGCCTGAAAAGAACAAGGAATCTTTTATCTTTCTCTCTCTTTTTTTTAACATCATAGGTTTCTATCCTTAACTCTTGTCTCTAGCCTTCCCATTTCTCCTCTTCTTTCCCTCACTGATCTGGATGTGCTTTTTCTGATCAAAGTGAGTATTATTTAGACCAGTCTGACCTACTTCTGCCCTGCAGCTGGCTCCCTTTTGTTATGGATGCAGCTACTATGGCAACCTGTGTAACACATCTGCATCACAAAGAGTAGCTTCAAGTAGACTCATTTCCATTGCTACTTTGGGGTTTCACGGCAGGCTTTTTTCACACACTTGTGGCAGGCTATTTGTTCACATGCTGGGAAATACATTGATGCTCAGTATGAGATGCACTGCATCCAAGATGCTGACCTGTATTCTTTTGAAATTACAGCTCTAGGATTCAGGATATTTCATTAGGCCTTCAACACTCTTGATAGTAGAGTGTAAATTGCTACTGTCTGTAAACTGGATGCTTACTAAATGTTAATTTGTGAATATATTACCTGCTTTGTGCTTATAAAAGTATAGTGACTCTGGAGGCAAACACACACATTTTGCCCTTAAAGCTGAAACTTAAAAGTGATAGGCTGTAACCAGCTAAATCATACTAAAAGTAGATCCATTAAAATCAATGGACTCCGTAACTCCATTGATTTGAGTGGCTCTGTTCTGAGTATGGCTTAGATGGATACAATCCCATAGGGAGTATTGTTTTAAGGGGGGAAAACCAAAAGTTTCATGATGTGGGGTGAATTAAAATATACATTTTTGTTAAAATTATTTTGTTTACATAATATTTAATGCCTAAAGGACTGCTAAAGTAAGAGATGACTCACATGACTCCTATATGTTGGGGCTGTTCACTAATTATCTCTTTAAAAGTTTATTAAATGGATTTTTAATATATACGTTAGTATAAGAAAACAATGGGAAGGAAAAATGTCTAAAATGAAGGAATGTATATACATATGAATTGTGCATACATGAACTTATTTTTTAAAAAAATATGATACCTGGCATTTTTCTACCGAGAAGGTCTTCAACACATTAGAATAATAGAATTGTAGGGTCCACAAGACAGGGACAATTAGAAGGGGCCACTAGGGTCATCCAGTTCAATCCCCTGCAATACAGGAATCTTTTTGCCCAATGCGGAACCCAGGACCCTGAGATCAACAGTCTCATGATCTACCAAAGAAGCTATCCCTTCAGGATTAGTTGAGATGCAGGGAGCTTCAGTCTAGGATATCTGTACAGCCTGTAGAATGGCAAGTCCTTCAGGTATGTAAAATGGCTTAAGTTTTGCTTGTTTTCAGCCGCACCTAATAATCAAGCAGGGTTGAATCTGTGCTTAAAGTTTTGGTTGTTTAATTAAAGGCTGCAGATTTAATCCGCACATTAGTATACCAGCGGCAAGTATTCGCATGAGAACGATTAGGTTTGAATGTCTGTTTTTTGTTTGTTTGCATTTTCAAAAACAGAAACAGAGAGCATACTTAACCCCCCTCCGCCTCCCCCATCCCACTTACAACTTCGTACCAAATACAGCATATATACATATACCATATGACTTCCCTTCCACCCTTTTCCTGGTTCCTTTGCTTTTCTACTACTCTGCATAATCTACATCTTTTTGTAGATCATCCAATTTGTTATCTATTAAAAACTCTTTATCTATTTCAACTCTGCTAGATTTACTCAAGACCTGCTAAGCTATGTATTTGTTTATAAAATATTCAATAAACATTATCCATTCAAAGCTTTGGTTGATTAATTGAAGCCTGCAGATTTAATCCGAACAAACATACGTTAGTACCAGTGGCAAGTATTAGCATGAGAAGTATAGGGTTTGAATGCCTGTTGATGGGCCATGTGAGTATTCTCAAGCTGTGCCCACCCCCAAAAATCGATACGCCCATGGTTGGTTGCACAATGTTTAGCTAAACATTACACAATAAACTTTCAGATTTATTCAAGGTTTTGCAAAACAAGTTCTAGGTAACTCCTTGTTTTGACTACACCACATATTCCTAATGCCTTTAATCTTTGCGTCTGTGTTTCGATCTAATAGCGACCACCATGAGAATTGGCAAAGGTCTCATATATCTTGCACACATACTGAGCACACTGAATCAGTATGACTGCTGCTACCTACCTTATCCTTATGACAGTATTCTAGAAGCACTGCTAAAATATCCCCCACCCCCGAAGAAAAAATTGTAGTAACTACTTTGCCATTGCAGGACTATTGAAATGGTGGAATAATATTGGTTATTATAGATAAGGCACAGTATTTATTTAGGTAAAGGGACCCCTGACTGTTAAGTCCAGTCGCGGACGACTCTGGGGTTGCGGCACTCGTCTCGCTTTACAGGCCGAGGGAGCCAGCGTTTGTCCACAGCTTCTGGGTCATGTGGCCAGCATGACTAAGCCGCTTCCGGCGAACCAGAGCAGCGCACGGAAATGCCACTAACCTGCCCGCCGGAGCGGTACCTATTTATCTACTTGCACTTTGACGTGCTTTCAAACTGCTAGGTTGGCAGGAGCAGGGACCGAGCAACGGGGGCTCACCCCGTCGCAGGGATTCGAACTGCCGACCTTCTGATCGGCAAGTCCTAGGCTCTGTGGTTTAGACCACAGCGCCACCCATGTCCCTTTATTTATTTAATAAGCCCCATATTAAATTGATTTGTATAACAAACCATAAGTTGTTTGAGCCTCAGGCTTATTAAAAGTGCTTTAAAAACACTGTGATTTAAATTATTATCCACTTTCTGTCAGCAGCTGCTTTTGGTTTTCCAGCCCAAATTCCATAATCCAAGACCTCCTACCCAGTCCAAGTCTAGAACTTGACCGGCTTCAGAAAGCTCCTGCTTTTTTTTGACTTAAAATCAGAGACATTATGTTTTTGCCCCTAACAAAGCTTCGAATGAAAATTCCAACAGGAAGCTGGGTGACGTGCGTAGTCTGTGTTTTAGTTTTGACACAAACAGCAGGATACAGTACTTCAGTTAAGAAAATCTGATTTGTCTGAAGCGCATAAAAAAACCAATGTGGGTGCTAAACAAGAAGAGCAGGTAAGACACTGTTTCTTAAGCTAGCTCCTCATGTGATTATCAGCTTATCATGCCAAATCTGGATACACCCAAATTACAAAACAAGAAAGTTCAATTGTGCCAATAATACTTGGTTCAAGGACTGGTTCAATGTACAGTGTTCAAAGACAGTGCCTTTGTGAACAGTGCCATCTGGCGTGAAGGTGGGGTATTCAGGTATCCCAAAGAGAGCTCTCCTTGGTTTGCCCACTTGAAATGGATTGTTTGACTTACTGGTATCTTTCCTTCAAAAATGAGCAGATACCAAACAGAAAAATTGTAAAGCTATACTAGTAACTTTCCTTGGAGCCATATCTATATGTATGCTTAAAGATTAACCAGTTTATTATGGAATAAGGTTTCTTGGGCTAGAGTCCAGTTCACCAGAAGCATCATTCTTAGTAATCCATGAAACCTATGCATTAATACTGTTAGATGCTTGTTCATTTATGAAAATAAAATATAAAAAACAAATAATTAAAAGACAGGTGGTGGATAAAACTGCCCCAAAGGTACACAATAATTTTGTATGTGTGCTTTTCGTACACCATTATATGGATTTATTTATGTAAGATTTATACTCCGCTTGATTGTGTGTGTGTGGGGGGGGGACCCTCAAAGCAGTTCTCAAAAGATAAAACAGTAAAATCAAGAAAAAATTGACACATCTCCTTTAATACTAATGCAATTAAAATTACCTCAACTTTTTATGCATCTGGGTAGGCTTGTCTAAACAATGTTTTTAGCAGGCACCAAAAAATAGTGCAGGGAAGGTGCCTGCTTGAGCTCAATAGGCAGGGAGTTCTAAAGTGCAGGCGCTGCCAAAGGTCAGAGTTCTTACAAATGCGGGTATTTTGTGGCACCTGTATGTAGTAATGCCGGTTCCGTCCTATAGCGCATGAGCGAGGCCTTACATCAGGCATAGGCAAACTTCGGCCCTCCAGGTTTTGCGACTACAATTCCCATCATTCCTAACTAACAGGACCAGTGGTCAGGGATGATGGGAATTGTAGTCCCAAACATCTGGAGGGCCGGAGTTTGCCTATGCCTGCCTTACATGCTGCAGGCTGAACAGGTGTAGAAATACAGACCACTGCTGCCTCCCTCCCTCAGTCTTTCCACTTCATTCAAAGAACACCTCCCTGCCACTGCCTACGGAAACGCTCGGTGCCCGTTTTAAAAAGGCGCCCCAATCTACGCCTCGCTTCGGACCTCTCGGGACTACGCGCGAGACTACATTCCGCCCCGAATGCAAAGAGCGCTTCCCTCTAAGCAAGCCCGCTGTCTCTTTAAAGAATGAATCGGGATCCGATTTACGCTAAATACCCGCCTTCCCCGCCTCTGCCGCCCAATCCGCGGGGTCTTCGTGCCGAGACGGAGGAGCCAATGGGGACGCTCCACGAAGGGCAGCGCCGTAGGGACGTGGCTGAAGGCGAGAGCCTTGGTAAGTGACATGCCCTCCCGGCCAATCGGATCCAGGCGTGAATCCAAGGGCGGGAAGTTAGTACCCGCCGGAATCAATGGGGTAGGGAAGCACCCGAGCGTCGGAGGCGGAGCTCGGGCTGGGAAGAGAGGCGGCGGAGTGGGTGGGCGGCTGGCGGCGCCGACTCTCTCTCTCTCTTTCTCTCTCTCACTCACTCTCCTGAGGGGCACGTGACAGGAGCCGCTGGGGCTACTACAACCGAGTGCTTCGGCGGGTGGGGTGCGCCGAGAGGTGAGCATTCCAGTCTGCCCCCCCCTCAAAAAATGAAACCATCCCTCGAATCCGACAGGGTGGAATAGAAAAGGCCTTTTGGTGGGCAGCCCCTCACTCGCCCGCGGAGAGAATGCCGGGACTCTGGAGGGGGGCACGTTGACCCCAGGGAGGGCGTTGAGGGGTGGGTTGTACCATTGCATGTAGGGGGGGGAGTAGGCCGTGGGGCTTAAAAGAGGGGAGATGAGAGTGACGGGGGAGGGGGCCAGTAAGGCCTAAAGTGTCTGGCCAGGTTGTGGGGTGGGTATTGAAGCGGGGGGTCCGCAAGGTCTGGGCGGTTGAGTCTTTTTGGGGGGGGCAAGGGCCCGCCAGGAGCAGCCAGGCCTGGCCTGCTGGGGTTTTCTATCCTTTTTGGGGGGGGTGCAGAGGAAGGAGAGTTGTCGCAGACGCACCGCGAGTGGGGAAGTCGGGCCTTCCCCGTTAGGTCATGCTGTGGCAACGCCGTGAGACCTGCTCGCGAGTAGCACATGCGCGGTATGACTAATCACTTGGTAGGTCTGCGCGGTCATGCTTTGGAGTTTTTTTGGGGGGGGCGCCTCCTCCGACTGGGCTGGGGACACGGGGCGTCGAAGGAGCCCACAGTTTCTCACGTCGCGTATTCTTGAATATCAGAAAAGGAAGAAGGGAGAAATGTGGCGGTTGTGGGAGAGGCCTCACCGCAGGAACCCTCCCTGCCCCCTGTTGGGTTTAAAGAGTATGCGTGACTTTGTGACTTATTTTGTGGCGCTTTTTCACATGAGGAAAGAACATGGGACATGGGAGTGGATTTGACACAGGCCAGTTTAATAAAATGGAGTATAAGTCATGTATGGTGACGTTTGAATGGATTGATGACTTGGGAACGGTTTTGCACATTTTGTTGCTGCATATTTTCTAGTGGGCATTCTCAAAACTAGAATTTAAGCTATTTTAGTGCTGAACTACTTATGCAGAGTACCAGGGCTCCCAGGACACATATTCTGGAAATAATTGTGTGGGCAGGGAAATGTGCAACATAAAATAATTGAAGTTAAAATTAAGTCTTAAGACCGGCTTGTACTTAATATAGATTACTGGCAACAGTTGCGTGATTTTTTTTTTTTTTTTTACTGGAATTGGGTAGTCAAAGAAGATAAGGGCAAAAGTCCTGTCTGGTGTGAAGAAGGAAGTGATAATTTTGCAATGTGCCATGTGAAAGCAGAAAGAGGACAAAGGTGAACTGCAAAGGGAGGGTAAGGAATGCTCTAAACTATAGAGGCCTTGAACTTCAAATGGATAACATGCACATGAAAGTTACCAGGTTGCTTTAGTGTAGTAACTTATTGCAGTTCATACAATACTAAGGGGGGAAGTATTGGGGTATTATATTGGCACAAGTAGCAACAATTACTTATGTTGCAGTTATGTTGAACTGAAAATGACAGAAATTTCCTATATATGTTAAGAGAGTTTTAGGTGTTGCCTTAAACACGATTCACTGCCTTTATTTGGTATGGAGTTAAGTTAACTGGTGGGTGTGGTGTCCTAAAATAACTAAAAGCTGATTTGTATGTAAAGGGACATACAGTGTGTGAGTCTGACTCAATTGCCTTCCTACATTGCTGCCCCATTGTTCATACTCAAACTAATTTTCCCTTCTTGCCCTCCCTCTTAGGGGACATCAAGGGGCAGCTGCTATTGGCACCCTTCTAATCTTCTGTGATGTAGTTCTAAGGGCTGCTGCTCTCCTTCAAGACTGGTGCTGCAGGCTCCAAAGCTGGAAGGAAGAACAGTAGCTTGGAATTTGCATTTTGGAGGCCTTCTGTGGCACCTCAAGCATGAAGCCCCATCTTAAAATAGATTATGTGTATCTCTCCCCCCCCCTTTTTAAAAGAAACTCAGATATATAAACTCGGTGCCAAATGGCTTCCTAAACCAGGTTTACAGTCTCCAAAATGCAATGCGTAGTTGCCATTTTTGTGCCAGACAAAAATCATTTTTCAGTATGACTTTTTGGTTCCTGAAATTCATTCTGAATGTGAAGATAAAATACAATGGATAGAATTGTACAGGATGCATTGCTAGTGTGTAAAAAGAGTCCTGATCCAAAGATCCCAAGATCCCAAGGTATGCACCTCCAGATCGTGGAGATCCTGAGGCAACTTAGTCACAAGTGGCCAATAGTCAGGTGCAAAATGTACCTGGCGAATGGTGAATTTCGAATGCTGGCCACAAATACAGCTGAACTGTACCTCCCTTAACAACTGTTTATTGTTATTTATGGAGGCTCGGGTCACAGTTAGTGAACCATGGTTTTAAAATATTGATGACTTGCTAGTTCAGTGGAGTGCAAACTTGAATGAAATCTCTCCCTGCTAGTCAGCCTCGTTTGATCTAAGAAATACACTTAATGTGGAACCTAATATCCTCTGTAACCCTGGGTAAGGGGTTAGGCATTATTAGTACAGTGGTACCTAAGTACTTAATTCATTCCGGAGGTCCATTCTTGACCTGAAGCACCACTTTAGCTAATGGGGCCTCCTGCTGCCCCTGCACCGCCAGAGCACGATTTCTGTTCTCATCCTGAAGCAAAGTTCTTAACCTGAGGTACTATTTCTGGGTTAGCGGAGTATGTAACCTGAAGCGTATGTAACCCGAGGTACCACTGTACTGGGTAAAATCTGGCCTGTAAAACAATTTTACGACTCACTACTGCTGCACCAAATTTAAATAAAGGTGAGAGTTACATGAGAGAATTTATATGGGTTTAATAATAATAATGTCAGAAGTGTTCTCATTTTTTTCACTAGGACTAGGGCAGACGAGGCAATAGCCCCTTGATATTTTATTTATTAAATTTGTATACCACTCTCCATCCATAGATCTCGGGGAGGTTCACAGCATAAAATAGTTGAGTAGAAACCATGCATTTTGACCATTGTATGTTGGAAAACCTGGTTCAGAAATAAAGACTAAAAAACTACCCCCCCTATGAAATACAGTATTAAACTGTATATTGGGGGGGGTGTGATTTTGTATGTCGGCTTGCATTTAGAATAGAAAAATTTAGATTCGAAGAAGATAAATTTGTCCAGCTGTTTTCTTCTGCCTCCTGGTTTCATATTATGCCAAAGTACTTTATGCTGCTCTATTTTATCACACTGTTCTCAGCACAGAACCTCCCAGTGTGTTACTAACTTCACATTCTATTTCTGTGAGCGGTAATACACACATTCAGATACCAACAACTGTACTCTCTTCAGTAGCTGTGAACTGTTTCAGCTAAACCTGAAAAGGCACTACATGGTAGCTCATAACTTGTTACAAATCTCATTTGTAATGTATTTGCAAACATGCAGCTTTTCTCAAAAGAACAGATAAAACAATCTGCAAACACTTGCCCATGTACTCTTAATAACCTTTAACAATTAGTGCTTGGTGTGCACAACATAATAGTATTTGCTTTAATTACTTCAAGACAAGTTATAGAAGATATATAGAAAAGGGGCAACTTGGATGTTAAATATTCATGTGTGTATTTTAAAAACTTCCAGTGTTTGCCAAGTTATAAGGAGATTAAAAAAAGTCAAGAATTCTTCTTGGAAACTCGATCCTCTAAAAGGTCTCATAAGAATTGGCTTATTTCCCCCCCCCTCGCAACAGCCAGCCATGTGCCTATGGCATACTTAGAATCAGAACATGAAGACTACCCCTTTCCTATTTATCCTCAGCGTTGGATATTCAGAGGCATATTGATTCCGAAGAGAAAGGTTCTATCACTCAAATTAAAACTGTCAGTTACCTCTAGTTCTGTAGGAGCTACACATACCCCGATCCACTTTGTAGTTAGTACCCTAAATTAAATGCTAAAAGCAAATTAACCTGCTTGCTGTGTAGGCCTTGGTTCTTTTTGCTTATAAGGCTATTTTTCTAATGGCAGAAGGACAGAAGTGTTGGTTACCACTTGAGCAGACTAATTTGCTTTTCTTCTGCAGGCGACAAATGCTCATCACAGTAGAAACAATCTGTTTACAAAGCAGAATTTGCTGGAAAGCCAAATTAATCAGCAGGACTGTCGTAGATAGGAAAACAAACACTTGGTAGTAATATCCACAAATCAGAATATGAAGGGAGTGTAGCAGAATACATTTAAAAGACAGAAATCTCCAGGTTTTCCTGTATTCAGTTTCAGCTGAGGTGTTGACTCTAGCTAAGCATCACTGCCCTGTAGATGTACTTGAGCTAAGTACTTGCATTCTGGAAGCAAATGTGCATCTCAGCTATCCATTTTTGGATGTTCTCCCCCCTCCATATAAGACATAGTCTGAGTGAAGAGGCAACAAAAGTTGTACATCCCTAGGATTATATCACCTCTACAATTTGGCTTGCTCTGTGCTAGAATGTTGGGGTCATGTCCATGTTTTGACTGCAAGACCTAAGAAAGACTCAGACTTCCATGTACTAAGGTCTTGGATTTTGTGTATTACAGCTTTCTCTGTAGCAGAATTCTCACTAATGTGGGAGTAGGCTAAACATTTTGGGATAAGACTGTGCCCCAAGCATCTTTGTATTTATTATAGAAACAAAAATGTTGTCATTCCAGTGAACCGGTCTGCAAGCATATGTCTGTAGCTTCCTTTGCGCTTGATTTTGGACCCCTTAGGAAGTACTGGAATCCCACCCCCCTTTTCAGCTGAGACCTGTGGGTATAGGGTGGTATACAAATTTAATTTAATAATAGGCTCTGGAAACAGTTTAGAACACTCGATATCTTAACAGATGTATGATATAAGATACATGAGAGTGCATGGCAGTCTCTTCTGTTCCCTGGCACTTGGTGAAATGATCAGCATCCAGAATGTGGAGTTGGAAGGAGCTGTTTGTTGCTGGACATGGACTGCTAATGGGAAAGATGCCAACCCCCGTGTCTTACCCATCACTTCCAAATTGGGGCTGAGTGCAAAAATGTTTCATTTTAAAATCTTCTAATGTATGGTGGTCTAATAAATGTGCACCAAATACAGTCATACCTCGGGTTACAGCCACTTCAGGTTGCGGACCGCCAAAACCTGGAAGTACCGGAACAGGTTACTTCCGGGGTTCAGCGGTCACGCATGTGCAGAAGCGCTAAATTGCTCTTTGCGCAGAAGTGCCGAATTGCAACCCGCGCACGCACAGACGTGGGTTGCGAATGCTGCGGGTTGCGAACGTGCATCCCGCACGGATCACGTTCACAACCCGAGCGTCCACTGTATTAGCTTCCTTGTTTTTTTCAGAAATAACCATGTAGGGGTGAACTTCAAAGCTCTGGTTTTGGGGGGGAGAAGTGTACTAATGTCCCATTCTCTCCTATGTATGAAATTTGTCATGCTTTTAAATGGCCCTCTTTTCTGGAATCCTAGAGATATGACTGAAGAATTAGTTTATATCCCATCTTTCCTCCAAGGAGGTCAAAGTAGTGCTCATGGTTCTTCCCCCAACTTATTTTATGCTCACAACCCCATGAGGTAGAAGTTGGACTGAAAGGCTGTGCCTGTTCGAGGTCACCCACTGAATTTCATGGCTGAGGGGGGATTTGAATACTCATCTCCCAGAATGAATCCAGCGCTCTTTGCACCACACTGGCAATGTGCAATCCTTTTTATATTCCAAAAAGCCCTTCTAGGTGATGTATGCAGATGTATGCTGTAAACATTTGTCTTGCTTAGTGGTTTTATTTAGTAAAAGGCTACTTTTCATAGTTCTTGTAATGCAGGGGTAGTGAATTAGTTGGCCTGATTTGGCTCACCAAGCCATTTTCAAAAGACATCAGCCTATGCCGAAATAGACTGGTGGTGGTATGTTCAGTGGTAGCTTCAGCTATGGTGGTGTAGAACAATCTGCCACCATGACGAACAATCGGGAACCCTCTGGGAACAGGAAGAGGCACTCTGATCTATTCCAGTGTTTCACTAGTACTCTGGTATACTCCTTCCTTTTTTCTGAGCACTCCAAACTGCTCTCGATGGTAGCAGGCTGTTCTGCGCCACCACAGGGAAGCTGGAGGAAGAGAGACTCACCACTGCTCTGCTATCTGTGCTTTTCACCATAACTGCTGTTGGTACTCTCAGTAGAGCAAGGGAGCATGATGGAAACAAGTGCTGGGGCAATTCCTTTCAGCTATTGATGTTGCTAGTGCGGCAATGTGTATTGTATATATGGGAGTGTGTAGGTGGGTGTCTGCTTTCAGTTTGGCCATGTGTACCTGGCTTGCGGTGGTCCACTGAGGTTGGCCATCATTGAATAGTGCCTTTGGACAAAAAAAGAAACTAGTCACCCCTGAAGGTTGGAAAGAAATGTTTATGTAGCAGTAGGCAGAGATTTTCATTGGCCCAGAGGTAAGACCATCTGACCAGTGTCTCCCTCTGTCTCTGCTCCCAGAATATCAATGACAATATGACAATAATAGCATGAAAACAAAACATGAAAAGGAGACAAGACGGAACTTTGTATAAAATGCAGGTTTGCTCATAAGACTGGAACAGCCACCAAAAGCTTTTTTTTTTTTTTTAAAGTCTTTCAGTTATGAAACTTAGAGAAATTGATATGCTTGTTTCTAGTATGGCGTTCTTGCTGCTAGTTCTGACTCATTCATACTGCATTAGCTTTTGCAAGCCTCTCTACAAGTTTTACTTGTTTGGTTGTGATAAATCTCTTCATTATTTGGAGTGAAGGGATGGGGAGGAGCTCCTGTAGTAGTATTAAAAGGAACCAGGAAGTTGCGTCTCCATGGAACCAGCACTGATACTTTACCTTTTTCCTCCTCCTGTGCTTGTCTATGTCAATATTACATGCCAGAAGTAACCATTTCATACTGGAAGCGTGTGTTTTCAGCATGGGAGCCGTGGTGAGAAGCTTGAGCTAGTGAAGAAGCCAGTCAGGAGTTAGAACATGGCAAGGCGGAGTTCCTGAGTGATCTTCAAAGCCAAATAAGGAAGGGGGTGGTTGCTATGGGGACTGCTTCCTGTTTCCTCTTGGGTGGGGATTCTGTGTGCTGTCCCATGGCAACAGCCCCTTACTTGGGCGGGGTGTGTGTGTGTTGTTTGGATACAGTAGCCTCTCCTTCCTGATATTTGTGGTCCACCCTTGGGACACCTGATGTCTCAGAGTATGTGCAGAGTGCCTTTTCATTTTCATGCCCTAAATTGCTGCCAGTTGGGGCTGTTTAATAATCCTGTTTTAGTTTTATTTTACTGGGTGCCACCTTACAAAAAAAATTTAGCAGGGCAATGAATGACTAAATTTTTTTAAAAAGTCTTTTCAAAGCTCTACTGTTCAATTTTTAAGCCTTTAAAAAATGATAGGCAGAATGGCTAAATTACAAAACAACACAGGATTTTACCAGGTATCCCACAGGGGAGTAATCGCTTAAGAGAACTTGGGACTCATAAAGGTTGAAAACCACAGGTCTACACCATTAAATAGCATTTTTGTGCATGTATTGGCTGGGACCTAGTGATGAACAGAGAACCATTTTGGTAGCATATGCCTAATAGTGTGCATATATGTTGATTTATGTTGATTAGCCCTTTCCTTTGCTGGTAGGCGTAGTGATATTTCATGCTCATTTTTTACCCTTATGCATAGACCATGAAGCAGAAGTGGTTGCTGTGTGCAGCATTGCTGTTAGCTGGAGCCTCTGCTATCCTGGCACATGAAACTCACGATCACGATCATGATGACGACGACGTAATAGATATTGAAGATGACCTTGATGATGGCGTTGAAGAGGTAGAAGAGTTGAAGCATGAAGCGAGCACTCCACCCCCACTCCCTAAGGTTTGTTTGAATACTTAGATCTCCAGATGGAAATTATTAGCAAGTTCCTTCATTCTGATGATTGGACCAGGTCTGCAGCTTTCTAGCTATAATTCTAATTTTAACCGGCCCATTATCTGAGTGGGGTGCACTTTTCCAAGTTGTTGCTTTCCTTTGGCTGCTAGAACTTGCTTCTTGAAAAGATGTGGAAAATTCCTGCATCCCAACTTAAGTTGCCGCACTGTCCAGAGAGGCTTCTCCTGTTGTTTAAAGCTTTGTGCTGTTTGCATGGGTGTAGTGTAAGGAAAGCCCATGTGGTGCTATCCATATGTTTTGGACTGCATCTCCCAACAGCCCCAGCCAAAATAGCCAAAGGTAAGGAATGATGGGAGTTGTAGTCTGCTATATCTGGTGGGCGCTACATTGACTGCTGTGGTGTTAGTAAATAGGGATGCTTGGGGAACTTATTCTTCTGAGTTCTAGTTTGAACTGATCCATTCAATGTCTTCTGGATGACTGTGTGGATCAGAAGATAGTTTTCCTTGTGTGATGTAGTTGTTGGGCCTAAAAACAAACCTGACTGCATGGAAAAATGCATATATGCTTAGAAATGCATATTTAGTGAGAACACATTCAAATACATCTGTTTAAATCTGGTTCTGTGCAGATTAATGTGGAAATTGGACAGAGCAGGCTTTGTCAACATGTGAATGTGATACAGATGATATCAGTGGGAAAGTAGCATCATGTACATTGGAATTAGCTATGCTTGGAAACAGTAATACAACTATATTAGCAGTTTATGTCGCCATCATAGAACTATACCAAAACATTATAGCAATGCGACATAGCTTTGTGCTGTACAGTGGTACCTCTAGTTGCGGACATGATCCGTTCTGGGGTGCCATTTGCACCCCGAATAGTCCGTAACTAGAGCAGCGCTTCTGCACATGCACAAAGTGCACAAAACACTTCTGCATGTGCGCGCGCGGCGAAACCCGGGTTTGCCACGTTTGCAAGCTGAAAAGATGCAACATGAACCTAACACAACACGAGGTATGACTGTATGCCTAGCTCTCTCTCATGTTTGCCTTCTGGGCTCCTAGATCTTTAAGGCAGAAGGAACATGAAAATTGAGCCATGGGTTGCGTTCATCATAGCGCTGAAGAGAACATTTCATCAGCACAAGGATTTATCCTCCCACATGCCCCCTAAATTCCACCAAAACTCCAGAGCAGATTTGGGGATGGTGCAAGGGGAGAGGGACATCCCCTTGTGGTAGTTCTAATATTTCATTCACTACTATCCTATGAATTGCCAGTGTAGTGCTACACTACACCCTAAGGTTGGAATCTTCAATAAGAAGTAATGTAAACCAATGAGTTCAAATTTCTAAACCATTATTTGTAGTTTTTTTTCCATTGAAGAGCTGTTTCAGTAATTCTGCTGTTCAATACGAAGTGGAATAGTTTGGGATATTAACATACAAACTATGGGCAGTATCCAATATGTTCCATTAGCACAAGGACTTTTGCCCATGCCACATAACTTCTCCTGCCTCTCCTTTTCCCCAACCCCAAATCTGGAGGTTCAGGAGGTTACCCCAGCTCTTCAGAGCCAATTTGGAGAGGGAGGGGAAGTTTTATTGCACTAACGGAAATACTTGTGCTGTCAGAACAAGTGCATTGTGTACCCAAAAGCATATTTGTCAATTCTACTTGATCACAAATGATATGAATTGGTTTATAATATTGTTCAAGATATCATTTATCAAGGTATATCGGACATCTTTCTCAATCAGGTTACCTATAAGGCCCCAGTCCCAACAGGAGACGTTTATTTTGCCGAGAACTTCGATAAAGGAACTTTAGAAGGGTAAGTTTAAGCCCAAGAGGTGTTAGTAGATTTACAGAGAGATGTTTCTGTTGTGTGCATTAAAAGCATTTATATCCCTTTTGCCTCAGTATGAGTAATTCAGTGGGGCTCACATAACAAAAAAGCAATTCTAAACAAAGTCAAAGCAAAATGTACACACGTACTTGGCAGCAACCAATAATCACAGTGCACTACCATGCAAATACATGCTAAAAGATTAAGAAGCGGGTCTTCAGATGCATGTGGGGATTAAAAGCAGGTCTTGGGTCTGAAAAGGTTGAAGATGTGTGTCTTAGGGCATGGCATTTCAAAGCCTAGGTGTTGAAACAGAAGGCCCTGCCTTACATCTCTGCCGAAGTATATCTTAGTTATAGTGCACCAATCACAGAGCCAGCAGTTTGTTAGCAGTGAGCCATTCAGTTGCAAGTTCTTAGACTTAAATATTTCAAATGATGGACATGTGGTAATATGCATATTTATTGAATTTGTTGCAAGACATACTAATTCACTAAATTATGTAATTACAGAAGATAAAAATGTGTTTAAACACATTTAAGCTATGCAACGCTCTCATATCTGGTGCCTCAGTTTGCTTGTCTTCCTTTACCCTTCTTTCCCCCCTTCTCCTTTTTTGCTTTGTTTTTTAGATTGTAAACCTGAGGGCAGGGACTGGCTTGCTTGTTAATGATCGCTTGTTAGCCACTCTGGGAACTTTTTTGGCTGAAGAGTGAGGGGGGGGGGGGATGCTTTAAATAAAAAACAAAAAAACAACTGTTTTTAAATTTTAGGTGGGTTCTATCTAAAGCTAAGAAGGATGATATAGATGATGAAATAGCCAAATACGATGGTGAGTATAATGCTTTGCTTGGTATTCACTGTATGCAATGACTGGGGTTAGTAGTGAAGCACAACTACTTTAACTGGCCCAGCCTCCTCCCAGTACTGGATGGTATTTTTGTTTAGAACTGTTTTATTTGTTTTTATAACAATTGTTTATATTGTTATCATATGCCATGGGACCTTATGGTGAAGGGTGGGTAATAGATCTTAATCTCAGGGTTGTGGGTTTGAGTCCCACGTTGGGAGAAAAATTCCTGCAGTGCAGGGGGTTCGACTAGATGATCATTGTGGTCCCTTCCATCTCTACAATTCTAAGATTCAAATGTGACTAAATCTCAATTAAAGCTTTGTCTTGCTGTGGCACTAGTGGCCTAGTTCTCACAGAGATGATAAACCTACATCTGGAATGTGATTGTATGCATCCCGATAAAAAATAAAAATAAAAATATTTTCCACATAGAAACCATCTAGCCTTATTCCTAAAATGTTTTTTTCTGTGGAAGAAATAGGTTTTTTGTATGGAAGAACACTCAGTCAAATGAGCCCCCACTTGCAAAACTGTACAGATCTTATACAGATTGACTGCATCAGTGAGATCTGGGCCAGAGTCCTGGGAGAGCATTTAAACATTTCTGTGAACTATTCAGCAGCACTCATGTGAAAAACACACGGCATAAAGCTGGCATTTATAACACTTGGCACATACCTGATTCTAACAATTTCATTTTCATGTGTATAGAATCTTGTTTATTGTTAGGTTGCAGTTAGGCAGTGTTGTGGATGAGTGGCTCTCCTGAGCAAAGTTCCTTGTGTGTTGTGGAAGGTTGTATTTTCTCATAAACTAGAGCTGTAGTTTATTGCAGTCAGTGGTAGCTGAATTGTGCGCATGGGTTCTAAAAATGGTAGATATTTTGTGCAATGAAATTTTGGCTGCTTATGTAAACATGGTGAGTAGAAATGACATGGTGTGTGTGTGTGGTTTCTTATGAATGGAGTATTAAAACAGCAATGGGCTTCCTGATGTGTTGTCCTGTTTCTTAATAGGCAAATGGGAAGTGCAGGAAATGAAGGATACTAAACTACCAGGGGATAAAGGACTTGTGCTGGTTTCTCGAGCTAAGCATCATGCAATCTCTGCCAAACTCACCAAACCCTTTGTCTTCGACACCAAACCCCTCATTGTACAGTAAGTGATCCTTTTTATTTTCTATCTAGCAGTGAATGGGTGTGTACACTGAGCAGTTAAGTTCAGTGGAAATGCACGCACTCACTGTATTGTATATAGGCCTATAAGGACTGAGCTTTGTGGAAGCAGGTTCTGCCAGTTCACAGCAAAATCCGATGATTCTGTACAATGGATAGAAACTGCCATGGGCCACCAACAGCATACAAATCAATATGGCTAACCTGATCCAAAACACCCACCCACCTCACTCACACACGAAAACAAAGATCACCACAGCCAATCACAAGCAAACAATCACACCCTAGGCCAACCCCAACCTCTCTCACCACCAAAGGAACACAAGTGAACAACACAAGCAACGCTGACACCAAACTCTACATACATTAAACATAATAGAAACACCGCCACCCGACCCCACCCCCATCCATCTTCCCTCTCTCCACCCCCCTTTCTTTTTTCCTTTTTTTCTTCTCCCCCTAATGCCTCAACAAATGAAACGGATTTGTAAAAATGTTACATGGGGGGGGGGGGAATATGAGGCATTACACTTCTGTAAAACAAGAAAATCCTTAATAAAATATTTTTTAAAAAAAAGAAAGAAACTGCCATGGGCTTTTTTTCATAACCAAAGTCAAAATGTCTTGCCTTTGTCACAATCTGGAATATAAGCTTGCTTCACTTGTAATGTTCAAACCATGGTTTGGCAGTTGGGGACTTGCTTCGGATTTCCACTCTAGATCTGTCTTTCATTTGGTGCTTTGGGCAAACCAGTATGTGCTGTGATACATGAATTAGTAAAATTATGATTTGTTGCAAGCCAGAATTGAAAAACACGGCTTAAAAGTGGGGTTCCATTTCTGAATTGAGTCGCACCAAAGAAAGAATTGAAGCATATGAGGTGAGATGAGGAAAATGCCGTCTCAGTTGTGAAAGGAGGATGTGGTGGTTGTTTGAAATGAGTCATTGTCTTCAGGAAAAAATGAGGTGGGTTTTCTTTTGAAAATGAGAGTATTATTTTATATTCCAAACTTAGGTATGAAGTCAACTTCCAGAATGGAATTGAGTGTGGTGGTGCTTATGTAAAGCTGCTTTCGAAAACTCGTGAGCTGAACCTGGTAAGTGATGTGCGGACTGTTTTCCAGTTTCATTCATACAGCTGTTGCATTCTGAGTTTTAGCTCCTAATGTGTGTTGGGCTGTATCCACAACTATGTTTACTGTGCACTTACTGCATTTCCAGTGCTGGGTTATGATTTTTATCCAAAATACATATCCTGTACTTTGTTATAAAATACTACTATTTGATGCATTGTTTCTCCAACCAGCTTCGGACTGTTTGGAATTCTTAAGTCATTCCTAATTTGTCTGTAGTTAAGGTGTGCACACCTTTCTTTGCATAGAGTAAATGCATCTCCACCTTCCCACCCTCAGTGTCTCCTGGTGTGTACACAAACAGAGAACCTGACAGTAATGAAGCCACGCTGATGTGAACATCTGGGGGGAGCTAAGAAGTGCATGGGCGGGGGAGTGAGAATGTCACTGCACTCTAAGGCAGTAATGTGAGCACACCTTTGGACTTCACTTCCAAACTGAGTATGTTCAAGGACTAGTTGTGGCTGTAAGAGTAGTCTGCTGGCCTACTTAGAGCAGTTTGTGGGTCTGTCATTATTCTCATGATTTCTGCGGTCTACCAAGTATGTGTTTGCTGAAAAATTATTAATTCCTTGCCTTTTGGATTACTCTAGATGGCACATTTCATACATCTCATATGCTAATACCATGAAAAATGCCCTTGAATCGGTAGCATGAATTTCGCTTTTTGACTAAGCATCCATGACTTATAAGTTGGTCGGTGCAGTGTTAACAGCAGTTTTTGAAACTTCAGGTTCCTGAATTGCATTATTAATACTCCTAACAAGGAAAGCCTTATTTTTTGACTTTTACAATTTTGGTTGATGTAAGTCTGCTTATACAGAGGTTATTGATTTCTAGATTTGTAGAATCAAAGTGTTCATAAGATGTAGCTTAGGAGCTTGTCCTGAAAGTTAACTTATGCTGTGTGTTTGAAGCTTGGGCCATATTTATATTTTTAAGGATCAATTCCATGACAAGACTCCCTATACCATTATGTTTGGCCCCGACAAATGTGGAGAAGACTATAAATTGCACTTCATCTTCCGGCACAAGAGCCCCAAAACGGGCATGTATGAGGAGAAGCATGCAAAGCGTCCTGATGCTGATTTGAAGAATTACTTTACTGATAAGAAGACTCATCTTTATACACTCGGTAGAGTAACCACATAATGGATTTCTATGTGAAAGTCTAGTGCAGACGGCTTTTATGGAATGTGGGAGAGGCTGTTTGCAACAATGGAATGTATTGTAAAGCAGGAAGTGAAGAGTTTTTTATTTCCTGTGTAAGAAACCTTTAATGATAGAACAACTTCCTGCAGGAGAAGAGTAGACTATAAAACAGGGAAATGGACCTTCTTGAACCCATATTTTTATAGGTTCTTTTCAAGTATTCAAGTTAACTTTATTTTCCTTGGTCATCCTAGTTCTGAACCCAGACAACAGCTTTGAAATCCTGGTTGATCAAACTGTTGTAAACAGTGGGAATCTTCTTTCTGATATGACCCCTGCCGTGAATCCGCCACGAGAGATAGAGGACCCAAATGACCAGAAGCCAGAGGATTGGGATGAGAGAGCTAAGATTCCAGACCCAGATGCTGTTAAACCAGATGATTGGTGAGTAGCTGTTGAAATTTAAGGAACCTTGGGAGAGGCTTGCTATGACAGCTTTTTCTGAGAGTGGCATGAAAAGAAGCATAAAGGCAAGTAACTGGTGTGTAGTTTTTCTAGCGTATTCTCTGGTTTTCTAGGTAATCCTTAATTACATTCCCATATATCTGTGTGAGCGCTGGGCAGAGACTTGATTGTGGTTGAACCTCAGGAAGGTTAGAAATGGGCTGAGGGGAGTTGGTCTGACTATTGTTCTGCAGATTCAGTCACAAATCAGCTGAAGTCTGTCTTTTCTGCAGTCTGTGCTGTTTGAAAGGCCTTGAGCTAGCTGCTGCTGATCCCCCTGCTTTTCTGGCTCAGGGGATGCCAGCATGTAGCCCAACTTAGCACCTGAGAGGGGGATGATTGGAAGCAGTTGCTAGAGACTGGAAGAACCAGGTTTATGGCACCACATTTTACCTCTCATGTCACCATCTGTAACACTGCTATGCTTTCACTTGCTGATGACATAACTTGGAAGGGAGTTTTCAGCACTTTTGCAAGGCCAATTCTTCTGTGTTGCTTCCCAATCCTTAGCAAAGTGAGAGTGATAGTAACAAAAACATAGCAGTAAGTCCAACTGCCAGCCTGTTAACTTGTTCATGAGCTTGTTTGGCCTGGCTTGGTCCCAGTGGATCAGTCACCTTTTTTTTTTTTTGTGAAGAGGTGAAAACTTTAGTCACAGGCTGAGGAGGGAAAGGTGGCAGGTGGCAACTAATAGGTTTTTCTTTCTCCTGATGAACAAAAGAGGAAGGAGGGTGACTGTGAATTGTACTTGACCCTGAATGTGGGTGTTGGATGCAAGTTGGAAAGACACACCAAAACTCATGGCTCTGAACAGTCAATTAATTAATTAAAGCATGTCCTGGTTGCATTTTGCTTTGCATTTTATGTTATCTAAGCTTCTTGGGACGCTAGAGGCGCTGTGGTCTAAACCACTGAGCCTAGGGCTTGCCGATCAGAAGATCGGCGGTTTGAATCCCTGCGACAGGGTGAGCTCCCATTGCTCGATCCCAGCTCCTGCCAACCTAGCAGTTCGAAAGCACGTCAAACTGCAAGTAGATAAATAAGTACCGCTCTGGCAGGCAGGTAAATGGCGTTTCTGTGCACTGCTCTGGTTTCGCCAGAAGCGGCTTAGTCATGCTGGCCACATGATTGGGGGGGGGGGGAGTCTGCGGACAAACGCCGGCTCCGTCGGCCAGTAAAGCGAGATGAGCACCGCAACCCCACAGTCGTTTGTGATTGGACTTAACGGTCAGGGGTCCTTTACCTTTACCTTTTTAAAGAGCTCCTTAGCCTCAGGCCAGGAGAGCCAGTATAATCTCTTTTCCCTGTCAGTAGATGGCGGTGGCTGGTTCTTCAGGCACACCCTCTCCTTGCTTGCTAGCTACAGACAACTGGAGACCTGAGGAACAAGTTGAGAGTGGGGACAAAATGGAGGACAACTGGTGTTCTCTAGTAGCAAGGCCTTATTTTGTTAACCATACTTCTCATGCTCTGTCAGAGTGCTCCAAATAGCTTATGATACCCTAAAAATAATAATAATAAAGTAACATCACAATTATTGCAATTGTAAAAGATATAACTTGGAAATGAAAGACTAAACAGAAGGCAAACCAAAGCTTGCCTAAAGAAGTCTTTATGCCCCTTATCTTGTTACCAGCTGTGGTCATGCAGGTGGGTCTCTCCAGCTGACCACAAGAGATGGGCAGGATCAAAGATACCCTTCTTTTAAATTGTTGGGTACAGTAAGGTGATTCACTCATTGAGTTGCACCCAGAAATGACCTAGAAGGTCCCAACATCTACAGGCCTGGAGCAACATGCTCCCTGAAAGTGTGAATGGTTTCTTCCATCTTTTAGGGATGAGGATGCTCCTGCTAAGATTCCAGATGAGGATGCTGTGAAGCCAGAAGGTTGGCTAGATGATGAACCAGAATATGTTGCTGATCCTGATGCAGAGAAACCAGAAGATTGGTAAGTTAACACTGATTCCACTTTACAATGTCTTCAAACTAAAATAGTAACTCTGCTGGTGATCCTTAAAATAGGGTGTTTTTTGTGAGTATTTAAGTAACCACAACTAATATTTCCATATGTGTGGTACTTAAACCTCTGTTCTGTTTTGTGTTTAATATGTCTACTTGGCATCTAGTTGTATGTGTGGAACATAGCCTGATATACTTCAATGTATTCTGTGTGTTCAGGCTCATTTTTTTCACTGATTGAAAAACACAATTCTGTTACTGGTCTAAGACAGACACTTGGCTTGTTTGCCACTTTCAAAAGCAGGTGAGAGCTATTGCCTTAATGTGCTGCTATGGGCTTTCTGGAAAGCTGCTGCTTAGTCCAGCGTTCCCCAAACTGCTGCCCAGCAGCTCTTCTGAACTACAGGGGAAGGCTGGATTGCATGAACCCTTGGTCTGTACCCATACTTTGACTGAAATGAAATGGGGCTATGGTCATAGTGAACTTGATCATTGAAATATGGCACTTGAAAGACCATACCTACTGGCCCAGATAGTCAGCAAACGAGCAGGTTGATGTTTGTCATTTTGTATGAATGACATACATGGGAGTTGCTGTGGCACGCTCATATTATATATGATCACTCCTGGAGGACTTGATGTGTAGTTAGTTCAAGCCCATCTAGTCATGGTTACAGTTGGAACTCTTTTAGATGAGCAGCACAAAGAAAACAGAATGAGGAGTTCAGGAGTATGGATCTGAATTAATATTTGATTATAGTTACAGATAGGTAGCCGTGTTGGTCAGCCATAGTCAAAATAAAAAAAATCCTTCCAGTAGCACCTTTAAGACCAACTAAGTTAGTTCTTGGTATGAGCTTTCGTGTGCAAGCACGAAACCAGAAGCAGTGCACAGAAACGCCATGTGTATCTGAATAAGTGTGCTTGCACACGAAAGCTCATACCAAGAACTAACTTAGTTGGTCTTAAAGGTGCTACTGGAAGGATTTTTTTTATTTGATTATAGTTGACTTGTGACTTCTTGCCCTGACTGGCCGAAGCCAGAAGTTCTTGGATTTGTTTCTTAAAAGACTTTCTTTCAAATGCACAAGTTGATGCAATCAAAGTCTATTGTTCAATCAAAGCTGGAGGTTGCATAACAGCTTTAAGACTTTGCCTGATGAAGAGATTGCTCTAAGCAGCTGTTGATAAGATTAATCAAGAAAGAAAGATAACTGTGAATGGATTTACAGATAGTGTGATCAGCATTGTGTTCCTCACACAAAGAAAGGTGCAAGCAAGTTGTGAAATTTCATGTATTCCCAAATTTTATATTAGCTAGGGTGAGAGAAAACTCAGATATAAGAGGAATTTAGTAGTTGAGGAAAACCTATAAGCTTTGTAACATTACTTGTATCTCACCAGCTTAGAGGCATTGTTAGTGGATGGTTTGCTAGACTGGATGGGTGGAATATATATATGTTTAGAGGTGGCAGTGGTGTTGGAATTGGGCATTTGGTTACCTGATGCAGCCAGTGAGGCAGAGTGAGACACATGACTTGCCTGTTGTTGAGTGGTAACTTGGGGGTAGGAGTTTACATGTCCTTACTGGTGGATGTTATACGAGAGGTAGTGAGTGTTGGCTGAATACAGCCTTCTGCCTGAATTTACTGGCTGCATGTAAAGGCAAAAATTACTCTAGGTTGCTCATTTGATACATTGGTGGTGGGAGATTCTAACCTGCAGGTAGATCTAGTCAGAGTAACTCTGAAAGTGTTGTAGTCCCAGTCAATTTCTTGCTGTAACTTATTTCTGCAGTAGCTCCCAGATCTGGGAAATTAATGGCCTGTTCTGGATTGAGTCTGACTCCTTCTTGAAAGAGTAGGTTCATAGCCTGGGAATGCTACTTGAGTCGTCTCTCTAATTGGAGGCCCAAGTAGCTTTAGTGGCAAGGAGTAGATTGTTGGCTACAGTCATTCGTGGTTTGGGATAGCCTCGCCACAGTCTTGCATGCTCTGGCAGCCACCTATCTCAACTACTCTAATGTGCTGCTTCTAGGGCTATCCTTGATGAACGCTTTCTGGAAATTGCAGCTAGTGCAGAATGCTGAGTTGGTGAAATCTGATGGAGCACCTCTTTGCATACCAGCCTGCTTGGGCATTGAGTTCAGCGTAGGAGGCTTTACTTTCCATTCCCTCAATAGTTGAGCCTTCTTGAGGGTTGTTCCCTGCCTTTAGGACTCATTCCCTGGAGGCACAGTTGGCTGTCTAGTTGACGTGTTCCCATTGTCATGGGAAAAGATTTCTGTTCACCCAAGCTTTACATTGGATTTGATTAGCTTGCTCTGGATCAGAGGTGTTTGTTGCTGTTCCAGTTTAATGTGCTTATGTTGTGCTTTTTAATGAACATAGGTTTTCACTTCTGTGTTTTCATTTTATTAAACAGTGTAGATTGGCAAAAGGTGGTCTTTAAATAGTGGAAATAAGCTAAATTACGCATTTTCTGAATTGTTGACACAAGTTGATTGTAAAATGAATTTGATTAAATTTTGAATTTATTTGATTATGCTAAGGTAAGGAATTCTAGCATAATTGGTGTAATCATTTTGATTTTCAACACTGATAATTATTTCTAGATCAAAATTTCTACCATAGGTCAAAGACCTTTTAAATTTCTTGTTAAAAAGTAAATGGAGTCCTAAAACAGTGTTACCTTTTTCAGGGATGAAGATATGGATGGAGAGTGGGAGGCACCTCAGATTGCAAATCCCAAATGTGAATCTGCCCCTGGTTGTAGTGCTTGGCAACGTCCCACAATTGACAATCCCAACTATAAAGGCAAATGGAAAGCACCCATGATCGATAACCCTAACTACCAGGTAAATTATCTAGTATTACAAATTATATTTCATACTCATATTTCAGGGTACATTCTTTGTATTCTGCTACTTTTTTCAGCTATTTAAGACTAAACTATGATCTGGTTAACACATAACACAGAGTCATGGTTTGTTTAGCCAGAGTTAATTTCTGAATCTGGCACATCAACAAACCACAGTGTGCAGTGGTTTATAGGCTAATAAAATATAGCATTTTAAAACTATGGTTTGGTGTTTTGTCCAAACTAAAGAGCCTCACTTACCCATGGATTGTTTGGCTATGCCACACAAAAAACTTGCCAAGATACAGGGGCATAAGGCAAAGAGCAATTGAAAATCATTTTGGCTAAACAAGCTTGGGGTATCATTATGTGCAAATACAGCCGTTACATGTCGTAGTCTAAGAGCAGATAGAATTAAAATACTTCCAACAATGTTTTACTGATGTGTGCCTGAATTTTCCAGGAAAGGAACCTAAGTGAGTTAAGAAACAACAAAACACACATACATACACAGAGTCCTCATTTGAATTTAGACCTGTATCTATCTCCATATAAGAGAGTTTCTATCTACAGGATCTAGGCAGTGGTCTTTCACAACTCTGCTTCTTGGAGATGTGAAAAGCTGAACCTGGGATTTTCTCCAGACATAGCATGCGCTCTGCCATTGCTCTGTGGACAGACAGAAGTGGGGAAAATAGCAAAACAAGAAACAAAGGGAAATAACAGTACATTGTATATATAGATGTTCAACAAGATTGTGAATATAAGCCAAGAATAAAATGAAGTATTCTAATCTGTTCAGGAATCTCTGAAGGGTCATTAAAATGAATTCTTGTGTTATAATTGTTCTGTTTCTTCATCAGGGCATCTGGAAGCCAAGAAAGATTCCAAACCCAGATTTCTTTGAAGACTTGGAACCTTTCAAGATGACCCCCTTTGCTGCTCTTGGGCTTGAGTTATGGTCTATGACCTCTGACATATTATTTGATAATTTCATCATCTGTACAGATCGGGCAGTGGCAGATGACTGGGGTAATGATGGATGGGGTCTGAAGAAGGCAGCTGATGGCGCTGCTGAGGTGAGAAATAAAAGCTTTATTTCTGACAACAGCCAGGATAACAGACTAGAATCCAAATGTTATTATTTAATTAAATTTGTATACTGCTCTATACCCACAGGTTTCAGGATAAAATTGGAATATAAAACCACAAAATACATAATCAAAATAAAAACAAAGACAGCCCAATAACCCCTCCAACACATTTTAAAAGGGCATAGGATGTCAACCAACCAAAGGCTTGGTTAAAGAGAAACGTTTTTGCCTGGCGTCTAAAGGTGTATAATGAAGGTGCCAGGTGAACCTCCCTGGGGAGAACATTCCACAGACGCGGAGCCCATTCTCGTGTTGCCACCCTCCAGACCTCTTGTGGAGGAGGCACATGAAGAAGGGCCTCAGAATATGATCTCAGGGTCTGAGTATGGAAAGAGGTGGTCATTGATGTATTGTGGTCGTGAGCCGCTTTAAGGCTTTATAGGTCAAAACAAGCACGTTGAATTGGGCCCAGAAGCTAATGGGTAGCCAGTGCAGTTGGACCAGGATCGGTGTAATATGCTCACACTGTCTTACTTCGGTGAGTAACCTGGCTGCTGAATTCTGCACTAGTAGAAGTTTCCAAACTGTTTTCAGAGGCAGCCCTACGTATAATGCATTGCAGTTATCTAACACTGAGATTACCAGAGCATAGACAACAATAGTTGGGCTATCCCTGTCCAGTTTAGCTGGACCCCCAAGCCAAAGCTGATGGAAGGCAGTCTGCACCACTGAGGCCACTTGAGCCTCAAGTTACATCAAAGGATCCAGGAGTACCTCCAAACTATAAACCTGCTCCTTCAGAGGAAGTGTAACCCCATCAAGAACAGGTGATCTCCCACCCATCCGGTCTAGGGAACAACCTACTAACACTGCCTCAGTCTTACCTAGATTGAGTTTCAGTTTGTTGGCTCTCATCTGGGCCATTATCAAGGCAAGACACCGGTCCAGTACTTCCACTGCCTCACCTGTAGATATAAAGGAGAAATAGAGCTAAGTGTCATCAGCATACTGCTGACAATGTACTCCGAACCTCTTTCTGTTCTTTGGTCATTAGCAGATTTGTATGTCTTTTTTGAGTTAATAAACACACAGATCCCACTTTACAAATGTTCCCTATGTGAAAATTCATATCGAACATGAGGAATTAGTACCCAAACCTTGCTATGCACACTGCAGATTCAGACATTTGAATGGAGAGCATTTTTTTACTTATTTGTTTACCTGTGGCTGAAGAATGGGGAGGTGTGATTGGACAGATCACATAGCTTCTTTTATGGGTTTTCCTGGGCTTTTTGGCTTGGGGGGGGGGGACAAAATTCCATGGTTGGGTGATTGTTAGATCTCTTGGGCAGCTATATTGCCTCATAATCACTGCTAAGTACAGAGAACTTCATAGATTTTGATTTGTCTTCCAGCCCGGTGTTGTGGGTCAGATGATGGCAGCTGCTGAAGAGCGTCCCTGGCTTTGGGTAGTCTACATCCTTACTGTGGCTTTGCCTGTGTTTCTTGTTGTCCTCTTCTGCTGCTCTGGAAAGGTGTGTGCTTTGGAAACAACTGGTTTCAAAAGTATGTTGAGTAGGATTGGAATTGGAAATGAATAGTCTCTGAGAAACTTACTTGTGGAATTCCTACAACTGTTTCAGAAACAGCCAAGTGCTGCAGAGTACAAAAAAACTGATGCTCCTCAGCCAGATGTAAATGAGGAAGAGAAAGTGGAGGAAAAAGACAAGGGAGGAGCAGAAGCAGAAGAAATACATGAAGAAAAGCCAGGTAAGCAAAGTTGATGATATTCACTAGTCCCAAAATCACTAAAGCTTTATCCTTATAAAGTTACAGATTTTAAAATTTGAAGCTTAATGTTGAATTGGAGAGTAGGCAGCAAAAAACACAAGTATCCTGTAAATAATAGTAATAAAACCTTTTTACACACTTCAGAAGAAAAGCAGAGAGGTGATGGTGATGCAGGAAGTGCTAGTCAAGAGGAGGAGGAAGAGGAGGAGGAGGAGGAGGAAGACGAAGATGAAGAAGATAGCAAACCTATTACAGAGGTAAGGGGTTTTTTTAATTGCAAAGTTGCACTAGAGCAAGCCTGGAGGTGGTAACCTGTTTATAAGAGCAGCCAGCAATGCAGTGCTTCCTAAATATGAATTGCAACCTCAGTGCCATCAGTTGATGGGATCATTTCACTTCATAACCTGTGGAATCAGTTTTGTGAATTCTGAAAAGCCAGTGTAACCTTCAAATAAATTTTGAAAAACTTGTGCGAACGGGATAAACACAGTTCTGTTGATATGAGTATTGTAGTTTAAATAAGTGGATCCTAGTCCAGGGTTGAAGAATTCATGGCCCTCTAGATGTTGTTGGACTCAACACCCATCAGCCGCTGGCAGAGGAAGAGGAGTGGGGGGAGCGCACCGCCCCTGGCAGCGCGATAACATTGGGATGCCATTGCGGCTGCCCTCCCGCCTGCGCTGGGTGCCACGCCCCTGCAGGCAGCGTGACCCGCCCCCAGGATGCGCATCATACCCCTTGGGCGCACCAGCCCCGCCCCCACTTGCTCTCTGCCCCCCCCCCCCCCCGGTGCCGGAGCATGAAGCTCCGCCACTGCCATCAGCCCCAATGGTCATAGGAGCTGTAGTCCATCAATATCTAGAGGGCCACAGATTCTGCATCCTTTATCTAGTGCAACTTTCTCACTAGTACAGGAAATCCAGCACTACAGCATCAAAAAGAAAGAAAGATGGAGAACCACTAATTTAAGGTGATCAGACAACTTTCTTCTATGGCTGCTTTCTGTTGGATAATCCATTATCATAGACATTATGCCAACCAATCGCAGCTGCTCACTATTTTTTTTCGGGGGAAGGCATTACAGTTCAATTGAAGAACATAAGCTTTAAATGTTTTTCTTTTTCTTCTTGGTTCTAATGTATTTATGTGAAAGTGTTGTCTGTATGTCTGTTGGAATGTCCTGGGCAAGATAAAAGGAACTGACAAATTCAGTTTATTATTTATTGAATTTGTCAGTTCCTTTTATCTTGCCCAGGACATTCCAACAGACATACAGACAACACTTTCACATAAGCTTTTAAAACCTGTTTTAAAAAACCTCAAACCAAGAATCTAGTACCTTTTGAGATGGGCTTTTCCACTGTTGAACAGTTCATATCTTCCGGAAGTTCTTCCTAATGTTTTGTTCAAATCCCAGTGAATAACTTCAAAGATACTTTCTCGTTGCTTTCTAAAGCTAAGAGGAAATTGAACACAGGAAGTGACTTCATATTTATGTAAGAGTTGTGTTCTTTTACCTTTACAGGAGGAAGAAACTGTGAATAGATCCCCCAGAAACAGAAAACCAAGAAGAGATTGAAATATCCTAAAAACTTGATCTGATTAATTTTCCCCAACATGGTTTTGGGAGAGGACCTTGGATACCTTTTGCTGAAACTCAAATAAATAAATAAAAAACCAACCTCAGACTTCACCATCCACAGGTTCCTGTCAAATGCTCTCCAGTGTAAATGAGTGTTAGCAGTAAAATATTCGCAATTGTGTTTTTAAATAGAATATTCCTGTAGAAAAAGAATGCATTTAACACAACCCAGCTAAGAATTTCTGGAATGTTACAATAACTAACATTTTTTTGTTTTGAAAAATTTTGTTTTTGAATAGAATGATAGAATTGCCAGTCTCAAAACCTTGGCTCAACTTAATGTATTAATCTATCAATGGAAATGAACAGCAAACCTTAGAAAATTGCTTGGTATACAATTTTTATATGTTTATTTTTCTTATTTTTCTTTTTTCTTTTACCAAAATGAACATACTTATACATCACAGTTCCCTTAGTTTGATCATGTCAAAGTATGCTGGTCAGTTATGTTAAAACTTGTACTTCAGTCAGATAGGAGAGAGAGAGCTCAAATCCATTTCAAGAAACTATTATCAAGTGCTTAAATAACTTTCCTTCTTATTGGAGGAAGGGCATAATGAGGCCATGAAATACATATATTGGTCATGGGTACTGCCCAGTGAAAACAGTATTCATAATCAACTTGAATTTGAGAGTAAGTTCTGGTTTAGGTTACTAAGACTGAGACTGGATTTAGCCCTTGGAATTCTTTTCAGTATAGAATTTATTTTCATGGTGTTTGGTTTTTTTAATTTTGTTTTTTGTTCTTTTTTAAACAATTCCCCCCCTCCGATGGTTTTAAAACTAATTCCTCCTGTTCTAGCTTCTGCTGCTGCTATGCAGTTTGTTCAGAATGCAGCTTAGCTGCTATAGAATGCATATGCTCAGTTCATTAAATCTGTTTGTGATGTGTGTTTTTAATCTCAAAGGTAGAACTACTTTCTGGGGTCCAAACACTGTGGATAGTACAGTGTTGCTAACATTCTCATTATTGCCATTGTATGTACATTCATGCGCAGAGATGAAGCAAAGGCAAGCCAATCTAAAGATTTGCACCAAAAGCAGATGTCAGTATTTTGCGGCTAAGGAAGGAGCATGTGAAAGCTTCCTGGGTATATGTACCATTTTGAGACTCAATCTGCTCTTCATGTATCAAACTATATTGTTAATGTAGGGGGTTCCAATTCCAGCTGAATAAATTTTTTAAAAATGTGTTGCATTTTGTATCTAGCAGTTGTAATCCCTTTTTTGTGGAATACACACTCTGCCTCTAAAGATAACATGTAATTCTGTGCTGTTGTATTGGAAGACTAGGGGGTTGGGAAGAAAGTAAATAAGCTTGTGGGCAAAACTACTGTATGTGCACTGAACAGAAACACTCCAGATTTTTATGTGTGGATAAGAGGTAGAGGTTCTCAAAGTCACAGAGGTTTTGCTTCTTTAATGTATGATTTTCACATTCAAATTTCCTTATATGCTTTTCAGGTATGCTTCCTGGCACCTGGTTTGTTTGTTTTTCCACAATAGTGTTGCTGTTCTCATTGGAGGCTACAAAGTTCACAGGCTTAATTAACTCCTTCTAGTTGTTTAGGCAGCTGATAAAAAGAAATTGCTTCCATAGCTGCCTCTTCTTTCTTTCCCCCCCTCACATGTTAGACTTGCAGTGCCCCATTCAACACCTCAGTTTGTGCTAATTGTAACATACTTTATTTAATGCTGTGTGTCATGTGAACAATCTTAAGTTATTCTTTATTTCTGGTGTGTTCCTCTTTCTCCAGACTGTGAGGGAAGTTTTCTGATGAAAGTCATAAGGCAATCCTTAATTTGAAGCTAAAAGTAATATATTTTTGGCATTTGTAGGACCTCTTCAGAATATGCCTGTGTGCATCTTTTGGCTTTTTTTATATCAGTGAAATTTGCAAAGCGCTACATCATTTTTATCAATTGTTTTAAATGTACTACTTAAAGACTTTGAGCCTGGTGAGTAATTGTGAACCCATATTAAGAAATATTCCACACGAGAGGGTTGCCTCATCAACAATTTCAGATAAAAGCATGAATTTGCATATTATGGAGTAAGTTGAAGTTTCCAAATAATTTGAGGTTCTTATTCTATCTGACTTGAAGATGATTATTTTTGTTTATTTGAAGACAACATTCAGCTGTAGGAAATCTTTTATTGCCAAACACAGATGAATTTATAGTGGGGAAGAAGCTGAATCCTAAAACTGCATTGATACCTTGATAAGACTTTTAAAGGAAAAGGTTCCCTTTCAAAGAGGATGACTTCAAGGTTAATGGGATGTTAGACTACCTATTTGGCTTTTTATTTTATGTAAAAGATAAAACTGCATTCAAGCAATTTCAGATCTATCTGTATTAGTGTGTTGAGTAAAAGGTAGATGATTTTAAGCAAGATAATGCTATAGAATGAAAAAGTGGTTTTTCATAGGATATTTACACTGCAAACTTGCTTAAATTTTAAAATGCTGATGTTAAAATCCACTGAGATGTGGATGTTACAGATGCCTGGAGTCTTGTGCAATTAGCCATGAATGGGGAAAGGTATCTTGGATCTTCAGTGCTTGGTTCCACTTAATCTGTGGCAGTAAATATGGTGCTAGACTAATTTCTTGGCACCTTGCTGCCTTCTCTTCACTATAGTTTTCTAAATGCCAGTATTGCCTCCATACAAGTTTCAGATGCAAACCCCTTAAGTGTTGGTAAACAAGACTGTGACTTTCTTTAAAAAGTCCTGACTGTTATTAAAAAATCTAAAGATGCGGTATGCATATAAATATATTGGTTAAGTTATAAACAAATGTAAGCTTGCTCTGATTAATAAAGAAACTTAAATCACCATTTTTCTACTGTCTAGTTTGGTATATTTTTATCTTTTAAAGTTCAGCTGATCTAAGGGCAGAGGATTCAGCAAATGCTAAAGAAAAATCTAGGCTTCTTGGGGCAAAGATTTCCAGAGACAAAATAAGTACTGGAATACAATACTGTAATACAAAAGGCACAACAGTAAAATGTTCTCCATTCTCTTATGTGCTACTGAAATACCTTGAGTCCAAGCTTAACTGTCTTAAAATCTCTGAGCAACATTTCATGAATAACACCCTCTTGTTTGGATTAAGAAAGCTGAACTGTTAAGTTAGAAAAATGGAATAGTTCAAGGAAGTTTAACCTTGCTTTCAACCCTGGTCATCAAAATGCAGTGGCTTGGCTTGTTCATATAGGTTTTTAAAGATTGATTTGTTTTAGCATTAGCAGTTGTGGACATGGCAGGATTTTAATCTCCCATAACCTTTGTAGAACTGGCTACAGATAAAATTGCCTGAAAACTAACTAAACTCTAATCCGTATTTGCAAGGTTTCATTGCTTGGTCACATCAAAGCAATCACACCACACCTTCAAATACATTTGGTGATGTTAATGTGACGTGTCTTCCCCTCCCCCCCCCCCAAGGTAACTGACTAGTCTGGGAGTAAGTTGTCTTATTTTGTTCAATTATCTTACAGGTTTAATTAAAGCTCAACACTCCTAGGTCATTATTTTGTGTAGTGTTCCAGAATTGGTGGCTTCCAATGCTTAACTGAAAATCTGACCAGATATTTAAAACATTCATGTATTTTCACTCCAAAAAGTTTGCTTTTTCTTCTCTCTAGTCTAGTACCTTGTTCAAGTGAACTGCATGAGACTAGTTCAATCTTAAACATTCCTTGGTTTTAGCGGGGTGGGGGTGGGGCGGGAGGTGGGGTAGTGTTGCCTAAATGGTAAAATGTCTTGATAAAACGTCAAAACAGAATAAAAATTTCCTTCCAGTAGCACCTTAGAGACCAACTAAGTTTGTCATTGGTATGAGCTTTCCTGTGCATGCACGCTTCTTCAGATACACTAAAACAGAAGTCACCAGACCCTTACATACAGTGAGAGAGTGGGGAGGGGTATTACTCAGAAGGGTGGTGAGAATGGGTGATTGGCTGATAGGTGTGGTAAACCTGTTGTCTACTTCATAAAAGTCAGAAGTTCTTGTTTGTTTGCTTCTTTGACTAGAGCTTCCAAATTTCCAGAGCCTACAAAAGAAATGTTTTTGCTGCTGGCAGCTGTGTTTTCATTCCTGTGTTGAACCACTATATTGCCCAATTAATGAAGTATTTCGACAGTAAAACTATAAAACCCATACTGCTGCACAAAAGTATTTAATCTTTAGAGTGTGGCCTTGCCCTTCTTCACGGCAGGGAGCAGAAAGAAATATCAGTTGCTGCGCGTGGTTTTCCCACACAGGCATCCAATCGGCTGTGCTGGACTTGATGGGCCACTGGGCTGATCCAGCAGGATTCTTATGTTCTCAAGAATAATGGGGGGGGGGGGAGTTGATTAAATTGTCGTGTCCTGCTGTATCGACAGAGGCATAAAGCCTACAGATTTTGTGTGCTGCTTTTGCTATGCATCAAAAGCCTCAACCCTAAAATGGTAGGTATTTTGCTTTAAATGAATTGTGGGCGAGAATTCTACATTTTTAATCTTGGCCTTAAGCTTTGTATAAAACTCTTAAGTCACGAGTTGTTGCTTCTTTTTTTCAGGCCAAGTCATTCACTAAGTCACTCTTTCAAGTACTTCACCATCTCTCCCTTCCTTGGTAGGCGGAGCGGCCGCGAAGTTTCAGCTTCTATCACCTTTTAATCACACCTAAAGCCCCGCCCTTTACCCACTTCCGGAAAGGGCGGGGTGGCATGGGGGAGGGGAAGAGATCAGAGGCGGAGGGGAGGGGGAAGGGAGCTCTGCCTCGTCTTTCCACCCACCCACCCCTCTTCCGATCTCGCGTCCGATAGGTTTGCCCTGCTGTCTGTTAAACCCCGTGAGCAATGAGTGCGGGGCCGTGACGTCAGGCACCACATAGGAAACTCCTCCGCCTTCTTCGCTGGGGCTGGCTCTCGGCGGGGGAGGGGAGGGAGGAAAAGGGGTGAAACAATTTCAAGATGGCGGCGACTGAGGCGCGGATAACAATGGAAAGCGGGAGGCTTGGGTGGCTCCGGGCCTGAGCTGGGGTCGGGGCAGGAGTGAGGGAAAGTCGGCGGCGCGTCGCCAGGCTCCCGGCAGGAGGCGGGGCGGCCCCGGCCTGTAAAGGGTGGCGGCAGCGAAGGAGGAGGAGAAGGACGACGACGACGACTACAGGGGAAGAGAGCCGAGGCTGTGAGGGCTGCCCGGTGTCTCTGGCCGCCAGCCATGGCGGAGTGAAGCGGCCGCCTGGTCTCTCGCGTTGCCTTTCTCGCCCTCGGCTCATGGTCCTGCCCCCCTGCCCCATGGCGGAGTTCGTGGTTCCGCGACACAGCGCGGTGATGGAGCGGCTCCGCCGGCGGATCGAGCTGTGCCGGCGGCATCACAGCGCCTGCGAGTCCCGCTACCAGGCCGTGTCTCCGGAGCGGCTGGAGCTGGAGCGCCAGCAGACCTTCGCCCTCCACCAGCGCTGCTTGCAGGCCAAGGCCAAGCGGGCCGGGAAGCACCGCCAGCCGCCTCTGCCTCCCCCGGCAGCCGCTCCGCCGGCCGCCCCGTCCCAGCCGCCTCCCCCTGCTCCGGCCCCGGGCTCCGGGGGCTCCTCTGCCTCTACCTCCGCTCCTCCCGACAGGCCTGGAGTCAACGGCCTGGACGCCGACACCGCGGGCGGTGAGCAGCATCAGCAGCACGGCCGGAGCAGCGCCCTCATCGCGGTAAGGTCCCAGCTGGTGGGCCTCGGGGTTGGTTTGGGCTTTGCCCGGGGGAATCCGCGCCACCCCTTGAAAAGGACCTGTGGGGCCGTGAAGGCTGAGGCCGGTGGTCAGAAAGGAGTCGTAGCTTGGAGTGAACTTTCCTTTAATGAGGCTGGAGAGGTTTGAGGCCTCCCTCAGAGTTCGAGTTCCTCATATTGGGAACAAGATAAGAGGATGTTTGTTTCCACCTCCCCTCGGGCCGCTCCAGCTGTGCATGAAAGAGAAACTTGATTGTTTGCTCTCCTGATTCCATCTACCCCATTCCCCGGAATATATATAAATATATATAGTCTCTTCTCTTCCAGCTTATTAAGGCAGCGTACATATGTAAATAGTCATTAACGAAAAAGCGGGGATCTCTAGCAAAGTATGTAGGAAAAGTAAGAAATGGTAGGCTTCCAGTTCTGTTATGAGCAAAATAAAGGGTAATGCGATTCTTTACTTCCTTTAGCGTTGCTATATCTTGGCTTTACAGCGAAATGTGGCATGAGAATGATCCATCCAGGCAGGCAGGCAAGTTTGTGAAATGTTCTTGAAGCTCTTGCTCATGTCCAGTGTAACAAGCCTGTGCAGATAGTTGTTTGGCAGGAAAAATAAGGGCTGTATTTCTCCCTTTTATATATGTATTGTTTTTTATTCCAAGGATCTTAGAGTGGTTCACATGGGAGACACTGTTTTTATTTTCACAGCAACATTGTCTGATAGGCAGGTTACTGTATGTGAGCAACTGGCCTAGTCCCTGCCATACTGGCTATGTAACAGAGGGGGAGCTTCAGTATGAAGAGTTTTTAAATGGGGTTTTAGGGACCAACTTGGAGACTGGTATGGAATGTCTGCATACACAGAAATTAAGAATTTTACTCCATATAGTGGAGCCTGCTTGTTCTGGTTTTCTAAGCATATTGGTCCAGTGACTCAATCCACCACATCATGTGTATGAGTTGGTGGAAAATGAAGAAGACTGCTTATGACTTTTCCTGCTGTGGGTTTAAAGATGTAAAGATAATACCTGTCTTCCCTGTAAAAGGCTAGGTTTTGCTAACTTTCCCTATAGAATCAGGTCGGTGTTTTGGGACTGAAGCAAGGTGTAGAAAAATCACACAAAGTTAGATGGTGTGTTAAGAAAGCCACAAATAAGAAACAGTAAAGCTGTTGTGGGTAATCCCAAACAGCTGTAGGTGACTATGTTTCATGTTCACTTTGAGATGATGCCTTTGAGTTTGGGTTTGCTCGCCTTTGATCCAGTGTTAGAAACTTAGATATATAAGCTAGGCGCCAAATGGTTCCTTAAACCAGGGCTACATTTGCCAAAACATAATGCCTTGTTGCCATTTTGGGGGTAGACTGCTCAAAAAGTAATAATTTTCAATATGACTTTCTGGCTCCTAAAATTCATTCTGATTGTGCAGATAAAATATAGTAGATAGAATTGCTAGTGTGTAAAAACAGTCAAGATCCAAGGATGCCCAGGCACGCACTCCAGATGGTGGAGACATCAGGCGCCATCCTGGCACCCGGGCATCTTCACTTGGTCGCAAGTGGCCGATAGCCAGGTGCAAAATGTGCCTGGTGCCTGGCAAATTTTGAACGCTGCTTTGATCACAACTGAAAAATAAAATGAAGCTGCAACTGTCTATTCAGCCTAGCACCAGTGCTAGGACTTTTAGACAGGCAAATCACTGTGCTGTGGCCTCTCCCAAATAAGTATCAAAATTTTGGACTCCTATTGGAATTGGAAGATATACTTTCTGACCGTAACTTTTGTGTTGAAATAGTGAAGTATAATTCCAGATACACTGGAGAGGTAGAATACTATAAATTTGTTGGGATTTTAGTTCTCCAAATTTTTCCTCATGTACACTTACTTGTGCTTTATGTTATAGCTCTGTGAAAGGATGGGTAAAGACTCAGAAACATCACATAAGCATATTTTCATTGTCTTAAGTAAGGGTTGAATGTTTGTGTGTTTCTAATGGATTCTTAGAATTTATTAATAAACATTGTAATCTGAGTTGCATTTTAGCAGCCTTGAAGAGAAGGACATGCTTTGGGGAAAGTTGTTTGCTTATGTTATTAGTTGTAGATAGTCCCTAAGTCAAAATAAGCAACCATATATCAGATTGTATCCAAAGGGCATATTTTTTCCAACATTGCTCCTTTCTTTAGGTGTAATATTTTATCATTTAAATACCAAAACCAAATTAATTACAGCAGGAACAATATGGTTGGGGATTATCCAGTGAATCCCCACCCCCAATGTACAATACTTTAATTTTCTAGCAAAGCACTGGACTTGGTTCCTCTTCTAGTTCTTTTCAAATAATCATCTAAGCTATCTCCCAAGTGCATTTGTACAAATGCATTAATAATAGAGCTGTAGCACTTTTTCATAAGCAAGGCCCATTAAATCCAGCATCCTCTCTTCAGTGTCCAAGCCTATGGGAAGCCTGCAGGCAGGATCTGAGTGCAGCAGCGAGCTCCCTACTTGTGAATCCCAGAAGCTGGTATTTATAGATATACTGCCTCTGACACTGAAACATGTTATTTTTTCCTACAAAACGTACATTTTAAAAACTGTGTGCCTTCATCCTTTAGGGTAGATAAAATGTTACTAATCTATGCTTCAGTTTTATCACCAGTGGCTATTGGCAAGTCTCCAGTGGGTAAGATTAAGTGGGAAGGAAGAAGTATTCTCTTTATTGGTCACTGAATATTTGGCTAGAAAAATGAAAGTAAAAATTAAAATCTCTCACATTCCTTGTAATATATTGCTATTTATTCTTGATACAAGAGATTGACATATCTAATCTTGAATTTCTTCTGTGCCTGAGCTCACAGTGATACTGAAAACAAAGAAAGTTAACTATTTTAGTAAAGTTAAAGTGAATTGCCAAGCTGTTTAGGTCAGTATGGTTAACAACACATCTGAAAGATGCATCCAAAATGATACTAATACTCTTAGTAAGCTAGGGAATGAGAAAAGGAACAAACCAGGTAACCCTTTCTATGACATTTTAGGTTGTGATCTTTGCATCTGGTAGAGTCAGGAGTTGCCTGCCCTATTAGTCATTTGTCTGTTTTAGAATTTGGCTGGACAGAGCTAGGACATAGTCAGAAGGATGGGTCACTTTAATCTTTTTCTGGCAGTGAGGTTGTAAGAAGGCCCTGTGATCTGACAATGTCTTAAATGGTATGTGTCCCAGATAGAAGGTTGTTCAAAACTTTGTAAGAAGAGCTTGGTAAATTCTTTGATACTTTAAACTTTATGTTGTATTTCAAAGTGTACACTTTAAAATACACACTTCAGAAAGGAAAATAGCTAAGAACATAAAACATAACTCTATAACTTTCTGTTTTATACATATTTTGGATTGTATCCAATGCTGTCAGTGCATTATTTTCAGGTGTTGATATCTATGCCAAAAGGAAAGCAAAAGGGTAAGAAAAGCCTGATTAGACCTCTTAATGACCTTCTAATGACTAACTGTTTTTAACATTGTGTTTTAATTGTTGTAACTCGCCCTGAGATGTTAGGGTGAAGGGTGGATAATAACAACTTTATGCTTACTTTTGAACAGTTGGACCATACAGAATGTGACCATATAGTATGGGTTAAACTTCTAATTTTTAGATGATCTACAATCTATATTTTAACAGAAAAAAAGCACTTATACGGCTATAAGTACCATACAATCTGGTTATCCGCCCTTTCTGGTTAGCAACAAGGAACTAATGTGCAAACTATATGCTTGATGGTATTTCTCACCATCAAGGTTTTTCTTTCAAACCAAACAATATTCTTAAGCACTGCTAGAAGTGATGTGGATGGATCTGCCCCTATTTTTGAGCAGTCAAACTCCAAATTGCTTTACCATTAAGTGTGGTAATGAGCAGAAGTTGGGGACATTTTATCAATGAATAAGATACCACCACAACTGAAAATTATGTCAAACCCTACATCCTTAGTTGCCTTTCCACAAATGGAATGGCTTCTTCTGTTCATGCAGCTCCTCCTGCTCCTCCACATGCAGCTGCTGGGTGACCTTGGGCCAGTCACACTTCTTCGAAGTCTCTCAGCCCCACTCACCTCACAGAGTGTTTGTTGTGGGGGAGGAAGGGAAAGGAGAACGTTAGCCGCTTTGAGACTCCTGAAGGGGAGTGAAAGGCGGGATATCAAATCCAAACTCTTCTTCTTCTTCTTCTTCTTCTTCTTCTTCTTCTTCTTCATGAAAGTGACATGAGTCCATCCACCTCCCATGCTGTTTCAGAGGATCCGCCAGCCTTCTGGAAGAGATTTTACTGGGGCACAGGGAGTGCATGAGAAGAGGAAATTGGCGAATATCACCTTTCCCCACTTCTGGTAGTCAGGTAGTGGCAGTACCCCAGGTGTGGACTTGCACTCATAGGAACTTAGAATCTAAGTCCCTCCCTTGTTTATGTTGAGGCAAGGAACAGATCCAGCAGAGGTTCTTTGCTGTGGGAAGATAGAGGAGCAGCAATTGCAGTGATTCCTCATTGCCCCAGCATCTCTCATTAGCATTTCCCTTGCTTTTCTGGAGGCCCTCCCTCCCCACTCTGAAACAGCTTTTCAAGGCACACAAGTGGCTGCAAGCACCAGCAGAGCTCCAGTGAGCACATTAGGGTTGAACCCTATGGAAATTATGTTCTGTGTTTATTAAGATTGTGAGCACCTTTTTAAAATTTAACCAGTATATATCCTTTCCCCGTACTACTGTTGGTACTGACAACCTGAATCACTTGCAGGCAAGAGCTGTATGTTGTCAACAAGAACACTGTTTGCTTTTTATTGCTTATTAGTGTACTGAAACATAAACAAGTTTTAATTAAAGTACTCTCGCAATGACGATGATCCTGTTGTGTGTTCTGAAATTAATGTTCTCCCTTTTACATGTAGGCACTTACCAACAAAATAGCGGTATCTACATGTTTCTGTACTATTCTCTCATCAGAGGTCTGTCATTGACCTTACTCACTTCTGTAGTTCAGGGAGCCATGGTTTGGTATACATAGGTGAACTTGGGACCCAGAAATTTTGCAGGCAGTGCCACTGCCCCAAGCAGTTGTATCCATCCTGATTGGGAGATTTTGTGATTGATTAGAGACAGGACAGTACTGATAACAGTTACATTGCCTCAGTTACAGATGGGTAGCCGTGTTGGTCTGCCATAGTCGAAATAAAAAAATTCCTTCCTGTAGCACCTTAAAGACCAACTAAGTTAGTTCTTGGTATAAGCTTTCGTGTGCATGCACACTTCTTCAGATACACTGAAAGATGCACACTTCTTCAGATACACTGAAAGATGCACACTTCTTCAGATACACTGAAAGTGTATCTGAAGAAGTGTGCATGCACACGAAAGCTTATACCAAGAACTAACTTAGTTGGTCTTTAAGGTGCTACAGGAAGGAATTTTTTTATTTCAGTTACATTGCCTGTAAGCTGTGTGATAGTTGCCTTCCAGGCATGCCTAAGATCTGCTTTGGCTGCCTGAAGTAATGCAAGGTGTGGAGTTGGAATGACTGCAGACCATTTTGTGGGATTACACACACAATTGCTTTCAGTGCTTGGATAGAAGTTTCTGCTAACAAGCTGATTAACTTGTTGCACAACAAGTTGAGGTAGGGTGTTGTTTACTAGTCTGTATGCTATTGGCAGTTTAAATGCTGTCTTCTCGCAAGTCTCATTTCATTCTACTGTAATGGTGTTTTCTGTTATATAAAGCACTCAGAGCAACTAGTAATGCTGTTTGACTTTAAAAGAGGTGGACCGGCTAGCATTTTGTTTCACAAGTCACAGAAGTTCTGATTTAGAAAAAAAGTTTCTACTGTAGCTGTGAATTAACGTATTTTTCCGTCTATTAGATGACCCCATGTATAAGATGCCCCCTATTTTTGGGGACTCAGATTTAAGAAAATGGGGGGAGATGGTCCAGAGTATAAGACACCCCCTAATTTTTGACATTATTTTTAAGGGGGGAAAACCTAGTCTTATACACGGGAAGTCTTATCACTGATAGGTTGACCTCAGGAATAAAGGCTCTATCATTAAAGTCCGTTCAGATTTGTTTTTTCCTTCAGATAGGTCGTTGTGTGTTTGTGCATTGGGAACAAATTGTTAACATGGTTCTGAATCTGCTTATATTTTAGTGCTGCTAACTGAAATATGTAGAATATAGAAATAAGTATTTTAAAATATTTTATATTTACAATATTTTAGAAAACCGTTGATCTCTATTGTAGATCAAATAACATTTGATTAGGGGATATAATTCATATTGTGAACTGCCCTGAGACCCCTGGGTATAGGGTGGTATATAAATTCAATAAATAATAATAACAACAACAACAATAATAATTGTACTCTTGTAGGAAATAAAGGAATTATCAACACTTTATTAGCAGATGAATACATTTTTATTGCTCTTCAGACAAATTGTCCAGTATTTCCCTTTTTATTCTGTTCAGAAAGCAGAGAATAGAATATTTTTTAGAAAGACTTATCAGGGTGTTAAATATACACATATTGCTAGAACAATAATTTAATTAATTTTTAATTCAGTGTAATTGTCTGGCATCAATTAAACTGATCAACAGGATGTAGTATCTCAGCAGATAGTATTGAATTATTTTCCAGTTGTTTCCTCTCCTTTGAATTTTCATCTTAGAACAGGTTTTTCTCGCCTTGGCATACTTTGGTGGGGCTGCTATCTGACTCACTTGCCAAACTGTTGTAAACTGCTCTTTGGAGAGAGCTGTACATGGTAGTGTAGATTTTGCCCATTTTTTGTAGACTGCCAAATACATGATTCTTAAAGAATGGAATACAAAGTTCATGCATGTGCAAAGTCATAGAACACTATCGTGATGTTCACAGTATTCTGGTTAAACTGAGACTAATTAAGAGTGACGCACTGTTGCATTCTTTCTTTGTTTGTGTTAAGTTTGCAGTGAAATAGTTTTGTAACACTGAAAAACAAATGAGAACCACAACAGTGTGGAGTGCTCCCATGTAGAGTACCAGGCAGCCATTTCTTTCCCCAGAATTCTCCTTTCTGCTGCTGACCTGCATCCAGCTTGTAGCATTTTGTAGCCACTGAGGATGCTCAGTCCTTATTGTGTGTTTTTGGAGAGTGTTTTTGGCTCCCTTAGGGGGGTCCCCTCAAGTAAGCTGATAGCGCCCTCTTGTGGGTGAATGGTATTTTTTTCTACATACAGATCATCCCTAGAGAATGAGTTTGTAACTAGTAGTATAAGATTTATTTATTATTATACAGTAGCTCATTCTTAAGTGAAATTATTGCAAGTGAGTTCACTCTATACTTGTAGCTGTATAATTTGAAATAGAATTCTTTTCAAGAGTTATAGTGAAGGGGAAACTTGGACAAGTACAGTTTCTTTTATTACTACCGTACTATGATGTTTAAATCAGGCTTATAAAAGCCACAAAGCTAAATGTGGACATGTTTGGCAGTGTGCCAGGAGCATCAATAATAATAATAATAATAAATTTTATTTATATCCCGCCCTCCCCAGCCGAAGCTGGGCTCAGAGCGGCTAACATCAAATGTATAATACAGTAACATAAAATCAGACAATCAATTAAAATACATCCTCAAGTTCTTGTTTTTGGCTGTCTGACTGGGACTGCAGTATAGTGGGATTGATGAGCACCTGGCAGGTGACAAGTTGTGAAGGTCTGAAAAGTTAGTAAAGTGGCACAAAAATCCCAGCTCACAAAAGCAGCCACTAGAACTAGAGTGAATATACAGTGGTACCTCGCAAGACGAATGCCTCTCAAGACGAAAAACTCGCAAGACGAAAGAGTTTTTCGTTTTTTGAGTTGCTTCGCGAGACGAATTTCCCTATGGGCTTGCTTCGCAAGACGGAAACGTCTTGCAAGTTTGTTTCCTTTTTCTTAAAACCGTTACAGTAATACAGGGTGCATTGCTTGAAGAGGTGCAGTTGCGACTTGACTTCGGGGAGCAACTCATAGCACGTGGTGTGGTAGCCTTTTTTGAGGTTTTTGAAGATTTTTTTGAAAAAATTGAAACCGTGCTTCGCAAGACAAAAAAACTCGCAAGACAAAAAAACTCGCAGAACGAATTAATTTCGTCTTGCGAGGCACCACTGTACAATTGTTTTTGCAAATAAGCTGGAAAATGCACCATCTGAACTGGCTTGAAAATCAAAATTAAGAAGTTTGACCTAAGATGCTTCCTCAAAGCCACTTAACACAAGATGGTTTTCACATCCAGATGGCAGTATCAAGTAGGAACAGTAAAGTATAAGTTGTGACAAGGGCACATGTATCTGTTTTTTCTACATTTGGGCACATGTAGAAGCTTTGTAAGCTTTTTGCACCTAGCAAAACAGATAATATGCATTTGTCCCAATGTTAAAGTGCAATATTACTTCATTGCACTAAAGTGATATTCTAGTAGAAAAATGATTTTGTATAACATGTCCCTTTAGATCAATGGTTGCATTTCAAATTAGTGCAGGCTGCTCACAAAAAACTTATATCAGTACAAATCTCAAATATTTCACTGACTCACTGTAGTTTTGTATAACCACAAAAAAATGAAGGCTCTTTTCAACGCAGAGTTAGAAAAATGGATGAAGTTGCCTCAGTCTTCAATATTGACAGACTTTGCTTCTTTTTTAGAGGACTCTGATGATAGGACTTTCCCCCTACTACTTATACACAGGCTATACTTTAAAATAGTTTTTATCTTCTTAGGGCAGGCTTACTTAGGATAAGCAGAGGTTTTCATTTTCTCTTCTAATATGTATACAGTACAGCATTTTTCTACAGTATTTTGTGTGCTAAAGCTCTTTAGCAGTATGTAGATTGTATCCAATTCTGCTGTCCTGCTCACCCAGCAGACCTGCACAGTGGAACTTTCCTCCTCTCCTTCCAGCCCCCCATGCCCCCTCAAAATCTGCCCCAGAAGGTTGGAGCACCCTCCAGATCAGATTTTGGGAGCTCACAGTGAGAAGAGGGGGAAGTCTCATTGTGCAAGTGCAAATCCCCTTGCATAGTGTTGAGTGCAACTCGGACTGAATAGACATAACATCTTCCAGAGGAGTAGCCATGTTAGCTTGCTGCAGAGAAAACAACAGTCCTGCTACAGACTGAATTTGTGGCCATTTAGCCTCACTGTTTTTTTTCTTTGTGTTTGTGTGTGTAGTGGGCAGTAGTCCACAAAAGCTTATAACAGAAACAATCTGTTAATATATTGGATGTCACAACTCTTGTTCTTTTGCCAAGGTAAGATTGTAGTAGGTAAGATTCCATTACCTTAAAAATTGGTAGAAAATCTTTTTTTGCAACTGATTCATGGGAGAAGAGATTACTTATTAATATTGTAGTTTGAGGATAGTACCAGGGAACAAATAAGACATTGTGGACTTAAAGGGCTAAACAAATTGCTGTTTCCTTTAGTTACATCTAGAGGGCACTACAAAATAAGAAATTGCATCATCGCTCATGAACAGAGCATGGATCTTCAAATGCAATTGCTGTGGGAAGAAAATCTTCACTAGTAAATTTATCATCTTGTGCTATAGGAACATAGACCAGTTAGTTTGTAGTCAGATAAGACTAAGGAAATGAAAATACATAGCAAAAGTTGATTTTACAAATTGTGTGGAGTAGGTCAGCAATGTGGTCTGCCTCCGAAAATCTAATAGTAACTGAAAGTAATGCAGGTTTACGTGTTCTTATATGCGTTTCACTGAAAATACTGTTGCATGGTTTTGGAAAATTACAAGGTAGTAATATTTTATTGATGGGCAGGAGGGTCACCAAAATGCAAATAATATGATAATTGAAAATACAGGAAGTTCAATATCTTCTTAGTTCTTATTTATTATGGTTGTATTCTGCCTTTGAACCCAAAGGTTCTCTCCAACTGAAGGTAGTTAACTTTAAATGGGGGAAAATATTGATCCAATGGAGGAATAAAACAATAACCAAAGGAAAAGGGGTAGAGGAGCACTGACATAGCATATAGGTGAAAATTGGATAAGAGTTTAATAATTAGTTAAACAACACTGCTTGAAACGCTTGCCAAATTCCACTGAATTTCTTTGCATTCCCTGTTGTGCCACATAACTAGGCCTCTTATAGAGAATTTTAGAATGTCCTTAAAGCAATTCTTAAATATAGGTGTACATTGTGTTGTCTAGAACTGTACTGCATCTTGTTTTGCTACTAATTATTACTTGCATTCCATTAAATAGTAGGTTTTTTTTTAAAAAAGTACCCACATTATAGGAATATGTTCCTGAATTAAGAAGTTTGAATGAGAATTCTAGTATTGGAAACAAAGCTAAATTGTTTTGCTACTTTTTCTAAATAGATTTAATGGTGCAGCAATTCCAAAAATACAAACAACACTTGCTGGTGAAGCTCTACGGATTATTTGTTACATGCTAGAGATGCTAAAATGTCCACAAGGGGTAAAATGGGGGTCAAGACTCTAGGGAGTATGAAATTCAATTTCCTGCTGAATAAGCCAATTTCATTGGTCAATTGATGAGATTTGTGTTGAGTGCTACCTTCCATTGCTGTTATATAATATTTTGCACCAAATACAATCCTCTCAGGTTTGGGGCTACCTGAAATAAACTGGTATAAAATTACACCTTACCTCAGGAGGAAGGTTTGAATGTTTAAAGTAAGTCTAGTGCCTTCAGAAAAAACCCAGTCTTTTGAGGTAGACAGATCTGTAATTGCTTCTGTTTAGGTTTTTATATTTCTTGGAACACTAGTCTGCTGTAAATTTGTAATATCCCTCCCCCCAATTATTATAATAAAATTCTGAAGAGGAATATTATCTACTCTGAATCATTACTCTTCTTTTTTAAAGTTGGAAGTTAAAGTGTAGATTTGTAAATGCTTGCCTATTAGTCATAAAAACATAGGTTGGTTGAGTGGCGAATTTTCTGAGGAGTATAATGCAGCTTACTACTAGACTGTGGTGAGTAGCAATAGTAGCAATTATCCTCAGTCAACTTTTTTTGTGTGTCAAACTGTATCACCTGTAGCTTGTTTGCTCCGTGGCGAGCTTTGTGCTGCCATGACATGCTGTGCTGGTGAAGTGCTATTACAACTGTATATTCTACTGTAAAAGCCTGAGTAATTGTTTGAGTAGAAGGGCAAAGAGAGCCGTGAATTGGTGGACAGCTCTTGCATGGCTGCCTTGTGTTGCAATGCAGGCCAGCCCTGTGGGAGTTGCATGTACGTGCTCTTTTGCAGCATTAGCCCTTTAGAGTTAACAGGTACATTGTTTGTAAATTCTAAAAACATTTATGTATAATTATTTTATTTTATTATATGGGGCTTCCAGTGCTCTCCCATCCAAGGGATTGATCAGGTCTAAAGCTGCTTCAGCATTTCTGTAACCTCAGATGCTTTCAGACTTTTCACTGAGTTCCCAGGTTATACTTCATAATGGTGTTGGAGGCTGAGCCCAGGCAAACAAAGCATTGTCGGGGGGATGTGGGGGAAAGATATCCAAGGTTGCCTTAGGTGTTACCTTGAAAGATGCAAGTCTTGTTGCATTTTTGTAACTCCAAAGCAAACAGGTTTTTAAATCACATGGTTTTAAGTAGTTAAAGAAAAGGGGATTTTATTCCCCTGCAATTTTTCAACTGCAGTGAAAACGATGATGCTTGGTAGTTAAAAGAATGATTTCTAGACTAAAAAACCAAAATGGCACTTGGTGTGAGGTATAAAACTAATTTAGAACTGTCTCTCTTTCAGCAGCTTCATGAAACAGTCAAAAGGAAACTTGATAGTTCCGTTTCACCGCAGAATGGCGACCAGCAGAATGGCTATGGGGACTTGTTTTCTGTTCCCAAGAAATTGCGTCATGATGATGGTCTTGTTGGATTGAGTGGCTCCTCTAATGGAATCCCTCCTGCATCACCTCTGCACCAGCTTGACAGCAAATCTTCTGGTGGAGACACCTTACAGCTTAATGGAAAACATTCCATGGGTCTAGATGGCATCAACAAAAAGTGTCTGCCAGACTCTAACCTTCAACTGAATGGAAACAGTGATGCTGATGACCCCTTTGCTATGGTTATTAACAAGGAGCTTAAACAAGAACCAGATGACCTTCCTTGTATGATTACGGGACCAGGAAGTTCAATATCTCAGAATAATTTGATGTCTGATCTTAACCTTAATGAGCAAGAGTGGAAGGAGCTCATTGATGAACTTAACAGATCCGTGCCTGATGAGGATATGAAAGATCTATTTACAGAAGACTTTGAGGAAAAGAAGGATGTTGATGCTTCAAATTCAGCTGCACAAACTCCATTACCACAGGACATCATTATCAAGACTGAATTTTCCCCAGCAGACTTTGAACAAGAGCAGATGGGATCCCCACAAGTCAGATCTACTTCTGCTGGCACAACGTTCATTGGTACCTCTTCTGTTAGTGCTGCTTCTCCATCAGTTAGTAATTCTCAAACTATGGTTCAGCCTTCCACTCAGTCAGTAGCTGAAAATTCCAACCAGTCCATGCTGCAGCAATCAAGCCAGTCTCAGAATATTCAGAGGCCTCTTCCTAGTTCATTGTTATCTGGTCAAAATACAGGGGGTGCCAAAGAGATGTCATCTGCTAAACAGCTTCAACAGATAGCTGCTAAGCAGAAGAGAGATCAGCTGTTGCAGAACCAACAGCAAGTCCATCAACCCAACCAGATTCCTAGCTGGCAGCAGTCTGGACCTTCACACAGTCCATTAGCTGTTTCATACACTATGGAAAATCCCACTAGCCCTTCAGTTTACCAACAGGACTTCAATAACCAGAAACTCATGATGTCTAGTATGCCAAACAAGAGTTCTCCGAGGGCTGGAGTTAATTATCATGGTGGAAATATGTTAAGCCATCAGCCAAACAGCTTAAACCAGAACTCTGTATCTAGTCAAAACTCTGTGCTAGATTATGGGAATACGAAACCTCTTTCACATTACAAAGAATGCGGTCAAGGAGTTACAGTATCTGGACAGAACAAGTCTCCAATGTTGGCATACATGCAGCAGCGTCAGCAACCCACTCTGCCTCATATGAGCGATGAGCAGAATGGGATGTTTGTAATGAAGAAGTCTGGAAATACTGCTTATAGACCTCTAGGGCCACACAGCCAGGTAAGTGTTTGAAGTAGAAGGTTTGGTAATAGCAAATGAGGAGGGCTGAATAAGTAGAGCAGCCATGCAAAGTAGTTCCATTGTAAGGTGCATATTTTAGAGCTTAATGTAAAATAGTACAATGGACATGACAAATAGCAACAGTCTTAATTGAGAAAGAAACATACTGTTTCTCATATTCTCTGAAAAGATAAATGCCATGATATAATATACTATTTCTGTTCCAAAATAGTCACTGCAATGATCTTTATAAACAGGGGTACAGTTCTTCAAGCTCTGATAAATAGGATCTAATTAAATTTTAGGAGATCTTTTTATTGCTCTGATTATTTTGTTTGAATAGGTATGACTAGGATTGAAGTTTCTTATGTGATATTACTAGTTACTCTGAAGACTGGAGAAGGGACCCTCATAAGAATATTAGGGGAAGCAGTCTTAAGATGAGGACTAGACCATGTGAAAAATGAACATAAGATTTTAGCTGCAGTTCATTCATTTTCAGCTTTGTATTCTTGTTATAAAAAAGCATGCCTAGACACTCCATTGCGGCGGTGCCCATAACCTAGGTTTAAGATGCCATTTAACTCTTAGCGTTCATATCTCAGTTTCTAACACTGCATATAGGGCTTTATTAGTCTTCATTTCCTTGAAATCATCCAAGGGTAAAGATTGAACCTCACACAGCATATTTATGGGAACCTAGAGCCAGAAAAAACATGCCTCTTAATGAAGATGGATAACTGTTTTGACCAGTGAGGAGATACATTCTATCTCTGGTGTAAATTGTTTAAAAAGCCAACCAGAAATTTGCTTAAAGAATGCTTCCACCTCCTTAATGAATAATATGACTGTTATTACAGTGTAATGTAAGTTATATTGCAAAAGTGGCTTACTTCAGGGGTACCAGATCACATATATTATAGTGGGTACTGTTAAACTGCATCAGAATGTTGGGTTTTCCCCCAGTGAGAGCGCAACCCATAGAGGAAATCAATATCTTTTCCTTATTATTGGAAAGTATGTGTGCTGTGTTTCTGTTCAGTGCTGTATTTAATGACTCCTCTTGGTTATAAATGCCCTTTGGGCTTCTTCTCACAATGAGGTTCCTTGAATCCTGTCACTGGATGGTTGCTGCCCCATGCGGCCATTTCATGGATCTTGGCTTACCACTCACTAGACATTAACAGACTCAGACTTCACTGTGTGGTTTTGTTTCAATATCACTGTTAGTATGCACGATTGCTGCATCTTCAGAAGTGGCTTTTAATTTAATGAAGATTTTTATTAGACAGGCTTGCTGTACTTTCATTTATCTTCTTTGCTACATTGTAATAGTTGCTGAAAGCAGAACAGTAGTCACTTTTAAAGACTTTTTGAAAGGGTGATCTTTGTGCTGCTGCTGCTGCCGCCACCGCAGTCCTCCTCTAGCCGTTGGGCTTGAAAAAGCCTAATTGCTAAGAGAGAGAAGAATTGGGGGGGGGGGAGAGAGAGTGTATGTGTGTGCGCACGCACACACTCACATGTGTTGTGTAAGATATGTGTTGTATGTGTGTTTGTGCAGTGTGTATGTAAGTCTGTGGTGTGTGTTTGTGCAGTGAAAGCCGCACCTATTTTTCTTTGGTAAGTGCCCCCCACAGGTGGTGAAGAGGGACTGTGACTTATACTTCTTCACCCACTTCATAATGTATGGAAATATGCTTCTGTGGTCTCCTGTCTGGTTTGTGCTTTTGCACAAAGGTGGCATCACAATAAGAGAGTGAATTTCAATCAAAACTAAAAGTAAAATTCAATCAAAACTAAAATTACGTTGAGCATCACTTCTTGGCAGATAGCTATGAATATATGAGAAGTCCTCCATCAGAAGCAGAATCATAGATTTAATCCTGTGTTCCCAAATTGAATTCCAGGCTTTCCATCCAATTTATGTGTTTGCTTTTGTAGGATCAAAATCCTTCTGCTGGTGTTCCTCGCATTCCTGTTTCTGTTCCCGGCTCTGGTGTGAATGCACAGTCACCCAATGTTTCCATGGCAGGTAACCATGGCAATCCAGCCTATCTCAACAGCCAGCAGCAAGCAGCTGTAATGAAGCAGCAGCACCAAATGCTACTAGATCAGCAGAAACAGAGGGAACAACAACAAAAACAACAACTGTTAATGGAACAACAGAAACAGTTTATAATGGGGCAGAGGCAACTAATTGCTGAACAGGTAGGGGACATCAGAATAAGTGTAACTTTTCCTTTTTGTATTTGTCTTATTATTTTGATGGACTTGAACTCCTTCCTGTTACCTGATTATTGTATATTAAATAAGGTTTTGCTGATTGTATAAGAGCAGCTCAGTTCTGCCTGTTGATAATACTGAAGACTCTTCCTGCTCCACAAGCAAACAGACAAAAATGGAGGGGATTACAGTCACGTATTACAGAGAAAAAGTCACATACCACCTTTCTCCTCTCACTGATATCTTTCATTAGCTCCTGACAAAGCACAGAGGTAAATATGAATTCTTATGCAACCAAAATGGTAACCCCTCCCCCGCACACACAGCAAACTTGAATGGATCTCCAAGGTTTGCAAAAATAATAATAAAAAAAATCGTTAGAAAAAAAGGATTGTAATAGCACCTCAAACTGGTTTACAAAAAGAATAAAACAATAAATATTAGTAAGCGCAGTTAAAAACAAGTATCCAAAACATTCAAAAATAAAATAAACTAAAATGAAATTAAAACACTCAGCAGCTTCTACATGTCTGGATAAGCTTGCCTAAACAAAAAAGTATTTAGTAGCTCTACAAAGCACTTGGCAGGACCCGCCTATCAGCTGATTGTCAGGGCTTGATAAGCCTCTTGCAAAGTGCTTTGCAAAATCCATTGATGAGCAGATTGTCACATCTTGTGAAATGTTTTGAAAGGCACTTTGTTGCAGTTTGATTTCAGACCTTATGGGGAAAAAAATGTTCTCCTGATGACATTGTGACATCAAATAATGAGCCGGAGGGCAGTGCTGCCCACTTGTTAAATTATTCCTGTGAGAGGTGGGGGGAGATCTGGCCAGATTCTGTTCTCTAGCCCCCACAGTGCAGTGTAAAAATGGTTCTGGTATACTGTACTACCATATTTATTTAATATGAAGGTACAGTGGAACCTCGGGTTGCAAACGTGATCCATGCGGGAGGCACGTTCGCAACTCGCAGCCCCGAGTCTGCGCATGCTCATGACGTGATTTGGCGCTTCTACGCATGCGTGAAGCATGATTTAGTGCTTCTGTGCAAGCGCCAAAACCTGGAAGTAACCTGTTCCGGTACTTCCAGGTTTCGGCCCGTCCGTAACCTGAAAAAGCGTAACCCGAAGCGTCTGTAACCCAAGGTACCACTGTACAGCAATGTATTGCTGGAATTCCAAAGGAATGTTTTCATTGTACTTGAACATGATGAATGAACCTCCTCAGGATTAAAATGTCACACTATTCTTCCCCTTGAATAAATTTATTTGAGAGGAGGCATTGCAATGTGGATGTTGAGTCCCTCAAAATACCGCATTTCCTTTACTTTGGAGCATGTTTACTAGAGAGGAACTACAGCACAAAAATCTGTGAAGAACTCCAGTGAAAGGCAAAATCTGTTATTCTACTTTCCCTTCTGTTTTAGATAAAAAGGCTTAACTGTTCTCAAATTCTTCTAGGCAGTTTGCCTAGTGGAATGTCAGTTTATTATTGAGTGGAGCTCATTGTTTTATAGATATGACTCCCTTTCTAGCACCTTCTGTGATATATTCTGCTATGTTTTATTTTAGTGTATACATCAGCCTTGCTTTTCTTACATACTAAGCAGTAGCATTTTTTTCTTTAATTGTTTTTATGATGTTATTAACGTGATTGTAGACTGCTTGAGACAGCAGTCAACCTATATACAACATTGCTGTTTACATTAAGGCATTGTTTATGACAGAGTTTAGGCTGTGTTTTCTTACAGTCTTGCATCTGCCCTGTTTTAGGAAAAGCAAAGGCATCATCAGGAACAACAGCAACAGCTCCAGAGGCATCTAACACGACCGCCCCCTCAATACCAAGATCAGACACAGAATCCATATCAACAACAGTTCACAGGTAAATAGGACTGTGGGAATGATTTGTGAAAGACTAGCTGGAAAGCAGGAGAGGTGTGTGCAGAAGCAAAGTGTCTTCAGCTTCTATGGATTTGGTCATTAGTTAACTTTAAAATGTTCTTTTACTGCCATAATTCATAATCTTATGCTCTGGATTTAAGTGCTTGGCCTTTTAAAACAAAAACAAAAAACTATTGCATCCATACAAGTTACAGAGGAATCACTTCTACTGTGAAGTGTGCAAATGATGGATTTCATTTTTTTCTCAGTGCTGGTAGCACTGCTAAAGAGAAATGTAAGCTGATAATCTTCTTTACTTGCTACCTATCAATTTAATCAAGTATGTTAATTTTGGGAGGGCTCAGTACTAGGATAGTGGCAGATGAGACAAACTGGATTGGCATATTTTTGCATGTGGGATGGTAATTTTCATGTTAGTGCATATTCACTATGCATTTCCAACACAGATTGGCTAGCTTTTCAATATGTGCAAGTGACAGCTGTGAATGAGGACAGAGGTTTCCACATCAGTGGTTCATTTGAATTCACCCCCTGTATTGCAGAACTCATGCATTGTTTTCTTTTTCCTTGCCTTGTTAGGCAGTTAACAAGACTTGCATAGTGCTCCTGTTCTGCCCTACAACCTCTTCCTCGCTATAGACTTTATAGCAGCACTAATGAGGTAGACACATATATAATGGTACAGGTTGTCCTGGCCTCAGAGCTTCTTCATTCTCTAATACAGCCAAAGTTGTGCTCCCAGTGTTCTAGTAATTTTGCCTAATTACTGTTATTGCAGCAGCTGAGAAAATAGCTGCTGTTGTGATTTTATCCATGTATCATCCAGTTTACAATTACACTGTCTTGTTTGGGCACATGCACGGTCAGGCGTGGCAAAGCTCATGTGTGAAGGAATGTGACAGTGTCAAGCAACCCTATGTTTGCATTAAATTTAAGTAGCCAGCTCAGATAGGTTTATTTGGAACAGTACATAGGTGGCAGTCGTGAGTCTGCCCTTGCACCATAATGTTCTGTTTAATTAACAGTCCTTATTCCTGTTCTTAGCTGCTAGCTTTGTGATGTGTGAAAAGGTGCCACCACCCAATTTTAGTGATTGCCCTCATCCCACTGCAAATACCACCCTATTCAAGAGGACCCCCTAACTCTTAAGAGAGGTTTTTCATGGGGCTGCTGGGGGGAGGTAGCAGTGGCAGGAAAGTCACCTTCTGCTGGCACTTCTCAAGGTTCAAGACAATGAGTCCTAAATACAGCTACAAAATGTTGCATGCTGCAGTATATGTATAATGTTGCACCTAAACTGAGGATATGTACTGCTTAGTTTTTATAAATGTTGAAACTCTCGTTTTGTGTTATAGGCTCATCTCCAGCGATGGCAGGGGTAAATAATTTAGGCCAGTCTAACTCCAGTAGTCCACGCATGTTTTCTCAGACTCAGAATATGATCCAGATTGGCACAGGACACAGTTCTGTCTCCTCAAGCAGCAATCAGCAAGATCGAGGAGTAAATCAGTATCCTAGTTTGCAGAGCATTCAGCGAGGTACCTTGTACAACATGGCATCTGGTATGACACAGATGGTTCCACAGCATGCAAATCCAAGTGCCAATGGACAGCCACAAATGCAAAGACAACCCAGTTTGGCACAGGGCACTGCTCTTCCTGCTGGATATGGACAGAGCACCCTAGGAACTGCCAGCATTTCTCAGCAGCACAGTAAAGGAGCACTGAATCCCAACTTATCCAAGCCACAAATGGCAAGGATGCCAACATCTATTGGGGTCCAAAATCAATCATGGCAGCACCAAGGTATGTCAAATATGAACAACCAGGCACAAGGGAACAGTGGTTTAGGGACATTTACTGCCAACTCCACTTTCCATATGCAGCAGACTCACCTAAAGTTGACCAATCAACAGTTTGCGCAAGGAATGCCTCAGGTAAGCCTCAACACCAGCAGGCCAATGACGTCCATGAATTCTGCTGTCTCTGGACAGATGTTGTCATCTATAAGTGCCCAGCAGAGGACAAACCCTCCTACCCAGCAGGCAGTCCCATCACAGCAGGTCTTGCCAGGCATGAATCAAGCTGTCCCAGATATGACTTCTTTCAGCCAGAATCAAAATCAGCAACTGCCTAACAGAGCCAATCTGCATTGTAGTCAAGGTTATCCAGTGAGGACACCCAGTCAGGAACTGCCCTTTGCCTACAGCAACCCATCTGGTAGTAATGGACTGCCGAACTTAACTGGGGATACAGATCTTATAGACACTTTGTTGAAAAACAGGACTTCAGAAGAATGGATGAATGACTTGGATGAGTTGTTAGGGAATCATTAAAAAGAGGTTTGGGGATCCCCCCCCCCAATCTTTTATTTTTAATTACAACTATCTTTGGACCAAATACCTGTGGAATTGAGAAAATTCACAGGCACTAGTGGGAATGTATTGGAGCTGCTCCCTTCTGGGTCTAACAGCATGAGAAGTATGCCCCAATTTGATAGGATATAACATTCTCATTTTTGTAGTGGGTCTGGAACACTGCTCATGGAAACAGTCCTAGTCAGTTTGGTGTGCATCCCAGCCAGCCCTTCAGAAGTTTCAATTTTAACAGTGTTTTTCAGTTGAAGGTTTAAATGCGAACCATGCTGTGGTGATTCACAAAGTAAGCCAGCAAGGAAGACTCAAAATACTCAGTGTTAAGGCAATCGTTTCTACAACTAGTACTTGACAGGTTTCTTGATTCTAACTTGACCTGCAAACTAGTGAAAGTTAACACTCTGCAACCTTTTTCTGAGGAAAGATTGTGCAACACTTTCTTTGCAAAATCTACTCTAGTTTGAGAAGTCGTTCTTCTAGTCTCTAGTGATACTTGGCAAGCAAGATATGAGAGTTCACAATAATAATAGCTGATGGCTTTCTGTGCTGAAGATCATTGAGTGTTAAAACTTGTCCAGCAGTAGGTTGCTAGAGCCCTAAACTGGGGACCTCATCCTTAAATAGCTTATGGCTTACTAAGCTAAGCAATTTGCACTCTGCTGTGGGGGAAGACTGAGCTCTTGGTTTTTTGATGATTTTTTTTTAATCGGAGAATCAGCTTAAAATCAAGTGTGCACTTTTTCTATATCCTTTTTAGCATCCATTAAATGAGAACGTTGGGTTGATCACAGCTTATTTCTTCTCTTGGATTCAGAGGGCATTTATAATTAGCAATCTTTTGTTGCCACACATAGGCTGTACCAATGAGAACAGGATCTGTTACTTTTGGTCAAGCAAGTGAAGGAAGTTTTGTGCCTTGGAAACTGTTACTAACCTGAAAAACTTTGCAATAATGGCACAGAGAGCCTGGGGAAGCATAATACTTTATTAAAGGTTCTTCCATTGTGAGAGCCCCCATATTTTGGGGAATTTTTTTTTAGTGATTTAATCTCTTTAGAAATATGTAGACTAATCTCCAGTGAAGCAGATGCTGCTATTTCATCACGGTTCATGGAGACCCCTTCATACATATGTAGGGACGGTCCCATGCAGGGCAAGGAAAAGAGAGAATTGTTCTTAACAGGTTACCAAAAATTCTTCTACTTGCCAACAAACCACCTTTTGCCTTAACCTTTCGTTTATAAAAGTAATAAATTTGAAAGTTGTTTTAGATGCACAGATACCTCTGTTCCCTACTCTGGGTCTGGTTTTGTTCTTTAATGAACAGGACTGTTTACCTCCTTAATTCATCACACCTGTCACTGAGAATCAAAGAATTTTCTTCAAGCCTATTCAGGAGCATCTCTACACAAGAAAAGTGTGAAGATTTGAGTTTGGGATATTTTAGACAGGGAAACGGATAAGGGATACAACAGTTGAACCATAGGAAGGAAATATTTTACTGTATCTGCAGTGTTTTTCTCAGATGTGCACTTTGGAAAAAAAAATCCGCTTTAACACTACTTTTATTTAATCTTTTCCCAAATTACACATGGATATTAGTTCTGTTTTATATGCTTGCCACCCATGAGTAGTTATGTATGCCATGCTAAACAGATTTTTGTATTGTATCTTGATGGACTGTTGATGGGGGTTAAATTGTGGAAGCTGCATGTTGATGAATGGTTTTACTGCTGAATGTCCAAACTGAAGCAAATCACATTATTTGTATATTTTTAAAACACCATTTTCTAAGAGGCAGCTCATTTTAATGAATGAAACATTGGTATGGCTGATATTATAAGTAAATTAGATTAGAGTTAAATTTACTAATATTTTCGACAAGTCAGCGAGTGAGTGAAATTGTTTGTGAGCTCGGTTTATTAAAAAAAATTGCTCCAAAATGTCACCAGAATATCTTTTAATCTCTGTAGATTTTTTTTGGCCAGGGGCAGAAATGTGTTTTTTGGACACATGCAGGGGCAGGGAGAGGGGTTAGGTATGGAAATAATTGAACTTGGCTTATGAACAGTTTGGAAATTTTGCACCAGCGTGCCTTCCTTTTCTTACTGGAGGTGTTTGGCGCCTCATAGTTTTTTAATTGTCTGGGTTCTGCTGATTTTTTCCTCTCCCTCAGGCACACTGAAAAATAGCAGGTTTTAAGGAATTAAATAATACTAAATTCTAGTTGGATCTCCTAAATATAATTTAGGTCAAAAGAAAATGAAACCCCTTGTGTTTCTAATGAGGCAATCAGATTTTGATGTCCAGTAAAATGCTAATGTCTTTTTCAGCTGTGGGCATACGTTGTTTAACTTTGTTCAGATACAGTTTTAAGCAGAATGGCCTAGAATATTTTTGGCAGTCATAATTGAGTATGGAGGCTGGGTGGGGAAGGGCTAAGTGCTGCCCTTCAGCCACTTGTAGCAGTTCATAAATGAATATGCACTTGAGCTTTGCATTTGCTGCAGCTTTAGAGCAATAAGATGTGGCTCCCCTGAGCTTTACCTAGCCTGCTGCCTCAGCTTTATTTATATACTGTGGTCATGGACAGGTGAAAAGGTGTTCAACATCCACTGCCTTCCAAACCCCCTACAACTGAATCGAAAAGGGTGCTCAGTTTTCTATACTACACATTTTTTGTGTGTAAATAAATGTTTACAGTTTTATATTAAAGATTGAATAAGAGTTAGATCTGAGTGTATATTTTTTACTTTTTATAGATTTTAAAACTATAATTCTTTAAATATATATATATATAATATGTGCGTGCGTGTGTGTGTGTGTGTGTGTCGGGGGTGGTTATGATAAATTTTACACTTGTTTAAATGAACAGTTCAAATTTGATGCTAACCTTTTTTGTCATTGAAATGTATAAAGAGCCCATTAATCCATTTATTTTCTTTAACTACAATTACTGTGGCACACCAAAAAGAAATATTTCACTTCTGTTACGTCATTATAAAAAATAAATATTTTGCTAGTGTATTAAACAAATAGTCGTGTTTTCTGAAGCATCACCTGAACTACATATAGTTTAGCTTTGCTGTGGAGACTGATTTTTAAAATTCTGGTTCCTTTTATATCTGGCAGAAAACAAAAACTCTCTCCCTTTTCTTGAACTAACCCTAATATTGAAAGACAGAACTAAAATACGTTTGAAAGTCAAGACCGCTGTTGTTGTTGTTGTTTAGTATTTCAACAATAGGTAGAAAAAGCTTTTACTAATGTTACCCATTTATTTCTGATCACATTTTGGTACCCTTTAACATGAAGAGTTGTTATATAGGAAACAAGCTATTTTTCACCATTTTTAATTGTTGGCCTTTTTGACACTTGTAGGCGTTCAGCATACAATGTTAGGTTTTGTTAATCACAGAGGAAATGAAAATGTTCAACAGATTTGTATATTGGAAAACATCCAAAATGATACATCTATATCTATCTGTCTATATGTATATGTATATGTATATAGGCTTCACTTACCTTAACAGGAAATTGCAAAACAGGCATTTTCTTAACATCATTTTTCACTAGGGAGACATGCAAGTTACATTCTAGAAAACGTTATAAAAAAACATTAACACACTGGAAAGAAGGTGGTGTGTTGCTCTAAGCTCTTTAAGGGCCATTTCATTCATTTTGAAGAGGCAAACTCCGGGATTGCTACAGAGTTAACCCGTATGATGTATATTTGTTTACATTCTTGCTTCTTGTTTTATTTATGTAGGCATTTGTGTAATGCCTTTCAGGGCTATATAGCCCTTTCAAGGCAGTTCACATCATAAAATAATGGGAAAAAGTAATTTCACAAACAGCAATAAGCACACTTCCCACAGGAGGGAGTGCCATAACATTTGGGCCACCTCTTTTTATTTCTTTTAACACCTTAAAGTAAAATGTTTGTACCTGCCAGCCTGATAGACCATGCTAGTGGTCCCTCACACTGGGTCTTCAAGGTCAGGAAAATTCATATGGGTCTCCCTGGTCCCAAGCCATTTAGAGCTTTAAAAGTAATAACAATAGCAGTACAGAATCACAATTAAATATTCCAAGCAACTGGACAGATGCATTTTTCACCAGCTGAAGCTTCCAGATAGTCTTCAAAAGCAGCCCCACATAGTGTGTGTTATCAGTAATCTAGTCTGCCTGTAACGAGGGGATGAAATATTGTGGCAATATCTGCTTTATCGAGATGGTGGCGCAGCAGGTGAATCACCCAGAATTGATAAATGGCTCTCCTAGTCACTGATGCTCTTTGCACCTTCATGGATAGTACCAAGTCTGGGAGAACCCAGTTATTAAGTACAATAATCCCTCATTTTATGCATAGGCTCAGTTTCAAGTATTCCATGCATACATGAAAAATTGCATATACCCTCAAACCCTTGGAGCCACTCCGTGGCTAATGGGTGAGGGAGAGAGAGAGAGAAATCCAAGTACTCACACAAAAGCATGGTAGGCAGCTTAAATGCTCTTTTGTGTCAGGTCTGCTTGGGGTTACATGGTGCAAAAAGAACCTTTAAGCTCTCAACCTTGCTTGTGACTTGACTTGTGCAATTTCAACCAGGCCACCTTCAACTGCATATTGTTGAAACTGCATAATTCAAATGCACATAAAACGAGGGATTACTATACACCTAAAATGTTAATGTGTGAGGAGGTCCTAACTATGCTGTTGCTATTGTGTATAGGTTAGAGTAAAATCCCATGTACAATTGTGTGTTGTTCTGTTGCATAAAATGTTCTTCTGCTCCTTTCCAAGAAAACTTAACTTTGCAGGCTATTGGTTCGCATGACAAATGCAGAGACCGCAGAATGATAGCAGCCAGCGCTTTGCATGGTAAGTAACTTTTATCTGTTTCCCCTTTCAAACTGAAGAATCATGTTTTGCATCAGAACAAAAATAAAGTATTTCTGACTTCTGTCAGTCCATCGAAGCTGAATCAGCGATTTTCACAGTTCTGGTGCAGATCTTTTGCAGAAATCAATTGTGCTTTTAGCTTGAGATTCTATTTTAATCTTTTTTGTGGTTACAGAATATTCATATTCTAGTCTGAACCCTTAATAGATGCCGTATCACTCGGGGGGGGGGGGGGAATAGACTGTTCCATTTAAGATACTTGTGTGCTTTGTAGTCACTCTACAAAGACATGTGCAATTATTAGGTAAGGGGTTGCTAACCTCCTTTGGCTTGAGGGCCACTTTCACCCTTGGTTAACTCGCCTGGGTCTGTATGCCAGTGATGGATGCCATCACCTGCATGTACATACACAGAATGGACCCAGCCACACACAGCTCCCACTCCTCCGCTGATCTGTGCAGACCAGCAGAGGAGGTGCGGTTATTGCCCCCTCCATGCTCATCAAATGTTTGATCTGATTGACTGGGGAAGCAGCAATTCCCATTCCCATCAGGGTGCTGGGCTGGATGGAGAAGTTTAAACAGGGTCTATTTCCCCCCAGTTTTTGCTGCTGCTAAATCAGAGGGATCTTGGGGTTGCGTCAGGGTCTTGGGATTGGGGTTACACTTCCTTGGTTTGAGATACTTTGTACATAGATACTCCAGCACAGGACAGAGGAATCTTTTTCGTTCTTAGGGCATTTCCCCTTCCTTCCTGTGCAACCAGGGGCTGTATGCAACTGGTGGGTAGGGCCAGAGACCAAAGTGATCGGAGCAACAGATGTACTTCTAAGCTGTATCCCAGCCGTTCAGAAGTCAGGTGTTTCTCTACATCTGCACATCCATCTCTCCATCTAGCCAACCAAGAGACGGATACATTCCGAACAGGCAAAGCCACTTTGGGGTGGGGTGGAATAGGGCTGGCGAAGAACATGGTCTGAGCAGAGAGTCTTGTGGTCTGTGGAGAGTCTTTAAGGATCAGATAGGGAGCCTGGATTTTGGCCCAGAGGCATGAGGTTTCCCATCGCTTCTTTACTGTATCAATGACCTTTTGCATCAGTTTCTCACTTAGGGTCTTGCTAAAGATTTTCCAAACTTTGTTCAGCCATCTGTTGTATATTAAATTAGGAGGCCAGTAGAGATGCAACTTTTAGCTGTGTTTTTTAGCTTTTAGCTCTTGTGGTTTTAAACACTGCAGTGCAAGATGCTAAAAAGAGCCGCTCTTTCTGGTGGTGGAAGAGGGGTGCAACATACTGGCCACAAACTGACAGAGCTGGCAAGGATCTTAAGAAAGGTTGAGCTGCGATGCCTTAAGGACCGTCATGAGAATCACACCATGAAGTTGTGGAGTAACAACTTGTCCTTTGGCATTCAGAAGAGACTTTATAGCCCTTTTTGCCATGGATCCACTTGCTAAAAAGCACACGTGCAGGTTTCTCTAGAGTTCATGGCTGTAGAGTTGGCTGCAGGGTGTTGGACAGAGAGCCTGACTCTAGTCTCTTCTGCCATCTTAAGTTATTGATCTATGAAAAATAATATATGAATAATCCTCGGAGGTGTAATGACTTTTAGAATTATTTTGGAATGTGTTTCAACATAGGTTAAAAAAAATCTAAAGTAGATTTAAAACTCAGGAGGATACTGGGTCAGTTTTTCACACACACATTTTTGAATTTCTTTTGTATTTCCTAGGGAGAAAGCATTATAAACGCCTTGGAAAATCTTACCTTAGTTGCCGCAGATTTTTGATAGTATTCTGATATCAGACCTGCACCCTAGATGGTTCAGGGATGAGCAAGCAAGACATAAGTTCTTGTTTCACTCCCATCCCTCAGTGCACAGGGCTTGCAGAAAAATACTGTAGTCATCTGCACACCTTGTTGAGCTGCATTATTGAATCCTGTGGGATTTCTAAGCAAATGTAATTTGAATACATCTGCAAATTCCATTTTTTATCAGCTCCCTTAGTGGGAAAAAATGAAACGGAGCAGGAGGATTTTAATATGAAAATATATTTCAAATAAGTCTTGTGTTCTTCACTTGCCTCCAGTTAAACTACACAGTGGGTGACATCCGGTATTAGTCATACTTAGAGCAGACTTATTTAAATCAATAGGTTTACTCTGATTTTGATATTGCCTCCTATTTCTATGAGATATCTAAAGTTTTGACATTGCTATAAACTTCAAGAAGTGCTTTAAGAAAGTACATTAGACATTTCAAAAAAGGAAGATTTGTATTCAAGTATAATCTTCAATACAGTTTTTTTTTACTGCTGCAGATTTGCTATTTGAAAATCTATCCCTGCATCATCAATACCATCTGATGATTTGTTTTTACATTTCCTTCCTCCGCACATGCATGAGAGCACACAAACAAAGACCACTCTTGAAAAAGCCTTTTCAAATAAGAATTTGTGATTTGCATTCCCTGGATTTTGTTTTAACGCTTGACTTGTGCTTGGCACTCATTTTGCCAATCTGTGTGCAGTATTTTCTTACTGTGATAATCTATCAAGGCATTCATAATACCTGAAAAATGCATTGTGAACAGCTTGCTTATGACTATTGATGTGTGGCCCAGGACAGCTGGTGGAAGTGAGGGGAAAATCTTGGCTGCTGGAACAGATATAGAAAATGAGTTACTTGGAAGGACCGAGGCTGGTTTGGGGTAGTGTAGAGAATAGCAAGAGTTGCACAAGTTTTATTTTGGAGGTCAAGGCATTTATGCCAATGTGCATCTCTTGGAGCCCAGAATCCAGATAGGAATGTTTATTTTGGGGGAGCAGCAGCAGCAGCAAGGTAGACTCATTTAACCATGTATGCTGCTGTACTGATAGGTCAATGTCTTTAAATATCCAGAATGTTTATGCACTGGTCAGTGGAGACACAGAATGGGAGAGAGAGATAGAAAGGAAATGATCCCCCCCCTCCCAACAGTGTGATAGGAGGCAGGGAGGCACAGCAGGAGGGCACAGCCTGGGATGGCAGGAAAAGGATAGAGACCTTGTTGGCTGCTTGGACATATGAAAAAGTAAGTTATAGATAGCAGAGAAATGGAGATGTATGAACAGTCCTTTATCTCCAGGGATCGACAATAGTGATGCCCTCTACCCCTGCCCACCATTAAGTTCCACCATGTTCAATGGGAGTTATCCCAAATTTTCAAAAAGAGCCACATATTATTTCCCAGGTAATTGTATCCAGTCCTTTTTGAAGTCATGGGTGGTGACATTTGCACTATGACTCAGCCCCCAAGATGACATGGTCAAGCCCAGCACTGCAGGAATCACAACAGAAGTGTGTTTATACTGAAAATATACCTGTTAAACTTTTGGATCATTCATTGTCCTTTTTTGCTGATGCAGTGAAAATCTTAATGAAGCATATAAGGGCATCATTGGAGAAGTGCAGGTGCATTAAGAGTCTCCTCCCCTTCTACACTAGTGGTGTCCTGCTGAATAAGAAGACCACAGCAGCCATACTCCACTGGCATCAAGCACAGCATCTGAACCTGTGCAGTGTTCTGCACTAAAAGGAGGGCTGTAAGGGCAGTAGATGAATGGTTGAAGCATTCTAATCAGTCTCCACTAAATTTGAGGTGAGGATCTAGAAGAGCCACTTGATGTGGATGTGGCGTCAGCCATGGTTGAAGTGTCCCTGATTGAGATAATGTCTGCTGCTATTCTACATCCAGTTGTATCTAAAACTCAGAAAACAACAGAACAGTATCTTCTACAGCAGAAGAGTTTGGATTTGATATCCTGCTTTATCACTACCTGAAGGAGTCTCAAAGTGGCTAACATTCTCCTTTTCCTTCCTCCCCCACAACAAACACTCTGTGAGGTGAGTGGGGCTGAGAGACTTCAAAGAAGTGTGACTGGCCCAAGGTCACCCAGCAGCTGCATGTGGAGGAGCGGAGACGCGAACCCGGTTCCCCAGATTACGAGTCTACCGCTCTTAACCACTACACCACACTGGCTCCAGCACCTTGTTCTGGAAAACAATTCCCTTCTGAAGCAGCCGCAAACCACCACTGCCACAACTATGAAGGCCACTTCCTTTTCTTCTGGCAATAATAAAGTAATGTCACACCACTTCTTCACATCAAGGTGGTATCTACAGCTGCGGCCACACTAGATGCTGACAAATTAGGCAGCACAGCAAGCATGGCTGGCAAGTGTCCTCCTTTGTATGAGAGCCCAACTTAAATGACAAAGGCAAATACCTTATCAACAGCAAGTACTGCAAAGTGATTGTGTGGTTGGGGAGAGATGGAGGATGTTCAAAGGTTGCTACTACATTCCATGCAGTTTCATCTGTCTGCACTACAGGGGACTGCTGCAAAATAAAAGAAGCAGAACACATCAACAGCATCTACACATTCCTCCAGGTTCCCCTCCCCAGGGCAATCTCCATGTCCATTGAGCAGGTGGGAGATGTGCAGTTGAGTTTGCATCAAAGTATTAACAATGGCTTACAAAGCCCTAAATAGCTTGGGACCCAAATACCTGCAGGAGAGCTTCTTCCATTACCAGCTAACTTGCTCCTTAAAATCAGGTGGCAGCAGTTCTTCTTGTAGTCCCCACTTGGATTTTGGGGAGGGTGGTTGTATGTAGAAAGGCCTCCTTGGTAGGACTAAAACTTTGGAACGATCCTCCTACAAATGTATGCCATTATTGTTGGCCTAAAGAAGTCAACTGAATACATTTCTATTTTTCCCTAGTTTCGTAGAGGACATTTAATCCTCAGCAAGAATATTTGAATTGGTGTTTTAATGAGTTGCTGCTATTTCTTTTTAGTATTACGATTTTTTGTTTGATGTACATTGCCCTGAATTCCTTTGGAGGAAGGATGGTTTATAAATATTTTAAATAAACAGAAGAACCGCTAGGAAGCAAACCTGAGAGCCCAATCGCCCTACATGCTTCACAAGGTACAGTCCTGGGTGACGTTCGAGGAGTAGTTGAGGAAGGCCATACAGGAGAATGGGTACCTGCTTGTGCAACTACAAAACAGACATATCAAGGCTGTGGAAGGTATTGATTCCTGATCACCTGGATGGACCCACAGTTCCACGACACCTCTGGCAACTGGGTGCGGGGAGATGGTCCTCTGGAAATAAAATTGAGAGAGCATGTGACGGCCACCTGTTCTGCAAGAAAAAGGGTAAGAAGAAGCTTCCTCTTGAGTAGCAGCACTTTGTTTGCCTTTCTCCCAGGCATACAAAGCTGTTTCTTATCATACTGATCTTGGGCTATAGGTTCCAGGAAGCTTACAGCTTTCAGATTTTTCCTCCCTCAAGCAAAGAGATGTGCCACATTTCACAGCCAATGCAATTCTACTGCCTTTACATTTGAGCCTCAGCGTAGATCAGGCTTCACTAGTTAACCCTATGTTCCTCAAATAAACAGACAGGAAAGATGCCCGTTTCTGGATAATTCACAACAACTCATAAAACAAGATCCATGTAAACAGTCCAGGACAGCAAAGTTCAAAGGAGCACAAGCACCTTTTTGGTGAAACTGTCAACATCAAGCTGAATAAGTGCCTTGAGGCGCTAGCCAATGAAGCGCTGATTGAAGTACCCCATGTGCAGTAGAAGGCCATATCCCCAATCTGGCTGGTTGGGACCACTGCTCACCACCTTCCTCCTCCTGTCTAGCCTGGAAATCCACTCCTGCTGCTTCTGCCAAGACCCAAATTAGGATGCAGGAGGAGCAGAGCAATGATAAGGAAGATGGCCCAAAGTGGCAACGAGCAGACCTGCTGATCCACTGTTTCCTCCACAAAGCAGGCAGCACCAGCAGGGCTTCTGTTGATTGTAGGTCCTAAGATTGTTGATATTGATGGAGGGGCTTTTTTAAGCACTCTGGTTCCAAGCCAATTAGGACTTGATACACTGATGCTAACACCTTGAAGGGAACCCAGTAGTTCACTGGTGGGCAGAGCAGGCATGCTGGCTAGGGCAAATAGGATTTGGAGTCCAAGAACATTTGGAGGGCCACAGGATTCTCAGTTGTGGAGCATTTATGATGGTGACTGCCTAATACTGCTCAGAGCAGTAGTTGGGGCACTGTTGCTTCTGCCTGTCATTGCCACCAGAAGGTCCTGCCCAAGCCCCACAAGACGTGAAATGGGCCCAGCAGCCAATGCTGCCTTTCAGACAAAGTGATCAGGAAGGGAAAAGAAACAGGCCCATGATGGCCTGGACCAGGAAATAAGTTTTCTTGACTTTTTAAGAAAAACCTTGCATACCTAAAAACCTTGCATATACAGGCACAGCCAGTATAATTGGAAAAGGAAGACCTAACCAACTTTGGGATGTGAGTCAATCCGAGATGACTGTCCAGAGGGCAAATTGGATTAAAATGTGTAAATGCACCTGTGCTCACAAGATGTCACTCATTCTCACCTGTTCGCAAGTCACTCATAGGAAGGAAGCAGTGTGACTATATCTGCTTAATCAAATGTGTATATGCTGTGTTTTTGCTTTACTCCGAAAGCACACGGTTTCTAATTTTCATTGCTTTAGCTAGCAAGAAAACAAAGGTTGGTCATTGAAGTGGTCATCTGCTGTTACATTGGTTCAATATTTCACTAGTGAGCAAGTAAATGTCCAAAAAGAAATCTTTGGCCTCAAAACTGAATGACATTTAAAAGAAAAGAAAATATCACTAATTCCTATAATACCATGGCTGAAGTGGTGCATATAGTGCTTATTGTAAAATGCTAGGTATTCAGCCATTGTGAAGTGCTCACATCTTGACAATAGACTATTGAAAAGGTAAATGAAGCTCAGACTGTTTCAATAGTACCACTGTTGACGGGATCCAGTCAAAACCATCCAGCAAGCAGTGAGTTAACTAACCAGCCCTTTGGAAGAGGAAATGGAGGGTTGTGCTGTCTGATTATATTGACAGCCACTGTGGGCATATATTAAGGAGCAGAAAAGTCATAGCTTCAAAGTCTGTGTAGCTTTGTATCTGTCTCGCTTTTGTCTCGCAGTTTCAAGATCCAGCATGCTGCATCAGATAGCCTTGCTGGCCACTGTTACTGTCCTGGGAGTCTTGGAACAAGGTAAGGAACACGCCACTACTATTAGAGACAAGTTTAATATCTCTTTTTAGGCAATAAAAGCCAAATAAGATCTCTCAAGTTAAATAGGAAAGATGTACCACTGATGTAGCTGTTGGGAGAAAAAGATGAACTTTAAAGTCTAAAAAGATAATTGACTTGCAACTCTTGCCTTATATTTTAGAGCGGCAGAGAATGTAAACTGGATTGTAAAGCCATACTTGCAGTGTTGATAATGGTGTAAACAACTTTTTAAAACATTTGTTCATTAGAATGCCAACAATTGCCTGAAGAAACAAAATTGTAAGAAGGGTCAAGATTAACTGAACTAAATCAAAGGGATAATTTGCTAGGGAATTTAGGCTTCTCTCATGGGAAACCTTGAGTAGTAACAAGATGATTTAAATCTCTGTCTCCAGGAGTTAGAGCAAAATACTGCATAAAGTGAGGTACATGGAATGTAAAGTGTCCCTATTGCATCCTAGCAATTTCATATGCAACGGCAGATTAATACATAAAAAGGCACTCAAATCAACTTTATTCTTTTTGCATAATGAGCAGGGGAAAGAATAATGATCAAGACCATTCAAATCTGGCAACAATATAAAGAGACTTTAATGTGGACTTGATAGATAGCAGCCCGTTCCCCAAAAAAACAAAAAACTCAACCCTTTAGTTGTGGTATAAACTGACAGTGAGATTTGTTTTTAATTCCTGAATTGACAGCTTGACCAATTAAAAATGTCAGCTAGAGTGGTGTGTTTATTGTGTGCTGATGTATAATATCTGAAAGTCTGTTCTGGCGATATGCTGGGAACTGTCTTACCCTTTTTTTAAAAAACACCTGTTCATACAAGTGGGGTCTTCATATGAGGGGATAACATGCAGAGCAAACTTGCATGAGTTTATGATTCCCCTTACAACAAAAGTATAACTGTAGGTTGTAGGGTTCCCGCCCCCCCAAAGAGGAGACTGTAATCTCACAGGAGCTGATGTGAGTAAACTGCCTGCTTTTTGTTATTTTTTTATTTCAGTTGTCCTAGCATATTTTTAGGAACCAGGTCTGAGTATTAAAAATAGAGTTGTAGAAAATAATCGATTTGATGGAAATCTGATGGCAAATCAACAGTGTGTGTCATTTAAGACTGATCCTAATTGTAGCAAGTGGGACTTGTAACCAGGGCTGGCCCAAGATATTTTGGCACCTGAGGCAAACCACAAAGTGGTGCCCCACCTCCCAGCTAGAAAAGAAGGGGTGACTGAGTATGTACATCAGCAAGAAGCAACATAGGGATCAGCTGCCCCTGTGGATCCTGCCACTTGAGGTGGTTGCTTCACCTTGCCTCATGGGTGGGCCAGCCCCGACTAACAGACTTTTGCCGTGTGGAGGCCCTGCTATTCCTTGTTCCAGTCCATCAGGCATGTCTCCCCTGTGCTACTCCATTCCCCTGCTCCCCTGGTTTTCCATTCCCCCCCCCAAAAAAAACAGTCGAGTCAGTACCTCACTGGGCTGCTCCTGGTTTTTCCCCCTCAATTTTTTTTCTTTTGTGATATTTCTGCAAACTTTGGGGTTCCTCCGCATTTGCTGATACCTCCAATTTATGCATGGCTATGGCTGTTTTGGCATCTTAAGGAACTGTACACATGTCTAAAAGATAAAGGTAAAGGGACCCCTGACCGTTAGGTCTAGTCGCGAACAACTCTGGGGTTGTGGCGCTCATCTCGCTTTATTGGCAGAGGGAGCTGAAGTTTGTCCGCAGACAGTTTTTCCAGGTCATGTGGCTAGCATGGCTAAGCTGCTTCTGGCGAACCAGAGCAGCGCACGGAAACGCCATTTACCTTCCCGCTGGAGCAGTACCTATTTATCTACTTGCACTTTGTGCTTTCGAACTGCTAGGTGGGCAGGAGCTGGGACTGAACAACGGGAGCTCACCCCGTCACGGGGATTTGAGCCACCGACCTTCTGATCGCCAAGCCCTAGGCTCTGTGGTTTAGACCACAGCGCTCCCTCCCCACAAAAACAAAGATAATTAAGTGCTTGTGCAGGAAGCCAGAGTGATCTTATCTTTACCTTGGAAAGGCAGTACCCAGGCTAATATGAGTCATATTTTCTATCTTTTGGCTTTCCTGTTAAAGCCTGACATCCTTAGTCAATTAATAAATCTCTCCCTTTCTTTTCTGGAATAAGTCAGTGGGGGTGGAGGCAGAGAAACATGAAAGTCAGCTGAGGGATGCAGGTCTTATAGAGTGCTTTCTGCAGCAGCTGAAGTATTCCTTAAAGACACTCACAGTTAATAAATGTTGGTTTATTCAGTTCCTGAAACAGCTAGGCTACTTTCCTGGTAAGGTAATGGTCCTCTAAGCATGGGCCATTAAGGTGACAAAGGAAGTCATAGTTAGAAAGACAAAGGCCAGAGTTGAGAGTTGAATTATGTGAGCTAGAAGCTAGATGCTGGCAGGTGGTGCATCTGGGAGACATAGCCATGCCTGATTTCTGTTGGAATCCAAGGCTGTGGCTTTGAGGGAAGCAAGATCCTCTTGGGGTGAAATGCTGTGAACCCCTCCATCGTAGGCTCAGGTTGTATATATGTGTAAATTGTTGGGTTTGGAACTTAACTGGTTAAGTTGTTCCCATGATGCCTCAACATTCTGACGTCAGCTTTCGAAGCTGGGAGGAGCTGGGAGGAGTTACGTTCTGTTCCCCTCTGGTCTTTGAGGGAGGAAAGACGCAGGTTTGTCATGGCTGCGGTGAGCCCAGGAGATCCCTGGGGAATGTCGGAATAAAGGACTGAAATGGACAAACCTGGACTCTGTGTGTGTTTGTCTGAAGCTAAGTGAAGCTACGTGACAGTTTTCACCGCTGTGTTCAACTCTGCTGAGGCGTGACTGAGAGCTCAGAGCGGAGGCGTGCCGGGCGGCCATAAAGAGCTAATTGAGGATCGCAAATCAATTAGCGGGGGTCACGTCAAACCAATAAATCAATTCCACAGGTTATGGGCCCTTAATCACCGATCGTAAAACTGTCACTGGTGCTGCCGGAAAACGCTTTGAAGTTGCGGTTCAGAGCAACGGAAGTGCCGGAATGCGTTTGAAGTTGCGGCAGGAGGTGGTGAGTTTTTTGCCTGTTGCTAGGAGGCAAAGGAGTAGCTGCGGAGCTAAGAGAGCAGCTGGAAAATCGTTTCTCCACGGAGAAGGGAGAGCCGGAGAAGCTGAAACTGATTGTAAGTAAGCTTGGGCCCCTTGGGAGAACGGAAGACAATGGCAGGCAGCCAGGTCTTGGAGGACATTGCGTTTCAAAGGCTCACTCTAAGAAGTTGAGCAAGGGCTATCTGGGGATGTGCTGCGTTTGCTGTGAAGCTTCAGCAGGAGGCCAGAGCCCTGGAGAAGTATTGAGAAAAGCCTAGAGATGGCTGGTGCCCCTGTTCCTGATGTTTTAGCCTCAAGGAGTGCTAGTGAGCAGATCGGGGGGGCGAAGGATTCCAAAGGCAAGTGTAAAGGCTTGTCCACTGTGCGTGCTGGAGTGGAATGTCAACAAAGCAGGTTCCCAGAAAGCCGCAGTGGGAGCCAGGCCAGAGGGGGCGGAGCTGGCAAGGAGTGCTTTTCCGGAAGAAGGAGAAGGAGGCCAGCTGGGAGGAGCCCCGGGCAGTGTTTTTCCACTGGAGTTCGTGGTTGCTACGTGTGTAATGCAACGGGACACTTGCGTCGCTGCTGCCCATGGAGAGCGGAGACAGCTGGGCAGGAAGGAGGTCCCAAGGTCAACCAGCTGAGTTCTCATGGGAACCAGTCTCGGAGAGGAGGCCAGCGTGGGAACGCAAGGGAAAGACGTGGTTCAGACGCTGGGGAGGGTTGTTTTCTTATCACTGCTTCTATGGCAACTGTGAAGAACAACTCCAGCCAGGACACGGTGACGCGCTGGGTTTTGGATACGACTATTGGTCGTCACCTGCTAAGCGAGCCTGCTGGCGAAATGCGGAACTGCAGGGCTGTTTCAACAGGAACAACTGTGATGTTAGCAGACGGAATGAGAAAGTCGGTTTCTGCTGTGGCTAACATGTTTTTTTCTCCTTTACAGGAGGAGCTAGAGGTCTACGTTGTGCCGGGACTGAATTGTTGTTTGTTATCTGTATCAGCTCTAATGAAGCAGGGATACAAAATTTGCTTTGAAAATGACACCTGTTCCATTTTCAGAGGGGGGAAACAAGTGGCCAACGTGAAAAGGGGGCAGAACAATCTCTTTGTTCTGGAGTCACCTCTGGAGGGTGGTGGGAATGCTGGAAAAGCACAGGCGCAGTGTGCTAAGGTTCCCAGTCATGTGCAAAAGTTGCACAGGTGCACAAAAGGGTACAAACTCCGGAAATGTGGGAGGTCCCTAGGGTGCAGGGCATGCAAAGGTGCAAAGGTACATGGTTTTCCCGGGTTTGGGAGGGTAGATTTTAACAGGTCCTATAACCACGTTATAGGGGGCACACCGTTTTTTCTGTTGCACCGGAAAAAGCCACAGGTGCATTTCTTCCGCGTGTTTGGGTCCAAGGCTTTTGTGCCGGTACCAACAGCTCAGCGGAAGGCAGGTGGTCCAAAGGTTCAGGAAATGATCTTCTGTGGATATGATCCTGCAACCAATGGGTGGAAGTTTGCATACCCAGAGGGTGATCAAACCAAGCTGCTGGTCAGTAAGCAGGCTGAGTTCTGTGAACAGGATGGGTGTTCAAGGCTCAGGGATGGTCCTGATTTTCTCTCAGAATGTCTGTCTGATTCTGAGGAGGAAAGGGAGGCAGAAGCTGATCCCGGTGATGGGGACCAGGTCCAGGATCAGGGTTCAGAACCCGGTGATGGGGACCAGGTCCAAGATCAGGGTTCAGGGCAGGTCTGGGCATCTCCAAAGGTTGTGAAAGGAGTGTCCAGGTGTGAGGCTTCATCTCCGGTTAGCGTAATGGAGAAAGCTCACAAACAGGGTGTCAAGTCAGAGGGGGAAGGATCTGACGGAGAAGACACAACTGCTGGCCCAAATGGGTCAGTAGGGTATCAGGTCACAAGTGCGTGGAAAAGTGTCGCACAGTGTGATTCTGGGAGTGTTGAAGGGGTTCAACAGGTGCCTGGGAAAGATGCCGGGAAGTGGCATAAGGCAAAGGGAAAGGTGTTGAACTCAAAAAAGGTCTTGTCAGAATTTTCGGCAAGAGGGGGTGTTGGGTTTGGAACTTAACTGGTTAAGTTGTTCCCATGATGCCTCAACATTCTGACGTCAGCTTTCGAAGCTGGGAGGAGCTGGGAGGAGTTACGTTCTGTTCCCCTCTGGTCTTTGAGGGAGGAAAGACGCAGGTTTGTCATGGCTGCGGTGAGCCCAGGAGATCCCTGGGGAATGTCGGAATAAAGGACTGAAATGGACAAACCTGGACTCTGTGTGTGTTTGTCTGAAGCTAAGTGAAGCTACGTGACAGTTTTCACCGCTGTGTTCAACTCTGCTGAGGCGTGACTGAGAGCTCAGAGCGGAGGCGTGCCGGGCGGCCATAAAGAGCTAATTGAGGATCGCAAATCAATTAGCGGGGGTCACGTCAAACCAATAAATCAATTCCACAATAAATCAATCAATCAAATAAGCCTTCTATCATAAAGACACCACAGTCTCCAGAATCCTTCATTTCAAAGGAAACACAAAGGTAAGCACCTTTAACCCCTGGAATTTCACACCGCTGAGAGATCAGGGCGGCATGCCGCGATATGAATGAGACATGCAAGGTATGTGGAAAAATAAGAGAGCTGAGAGATCGAGGAGTCAAATTGGGAAAGAGGAGCTGAAAGACACAGTGGAGAAAAAGGAGTGAGAGTAGGCACGAAGTGAAGAAGTAATTTGTAAAGGATGTCTAGAGCATGCAGTAAGATAAAAAGGCTGGAGCAGGCGCATGAATAAAAGTCACACTAAAAGCCTGAGGAGATGATGATGGAAGAGATGAAAGTGGCCAGAGAAATGAGCTAAGCATTACCAAGAGATGTTTTGGAGAGGAAGACTGAATCTGAATATAAGAGGCAGAGTGCTGGAGTGAAAAAAGGACATAAAATTAATATAATCTAGGAGAAATGGATTCAGTGCCCGCCCCGCTGTCAAGATGTTGTGCTGCAAGGGCACAGTTCCTAAGCACTTAAAAGAAAGCAGTCAGCACTGAGATGGAGGTCATGGAGAAGGGAGCAAAATCATTGGGGGATTTTGTTTAACAGAGGGGCTTGGTGGTTGTTTGTGAGATATAATCATGTGTATTAACTTTTGTATTTGTGATTCTCTGTGTTTTCGTAAGCTGCTTAGAGGTTCTGGTGCAGGCCATACACATACCCAATTAAATATTCAAATAAAAAAAGAAGACCTTCCAATTCAGAGTAGGGTGTCCGTCCGTCCGTCCGTGTCCCCTTTCCCTGGCCAGGGTTGAGCTATCGCATCTCTTTTTTCCAAAAGCGAAGTACCAGGGTGTATAGCAATTGCTGTTAAAGTTTTCACTATTAGATACATTCAGCCCTTTAGCCCCCTAGTTCTCCAGTCATTATATCTTGACTGCCCTCCATGGTTGTCACTTGACAGTGCAATGCGGACTGAGCATTCCCAGAGACCATACAATTCTTTGTCTATGTTGGTAGAGAAATGGAAAATGCAGGGAGTGGGTGGGCAGGAGATGGAATGGGTATCTTGGGAGAGCATGGCTGGTTGTCACTTCACAGTGCAGGACTCAGGTCTTGATTTTATTGGCCTTCTTGTGTTAAGATAAGCCACTATGCTAGGCTAAGGGCAGCTGGGAGCAAATCTCTGCAGTTGTGTTTCTAAGAAGCGATGGCCTCATTGGCTTGATTCTCTGCTTAATTCAGTGATCTTGAGGGGCTGCTGAATTATAATTTCACTCCTTACTAGAAACCAGGCATCCTCAACCTCAGCCCTCCAGATGCTTTTGCCCTACAGCATCATGATCCGTAGCTAGCAGGACTAGTGGTCAGGGATGATGGGAATTGTAGTCTCAAAACATCTGGAGGGCTGAGGTTGAGGAAGCCTGCTAGAGACTGTCATTCAATAACTGATCTGATGACGGTGCCAGTTCCATTAATGAAGATAAAAAGGGAGAGGGAGATGTTATACAGTCAACCATTTTTCTTAATAATCAAGTTTATATCTCAGGTTTTCACCTCTTGATTAGGGTAGATGGAGTGGAATCAAAATGTTAATTTAAATGTTGTCATTTTTCTAGCTTTCACTGCTGGGAAAGAAAATGTACAAGCTGTTTCAATTAAATGTTTAAAAATGTGAAAATGGTTTGGGTATTAGGGACCAAAACAACAGAGTTTTGTGGCCCCTTGAAGTCTAACAGATTAATTGTGGCACAAGCTCAGGATGGAGAAGCTGTGGCCCAAGATGTTCTTTCTTGGACTCCAGTTCCCATCATCTTCACTTGGCATGGCCAGTGGTCTGGAATGATGGGTGTTGTAGTTCAGCAACATCTGGAGGGCCGCAAGTTCCCAATCCCTGGGATAACCCTTTTCTAGCCTAGAATCCACTTTGTCAAGTACATGAAGCATAATCTTCAGTTGGCAGGCTATCTTTTTGCATTTCACTGCCACTGAACTCCAACCTTTACCTGTTTTCCCCTTTTACAACTGCATGCATCTGAAGAAGTGGACCTCCCTGTTCAATGGAAATTTTACTTGTTTCTTTTCCTAGTTTTTGGTGGCACTGGTTAGCCTGTTTTTGACCCTTGAGTCTGTTTTTGTTTTATAGTTCTGATTTTGTGGTTTTACTATTGATAATGAGGATGTTGTTATTTTACTGCTATCTTAATTGTGTCTTGTAATTACAGTGGTGCCCCGCAAGACGAATGCCTCGCAAGACGAAAAACTCGCTAGACGAAAGGGTTTTGCGTTTTTTGAGTCGTTCCGCAAGACGAATTTTCCTATGGGCTTGCTTCGCAAGACGAAATGTCTTGCGAGTTCTTGCGAGTTTGTTTCCTTTTTCTTAAAGCCGCTAAGCCGTTAATAGCCGCTAAGCCGTTAATAGCCACTAAGCCGCTAATAGCCGTGCTTCGCAAGACGAAGAAACCGCAAGACGAAGAGACTCGCGGAACGGATTAATTTCGTCTTGCGAGGCACCACTGTATACTTTATTTTTTAATGCAACCCCGCTTTGCCATCACTTGTGATAAAAAGTGGTATACAAGTACATTAAAGGAATCATTTTTTTATGTGCCACAAGGTGTCTGTCCCTCTTGTTTGTTTGCTGCCACAGACTATAATGGCTCCTCCTCCAAGTTATGGGTCTTCATGCAGGATCTATACCCATTTCTGTTTTAGCGCCTTTACACTTGTTCCCTTGATATCAAGTGTTTCAAAGCAACCCAAAACAAAACTGTGAACCCAAAATGAAGAATGCACACTAATCAACAACATAAATCTGCTCAGATTGCACAGTTTAAGCCTCTTGCTGAGAATTGTGGGTTTTTGGCTGCACAATTTTAGAATTTTTCAGGCATCTTTATTGCTGTTGAGAGGAAAGCAAGACCAGGATAATGAGACTAAAGGTTAGTTTGCAAATGGATGATTCTGTAACGAATGAGACTTTCATTTATTACTCTTGCAAGTGAAATGTGAATGGTGCTTGCTAGTGCAGATGAGCAAACTATGGGTATACTGCTCATCCTCCATTGTGCAACTAGCTGCTATTGGTTGTTATTTAGTGTAATAAACATAATTTAAAAAACAATAGAGAACCCATTGTGCTTCATTGGGTGAAATAACTGGCTTCTCTTTCCTCCTTGTTTTACTTCCCATCCAGCCTATTTTGCCATGCAGGTGATCTACGTTCGGCGGAAGTGCAAAGTCTCTCCTCCTGTGACTTCAGGTCCACCAGAATTTGAAAGGATCTTCAGAGCTCAGTAAGTTAACCTGCTTCCTCCTTCCCTTCCCTTCCCTTCCCTTCCCTTCCCTTCCCTTCCCTTCCCTTCCTTTCCTTTCCATGTCACCCCTCTCTATAATTTAAGTTTATCCCAGCTTCCTACCCCTGGAGATGTGAATCTAGATTACTCCAAGTAGGCATATCTCCCAGCGGCATACTTCCAGTCACATGGTGACATTGGTTACCATACAGTCATCTACTTAGTTCCTAAACCATACTTAGAACCAACTTCTATTGGCAACAGCAGCTGTAATTCTGCGTACACATTTTATGTGATCAGGGTGTTAACCAACCACATATTTCCTCCGCCCCCATTTCAGTCTCTCCAACGGGCTGCATAGACTGGCAATGCATCATCTCCAAAGGTTGCGTTTGAAAAATTCTTAGAAGAGAGTTGCATCAACAGGAGATGCTGTGGTCTTGTTTGGGGGTTTCCCACAGGCATGTGGTTGGCCAATGTGAAAACAGGCAAAGACATTTTGATGAAACCTTTGACCAGTTTAAGAGACACTGACATGCTTGTTGGCACAGATGAGGTGCAACCACATACACTTTGCTCTTCAGACTCTTCATATTCTACTTCTTGCCGTAGTTGTGTAACAACTGTGTATTATACTCACTGGCTTCATGTCTGTGTGATGTGACTACAAGATCACTGAGTTTGAACACCAGACCTTCCATACATTGCAACATTTGTGGAACAAATAGTCTTGAGTTTTTGGCAGTTCAGTGAATGTTTAGCATTGAAGTGATTTCGTGGCCCTTGTGATTTTGTCCCTTGGGTAGCATTTTGGCCAGCATGCAGCTGAATTCTGATGGCAGGGAAGAGCAAGCTGTGACTGAGAGGCTCTGCTTAGCAAAGAATTCCTACCCACTCACCTCTGCACAGCTCACTTGACCACCTACTCTGGTTTCTAACTGACACTTTCAAAGGAGATGCTAAAATTGCTTTTAGAATTCTGCAAAGACATCGTGACAGTCTGCATTCAATGTATGAAAAAAGGGGGTTCCAATTAACACATTCATTTTAAAGGTAGTAAAGCTTGCCAGAGACTTAACAGTGATGGTCATATACCCTTGTGTCCACATGGGAAGTCACAAAATATATGTTGGGGGGGGGGGGACAGGTAAGTTTTATCAGAGAAGATGCTGATGTTTTTACACTGAAATGATAACTGCTTAAGAGCAATCTGTACTTCACACTGACAGCCCCGTATCTTCAAAGTTCAAGGTAGGAGGGAACAATTTGCTTTGAACAAAGGACAGGGAGAAATGGAGGGCTTCACCTTTCCCTTATTGGATGTTTCCCTTTCCCTCTAAACCCTCCCCCCAGGTTCCAGACCCATTTTTGTGAAGTAAACATGTACCTGGAACACAGTTGTGGGCAAAACCTGCTACCCACAATTTTCAGAGGAAAAGCAAAGTAGCTTTCACCTCTCCAATGCAAATTTTCTCTCCAGTGGGAGTTTTATGAGAGCAAAGAGGACCATGGGCCTTTATTGTACACAGCTGCAGTATAATATGTAATTTGCCTCTCAGCTGAATGTAGCCGCCTGCAGACTTTGCCATTCTAAAAATAAGCATCAGTCCACCCGCATCTGTTCATAAACAGACACACATGTGTGTCATTTAAAATTAAATGGGCTCTACTGTGTCCAGCTGTATCCTATTCAGACTTTTAATGATTTATGTGTGTACTGGTAATCACCAGATTGGACTACTGTAACATAACTTTACATCGGCCTGTCTTTCTGAAGACTGAATTGAAACTTCAGTCAGTTCAAAGTGTGCTAGTATGTCTCTCTGATGGATACAGTGCAGAGGAAGCAGATACTACCTGGGCCAAGATAAGTTCATTGGCACAATATCTTTTTTCTGGGCAATTTCAAACCTGAAATGACCTAAACTCTAGAATACATTGGGGAAACAAGTGCCCATTCCCACATGCCAACCTTATCCGAGATCTGGCTGACTGAAATAAGGGACAGGGCCTGCAGGGCCTTGTGAGTGGTGGCACCTATACTCTGAGATTTCTGCTCTGTAATGTACCTTAAGAGCACTGTTTAGAGATGGTGGCTAATCAGATTTTGTTTTATTGTCCTGCTGTTTTGAATGGTTTCTAATGGATTTTTATAGCTATTTCATTTTATTATATGTTCCATTTTATATATTTTTTGTTGGGACTGTCTCATATTTCTGCAGTGACTTGTCCCATGGGCTCCGTTGAGCCACAGTGTGAGATTTAAAATGATTAAATAAACCTCGTGTTGTTCTCCCATCGCAGTCCCCTTATTCTTTATTCAGCTCTCCAATGGCAAATATGTCCACCTCTGTTAATGCTGCAGTTCCGTGATACCACTGCTTAGATCTCTTCCCTCTTGGCTTCCTGTCTGCTCTTACATGCAGCGTGACCTCTTCATCCTTTCTCTTGAAAACCTTCAAGCAGACCTTGCCCCCGCCTCTTTTCTTTCATCCCATGACGCTAACCTTTCAGAGTTCCTTGAGAGTGGCAAGTATACAGGCAGAAGTGATCCAGTCAACACAGCATACATAAGACTTTCAAAAAGACTGCCCCATTCAGCTTAGCAGTCACAGAACAATAAGCAAGTTCCTCTTTTGGATCAGTAACTGGTTACAGAACAGAGAGCAGAGAGAGTATGCATCAGTACAAACTTCTGGGAATGGAGGAAGTAGAGCTCCATCCCCATCCCCCCCAGGCATTGGGACCTGCTTTTTCTTGGCTGCTCTGAAGTTCTCCGTTCACAACCTCCACTCTTCTTACCTCTGAAGCTCTTCTCCTCTCAAATGACTCTACCCTTTCCCCCTTGCTGCCCTGTGTGTGCTTCAAACTGCCTCTTAGAACACTTGTAGGGTGCCAGCTGTTCCTTCAAATTTCACCTCTCCTTTTCCATGAATGCTTTGGCACAACCTCCTTTGACCAAACTGCATCTAAGCCTAAGTATGTGCATTACTGTATGGAGTTGCCTATGTCTCCCTTGTTATCTCTCTCCTTTGCTACCCCCACCCAGTTCCTCCCTTGTCTCCCGTTTGTTGAATTTTTGAATGCGAGCCCACTGATGTTTTTTTCCTTAATCGTAACACAAGGCGCATTGATGGCAGTATATAAGCATCGTGAATTACACAGCACAAAATTTCCCCTGTATTTTCAGTATCTCTCAGCAATAGAAGCAACTTCTTTGTTCCTTTTTAACGAAAAGCTTAAGATTCTCTGCATTCAACAGGAGTTCCTTGCTGCCGTTCCTCACCCGCCAAGTACCAGAGTAGTATGGCCACAATCAGATAGTACCTGGATTCTTCTCCCTTGTCATGTTCATGGCAGTGATTGAGCATGTCAGAGCCTTGCATTTGCCTCATGAAATGTCAAGGAAGCATTAAGATAAGCCTTTTAGATATTCCAAATGAACTGGTACCAACTTTCACCTTCTAGCTAGAGGTCATGAGAGAAAGGTTCTATTCCAGCCTTCTCTCTGACACCCTCATCTCAGGGAAGAGTTTTCTTTGCAGGGACATTCAGTCATGTAAAATGTCTTAAAGTGGTACAGCCCAGACACTGGTCCATTCTCTGCAGTGTGAACTAGACCATAGTGTTGCGGGTTGGAGATAAGGATAGTGTGCCCAGTGTGGGGTGCTTCATGATAAATCCAGTCATTAAATAAGCTGGTTAGGTGGGATATTATCCAGGGTCTAAGCCTCTGTGATCGTTGTGTGTCATCTCCCCACCCCCAAACTACAGATTAATTAATTTTCTTCTTTGTTTTGTTTAGAGCAAATTGCACCGAATACTTCCCAATATTTCTTTCACTCTTGTGGGTGGCTGGAGTCTTTTCCCATCAAGGTAAAAAGCAAACCTTAATTCATAAAACTCTTAATGTGAAAAGCATAAAACGTTTTTGTCAGCTAAGCTGCTGCCGCTGCGCTACTTACGCAGCTGCCAAATGATGTTTGTTGCTACATCATAGGGTGGCACTCAGCTGCCGTGTCATGTCAGTGCAAGAGTTCTGCTTGTGCAATGGGACTTCCCCCCACCCCTCTTCCCTGTCTGCTGTGGGAGTAGGAGAGAGGGAGAACTTTCTCTTGGGCAAGTAGAAATCATTGTGCTGGTGGAACAAGACACTTAAGTGTTCTGTTGGATTTCATCCTATGCTAACATTATTGCATATTTTGAGCAAAGGGTTCAAAGCAAGGGTTCTGCTCTTTAAATGAGGTGGCTTCATGCGTCAGGTTAGAAGTGGGCAACTTATTTTGCTTCTGAAGATCACATGTGATGGGTGGCCACTCAGGGGCCTCATTCCACTGGGCTGATGTTGGCTGTTGCCTGCACATAGATGTTTTATGTCTCTCATGTGCAGACACATGCGCTCTCTCTTTCTCTCTCACTTACTCACACACACACACACACACACACACACACACTGTCGCTTGCACACATTCATGGTAAACATGATTGCTGCAAGTGTCTTTCACTGCAAAGTGTGACTAATATAACCTGTAAGTCAGGACCCAATCAGAGATACAGGCACACAGGGGGTTTAAGATGTCAGTATCCTGTCTGTACTTGACTTGCTTGCTGCAGGAAGCAGTGGTGAAACTACAGCAGTTGTTTCTGCCACATGTAATGTGTGAAGCCACTCTAACATGTTTTTACCCTCAGTTTTGCTTGCAAGTTTGTGAAAGGGTGAAAACAAATGCTCATTTGAGCCACTTCTTGAAAATGTTTTGTGTAGCATGTGACATAATGGCCCAATCCACATAGCAAGTCCTTTACTCCCCAAATTCCCTTTGGTTGTGGTAGCATGGTAATTCCAGAGCCTAGGGGGGAAATCTTTAAAGTTCCAGGAAAGTCAGTGCTGTCAGGGGGAGGGCTAAGTAGAATCCTTCTCCTCTGACCTCTAGCTGGGAGGTGCTATGACCTTCCAAGTTGGTGCTGATTGATTTAGAAGACCTCAAAGGCTTATTTTAATGCTTAAGTCACAGCAAAAACAAGAATCCTGTGGCAACTTAAAACACTGACAAATTTAATGTGGCACAATAGCACAAGATGCTTTCAAGTAGTGATGGTATGGTAAATAGTTGTTTTCACTATTAAGGCTAGGCTAATGCAGGGGCTGTTGTGACCTCAAACTCCTGCTTTGCTTTGGTTCCCTTCTCCAAATAACTGATGAATGTGGACTTCTGCAGAACTTTGTGTGCTTGGATGTATCTTGTGAGTTGCTGTAGCGTAGTGCTTAAGAGCAGGAACTGTAAGCGTAAGCTTTTGATGGGTCTTTTGTTTGAAAATAGGGTCAATCTTCCCGAGTCTTTCCATAATAACTACTTTGATTGTCTCCTCCTATAGTTTTGGCTGCATGCTGTGGGGTTCTTTATCTGATTGCTCGCTATCAGTACTTTAGTGGATATGCACGATGTGCTCAAGGAAGGTGAGTTGTTCTAAGCACAATGCTCTGTGTTTTTCAGTGTGCCAGTCAGCTTCTCTCTCAAATAGGCAAGTGCCTGTCTGCCACCTCTGGATATTAGCTGGCATCTGCAGTCTTGATGGCAGCCTAACCTTGTATCCCTTCAGGCTACTGATGGGGTGTGGGCATACAGAGCCGAGTGCTCTTCCATACCAAACACATTCCTTACTTATAGAAAACTAAGTATCGGGGGGCATTACCGTTTTCCTGGCATCTAGATTTTTATGTGTAGGCATGTGTTGTAGTTTCTTGATGCAGAGGTGCATTTAAACCCGTGAGCTCCAATTGCAGGCTGAAATGATACACCCCCAAACAGACTGACCACTTTACTGAGAGCAGTACCTTGCTCCAGCAACCACAGGTGGCTCACATTCTTGATCTCCTTTTTACAAAACCTCTTTGGAAAGCAGCCCTGCTTAAGGATGTCCCATGTCAGGAGATAATTGCCCTGCAATCATCATAGAGGGGTGGGGCTTGGACTTGACTGATGACTTTCTTAGGAAAGAGAACAGGAAGGGGGTCACTGGACAGGAGCTTCATAAGTCCTGTAAGTGACTGTATGGTTACATCCCATACAGGTCCTCCTTGGTTCCCAGTTCCAACAGGATCCTGTGTTATATGGAAAACTTTCTATTTGTTGAAATTCTGTTTGGTGTTGTCATCAGAAATGGCCAAAGAAATTAGAAAAAGATTTGAAACCAGATTTAACAAATGGTACACATGAGGTTGTGAGAGCTAAAACTTTTCTATACCTTCAGACTAATTGCAGTTGTCTCAAAGTCTATTTATCATATTACTATGGAAATCATTACCCAAGAGAAGCTTTTAGTAAGTGTCCCAACTGACCACCCGATCCTAATAGCAACTAACATCTTGTGTTCTTGTTCCTCCCCACAGACTCGCCCCGTTGTACCTCAGTGCTGGAGTTCTTTGCATTCTTATCGGCTTGTCTGTGACAGGGCTCCTTGTCTATTTTGTGCCACTCCCACGTTTTTTATTCCCGAAGTGAGCTTCTGAGTCAGCGTCTACTGCCCTTCTGCTGGTAAATTATCCTGCTTATGACACCATAGGTTTCAACTGTCCAACATTCATTTCATTTCTTTAAATTAAAATGATTGTACATCTTGCTTTCTTTTTTAAAAAAGCAATTTTGTGATGGTACATTTTCTTAGCTGTGTTGTGGTTGCAGCAGTTTTTACATTAAAGTGACATTGCGTCAACTTCAACTAGTAGGAGAGAGTGAGTGAGAGATTTAGAGTAACAATTATTTGTATGTGCCAGCAAGTTTTGGGAGTCATCAGTGAGCTCTGAGGTGGCCAGCCCAGTTTGCCTCTCAGAAACTCTGCTCCAACATGATGGTTTCTAAACAGTATCTGTCATAACCAAGCTGTGAACTCAGTGAATTCCTTTCTGAAGCAAGCACTTACTATATCTGGTAAGGGTGAGGGCTAACCTGTGGTCTTTCGGATGTTGTTGAATTTCAGTTTGTTTTGGTGCTTCTCTTTCCCCCCTCCTTTAAGGTTTTCTATCAACCTTTTCCTTTGCTTGAACCTTTGCTTACATGTGGCTGCCTTATACAATATGTTTAACTCAGTAATGTCTTCTGTGTGGCTGCAACTCTCCAATATCTCAGACAAAGCAGGACCTTCCTCCATGCAAAATGGCTGTACTTTGTGCTCCAGTTGGAAACCACAATGCTGCTTTTATTTATGCCTCAGTGGTGAGCTTCAGTGCCTGTGGGAAGGCAGCCTTTGATTTGGTCACAACTATTTTGCACCCTTTCGCTTGCATTTGTGCACAGTGCTATCCGTCACAGGGACCCTACTACCATTGTGAGTTCCCTAATGGATCACACGGAGAATACCTGTGATAAAGGAAGAGAACATGCAAGTTTGACAATGTTAAGGGCCAGTGTGTTAAATAGGTTACTGTGTAGAGGAAGTATCTGTAGGTTTTGGTTTAAATAGAAATCCTCCCCGTTGCAAAATCTGTCTTAGCTGTGTCTGTACAGAAAGCATGTCTTACTTTTAATAGCCCTATAAAATCATGCTTTGCCTTTCTGACTTTCCTGATTAATGAAATAGCCAGTAAAATAAAACATGCTACTTTAAGTTGAATTAAAATTTTACAGTGCACATTTTAATATATATATTTTATATAGATATACTTAAAAATCAAATGTATCCAATAATAAAAAATACAGCACATTAAAGTAGTATAACGCATTCCAGTGTATAGCTAGAGACATTGGGTTTTTTTTGTTTTAAATTACTCTAATCCCTACCATTTGAGGACTGGCCTACATGGTTTATTTTTCTCCAAAATTCACACCAATCAGTAAATAACAGATATGGATTTAAAAGGATGGACTTTAGCACTCATTCTCAAGGCATGAAGACACTGGAGACTTCGACAGGAACTCTTATTGTATGAAGGGCACATGTACAACCCTGGCAGGCACAGTGTGGTTTTTCATTTCCCTGCCATTCTGTTCCCTCCATACATCCCTTCCCTCCCACCCCAGACCAGTTACCCCTCATAGTTAATCCTCAGCTTTAGTCTGGAGCAACTGCTTTTACTTACACACATGGGGCCGGAGGTGCAGTCTGCTTTGCTCCCAAGATGCGTCAGTGCTTCGCTTGACAGTTGAGCTGCCCTCGCAGTTAGCCTTCATAGTCCTTAAACCCGTATTTCTAAATGCACCCTTTAGTGATACATTCAGGAATCAACACCCAAGGGGCCGGGGGGGGGGAGGAAGAGGCATGGGAATAGTGTGTGGTCCTTGCTCAAAGGAAGGGGGAGAACAAATCTTTTACACGGAACGTTAGTCTCCAAGGTCCTCTTTTTGTAGCTGCAGAAGCAGCTGGATCCAAGATAGGCCAGCACTAGTGCTTCATTTTTTAAATACAGTCCAGCACCTGTGCATGAAAAAATGCTTCTCTTCTCCCAGTAAATGTGGTCCAGAAACCCTTAAGGCCCTGCCAAGTTTCACCACCAACATTTTCTTCCTGTTCTGGGAGCAGCAGGTGCCCTTCAGCAGGCACCTTTGACTAGGCTGCTCCTATTCTGCTGTGTCTGCAGTTTCATAGACAAGAGGAAGAAGAGGGGAAGAGCTGACAGCCACATTGTGCATTATCCCCGTGTCTTGAAGTTCAATCAGCTTTCTTCAGGAATATCTGGAAGTACATGGGATTAGCAAAACAACAGAAAAAGGTCAGAGCTTGGCAAATCTGTTTTTCTCCTCTAGAATATTGCCCTATTAATTAACGCCAAGTGCAAGAGGAAAGAGTTTTGTCTCTTCTGGACAACCATACCTGAAGCAAATCACAGCATGAAATCTCTGTCGGAAATGGGGAGGGATTTCACAGTTAAGACATAAAATCACAACTGCAGGCGGGTGCAACTGCTGTCTAGAGGATCTGACTAAAGGTAAAGGGACCCCTGACCATTAGGTCCAGTTGTGGCCGACTCTGGGGTTGCGGTGCTCATCTCACTTTATTGGTCGCGGGAGCCGGCGTACAGCTTCCGGGTTATGTGACCAGCATGACTAAGCCGCTTCTGGCGAACCAGAGCTGTGCACAGAAACACCGTGTACCTTCCTGCCGGAGCGGTACCTATTTATCTACTTGCACTTTGAGGTGCTTTCGAACTGCTAGGTTGGCAGGAGCAGGGACCGGGCAACGGGAGCTCACCCCATCACGGGGATTCAAACCACCGACCTTCTGATCGGCAAGTCCTAGGCTCTGTGGTTTAACCCACAGCGCCACCCGCGTCCCTAGAGGATCTGACTACCAAGCTTCTATTTCACCAACTCGGTTTGCATCACCTCACAAGCCCCATGCAACAACCAAATAAGCAAACCACTCCTGTTCACCTGAGCACCAAAGTGTGTTTTTATCTTCTAAGCAACATACATTCTCCTTTCTGGCTTTGGGAGGTAGGTCTCTTGAGTTGTGGGGGGTGGGGGACAACTCCTGTGACAGTGGTTGTCAGGAAGCTAAGCCTGTCTCTGTGGAGGACTGTGGTCAATTACTGTGGTTACTTACCGAATGCATGTCTGGGGAAAGACCCAGAGAATCCCCGGCAGGTTGCATTGCCAACTGGCATCTGTGCTCAGCCCCTGGCAGTTACAAGCCACAATTTTTAAATTCCCCACTGTGCCCTAGATAGAATTGTCTGGGGCATTGCAGGCAATGGCCCTAAACGGGCACTGTATCTTTCAAGAACTTTCTTTCCCTGTTCCGCCTAGACAGATCAGTTGGCGGAAAGGTTAAGTCAGAGCTGCTGTAATCACCACCCTTATAAAGGGAGTTTTTCCAAGGAAAACACATTACCTCGCTCAAGATGATCCATACGGGAGAGTCAGTCTGGATGGTTAGCCGTATTGCTTCCAGAGGCCCAAAGGAAGGGTCCACTTCTCCTTCAGCAATGCCCTTTGAAAAAGAGCCTGCACAATGGACGAAGAAAAAAAACTTCAGGACAACTCTCAGTTCCTCTTAGTAGCAGCAACACCACTGCACGCTCAGCTCTCCATGGTGAAACGGGGTCATTTCTGCAGGCTGGCTCCAGCATATGCAGTCATGCCTAGAAATTTCAAGGCATGCACTGGAGCCTCTGTGCTCAAAAGAAGGGGCGCCACTTGCAATGTGAGATGCAGTCAGTCATGGTAACTGCTGTGGCTCCTAAGCCACCATGTCCCTCCTTCAGAGAAGTCAATGGAACTACCTAAAACATGACTGGCTGTAGTGGAGCGTGCTCATGAGGAAACATTTCCTACCCACTGTTCTACAAGCTGACCCGGTTTATAAAAACCACGCCTTGTGTGAAATTGCATGACTGGATTTTCAAGTGATGAGCATGTCACACAATATTATTGCCCTACTTACTGCAGGGTTACTCTCTGTCATGGGCCACTTATCACCCAAAATATGTACGGCAAGCCTGGCGTGGTCATGTTAACATTAAAATGCCACATGACACACATCTGAATATGTAGTGACGACCAAGTGATGAACCTCCTGCTAGCTCAGTGTAGATGTTTCAAATGCAGGCAGCCTCCTGGGTTTGGCTTCCCCTCCTGCCCAATTTTTACACATTGACCTCTTCCCTTTCTAACAGAGCTAACAAATATGTAGTAGTAATAACGACCTTGTGAATGAGTTATGCCCTGTAGACACACAAAGGTTTTTTCTGAAAGAAAATACCATCTTGCCCAAGAGGAAGGATGTGGCTATTGACATCTGTTTTAAATAGCGTTCTTGAGAAATCTTATTCTTAATACATTACATGATGAGGGAGCACAATGTTTGACCTCCATACTAGCGGTCCCCAAATAATAGCTTTTTGGAGGTGGAAGCAACATCCAAACATGACAGTTACAGACCACCAAACAATATCACTACACTAAGTTGTGGTGTGAATGGCTGCAAACGTCAAATCTTCCCTCCCCTGAAGAAACTTAAAAGACTACAGTAGTAGCTCGTTTTGCAACCGGGATCCATTCCGGAGCCCCAGTTGCTGGCCAAAAAGGATGCTGGAGAAAGTGCCACATCAGCGCACGGAGCAGTTTGCACTTCTTCACATGTGGCGAACCCAGAAGTAACCTGTTCCAGTACTTCTGGGTTTGCCGCGGACATTCGACGGAACAGGCGCTCGGCGAGGTGGACACTAGACGAGATACCACTGTGTTTAGTTCTATGTTTTTATGCTTTGCAAAGCTGCAGCTGTCCAGTAGGTGGCACTGCTTTATCGTATATTATAATCTCTCAGTCTCTCTCTCTCTCTCAAATAGTGAATTCATTCTCTGTGTACTGATCCTTATGTAATGAAAATGGCACTATCCATAACATAAAGGGGGTGCCCCTACACACACATGCAACATCCCATCTAAGATGGCACATGGAGAGTGCCAGTTGTCAGTGCTATTTTTTCTAGAAAAAGAGGTGCCAGAACTAAGTTCTGGCGAGTTCCTGCTTAAAAAAGCATTGCATGTTGTTGATGTAAATGGAAATCTGGAGGGAGAAGAAAAGGAAAGGAGTGTCCTCAAAGGCCATTAGGAATCCTAGGAAAATCAGAAGAGCCTGCTGGACCCAGGACCCATCTAGTCCAGCATCCTGTTCTCACAGGGGCCAATCACATACCTGTGTGAAACTTGCAAGCTGGACATGAGAGCAACACCACTCTGCCTGTCTGTATTACCCAGAAAGTGGTAATCAAAGGCACACTGCCTCCAACAGTGAAGGTAGAATATAACCATCATGTCTATTAGCCACTGATAGCCTTGCCCTCCATTAATTTGTCTAATCTTTTAAAGACCTCCAAGTTGATGGCCATCACTGCCCCCTGTGGCAGTGAGTTCCATAGTTCACTAGGCACTGTGTGAACAAGGACTTTCTTTCATCTGTCCCAACTCTTCCAACATCCAGCTTCATCAAATGTCCATGAGTTTGGGTGTTACGAAAGAGGGAGAAACACTTTTCTTATATCCACTTTCTCCATGCCATGCATAATTTTACAAACTTCTACCATGTCCCCTTTCACTTGCACTTTCTGACACTTCGTGTTCTTCATGTATACTGTCTTGCCATATTTGCCACAAGCCTGCAAATCAGAGTCAGTATTATGCCATATGGCTGAGGCTGAGAGAAGAGCAGTTTGCCAAAATGACAGGGGTGATATTTGAGGGAGGGATTTCTCAATTTGTAGCACAATCTCCTAGTTGCTGTGCTTTATTTGCAGAGCTCTAATCCTCATAGTTAAAGCTACGGTTTTCCTTAAAGCTATGGTTTTCCCAGTAGTGATGTAAGGAAGTGAGAGCTGGACCATAAAGAAGGCTGATTGCCGAAGAATTGATGCTTTTGAATTATGGTGTGGGAGGAGACTCAGTCCCATGGACTGCAAGAAGATCAAACCTATCCATTCTGAAGGAAATCAGCCCTGAGTGCTCACTGGAAGGACAGATCCTGAAGCTGAGGCTCCAATACTTTGGCCACCTCATGAGAAGAGAAGACTCCCTGGAAAAGACCCTGATGCTGGGAAAGATAGAGGGCACAAGGAGAAGGGGACGACAGAGGACGAGATGGTTGGATAGTGTTCTCGAAGCTACCAGCATGAGTTTGACCAAATTGCGGGAGGCAGTGGAAGACAGGAGTGCCTGTGCTCTGGTCCATGGGGTCACGAAGAGTCGGACACGACTAAATGACTAAACAACTACAAATCTTCATAGACACTGCTACCTGCAGTTCATAATGTAAGAGCCACTTTATTCCTGGCATCTTGTACTTTGGAACAAAAACCAGAATAAAAAATACATGTGAATCTTCACACACACACACACACACACACACACACACACACTCTCTCCAAAATCACAGGCCTTTTACCTGCTACCTGATCCCTGCTAACTGGTGATGCAAGGACTGAACCTGGTGCCTTTTACATGCAAGGCATAAGCTTGTATATACATACAACACAGTGCTTTGATTTACCCCAGTGACAATTGTGAAGGACACAAACTTTCATGCAAACAATTTTTTAGTTTCATCTGCATGTTATTTTATTGCTTCCAGGCATTTTTGTAGTTGCATATGTTCCTGTAACTCTACAAAACTATTAAATAAACAAATTGTTCTTAGCACTGTGCATAGAAGTGGCATCTGGCAGCGGCGGAGCATATGGCTGTGCTGCCCAGGGCAGGCGCACTCCTGAGGGGGGTGTGGCACAGAGGGTGCCCTCCCAGGCGCAGGATAGACACTCGCGTGCCCTGCAGCCAGTGGCGGAGCAAGCCGCCACTGGCAGACATTCAGCGCGCCACCTGCCCACGACACCCAAGCCTCCCCCAAACTGTCAAAACGAAGGGGGAAGGGGGGAACGCCTCCGGCAAAGTGGTGCAGCTCCCCCCTTACCCCGACGGCTCGGGGTAGAATTGGGAGTCACAGGTGGGTGGCATGCCAAATGTCATCCCCCTCAGTGAGGGCACCCAGGGTGGTCCGTCCTCATCGCCCCCCCCTTCCTACGTCTCTGGCATCTCTGGTCCCACTTCTGCACATTTGAAGGGGAAATAGCTATTGATCCACAGATTTGCCCTTGCTAACTGAAGATATGTATGGATATGATGTACTCTTGAAATCTATGCCTGCATTAAATGAGCAGCCATCTTAAAAGCAGCAGGGAATAATCTTCTTGCCTCTGTCTTTCTGCTATCCCAGCCATTACCATGCATTGCCTCTTCAACATCTCCCAAATCAATTATTTTCTCTCTGCTAAAATTATCATTTGCGACCAGTTCCTGTCTCTCCAAGTCTACTGTAACTTCTTGTCCTGATCAATATGCCTGCAGTCTTTCCTTTCTCGTGTCAACTAGAAACACCTTTGGTAAAATTTCTCCACCCACCTGTCACGCCCTGTGCAATCCTGTCCCCTCTCTCCTCAAGTCAACGCTGGTACCCTGCTGTTTTGCACTTCAAATCCAAGCTTCTAGCTCTGGCATGGAATGCAGACTCTCTTATTTGCCTCTGCTTCTCTCCTTGCTTTCCCTGTTTTGCACAAGGACATTGTGACATCATCCCACTTTGGCTGCCCTCTCCTGCTGCAGCTATCATGGAGTTTCCTAGGCCTGGAAAAACACTTCCTGTCTTATCCAGCTAGTCACCTCCTCTGCCTTCAAAAGTCCACCAAATTCTGCAAAGCCTTTGCTGCGCTGCTAGAGTCTCCATTTTTCCTGCCACCACTTAAACTCTTCCCACTCTCAACTTATTTCTCTTAACGTTCCCCAAAGGCCACTTCAATGAGACTTTAAATTACAAGTGAGCCGTGGCCAGGAAAGGACTGGATACCTACTCAAGGGCATTTTAAAGAGACAGACAACTAACTATACATATGGACTTAGTTCACATTGAGATGTATAGCACATGTATTTTGTGCTCATAAATCATATTCAAATTCCAAAACAGCCTGTTTTCAAGAGGACTGCAAACCCTCTGGGATGGGCATGTGCAGATCACAGCTTCATAAATGAGGTTTGAAGGCACAGCAAAACCAAACAGCTAATGCAGTTTGGGTGAAGACATACCTCTGGTGTGTACAGAAATGTGCAAATATGACTTGGAAAAGTGGCAGGGAAGAATGACTTTGCTTCATTTTAAGCCACTAACGTGTACGCAGCCTCAGACTTGGTGCTAAATGAGGCTTAAGCCATTCTAGCAATAAGAATGCACAGATTGCTTACATGGTGCAGCTATGATACTTGCTCAGCTATAGCTTGTGCCTCTCAACAATCAAGGAATTCTCTGATTCACACAAAATAACTGCATAAAACTGAGGACCACTTCTGATGTTACAGCTCTTGCTCCCTTTTGCTTTTGCTTATTCCCTGGAGGTATTACAACTTTTCAAATACAAAACATCCCTCTTCCATGTCCTCCTTCCCCCAATCCCAGACACATAGACGCTCAGTGAGATCTGAAAGTTACTGGGGCCAGAAGTATGTAATCTAAGTCCAACCCCTAGCATAGTTTTTGACTTGTTAAAAAAACAAAAACAACTGGTAACAAATCAACCATGACACAGCCACTGGCTGGCACATGTGGAAGGTGCTCAGAGTAGGGTTTCAGACCCACAACAAGATACCATTCCTACAGGCAGGAAGATGTAAACCTGTAACCATTAGCTCCCCTAGTTCCTGAAATTGTTTTCAGAAAGCAAGTAGGCAGAGGAGATGATGCTGGAAGCTGCCCAGAAAGAGCAGCAGGATCAGTGAATGGTTTCTGCCACTGAGCACCAAAGCTCCAATCATAAAAAGACACCACATGAGAACAAGCTCCACTGATTCCACCCATCAATGTGCTTAAGAAGAGAACTAAAGAGAAAACACTTTTCATTTCATTTCATTTCTTTTTTTACTGCCCCAAAGAACAATTCGAGATTAACTGTATAATCAAGCTGTTCTTTCCGTCCTTCAGGTTTATCCGTACTTCTTGACCTCTGCAGTGTTGTCAACATTTGCATTTGCACAGTGTTAGCCGAGAAAATCCACCTCAGCAAAGTCTTTAAAATGAAGACATATGCAAATTCTAACCCTTGGGAAAATGACAAAAATGTCATGTGTGTTCTGAGTGAATGACTTTCACTCTAAATTCCAGGTCAAGGGTGGGGTGGGGGGATGCTAATTAATTCAAGATAAGCTTGTCTCCCACCCCTGAAACCTTCCATGCAATCACTCTCTGCGTAATTGTGTTATCTGAACAGCAACATACCACAGTGCATTATCCACAACCAGCAGGCTGCTGTTTGCCTTGAACCAGCAATTTACCTATCTGTATGTAGCCGTCAGATGTCCTGTGGTACTTGAATGCTGTTGCTCTTCCCTCCTGCAGGGCTTCCTTATCTGACTGGAGACTCTGTGCAGGAAAAGAGACAATCTTTGCAAAAAGCCAGGAAGAAGGATTTAGGCAGCCTGCTGCGGGTACAGTTTAAACCACTATGGTCATAAAACATCAGGCAATGTTTACTTTTTAAGAGACACAGAATTACTCTAGCATACTGGGTTGCTGGAAGACCTTCTCTATGCTTTCAAGGACCCCCCCCCCCAAAAAAGTGTCTATTAAAATATTCCTTGTAAGGACTACCTTTTTCCTGCCACAGGTAGTGTACTTTAAATAGAGAACAAATAAGCAGGCTTGCTCCTAGGTTTCGGAATAATGCCTCAGGATTTAGAATTGGAATTCAAATTAGGTGGCACAGGCTTCTCAGAAGCTTCCATTGCTAAGCCTGTTGACCCCATACATATTCTTCTCATGGTATCCAACCACAAAGTAACAAAAATCTGGGTTATAATCTCCTAAACCTTGGTCTCCCACCTCACCTGAACTCCTATGGTAAGCTCAGTAAACTTACGTCAAAAGGTAACACTTCCACAGTTGTGTTGAAGAGCTTGTCTTCAGGGTGTTCAATATTGCCACTGCGAAAGAAAAACCTGTGGGGCAGGAACCAGCAATGAATGCACAGCTTCACGGGGCATGTAACACAGAAGGACCCCACCAGGCATAAGCTCACCCAACAGGGGCCTCTCTTCCCACAGAAAGCCGCATGTGAGAGAAAGATGGCTCTAAGTGCACAAACAACTAATTATGGATTGATTGTTTGATTGCGCTTCCAAATTAAGCACTCCATCGCATATGAATGAATATCAGTAAGAAGTGCAATTATCTACTCCTGTGATGAGAACAGTTCACTATTCAGTGATACCAAGCTGGAAAAGTAAGAAGTGACTCCTTGTGCTTCCTGAGCGGATTCTGGGAAGGATAAAGCCACACACACAAGACATTCCCATGTTAACAAATCAAGAGGGAGAGGGAGAACACCCACCCACCCCGGACATTAAATGCTCATGGAAATTTAACAGACAAACAAATGGACTTCTACATACCACATTCAATTTTCCCCATAATTCCTGAACATAATTTAAGTTGTAGACCAGGGGCCAGATTCAGTTCATGAGTTCTGCTAGTAGAAGCCAGTGCAAGATTCTTCTGCTAGCACAATAGGACTTTTTGCCCTCTCACTTCCCACCGCCTTCCTAAATTGTCTGGAGTGTGTGTGTTAGGGGAACCCCTAGACCACCACATGGGGGAAGGAGAAGGGAGATCATTCTGTCTGGCAAGCTGACGCAATAAACTCAGCACTATGTTGAATTCCTCCCCTGGAATGGCAACTTGTGGCCCTCCAGAGACCGGTGGACCACAAAAGCCCTGCTTGGCCTATCATTACGCTCTCAGAGGGGCCAGACCAATGCCTATGGGAAGCTCACAAGCAAGACATGCGTGCAACAGAATTCTCCCACTCATGAGCCTCATATCAATGGCTGGGACTGATGGGATTTGAAGTCTAGTTACATCTGAAGAGCCACAGGTTCCTCATTCCTATTGTAGATGAATATTTCTTAGTGGTATCAAAATGAGGCAAAACCTCAGTCATAGAGCCACTAAAGGGAGGAAACACACAGAGACAGGCTGAACTTTCATGAAAGCGCTCAAATCTTGACTACACATGATTCACAATGGTATCGGAACCAAAGCAAACAAAACCTAATTAAGCATACCCTGTTAGAAAGCAAGATGGGGTCTAGGTGACTTGGGCACCACTGAGACTTGGGTAGAATTCCTTTTGTAACTGAAAAAGCCAATTAATTTCATCTGTGCTTTAGTTTACTATCTGTAAGGCTGTGCAGGCAGAACTGAAAGCTAAAAGGCCGTATGTGGGAGAAGCAGGGCGATGAGTGGATGAGACGCAACCTGCCTTTCAGATGAACTCTTGTCCTACCACAGGGGAGAGGGGATGAGTGACTTTTAAATGTCAAGCTAATCTTCCCCCACAAATCTCCATATACTCACCGTTCAATGCGTAGGGGCTTAAAGAAGCGAAAGCGTATGAAGTCACCTGCTGTGGGGGTAAATGCCCAAAAGAAATCTTCCCTCAGATACGCTTTCTCTAAGGAGAAGTGCTGGTAGGTTTTCAGACTGGTGCTAACTTCTGCAGGAGGGTTGACGTGTTCTTTTCGAAGCGCTTGCTTTCCAAAATCTTTGTCCTCAACATGCAAGGTAAAAGCAAAACAATTTAAACTATATAAAACTGTGTTTCCTACTCCCATTGCACTTTTGTGGAAATACTGCTATTCTGATGGCAGTGGTGGGGCTGCTTTAATTAAGGGGGTTTTAAATCTTTCCTCCCTAGCCTCACTCTCGTTCTGTATCCCCTGAGCCAATGAACATCATCACCATCCAGGCTGCTGTTTGGGCTTCAAAAAACCTTAGCTTTATCTCTGTTCTCTCCCTCCGCTTTGCTCCCTCTATATATTCAGTCCATCACCAAAGTCATGTCACTTCTGCCTGCACATGGTGAAAATACATCCAGCAAGAAACTCTGGTTCACAATCCAGTCATCTCCTGCCTTTGTATCTTTTCCTTGCTGGGCTTCTGTTGTCACTGCTCAGGCCACTCATTTCTATCATTCACCTCTCTCATCACTCCAGTCTCTCAGACGATGTGATGCCTCTCTTTAAATATCAGCACTGGCCTCCTGTCCACCCTGGGATCCAGGACAAACCCCTCACTCTTATCTTCAAAAGCACACCATGGCCTTGGCTCCCCTTTTCTTTCCACGCTTGTATGTCAATATATCCCTGACTAAGATTGTTTATTATTATTTTTGTTTAGAAAAAATATATAATCCTCTTAATCAAAAATAAACAAATCTATAAGGGGTATACATAAAGCGAAGAGAAACAGACAAATAAGCAAATATTAGTTTGCATAACTGTTGTTCTTCAAACTCACTCCCTCCCACCCCACCCCAACTTCTGTCTGCCCTTTCTCTCACATTGCCCCACATGCCTGGAACTCCCTTCCAAGAACACATGCAACATTGCCCTTCTCACTCTGTCTTCAAATCTATCCTCAAAACTCCCTATTTCTGTGATGCCTCTGGCAATACCCCTCTCTCCTGAGCCCTCTCCTTGGGAAAGGGTGGAAAAGAAAGAAAGAGAGAGAGAGAGAGAGAGAGAGAGAGAGAGAAGGAGAAACTTAAGAATCCTAGAACTAGATCTTTAGATTGTAGTTTTGGTAGAGCTCACTGGAACTAGTACAACTCTTGAATGTATCATAATGCCCAAGTTTTACAGTCAAATGTTTGCATGGCGTTCCTGTCCTCTGCCCAGACTCACTTTCCAAAGAACACTGCTGAAATGAGGCTTTTAAAGCTGCTGCAACACATAGCTACTGAACGCTGGCTAGCAGCTATTAATCAGAGTTGATACCTGCCATGCTCCAGTTCCCTTGGCTCCTGACCCCGATGCCTCGCCTTTGCTTCCAAGCCATTAACAATTTCTTTCATACTCTGTCAGTGAAGCATCCACTCCTTCTCTGCAGAAGAAGCACAACTGACCTCTCTTCCCTAGGGAAGGCACCTGCATTTGAAAGCACCTGCTTTCCCTGCCTAAACTGCTACACATATTTGAAAACTTATCACATTTTACATATAAATTTGCCCAATGCATAGGGATGCAGTTTCCCAGTGCTATGACGTCACATACTCACTTTCAGCTTCTGTATTTTACCAGCGAGGGAGGAGTGGGTTCCTACGTGCTGGAAGAGTGAGGGCTTGAAGCGTATCCGCAGGTTTGCCTTCTGTCTGTCACAATGTTTCTAAAATAATAATAAATAAATAATATATATATATATATATATATATATATATATATATATATATATATAAAGATTTGTGCTTCCCACTTAGGAGGAAGCACAAAGTAGGAAATAGGTTTGTTAACCACTTTCAGTCAAGTTTGCCATTTGGGACACAATTACTTTTCACCTGTAAGTGTGAAAGAAGTGGCTTCAAAGAAGGCATGTCCAAACCACACTTAAGCTGCTATTTCCTTCTTCACCCTAAGGCTGTGTACACACAATGGGTGGGATTCAGCTAATGAGTCCCACTTGAGCAGGGGTAGGCAACCTAAGGCCCGGGGGCCAGATGCGGCCCAATCGCCTTTTAAATCCAGCCTGCGGATGGTCCAGGAATCAGAGTTTTTTACATGAGTAGAATGTGTCCTTTTATTTAAAATGCATCTCTGGGCTATTTATGGGGCATAGGAATTCATTCCTTTCCCCCCCAAAAATATAGTCCGGCCCACCACGTGGTCTGAGGGATGGTGGACCGGCCCACGGCTGAAAAAGGTTGCTGACCCCTGCACTAGAGGAAGCCAGCACAAGTGCTTCTGCTAGCACAACTTGGCTTCTCTCCTGTAAAGCTCCAGAAATGGGCTCTGGGGAGTGTTGAGACAACCCCAGAAGAGTGGAGCAGAGGAAGAGAGAGATTATTGTTCCATGGGGCTGAAATGCTTGCGCTGACTAAAAAACTGCCACTGCACTACAGTCGTACAGTGGTACCTCAGGTTACATACGCTTCAGGTTACAGACTCCGCTAATCCAGAAATAGTGCTTCAGGTTAAGTACTTTGCTTCAGAATGAGAACAGAAATTGGGCTCTGGCGGCGTGGCAGCAGCAGGAGGCCCCATTAGCTAAAGTGGTGCTTCAGGTTAAGAACAGTTTCAGGTTAAGAATGGACCTCCGGAACGAATTAAGTATTTAACCCGAGGTACCACTGTACCTTGGTTTTCAAACAGCTTAGTTCTCAAGCGTTTTGGCTCCCGAACACCGCAAACCCGGAAGTGACTGTTCCGGTTTGCAAACTATTTGGGAAGCCGAACGTCTGGCAGGGCTTCTGTGGCTTCAAATGGCTGCAGGAGCTTCCTGCAGCCAATCAGAAGCCGCAATTTGGTTTCTGAATGTTTTGGAAGTCGAACGGACTTCTGGAACGGATTCCGTTCGACTTCCGAGGTATGACTGTACTTTGAATCCCTCCTATTACATTTAAAGCACATTAAAACACATTCTATCCCTCAAAGAATTCTTGGCCCTGTAGTTTACCCTACACAGAATTACAAACGACCATGCCCAGAATTCTTTGAAAGACAGAATGTGCTTTGAACATGCTTTAAAGGTATAGTGTGTACACAGCCTAAGTGCTGTGAAAGTATTTTTAATACATATTTACTACCCTGAAAACAAATACCTCAGAATGCAGCAAATGTGTGTATAAAATGTTTCTGCCACACTTAAAACAGGTATGCTTTCATCTACATCAAAGTTGGTATGAAGGTCTAGTTCCAAGTGGACCACTATCTTCCCTTGACTGGTATTGCAACTTCTTAAAAATGTTTAAAAGATGATGGATATGGATTGAGATCAGCTGTCCAGCTCAATTTTGGTGTCACCACTAGTGAGTCAGAATGAAGTACAGCTCAGGAATGTGTTCTTTAATGGGATTTCAACTGAGCCAGGCTGCTAGACTCAACTCTAAAAGAGGTGGATGTGTTAGGATCTCACTAGGAACATAATTATTAGTATAAATATATAAACTTGTGCACACATGTTTGCCCTTCGTTTTGTTGATACATGCTTGGCTGTTTATATGGAGCCTGAGTAACAATGTATTGTTGATCTCTAGCAACTTGCTAGAGTCAGGGAATGGGAAGGAGGCGGGAAAGAGGCAGCCTTGGGAATCTGGACGCTATGACCTTCTGGCTGGTGTAGTCTCATGAATGTGCCATTACTGTTAAATTAATTAAGTAGCTGTCGGGATAAATCATGGGCCTCCCAACTTCATATGTTTGTATTCTTTGTTCATAAAATACTATTTTGCTGATGCTCATTGCAACTGTCTCATTTTGTCTCTACACAGCTAAGAGGAAACTGAGCCACCTTCTGTTTCTACCACCAGTTTGTAAAAGAGAAAATTTTGATCAACTCTAGAGTGGTACCAAGAAAGTCTGTGGCACTTTTTCTTAAAATAAAAAAAATCTCCTACCCAACTCTGTCACCTGGGAGAGTTTGAGAATACATTTGTGAATGAAAATATGCTGCACGTAGGAGACTTATGAAGAATAGAGACACATAGGCATGAAGGAGAAACTAAGCGCTGAGCAAATAAGCTTTTGAAGTTGGCACATGTGCAGACTATTCTTTTACTTATAGTACTGTGAAAAGGAGGTATAATCTGCACCTAATACCACTTTCACTTCTACCACCACATTCCTAAAATACAAAACTTGTCTAGATGCAAGTCTGAAGCTGTTTCTCTTCTTGTCTACTCATTATCAACACTTCCTCCTCCATCACTAGAGGCTTTTTTTTTCTCTTTTAAAAGTCGGTAGATGTATGCCGCTGAACCCTTGTGCCAATTCACCTTGTTAATTTCGCTTGCTAATTTCTCTTAGAATAAGCTAAAGCTGCCTACTTAAGAATACTATTTTATTATCTTTTCCCAAGGTCATTCCCCACTGCCTTGCCCTGCCTCCCTTTCATGAGGCAAATGGCAAACGGGTGTATAAAAGGTGTGATTGCCTGATGCCAGCATTTATTAAGGAAAACATATTTAAAATCTTAGCCTGCAATTTTATGTGAAGGAAAACATGCAACCATTAGGAGGACTAGAGCAGCAAAAGACAAAGCAAAATGAAATCTACCCAAACCACGTCACTCTCTGACCTTTTTTAAGGCATCACCTACCCCTGCCCTATTTTTGTCCCCTACAAAAATTCTGTCTGTCACACGTTTGCATTCCCCCCTCGTTTCTTGAGGTGTGACATACTTTATGGCTGGCCCCAAGAAGTGGTGGTCTGGATGTACATTCTTATCAATGTGAGGTGCTAAATTAATCTTTAGCTAGGAAATTATTAAACAAATATAACAGAAAACAATAACAATAGAACTCACAAATCCCACTGGGTAGGCCTTTTTAAGACCAAGAACTCGCACATTTTAGGAATGGCAGTCACCTGTGGTTCCACTGCCAATATAACTGTCTACCTAATATGTGTAAGAAGGGGCCCCTTGAGGCAGCCCTCTCTCACAGACACAGGTTGCTTCGCAAAACCATTTGTACTACCTGCAACACTTGGCATTGCAGGCATATTCCCTGAAGCCCTGCTCCAAGATAATCCCCTAATCCAGCTCTCATTACTTTAGAAAATTAAAAACCTGGCTCCACTCATGAGAGAATTCCTGAATGCAGCTAGCAAAGGGCTCCTTCCTGCCTGATGTTAAGTGGGACACAGCAGTCAAGAGCGGTTCCACTCTCTGCCTTGTGCCTTCTTATTGTTGTTACCGATGCAGCTAATGAAAGCAGCTACAGTTGGTTTTCAGACAAAAGGAAGAGATATTCAGATCAGGCAAAGCATTTCACCACTAAACCTCAGGTCAGGCAAACTTTCAATCAAGGAGACAAATCCTACAAGTTACCAATTTGATTCTACACAGCAGGATTTACAAGAGCAAGTCTGGTTTAAAAGACTGTTGTGCAGAGTTAATCAGGCAAGCAGCAGGAGTGGGAGCCAGAAATCTATGCTGGAACTAGGTTACATTTTAAAATAGACAATGATTTAGATGCTCTCAGGATCCCCTGGAAAGCATGCCAGGGGGCGGGAGGGGGGAATTTGGAAGGGGAAGGCAAGCGAAGGTGGATGCACAGTGACATTGAAACTATCTTCTAGTTCAAGGCCTTGAAAACAAGATAAACACCAGCAACACCTCATTATATTGACACAGAGCAAACCACAAGGCAAATCCCAGCCCAGGGAAAATCACTGTCCACCCAGCAAACCAGGTATTAGTCAGCCTCAGCTGAGCGGAAGCAAAGTGTCGCTTTTGAAAAGTAGATATTTCTTTCTGTGGCAACTGCTGGTCTTTCCTGAGCGTTAAGTGCTCAGGGGTGAGCGAACAAGTTTTGTTTGTTCCAGAAAAGGCTACATGTGGGAGCTAAAGGTAGACTGGAACCAGGCAAGGAGGAAGGCAGTAGTTGAGTCTTATTCTGGGTACTAAATGTTGTCTCTTAAGAATAAGCAAACATTAAGTATGATATCACAAATGATTATCTTCTGACTACCTTGCATCCAGTTTCAAGAATTACTTCATCACCTAACTATTTGATGTGTTTTTATTGGAGAGCATTTTGCATCAAAGCAATGCAAACCAGCCCATCTCCCTCCAGTGCCAGGAACTCTCTTGTTTTGGGCAGCATCTCACAGCATGCCAGAGGGAGGAGTTCTGTGGCTTGTAATAGCTTTTAGGAACCACAAATTGTATCCCCTCCAGCCAACACCCAGTATTCCTTAACAGCTCCACAAGTGATTCCATCCTTTACAGAATTCAGTTTTTAATTTAAAAGAGACTCAATATACCTTAAAAAAGACCCACTGCAGAATCCCTGCATAATTTCAGTATCATTTCGTTAAAAGGCACATCTGCATAAGTTAGGAGGAGACCATTTCAACTAATTTGGGGTTAACTTACTGCATCTTTCTCTGGGTTGCAGACTTTTACCCAGAGGATATGATCCAGGAGCCAGTCTATGGGCTTGTCCTTATAGAACATGAGTATGAATTCCACAATAAGACTGAGATCCAAAGACTTGAACATCTTCCCTGAAAGTGTGGACAAGAGAGAAAAATTAGAAATGCATGTTGGATCAGAGAAACAACCCTTTCCTTGCCCTGGAGTATTCTCTACAGATGTGAACTTTTTAAGGCATTCAGCCTGCTAATGCTGAGCCAGTTAGCAGAATCTAATACTGGCACACTGCTAACCCCTTACATATGGCTGTGCTCTTACACACAACTCTTGACCAAGACTTTAGGCCAACTTCTATGTTCTCAGGGGCCAGTCTATTCTCCAAACAGTGGTCTGCGGGCCGGAAGTACATTTTGCTACATGTTCTGACCTCCTCACAGGAGGTCAGACACTGTAAATAAAGTTAATGCATCATATCAGTGAGGGCTTTATAAGAGTGGACTGTATTTGCTCCAGCACAGCCTAAAATCAATATGTGCTATTCTAGGGAGAAATGCAGTATTGAAGCAGTGGTGGCTAACTTGTGGCCCTGCAGATGTTGCTGAACTATGACATCCATCATCCCTGATGACTGGCCACGCTCACTGCCTGGGGCTGGAGATGTAGCTCAGCAACATCTGCAGGGCCAGAGGTCACTCAGCCAGCCATCCCTGCATTTGAAGAGTGCAATAGGTCTGCCTCCTACAACTTTTGGAAATTTATTTTTTCTTACAAATGAACCTAATGAACACACACCTTGTGCTTTAATGGCCTGCCAATGAGATCCTGCTTGAGGTACCGTTTGTTGTTTCAAGATAAGCACCCACTCAGAGCAGGGCCTTCTCACTTGCTGCATCAGTATAGTGAAAAGCCCTCTCCCGGGCCCAGGTGATATTGAAAAGCGGTACAGAAACACTTCAAATGAATGAATGAAGAGGATACTTCTTAACCCAACCTTGATTAAGTTATAGAGAACCAGTGTGGAGTACCAGTTGGAGTGTTGAACTAGAACCTGGGAGACCAGGTTTCAAATACCTACTCAGCCATGAAGCCTACTGGGTGACCTTGGACCACTTACTCTCACAGTCCAACCTACTTCACAGAGTTGTTGTGAGAGAAAAATGGAGAGGACAACTATATAAGCCACCTTGAGCTCATTGAAGGAAAGGTAGACTACTAATGCTATCTATCTATTATTATTATTAGTAGTAGTAGTAGTAGTAGTAGTAGTATTAGTATTATTATTTTGTTTGTCCATGAGCCATGTCTGCTCTGCTCCTTAAATGGAATGGAGGTTTGAAGCAACCTTTCCTGTTAGGCTTCATTCAAGGCCACCTCTCCAGTTCCTGATTCAGTTGCATTCAGTGCCCCCATATCCCTTCCAATATTGTTGCCACCCAAATAGGAGTGGTAGGATAGATTGGGTTTTTTTCCACCTGTAATCAGTGGAGGATCTCTGCTGTTTTAACATCATAGTAGTAGAAGTAGTAGTAGTAGTAAATTTATATGCCGCCCATCTGACTCGGTTGCCCCAGTCACGCTGGGTGGCTTTCAACAAATTAAAACACAGTAAGACATCAAACATTAAAAAACTTCCCTATACAGGGCTGCTTAACACCTCTCTCTTTCCATCTCCACAAGACAAGCATGCACACGAACCAGCTGCTCCTCCCAGCTAGTAACTAGAGCCTCTTAAGACGCTTGGCCTGTTTAACAAGCCACATCAATAAAACATTTGTGTCACACAAAAAAGCAAAGTGAAACTAGAGATGGCTGGCTTTGCTGTATGTTCTTTGTGTTCTGCATTGAGTTTGGGGGAAGCCAGAGTGCAACTGTCACAACTTTTGTGTTCCATTCGTGCCAAAAGAAGCACAACTGAGAACATGGATGGTGCTTTTCTTTCTCCTGCAGGCAGAGTTAGGCACAGCACTGAAGCACACGCCGCTGGGAGAGGTTTCTCCCCTAAGCAAAATGCACTTGAAGGTGCTGTTGGTGCTATGTTGAGGGGAGCCTTACCAATAAACCCAAGCTGCGAGAACTCCAGGATCATCCATTCTTCTGATGGCTGCTGCAGAGCAAAGTTCTTCATTGTGCTGAGATAGTTTGGCTTGGCTACAATATCATCTTCCAGCTACAAAACAAACAGTGGGAGATGCCAGTACTCGTGACAGATCATGCACTCTGCTGAAGAAAAACTCTACCCTACAACATGTCCAACAAGCAAAAATGGGAGGAAGAAACCTCTAGCCAGGGACAGGATTTTAATAAGGAAGACAAAACCTTCCAGTAGTTTCCTGTTTTTATTAAACGAACTAAAATAATGAATAATACTCAATCAGTAATGGTCAATTAGCTCCAGGCATGCCAGCATTATACAAGAAAAGATCTATTCCCATAATCAAACACGGATCTTGTTTTTCTAGCCATTGGAAGCAGGCAAACATTAGAAATAGACCCTGCTATCATAAGTCATGTTACATAATAAGGTACCAGCAGCAATATGCTGATTCCACAGTTAGGCTACCAAGTCAAGACCACATAATGTCAAAGCTGAAATGCTTTTTTTAAAAAAACAAAAAACAAAAAACCAAAACGTCCCATTCTACCACTCCAGCTAACTCAGGATTTAGGAACATATGAAGCTATCTTATACCGAGTCAGACCATTGATCCTTCTGGCTCAGTGCTGTCAACACAGACCTGCAGCCAGGAGCCTGTCCCTGCCAGGAACTGAATCTGGGACCTTCTGCATTCAAAGCAAATGCTTTGCTCCTTAACTATGGCCCTCCCTCAAATCTTGTGAAGGTTAAAGTGATAATTTCCCCATCTAAATCTTAGCAAAATTCATCTGGCCAACTGCTGTTAGAACACCAAGGTCTTACCCAAGAAAGGGTTAAAATTAACACTTTTAATGCAACACATAAGAGCCAGATCAAAATAATGAACAACATGGTCTACTGTATGTACCCTCTCCCCTTCTAAAACACAGCCTTCCCACACATACTTTTGTGTTTTGATCAAGGACCCAGACAAAATGTTCCTTGCTGGGAGCAACAAAATCTATACTTTAGCCAATGTTTAACTTACCTGGACATAATAGATGCCTTTGGACTGTGCATACATCATTAGAAAGCAATAATCTAGGTTCTGTTTAGTCCTCCACCTATAAAATAGAGAAAGGCTATAATGGCACACAAGGCAGAAAGTTGTTCCATTGCTGGCAGGAAGCAGGTGCTTTCAATGGAGAAAAACACAAGTTCAGCAGGGAATTCAGAATCTGGTACACTCTCATTCTGAGACCCTAATGAGTTCCAGATCTATTCTGAGTGCATAGCTATCATTCTAGCTTGGACTCTAGGTGATTTTAGGACCCAACGACATCTGTTGTTATTCATGGGATTAGCAACGTGTAGTTTTAAAAATCTAAGTAACGGAACAGTCATGGGAGGCGGTGCAGGATGAGGAGAGGGGTGGGGAGTAAGAGATTTAACCTTTTGTCCCGGCCACAGTCCCTACTTTCGTGGGGGAAGGGCCACAGCTCATTGACAGAGCACCTGCTTTACATGCAAAAAGCTCCAGGTTCAATCCCTGGAGCCAGGCAGGGCTGGGAATGTCCTTGGTGTGAATTCCCAGAGAGCTGCTGCCACTCAGTGTAAGCAATATGGACCAACAGCAGTCTTGACTCTGCATAAGGCAGCTTTCTATCCAGCCCCCTTCTGGCTGCTATTTGCTTTAAGAAATTTTTTCCCTGTGGGTGCCAGTGGGAGTTTCCTTCCTGATGCAAATTGCCATGGGAGGGGCCAACATCTGGATCAGAACTGCAGTTGGAGCAAAGGGTTGTGTGTCCCCCACCCTCTGCTGCGGGGGCTGCTTATGTTAAATTAAAAGAGCTGTCACATGATTAGCAATTGTGCAAATAATAGCACTAGCTCTAAGGAACACATTCCATTGGAGTCACAAGATAAGAGAAACAACGCTGTTCACAATCTGAGCAGCTTGCTCGGGCAAATACATTTTGGAAAAGAAGTATGGGCCATTCAACAGCCAACAACCTCTATTTGCTCCCTTTAAATGCCTGTTTTCTTCTCTTACAAAGCCATGGTGGTGGGGGGCGGGGCAGACGAACACAGAGTGCCAGTAGGTATCCAGTCAGCAGGTTCTTTCTTACCTGACCCTTTCCTTGGGGTCGCCAAAAGATTCCCGGAGACGAGAGAAGTCTGGGTAGAAGTGTGGAGAAGGGGAAATAACTTCTAGAAGGCCAGAATGTATTTCATTGGGGAACCTGAGAGGGAGCAAAAAAAAAAGTAAGGAAGAAGCTGTGACTTTCTGCAAAGAGGAGAATGCAACCCAACACTAGCGATTAATAGCCTGAAAATCATGGCACACCACAGGCCAGGACTACATTAAAAGCTCTGGGGAAGAAAACCTCCACAGGAGCTACTGTGCTTTCAGGTCCTATTTAAAAACAGAAGAAACAGCAGCAGGGGGAATTGTTGCCATTTTGAAAAGCTCACCCCCTGCCTTGGATTTCTCAAATACCTTACAGTAGCTTGTGGAAGGTGAAGTTAGATTTTCCTACCACACTTGTGCCCCATTCTTACATGAACATTACTTTTGAATGCTGCTCAGTATGAGGGCTTGTCTGCCTGCTTGTTTGTTTATTGTGAATTTTTACGTATTACATGCTAAATGTCCTGATTGTTACAAAAGGCAACTGGGCACTAGCTCCTCCCCCTAGTTCATGGATGTGGGGCCTGTAGCCCTCTTGATGTTGTTGGGACTCCCAACTGCCCTCACCCCGACCACTAGCCATGTGTGTCTGTATGATGAAGAGTGTTGGAGTAGGACCTGGTTGAGTGTGTTTGTAACTGTTTTTAGAACGTTTTAAAACTGCATTTAGTTTTGATTTCTAATGTGTTATTATTACTGTGTCTGCTGGCTGGGCTCCTTCAGGAGGAAGGGCAGGATGTAAATAGGATGTAAATAAAATAAATAATTTGTTAAATGTGTGTCCTTTTCCTTTCTCCCAAAGGAGCACAAGGCAGTTTAGATTAGACAGGTTCCCAATTCATTTTATTTCTGATGTTATCTGTGTTATATGCAGATCTGAATCTTCATTAAGTCAATATTTAATTATTAAATTTGTTAGTCATTTTATCTTTCCCCAGGCAGGCCAAAGTGACATATAATATTCTGTTACAAAGATTACATCACTACATTTTCTCTCCCTGTTCTTTAGAAAAGTCAACTACTTTGATGTTTTTCCTGTCATGGCCGAGCTACTGCATTATTATTATTATTATTATTATTATTATTATTATTACTACTACTACTACTACTACTATTCCAAGGGTCAATTAATGACTCGTTCGCTTTTCACTTTGTTTAAATGTCTTTTCATAGGGTTACATCAATATACCAGTACACATTCAAATTCCAAAAAGCATCTGTGTTTTTGGCAGCCCTTAAATAATACATGTTTTGACAGTGTTTGCCTGTAGATAATCAGTCTCAGCATGTGCCCTGTAGTAAGACTTTTTCTTAATCAAGTGATTGCAAGGCGACAGGAACCAGCAGTGGGATTGAGGAATAAAAAAGTAGCCTTTCTGTCTACGCACTGCCTCATTGTGGGGTGCGGTGTGTGTGCGTTGGCTATTTCCTGTTGACAACTTTGTGTTCCTTTCAATTAATCATCTTTCTGCAATATTTGAACGGTGGCTTCTAATTGGGAAAGCTGTTCTCTTGATACAGGAGCAATTGCTTTTCCTCTAAGCCATCTAAACTAAAGATGGCATTTGCCACCACTGTATTTCCCCTCCCCACATGGTTCTTCCTGTTCAGTTTAAGGGAGCTAAAACAAGCCATTTGTGTGCATGCACGCGTGTGTGTGCATGTGTGTTCGGAAATCAAATTGCTAAACTGATAAAAGGGAAACATTTGAGGCATCTGACAGAGAACTGCTTTCCAAGACAATGTCCATCCATTTCATTGGGGTCCATTACACAGTCAGCCCTATAATGACTTGATAATTGTGTGGTCTCGTCCAGAGCCAAAAGGAGTTTGCCAGGCTCCACATAAGCCACAGACTCTTCATCAGCACTGGAAACACAATGACTCCCACCTTAGCTATTACAAGAGCCTTCTCTCATCACCTGTACAGCTCAGGGAGCAAAACTTTAGTTAGTAGGTCACATCCTTTTTTCCACGTCTTGATCTTGGCTGCTGTTATTAATAGGCAACATGCAGAATGCAGAAGCGGTAATGAAGTCGGGGACTCTTCCATTACCATTATCTTCTAAATCTTCTGTCCTCTGAGCACTGATGCTACTAATTCTTGCCCAGTGTCTTCTACAAGCTCGCTAATCATTTTTAAAACACCAAACCTACCAGAGCCTCCCATCCAAATCCTTAAAACCCCCAGAAAACGCCCTGAGCAACTTATTGATGAGAGAACCCTGACACTGCAAAAGGAAACCCACATAATGTTTTGAGATGGAAATTAACTATTAGGTTGACATAGAGCTCTGGAGAAATCAGATGCAGACCTGGTAGGAGCAGCAGGGAGACAGAATATAACCCTAATGCAGCAAAGGACATCATGGCAGGGATATTGATGTTGGAACTAAGCCTTATTTTGGTTTGAGGTCTGTGTTGCTGGCAAGCAGCCGCTTCTCCTGCTGTGAACAGGCTGTAGAATGAAGATAACAAGAACTGTCTGCCCAGGACCACTGATACTCTTAAGGCAGCAGTTAACTGACATGGAGCCCACAAGTAACGTAAATACAGGCCAAAGGCAGCATAGCACATGCTGCTGTTCCAAAATAATGACTCTCCTGATAATCTAAGAAACAAAGGGGAAATAAATGGATGGCATGACTGATGCAGACTCACAACTTGTTTTAACAGGGGAGGGGAAATTAAAGGTTAACCAGCATGCCAACTCAATGCATAGGCTTAGTAAAAAAAGAAAGAAAAACCTTCCTCAGGAAGAAAACATAACATGTAAAAAAAAACCCCAAAATACTTTTGTTCTCATTTTTTAATTAAAGGTAAAAATTGGTATTTTTCCTAAGATGAAGCAGTAGTAATAAAGAATGAAAGAATTCTGCTTACAGACTTTTGATATTTTCTGCCACTCCTGTTGTATACTGTGGATCTGTCTGCAAAGGAAAATTGAAGAGTATAAGTCAATAAGAACAGGCAGATTTAAGAAGTTGTCAATATGCATATTCTGCACCTCAGAGATCATGCTTACTAGCCCTACTTATGCCAACATGCTTGTCCTGTTGCCAAGTGCTGCTAGTCTTGCCAAGGGCTGCCAGATACACTTTATTTTTAAATTTCCTACTTCAGAAGATGTAGTATGTGTTTACATTCTCAGCGGACTCCTAATAGCAAGATAAGGCAATTTGAAAAGTGAGATCTGGCAACAAAACAACATAATGAATGAATGAAAGGTCAGGATTTTATGCCCAAAATCAGAACCATCTTGGAAACAATGTTAAGAGAACAATAAAAGTGCATTTGGAGGGGAGGAGGGAAGAATCCAAGGATGCTTTCAGTTTCCCAAACAAGGAGTGGTTTCTGATCTAAGAAAACAGACAGCAAAATGAAGACAAGGTGCTTTATGTTCTTCGTAAATGGATGCAGCATGCATCTGCTCCAATAACTGCCTCAGAACTTGGCACCAGAAAATGAGAAGTACACATGTGCCTTCAGGAAATGCCACCTTGTCTTGCTCTGTAAGGCACTTCCTCATCAGACACCTAGTTTAGAGGAACTCTGCCTGTTCCATTTCAGTTGTGCCTTAAAGCACCCCAACACCACTTTAGCAGCCATAGGTTCCCCCCCAAAATAATCCTAGATTGTCAAGAATGCTGGGAATGTTAGCTCTGTGAGTGTAGGGTGTGGATGTGACTGTAGTCTCTTGGTGAGCAACAGATCTTCAAATTTCCTCACACATTCAAAAGACATATATAATGATATTCTTCTTTCATTTGTGGAAGTGACTTGGTTTTAGCAGAGCCTCCTGCAGAAAAGGGGGTGGGAGAGAAGAGGTGATGTTCACCAATTTAACCTCCCCCTGGCAGCCCCTAGTGCCACTTTCCATGCTTTTCCAAAGGGTTCTCTTACTGTCCAGAGCAGAACTGGGGGAGAAAAAGGGGGCTGCAGAGGCATGGGGAAGTCAGCAAAAATTGCATCCCCCTCTTATGCCTAAGGGAGCAGTTAGTGGAGTTCCACTCTGGGCAACCTGAAATCCAAGTATTTCAAGTTCACTATCTCCTTAAAATTTTCACAAGATGCACAAGCATTCGCTAAAAAGCTAAGATGGAGACATTAAAATGTGTTGTCTGCAGGCAAAGCATGCCAATCAAGCTCCTTAAAATTACTTGACATGCCATTTTTTTCTTTGAATAATTTGTAAAAAAAACAAAAAACAACATGTATCCAGGCAGTAAGTAAAGGACAGCATGAGTACCTTATCCAAAACAAGAAACAAAGGCACACAGAGGCTTTCCAGTGCACGCATGACATGCAAGAGAGACTCAGACAGCCCTTGATACACTACAGATCAACTAAAGTGTAAAGGAAAAAAAATATGTGAAGCAGACCCAACTTCCAGTCTTGGGGGAAATTTGGGCAAGATGGTCTCAATGGTCCCCTACTGGTGGCTGCCCTTCCCCCACCGTGGGCAACTTAGTAGCTTGAGGGCAGACTGCCTGCCCATGTCTGCAGCAGTCAATGAGTTAAAGCATGCTGCACAGATCTGGCACTCCATTCAGTGTATTTGCCCCCACACTATTCCTGTTGCCACATAGCTGAGCCACATAAGGTATGGTGGCAACAACATCAGCAGTGCCTCCTCCTGGGCTCCAGAGCCTCGTCATTTGCTGGAGTATATTCTGTACTGGGCTTGATGTGAAGCAGCCCTGAGTTCTCCTTTCTGCTAAGCAAAGTATCTCCCATTTTAGGATAAGAAGCCATTTGCTCCTCAAATGCAGCCATTTTCTTCTGCTTAATTGCAAAGTGGGAAGGAATTCCACATACAAAAATACCATCAATAAATGCTGAAAAAAGGAATCAGTAAAGGGGTCATTAAGGGCTGCTGTTCTCTTCGAAATAATTTGCTACTGAAGGCTATTTTTGCAGAAAGGATTTCTGGAAAGAAAGAAAAACTAATTTGTTTCAAGCTTGAGACAAATAATCCCAATGGGACTGCTACATGAAAAAAAAAATATATATACACACACAAACCGTGAGACAAAAAGTGGCCACAGTAGATTAATGTGCAAAGGTCATCCTAACTCTCAAATCCAGAAGCTGGTTATGATGAGAGGCATTTAGTACAGCAAAATGCATAGGCATTTTTTTCAGTTAAGGTTCTTTTTGGGATCTCTAGCAGGGGGTGGCAGCAAATGCACAGGATCCTGAAAGAACACCCTGCAGGCAATTTTGTACCAGGCCCCTTTTTTAGAACAGCTGCCTAGCATTCTGCTGGAGCAAAGGTCAACAAGCCGAGTGCAATTTAAATTAAAGGGACATACACAAGTGCCTTCTTGGCAACAGCCATGCAGCCTTCTGCTAACATATTGACCCTCTACAGCTGAGTGCATCCAAGCATTGTTTCACACTGGAAACAGCCCGCTGGGCCCCATTGGCGGGATGTGCCCGATGATCCTTGTCGGACAGCAGCCTGAGGTTAGACTTATCTCCCTGTGCCAAAGGAGAAGTTGGCCCGCAGCCATGTGGAGAGAGACATCCTGCTGTTTCATGACTACATGCAGGCTCCTGGATCAGCATCAAGTCCCTGTCAGATGGACAATAAAGGGATACGGAGTTATCAAAGCTGGATTTGGAGGTGAGATGATAACTTTACCTCCGCAATCATGACAACAATGACAGAGTCTTCCTTTTCCTGCTGGTTGAGCTCTGAGATCAGAGAGTTTAGGGTATCTGTAAGATAGGAATGCACCTCCCGCTTGACACTAGGGATCCCCATCACTATCGATACTGTAAATGAGCAGAACAAAAATACAGTTAAAGTTAGCTTGCTAAAAAAACCACACACTTTCTCATGTCATACTTCACATCTCAAAGGAGCACAATTTCCTTTTCTACTTGTTTTTGGCAAAGTTCTCCATATATTCTGGATAATGAAGGTGGCTTGTCAAGCAGGACATCAAGAGCTTCATGGCAGGTCGATCACCGTTGTTCACATGGGGGGGAGGAGGGGCAAGACAGCAGGAAGATGGGCACAGTGCAAATGCACCAGTGGGCCAAATATGGCAATCCTGCCACTACGTTTGCACCAAACCAACCTCCCAGCCACCTTGTCCCTCCCACTCCCAGTAAGCAACAGTGACCCACATTCCAGAAAGCTAGCAAAGCAGTTCTGCACCACCCAGTAGCTGCTTCTGCTGGAGAATGAACTAATACCCTCAAACTAAATGTAGATGGATGTGTAGCAGTGGCCACCATGGGTGTCCTGGGATTGTAAGCTGGCAGAGAGTCCTCGTACACCATATTGCTTTTGACTGAGGAAGCAGAATCTGCCCTACACTGCTAGAACAAGACTTGAGGGAATCAAAAGTAGAGATGTAACTTAAGTACTTTACCTTCTGGAGGTTTGGGTTTGTTCTAACAAAGGCTTAGCCAGATCCCCAAAAGACACTCTATACCAGGGACCCCACAATCTTTTTAGGCCAGTGGGCACACTTGCAAATCTAAGAAATTGTTGTGGGTACCATAAAATATTTCACAGAAGAAAACCTGGTGATGCACATACCTAAATGTCAAAACAACAACAACAACATAAAGGCAGGCAACACCCTCCTTCCAAAAGAAAGGTAACTCCTGATCAAACAACCTCATCCTAAAATAAAACAACTAAATTAAAAACATTTTGAAAATTGAGGGGGCTTTGCAGACACCAGCAGCAGTACCTGAAGGTCCCTACTTTATGCAGTAAAGCATTGTCTCTTAAAATAATATAGCACAGGCAATATACCCCTAAGACAGTTTCTGAATGGAAGGTACACAGCACTCGTGCTCAGCCTGGTCAGGTCATCTTGCCCATCTGTGCCACAAAGTGGTGTATAATGAGATAAGCGCAGAAGGAACAGTTCACATAACTGAAAGGAGAGACTCTAGCAAAGCAAACTGCCTGCCAGACCATTTCCAGGAGCTTCCTTCAGTCTCTGCTGCCTTGTGCACACAAACAGAATGAGAAGGATGGGAAGTTCATGTCCATACATGCCCTTGGCAGGTAAAGGGAAGCTGTTTTCCATGGAAGCACCATCTCAACCGTATCAGAAGCTGGCCACACAACCGGCCGGCTTCTCAAAAATGGCCACCACAGGAAGCAGCCTAGGTATGGCAGCAGCCGTAACATATAAATCTTATGCATCCTTAGCTTGTCATTTGATAATTCCGTTAGGTCTGGGACAGGGTAGGCATGGGGGAAGAGTTGGAAGGGAAGTGGCCTAAAGAGCAACAAGAAACCCACGCCATCCACTTACCTCCGGTGCGTCCCTGTCCAACATGCACAGCCGGCTGCAGGCTGTTCTCCTTGGACAGCAAATGAGGCAAATGATGGAAGATGGTGGGGAGATGCAACACATTCTTGTTAGTGATATTCCAGAGTTTCAGTTTTGTTTCATCTGTTTGAGAAAAGAAAAGACGAACGTTCTGACATTTCCTCCAATGTGATAATGAGGAAGGAGGGAGGCTGTTAAGCTTGAGGGCATGCCCACTTCATAGCACCATCTGGCCAGCTGAGATGATCACTTAACTTGGGTTAATCAGTCCAATCTTTTTCACTTGTACCCTATAATCCCATTAAGTTTAGCAGGAATTATTTAAGGCTCAAGATAGATAAGCACCCAAGTCATTTGAGAGAAGAATAAAACTTAAACCAAACCTTTGGCAAAAAGGCCTAAATTTGCACCTGGTATTATTGTGCTTTTACCAAATCTCAAGGACCTAATTTTGTCCCATTACTATGTACTAAATCTGTGCTATTTGTGGAGACTGAACACACTAGCGATCATAAGTTCCAACAAGTCATTAAAAAATCACTTTGTTCCGGGTAGTAAAGTGTTGTTTAAAAGCAACTGTACTGAAACTTTTATTTTAAAAATGGTATTTATATTATACATCCATCCTGATTAAATTCATGAATTTTTATAAATAATGAAAGGGGGGGGTTTCCCACATTCAGCCCCTCTGAAGTGCTTATTCAATCACCACTAGGGAGCACTGAAGGCCATCTTCTGCAGGCTGCCTCTGCTATCAGTGTAGCCTATGAAGGCAAGAATGGGCTTTCACTGCAGAAGGAAGCAACATTTACAAGGCTGCCCAAAGCACGAATGATGAACCTTTGGCTCTCCAGATGTTGTCAGGCTTCTGCTCCAGCTACCATAGCCAATGGTCAGGGAAGGTGGGAACTGTAATTCAACATACTTGGAGAGTCTCAGGTTCCCCATCCTTGGCCTATGGGAAGCTAGGATAATTGCAAAAGAAAGAAGCAGGCAGTCAGGCCATTTGAAAACACAACTGTATAAGTGGGTGCGAGGAATGATATTTGCGGCAATTCATAAGGGACCAGACTCATAAGCAGGCGGAGACAAGTAACTCGGTTGCCAAAGTTTAAGCGCATAGAAGTATAACTTTCACAGAGATTTCACATACCATGTGACAGTAGCTGGCAAGTTGAAGATTATTATGTTTTCACTGGATTTCCAACCTTTTTTTCATCATATTCACATCACATACATAGTGAGGGTGTGATATAGGTGAAGGGAAATGTCTTAATGCCACTCACACCCGCCCTACCAATAATATTTTCAGTCTTTATATGCTCAACAAAACATCCAAATGACCTGCTCCCTGTGGAAAGGCATGCCTGTCTATCTGATGATCTGTGTGAATGTGCACACTTCTGTGGAGAAGCTTCTTCTCTGCAGCTTCAGTGTATCATGAGCTCATCCTTGTTAAAGCCAGATTTACCAGATAAGCTGCTCCACGTCCGGTTTATATCCCTCAGGGCCTGCTTCTCAGAGATGGCTCGCTTTATCTCATCCAGGACTAGGTTCAGCTCCTTCGATCGCTTGAGGCTCTCCTGTTCTGCAGCATGCAAGCGGTCTCTTAACGCTAGGAACTCTCGCTGATAGATATCCACAACATCACCTGCACAAAAGAGAAAATGCTGATTATTATTATTTTGCTGAAAAAGGAAGGATTTCTGTAGTTCAGACAAATTGGTTCCATGTGGAGAGGGGGAGGCAGGGAAGAGGGAGCACCCTCCTCCTCTTACTGGTTTGGAAGGGGGGGCACACTTTTGATTCAACTAGAAGTATATTACTCAGTTCAATATGCTCATTTGGGTCCTACACACCTCTAAACATTCGCACCTGCATTCATGGTTAATGCCTATGGGCAGAAGTACAGATAAATTTAGAAGTAGCCGAGAGCAAAGTCACTGTTAAATGGTTTATATATAAACTGGATTCCTTCGAAAGTCACCTTGAGCTGGAAGCTTGCTATGCAATACATAGAACTGCCGATTTTGTTAGAATACCTACTAAGAAAAACAGAGGGAAGCAGTGACTAGTTTCTTCTGCTTCACTGTGATCATATATGTAGAACAGCTAAGGGAGTAATTTGTTTGAAGTAGTATGTCAGAAATTGGCTCATACACACACATTATAAGGTGGGAGGGGGAGGTTAGCCTACTGGCATGTCCACTGAGGAAACAACAGGATGAGCATGTCATTTTTTACCATTCCAAGTAAGTGGATAAATACCACAGAGATCTATATCCCCCTCCCCATCCTCTGAGTTTTGTTTGCTTATGAGTTTTCACGTGTGGGCTGATCCACTGAACTTGGAGTAAGGTTACATTAGTGAATCTGTTCCCTGCCAAGCACATCCTGGCATTTTGAATAAGACTTCAAAAAACATTTCTGAAAATAACCAATGCTAACTAATTTGATATTCCTAATTTCCCAGGTGTTAAGTTCATGTTTTAACTATCCTGAGGAAGTGAACGCCATTTTAAAACATGCCATTTAAGGAAACAGGGAGAACCTACTGTGTCATGGAAATACTGTTCTGGCTTGCCCTTTCAGACCCAGCAATTACAGGAAACGTCATTTTGAAAAACCAAAGGGGGTGTGTGTGTGTGGGGTGTGTGTGTGCACGCCTCAGGACTATATTTGAAACCAGGAATGATAAACCAATCTTAAATTTAACCTCATCTCAAACATTCAAATGGGTATTTCACAATGCTAAGTGATGTTATTATTAATATTACTATAGCAACCAGTGTTCCTGAGACCAGCCACCAGAAAGACACAAAAATAGCCTCTCCACACATACACAAAACATGGGAAAAAAAAACCCTCTCTGAATTGTTTCCCACACTCCTGATGCATTGTGTACAAACTGGAATTCCAGCAGCGACCAATTTAAAGAGAATGGAAAAGTAATAAAAGGGCTAAATTAAAATTCCAGGCCAAAGGCTCTGTAATGAAAAAAAAATGCATGAAGACTACAGAACCAGGATTCTTGCCACCATCACCTCATGGCCAGGTCAGGAGAGGCTCAAAAGTCAGATCTGCAAGGCACCTTTCTCCAGCTGCATCCGAACTGCCAGCTGCTTCCGAACAGACCTGCATGAATAATTAAGGGAAGGATACAGGACCTCAGACTGCCCCCTTAGACAGATGGCACAAGGCAGCTCTTGGGAAAACAAAATCAATGGATGGAGCGAGTATTTAATTAGCAGGCTGTTAGGCAATTCCCTGAGTGTCCTATATGTAAACCATGCTTCTGATTAGCTAGAAGTACACTGCAGGCAAAGTCAAATTCATATTATTTTCAGCAGGACATACCCAGAAGGCAGTGATGGACAAGCAGCTGCTCCCCCAGCCCTGACTTTTATCTACCAAAGGCTTCTGGCTCAGTCCCTCCCTCCCCATCTTAAAATCAGCGATGAGTGAAGACTGCAAGATGACCCTGCTCAGATCCTGCTGGCACAGAAATCAGAGATATTGCTCCTCCACAGAATTTACACTGATGGAGCACAAGAAGGCACTTGGGCAGAAATAAAGCTGTAGTAAAGGTTGCGATTTTTCACAGCAGATGTATGCTTGGCTTGCCCATTGCCAACTCTCAAACTCACCAACAGAGTCATATTTCCAAGGTATTTGTTACCTGAGTGCAACAGTACAGCTACAGAACCATCAAATGGCATTTTATATTCTGCAGAAAATCTCTTAAAGCACCATTCTTGCGCTGTCTAAAGGGCAGCCTTTACATGATCCAACAATCTCTCTGTAAAGCCACGCCCTTTCCTCCTTTGGACCCCACAAGCTGCAACAGGTAACAACTGTTCAGAAGTGCCAAGGGCAAGGCTTAAGGGAACAGGCCTTTCCAGGAGCAAGATGTGAAACTGAACTCCACACTAGTTGTAAGAATGAACATGTATTCAACCTGTTCAGAGAACCAGAGTACTTTTAAGCCGACTACCAAAATAAAGGCCAAAGACACAATATGATGCAGAGACCCAGAACACAAAGTAGGGGGCAGGAACCTACACCTAGACACAAGTAGGATTGAACAGAGTGCAACAAGAAATGGTTCCTTGAATGCTTATGTTATTGATGGCTCTCCTGTCCCATCCCAGAGGATGTGCTCAGCTCAGAGCAAGGGAGGAAAAATTGTGGCAAGTCCAGCCTTTAAGCACTGCCTAAACATACCCATGTTATAATTCTGGATCAGCCCAGTGCAGTTAAGGAAAGCAGTTAACTTTTGCTTCAAAAATATTTTACATAAAACCTGGAAGATGAATAGAATTCTCTATTCAGTAGTTTAAAAAGAAGCCAATTCCCCCATCACAGGTACAGTAGGAAGAGAAATGTCACTGATTATTGGTTGTTAATGATCTGCCTGTTTCATCAGAGAGTGGCACTGCTCATTAACCTGGAAAGATGAGGCAACATCGGAGAGATTCTCTTTCATTAGCTGGAAATTTCAAATGTGAAACTGTATCTGGTTTTAATGCTTCTGATTTGTAAGGCTCAGAGCTACTTTGCTCCCAATTTCCTGTCTCTGTCTCTCCCCAAGCCCCAAACAATTTTAGCCTGTAAAGACAGAACAGGCAATTTATAAGTAGTCCCCTAGTTGTGAAAGATGATGATGATCATTATATTTATGCATACCCCACCTTTTTCCCTGATGGGACTCAAGGTCGCTTACAGATAAAATCAAGAATCGCTTAAAACATAGAGAAAGCCATCATTAAAAACAATTAAACATTAATAGAATTAAAACCAGATACACAAATAAAACCTGTTAAATAATTAAACAGCACGGCACCAGCCCTTTCATTAAACGCAATCAGTTCTCAACGGCTGTAAAAATCAGTTTTACAAAGGCTGTAAAAATATGATTCAGACAATGTCTCCCCTACCTACAAAAGTCAGAAATAAACAAAGGAATGGCTAAAATCATCATTCTAAAAGTCAGAGGCAGGCCTTCTTATGAAATATTCTTAGTTTCCCCTAATCTGATTTTGAAATGTGGAGGAATCCTTAGCCTTCCTTAGGTCTCTCCCTATGAGGATATTAAAAGCATTCAAGTACTTTGGTGAAGGGCCATAGATTGATGGAAGGGTCCCAAATTCAATATCTGGCATCTCCAGGTTGGGAGATGAAAGAAGTTACCAACACCCCATGCTGTACACATGAGGAAGCAGACTATAGAGACACATTAAGAGGTCAAGACTGAATCATTTGGGGTTCAGTTGTTTGCTACATATACCACTCATAGCAGTGATAGATGCATGAAAGACAGTCTCCCACATTTGACCACACACTCACCATATTGATGCCTGTCTGTTTAGTTGATACATACAAATATTTATCTTTTGTTTGTTTAAGGTAAGATGACAATACTAACCAAATATATGGGGCAGGAAGCATGTTTCCTAGGAAACATAATGTAAATAATAGAAAATCAGTCTCAGTGCGACTCAGAATGGGATTGTTCTGAGGCCAAATGTGGAGAAAGTTTGAGGAAATGTGTTGTTGAGCAGGATTTCAGGAATAGTTTCCAACCTGATGCTGTAAATGATATGCCAGAATACAATGCTACAACCATAAAATAAACTAGTTTGAGAAATAGTTCATAAATGCCAGCTCTATGCTGGAACACATCAGGCAAAGTATTTTGCCAGCTAATGAACAAACTGTACTGACTTGAAAACCTACACTTTGGGGTCTGTGCCAAGTTTTGCAACCTGGCACATTTGCTACTCAGCTTTTACTGCCTTGAATTTCAAAGCAAACACTGACCAAAATATCTACAGCCACAGCACCACTTGGCAAATGTATTACTGCACTGAACCATTTACAAAACAATCCGGCGGAGCCTAGATGGATAGCACTTCAGTGGGATCAAGGAGAGAACCTGCCAAAGATGACAGAAATGCCCTTGAAATAAGTGCTTTAGGGTCCTGAAATCCAATAAATGTGCCTTTCCACTTCATGTAACAACCTGAAGAGATCCCAATAATTAGCTAGTTCAGGTGCAGCTTAATGGCTACCATCAAGAAATGGCTCCTGTGAAAATACTAAGAATTTCAGCTAATTATTAAAAACTTTCTAGACTAGTATAAATATATTGAAAACTTGAAATGAAATAGGAATACATATCTGGGAAACATTTAATAGGAAACAAAAGCAGTGACTTACAAGGGATGACCATATTTACCAAACCCACTGCATGGTGCTATTTTTTTTTAACAGAAAGAGGCCAAGGGTTACCACATGTGTTTAAGATATCAGGAGCTGACTATAACAGCAGGCACCCCTTCATTTTTTTCCTTTTCTCCCCTGGACTCTCCCCTTCTTGCTGCATTTTTTTTGCACTTCTTCTGCCAGCTTAAAAATAAAAAAGCTCCCTTACAATTAGGATTTGAAAATAAGATTTGACCTTGGATAATATTTAAATGTGCATAGGGACTGCAGCCACAATAGCTATATAGATTTACTCACACAGCATCTAAATAATATTTATGCTACTCTATGAATTGGTATCATCATTATTGTCACGGTATGTATCACTTGGGAAAGAGACCTGAGGCTGACAGTACCTCGCCAAAGTCTACTCAGTAGGTTCACACCTTAAGGTAGCAGTGGCTAGTGAGGTGAGATGGAAAGCAATAAACAGTTGCTGAGCAACAAATGAGAATTACCAGCAAGTGTCTGTTGGACGCAGCTGAGTCAGGAGGCTGCTCACACTGCACTGGGCAACCATGCTGCTGGCTGAATAGCTAGTTCTCTTGGACATGTTATATTTAGAATCACAGAATTGTAGAAAGGACCATGAGCATCATCTAGTCCAGGGGTAGGCAACCTAAGGCCCGGGGGCCGGATGTGGCCCAATCGGGAATCAGCATGTTTTTACATGAGTAGAATGTGTCTTTTTATTTAAAATGCACCTCTGGGTTATTTGTGGGGCATGGGAATTTGTTCACCCCCCCCCCCAATATAGTCCAGCCCCCCACATGGTCTGAGGGACGGTGGACTGGCCCACGGCTGAAAAAGGTTGCTGACCCCATATCTAGTCCAATCCCCTGCAATGCAGGAATCTCAGCTAGCTCATACATGACAGGCAGCCATCCAATCTCTGCTTAAAAACCTCCAAGGAAGGAGAGTCCGCCACCCCTCGAGGGAGTCTGATCTGCTTTCGAACTCCTCACTGCCAGAAAGATCTCAGTAGGAATCTCATTTCTTGCAACCTGAACACACAATGATTTACCTGAATCATCTGCAACCTGAATTATGATGATATAATCCTTCTGAACTTAGAAAAAATGCAATCCGTGTCCAAATAATTCCATGAGGCTGCAATGTCATTCATAATCCAAATGTCACTTAACACGTGGCTCAGCATGCACCTTTAAAAGTTCTCATATATATCTAAATTCAAGCTTAGCCATGAGACACCCCTCCCCATTACACACCATGTTCACCCAAAGCTCAGTTAAAAAGTAAATGCTGCACATCAGATTTTTTTAAAATTGAGAAAACATAATAATAATAATAATAATAATAATAATAATAATAATAATTTTGCACATGATCATTCAGAGACCAGCTGATCCACATAGCTCAGTCTCTTGAAACGCTCATAAGACCAACACTAAAGCACCATACCATATGGTAAGGGAGGAACAGGAATCTTCCTGCAGTGAAACATCCTGTGTCTGGGGCCCAAGGCAGTTGCCAGGAGGAAGAGGCTTGCTGGAGCGCACAGCTGACAGATGCAACGTTGTGATGGATAATAATCTGTGCCATCTCTGACCTGCTGTTTACAGAAATAAGGGGGTGATCTTATCACAAGTGCCTTCCAGTTTTTAGACAAGGGGTTTGGAAGGGGGGGAGAAAGCCCCTATGTAGCAAGATGAATGTGACTTCTTCTCTGAGAATATGTTGTTTCCACACTGCCTTTTTGTGAAGCAAGCCTTCCCAAGGCAGTTTATTTTTTACTTTTTAAGAGTAAACGCAAAAGAGTGGAGTATGCCTGAGCTAATGTCAGTGTATGTCTGAGGCCTTTACAGCTGGTTCTAATGTTATGGTTAAGTCCAGTCAAAGACAACAATTGGGTTGCGGTGCTCATCTCTCTTTTAGGCCAAGGGAGCCGGTATTTTTCCACGGACAGCTCTCCAGGTTTTGTGGCCAGCATGACTAAACCGCTTCTGGCACAACAGGACACCGTGACAGAAACCAGAGCGCACGGAAACGCTGTTTACCTTCCCACCACAGTGGTACCTGTTTATCTACTTGCACTGGTGTGCTTTCAAAGTGCTAGGTTGGCAGGAGCTGAGACAGAGCAACAAGAGCTCACTCCATCGCGGGGATTCGAACCGCTGACCTTCTGATCAGCAAGCCCAAGCAGCTCAGTGGTTTAGACCACAGCGCCACCCGTGTCCCGGTTCTGATGTAGACCTCTCCTACCCCAAAGACTGCAAGCTGACATTTTATTGCTTCTGCACTCATGTAAAATAATCCATTGTACCCATGTTAGAATAGCAGAATGGACCTGCCCCCCCCCCCAATCAGTATTTAAACCGATGACGGCTTACGTTCAAAGAAGTTTAGTACAGATGTGATGGCAGCTGACTGCCTAACCCTCGGGAGGTGATCCACAGCACCACACCGGTTTATGAGCTGTTCCCCACTCCTTTTCAGTCTTGGAGCTAATGATGGCTAGTATCGTGTCTGCACAAGTGCTTTTGTAGCACCCTACTTCTAACCTGGTTTGCAAACTGTCATTTGGTGCTAACTGTGATTAGCGAAACGCTAGCGCAGTTGTAACATCAACCACAGTGCACTCCAAAACTGGAAGGGTGGGGGAAATGACAATGCAGGGGGGCGGGGAGAGACGGCAAGGAGTCGGTGCAAGCTCAGGGATGCCTATTCAGCTTTTCCCAACCTGGTGTCACCCAGATGTTTTGGGTGATTAGTTTATATATTTTCATAAACCGCTAAGGGTTTTTCTTGCAATCAAGTGGTATAAAATTTTTGTGAATTAAATAAAATAAATACTCCCACCATCCCTGACCATTGGCTATGCTTGCTGGAGCTGATGGGAGTTGTAGTCCAACAATACCAGGCTGGAGAAGGCTAACCTAAGCCAGGGGTTCCCAAATTGTGGTCCATGAGCTTCATACAGGTGGTCCACAGCATGTATGGAAAAAGCAATGAAAAATCCTACAGCATCTAGCACAGCACACTACAATTGCTACAACAGTCAGGAAAACCATTAACTGCTCCACCAAGACCCTTAGCGATTTCAAGTTGTCTGTGGGGTTGGGGGAAGTTTGGCAACCACCAGCCTAAGCAATTGTCTGACAGCTTTAGGCCTTCACTAGGCTGATATTAGGAAAGCAGATTCACACAGTTTAAGGCTCTCCTCCCTTTAACTGTGGATTTTTGCTCTAAGCCCCCACCCACCCCCACCAGCAGAGCTACTTCATTAACAGACTAATTATTCAAGGCGTGCAGCACAAATAAAAGCTTTCTAAGCATTTTCTCTGTTCTGTACAAAACAGGAGTTTTGTTTTTGTTTCTATGTTCTCATTTGATTGGGGAATAAAACATGCTGGGAATAAACTACAGAACATATTATGGGGGAAGGGGGGGGCAGATAATCAACATCTAAAAATAACATAATAGAAAGGATGGATTCCTAAGTTAATGAATGCCTGTTGGTTACCAAAAAGGAGAACATAAGCAATTTTGTATGGTGCAATGGTAATAGTCCTATTTTAAACAGTAAGTGTTCAGCATGACTCACGGCAATTGCTAAAAGAGTGGAGTTGTGAATCTGATGAGGACCCAGTGCTACTTCGGGCTGGAGGTGAAGGAAGGTGTGTAGGATCTAATTAAGCATTCCAGAGATATATAAGAGATGGTTAAACCCAATGAACTATAGTTAACCAACCCCATAGGAAAAGTCTTTTCATAAAGACATATGAGAAACGGCAAGGTTTAAATCCCACTTTCTACACAAATTTCAAATTAGAGCAAAGTTTTAAAATGAGGAGCTGACATTTGTGACTTGTTTAAAAGTCTCACTTCTCAGCTGCTCCTTAACTAATGTAAAATTAACATTCTTGCTAATCTTCTATTTAAAAGCTACTGTACAGATCAGAAAGCATTTTTATTTTTGCAAACTACTGCACACCACTTGGCATCCTGCAGACTAATGAATTCACCAGACAACCATTAAAAATAGAAGGAAGGTTTTCAAAGAAGCAAAAATTCTTCCCTTTGCAACTTATCTATAATTGCGATTTCCCACGAGCAAAAAGTGCAATTCAATCATTTCAAAAAATCTCTTAATCAACATACACTAGAAAGTATTAAACAGATATAATTCCTCCTCACACACACACAAAATTTCAGTACTTGTATATACTCTCAGATTAATAATTCAGTGCCATCTGAATTCTTGGTAATGCAGAGGTAAATTTAAAAGTTCAGTAATTATACTGATCCTACCAATCAGTTACAGCATCTAAGATACTTGAGTCTTCCGAGCAGTTTCAAATTAGCCAGAAAGAGAAAACAAAGATTTGAAATTAGCATTCTTTGGCATACAAGTACAATCATAACCGACAAAATTCATAGACAAGTTTGCAAGTTTATATTTTCTCTTATTTCCATAGCCATTCCAATCTTGATGGGCAGTAAATTATGCCTTATTCTGAGTTTATAAGTGATGCTAGAAGCAACTTGCACACAGTATGGAAATGCTTCTGTAGCAAAACACCATAATTATTCCACAACAAAGCAAAGTTGACCAGTGTCAGACAGAGGCGGAGCTAGCTGCTGTGGCACCCAGAGTGGCGCACAAGTAGTGCACCCAGGAACAGGGCTAGCCATATGCTGGGGCGGGGCAAGCATCCCAGGGGGGCGGCCTGGCGATGTCACCCCCCTAAGGGATGACACCCGGGGTGGACCGCACCCACCACACACCCCTTCCTCCACCAGTAGTGTCAGGAAGTCATAAAGGATGATATCCGATCTCGTATATCTGTACATTGACCACTAATAACAAAACATATGTTGTATATATTTTTCCATATTTATTATGCTATTTTTGTGATATACAAATGACCTGAGAAAACGTGGGATACTTGTTTGTATAATATTATTCTTGTTAAATAAACCCAATCAATCAATCAATCAATCAATAATTTGTTATTAAGGATTTTCTTAGGTTACAAAAGTACGTGTGGTCTCTATTTTCAGGTTGTAGAATCTTTTCCACAGATCAGTTTCATTCGATGTGAAACATAAATGTTGCATGCAGCATAAGGTTAGGGTAGAAGAGTGGTGCGGAGAGAGAAGGGGTGGTAAACGTGCATTCTTTTACTTAGGGCATGTGTGAGGTTTTTTGTGTCAGTGTCACTTGGGTAGGTTCTCTTTCTATTCACTTATTAGTTTTCATGGGCTGTGAGAGAAGGTTGAGCGGGGAGCTCAGGGCATGCTTGGTTGCCTCTAGTTGACTGCAGTGAGATGTGTTTTTGTGTGTGAGGAGGGGGAGAGGTGGTTGGGCCAAGCGAGCCATATTGATTCGTATGCTGTCAGTGGATTCTTGTTGTTGTCTTCTCCGGCTTCGTGTGTAAGAAAGGGGAGCCACACCAGGGTGAAGGCTTCCTTCTTTATTTGTCTCTGTGTCAGTTTCAGTCTGTTGGTTAGCTTTTCTAGTAATGCTGTTTCAGGTACAATTTGGTACCAGTGGTCCAGGTTCACTCCTGACAGGTCTCTCCAGTGTCTAGCTGCAGTGCTTCTGGTTGCTGAGAATAGGTGGGTTATAAGCTCTTTATCGTGTGAGTGAGTGACTTGGAAAATATTCAATAGGGCCAGTTCTGGGGTGCCTTGTTATTTTGTTATTTCTTGTAGGACTGCCGTCCAAAAGGGTTGGATTTGGGGGCAATTCCACCACATGTGGAGCTACATGCCTGTGGAGGTGCAGCCTCTTCAGGATTTTGGTGAGGTTCCTCACCAAAATGAGGAATACCAACACTAATCAGTGCCAATTTCCAAGGTGTTAGGTGCTATCTATAAGTAAGATTCAAAGAGAGTTCCCTACATTTGGCTGAGATGGATTTAAAGGGAGGTTTAGACCACATTTTAGTCCATTGGGTAGGATTTATTTTGTAGCCTATGTCATGCTCCCATTGTTTTTTTGAATGTGTTGAGGGGGGTTGTGGGATTGTGAAGCAGCATTTTGTATATTGTGGATACCATCCCCTTGCTGTGTCCCTCTGCTGCCAGGAGAAGGTTTTCAAAGGTGGTCAAGAGCCTAGTGGCTGCTGTATTTACTGCTGAGTTGTTTAGGAAGACGTGTAGTCAGTGGTGTGTTAGCTAGGGTATTTGGATGTTCCCTAGTTTGTCTTGTATTTCTTGTGTTGATATGTGTTTGTTATTTTCATAGAAGTCTGTTAGGCGGTATAGGCCTTTGGTTTGCCAAATTTTTATTTAGAAGTTTTGGGCTGCGTGATGGAACAGTGGGTGATGAGCCAGGGAGGTCTGTGGGGATGGGGTTGGGGACAGTTTGCCTACTTTCTCCTTCCATGCTTTAAGCATGGACTGTGCAAACCTGCTTGGTATAAACTGCTCTTGAAGCCAGCTGGAAGACTACAGTTGGTGCATGATCAAGAAATGATATTTGGGATACAAAACACAGTTTAAATTTTTACATTTTACAGTACCCAAAAATCTTAAAATTTGCTAGCACAGAAAAACATTTGGCCCAAACAGTCAACCCAGTACCATCATAAGGTGGTGCTAAAACCCCTAAAGGGCTTGAGATAGAAAAGAACTGTGTTTTCTATGCTTCACTGAGATTTGGCCAATCCACTAGGTGCAGCTACTACCCCCCCCCCCCAGCTTCAGATGGTCTTTGTGGGCAACTATGCACTGCATGCATAATTGACTGGTAGCTTTTAGTTTTCAGCTGGCAAGCATCTGTTAGTTATGTTACCATCACCAGCACGTAATTGCATTTCCCCCTTTGTTCCTCTATGAACAGTATCCTGTACTTTGTGTTCTGTTTTGTTAAGCCCATAAATCCTGCTTTCACTGTATTTTGTCGTCTGTGACAATCATGCAAAAAAGTCCTGTTTCCATGTCCCAGTATAAGATGGTGAACTATTAGAAGCTTGTCTCAAAACAAGTCCTCATATTGCCCTGCTTCACTGAAGAATGGCTACAAGAGGAGCTTTCCTTGCTTACACAAATCCTGTTTAAACTCCGGTGAACTTGCAACATGAGTCAACATGAGTATAGTGCCCATATCAGTGGAAGTAATAGTACCTTGGTCAGACCCCCACCTGGAGTTCTGTGGCCAGCTCTGGGCACCACAATTTGAAAAGAATATTGACAAGCTGGAACATGCTCAGAGGAGGGTGACCAAGATGGTGAAGAGTGTGGAAACCAAGCCATACGAGGAACTGTTGAGGGAGTTGGATATCTGGAGAAGAAAAAGACTGAGAGGTGGAATAATAGCCACCTTCAAATATCTGAAGGGCTGTCATGTGAAAAATGAAGCAAGCTTTTCTACTGCTCCAGAGAGTAGGAACTGAACCCATGGAGCCAAATTATAGGAAAATCAGATTCTGACGAAACATTAGGAAGAACTTTCTGACAGTAAGATCAGTTTGACAGTGGAATGGACTACCTCAGAAGGTGGTAATTCTGTAAAAATAAATAAATAACTGCACTATATAAAGGTCAGCAATATTGACAAATCCCATCTATACAAATACAAATTATTTTACAATTTACAGGTTTTAAGCTAGCAAGATAGCTATCTTTTATCATGTACACATGTGCGACTGAAGCACAGAAAATGAATGAAACTCGCCAATATAATTTTTCACCAATAAGATCAGTAGATGCCACAGCCAACTTTAAAAGATTGTTTTGCCAGAATCTGAATATATCCAAGGAGGAAAGAAACCACAGAACCTTGATATAACCAAGTTTCTTGTACAACTATGGATTTATTCTATGGGAACATCTGTCTCATCAGACACATATGCCTCTGGCTAGAATTCAGTAGCGCAAGTAACTGCAGAGCCACCATCTCAGGGCCATTTCGCACAAGGCAGAAGTTGTTATACTTTCTGATTGGTGAAGACACTTCTATTCTGGAAGGCTTTTGCCACCTAAATGCCTGGTGTTTTATTCAGAGGTTGTGTTTTATCGGCAGTCCCTGCCTTTGTTGTATTTTTATTGTATTTTTTATCTAAATGTATCTTTTAAACACGATATTGTGATTTTTAATTGTTGATAGCCCCCTCAGTAGTGCATAGGCAGTAGAAGGGCAAGAGATAAGATTGTGTGTGTGTGTGTGTGTGTGTGTACGTGTACACAAACACACACAAATATATGCATGCTGATATTGCTTTTGTGTAGGAAGTTATACATTCCCTGTCACATACAATTAGCACACAAAGGGTTTTCTGCTGTTTGCACTGAAGTGAGAGAGACGTGTGCTCATTATACTGACAGCATGCACATAAATTTCCTATATAACAGCAAAAGTCATGTAGGAAATCAGACAGTCTCATTAGGTGAAGCACTCCTTCATCTGAACAAAGAGCACTCCTAACTGATTACAATAGTCTTTTCAAAACTTGCATCAATATTGACTGCAGCTGTGTGTGTTTATAAAACACATTTTTTAAAAAAACTAGGCTTTTAAATAACATTTCTCATATCATTTGTGCTTTCAGATTCCAGGTTAAAAATGAAATAAACTTTCATATGGAAGTAGAATTAAGTTAACACTGAGGGTAGAATTAAGGTAACACTTTCCTTTTTCTCAAATATTTGGCACTTTCTGCTCCCCAAAAAGAACTCACTAAAGTTATGCAATGTTAAGGTTTCAATAAATGAGTCATTTTTTAGTCCTTGGGCATTTGGAGAAGCATTTGAAAAAGCTTCTTCAAAAGCTCAATATCAAGATTAGAGGAATCCAAGTTCAAATGCTCTGAAGGTCAAACTTGAGGGGTTTGGGGGGATGGAGGGTACTGCACAACAGCAAGGGTTGACCCTGCTCTTCCTTTATCCCACTTTACATATTTCATCAGGACAAATAACTGAAGTTATATAGCAAAACAAAAAAAACTGATCAAGCTGATAGGTGCCAACACCTTTTAAGCTGTAGCTGTCTGAGCCAACCAAATCTGTTAAATAGTTTGCAAGAGTAACTTTATGTTACAGAATAAGAAAAAAAACAAACACCCACACATAATCTAGACAACCACAAAATTAGCTACACATGCCCACGTGGCTTTGAATCTGTATTTCTTAAAATCAGAAAAAACAGGACTTTTATCTCGATTCCTTAAAAAGCAGCTCTGTTAGTGTAGCAAGCTGCTTTTGAAACTCAGGAAAGCCTTAAAAGCACATGAATGTTTGCTGTCCAAATAAAACACAAGTTGTGTCTAGTTGTAACACAAGGACACACCTAAAAGAAGTAGCTCCCTGGAACGTGGCCAAGATAATAAAAGTCTTAGCAATTTGGAGTGATTAACTTTTCTGCACCAATAAGTCCAGGGACATAATGTCTCTGTGGTGCTTAGAGTTTGCAAATCAATAAATGAGCTCCATTATGATTTCTGATTTTTCCTTTGTTCAGGATATTTTATTGGCAAGAGTAAGAAATATAGCCATTTGTATTAATTCTGAGTCTAAATATGTACCAAGTGGGCATGCAAATTCTCACCCACATCATCAGCATTAAGAGCTTCTGCAAATCTGTGTAATACCCAGTAGCATTATGGAAATGGATTTTACAAGGGGTGGGGGAAGACAAGAGAGAAGAACAGTTGGAAGGGATTATAAACAAGCATGAAAGCAGGCCTTCTAATAAAAACAAACTCTATGGAAATTAACAAGAGCAAGAGGAAATAATGGCATGGGTGCAGTAAATGCGGGCTCTTATTACCAATCAAACCTAGAGGAGCTGAATGCATTTCTGCTTCTTCTTCACTTTGCTTTCGTTAATAGGTCAACTCAAATAGGCCAACTCACAGAATTTCTGTGAACATTTGCTATTAGTTTCATGAGAGGGAAACTTTCCACTTACAGATTAATTGTAGATAGGAAAATGTGTTGAAGTCATTGTGCAATAAGATTCCTTTGCAGCAAAGGAAAGCTTATTGGCAGCACTATAGTGGAGTAACTACTGTAACCCACATACTATAATAAGGATTTCCAATAAATATAGAAGGCTGCAAGGAGCCTTGGGGGTATGTTAACAGGTAGTGTCGGAGGCAGGGCAGCAAGAGATTGTTTGGAAGGGAACAACTACCTAAGCAAAACCAGCAGGAAAGTCCCAAAAGCAGTCTGAAGCTGCAATGATTGTTTCATCTCCCCACTTTCAAGAGAATGCCTGTTTCCTCATGGGAGTAAATCACTGAAAACTTGCAGGACTTATATGCACTAAATAAATAGGTTGCACTAGCACCAAAGCAGTGTCAGCCCCCCCCCCCCCCATTGCTTCTTGCCCGCCTGCTGTGAACACTAACTTCCAAAATGCAAACCTGCTTCACAAACCGAAAACCTCAACTGGTATTTCAGCCTCCAGCCAAACAAGAACATGATGTCTCAAAATACGGTCTTTAAAACAAAACACCGTCATCAGAGTTTTAATGGCCACTGCCTCCACCCCAACCTCAAATCAGACCACAAAACCTAAGGGAGGAGGCATTAAATGGAAGAGCCAGTGTGTCAGTATTTAAGGTTTTTAAGTAGAGAGAACTATTTTAAATTCTTTGGCCTAAGTGTTGTATGTTTAGAAACCAAAGACAGCATGAAAGTGTTTCTGGGTGGAGTGGGGCATTAATGTGGCATTCATTTTGGGAAGTAAGGAAGCTTCTGCAGCACATCTGATGCTCACACTCCATGCACTTAAGCCTTCCCTTCTTTCCTGTCCATCCACTTGGCAAATCGGAATGGCTGAGGAATTTGGAGACCAAAGGCATTCCAGGATTGGGGGAGAAGAGACGAAAAGGCAGCTTCCTAAACTTGCAATTATGAGCTTCAATGCCCAAATCAGAGTGCAGACAGCTGTAGACAGATGCTAACAGCTCAGGTAACATATGTATGATATTGCTCCCATTTAGTCATGGATTTACATTTCTGTGCCATCCAAAATACTGAGACACTGTGCTACCTTTCCATAGCCTAGGATGGCAGTATGTGCTCATTTCAGCATTGTGATCAGCTCAGCTATGTGAACCCCTACCCTGTCCTCTTCCTTACAATTTGCTACTTGCAAGTCAGAGACTTTAGAGCAAGGACATCAAAGGGATGGACATCTCTATGTGTCTCTCACAATGAACCTGATGCTGGAGCCAGACTTGTTTCCCTCATAAAGGAGAGTCAACAGATGAAAGGATGGTGTTTCTTTACTTTTCCTTACCCACCAATGCTTCCCTGCAAATGCACCCTGGGTTTCTGTATTGATCAATAGCTAGGCTCCAAGACCAGAATTAAGTCCAGCTGGGGAAATGTCTAATGGGTGGATTTACAATAGATAATTGACAGGAATAGAAGAGGTTAAGAACCACTATCTCTGCTAACCCTCCTGTGCAAATGAGTCCCTACATTTCAGCAAATGCAGATTGGGGAAATTGTGTTTCGTCAGGATGGAGCCCAACACTGAGTCAAGCTAAATGTGCGTCAGCAGAAAAGTAAATATAATTTATTCATATTGGGGGTTTTTAAGTTGAAGACTGCAGAAAGTGCTGTTCTGGTGAAGTTCTTTAAGCCTTTCATCCCATAGCAATACTTTTCTGATCTTCAAAACAGCCCAGGAAGCTAGTAATTAGCAAAAACAAGCAAAATCATACAAAATATTAATCACAGATAACCAGTCTCTTTTAGACCACTTCAGACATGTTATAGGATTTGGGAGCTGGGGTGGATTATGCCTATGAGTCCCCAACAAATCTGTGTTATTGTATCTGGAAGACTGTCATCTGTAGTAGAAGGAACCGCGGAACTTGTCAAATCATTCTCTTTATTAAGGTAATAGGTCTGGCCATGTCTCTTAGGCATTATGTCTAAAGAGTTGGTGAAGAACAGATGTGTTGCCACAGAGGCAACTGGCTGGTGATGCTCTTTCAGAAATGGGTAAACCTTCTCTAAACCTGGCAGGATATGCATCATCCTAGGGGTGGAAGAACCAGTTGTATCTTTATTTTAAATCAAGTGGAAAACAGTGGTACTTCCCCGCAAGCTTGGCTGTCTCCATTGATTACATGCAGATTCAATATAGTATGCTGCTAGTGGATTATATGCTGCTGTGCCACAATGTTTGCCAATCACCTAGAATAAAACCCAAGTCAATATTGGGGAAGGTAGTTCACTAGTATAAAGGTACTATAATTTGCAGTCAAGGTTACAGAAAGCAGCATGACAAGTCAAAGAATTATGCACAAGCAGCTTCTGTCATCAATGCTTTAGATGCATTGCAGGGGGTTGGACTAGATGAACCTGGGGTCTCTTCCAACCCTAAGATTCTATAATTCTAGAAGAACAAATAATCTTCTTTACTTTTAACAATAACAACTCCTATATAGAGGTTTTTGCCCTGCAACTTTTAGCTTACACCCCCTTGTTATTATAAAAACTAAATCTAGGCAAAACTAGTTATTTGTGTTCCCAATTAGTTTCCCCTGCAAATCTGACAGCACTGCCTGGAATGAATCTGTTTTACTCTTTTGAATTAATAGTTTCTGTTGGCCTTCTGCATACACATACAGAAAAGCAACCAAAAACAATGTCATTAAGAAAAGGGGAGTGGCAGACAAAAAATGCTGTTAGAATTACAGAGATGGGAAGAGCCCTCACTGAGCATGAAGCCGATAGTGATGTCTTCCAAGTATCAGATGCATGATGCCAGTTCACTGGTAAGTCCCTACAAGAGGTGTCCATTCACAGTGCCAGGCCACAAACATCTGCAAGGTTGTACTTGTGAGTAGTGCAAAGGCAAGGTTGTAAATAGAAACAACAAATAAATCCTGCAAAACACCTGAAATTCACATGCTGTACCTCTGCCAGCTGAAGGTTTTTCTGCAACCTATAACTATCTCTTTATGTACCTTAATCCCTCTATGTTTTACAAAGCCACAATAATAAGCTTGTTTACCATAACCTTGGAGTGAACTGAAAGTTAACAGAGGCTTTCAAGTAACAGCTGTCCAACAGGACAGCTACCACAAAGCGGGCTGCATCTAAAATCAATAGCCTTGTTGCAGGAGATCTAGTTGGCTATAAAGAGTCCTTGCTGTCAAAGTGCCTCAGCAAAACCTTGCCACAACCAGACACTAATGCCTCCCTCTAGGGAGTCCTATAAGCTTTTATCATTCCTCTGAGGATAGCCCCCCATTTGCTTTCCCCAGAGGCCTTGTGTTGTTTCTGCTGACCATGATATTCAGCACACAGCTTCTCCTAATCCAGTAAATGTCATTTCTATTTCAGATACAGAATGAATCCTAATCAAACACCGCACTAAAAATATGTCTAAAAGGCACAGACATCTGGGTGCTGCAACTGACCAGCCTATGCAGATGTTGTGGTGATTTCAGGGTACCACAATTAGGTGCATTTCCCCATCCCTGCTTTCAGTAAATACAAGAAAAGCAAGCAAGCAAGCAAGCAAGCAAGCAAGCAAACAAACAAACAAACAAACAAACAAACCACCCTGATGCTGCCAAATTGCATAAGGTAATCAAAACAATGCATTAGAAAGAGGGTTTTTATTAAAAGTTTCCTAAAACAGAAGATGGATTCTGGGTCTCAAAACAGGTGGCAAGTTTAGCACAATGGGCTGTTTCCAATTAAGTTCAACAAAGTAAAGCCATTAAAATTAATGGACCTAAGTTAATCATATCCATCCATTTCAATGCGTCTGCTCTCAGTAGGGTTATCACTGGATACAACCCACAGCTCCTTTGTAAGGGTCACATTTATTTGGATAAGATGAATTAAAAGGTTTTGCTTTGTTCTGCAGATAAAGCGAGAGAGCAAGGCCAAACCTATGACAGACCTAGAAGCAAAAGCAACAACAGGAACAATAACCCACCCACCACCCAGCTCATAGCCATGCAATCCATTCCCTTTGAATCTTAGGTATCTTAAGACTTTATCCAATTATGAAGTCCTGCAGGAATTCACGTGATTTCATGCATGCGATTCCAACCGCCTGACTAGAAAAGAAACTGATACTTCCCATTCTCACATGGAAGTGGTCAGGCCAAATGTTTCATTGCCACAGATTAGGAAGCACTTTTATAGAACACTAAAATTAGCACTTTCAGACTATGATACATATCCCCAAATGCCTCAAACTGTATATCCAGATTAGCTGCATCTAGAGATGTTATATAATAAGATGTTTAAAATTTTTAAGCTCAGCACTATTTAAAAAAAGCGTGAACAGGTAGCATGTATAGATGCTGGTACTCTGTGTTTTGTACAGTTTTATGACAACCCTTATGAGAATTTTCCTATCGCTTGAAAAATCTCCCCAACATTTCTAAAATCCTACTTTTCTTAGTCTGAAAAATAGCATACAAAATATGAGCAGTTTCTAGTAAAAAAAAAAAAAAAAGCTCAAGGTAAGTGTTTCACACAACCAAGTGTGTAAGATAGCTCAGCATTTATTTAAAACAAGTATTCCAGTCCAACTATAAACTCTTGTGTTCTATTGTTTTCTATTAGAATGACAAAAGCCCTGCAGCATCTTAAAGATTAACAATCCACTGCATCCCACCGTGAATATAAACTGGCCAATTTAGAATTTCACTTTGTATGCCTGATAAAGGGGGCACTGGTCCACAAATGCTAATGCCATGATAGACTCATTACATTTGTAAGATGACACAAGATGGGTTTTTTTGTCCTTGTTGCGACTGACTAAAACGGCTACTTCTCTGGAAATGGAACCATGGATGCATAAATGAGCTCAGGAATATAGCCAAGGAAACCAATGAAGCTAGGCCTGAAATAAAATTACATGTTGATTTTGACAAGCCACTCCAGGTAAATGACATCGCTACTATTTCTATATCTATCCCACTAATACCAAATTCCAGGTACCTTGTCTTTTTATCCCTGCTAGTATGTCTACTAATATATTTCTGAGATTTACCGAGTACAAATAGGATCTCTGCTGGAAGCTGTCTTGTACGAATTCACAATCATAATTCTGCCAGCCTTTTTATTCATCCCATCTGGATGTATTTTATATTGCTTTCTCTGGTTTTATACAAGAGCTCATTCAGATTAATTGTTAAGCAGAAATATTTTGGACATTGGCACAGTCCTCCAGTATGTTTGTGCCATGCTCTCACTTTTTGATAAATAGCTTTTGTAAGGGAAATATTTGTTCATTCTTTGCTCATGTAAGGAGGATGCAGAGATTGACCCTCAGGTCAAAATCATGTGTTGGTTGCAGCAAAAGAGAAACAAAACAATTAGATTCATAAATCCAGTACGTGGGGGTGGGGATGGGTTGGAAGAGGGAAGAGCAGTGATGCTGTTAGCCCTGGGCTTTGTGGCAGAGGTCTAGGGCCATGCCAGCCCAAGCATCGCCCAAATGAGTAGGAAAGGCAGGTGGCAACATCCCATTTAAAAATGCGAGAGAAATTACTTTGTTACAGGAAGCCAGGACAAAGATGCCACAACCGTCTGTGTTTGCCCAAGGTGGCTCTGGACTCCCATCTGGGGCCCACCAATGCTCTGGAAAACGAAGATGGGAGTGAGAACTCATGACTGGAGCTGGCGGCTCTCAGATACTCTGCTCCCAATAATACTCCTGGACTGACCGTTTCCAAGAAATCAGAGGAACAAAACAGAGCCCCTGCTCTTCCCAACATCACCAGGTTGGGTGGGTCAGTGGGGAGAGAACGGAGTAAACTCAGCATCTGCCCACTGTTCTCTCCTCCACACTCACCAAGCAGTGTCAGGAATGGGTTTATTACTGCACTGAATGTACTGCATTGAAAAACAAAATAAACAATAAAAAGGAAACCCTTCCCAACACCGTTTGGTAAGCTTGGGGCAGAACAGGGAGCAGAGCAACCAGAGTGGCAGGGGAGGGAGAGAAAGGTGTCAGCTTCATGGGTGAACACAGGATCTGAACTCCAACGTTATTTCCATTATATCATACTGGTGGGTTGAAATGATTCCTTGCCTCTGTTTTATATTCTGTAATGATCTCACTGCCAGTAATGTGTGGTTCTGGGTAGAAATTCTGCCTCCACATAGAAAAACCCACCTCCCCCAAACCCACCAGCATGAATAGGGAAGCAGAGCCACATGGAAGGAGGCCAGACTTCTGTTTCCCTTACAACCATGAGTCATTTCTGGCTATACATGCCCAGCATAACTCAGCTGTAACTTTGCTTCCCATTGCAAAGTGGGACAAGATACAGATTTTGCCAATTAAAACGACTCCCTTTGATGCATTCACAATCATTTGTTCTTTTCTGAATGCTAGGTCTCCAAACCTAAAGGACAGTTGTGGATTAAGTCACATTCATAAAGGTTTATGACAGTTCTGCTGTGTGCAGGTCTAATGCAGCATTTGTATTTAGATCTCTCCCAGATCACATTTTAATTAGAGATGCCCAATATGGGTTTCTGCACCCAAAGTTATCTACAAAAAGGGTTTTTATGAGTAAATGTGCACGGATTGATTGTGGGATGCTGAGTCTCTAGAGAAGCCAGAAATGACATATTATGAGACAGACCCTCAGCAGTTGTGAATTCCAGTCACCATGCAGCCTATTCTATGCACGTATTCTCCAAAGGGACTTATTCTCATGTACCTTTTCAAAGGACTGCAACCTTAAATTGCTAAAGGGTGTAAATCAGCTTTTGTCTGCATAGTCAAATGATCTGTGGGTCACAATGGCCTGGCTCACATCACACGGTAAGTCAAACTACAACTTACTCCTGGACTGCACATACTCCCAGAGAGAAGTGTGCAACCCTGGTCCTTTTGCTCCCACACTGCAATGCGCTGAGCCAAGGTTTGGCTTAGTGTGCTACGCACACCAGGACTTGCAGCTAAGCTCTCTCTTCAGTAACTATGAGCTGTAGCCAAAAACAAACCTTCATGTCTCAGCACAGGATGGCAGAAGAAAGGAGAAGGGAGGAGCAAAGTGGCCAGCAGCTCCTCTCTGAGAGCCCATACATTCATAAAATCCCACTAAGTCATAGTTTGGTTTGCTATGCCATGCAAACTAGGCCATTATCAGCTTCTCTCTTTGTGTATCCCAATACCAGAGCACTTGAACCTTAGGTGAAAAGCAGGAAACTATAATCTTAGCTGCAAGTCTATGATTAGATGCATGACAATTCCCTTAGTACACAGTTTTAAAGATATTATTATTATTATTATTATTATTATTATTGATTTTTATACTAAACTTTCCCTAAAGGAACACAGGGTGGCATGGATTGTGTACTCCTTGCATGGCATGTATGGTGTACAGCCTAGCTTGTGAGGTAGGTTAGGCTAAAAGATTGGAGCAGACCAAGTTCATGTTAACTGGACTGAGCTAATTGTTGAGTGGGAGGTTTGAACCCATATATTTTGTAAACTTGAATCTGCCACTCTTTAGAAAATACCATGCAGTTCCTACTTCCTACTCTTCTACCCTTCCTTACAAACTGAGACATAACTAGTAAGATAGCTCAGTTGGTTAGAGCATGCTGCTGATAATGCCAAGATTGCAGGTTAAATCCCAGTAAGGGACAGTTGCACATTCCTGCATTGCAGGGGGTTGAACTATATGTGCCTCAGCATCCCTTCCAAGTCTATGGTCTATGATTCTATAAGAGAGAAAAGGGGCAAGCACCATAAGCACACGGAAGTAGAAAACCCCCCTGCAAATAAATGGTTAACACTGCAGCAGCAGACAGAGTGGCTTGTAGGTGACAGCAGCAGAGGGGCCAGATAGTCGTGGAGGTTTCTGAACATGCAAAAGAAAAATACAATTCCTGAAATACCATTCCATGATTCAAAAAAGAGATAACCAGTTGCATTTTGAAAGTATCTAGGCAGGTTTAGCACTCCAGACTGTGGAAACTGTGTCAAAAGCAAGAGTAACTTACTGAAAGGATGGATAGTTAATGCAGCTGAGATAATTATCTGGATCCTTCTTTATTCCATTAGTAGTTTTCATCCATGTCTGGGAATACCATAAGCGGATTGCGCAAGCATTATTTGTCCTTGTAGCTTCAATCCCGATTGGAATTATCTCTATACTGTTGTATCAAATGAAGATTACACACTTTCTAGGGCTAGCTGTAATGCCTTCTGCTCAAAAGCTTCCCTATCACATGACAGAGAAAAGCGCTGTATTTATTTATTATCAATAAATAAGAAAAGGACTCTACAGCTGAATTTAGAAAAGGCAGATAAAACAGTGGCCAGTTACGGTCTTCAATGTATACCCATGGTTAAAATGGGCCTAACAAATGCTCCCTAATATTTACAAGCATCATCATATACCAGAGGGAGAAGAAAAAAATGGTGAGACTTAAAGGCAAAGAATACATTATAAATCTGGGATGGCCAACCTCTGAATTATTTTTCCAGACAATGGTTTGGGGTCAGAAATACATTTTGCCATACCATCTGACCCTCTCACCGGTGTTCTACAGTCATGTTTGCAATGTTTGGCTCATTTTAATTCAAATCCCAATTAAAGCCCCTTAAGCGGGAAAGTCGGGGGCTAGAGTAAGAGAACGCCTCCCTTTTCCCATCTAGGGATTTTATCAGAAGCTTATTCCACTGCACTTTCCTGTTACATGGAACGTGTAACATGATCTATTAATTAACTGCAAAACAAATCTCATTTTATTTGCTTAATCCTGCAAACCTATCAAATATGTAGCAACTGACAAGGAAAGCAGCCCACCAGATATGCTGCCATACAACCTCTGCTCACGTAAGTGGAGCTTGGAGAGGAACACTGCCAAAGAGTGTGGGCAAAGAGAGAATATACTTGGTTGAGCCTCTCATGCAAGGAGAGAAGTTATATATTTAAGGACCAAGTTATATGTTACACACAGATGCTGGTGATGAAACCCCAAAAGGTTTTTTTTAAAAAAAATGAAAAGCAGATACAGTAAAAGGTTTTGAGTGGAAGACTGGTAAGGATGTTTGTTTGCTTTCTCCTACTAATCCTTTTAATCCTAAATGTACCTTTATGTCCCCCCTCCTCCCATGGGATTCCAGAATTCTGGGATTCTTATAAACATGCTTTTGGAACTTCTTCACAAGGAAAACACAGGGGTGGTTTTTGTTGTTGTTGCTGCTGCTGCTGCTGTTTTGGAAGTGGGGAGGTTTTGGCTGCAACTTTGCCATTTATCTAGGATTATCCACAAACACAATAGGACTTTTACCACCACTTTTCCACCTATCACCACAACCTTTCAAGGGTACTTTCCATTACAAAAAACACCACACACATTTGTTTTTCATGTATATTGTGCATCTAAGATATCTCACATTAATATGTGCAAGCCATTTAACAAGTATACATTACAACGCTGTAATTGTAGCTGTGGGAGAGTTGTCTTACATAGCGGGATTTACGCTAGCCTATAAAGAAAGGAGAGAGTGAGAGTGATAACAGGTGCCAATTATCCTTAAATCCTCCAGTAGGGGTTCCTTTCACCTTTCACTAAAGAAAGCTGCAATATTACTTGTAAAACTGTTAGCACAGCTTTCCCTCCCCCCTCCCACACAAGCAGTGAATGTTTCTTTAGACACTCCTGAAATAAGCACTAAAATTCCTATGGACACCATGTAAGCAGTCCTCCCATAGATTTCTCTACAACAGCCCACAAGTCAACTTGAAATCAATATAACCTTCAAGGTGTGTTAGTAATTCAACAGGCACTTAAATCTTTCACTATATTGAAAGGTATAGAACCTAGATATCCCTATTAACAAAACTGTCAGCAAATGCCCTGAGTTTCATTTTAACTGCAGGGCTTTGTGGAGGGGAACCTGGTGATGACACAATTTAGTATTTAATTATAGGAAGCACATCCCTCAGAGGTCTTATTTAAGTGGCACAAAAAATATCTTATACAGAAGTTATTCACCTACTAAACTGGCTTCATTTTCCTCATTCAACAAACCTCAATCTTTTTGCTAAAATTGGCTTTGCTATCACTATTTTCTTTTCTTTTTTTAGTCAAGTGACCTGCATTCAGATGATGCCAGACAAAAAACAAAAAGTGGGTGGTCTAAGAAGTAGGTACATAACAGAACGGCACATAACAAGGCAGGCTTTATCAATCTGCAGATACCAACCCTGGTTTTAAAGACATTAATATCTTTAATTAATTTCTGTTACAACAACTGTTTTAATAGCACATAAGATTGCAGTAGATTACACAGTTACGCATTATTTTAAAAGCAGGCTTATGTAAGGCAGAAGATCGGGAAATAGGCTTACTGCTGTCAAATAAGAGGGAAGGGGGAGAACCAGTGTAGTAGTTACAGTGTCAGACTGAGAACAGGGAAACTCGGGTTCAAATTTCTTCTTCACTATTAAGCTCAGCCACTGGCTGATCTTGAGACACTCACGATCTCTTGGCCTATCCTCACAGGATTGCTGTGCAAATAAAACTGATGGGTGAAACTGTATGAATACCTCCCTGAGATACTTAAAAGCAGGGCAGAACAAAAAAAATCTAATAAATAAATAAATAAATAATAAACACCATAGATAAAACTGGCGGAGAGAGTGTTATCATAATGTGTGGCCAAGACACAGGATGTGGGTGACCTTGGGCCACTCACCATCTCTTAGCCTAACCTAGCCACAGAGTTGTTGTGAGGATAAAATGGGGAGGAGAATCATGTACACCGCACCTTGAGATCCTTGAAAGATAAAAATGGTATATAAATGTATCAACCAATCTTTATTGCGGTCAAAGACCATAGAGCTAAGTTACCAAGAAATGTAAGCAATTTGCCTCCTTGGGGAGGCATCAGAGGAAACGAAAGATCTAATCTCCAACACAGAACATGCTATACCACACACACAAAGTATCTTAACTGCAAGGTTATGAAACGGCTGCATTGTATGAAAGAAATAGGGAATATGAAGGAACTTACACAGTTTAATGTCCTTCCATAAAATTCACTCAGATACGACAAGACTGTGGCTTTGCAATTTAAATGCACTCTGAAATACCCAAGAATTTGTCTTACACGCAATAAATTTATATAATTCATAGTGATGAAATTAAATGTATTTTACTCTAGTGCCTTCAATACACATGACACTTTACCAAGTAGCATAAGAAAGAGAGACAGGCCCTGTCCCATGGAGCTTACATTTTCCTTTTTGTTGTGGGTCTTTTGGTTGCAAATTCACATTTTTCCCCCTTCAAGAAAAAAAAAAGTGCTGCAGGAATCTAATCTCTGACCAGTGCAGTTTCTATTACATTGCAATGCTGCTTGTGGGGATTCTTTAATCAGTTTCTTCCTGTGAAGGGAGAGAAGAGGTGAGACTGCAGGACCTTTCCTTTAGCAGAGTGGGGTGGGGAGCACATCTGAACAAGTGAGAATAGCTACAGGCTATGACTTCATTGTCAGGCTGTGTTGCATAGGGAGGACATTTTGGAAGTTTATACCCATAATGCATCCCATTCCAATAGCCTGCTGAAAATTAGATGCTTTCCAGCATCTCGATTCATGCAGACTGGCGTCAATGGGAGATGTATGACTGCATTAAAGTGTAGAGATCTACTCTGTAAGAGAAATAATCTACAGGAAAACACAGAATCTGCCTGGGAATTCTGGATAGTAAAGAAGAGAGCATGTGAAAAGAAGAATAAATTCAAACTAGAAAAAAACCACACCCGCAAATATGATATGTTAATAGGCTATCAGGTGATCAAATAAGATGCCACGAAGGGGACAGGCTTGTCTTGACGTAGCAAATGGGAGCCGGAGATGACCTCTGCCTGAGAGCAACATTCCCTTGAACTATATGTTAACTACAGTAATAGAGATTACAGCAAAATAAGGAACAAGTGATTAGAAAACACAGGAAATGTTTTATTCCAGAGGGTGGTACCCAAGTAGTAAGGTAAAAGGGTAGTATGTCCCATCAGCACAAAGATCTCCACTTGTATAACTGGACTCCCCCCCCCCCACACATATGCCCTGTACCCTCTGCATATCTGCTCTGAAGAGTTGGAGAAACCCCCTAGAACAGATTTAGGGGGCATGCTGGGGTAGGAGAGTGAGGGGGATGGAAATGTTCTTCTGGTCAGTGGAGAGAGCAGCATACAGGAAAGAGTGAACGCCTCTTCAGCAGACATAGAGTCAGATGACCAAACAAAAAGAAGAAGAGGAGTATTTCCCCCTGTCTGGCAGGAAGAGACAGGAAACTCCCTCCAGTCACCAGACTTGGCCTCTTCAATAGCAGTAAGAACTTGTCCAGAGGAATATCTATACAGTATCTACTTAACTGAAAAAAACAATGCCTATTTGCAATTAGGAAATTGATAAATCCTAAGCAACAGAATAGAACATAAGGGAAAAAATGAGAAAAGGCTACAGAAAGTAGTGGAAAGTCCTGACTGTATTACTGAAGTAAACCACACAAATTCAATACACCCTATGTGCAGAATAAAAAGCTACCCCAGGGCAGGTTCAACTTGAAGGGTGGGCAAATGGGGATGTAGAGGTAGGTCTCTGTCAGATCTACGGATTATATTCTGTGAGAGATTGTGGATGGATAAGCCTTGGTTTGCTGGTCTGTGTCCCAATGCTTTGTGTATTGGGGGAGGGTCCAGGCAGGAATCCAATGATCCCCAGTTGAAACCTATGGAACATTCAGGCTGCTTTTCAAGCAGGAGGAGGAACAGGAAGCTGAAAACAGAGGCACAACACCTGGGAGACCCAAGAGAGTCCCAGCTACCTCAGCTGTTGTGCACAATCTATTGCGGGGCCTACCTTCCCTGCCTCTCAGTATGTGAGGGAAAGTGAGTTTCCCCCACCTAATTCTAACTAAGAGCTGATGGAGGGGGGGGGTCTGTGGCTTCCCTGAGGGAGAAAATAGGAAAAAATAACTATGCTTCTCAAAAGAGAAGAGTCCCTGTACCCAATAATGAAGAGCACAGGAGCAGGATCTCAACTGCAGGGAGGTTCTCTCCTCTTCCACCTAGAAACTGAGGGGGGGGGGGAATCCTTTTCTTATCATATGACCCTGCCTTCTGAAAAGGCTCCACTGTGCATACCTCACTGTGCAAGAAGAAATCCTTGCAGTGATTGCACTGATCCTTTGGACGAAGCCCAAAATAAGATCTTTGGAATGGCAGGATACAACAGATGATGAGTTATTCTTCTTTCTCAATTGCTGTCTGAGTGTCAAGAAGAAATCTATAAGAATACTGTAGGAAGAAGTGAATATTGCTTATCACTGTTTCTCCTCCTCTTTTCTATCAATTTGCTGCACTGATAATGTCACACAGAATATTGGAGCAAGAATTCTCCATTCTGCCGAGTTCCTTTTACACAGGAATTGTATGTCGGTCAGGAACATCAATCTGGTATTGTATTCATGCTTATGCTATAGAACCAGCTCCTCTGTAAATAAGAATTAATAATGTCAAGTATTCAACATTACCTAAAGAATTCTGGGCTTGGCACAATGGATAGATATATAATGTACCATTGCAGCATATTCAAAGGCCCAAAGTAAAAGGAATTGGGCATGGTGCCCCACAGCTCCTTTTGGGGGTGAGGGTAAACAGTGCAATGTCATGCCAAGCATGTTTCCATGGGAATTTCGAGAAAAGGCCATTTGTCTGACTTTTGCAGTTGGTATGCATTGAGAACAAAGTAGAATTAATTCATCTAAAGGGTTCAATACATCATGCTCATTGTACATTTTTGCAGCTTGTCCAAAGGACTGTGGTTACAAATTCATTTTTCCACTCAGCCTCTTTAAACTTGTTCCACTTGGTGCTCAATGCACGGTGGCTACAAAGCTCAGTATTCTGGGAGAACACATTCATCTGTGCATTAATTAACAGCCACCCAAATTTCAAAACTTGTAGACAATGACCTACAATTTAGAAAATACCAAAAGCTGCTTCCCTTCAAAGCTGACCTTCAGAGTTGTTGTTTTCCCTTTCACATATACATATGTGCTCACTGTGCATCACCTTGGCCACACATATTAATGCTCATGGAGAAGAGCCATAGCTCAGTGACAGAGCATCTGCTTTGCATGCAGAAAGTCCCTGGTTCAATACCCAGTATCTCCAAGTAGGGCTGGAAATGTTGTCTGCCTAAAACTCTAGAGAGCTGTGGCCAGTCAGCTTGGACAATACTAATCCAGACAGACCAACAGGAAGCTGTCTTATTTTGAATCAGACTATGGTTTTGCACTGTTCTTTCCTTAGGCACGCTTATCACATACTAGCACTTTTCACAAAGCAAAAGCCCTATTTGGAGATTGGGGGTGGGGATGGAATAAGCATGCAGTGAGCATGAATGGCCTCCACCCCCAACATCCCTGCATGTACCTGCCCTGCCAGCTCCACTGGACCTTCCCACGCTGATCAGGAAGGTCTGAAAGGGTATTCTAAGCACATTTGGTGTAATGCTATTTATTAGAAGCCTTCCTGCAATCAGGAACATTGCATGGTTGGAGTTCCGAAGAGCACGGAGGATTCTAAACGCATTCAGCTGAGCACACAAAGAATCCCGTTTCAGTTCTTCCACCCAATGAGCAGGAAGGTCTGATTCTTTAGCCCGAAGGGATAGGGATGTTGGCGGCAGGGCTAGTGCTTGCTGCTCTGCTCCTCCCTCAACACATTTTCAGGTGAATGCTTTAATAGGGCTAAAATCACAGGCTGTTAGCTTATTATTTATGCAGGGTCATTTATAATATTTCTTCCTCATGGGCACAGAAATCAATGGTCTCTTCTACTGGACATTAAACATTTCACCATGAAAGTCATACCATTATTCCAAAAGGAGATAATACATATACTCAGCTTTTTCTTTGCCTCCTTTGTAAACGCCATGAGGTTTATTATTATCATTATTCAGGGCAACTGTTTGGCTACATCTTTTGTAATTCTGTATGTAGTTGATGTTGGTTCAAAAAGCTATACAAATAATACCAAATACCAAAGTACAACTGCCAAACAGGCTGAGCAAACAACATTAGTTGCTCCCCACCCCTGTTTCTGAAAGGGATAGTTCCATTTGAGATGTGGGAAAATGAGTTATAAAAGGGTTGATTTTAAGCCGGGATTAGTGAAACATGACTCTAAGACAATCTGGCACATGTTGTAAGTCAACATTCACATGCAGGTTTTGGTGAGCCAACACCATGGTGAAAACGTTTACCGCAAGTCTTCATACCAAACAGTTAAGCTACACACCTGCCAAAATAAGTAATTCTAGGACTAAACTGCTGCAGTCGAGAGACAGCAATTTTTAAGCTTACCCATGTGAAACAACAACAATCAAACCACCCACTCAGCACAAACTAGCACATTAAGGAGAAAGCTAATGTTTATTTTACATGGAGGAATGTTAAAAATGTGACACAAACACATGCACCCCATTTAAAACTGCAAAATTGCACAGTTCCAAAAAGACTTTCCAACCTAATTTTGGTGGATGTTTGTAGATTAACCCTTGGTCAATGTCATATTTTGGAAAGCCTAGCTTTTCAGATACCATGCTGTCCAGTTAACTTGGAAGATATAGCAACCAAAGAATAGATGGGTACAGATGACCACTTTTTGCCATATAAAAATTGATTCACAGCCAATTAAGGAGCAAGAGGCTCCAAGATTAGCCTGAAATTCATGCTTCAGACATACCGTATTTTTCACTCTATAAGACGCACCCAACCATAAGACGCACCTAGTTCTAGAAGAGGAGAGCAAGAAAAAAAAAGTTCTCTCCCTCTCTGCGCAGTTCCCCTTCAGCAAAGTGGCAGGAGAAGCGGAGCCCCTTCCATTTCTCCTCCTGCTTTGCAGAAGGGGCGCTGCACAGCTCTCTCTCTCTGCGAAAGCAACGCGAAGCCTCCTGAGCACAGCGGGAGCACACCAATCCCTCTTGGTCTCCTGGCTTCAGCGAAAGCTGTGCAGCCTGCATTCACTCCATAAGACGCACACACATTTCTCCTTACTTTTTAGGAGGGGAAAAGTGTATCTTATAGAGTGAAAAATACGGTAATTAATCCAGGTCTCCACTGGTGGTTCTGATTCAGCCAGTCATGCTGCTGTCAACAATAAGAACAGTAGGTCCTCGTGCTTGATCACTGGGTTTGTGTCAATTTCCAGCACTAATAGGGCTATGGATTGGTTGGGCTTTAATTCCAAGCTTATTATGCAAACAAATCTTTTCCCAGAGTTTTACACTGTGTTGCAGGCCCACCATGCATGCAAAAAGAACCATAATTCCAACAGCCTTTCCAACATAATGGGGACAAAGTCTTACTTATATTAAGACAGTTGCACTGGGAACCAATGGCAGCGGAGAAGGACCTTAAGGCATGCCTCTTGAAGGTGGATAGAGATTGTCTTTAATGTGTGCAGGGGACTTAAGCTTGTCAGGTTTGTGTTTTTTTGTGCAGCTGCCTGTGCTTGCAAGAGACACAGAACATACTCACTTATTAAGTTGGCACTTCAAAGCACACGTAGAGGTTTGGTTGAGAAAACATCACCTCTGAACCTTCCAAGTCTACAAGTTCCTTAGAAAGCTGTAGTTGGACAAGTTGCAATGTTTGTGATACTGGCAAATGCTGAGCCAAAGTGTAACAAATACCAAAAGGTATCTGGTTAACTGCTAGCCCCAGGAGAACCATTTCGCTTTAAACTCTCCGGACAAGGCTCTACAGTAACTAGAAAAGAAAGGGTGCCGCAATTGTTCCTGGATAGTCAAGATGAAGAACAGAACACCTATTTTGCAACAGAGGACCTTGAAATGCTTATTATAAGGAAATGTCCTGTGATCTTTAATTAAAAACAGAATCACAACAAGAGATGCCTGTTGCTACAAGGGGAAAATGTGCCTTTCTCCTTAGGTATTACGTCTTACACTTGCTTATTTTTCAAGCCAGGATACAATCTCCCACACCTTATTTTGGTTAGATGAGCACTACTAGTCAACAGCATTTGCTGAGATCTCATAACTAACATTTATCTTCTATTAGAAAAACAGCATGTCAATGAAATATGTGTGGCAGGATAAAATTAACTACATATAAGAAATGCCACCTTGAAGTGGTTTCAATAATTTTTTCATTACTGCTTTTGTTCTGTTCTTTCAGTTCCCCTGACCTCCTTAATAGTTTTGTAACAGTTAAGAGGGAATCAAAGCAAAAATTTCACAGGGAAAAGAGAGATTTGATAAAATTTTATATTATTATTATTAGAAAACCAGAAGTTTTAAAACTTTACTTTTTAAAAGGAACAAGTGACTTCAGCATAATCTCTCTTAAAACCCCAAAAGGCTGATTACTCAAGGCTTAGCTAACCTAAAGATGAAAGAAAAAGAAGCAAATACTTTTATTCTTAGCAAAAAAAGAAAAGGGGGGTGTTAATGCAATATGGAAACAGTAAGACACTTTTTAAAAAAATCATTCAACAGGTATTCCCTGCAGTGATGATGGACCACAGGAAATCTCAAGTTCTATGCATACAGCAACTCTAATTTTACTGCAGAAGAGTAGGCAACACCTCTGTCACCCAGTCTGCCACTCCAAAAGTACAGGGAACCAAATAGCAGACACACACCTTTGAAATGATGCTGAATTAAAATCTTAAAACAAAGCAAACCTTCTTCATATTTTTGGTATATGAGGTAAGAAGTAAAAGGAGAAATGCAGGGCAGATACTACCATCATTACATTATCCTAATTTCCCATGGGTTTAAATTAAAGTGTGTTTTCAAGCTATGTAGTTGCTTAACATACCAAGAAAGCACAAAACTGCTGGCCAACACCAATTCTTAGAATCACAGAATTGAGGGGCTATCTATTCTGGCCTCCTCTTCCCCAACAGATGGCTGTTCAACTTCTGCCTGAATGCTTCCAGCAAGAGATCTTACCACCCAACTAGGTAATTGGTTGATCTGCTCTTGCCATGGAGACATTTATCCCATTGTTAAACCAAAATCTATCTTTCCATAATTTCAGCCAATTAAGTCTTCCCCTTTTAGGCATCAGAGAAAAAGTATTTACCTTATTCTAACCAACTGCCTCTCAGATATTTGGAGAGCGCTATCCTGTCTTCCCCCTCAGTCTTCTCTTCTCCATGTTGAATATACCTAGTTCCTTCAACCATCTCACAGGATTGTTTTTCATACTACTGATCACCTTTGTTGCTCATCTCTGAACCCATTCCAATTTGTCTATATCCTTCTTAGTGTAAAAACTAAGGTTCTACTAAAGCAGCCTAAAATCACATTAATTGTTTTTGTAGCTGCATCACACTGCTGGCTCATGGTCACTTTGTCATCTGCTACAATCCTGAGATCATATACTACTGCAAAGTCACGTATACCCCAACCTATGCGGGTGAATTTGCCTAGATGTAGAACTTGTTAGTTGCAGCCCAGCCTTCCCTTCTATCAAGATCATTGTATTACTTTCTTCTGAGGCGTTAGCTATCCATCCCAGTTTTGTGTCATCTGTAAATCTGATGAGGATTCGTACATGCCTTCTAACCTATTGGTAAAAGGATTAAAGATTACTAGACCCAACCTCCCTCCTGTTTGATGAGGAACCATTAATGAGCACTCTTGAGTATGGTTTTCCAGCCAGCTGTGAATCTACCTGATGGTACTATCATGTGGCCCACATGCAGTCAGTTTGCAAACCAAAGGGGGCTTTGTCAAATGCCATGTTGAAACCAAGTTAAATTACAATCATGGCATTCCTACAATCTACATGATAAAAAGAGATTAGTCTGGCTGACTTTATTCTAGAGAAAGTCATGCTGGCAAGAAGAAGAGGAGGAAGGAAGGAAGGAAGGCAGGAAGGCAGGAAAGGCAGGAAAGGCAGGAAGGAAGGAAGGAAGGAAGGAAGGAAGGAAGGAAGGAAGGAAGGAAAAGTTATGCTGGCTCCTACTAATCACTAAAGTTGCTTATATATTTCTTACAAATTGACTCCTCTATAATCTGTTCTATTACCTTTTTAGATATCGAAGTCAGGCTGAAATGTCTGTTAATTTCTCAGATCTTTGAAAGTTGGGACACTTGCCCATGGTACCTGTTCTCCAGGTTTTCTTAAAAGATTATAAAAAGAGACCCTGATAGTACACCAGCAAGTTCCTTAAAATGTAAGTCATTTGGCTTTAAAGATATGCACTCATTTAAAGAAGCTAGGCACTTCCTGGCCAGCTCCTTATCAATCTTAAAATGAAGTCCTACCCCCATACCAGTTATGCTACTTATGTAAGGTTGCACCCCTTTTGGGAAATAAAACAGAGGCAAAGTAGGAATTTTTGCCTTCTCTTCATCATTTGTTAACATTTCACCATCCTTACTGAACAACTTCACATTAAATTTTGTGTGTAATTGTGTCAATCCTTCTTTTACTGGATACTGGGGGGAGGAGGGTAATCTCATGTTATCCTGTATAACAGGTAGCCTACGCAAAAAGCAGATACAGCCACAGACATCCGTTTAAGGTATCACCAGCTGGTAATAAGCCTGCATTGGGTAAGTGGATCACATTCTGTTTGAACTTGGTGCTAATTCAGATAAATAATTTGCTGAAAAAAATTCAGAATGTGTGACAAGGAGTCACTCCTTTGTGGAATGCAGCTGCTACACTGGAACATAATGGTTCAAGGGTTTAATTGCTACTTGGCCACCAGAGCATTTCCCCACCTCCAGATCATCAGTCAAACCCGTCACTACAATCAGCAGGAAGAAGTCAAGGCTACCTGGTAGCCTATTAAATAAATGGCTTCCGTCAACTTCCTAATGAGCAGGTTTCAGCTGAAAAAACCCACAACTCTGCTTCCTTCACAGATTCAGTGTGGAAAGAGAGAGAGAGCTTCCAGGAGTGAAGGCAAACCACTACATTAGTAGCACTACATTAGCAACATAAGCCTGGGCAGTGTGTATGGAGGTCCTGGGCTGCCCAGACAACAAGGCCCCCTTTCTCAGCCTTGCTGATGTGGTCCAAAGGAAAGCAGAGCAATATGTTTGGCAGCAGCTTAGCTGCAGGAGTTGCTGGAAGGAGGTGTACAAGGTGCCATCCAACCGTCTTAGGGGCTCTACTCCGGATTTGTGTAGGGTTTACTCCTTAGCTTTTTCTTCTCCCGAAAATATCCTGCAAGGCAGTGAAGGTTTAGGGTAAGTTTTCCTTCTCTTAGATGGGCTATCTTTCCAGGTTGATGAGTCCCATCTGCCCTTAAGCAGACAAGAAAAGAATGCTAAAAAAAATAATTTGAGGAACACATTGCTAAAAACATTGAGACATAAGATGTAAAGACAAGGAGCTCTTTATATTGTTATATGGCTCAGGAGTTGGTTAAGTTGCAAAAAACAAAGAGTAGGGATGAATGGACAGTTCTCTGAATGGAGAGTAGAAGTGGACTCCCCAAAGGTTCAGTATTTGAAACTGTGCATTTTAACTTCTTCTTCATCTCATCATATTTATACCCTGTCCATCAAGATGGGCTTCACCACGAGAGTTAGGAGTGAGAAGGGAGGTGGCCAAGTTTGCTGATATTAAATTCTTCAGTCATTAATACAAAAATAGTGAATAGCTCCAAAAGGACATCTTCAAACCAAGTGAATGGTTAAATGGCAAATGCAGTTCAATGTAAACAAGTGTAAAGTGAGGCATGTTGGGGCAAAATATATTAATTTCACATATGTGCTCATGGGGTCTGAACTGGCAGTGACAGACTAGGGACGAGACCTTGGGGTCATAGTAGATGATAGTTCAATGAAGATGTCAACCCAGTGTGTGATGACTGTGAAAGAGGAAATTACATGCTAGGGATCATTAGGAAAGGGTTTTAAAATAAAACTGCCAATATCATCATGCTGTTATACAAATCTATGGCAAGGCTGTATTTGGAATACTGTACAGTGGTACCTCAGGTTACATACGCTTCAGGTTACAGACTCCGCTAACCCAGAAATAGTACCTCAAGTTAAGAACTTTGCTTCAGGATGAGAACAGAAATCATGTTCTGGTGGCGCGGCAACAGCGGGAGGCCCCATTAGCTAAAGTGGTGCTTCAGGTTAAGAACAGTTTCAGGTTAAGTACAGACCCAGAACGAATTAAGCTCTTAACCCGAGGTACCACTGTACACATTTCTGGTCGCCTCGCCTCAAAAAGGATATTATATATTTGGAAAAGGCAACCAAAACAATCAAGGGAATGGAGCAACTCCTTCCTGTGAAGAAAGGTTGCAGCGTTTGGGTCTTTTTAGCCTAGAGAAAAGGCAAGAGGTGACATGATAGAATTTTATAAAATTATGCATGGCATGGGAAAAGTGACAAGAGAAAAGTTTTCTTACTCTCTCATAATGCTAGAACTCATGGCATCCAATGAAGCTAAAGGCTGGAAGATTCAAGCACAAAGACAGTACTCCACAGCACATAGATAAACTATGGAATGCAACCGAGATAGTGTTTAAATTCATGGAGGAAAGAGCTAATAATGGCTACTAGTTGTAGGTGGCAAAGTTTCTGAATACCAGTTGCTTGAAACCACAGGAGAGGAGAGTGCTCTTTTACTCAAACCCTGGTTGTGTGTTTCCCACAGTAATCTGGTTGGCCACTGTGAGAACAGGATGCTGGACGAGATGGGCCATTGGCTTGATCCAGCAGGCACTTCCTACATTCTTCTATAAAGTCAAGGCTTCCTTCTTCCCGCATCCCCTAAATCTGCTCCAGAGTCCCCCAACTCTCCATAGCATATTTTGAGGGTGCTTAGGGGAGAAGAGAGGAAAGTGAAGTCTCTGTTGTGAGGGTGGAAATCCATTCTGCTCACGTACAGGCAGCATTAGACACAACCCTATATAAGACACTGCTTGTTATTTGCAAATAGTCAATATGAGCATAGTCCACAGACACATATTTTGAAGAAAAACTTGAAAGATTAACCCCCTTAGATAATGAGGCAGGGAGAAAATGCTGTTATTTTGATACATGTAGTTAAAAGGAGACGATTAATAGTGTGAACAACAAAAATAAACCGCAGAAAAGACTCTCCCTTTAATCTGGAGGATCATCTCAGTACAGTAGGTATGCTTACCTATGTGCCATTTCTTTTTAAAATAGAAAATCACATTCCTTTATCTTTTGTAGTCATCATACACACAGTCACATGACCATGTTTTCAAGTGTCCAAAAGAGCTGAGTGCCAAAACAGATCATATGTAATATTTTCAAGAAAAAGATCCAAACAGCAATAGCTGCCATAAAGAATTTCTTCACTGATATCAGTCCCCAAATCTCTTTAACTGAAGCTCTGTAGGGAAATGGTTTTAATGAGATTTAAACCACAGCTGAAAGAACCTTTTAGCTGATGAGTAATGCAAAGGAAGCAAGTAACAGAAGCATCACAAAGCCAAAACCCATTATACAGCGGTAACAAAGACACATTGTTTAAATGGGTAAGGGGAAGTAAAGTAGCCTTGAGACAGATGGATGATGTGGCCCTAATGACTTTTAAAGTGCAGAAACTAGCAGCAAAAGTAGAGACACTAAGTTAATAAAGAGGCTAAGCAGTGTGCAACGCACAATATCCATTAGCTTTGCCAGACTAACACCAAGAGCCATGAATGGCTATTCCTTTAAGCGGTTGCTTTCAAGTGCAGTTTGACAGAGGCCAGGCTTAGCAAAGCTACCCTCAAAGCAGCACTAAGAGCCCATGCCTGTAACTGCCCATTAACAGTATGCACCTTTTGTTTTGGGGCATTGTGAAAACAGAGTACTCCATAAAGGAGGCAAAGCTAAAGAAAATCATTATGCACAGTGTCCTTCCCTCACCTTTTCCAGTCTACCCCTGTCACAAAGATAACATGATGTCGACTGCATGATGGATTCGCTCTGCCTCGTAATCAGCGGCTCCCATTACTGTTGGCAATGATTTTGCAGATGCCCTTTCCTTACATGTATTCCCAGTGCAAATGTGATCAATGCAGAAAGGGAATAACATAGTATTTTACTGGCACTTGTACTCTGCTGTGTACATCAATCACCCTGGTTAAGAAGAGGAGCAACAAGTTTCACCAGGTTAAAATGTTAAGCATATACCACCACCAGTGATGCCATTAGGCAGGCCCTGGGGCAAAATTCCACAGCACTCTTCAGCAGAATGAGTAGGAGCACCCATTACTATCAAAACAGTCCCCATAAGAACATAATCTAAAATTGCCTAACTACACTACTGTAGCCTCTGCACATCTAGATCCACTTTTAAACACATACGTTCCTCTTCCTGGTTATACTTCATTCATACTTCATTCTATTAAAAAGGAAAACATGAGTGATGTGATGGAAACTGATACTCTTATGCTGTTATAAGATATATATAAGGTGCAACATGATAGCCAAATCTAATCCTCAGTAGGCCAGTATAATTAATAATAATAATAATAATAATAATAATAAAAAATGTTAACCATATTATGAACAATTCATGAAAACAAAATACTTTGGGCACTCAGCTTACTGAGAGATGAAGAGCTGAGAAACCAGCTAATAGAAGTTGTATAAACAGCTGGGTAAAGTGGCAAAGAGAAAGAAACCCTGTGTCCAGGTAAGATGATTGAAGATGGTGAGGTTTGGCAGAGCTCTACAAAACACATTCCACACAACTAGGGAAGGGCTATAGCTCAGTGGAAGAGCTTTTGCCTTGCGCGCTGAAGGTTCCAGGTTCAATCCCAGGCATGTCCAGATAGGGCTGTCAATGTTCCCTGCCTTAAACCCTGGAGAGCCACTGCCAATCAATGTGGACAACTCTTGAGCTAAATGGACCAGTGGTCTCCCTCCATAAAAGGCAGTTGCCTACATTCCTAACAGTAAAAAACAAAACAGCACTAAGTTTACTAGACAGAGGCAACAGTTGCCTCTTATTCAGTTAAGCAGCATCTAAAGGAAAACCTTTCTATTCCAAGCACTGATCAATCCATATATACAATGGATTCTTTATGACCAAAACTACTTCAGGACTGTAGCTGTGAGTTATTGAGAAGTAAAGAGAGAATACAGTCCTAGATCCAATGGCAATCCTCTCTTTTTCATGAGGTGCCCCCCCCTTTTAATGTATTATGGCCCTCTTTGTTTGACACTGGTTTATGCATTCCATGCATGTATTAATTTCAGGACCTTTTTTTTTTTTTTTACCTCTGTTGATATTCTGTACCATCATAACAATTATTAGGTGAAGGAAGAAGACAAAACTCTCTCAATTTTTCTCAAATAGATAAAAATGTACTAGTCTTGAGAGAGCCTACTTTAGAAATTATTGCTTTCACAATGCAAACTTGTCCTACAACCATTGACAGGGTTTTGCTGCTCTTCCAGCATAACTGATGGGAGCTAGGTGTATATATTAGCTTGTGGGTGGCGGTGCTAACAAGACTAAGGGAGTGAACTGCACAACCAGTATGATATTCCCTCTGTAACTTGATGGGAAAGTTGATTTGATTTATGCTGCACTTAAATAGTTTTCTGTGGTGAAGAAAATAAGACAAGTTGCAAAATTATAACTGTGTGATCACTGGAAGAAAGGGGATGCTTGTGACCACAAACAGAATAATCCTTAGGCCTTTTGACAAGTAGATAACTAGATATTTCTACAAAAACAAAAGTGAGGTATCTGATAATGTTATAGCCCAATCCTAAAATCCAAAGCTCCTTTTGGAACAGACCTCTTTAAACATGTTGTTCTGTTAATCCAATAGCATAAGTAGTTAATAATGGGATCAGAATGCAGGTGTAACTCAGTAACTAAACTTTCATCTTGACAGACAACTGATGCTCCTCAGTCATTAAACTTACATCTCAGCAGTCAAGTGTCTACTCATCTGAACTACTGTGCCAGCAATGTGGTGCATATAACTGAGGACAAGGATTGTTGTGCAACTGTAATATTGCAGAACTGTGGCACTGCAACTCTGATGAGGATTGGGACTGGGTTTACAACAGTATAGCAACCCCGATTCTTAATACTGTTACACTGGAAATAACCACTACTGCCAGATGTGGTGTAATATAAGGTCATAAAGTGAAACAGAAAAGAACATGAGAGGATGTGCCAGAATGAACTGTGCCTGAAATGGTCACATCTCAGACACCAACATAAAGTCAATTTTTACTACCCCAGAACAAAAATTGCTAGCACTACCTTTATTATTTTTGTTCACCGTTGCGATTCTTAGCTCCCTGTTATCAAGGACCCCAGCAATAGTCCTTGATAAGAATCGTAGGTATAAATTCTTGCCCAAGTTCTTAATGTAATTATCCATGCAAGTCATCCTTAACACTACCACTACCATACATACCATACATACATCAAAGTGCCCAGAAAGAAGGTCTGGGGGGGACAAGTATAAGTTTTATTTTATTTATTCACATCTTGCCCCAACAATGCACAACATTTCCAAGATAGATTTTGTTCCTATTGTGCATAAGGAGCAAGGGTTAGATTGTTCCCCTGAGATTATAGGGGAACACTTTTATTTGCAATACATTAACTGTGACCAATTCCTTTACAAGGGTATAACTGACTGGTCAGCCACTGTCCTTCATATTTTACAAAACACTTTTTCTTAATATAGAAAATATATTTTCCAATACAGAGATCCAATTTCTGTTTATGAAAAAGTAATATATGAAGTGGCCTCAAGAAAAGTAAACAAGTGAGTGGTGATGCAAATATTTTTCATCCTCCCACATTATGAAGTTAGCTGCCAGATAGTCTATCACCTTTCCAGCATATGCATTTTAGAGTGAAAAAACAACACTAGAGCCTCCATTCAACACATTATTGTGTTCTTTCCAACGTGAAGCTACAAGTCGTAAAAAGTAGCATGTGAAGCAGTTCTCGAAGACCTAATAACATGCCTCCAACATGGTCTCTTGCTCTACCTCCATCAAATGTGGTCCCTCGTTAATGTGCCATAGCCATCACTTTACCAAAACATAAAGGTAAAGGTAAAGGGACCCCTGACCATTAGGTCCAGTCATGACCAACTCTGGGGTTGCGGCGCTCATCTCACTTTAGTGGCCAAGGGAGCCGGCGTACAGCTTCCAGGTCATAAGAGGTAAATTGCTTTTAGGGAGGTTCACAATTACAACTGTATTTCTTTTATTTAAAACACCAACAGAGGAAGATATGGGGAAAATGCTTAATGTTCAGATAAAATGCAGGATGTGGAGAGAGGGATGCAAAGAGGCACTAAATGCATAAAAAAAAGGAAAGAAAACTAGCGGCATACGAACAAACTGCTTTATTTGATAACTGCTTGGCTGCCCTTAAATAAATACAACAATCACTGACGGCAGTGATGTAATGTCAAGCTAACCCACTCGCCTTCCCTCAACAGGCAAGCTTACAGATATCACACAAAAAGTCTTCAAGAACACAGGTCAAGACTGGAGAACTCAATTTCCTCCCCTTCAGTTCACTTTGAGCAGTATAAAGTTCAGGGCCATTTTGAACACAAGGGTTGCATGCCCTGCCTGGCCACTTTGGCTACAGCCCCGAGTTAAAAACCTGCACACATAAAAACATCCTGTGTAAATAGGCAATGCTGGGAGTCTTAGATGTTCTATCAAAGAGCAGCCTAAACAAAACAAGGGTAAAAAAACAAAGGGAGTTAGGGTGAGAGACACTACCTGTTCCAAAGAGGCAACCACAGGACAGATTTTGTCACACTCTCTGTGAGGGCACAGAGAAAAATGGTGGTGGGTAGGTGGGAATCCTTAACCACCACTTTCTCAGAAAAAGGGAGCTTTTTTGCGTCAGAAGCAGGAAAAGAGGAATTGAGGAAAAAACAAATGACCAGACAGCAATCTGGCATGTGGGAAAGACCTGAAGAGGAGGCAGTGCTAGGTGTCAAGGAATCTGGGAGGTTTTCTGGGGACGCCTGGCCTCTCCAAATCCAACAAAACTCGAAATGCGGTTCAGTTGCCAGAGGCACCCAGAAAAACATTTAAGTTGCATGTCAGGGTCTCCTGGCCTCATCCAGCACTAGGAGGGGACCTTCTCAGCAGGTGGCGGCGGCGGCGGCGGCCTTTTGGGGTCCCCTGGGGCGGGGGGGAGATGCTGCCTCTCCCCCTCGGGTTCTGCCTGGGGTGGGGGCTCCCTCTCCTCCCGGGCCAGGCGCAGTGCGTAAGGCGGGAACCCTCCCTGGCTCCCTCCCCGCCCAGCTCCGAGCGAGTCCCGTCCTTACCTTTGTGCCCGCCGAAGGCCCCGTACCAGGAGAGCGAGAAGAGCGCGCAGAGGCAGCCGAGCAGCAGCGTGAGGAAGGTGCCATTGCGGAGCCTCATGTCCCCCGTCTCCTCGGCGATGGCTGCGGCTGGAGAGGCCGCATGTCCCGGGCGCTACGCGGCGGCCTCAGCCTCCCGGGCCCGGCAAGGAGAGGCGGCGGCGGCGGCGGCGGCGGCAGGGGCTGCCAGTGCCCGGGCGGGCAGGCGGGCGGGACTCGCCGCCCCCGCCTCCTCCTCCCCCTCCTCCTTCTTCTTCGGCGCCTCCGCCCGCTGCCCTCATGCACTGGCCGCGCCCCACCGGGCCGCCGGCTCCAGCAGGCAGCAGGGGCTGCTCTCGCCGCCGTTTGCCTTTCCCCGGGCCTGGAGGAGAGAGGGGGGCTGCCGTGCCGCCGAGGGAAGAGAAGGGGCGGAGATGATGGCAGCACCGTGTTAAAGGAGCCGTGCGCGCGCGCGCGCCTGGGCGCCGCCGGCAGCAGCAGTCCGCAAGCGGGCAAGGGGGTGCCTAGCGACAGACACGTGCAGGCAGACGCGTGCAGAAAACCGGGGTCGACGAGGGTGTGAGGAAGAGCGGCTGCCGAAAGCCGCTGGACTGTAGGGCGACCTGTAGAGCAGGACACGCTCCCACGCCCTCGTGTTCGAGCTTATAGTTGGGTTAGTGGGCAAGACCCCACCCCAGTCGAAAGGAGAGGGGACTGCCTTATAATGGAGAGGAGGAAACCTTGTCCTACCTCCGGAAAGCCTAGTGACACCAGTTACACGGTCCTCGAACACGATGGAGAAACCTGCAGCAAACTCAGTCCACCATTACAGGCACAGTCGGGTTCACAGGTGCATTTTATGACGCTTTGTAATCACAGGTTCAACACCACTGCTTTCCCATCCTCTCAGAATACTTTTTTTTTTTTTTAAGAGGAGCCAGTGCATCCATTAAGTTTCTAGTCATCAAATGCAGACCCATGTGTGAATGGGTGCTCAGTAAATGGTCCACCAAGTAGTCTTTTTCTGCAACCATGATTCACCGAAAATAAAGAGGAGGCATTTGTCATTCAAGCTCATTAGTGGGTTCAGTTCCAAGGAAGACTGAAGACAGGCTCAATTCTTCTGCTTCTTTTCCTTAGCCTGCCCAATATATATTTATGTGGAGGTTGTTGGCACTGGCATAGAGATGCTCCACATGACAGCACCAGTCTTGTGGTGAATTATTTACAAATGTTAGCTACCACATGGGAGCATCACTGCAGGGACCATAATCTTTGAACCGACTGTGGACTTTCATATCACACACAGTGGGGAGTCTCTCCAAAGTTATGGCTGTAGATGCATATCCTTCAGTAACATTTGTATGGTCATTTGATGGCTCCCTGCAGAACACGTGAGCTGGCTCTATGAGGCTGAATTCACACATACAGTTCATTGCTTAATTACTGATACAGCCTAAAGCTCAATACTCTTCAGCAGAGGCAGTTCTCATATTTAGCTTGAGTCATGCAGCATTTAGTAATCAAGTGATGAGTGTCAGAAGCTGCTGGGAGCTTCAGCAGGGAGCATCTACGGTGAGCCCCATATGGCAGCATCTGATTGAGCATCTTGGCATCCCAGGTCTGCCACTGGACCCTCCTGGACAGGAAGGTCTATGTGAGGGTTTCCTGTTCCTGTGCAACAAACTCTTTGTGATTAATTCTGGTGTGTTTGTGGATTGTTTGGTTCTAATTCCTATCTTGTCCCTCATTCCTGATTCATGGCTTGCTCCAAGTTTGTCTTTCAGTCCTGACTTCCTCTGTCGGTCCTTTCTACTGGCATTGTCCCACAGCTTCTGACTCACCTCAAAAACCACTGCCCATGGCCCAGCCTGACAAATGAGGCAAACATTAAGGCTGCAAGCCTCAGTTGAGTGGATATGTATATGACTGCAGTACAAGGGTGCATATATGTGTGAACTACCCTAATGCATATATGCTGTCCCTCTTGACTCCAAAGGGACATTGTGAGAGAAAGTCTTAATTCCATTCTAAAATACTAAATGGACTCAAGAGGAAGACATAGGTTTCCTTACAGTATCTCCCAACACAGAAAGTGTGTAAGGAAATGCATGAAACCACATACAGTACTTCTAAACATCAATGGCATAGGAGGAGGAGGAGGAGGAGGATAGGGGAATCGAAGGGTTATTTGGAATTGCCTTCTATCTCAAGAAACTGCATTAAACCTTCGGACTATGTCTTGAGGTTATGGAGCATTCTACATGCAATGCCTACTCCTGTGTGCTTATTATGAAATATGGAGCCAGTAAAAAAAAGAATACAGGATGCTGAGAAACTGTAAGGGAGGTAGGCTTTATTTCACATGGGTCAAAGACCCAATTTGACACACACACAGGCTGGCAGCTTCAATGGAACCCCTCTGGAGGCTTCACCCAGGGCAAAAAAAACCACGGCTAGCCTTCCTGTAGGTATAGCACTGTTAGCTGGTGGCAGCTGGAGAAGGGGGAAGCTGAAAAGTGGAAGAAAAAGAAGACAATAGAGCCAGTGTGGAATAGTGAGTGGTTAGTGTCAGACTAGGACCTTTGAGAGAAAGGTTCATCTCCCCACTAGGTGACCTTGAGCCAGTCACTGTATCAGCCTGACTCTTAGGCTTCTTGTGAGGATAAAATGATAGGACCATGTACACCATATGAAACTCCTTGGAGGAAAGGTGGAATATAAATGGCATAATAAACAAACAAACAAAAGATAAACAGGACTTTAGAAAGAAGACAGAGTGCGCAAGAAGGAATGGAGCTAATAAACTGAAAATAACTTTCTGTAACAGACACTACTAGCCAATTAGTTACAGATAATATCATGCACCATTGTCACTACCATTTGGGGATTTGATTGCACAATTGGGCAATTGTCAACCAGCTTTTACTCCTTTGTAACTGAGCACTGCGTGCATTACATGTAACCAAGGCTGCAATCTTTTGCATGCTTACAAGGGAGGAAGCCAAAACATAATTTTGCAAACCATTGCTATGGATTGAAACAAACACTGCCAATACCAGAAAGGATGGATTTGTGTAGGTGTTCGTCTTGCATAATACTCTTTTCTTCAACTTCAATCACAAATACATTTATAGAAACAACTGAAGCAAAAAATAACTGTCTTGCACATCTACCTTTCCTTATATGAGAATTGATGGGCACAGTTCTTAATTGTGTTTCACTTATTTTTATTCTGATGCCTTTTGATTTTATTCTGTATCTGATCTATTTGAATAAAAATATTGTGTGTGGTTTTCATTTTTATTTTAAAAGCGAAAGAAACCTGAATCTTGAAGCAAGTGCAAAGACTATTTATGCATTTGTGTCTTGCAGAGAGTAAATCAGTTTTAAGGATGGGTTGGGTTTATGAGTGATGTCATGGATTGGTTGGATGCAGAGGAATGGTGGGAGTAACCAGCTGGGGAACCCACAAGAGAGAAAGGCTCAGAGCCAAGAGACTGGTGGTGGGATGACGATGAGTGGTCAGAGGGAGAAGACTGGGAGGAAGTGATGGAAGCTGAAGAGGTAACAGGGCTTAGTGAGCGGGAGGCTTAGTGGGGCAGAGAGAGGTCCATACTCAGAGGCATACTCTCCATCTATCCTCTTTCCTACCCTCTCATACTAAATCAACAAGTTTTGCTAGGTCCTACCACTTTATTAACTATCGTTATCAGATATGGCCTATGTGCCAATTGTTGTTTTTTGTTATTTCAAAACTACATTTTACACACAGCTCCCTCGTCTTCTTGCCCCCAGTGAGTAGCACAGCTATCTGGATAATTAAAGGAGTTTGAGAGGTCATAATGCTGCACGCATTTGCTTGTACACAGGGTCATACATGTCATGTGCAGATTTTTTTAAATGATGTTTTGCAAAGGAGAAGACAATTAGAAATAACCCCCTAATGTGGCCAGTGTTATGGTGGTGGTAGACCAGGAGAGCCCAGAATAAAAAGGGGCTTTGGATAACTGCAGGCAGCACCACACAGCAGCAGCACATATATATCAAGAGTGAAAAATAAAGTGTGGATAAAACACATGGTGCCAAAGACAGGCATCAACTCAGTCTAGTTCTAAAACCTGAAACATTTGCAGTGAAGTTTTCTGAGAGTTTGGCAAGGTGTTGTGGGGTGGGAATCACTTTTCTGTCAAGAGTCTCAAACTAAAGGATCAGCACTGGAACATGCCGTGTGCCAGCATACACTCAAGGTTGAATCAGTATGCAAGCAAGGTTGAAAACTGATTTTTCTCCTTTTATAGTTCAGCACTGGCTATAGCTGGTTTCAGACTGTACCACTGTGCAAAAATTCTAATGCTTATTCACAAACCCACACAAGTATGCACATGATCCCAACTCTCTAATAGTCCCAACAGTACCCAAACACAGATATTTATTACAAGCACCAGCTAGGATTAATTGCCCCAGACACACATATGCCCCCCTCAACTGCAGTAGCATACGAACTAGCCTTAATCCCTCCATGTCTCTCTTCCAACTGTTCCTCTCTATCTACTCCTACAGCTGTCAGTCAATCATTGTAGCAATCCCTAGTCTTAAATATCCCAACTGGAAGAGGCAGTGAACAGCTGCCACACAGCCAGTGCAACCCTCCCAATACGGTCTATTGTGGGGAGGGGAGGGGACACAGAGATGCCTGTAGAACTTTTTGAGCAAAGGGAGGCTACTGCAAACTATGATGAGTTTTCCCTACAAATTGCTCAAGTATCCTCAAGGAGGACATTTAATAGCAAAGCTCAGAAAACACTGAAATACACTATTCCTAGCAAGATATATCGTTACAGTGGCAGAAGATAACTGTATCTTTTTATAGGCTTCAGGCGGATACAAATGCTAGAAGCTAGTCAGAAAAACCCAGGTTTTGTGATGATGCAAAACAAAAAGAAGCTGGGAAGGGCTCCTCTCTGTCCTTTCTTGTTTGTACTCTGTGGGCGCAGAATACAAGAGAAAATACTCACGCCTATCATATGTGAACTCCAGCTAAGCCAGCAGCACCACCTGCTGTTCTTACTGTGAATTTTGCAAAGGAGAGATTGAGACCGCATATGTCCTTGGGTTTATCCCATCCGTCCCAACCTCTCAAATATTTATTCCACCAAGCACTAATAAAGAGAACAGGGATTGGGGATCCTCCAGACATTGCTGGACTCCAACTCCCATCAGCGCTTACCACTAGTGGAATGGACTACCATGGAAGGTGGTGGACTCCCCTTCATTGGAGGTTGGATAGTCATCTGTCAAGGATCCTTTAGTTACAATTCCTGCACTGCAGGGAGTTGGATAAGACAACCCTTCGAGTTCCTTCCAGCTCTACAGCTCTATGATCCTTTTAGTCTATGACAAATGGTCAGGGATGATGGGAGTTGTAATCTTAACACCAGCTGGAGAGCCAGAGGTTCCCCATCTCTGCAGCAGAGGAATAGTAGTCATATCTCCAACTCCACATCATGAAAAGAGACAGGGGGGTGGTCTGACTGCTATGAGGCCAAACCAGACTTGCTGCTGTAGCAGGGATGGAGGAAAGTGGAAGGAGCATCTCCACCCCTGTTGTTCAGCCTGGACACTTGAGATCTAGCTCCAAGGGCCTTCTGGCAGTTTCCCCACTGCGAGAAGTGAAGTTGCAGGGAGAGGGTAGGTAGAGGGCCTTATCGGTAGTGGTGCCCACCCTGTGGAAACCCTTCCATTAGATGTCAAGGAGACAAATAGCTATACAGTGGTACCTCGGGTTACAGACGCTTCAGGTTACAGACTCCGCTAACCCAGAAATAGTACCTCAGGTTAAGAACTTTGCTTCAGGATGAGAACAGAAATTGTATGGCAGTGGTGTGGCAGCAGCAGGAGACCCCATTAGCTAAAGTTAAGAACAGTTTCAGGTTAAGAACGGATCACCTCAAGTTAAGAACAGTTTCAGGTTAAGAACGGATCACCTTTAGAAGACATCCTGTATAGGAAAGTTTTTAATGTTTTATTATGTTTTTTTTTATATGCAGGAAGCTACCCAGAGTGGTTGAGGTAACCCAGTCAGATAGGTAAGGTAAAGGTAAAGGTAAAGGTACCCCTGACCATTAGGTTCCGGTGCTCATCTCGCTTTACTGGCCGAGGGAGCTGGCGTACAGCTTCCAGGTCATGTGGCCAGCATGACTAAGCCGCTTCTGTTGAACCAGAGCAGCGCACGGAAACGCCATTTACCTTCCCGCTGGAGCAGTACCTATTTATCTACTTGCACTTTGACATGCTTTCGAACTGCTAGGTGGGCAGGAGCAGGGACCGAGCAACGGGAGCTCACCCGTTTCAAACCATTGACCTTCTGATTGGCAGGCCCTAGGCTCTGTGGTTTAACTCAAAGCGCCAACCCGTGTCAGATCGGTAGGGTACAAATAATAATAATAATAATAATAATAATAATAATAATAATAAATAATAATAACGACTACTACATGTGTAGTCATAAACGCCACATTGGAGACCCCTACTCCATACCTTCTAAAGTGATTAAGACCTGTATGTAATTCTAGCACTGAACTATATCCTCCAAAGTATACACACACACACAAGCAATGGCGTATTATGTTTCTCTCGGCTGTGAAGTATGAGTGCCGCCTTTCATGCTGCCTCTGTTGTGTTCTCTGTTACTCAGAACTAAGCCCTGCACACAGGAGCGCAGGCTGTGCCATTGCACAATTCATCACTCCTTCTGTGAATACAATACATCACCCTTATCACCCAGAGCACATTTCTTAGGGCTTTCTCTAACCCTCTTAATAGTTCATTGCTCCTGGCATCAAATTGGAAATAAACTGCAGTGGTGCACAACAGAACAGGCTGTTGCTGGCAAAGGCTTTGTGTAACCACAAATGCAGTTTATAGCACAAAGAGTGACAAAATATTTCAAGGAAACATGCTTACGAACAAACAAAAATAATTGTTTGATAGGAAGGGAGGGGAGTAAAATGGCACCGCTGCTTAATTTGTCAGTGAAGCACGATAGGCACTTGCTAGGTGCTCAGTGTTCTGCAGCAAACGCTGGAATTCTAATTGGAGCCGGCACTCAGTCTCAGAGGCAGCAATTGCTCCAAAGGGACCCAACAATCAGCTTGGATCCAAGTATGTTTACTCAGAAATAAAATACCACTGATTTTAAACGGGCTTAATCCTAGTATTATGTGTATAAATTTGCAGCCTTCAGGTAACACAAACCTTTCATGTTTCAGCATACAGGGGGAAACTACAGCTTCTGGGAGGTGGGGTAATTTTAATCAGGAAAGCTGTCTGGAAGGAAAGGGTTAATCTCTACCTCCCCAGCACCCTGACCTCAATGCAAATACCTATGCCTGATGCTTACTTTGGCCCCTGAAATAGCTGTCTTTTCCTAATACCAGCGGAGGAATTGCTTAGTGGTACTGTTGGGTAGTTTAAGACTCTGGACTTAATTGTCTTACCGGGGTGCTCTTCTTTAGATGATGATGTGCATCACTTCACTTGCTTCAAAATGTGGTAAACTAGCCTTGCTGTGTTTTGAGGACTTCCTGCTCATTCTCTCTCTCTCTCTCTCTCTCTCTCTCTTTCTGTGTGCGCGCGCATGCGTTCATGTGTGCATGTGGTGTCCAGGTCCTGCTTCCATATTTTGTCCTGATGCAACCACTAGGGCAGCTAGCCATGAATATTGATCAAGAATTTGTGACTATATTTCCTGTTCCACTGTCACTAACTACATAATTAAAAAAATATATTTCTTGAACCATTGTGCAGCGCCTCTCAGAAGTGAAAAGGGGCAAATCCAGTGTAAATAACTACTTGCTATAGGGCTGGAAACAAAACAGAAATAATCTTAATTGCCTTATATATAAAGATATTTTAAAAATATTAAGTGGTTTAGAAATGCTTTTGAATAAAATAAATAAAAATATAATAATCACATGATATACCAATATATTCAGCTTTAAGTCATCAAATATTGAATCATCAAGCGTGTATATGAACATGAGTGTGTGGACAATGCCCAGGGGGAGACGGGAAGACACAACTGAGGAGTACAAAGAGGCATATGTTGTGGAGGGAATGAAAAATATAGTATATCTCATGATACTCAGGGTCATAATCTGATTACATTTATCAACAGTCAGTTCAGGACAAGCAACAGGAAGACATTCTTCAAATAATGCATAAATAACTTACGTAGCTGCTACCTTAGGTGCTTAAAAAGAGTAGACTAACTGATGACAGATGGCTCTGTCTGCTACTGTTAGGAAAAGCAGTGAAATACAACCTCTGCAGTGTTCGAAACTCCCATTGTTCTAGGCGCATTTTGCAACAGGGAATTTCATTAACGTGAGCAGTTTCTGAGCTCCGGGTGCAGTACTGCACCTAGGATTTCAGATTAAAACTGCAGAGTACTTCCAGCTACTCTCTGAAGACTGGATAAGAGATCCTCTTAAGAATATTAAGGGGGTGGGCAGGGGAAGGACTAGACCATGTGAAAAATGAACATAATATTTTAGTTCACTCATTTTCAGCTTTGTATCCTTGTTATTTAAAAAGTGCGCCTAGACATTCTGTTGTTGTGCCCATAACCTAGTTTAAGGTGTCATTTAGCTCCTAGCTTTCATATTTCTGTTTCTAACACTGATTCTTTGATACACAACATTACAGCAGGTAATACTGGGGATAGAGTTTAGCTGTCTGTTGCTCCAGAGAGTGGGACTGGAAATGGTGAACATTTCTGAGAGGCAGATTTCAGCTTAACATGGAGGGGTGGGTACATCCCAATGGCAAGAATTGCTCAGTAATGGCAGAGACTGCCTGGAGAGGTGAGGGGCTCTCCTTTGCTATAGTTCTATGCATCACCTGGTGATTGTTAAACTGGTTTGTCTACAATGCAGGTATGCCTGAAGTGATGGGTATGGGAAATGTAACAGTATAGACACCTGATTTGGAGTAGTTCAACATTCTGAACCAGCATTCTGGTCTTGAAGTGCCCTATATTGGGTGTGTTATTTAAGTACCCCTGGAAATGTATGCATTTATTTTATTTAAAGCATTTGTACCCCCCTCTCCAGCTGAAAAGGGCTCCCAGGGATGACTTGCATAGATCTAGAGTAAAACAATCCCTGTCCTCAAGCTTACAACTGAAAAGACATCTGCAAGCACCCTCAGAGAAAGTATTCTTATGGCTTCCCTGAGAGCCAGCGAATAACGTGAGATCATACAGAATAAGCAGAGAGCCTGATAGTAGAAGAGCATTAAAAACAACAACTTGTAATGACAGCATTCTGCTGCCTGGCATGATGCGATGCAACCAAAATCAAATCATTTGATTGTATTTATTTATTTGAGGTAGCCCATCCCTTTACTCAAGTGTCCCAGGACATCAATACCATTAAAAAAGAATCACAACTAACAATTATAATAAAAAACACAAAATCAATCAGAATCATACTATTTATAACCACCACCAAATAAAACAGGCAGAAGTAGTGAAAACAAAACACTATGCCAGGGGTCAGCAACCTTTTTCAGCAGGGGGCCGGTCCACTGTCCCTCAGACCTTGTCGGGGGCCGGACAGTATTTTTTTTTGGGGGGGGGTGAACGAATTCCTATGCCCCACAAATAACCCAGAGATACATTTTAAATAAAAACACACATTCTACTTGTGTAAAAACACCAGGCAGGCCCCACAAATAAACCAGAGATGTATTCTACTCATGTAAAAACATGCTGATTCCCAGATCGTGCCTGGGCCGGATTTAGAAGGCGACTGGGCCGGATCCGGCCCCCGGGCCTTAGTTTCCCTACCCATGCACTATGCACTTCTTTATCCAGGTGTTTGAGGAGGGATGACCTGCCATCTACACATGATAAGGTAGACTATTTCCAAGCTGCAGGGCCATAATAAATAAAGTACCCCTCTAGGCCCCTACAATGTGAACCTCACTCCATGGAGGAACCATCAAGAGGGTTTCCTCTGCAGGTCTTAAACAAGCAAGCTGGTACTGGAGGAGGCATTCTTTCACATATTTGGAAGCTTTAGGACTTCATGTCATAATAACTACTTTAAATCAGGCCTGAAACGTCAGTGGCAGCCTGCGACCAGAAGTTCCCATTAGCACCCTTGTCATCACATTCTGCACCAGTTGTAAGCGCAGCCCCAAGCAGAGTGCATTCCAACAGCCTAACATGGAGGTTATCAGAGGATGGAGAACTCATGGTTAATTAAAAATACGTGGCAGGGCATAAATGCATTGTTATGCATTGATGGGGGTGGTGCCCGCTATTTTGAAAGAGGCGGTGGTGTGTCCATTCCTAAAAAATAATCTCCACCCTGGATCCCCTAGTCAGTGATAGCTATCAGCTGGTTGTTAAAAGGTAAAGGTAAAGGTACCCCTGACTGTTAGGGCCAGTCGCAGATGACTCTGGGGTTGTGCGCTCATCTCGCTCTATAGGCCGAGGGAGCCAGCGTTTGTCCGCAGGCAGCTTCCGGGTCATGCGGCCAGCATTACTAAGCCGCTTCTGGCGAACCAGAGCAGCGCACGGAAACGCCATTTACCTTCCTACCGGAGCGGTACCTATTTATCTACTTGCACTTTGACGTGCTTTCGAACTGCTAGGTGGGCAGGAACTGGGGCTGAACAACGGGAGCTCACCCTGTCGCGGGGATTCAAACCACCGACCTTCTGATTGGCAAGCCCTAGGCTCTGTGGTTTAGACCACATCAGCTGGTTGTTAATATATCATTTATTTGGCTTAACCTGGAAGCTGCAGCTGGTGCAAAATGCAACAGCTAGGTTGTTTTCTGGGTTCAAGGTTTTGCTTTCAGTATTTAAAATCCCAAACATCTTGAATTGTTTAAGGGGCTGCCTCTCCCACTACATTCCTCTCCAGCAACTGTATTCTTCAGATGGGGCACTTCTGATAGTACCATCTGCACTAACAGTGTGCTTAGCCTGTACTAGAAATCAGGTAGTACTACATTTCCACCTCTCTGGAATCAATTAGCAGCCCAAATCAGACGGGTGCCTAGTGTCATGATGCTTAAGTACCTACTTTAAGACATTTGGGGGGGGGGGGTAAGCAGGCTTTTCCTGAGGTGTTAACTCACTATTTTATATCTTATGGAATTGTTTTGCTGTTTTTGGAGTTTGTAGGGATGGTTTTTATTGTTTATGCAGTTGGTTGAATTGCTTTTATTGTTGTTGGTGTTTGTGCTTTCTTATTCTTCTTATAATCATGTACAGTGCTTCAACAGTTTTATGAAGTGCAGTGGTCTATAAATCTGTTTGACAACAACCATTCAATCTAAGAAAGGCCGTAAACTGGCAAAGCAGCCAGAGCTTGGCATAAGCCTCCAAGGCTACCTGAATTGTCACTGGAACATAGGAAATAGCCTTTTATCAAGCCAGACCATTGGTCTATCTAGCTCAGCACTGCCCACACTGACTGGCAGTGGCGCTTCATGGAAATTCTTGTGGAAATTAGAAGCATCATTCCAAACCAAGTCATTTCTAATTGTAACACTATAGCTCAACTTAACCACTATGCCGGCAAATTAATGTTTAGAAGGTAGCGTAATGTTGCTGCAGTTTGTAAGGTAAGGTAGCTGCGGTTTGTAAGGTGATCCAAGATGGGATACAGATTTCTGCTGCATCTAAAGCTATCCTGATCATTATGGCCAGGCAGTTAGCATTTGTTGTCATGTCAACTCTGTTTATAGCATTTCTTCCTTCCTTCCTTCTTCCTCCTCCTTCTTTGGCGATCACTCATAGCCAAGTAAGATTGTCTTCCATGAACACAGTCTTAACAGTGAGTCCGTAAGTGACTGTGGAAGCCAATTCTGGATCTTCACATCCTTCCACAATGGGGACATAGGTTTCCAGGTGGGAGTTGTTCACAGTGAGAGTTTGCCAAGTGTGCCTTCCTCTTAGCATGTTTCTCCCTTATGTCCTGAGTGTGTCTTCAAAGCCCATGATACCTTTGGTAAAGGCTGTGCTCCAACTGGAGCACTCGCAGGCCAGTGTTTCCCAATTGTCAATGTTCATACTACATTTTTTTTAAAGATTTGCCTTGAGAGAGTCTTTAAACCTCTTTTGTTAACCACCAGCATTACGCTTTCTGTTTTTAAGTTTGGAATAGAGTAGCTGCTTTGGAAGACAATAATCAGGCATCCGAACAACATGACCAGTCCAAAGAAGCTGATGTTGAAGAATCATTGCTTCAACACTGGTGATTTTTGCTTCTTCCAGTAAACTAGCATTAGTTCTTCTGTCTTCCCAAGTGATATGCAAAAATTCTCAGAGACACTGTTGATGGAATCTTTCAAGGAGTTGGAGATGGCGTTTATAAGTGGTCCATGTTTCACAAGCATACAGTAAGGTTGGTAGCACAGTAACTTAGTAAACAAGCATTTTGGTTTCCCTGTGAATGTCCCAGTCCTCAAACACTCTGCACTTCAGCTGGGAGAAAGCTGCACTCACAAAGCTCATGCGATGCTGGATTTGCATTTCTAGACATTGGCAAACACCCCCCCCCCCCGCAAATGTCTGCAGTGCAAAACTAGAAAATGTAAGAGGAAGTACCTCGTAGAAGAAGACTCTGCAATCACACGACTTTAGTATGACCAGCGTTGCTTAGGGAAGCAGGATTTCAGTCCCGGAGCAATGCTGCAGGGATAGAAACAGTTGTCATAATCAGATGTCACACAGCTGCACCACAGAATTGCTAAATGGTACACAAAGTAGGACTAGAGTTTGATTTGTTTTAATATTATTAAATATTATTCTAATCCCCTTGCACTAGTGGCCCATTGTGCTAGTGGCAGTCCTTGTTTTGGCTTTCACTAGCACACTGAGTTAGTTGAATCTGGCCCTGTAGTTTGTTAAGCGTGATTAGAATTGTTAGGAGACCAATTTTCTCCCAAAGACCTACAATTCCCAGAGTGCCCTGGGAAGAGGGGCTGATTGTTAAACCACTTCTGGAAGTTGCAGCTCTGTGTGAGGGGAATAGGGGTTTCCTGACAATTCTAATCATGCTTAACAAACTATACTTCCCAGCATTCTTTGAGAAAACCTTGGTAATAACGATTCAGGTGGAGCAATTTCTTCTGCCAGCCCTGGCTGCGATCCTACACCCATTTACCTGAGAGCAAACCCTACTGAACTCAATTGGATTTATTTCAGAGAATTATAGGAAGGTGATGTAAGCAGAGCAGGTAGTGGCAGAAGACAGGTAATGAGAGGGCTAATGAATAGGTTTAAGACCTTCTGGCAAAACTGCTCCCGCCACAACACCAATCCATTTGAAATGTCAAGATCACCAGTGGCATCCTAACTGCAGCTAAGGTTCCAATCTGAGTATAGTTATATGCATTCAGATACATTTATTTATATACTTTGCCATTCAACATATTCAAAAAGGCAGCTTTCCAAAAGGCCATAACTGCAGGCCATAACTGCAAACCAATTTTTACACTAAATGTCCATGAGCTGGTATAATGAAGTAGCTAAAAGAGTAAACTCCAAATCAGGAAGTCCCCAGTTCAAATCTTGCCTTTGCCATGAGCTCACTACTTATTTATTCAGTATTGATGTTTCGCTGTACACCTACCGTATTTTTCACTCTATAGGATGCACCTTTTCCCCTCCAAAAAATGAAGGGGAAATGTGTGTGCGTCCTATGGAGCGAATGCAGGCTCCCTGGCTTCAGCGATAGCAACGCGAAGCCTCCAAAGTGCAGAGGGAGCGCTCCCTCCGCACTCCGGTGGCTTCATGTTGCTTTCGCTGAAGCCAGGAGAGTCTGGTCTTTGAGGCTGGCGGTGGGGGAAAGCAGCGCCAGCCCCCCACTGCCAGCCCCACAAGCTCGGGGGGCAGCAGGAAAGCGTGCGACGCCTTCGCGCTACTCTCCGACCTGGTTTGGAGGCTCGCGGTGGGGGAAAGCAGCGCTTCCCCCCACCGCCAGCCCCACAAGCTCGGTGGAAAAGCCCGCAGGAGCCGCGCGCTCTTTAAAGGCTGCTCGGCTTCTGCGGGCTTTTCTACGAGTTGGGGGAATTCCCCCACCTCGTAGAAAAGCCCGCAGGAGCCTTGCAGCCTTTAAAGAGCGCGCTACTCTTGGGGGCTTTTCCCCAAGGAGGGAGAAGGGACTGACTGGCCGAGTCAGTCCCTTCTCCCTCCTGTGGGCTTTTGCGGGAGATGGGGGAATTTCCCCACCTCCCGCAATAGCAGGGAGAAGGTCTGGGAGAAGGGCACGGGGGGGATCAATTTTTTTCCTTGATTACCCCCTCTGAAAACTAGGCGCGCCCTATGGTCAGGTGCGCCCTATAGAGCGAAAAATACGGTATATGCTTTGCAGGAGAGCAGGATATGAAGACACTCATTCATAAATAAATAAATAAAATATTTGCATGCAGCCCCATATAACACAGTTTTCTGGGTGGCTTACAATAAAATATAAAAGCAATTTAAATACAAAAGAAACCACGATGCAGTAAAATAGAAAGCAACATGTATACAGAAGGAAGACAAAAGTTACCACAACCACAAAGTTGAAACACCAATTTTAAAACTGAAAGGACCAGACCACACATGCTATTTAACCAAGTACTATGTACATGCTGTAGTTGTGCCCAAGGCATTAGGTTCTTTGAGGAAGGGGCAGAGGAGCATCAGTGGATGCTGAGGGGAAAGGGGACTGACGTTTTAGAGTATGGTTTCATTCTGTATATTTGTTATGTTTGTTTTGAAACTCAGTAAAAAAAAAAAATAGTAAAGGAAGTTATTTTAAAGGTAAACAGCAAGAGCTTCACCAGGCACTGAAAAGACCCACAAGAATGGTGCCAAGTGAGTTTCTCTGGGAAAGCAGTTCTTATAACTAGGGTGCCTTAGGCAAGCAAGCTACTGTCTGTCTGTCAGCCTGAGCGCCACCACTAGCAATATAGATACCTTCCCACACTCCCACTGCATAAGCGTATACAAGCCTTTAGCCGCACATCTTGTCTGGCACATTTGTGAGTTTCTTTTGTGGATGTGTGATATTCTCCATGGTCTAAGATATTTTTATCAAGGCTTTTCTGAATTGAGCTGATGTTCCATAAAGACCACTCTTCACCCTCCTCATTTAATTCTCAGTCCATTTTCTCCACAGCCTTTTAACATTGTGTAGGGACTATCTCACACCTTGCAAAAGGAGCATTTCATAAAGCTTTGAAACTAAATTATTTTCACTGCCTTCCACCTCCATTAGTATTTTACTTAAAATATGTGAAAGCTCTGCTTCCTTGCTCTCTGATATTGTTGTCTAATAAATGCCCCAACTGGCTACACAGGAAGTATCTTTTAAGCTGATTTCTTTGCAGCTCTTACACAGTCCTTGTAAGCAGGATAATGCATCGTAAGAAGATACTGCACCTGTAGTGTGCTAACACTCGAAAATAAAGCTATACAAATTATTGTGTCTACAATTTGATAGAACTAGTCCAGCAGGTGGCCTCAGAACAACTGATGATGTAGAACTGCTGCAGCTAAGCACAAAGAGACCTGGGCAGTCCTGTGGATGAGAGGCTAGGATTACGATAGAATAGAAACACAACACAATTCCATCAGACCCAGCTAGCAAAGCCAATGGTCAGCTGTGGTGAGTCTTGTGATACAAAACATCTGTAGGGCACTGGGTTGGGGGAAAGCTGGTGTAAACACCCCAGATAATTTGCCTCTGACACACCCCATATGAAGCAGCCTTATACTTCCAGGTCCATCTAGCCCAGTATCACTTCCTCTAGTTATCTCCCGCTTGGACTACTGCAATGCGCTCTACATGGGGCTACCTTTGAAGGTGACCCGGAAACTACAACTAATCCAGAATGCGGCAGCTAGACTGGTGACTGGGGGCAGCCGCCGAGACCACATAACACCGGTCTTGAAAGACCTACATTGGCTCCCAGTACGTTTCCGAGCACAATTCAAAGTGCTGGTGTTGACCTTTAAAGCCCTAAACAGCCTCGGCCCAGTATACCTGAAGGAGCGTCTCCACCCCCATCGTTCTGCCCGGACGCTGAGGTCCAGCGCTGAGGGCCTTCTGGCGGTTCCCTCATTGCGAGAAGCAAAGCTACAGGGAACCAGGCAGAGGGCCTTCTCAGTAGTGGTGCCGGCCCTGTGGAACGCCCTCCCATCGGATGTCAAAGAGATAAACAACTACCTGACATTCAGAAGACATCTTAAGGCACCCCTGTTCAGGGAAATTTTTAATGTATGACATATTAGTGTATTTTTGGTCTTTGTGGAAGCCACCCAGAGTGGCTGGGGAGACCCTGCCAGATGGGCGGGGTACAAATAATAAATTATTATATTATTATTATTCCTCTGGCTTGGCAGTTCTCCAGGGTGTCATGCAGAGTAATGTCTTTTTTCAGCCCTATAACCCAAGATTCTACTAACCGGAGATGCCAGGAAGTGAACCGTCCAACCACATGTCCTTTGGAACCCTGCTGATTATAGTTGATATCAAGCTGGATGACTGAGTTTGCAAGCAAGCATGGTAGGGTGGGGTGGGCTGTCTCTTCACGCCTGCACTGATGGTAGCACATCCTTGGCAACAGAACTCATGCCCAGCCCTGACTCTCTCTGCTTCCAATCTAGCCGGCTCTCCTTCCCCTATAGGGATGGCCATTAGCCCCTAAGCAGGAGCCTCATCCGTATCACTGCTGGAGCTGTCTCTGCTCCCTACCCCATCTCAGGGTTCTCCTCCTTCTCTGTCAGAGCCTGCCATTCCTGCCCCATGCTGCCTAGCAACATAGGGCCCACGACAGATATTTTATATGAAAGTGTAAATTTAAAATATTTAAATAAAATAAACAAATCTGAGACCTTCTGCATGTAACATCTGTGCTGAGATATTATCTATCTCCATAGCTCCTTCAGCACTGGGAATTATCTGTCTCAAGGTATAATTGTGCAGAGGAACCTTTTTCTATGAAAATGATTGATGCAAACAGAGGCAGTCTAGCAGCACAGAAAATGACATTCCTTGTGTCATAACAATGAAGCAAAGCAGTATCAACAGGACAAAATACGTGACAGAGCATTCTAATAATGGAAGGAGAATTCAGAGGCACATTATAATCCTCTTTCAGACTTCTCTCTAGGTTGCAATCATTTTCTGAAATAGCGATGGGATGTGGTGTTTAGTACCAAATTGATTAAATACCGAGCACTGCAGCAGCTTCAAGATTTTAATACCTATATACATAAATAACATGTTAATACCTATACAAATAAACAAATACAAATGTGGCCTGCAAGTTTCCTTCTTTTATTCCCAAATTCTAAACTAGAGATTGTGTGGCCTACACCGATGCAGATTTGTCTTCTGAATAAACAAAGCCATCCTGTTTATATTTATAGTAATAGGCCTAGCATCTCCTTCTATTATCTTCCTTCAACTTACACTTTCAGTCATGACTACAACTCAGTTCAACATCCTAATTCTATGCACGTTGTTTTATCCTCCTCCTACCTGGTCTTTTTACATTCACTTTCTCCTATTTATAATAGCCCTTTTTCTTATGTGCATAGGAGGCTTTAAAGAGGTGGGATGTAGGAATTGGCAAGCAAAGCAAGCATAGGCACCACTCCCTAGTATTCCTATATGTTGTTGCCAGTGTGCTCTAAAATACCGGTACTATCTTCCCACTAGGATACTTTTCAGATACACCTGGAGGAAGTACTCTAGTGTCACTTTTGGAAATAAAAATTCAACACATTTTGTCTTAAAAACCAGTCTGGGGCTTTCTCTCTCTCCTTGCTATTTTACAAGAGAATTATAATAATATTTCAGCCTGAGAGAGATTTTTTCTCTGAGAAAGCAGAGAGATGCTTTCTCTGTATAAGAAGACTGACTAGTTGAAAACATTCTGATTGAGAATAGGTGGGGGATTGAAATCCTGTGTTGTAGGCCAGACTAACATAAAAGAAACATCTTGCAAACCTGTAATCTGTGCTTTTCTTTCCTTCAACTATCCATATAATTCTTCAGGAGAATAGCAACATCATAAGGAATAGGCAAAGCATAATGTTTTCCCCCCTTCAAAATATCAGCATAAAATGGAAACATTCCAGTAGATTCTGGAATGCCCTTGACTGCCTCAGCAGGGCTTGAATCACTATGACAGAGCAAGCATATACTGTAGATCCAAGGAAACACAGCCTAGAGCTCCCTCTTTAGGATTTGGGGGGAAGAAAATGATCATGAGACTCAGCTGAGTCATAGTCATCATAGCAATCTGATGTAAGTTCCTTCAAGTAGCCCCAAAGGGCCCAGCAAAAGGGTTTCCAGAGGGCCAACAGTTTGTTGTGAATCTTTTGTCTGCGAACAAAATGGTCAGTCAAGAAACTAAAAGTACACCACAGGATGTGATGGCATTTAGACTGCCTAGACAAAAAGATTCCTGTTAATTCACTTACACCATATCCCTCATGAGAAAAAGGAACCTGGTGTACAGTCACTACAAGCCCACCTTCAGCACATTCAACTGGAGTGTAGTTGCCATTTTTTCCTACTGGGCATGATCCTATACCTTTGACAACGGTATAACATATATAAATTAACCATAACTTCCCCCCACTTAATTTATTAGGGTCAAACTACATGCAATAGGGAAGGCAAATATGTTTATTCCTATCTCCATTCACATAAAAAGCTAGGACATGGGTAGGCAAACTAAGGCCTGGGGGCCAGATCTGGCCCAATCGCCTTCTAAATCCGGTCCGTGGACAGTCCAGGAATCAGCATGTTTTTACATGAGTAGAATGTGTCCTTTTATTTAAAATGCATCTCTGGGTTATTTGTGGGGCATAGGAATTCGTTCATTCCCCTTTCCCCAAAATATAGCCTGGCCCCCCCACAAGGTCTGAGGGACAGTGGGCTGGCTCCCTGCTGAAAAAGTTTACTTACCCCTGAGCTAGGATTTAGAGAATGGATGAGGGCTGATTGTTACAACAAGTGGGCTAAAAGGGAACAGAACCCCGCACTGCCAGTTGCTGTTGACACTTTTCATTCAGTTCAGCCCCAATAACAGAAGGACTGGGAGAAAATGTCTCAAGTAACACAGCACAGGAAGGCAAGGCAAGGCCCTACCATTACAGAGTGAGATGGTTGCCCCAGACAGCTGATTTGGGCCAGCAAATAACTAGTTATTTATTATTATGGTATTTTTACTGCCAGTGAGAGGGAAAGGCACTTGTTGGATCTTCTGCCAAAATAATTTTACATGTACCTTGGAGGGGGCATTATTTGCTGCTCTCTTTCAGGCAACAAAATGTCTTGGATCAGTCCTATTGCCATATTTTTTTTACTGACACTGCTCCTAGGTCCTGAACAGCAGTCCAATAAGCAGATACTGAGAGATGACACTTCTCCCAACACTGAAATAAGTGATGGATAAAATCCCAGCAGCTAAATTCCTGTGGCAGGGCACAGTTGAGGAGACGTAACAACTGTATCCACAATAACAAACAGTGCTAGAAGGAAAGGCCATATAGATTGAATGAAAGCTAAAAAAAATTTAAGAAGAATTTATTCTGTCCCCCAGGAAGAACACTATGTAGGATACCTAAGTAAATAGTAGACTGTACTTGAGACATTTATGCATTTTTCTGATCTGTGATTTCCCACTGCTGCAGAGGCACAGAGAGGCAAAATGACTATGCACAACAGGTACAGGTTTCATTTTCTTACTAGGCCAGCAAGAGAGAAGTAGATGAATTAGAAAGAGAATGGTCATGGGACTCAGGTGAGTCATTAGCAGCTGAGCTAGTTTCCTTTTAGATAATAAGGACCGCAACAGAGCTGCTGGAGTGGAATGGCAAGTGCTGATGTAATTGTTTTCTTCACTTTAGAAACCTCTAGAAAAAGCATGACATAATGAGAAAACCAAACATGAATTCACTGATAAAAGAAGGAACTTTCACCCCCAAATCCCCTAACATAGGATTAAAAATGTTTGTGAGTGTTATCTAAGTGAGCAGTTGCTCATTTAAATGTGGATAGTAAAATTCAATACATCTGAGAAAAGATGCCCAGACCTCAATTGGGGCAGGATAATAAACACTGACTCCAGTATTACTGTTCTAAATAATATTCAAGTTGCTAATAAAGAAATATTGCTGCCACTTGATGGAAGTGTGATGTGACTAAGAAATAAAAAGCAGTTTCCTATAACATTTCCTGGTAAACATTCTCCACCTTCACATTTGGTTCAGTCTCTCCCTTGCTGACACTTCACCTTTTGTGGCATAAATGAAGCACTGGAGTGCTCATCTAATCATTTAAACAGACAATACCTTCACCTTACCGCAATGCTCTCTGAAATTTAGGGCTTCTTTCTTTCTGTTAAAACCAAAGGGGGGCAGTTGCGATATCCTGAAAATCCAAAGTCCCCATCGCAACCTCGAACTAAGGCCTTACACGGTATGAAACATAGCAAACCTTCAAAAATTCACAAGAAATCAATGGTTTGTCTGATTCTCTCCATCCCAGTGGTGTATTACTCCTAAAGAGAAGGCAGATCCAGGCTTCTGTCTTCCTTCCTCCATAATCCCCTGAATGTACCACTCCTCTACGCAGGAGGTGTTCAAGAGCATAAATGTACCAAACAGAAATCCATCAATACAGTGGATTGTGACCAATCTTTTCAAAGCACACAAACAGGAAACCCTGGAGGCCAGTGAAATGTGTAATATAGAGAAACCTATATCTAATATGTTACTAACTCCATTAACGGGAACTTCTTCTTCTTCTTCTTTATTATTATTTCTATCCTTCCTAAAGGAGCCCAGGGTGGCAAACAACCAAGCAGTAAAACAATACAATTAAAAGTCTATGCATAGTTAGGTAAGCATAAATTTGGCCATTTCAATTGGCTTAGAAATGGGCTGCATGTCACTCAAGGTATCACTTGAATGAAAGAAATTTGAGCAGTGGACCCTTAAGGAGAAAGGTTATTAACACTGAAAAGGAGTCCTGTTCACAATTATCTACCATCAGCTACTTAGAAGATTCAGATGGCATCTTCTGTAAACTGCACATTATCTAACCAAATTGAAAAGCATGCCAGCCATTATCTGAACAACATATTGTGCAGCCAAAAACCTTGGGAAGTCTAAAATGTGACCTCTGATGTGAGTAATATTTGCACTGCTATCTGATTCAGGCTCCAGAACTGCACACCCAGAAGAATGCATTAGCTTTAGCTAAGAAATTGTTCCAAAAGTGTGAGGCGGAAAAAAAGGGTCAGTTACCTAAAGGGAAGGACCAGAATGCATAAATATTTTTTTCTTAGCTGTTAACGTATGTTGCTATTGTTATCATGTTGTTTTATTTCAGCAAATATGTTTAACGGTTCTGAAAGCCCCAATATCAAAACCAACCATCAGCTGTTGGCTAGTACAGAAGACTGAGTAAATCACTCCCAGGTGAATAAAATTATATTTCAATACTACCACCAACTTCAACATTAAAACATCTGCATTAATCTGTTAATTTGACAGTACTGCTGTATGTGGGGGGTTTTGTTTCCCCTCCAACATTCAGTTTAACTGTTGCATGTTCAGTCAGGCTTTAGGCCTGGTTTTGGAAAGGCAACTGGTTTGGTTTCCTAGAAGCACAACCTTGGCCCAGAGAGGAGCAGTGCAGGTTCATGCAACCTTATTAGTTTTCTTGGACCTCCCAGGGACCTCTGAAGCTGTCTGGGTTGTGTGCTGAAGACACTGTGTTGCAATGGTTCCACTCCTACTTGGATGGTAGATTCCAAGAAGTGGTGCTGGGGCATTACTGCGGTATCTCTTGGCTGTATAAAATTCCACAGGGTTCCATTTTATCCCACTTACTGTTTAATATCTGTATGAAACCACTAGGACAAGTTATCTAGAGATGTGGTCTGGTCACTAGCATAGCTGAGGGTTGAGACCAGAGGCACAATGGGTGGTTGTGAGTCCCATAGTGCCTTTTCAGGTGGCACAGTACCTGCAACTGAGGGGAAGGAGGCAGCGGGTGGAGCGGACTCGATACAGGCACCAGTTCCGCGAAGCGCACCCTATCCCAGCTTGCCCCACTCCAAGAGATACTGTTAGTAAATGGTTCTGACCCAACATAGTTTGGAGAGTTGCAGCCCCTTTAAAGCAGGGCCAGGGAAGCTTTTACAGGCCAACAGTTTACATTCTTAACAGGGCAGCCTTCTGGGGGTGGCTAGAAACAAAAGTGGGCAGAATAATTTATACATTTCTTTGTATAATAGGCAACATTGTAGTAAGGTTTCTACAGACAACTCTTTGTCCTCCATCCATGCAAGCAAAAAACCACTATCAAAGATAAAGGACACGGTCCAGACCAGCTAGGAAAAAGCGCTCACAGAGGTGAGAGGTGTGACCAGGAGAAAGTCACAATGGCCAAAAACAGAAGAGTGAATAACAACATTTGGCCCCAGGTTCTAATAATCCCTGCCGCTGCCCTAAAATACCAGGTTACTGTCTCTGGAGACACAGGTGTTATACTAAATGTGACCCTATTGGGATTAAGACAGCCTTGCTAGTTATCCATGCTCCTTTTTTCAATTGCTGCAGTATTATACAGTATTATATAGCGGCATTTGAAAATGGCCCAGAAATGTCAGCAGTTCCGAAATACAACAGTAAGATACTTAACTGGAACTGGTCAATATATTATGCCAGTACTTTGCCACTTGCTTCGCTGCCAGCCTGTTGCCAACCCCAATTAAAAGTGTTGGTATTTAAACTTTAAAGCCCTCATGAGCTTTTGGGCCAGGTTACCTGAAGGGTACCCCCCAGCAAGTAAATAAATAAAAAAAATGACCAATTGTGTTGCAGATAACTCGGTTCTGCCCCCCCTAATATAATGCCTGCTGCCCCCCAATAAATCCTGGCTATGCCCATAGTGGGAGGCTACTAGTGGGGCATCCTAAGTGTTGCATTCATGTCATCTAGAAATATACAGTGGTGCCTCGCAAGACGAATGCCTCGCAAGATGAAAAACTCGCTAGACGAAAGGGTTTTGCGGTTTTTGAGCTGCTTCGCAAGACGAATTTCCCTATGGGCTTGCTTTGCAAGACGAAAACGTCTTGCAAGTTTGTTTCCTTTTTCGTAAAACCGTTAAAACCCAAGGTGCATTGCTTGAAGAAGTGCAGTTGTGACTTGACTTCGAGGAGCAACTCATAGCACGCAGTGTGGTAGCCTTTTTTGAGGTTTTTGAAGACTTTGGCGATTTTTGAAGCTTTTCCAAAACTTCTTTTGCAGCCATTTGGTAAGTTAAACTTTTAAAACTTTTTTGGGGGGTTTGGGATTTTGGGTTGGGGTGTTTGGAATTCAAGGACTTGGTGTTGGGGAGGGGTTTGCAAGAATCTGGGAGCTTGTGTGGGTTTTTTTTTGAATTTTTATGATTTTCTGTGACCATTGGGCCATGTTGTTTTTTTAAAAAAAAAATTTCTGGGTTTGAATTTCTGTGTGGTGGCTGGCTGGGGGAACAGTTGAGGAGGGGTTTGCAAGAATCTGGGAGCTTGTGTGGGTTTTTTTTGAATTTTTATGATTTTCTGTGACCATTGGGCCATGTTGTTTTTTTTTTTTAAAAAAATTATGGGTTTGAATTTCTGTGTGGTGGGTGGCTGGGGGAACAGTTGAGGAGGGGTTTGCAAGAATCTGGGAGCTTGTGTGGTTTTTTCCTGCATTTTTATGATTTTCTGTGACCATTGGGCCATGTTGTTGTTTTTTTAAAAAAAATTCTGGGTTTGAATTTCTGTGCGGTGGGTGGCTGGGGGAACAGTTGAGGAGGGGTTTGCAAGAATCTGGGAGCTTATGTGTGTTTTTTTTGAATTTTTATGATTTTCTGTGACCATTGGGCCATGTTGTGTTTTTTTTTAAAAAAAAATCTGGGTTTGAATTTCTGTGTGGTGGCTGGCTGGGGGAACAGCTGGGGAGGGGTTTGCAACAGTTGGGGAGGGGTTTGCAATTTCTGTGTGGTGGGTGGGTGGCTGGGGGAACAGTTGAGGTTTTAGAAGACTTTGGCGATTTTTGAAGCTTTTCCAAAACTTCTTTTGCAGCCATTTGGTAAGTTAAACTTTTAAAACTTTTTTGGGGGTTTTTGGATTTTGGGTTGGGTGTTTGGAATTCAAGGACTTGGTTCTGGGTTTGAATTTCTGTGTGGTGGGTGGCTGGGTGCTTTTGAATTTTTTGGATGTGAAGCACTGATTCTTTTTTTTTTCTGAGTTTGCGAAGGTAGGAGCTGTGCTGCCATGGGACCCAAGAAGACTGCTGCTGCAGAGGCTGGCGAGAGGAAGAAGGAGAAGGTGACGCTGGAAATGAAGAAGGAGATCATCCGGAAGCACGACGGTGGAATGCGTGTGACAGACCTCGCCAGGGAGTACGGGAGGAATCCATCGACCATCGGGACCATCCTGAAGATGAGGGAGAAGATCCTTGCGACTGATGCAGCCAAGGGAGTCACCAGGATCGTGAAGAACCGCCCAGCTGTTCTGGAGGAGGTCGAGAAGTTGCTGCTCATCTGGTTAGAAGAGAAGCAGCGTGCAGGGGACACAGTGACTGAGGCTGTCATTTGTGAGAAGGCCAAGGCCTTGCACGCAGACCTCGTCCGGGAACAGCCAGGAACCTCAGGCGAGCCAGAAGTCTTCAAGGCAAGCAGAGGTTGGTTTGACCGGTTCAAGGCAAGATCTGGAATCCACAGCGTGGTCAGGCATGGAGAGGCTGCCAGTTCTGATGTTTCTGCAGCTGAAGACTTTGCAGCGGAGTTCCTGGAGGCTGTGAAGACGGAGGGCTATGTTCCACAGCAGGTCTTCAACTGCGACGAGACCGGGCTGTTTTGGAAGAGGATGCCCAAAAGGACTTTCATCACACAGGAGGAGGCCAAGTTGCCTGGCCACAAGCCCATGAAGGACCGTCTGACCCTGCTCTTCTGTGCCAACGCAAGCGGCGACCTGAAGATCAAGCCCCTGCTGGTGTACCACTCGGAGAACCCACGGGCCTTCAAGAAACACAAGGTCGACAAGGAGCAGCTGAGTGTCATGTGGCGATCCAACAGTAAGGCTTGGGTCACACGTGTGCTGTTTGTGGACTGGGTCAATCTTGCTTTTGGCCCTGCTGTCAAACAGTACCTGCTGGACAACGACCTGCTGCTGAAGGCTTTGCTTCTGATGGACAATGCTCCTGCTCATCCTAAAGGCCTTGAGTTGGACTTCTTGGAGGAGTTCAGCTTCATGAGCATCATGTTCCTGCCGCCTAACACCACGCCACTGCTCCAGCCGATGGATCAGCAGGTCATCGCCAATTTCAAAAAACTCTACACCAAGGAGCTTTTCAGGCGATGCTTCGAGGTGACTGATTGCACCACCATCACCCTGCGGGAATTCTGGAAGGACCACTTCGACATCGTCACCTGCTTGAAGATGATCACCACGGCCTGGAACGGGATCAGCCAGAGAAATTTGAATTGCGCTTGGCGCAGCCTGTGTGGCACCAAGTGACTCTGATGCACCAGAGTCAACAGTGGTGCAGGACATTGTTGCCTTGGGGAGGACCATGGGCCTGGAGGTCACAGAGGACATCAGCGAGCTGGTGGAGGAGCACGACCACGAGCTGACCACCCAGGATCTGGTCGAACTGCAGGCAGAGGCTGCGCAGGAGCAGGCCTCGCTGGAAGAGGAGGAAGCAACTGAGGAACGGCTGTCCTCCAAAGAACTGAGGGACATTTGCCTGAAGTGGAAGGATGTGCAGGCTTTTGCACAGCGGCACCACCCTGACAAGCATGTGGCACATGACCTTGTGAACACTTTTGATACGAGGGTCATGTCGCCTTTCAGGGAGGTGCTGAAAAGGCGGATGAAGCAGCAGACCATGGACAGGTTCTTCAGCAAGAAGCAAAGAGTGGAAGAGGAACCTTCTTCGAGTTGTCCCCCAGAGTCTTAGAAAATGTACTGTACACTTTGTTGATTTTTAAATGTTTTTCTGTCATGTTTAGAAACTTATTTTATTGTTCCTTCAATTTTTGAAATGCTCTTTACAGTATGTGTGACTTTAAAGAGCACTTAATAAACTCTTGTTGTACCAAATTTGGCTTTGTTTGGACTTTTTTTGACCATAGAAACACATTAATTGAATTTCAATGCATTCCTATGGGATTTTGTGCTTCGCAAGACGAAAAATTCGCTAGACAAAAAAACTCGCGGAACGAATTAATTTCGTCTTGCGAGGCACCACTGTACTGAATGGCCGCTTCTGGAAGCAGGTAGTTCGGTTGATGCCTTGGCTCCCTTCAGCAGGGACCTTCTTGCTGCTTAAATTGGCACTATGGTTGAGGTTATGCGAGACATACCTAAATTAACATGGCACAAAAATGTAAGGAGCATATCCGGACAGCGGGATGGTGTCTGAAGAATAGTGTTTTTGCTTTAAAGCATTCATACTGAGCCATAACTGCGACACTAAAGAGGGATCAGTTCTTTCCTTGTGTTGCAGTGACACTTAATTAATCAATAACCCTTAATTAATAAGGTTCATCGTCATTTTCACTTCGTAAAGAAACCAATTCTTGAGGGGGCTTTTTGTTAGCGACCTTGAGCAACCTCCTACCGCACTTCAGCCAAACGTTTTAAGCCCCGGCTGGGCACGAGAGACGGGAAGCTGTCCGAGGCCTACCTCCTCTTGCCCAGCCTCGTATGTATTAGATCCAGCACACAGTGAGTCAGCAATCCGAAACCACACCGGGCGCAGGAACCGGAGCGGGCGAGGCAGCAGGAGGAGGTTCCACGTCTCGCGTTTTGCTCGCCTTTGCCACCTCCCGCTTCAAAAAACAACCTCGCCTTGTTGCCTGCTTTCCTCCGCCCACCTCTCTTTCTGTAGGCCGCGGAGCAAGAAAGCGCTGAGTAATGCTTACACGCGGGGTTTGCAAAGGGAACTAAACCGCGTTGGGGAGATCAAACCTCCTCCTCCCCTCCTCCTCACGAGGAGGCAAACGAGACGCCACCTCCAGGGGCACAAAGGATAATTGACTTGCCTTCCCCCTCCCCGCTTTAAAAATCATACGACTGACAATGGCACTTCCCCTGTCCTTGGTGTTCTCCTTCCTGAGCTGCAACCCCGCCTCCTTTCATTCTAGAAGCAGCTTTTTAGCGCAAGGGTCGCGCACGCCCCCGCTATTGTTGTTGTTGTTGCCGCTCCTCCCCTGCTCGTCTCCCTGGGTGGGGACTTTCCCAGCTCAAGCCCGCCCTCTTTGCAAAAGCGCCTATAAGAAGCCCGGGGACGAGCGGCCAAGCAGCAGGCAAAGCAGGCTCGAGGACAGAGTTAAAGGAGGCTGCCACGCGGAGCGGTGTCGTCGTGATCCGGTCCGACCTCCCTCCCGCCTTCCTGCGTAAACCAATTCTTGCTGCGCCACTAGATCCAGCTGCTGCCGCCATGGCTCCGATGACGGTGAAGGCCTACCTGCTGGGCAAAGAGGAGGTGACTCGCGAGATCCGCCGCTTCGCCCTCGACTCACCTGCCCGCTACCTGCCGATACGGGACAAGATCGCCGATCTTTTCCAGGGGCTGCTTCGCAATTCCGCAGCCGCCACGGGCGCCTTTCAGATGTACTATAAGGGTGAGTGGGGGCGGGGGACCATTAACAACAGGCCACCGTGGTGTTTTACTTCCAACTCCGGTATTTTATTTATTTGTGCGACAGCAAAATAATAGCCTTGCACGCAGAAAGGAGATTCCGACTAAAGCGTCGGGAAGACAGTACGTCTTCAGACAGTTATGTCCGTTTCTGACAGTAAGCTGCTCGATCGCAGAACGGACTCCCACGAAAGGTGGCGGAGTCTCCCTCAATGGAGGTTTATAAGAAGAGGTTGGATGGCCACCTGTCGTGGATTTGAGAATCCTGCATCGCAGGGGTTGGGCTAGATGACCCAGCTCTATAATTCTCTTCCAATTCTATGATTCCATGAAATCCGGCCTGGGAAACTTTTTTCAGTCACTTGATCTCCGGGTCTGGGAAAAGCTTCGATGTGGGTTCAAGGTACCGCAACAAGGCCAGGAAAAAAGGTGTTTACCTTTAAAAGGCGCCTCTGCTTTAGTGAATTGATAGTCCTAATGCTTTTCATGCTAGATCTGGGAGGCAGGGCTCTGTGTAGCCGTTATTGCTGCCTGTCGGGCTGAAATCAACAGGTCAAGGTTTCCCAGACTCCGTTGTGCAATGGAGAAGCAGTTGGAGGTTTTGTCCAGTGCCTGTGTGCATAATATATATTCTTTGCTCATTAACCTATCATAGTTGTCACGCCCTTCTGCTATACTTGCTCAAACCAGCTCTTAATCTCTCAACGAAATAAGATTTGGAATTCAGATCTGTTAGGAAGCAACACACCCTAGTCTAGAAGCCTTACTTGCTAATGGAAGCTGTCTCTGATAATGTTTAAGAAAAGGCACTCTGTACTAGTTCAGAGGCAGTCTTTTCCACTCAGTTTACTCCTCCAGTGTTGAGGCCTGAGCACTAAAACTGCTATTGGCTATGTCTCACTAAACCTCAGTGCAGGTAACAACCTCAATTCACCTGTTGAGGTTGGGTGGGGAGAGGGAAGACTCTATAGCGTGTGGCTACTCTAAATCTGGTTTCAGTTGCTCGTTTCTAGTCCCACCATGCAATTATCATAGTTCTTGTCTTCTCATACATACAAATAACCAAAAATGTGTGGGTGGCCCAGTTCTTCCCAACTAATCAGTGCCTGGGAGGGTAGGCATTGATCAGATAGGAAGGTTCTGTGTGGTTGCATTATTGATACTCATACACATAGTGCGGTGGTGTGGAATTTTGCTCTGATATGTATCAAGGGACCCATGGCGTGAAGCTAAGGGACCCATGGCGTGAAGTTGCTCTTCAACAATCTGGGCAAAAAGTATGGCACACAGAGGAATGACATAAGCAGCAGAGTCTCCACTGTGAAGAGGGGACTGCCACTGCAGGCGTTAATATGGTACTAGCTACTGGTGTCCAAATTTCTGTTTGGGAACTGTCTATGCGTTTCCTGAGGGTGGTGGGATCCCCTTAGTAGTAAGATATGACAAGATAGGATATGGAGCTCACTGATACTTCTCATAAATTCATTTAAAATAAGTGCCATTGTGTAATGCTGCACAGTGACCCAACTGCAACCCAGCTGTAAATATTTGTTTAAGCATGTTTGTACACTTGGGCAGTTACGTCATACTGGCATATTCCTGTAGCAACCAGAATTTCTTCTAGGGAGCTCTGTTAGCCCTGCAAGTCTTGCACACTTTTCAAAAGAAGTGTTTTTTAAACCACTCATGACTATTGGTATATAAAGTGTGAGAGAGAACTGCACTGTGTATTGTAGTTTTCAGAGGCTGATGTCTGAATACACAAGAGCGCAGAAAACTATCAGACTGTTGGTCCATCTGGCTCACTATTTCTTAAACTTACTGGCAGAGGCTCGCCAGGATTTCAGAGAGGTCTCCTAGCCTTTACAGCCGCATTTCTGCATGCAACGCAGATGCTCTGTCATTCCATTAAGTATTACTTCCAGAAGGCAACTTGGTAATGCCTGGGCTTCCCAATTATGAGGAAAGGTAGCAAATTGCTTTTGTACCTGAATGCATGTTGTGCACTGTTTTCAGTCCTGCCTGAAGGTCAGAACTGATTAGCAATGCCTTATTTTTTTGTACTACTGACAGTGCATGCTGCTTTTAAGGTTCTCTTGAAAGGAATGCCGATTTCCATTAAAGGAAACATAAATGAAGGCTTTTCTCATCTCAAGAATCAGGTGCTAGGAGGTTATTGTCTGTTGCTGCTTTCATTAACAATAAAACCTCCAATAAAACCTGTCCTGATCTGGCACAATGGGAATTGTAGTCCAAAAACAGCTGGAGGCCACCAGGTCTGGGAAGGCTGCTCTTTTTAATAGCTTTGTATAAATCACTGCCTAAAGCATAGATGCATCTTTACTAGAGATCAGCTGCTGGAACAGTAATTCAGTTGGTAGCTGAGAACTGCATAGCTTTTTCAGTGGAAGGTTACATTTCTTTCATCAGAGCTAGCTTGCATTACATAGCCTGCAATCTGAAGCTTATTTGCCTTTAGATTTTAATTCAAGTAACTGAATAAAAGCTGTAAATCTGTCTTCTGAAAGCACTACTTTGCTATGTGAAATAAATGTGTAACCAAAGGATAATTCGCCACCCATGCAGATGGCGCTAGGCAACTTTCTTAACAACAGACTTGCATACAGCCCAACAAGAGGAAGGTAGAGTACATATCGAGTCCAACAGTGTTTTCTGCTGCCCTATTCAGAAATTTCAGGATAAGGCTGAGTATCTGCTGTCAAAGTGAGTTAACTGTGTTCTTATTTCAGATGAAGATGGAGATATGATTGCTTTTTCCAGTGATGAAGAACTGAAGCTGGCCCTGCCCTGTGTGAAAGATGGGATTTTTCGCATTTATGTTAAAGGTAATCTTAGCCAGTTTAGTATTCTCTCTTAACTGCTTTTGGCAGCTATCTTGTAATGTATTCTAGTAGTTATAATTCATTCAAGAGGGGAAAACATCCCTGCATTTCACAGCTTTTGCACTACAGAAATTAAGACACAGCTTTTAACAAGCTAGTGTTTCATGAGAATGGCTGCTATAGGAAATATCACTTGAGAGTAAGGTGAGACTCTATGAACCCCAGTGATTTAATGGGAATTTATACTGCATTGGCAAAACCAGTCTTGAAAACTAGAAATTCACCCAGAGCCAGTACAAGGGTGGGTTTGTTGGCCACTGCATTTAAATCCCTTGAAGTAGACTTCCCCCATTTCTCATTCTACCCTTATTCTTTCAATGACCATTGTTCCAAGCTGTTTTTGACATGTGTAATTTTGTTTTTCAACTAATACCAATGTATAGTTGGAATGCAGCAGCAGTCTGAGGTGGTAGAGCCCATAAACTAGGCCAATAGGAGATTATGCCTTTCCCATAGAAACTCTAGTAAAGGAGATTTGTTGAAGAATTGTAACAAGAAGCGTATAGCTGATCCAAAGTTTACATGACCAGACTTCTTTGTTGTGCTCCAAGAGGCTTGAAATTCCTCCTAACAAAGCTGTTGCGTACCAATGGGGCACAAGCCACACACTAAAAGAAAGCTCAGTTGGACAGAAGTTGGCAGTTTCATGCTAGATTTCTGCAAGAAATGAGACATTGCCAGACACATGGGAAAGGGTGAGTATCCACCAGAACAGCATCCTAAGAGAGGAATGGTGATAGGCTAAGAGATCTAGAATTTGCCTTCTCTAACTTTCCCCAATATTGGAATTGGTGGTTTTAAGGCCTGAAATAAGAATGAGCATTTATATTCATAACCTATGAGCACCCATATTTAGAACATTCTTAAATATACAGAATGGGTATAACCCTCTGCTTATCATTGTTCCCTGCCCATTCCTACCTGCAGAGCAGATGTTGAAACCCCAAAAATTGAGAAGGTTAGAACAGGAAAAGTTATTGGTGGCCCTGATGGAAAACTGAGTCTGGTTTTTTAAAAAAAGTTTTAGGATATAATAGAGAAGGCATTTTGCAGACTTGGATAGCAGAGACTGCTGGTGAGCAAAGTATATCAATAACAATAATCTTGGGTTACAATAAGAGCCATGCTGAGAAAAAGACTCAGTGGCTACTCTCCTTTGGAAACAGAAAAAAACCTAAGTCATATGTATCTCTGGTAATTGGAACTCATGGATATCTTGTCTGCTGGTACAAACTGTGCCGTGAATAACATATTTGAAGATTTAAAAAAATCAGAGTTGGCTACAGTAGTCTGTGGTGCAACTTGATAGGAAAACAAAGTTACGATCACTCATAACAAACAAGTCCTCGATGAGCTGGGTTGTCAACATTTCTGAAAACGATGCTTCAGACACTTTTTGCAGAATGTGACTTTTACATCTATTGTCATCCTTGTATACAAATACTGATTGGACAGTATTTGGTTCATGGTTATCCACACCACAAACACATGGGAGAGAGTTAGTGGCAGGCACTAAAGGCTTTTATGAGAAATTGTTTAGTTCACTTCTGGGCAAAACAAAGTTGGAGGTGCAGGAGTGAATAAAGTATACACGCTTCCATTTCTGTCCTTTTACAACTGTCTAGTTCTGCAGCTCGATGGGTATTGGTTCATTTATCTTGGGCATATTTCAGCAACACCCTGTGTTTGTGTCCTTCAGAGAAAAAGGAGCTGAAGCGTGACCACCTGCACCGCCAATCCTGCAGCCAGGAGCGCCCACCGAACATGGTGCATCCCAACGTGATCTGTGATGGTTGTGATGGCCCAGTTGCGGGTGCAAGATTCAAATGCACTGTTTGTCCTGACTATGACCTGTGCAGTACTTGTGAGGGAAAAGGTATCCATAAGGAACATAACATGATCATGTTTCAGAGTCCATTGCTCCATCCATTTGAGGTAAGTAACATGAGGAAAAAGCAGTTGCCTGTAGGGGGCTGTAAAGATCATCTTGCCTAAGATGAACTGCAACTATTTTCTAAAGCGACAGTTACCCCTAACAGCGTGTTCTTTTAACCTTTAGTGGCTTCCCAGAGGTCGCTGGCTTCGTAAGATGAAACATGGTGTTTCACCTTTTGCGTGGATGCAAGGCTATGGTCATCCTTGTCCTGCCCGCAAGTGTCAAAACCCTGGCCAGGGACAAGGTAGCACCACTTCTCAGAGTGCTGCTCCTGAGCAAGGTATGCGTTTAACTTTCTGATAACCATAATGGTGGTTGTAAATGCAAAATAAAAAGGTGCACACTGTCCCAAATTCATTGCTTTCAGGAACTTACTTTTGAATAGATGTGTTCAGGATCTCCTTTTAGAATGCTACATTGAGTTAGAAATCAAATCATAATTAGGAGCTAAAAGGAACTGAGTTTGTGAATCCTTTTAACTTTACTGATCAACTTTTCTCTTACAAGATCTATTAGTAACTTTCCCCCTTATTAAAAACAGCTTCTAGCAGTCAATCTCAAGATCCCAATGTCACCTTTTTGAAGAATGTTGGAGAAAGTGTTGCTGCATTTCTGGGTCCACTTGGTAAGCAGTTGCTTTCATCTGGCTATTATTGCCTGCTTTCATCTATTATTTGCCTTCATACTCTGCATGTGAGCTTTCAGAAATATCAAATGGTTTAAGTAGCCTTTTGTGGTTTGATCAATTGGGTCTCTTACTAGTTACTTTCTGCCACTATCAAAAGGATATGTGTTACAGTACCGTGCCTTTACGGTATCTGTCACCTATACAGGACATGTGGGCCTTCTGTTTAGTTTGCCTTACCCTTTCCTCCCAAATAGTTTTATGTCAAAGTCTTCTAATACTATGGTTTAGCTTTGGGGGGCGGGGGGAGTGGTCCTAGCAATAGTGTTTCATTTGTGTTTATCTTCTCAAATACTAATTGCCATTACATTGGAGAAACAAAAAGGCAAAAGTGGGCATCTCCTGGGCCTGTGCTCGGATGCTGGAGTTTGTTGAAGGTGACTGTCCTTCAGATGTATGACTGCACTGTGCAAAGGCAGACTATAAATACTTTAAGCTGTTGTAGAGCAATGTAGTCCGAGGAGAAAGTTGGCACTGCAGGTCAGTCAGCAGTAGGTGAATGTTACAGAATAGCTGGCACATTGTCCATCTTCTCTCATATCAACCAGCTATCAGTCTTCACATTCTCCCCAGTGATTGCTCAGTGGGAACATGAAACTTCTGTCCACAATTCCTGGACAAGGTTATTGGAGAGCTACTTTTGTCTGACCTTCAGAATAGCAAACCGTTGCCATTCTAAGGGGGAGGGGGAATCCATCTGAGAAGACTGTATTCAAATCCCTAGAGATGTAGATGTAGACAGAAACATAAAGTGATTGCAGATTACCATCCGGCTTCCAACTTTTAAATTGTTTTTCTAGGTATTGATGTTGATATTGATGTGGAACATGAGGGACAGAGGAGCAAAGTGTCACCTAGTACAGAACCTAGTTCTGAGAAGAGAGGTTCCAGTGATCAGACCGGACCAGAAGCAAGTACCAACAGCAAACCAGCTGCAGATGCAGATACTCTTACAGACCAGCTGCAGGAAATGGCAGTACATTCTCCTGCTACACAGATGGAAGAGGAGAACCTCTTGTCAGAGGTACGAGTATGAAGATTAAACTGTCACTTCCGAAATGTGCAGTCAGTAGGGTAAAGATGTACACTGTTTACTGTCACTAAGATCAGCACTGATGCTTTTTATATTAGGAACTTAAATTGATCTTTCGTTTTCCTATGCAAGAGAGTACTAAATTTATTTAGAGATGGTCATGAGTAGTGGTAATCTTCTAGCCTCTGTACAATAACATACAACAGAAAAAATGTATTATTTCCAAAGAAACTAAAGCTGCAATCCTAACTCCGCTTAGGTGGGAGTCAGCCCAACTGAATTCTGAGTATGCATGGTTACTTGGCAGGGCATTCTTTGTTCGGTTTTCCTGGTGGACATTAGGCTCTGAAAAGGCAACATATTGTATACTTCTAGCTTCAGGGCTGGGTGGGTGGGGGGGACCCATGCTAGATATCCTGAAAATAATCAAGAGTATATAATTGAGCAAGAGATGTTTGGTAAGACAGGGTGAAATCCATTATCACATGTGGACTTCCACTTGCACAAGAGGACTTCCCACTGCAGCTCCTCACTTACACTTGTTCTGGAGGGTCTCCCAGTGTTGAGTGTGGAGGTGCTGGAGAGGCAGGAGGAAGTACTATTGTACATGTGGAAATCCATTTTTTCTGGTGTATGTTTAAAGCCACAGATTAGTAACATCAGCATGTATAGAAGGGGGTAGTTTTAGATGTGAAGCTAGATCTGTAATACACACTGACGTGGCTAAAATTTTCATGGAAGGTTGTGGTTAGCAATGTTGCATTTGATGTGTTTTCTTGGGCATCAAATGTCTGTTTAGCAGGCATGGAAAATCCTAGAGAAAGTATACCTGCAATATTCCTTAAGGTGAGGGAGGCAGAGAACTTTAGTGTTGGGGAATTATAAGTTAGTTATAGCCAGTGAGCAATGTGTATGTGCTATTGGTAAGTAACTTCATTAGGCGCAGGTCTTTTAAGGAGTACTTTGCGTTATTCTAAAGCAGGCTCTCCACATTGTCTTTGTGCAATCCCAGGAACCAGCTGAATCCAGCAGCAGTTCAGGGGCAGATGAGGACTGGACCCATTTGTCTCCAAAAGAAGTAGACCCTTCAACTGGTGAACTGCAGTCCTTACAAATGCCAGAGAGTGACAACCCAAGCTCTCTGAATCCAGCTGAAGCTCCCACTAACACAGGACCAACAGGACTGCGAGAGGCCGCACTCTATCCTCACCTTCCACCAGGTAAAAAAAAGACATTGGAAGGCTATATACAGCTCTGGCATGTTAGGAAATCAAATCCTGTTCGCCTTGGGTACAGACTAATATTACATGTTACTTGCTGAAACCTGCATCCCCTTACCCAAGAGTAAGTGCCACTGAACTCAGTGAGCTTATGTCTGGAGTAGACATGCATAGGATTGTATTTGAGTCACATCTCTTCAGTAGTATTGTTTACAAGACAAATTGGTCACTTGAACTCAAGTGAGTAGAAAGTTCGTTAGCTGCATTTCGGTATAAGCTTCCATGACAACATACAACTAAAATACAACAAAACAATAGCCCCAAAACCTAGTTTATATGAGCTGCTTAAATTCCCAAGCAAATGTTTTTGCCTGATACCAGAAAGACAAGAACGCAGCCCTGTCTGCAGGTCTTGAGCTGTTCAGAGCTTTATAACCATCACAGGTTGCCGGGATAACTAGAAAGATTGTTACCTAATCAAGGTCAGCCTCAGCTGGTCTTCCTATTGGTAACTTTTCCTGATAAAGCTTGTAAGGGTCCAGTTTTTAGAGAACACAACCTAGGCATAGTCAGTTGCCCACACCATCTTAAAACATCCAGCTGTGGATTTGCAAATTGGGGATGGGATGTAGGCAAGGTTGTAGGATAGCTGGGTCAACTAATCCTATTTCTACTTATTTACAGAAGCAGACCCCCGTCTCATTGAATCCTTGTCCCAGATGTTGTCTATGGGGTTTTCTGATGAAGGAGGCTGGCTCACTCACCTGCTGCATTCCAAGAACTACGACATTGGGGCAGCTCTGGATACCATCCAGTATGCCAAGCAAGCAAAAACTTCCAAATAGCACCTGTGTAACTCATATTTCTTAAAGCAAATTGTTAAGGCTGCTGCAACTGAGTAGCCTACCTTTTTATATCTTTTGGCCCCTGCAAGGCTCTGATAGTATGAACTTAGAATATGGAAATACAATCAATAAAGATTCACATTAACTTTCCCCGCTTAATTCAGTAGTGTGTCTAATTTGTGGTAATACACACTGAGAGCCAGTGTGGTGTAGTGGTTAAGAGCGGTAGTCCCATAATCTGGGGAACCGGGTTCGCGTCTCCGCTCCTCCACATGCAGCTGCTGGGTGACCTTGGGCCAGTCATACTTCTTTGAAGTCTCAGCCCCACTCACCTCACAGAGTGTTTGTTGTGGGGGAGGAAGGGAAAGGAGAACGTTAGCCGCTTTGAGACTCCTGAAGGGGAGTGAAAGGCGGGATATCAAATCCAAACTCTTCTTCTTCTTCTACTACTACTACTACTACTACTACTTCTACTTCATATTGCAGAAGATACTTGGTAGGTGCCAGTACTCAAAACAATGGATGCTATCAGGCACAAGTTCTGATAGCTGGTCTGGTTTCTGGTTTTTTTTACCCTCAGGTGGTGAATCAACTGCAAGCCTTGCTTTTATGGAAAGAAATGGTTTTGGAAACTTGGCTGAAAGGTGGTTTTGCATTTCACATTACATTTGTGGCACTTTCTGTATTAGGGTGTGATGAAGCAGAAAAAGTTTTTAATACATAGGCCTACCATTGTTGTGGTTTAGCCCATGACATGAGAATTCTGTCACGTTCTATGAGACAAGATAATCAACAGTGACACTGATTTATTAACTACAGCAGGCATAGGCAAACTCCGGCCCTCCAGATGTTTGGGACTACAATTCTCATCATCCCTAGCTAACAGGACCAGTGGTCAGGGATGATGGGAATTGTAGTCCCAAACATCTGGAGGGCCAGAGTTTGCCTATGCCTGAACTACAGTGCACATACAAGTTTCAGCACCACCTGAGCCAGCATTCCTACTCCTACTCCTACAGAACCAGATACAAGAAAATTCCCTCCTTGTATGCAAGAGAAAACAAAGCTAGCCCCAATTTCGTACTTGAATGCAGAAAAACACCTTTTTAGAAATTTCTGCCTATACATAGTATACAATGAATACTGCTTTGCTAGTTTTAAAGTCTTGTCCCGACACCACATTTTTCACCACAAATGATGAACAACATCATAGAAGCCCTACATGCCAAAGATATTGACAAAGTATTTGAGTACAATCTCCTTTATTATACAACATAGCTCTGTGACTTAGGTCAGGCTACAGTTTATTCTTCTAAGTCATCTCTAATAATGACTAATAATGATAAAAAAGTGTTGGGAAGAAAAAAGAGCATTTAAATATCATCATCAAAGTCATCTCCTGTAGAAAAGAGGTTTCTATGCAGATTCTTTGAATCTGAGACACTAATAAGAGTATTTAAAAAAGAGGCAGATTGCTGTTCAGGCAGTCTATTATGCAGTTTTTCTTGAAGATGAACATTAGTCAAAGGAGGAAAGTGTTTCCCTCTTCCCACAGGTATGTCAGCTATGGGAACATGTTCAGTGTTGGAGAACTTTTGCACTCCAGCTAGTGGAATGGATGCATGATGCCAATTACAGGGGCTGAAGGTTGCTGGCCTTTCAGCACTTGTCCCTGCAGCAAACGTTTGGACTAGCGTTCCCTGCCTCTCTTGCATCATGGCAGTTTCATTGCCGCTATTACAACTCTTACCAGATAAAAGGAATTTCTCCCACTTTGAAAGTCCAGCAGCTCTTGACTCTGAATCTTTATTCTTCTGGCACACCAGATGCTCTTTGACAGCAGGAATCACATTTCCAGATGTATAATCTCCACAGGTATTTTTAGCTACTATGGCTGAATCTTTTCTGTTCTATGATAAAAAGCAGGAGACTGAAATAATCGGAAATGCCAGATTGCAAATAAGTAAAATTACTCTTTATCTGATGCACGTGTAGCTCTTTTGCTCTGTTGCACACTCGGCTAGACTGCATGGGTTGGTCTGTTCTAAGGTGGGTAAGTAAGTAGTCGACCTATCTGCAGGAAAGTAACATGCACCACAGGTGGTGGTTCTGTTATTAAGACAGAACATTCTCCTCAGATTCAGAAAGCAACTGCACAGCTTGCTAAGAAGCCTTGCTGAAGCAGAACCAGCATTGGTTTCTGCAAGGGCAAGTCCAGTTTTACAAACCTATAAAGAGTTATTTGAGAGTTTCACCAAGCATATAGAAGTGATCTGGTTGATATAATGTACTTGGGCTTTTAAAACACTTTTGACAAAGTACCTCACCAAAGACTCCTGAGTAAGCTTGATGGTAAAGTGATGAGAGGCTGTATTGTGGATCAATAATTGGCTGAGTAGCAGGAAGTAGAGAATAGGAATCAACAGACAGTTCTCTGAATGGACAGATGCAGACAGCAGAGTCTTTCAAGGATTGGTATTGGGACCTGTGCTTTTTAACTGGTTCATAAGGGATCTAGAGTTAGGAGTGAGCAGTGAGGTGGCCAAGTTTGTTGATGATATTAAATTGTGAGAACAGGATGCTGGACTTGGGCCACAGGCTGATCCTGCAGGCTTTTCATGCATTCTTTAAGTTGATACTCATTGACAATCCAGCTCTTCCATAGCAAGGTTAACATTGCATCCTGTACAGATGTACACTACTTACATGGTGGAAAAAAAATTAGAGTAGGGCCTCATAGAATGGCTGTAATAACAGGCCTACTGCACAATAAGTAAAAAGCCAATTCACTGGCTACGAATACTGTAAAGTTGATTTGTCAGGTAAAAGAGTTGGTTAGGATATGTACAAACACCACCTTGTGCTTTCAGTGAGGCTTTGATTATACTGAAATTGCTCAGTAAGCTCTACTCATTTGGTAGGCTGCTTTGAGAAGAGCCATGGTAGCTAGGCAGATTTGAGTTCTACCCATTTCAGCAACAATGCAGGGAATACAACACGAGTGAAACTTTTATGACATTTAAAAGAGGGTCCTGTAATACTATAAAACATTAAGTATTTGCTATCTTGGAAAAAGAGTGATACCTCAAAATGTAGGACATCCTTTGCAAATCCAGAAGCTCTCCTTTTTCTAGACCCTTGGGAATCGTGTAAGCTGGTCTTCTGACACTTCCTAGCAGGTGCAACAAAATTAAAAGTGGTCCAATGAATTCACACAGCATCACGGAGAGAAAAAGCAAGTACCTCTTAGATGAACCTTGTGATTCAGTTATAGTATTCTGGCATGTTCAAACAAGGCACCATTACTTACTATGCAAAAAAAAAAGAATCTACTACATATCCACCTTAGTGTGTTCTTGGAAGAGTAGCTCTGTTTTTCTGTATGCACCATTATCTCCTCCTCATCTTCTTTCACTTGCTCTTCACATCTTCCATCAAGATATTTAGTCCAGCGGCTGACCAACTTTACCTTTTCCTCCTACAAAAATTACAGAATGTCTTATCGAGAGTCCTAACTCACTATCCATCTCAGACTAAAAGCTCTGTTGCTTTCGTGATCTGTTTTAATCACAGCAAGAAACCGGATAATGATTATTTTTATTAATACCACTGCTGCTACTACTGTCCAGCCATCTCAAGTACCAAGAAAAGCTGAATTTGGTGAATTATGCAAACTCAGATGCATTTGTTCTGGTTTTGCTTGTCATGGGGAAGGACAAGAGATATGCAGGACCCTAGATGGTTTCTAATTAGTACCCCAGGCTTCTAAGATTTCAATAGGATCTGCCTGTGTTTATTCAAGCCCATCCTCATAACTATTTAAAATGAAAGCATGTATGCTCAGAGAGCTTAATTCTGTACCCAATCTAGAAGAACTGTATTCCACACATTTTTCTGTGTTCTGATGAACCATGACCTTTACACAATCCTGCTAATATGCAGTAAAAACAAAGGTTGCCCAATGTCACATGGAGAAATGGGTCCTTACTTAACTAAACAAATGGATAAATTACTGTTATAAACATTTACACAAAAATAAATCTTGAGAGTATCGGGGGGGGGGTCAGCTAAACTCATCTCCTTTCCTTGATTTGCATTTTAAGGGCTTGTGACTGGTTGTCCTTCAATTTTGGCTTTGAAGATACACTTTATTTAATACAAAGGGGTTTACCTGCCTGCCCGAATTCTCTTCCAGTTTAACTATTGTGTTCTCACCATCTCTCTTTATTGGTTCTTCTTTAGATCTGAAAATAATCAATGCACTTAATGTTATATCACTATATAAATGTGCGTGTTTTAGAGTTCATATGTACTGAAATGTGAGCACAAACTGCAAAGCATCAGGTCTCTCTCTCACCCACAAGATCAAGGTGTCTCCCCTGCCAGGTTAAGTATAGAGGTAGAAGATATCACACACTATCTGCTGATTTCCCCCTTGTATACAACGCCCTGAGGAAAATTTATATCTCCAATTCTTAATTGGCTTCCTGGTCAATCTGCACAGAAATGACAGTTGAACTCCTAGCGGATAAACATCTACAGTGGTACCTCTGGTTGCGAACGGGATCCGTTCTGGAGCCCCATTTGCAACCTGAACAGAACACAACCCGTGCCTGCGCGTGCCCCGATTCACCGCTTCTGCGCATGATGTCATTTGGAGCGTCTGCACATGTGCGAGCAGCGAAACCTGAAAGTAACCCGTTCCGTTACTTCTGGGTCGCTGCAGGAAGATTTAACCCGAAGCGTCTTTAACCCGAGGTATGACTGCATATATTACACAAGCGGTAACCAAATTTGCACAGTTCCAGCTATGTGAATGCACTCCAATTTTAAAATTTAATGTTGTAAATTTATTTTATGTTGTAAATTGCTGCAGGCTACGTTTTACAATTTTAGAGGAAAGTTTTCCTTTTATTTTCTGTCATTCGTTGTAAAGACCTTTGGCTATATACAATAAAAATTGACTTGACTCTCACCCACATCCACACCTTTAGAAAATGCAACTGTGGCAATTAATAATTGTTAATAATGGAACAAAGGAAATTTGATACAACATGCAATGAAAAATGTTAAGATGGTGTGCATAAATCCCGCTAGCCAAATCAGTACCTATGGTCTCAACAAAACCTCAATTACTCCAACAAATAAGTTTAGGTAGCTAGTCTAAAGGATTGTTTCAGATTTAAACTGAAGTGTTGTCGACAGTTCCACTCCTTGATCATAGTAATCATAGCATTTTAAGCAGTTATTGAACCTATTTCCACAGAAGCCAAGTTTAATGGACATCATGTCACCTTTCTGAATTTGGAAGTTTGCTAGTCCAGATTGGAATTAACTAAGTGGGAGCAGAAGCATTATTTTAATCACATTAAATCTTTGCACTGCAGTTGACAATTGTAGAATTGCTGAACATTTCTAATTAAAATCCATTGGGTGATAGATGTACTCAGAAGATACCCACTGAAATCAATGGACTTAAGTAACCTTAAGTCCACTAATTCCAATGGGTCTACTCCGAGTATGACTTTGTTCGATACTGCCCATTATATGCAATTTAGAATGAAAATTATAATGCAAATGTATACAAACACAAAACAGCAAATAATCAGTTAATACCATACCTAAGCATTTCTGTAGGTCCCTGCTCTACCTGTCCTTGTAGCAAATTGAGTTTTTGTACATGGCGCCTGCAATCAGATCCAGAACCCTGACCAAAAATCTAAAGTAACAAAAGTTTTGTTAACACTTATTTTCATAGTTCTTTAATGTTATATAGGCAAGGAAATAGCATCATAGCTATATCTGAGAGGCCCTAGTTCCAGGGACATTACTTAATAATGGGTACTTCCTGCTTGTAAATCTGACATATATACAACCTTTTGCTTTAACAGACTTGCACTGTACATCTTATCACTCCACACTTTAGCAAAGAATGCAGTATACTCTTCTTTGTATACTTTAACTTCCACATAGTTTATATAATCAGAATAATTATTATGACTCCCTTATTCTAATACATGTTTTATAGTAGCTCTCCTATAGTACTATATTTGGATCACATTTTTTTATCATTAACATGATAACGTATTAAAATCTCTTCTAGTTGAGGAGGTACCAGAAAAAATAGAAACACTCCACTGCTTAACCTATTTTTAACACCAGATTATGTGAACAGATTCCTATTGCAAGATAAGGAGATTTTTTAAAAAAGAGATTAATGTGGGTAACATAGATTACTAATACAACAAAATCCTATTCATGTCCACGCAGCAGTAAGCCCCACTGAATCCAATGAGACTTGTTCCCAGTTAAGTATGTGTAGGATTGCAGTTTGAGAATCTGAGGAATAAGAATCCACCTACTAAAAAGCCGGTTCATTAACAGCAGGACTTAAATAAAGGAACTGTGGGTACTCACCTTTAGAACTGACTGCTTTTCATCACATACTTTGCAATTCCATTTTTGGCTCTTTTTGATCTAAGACAGAATTGCAGATATAATTCTTCAATAACCCACACAATTCATATTACACGGGTGAAACATTTGCCACTGTGCATATTTCTGTAACTATTCATCGATTTTCAATAAAAGCCAAGTATGTATTTTAAGGGGCTCAAGAACAGGTCTATGATCAGAGTGTTGTGTGTACTGTGCACTTATACGTATATCAGAATTGTTTATTGTAGGTTTTCTGTTCCTTCCCCCCCTTAGTATTCTTTTGTATTACCTAATAAAAAAAAACATATATCAGAATTGTGCACCATCATTTGAACTCTTCACCCTGCCTGAATTATGTCAACAAAGTTAATTGTTATTGACTTGCTTAGCTTGCCTAATTTACTGTATTCTCACCGAGAAGAATGCTTACTTTTCCATCCAGTAAGTACTAAATACCACATTTGTGTGGCAAAATCATGGAATCACAGAACACCTGGCCATAATTCAATCATAATCCATAGATTTAATGGCCGAAGGAATCACAACTCTTTAAAGACGAAATGCAACAGTGACCATTCTACAGATTGGGGCATGTGCAATGCAGGCTACAGTCTGCTATAAGCCACATCTGACTGCCTTGCACTCATTACATTTTATGCAGCCCCGAGTCCCTCCCAAAGCTGCTCCATTCTTCCATCCAATCAGCATTTGTTCCTTCCTGCTTGTTTCCTCCTTAATTTTGGCCACAGTTAAAACTGAAGCAAGACTATCTTTATTCTGGAAAACACATCCAGAATAATACTGTCTCTTTTTGCCTAATCCACTGCTAACATGTGGCCCCTGGCAGATTCTGTCCAAGGTAATGTGGCCTTTGACAGAAGAAAAGTTGCCCCACTCAGGCTTTGACCAGGGAGCAGGAGCACTGCAGAATGGCACAGTGGCAGAATAAATAGCTGCAGCTGGTTCAAGTCAAAGTACATGGAACGGCAAATAATAAAAAAAGGAGTTTCTAGCCCAGTGGTTGCCAAGCTTTCTTCCACGTGGACCAATTGAAAATTCTAGAAAATTGGCAGGCCAATTAATGTTTCTGCCTGTTGCAGCAATTGGTAATGTGCTGTGCTAAATGCTGTATGATTTTTATTTGTATTTTTATTGCTTCTTTTATTTCCTATTTCATGTGTTACTGTATCACCATAGAATTCAAATTATAATACAATAAAATACAATATACAGAAGCAAAATAAATACAATTAAAAATCAATGCAAGGATATAAAATGGATGTGCCATTTCTCATCTTCAAACACAAATCCAGAGACACCACAGACCACCTAAATGAAGCTCATGGACCACAGGTGGCCTGTTGACCAGTTTGGGAACACTTGCTGCAGCCAGCGAGTGATGCACAATGATTTGATAGTACCCCAATAGATGCTAGTTTTTAGTACTATATTTACTTAATTCATCAATAAAGACCACTGGTCTCTAAGAAAGGGTAACACCCCCCCTCCCCCTTGGTATACATTTTGGTCCATTTCAGACTTTTAGACCTGTAGCAACAACCTTTGTGTAACTGTAGTCAGTGCTTTGGGGGGGGGGGGATGCAGGGGTATGCATACCCCTAAACATATTGTGCATCTTTGTACTTTTGTCCATTTATTGTATTTATTTTCCCCGATTTGAACTATAAAATGGTGATTTTCTTGAGTCAAAGTGAGAGTACCCCTAGACGTGTTTTTTTTTAAAGAAAAAAAAAAGCACTGACTGTAGTGATGGAAATGCCCAAGTTTGCCCTGAAGGCAAAGCCAGCTTGCAAGACCTCAACTTACGTATGTCTTTTGACCACCTTTCGAATTAACTTTTAGCGTCCTGCACGGGACTAGATGACCCTTGGGGGGTCCCTTCCAATTCTACAACGCAGCGGTTCTGTGAGCCCGAGGAGGGCAGAGCTCGGGTTCAAATAGCCCGCGCGCTCCAGCCGGCAGGTCCCGCTCCCCCGCGGCCTCACCTGCTGGACTTGGAAGACGTTGCAGAAGCAGCACCTCAGCACCTGAAACTGCTGAGCCATCAGGGACACTGCTCTCAGTCAGCGCAGCTTCTTCACTCGCATGGGAGAAAAACAGACACCTTCCACCTCTCCCAGGGGGCGAGAGGGACTGGCAAGCGCCTCAGCAGCAGCCCACTTCCCGCTTAGGCTCCCCTTAAGCCCAAACATTTGGCGGGAAATGGCGCGCGACGCGCAGATAGGTTCCTCCCCCCCCATTTCCTACGGCTTTTCATTGGCCTCGTGCATGATCTAATTGGGATGGGCGGGGACAAGGTTCCTCCATTAACTAAGGGCTCCCCCTCGAGAGGCAGAGTTGTTTTGCCCGCGGAGTGAATTTCCTGGTTACCTTTGAACCCTCCGGCGGCGTTTGGGGGTGATAAAAAGCAAAACAGCTGTGTGCAGGAGGAAGCGAGAAATCCAGGATTAATTAAGTAGTAATGACGAGTCGGACACGAGTAATCGACTGAACAAAAATGAGTATTATTATCCCCATTTTACGGATGGGAGGGACGAGGCTGAGAGATGGGGTCGGTCAGGAGGCTAAGAGTGGCTTATGACAATTATCCTTCCTATAGACTTTATACCCAGGTAGCCGGGTCCCCCGTTTTCCCCATTCCCCTCCAGTTTATCAGAGCAGCTGATTCATGCATCTTTTTTACTTTGTTTATATGCCATCTAGTGGGCAGAGTGAAGATTTGACATTTCTTTACATCCCAGTTTGTGAGGCTGGCACTATTTCTGTAAGATCTGTGCTTTATAGGCTTACATATGTTCATTACCGTACATCTGATGAATGGTAGCTGCATGTATCAGCTGGTTCTGCTGAAACTTTTTGCATTTGAGGTGGTATCAAAATGTTATGTCTAGTGGCCCATTTCTGCAGTAAACTCATCACTTGATGCTGCAGTCATCAAGTGAAGGGATGCGTGTAGTAGCCAGTTACAAGCAATTCCTAGAGTCAAGATGATTCAATGCCATTAAGCATACTCAAGGTCTTCATTACAGTGCTATTTTTCTAGAAAAAGAAGTGCCAAAACTCAACATGGAAACCTCCCTCATTCTCTTATAATGGCAATGGCACCCAATTGAGTGGTGCCGGAACTGAGTTCCAGTTGAAAAAAAGCCCTGCTTCAATAGCTTGCAAGTTTTATTTCTACACACACAAGAAAACTTCAAAATTGCTTGTGTCCCCTGATCACATGGCTATTCATTTCACGTATTCTTCCCAAAGGCCATTGTTATGCATATGAAAAAAAGAGGAACTGTGGAAGAGAACAGGCATTTTAAAAAAATGGTCCTGAAGTTGAAATAAAGGAAAAAGAAGTCTTATGTGTGATTCTGTTCATTTATTGAATACATGATTGATCAGACAAAAACCAATGTAAAATCACATGTATTTGTTTTTTTAAAAAAATTACAATAAATTACTGAATTAGTAAAAGCTCTCCAGGTGCATGGCTAAGAAGACAGTCTTAAAACAAATACTGGTTGTGAATACATACAGAGTACGCCACAAAATTGTAGTAACACTGGGTATTGCACCATGTGGTGTATTCCTTGTATATTCCAAGGTCACTCTTGCTCTTTCTGAACTGCCAGTATGTTCCATATTCATCACTGGTCCAACAACAGCCACACACTAGCATTCACACTGTTTCAATGGTGCTCATATGACTGAGTAAAATAATTATGCAATGAGATGAGCAGGTATACAAATATAAACAAATATAATAGTGCTTCTTTAGAGTGAATGCCTTCCCATAGGGAAGTTATCAATCCCAAAATGGAGCTCCAGTTTTCCTCAGGCCTACAACTGATTCTCAGAGCACAGATCTCATAACCGCACTCTATGCCGCCAGGAAAGAAAGTTGTCTAAACACCACACAACTTTATAAAGTAGGTAACAGACACTATTTGGAGGGTACAACCAGCAAGATTCCTATGGTGTGGAACTTCTGGACCAGCATGTAGCCAGTAGGTTAGTTGATTCAGATAAACTGGACTAATCTCTGCTTTCTGCTTAGTCCTAAACTGTGTACACACTTGCATTACTTGAGCCTAGCACACACACAAAAGCAATAGATCCACTTTCCACCATGGTGAGAAACAGATCAGATAAGCAGCCTGTACAGTGATGCAAGTCTTTTATGATAACTAGCTTACTGGTGTAGGGGCTTAGATCTTCCACGTTATTATTAACTTCTTTAAACCCCACATTTCTGAGCCCTTGTACCATCAAAAATTATGAAGTAAACACTCTAATGCCCCAAAGCACCAAGAATTCTGTTCTTATCAGTGTCTTGCAATTCTCAGGATTGTTGCATTCACTTCACCCTCTCCAGTCTCCATAGCTTTTGCAATTTTCAGTGCTGCTTTTTCCCCCCTCAGGGAAATTAAAACAACAAAAAACAAAAAAATTACATGGCACTGAAGAGTTAAAACTGGGCTAAAACATATTAATATGCATCTTTCTTGGGCAGTGTTGAAAACCACATGCTACTGTGATGGTATATCAACTGGGATAGAAACCAGCTGTCCCAAGACACTGGTACGTTCTAGCGGCAGAATGCCAGGCGTAACAGAGCATAACATCCTTTACCTCTGACTAGTTACTGCGTAGCATCTAGGTTCCTAACAAGGCTCTCTCAGGCAGGCTGGGGATCTCTACAGCATTTTGATACATGGTGTTAAGGTCACAGGGAGGCAGCCAAAGATATAGAGGAAGGAATTCAAGCTAGGCTGCATTTCTTGTGAGCGACTACCAAGGAACCTAAAGCAATAGTGTGACTGAAATCAAGCTTCATTAAAGAAAGATAGGCAGAGGCACACATGCATAATTTACCCTAGTAATTCTAGGCCACAGAGGCTATTAGGTTCTAATGGCTTTCATGCTTTTGAGAATGTAATGTAAGCACAGCAAGCAAGGTGTCCTCCAGGGAGGTATCTATACCAGAGAGTCACTGTGATAAGTCCCTTACTCAGCTGAAGTGACTTTAATTGTTGGGTAGTTGTAGGTGTTGGTAAAAAACAAAAAACAAGTGTCCAGCTATCTGCCAGGTTTCTAGTTCTCCTGCCTCTATTATTTACAGCTCTCTCTTGAGTTCAGCCTGATACTGAGGTAAGTTCATAATCACTGGATGCACTGAACTGCCTCTCCACTTTTTTTTGTTCCTTGATCTTCTGTGCAACGTCAACTTTCTTCTCAAAGTAGTTTACCAGTACTGTCTCTGTAAGCATGGAGGCCAAGATCTGTTCAAAGGAAATGGACCAGTCTGTGTCAATGGTACTGCCATACCGCGCAGCTGAACTGCCAGCCTCACAACCGACCAGCACTGTATCGTCTGCAATATCTTCGCACTGCAGAGAGCCTGTGCTGACCATGGAGTATGAAGACATGGACATATCGTCTTTAGTTTCATCATCTGAAAACAGCTGTATTGGAGATCCTGGACCCTCACCACCTCCATCTACCAAAATCTGGTTTTCCTGTTGCTGTTTCTCAACCTGAATGTCTCCAGAAGCTTTTTCTTCTGGAGTAGCTTGGGAATACTGCTCCACAGTTGAATTTTGACTTTGGTCAGATGTTGGAGACTCTTCTTCACTTACTGGGTCCTGAACACTGTTTGCTTTTAAGTCATCACCTTTCTTAGCAGGCTGGTGGGAGAACTTTTTGCCTACCTCCCCAATGCGCAAGAGAAGGCTGGCAACGGTGGCAATGGCATGGTACAGCTCTTGCTCCACAGGGTCTTCACTGAACATATTGTAAAGGGTCTTGCAGAGCTCTATAAATTGCTCCTTGAAAAGAGACAGATGCACATTATAACAACTGCTTAGAGTTTAGGTGCAAAATATTCAAACTGACAATGCTGCAAAACAACAAGCTTACCAGTCACAAATTCAAATAAACTTTTTTTTATCATCTCAAGCTAACAATCATGCTGACAACACAGAAAATGTTCCAAAATGTAATGCATTTCCACTTGAGATGTGCACTAATGTTTCATATATGAAAACTGAGTGCACAGAACCAAAATTAGCTGTCTTTTAAATGTTACCAAGTTAACTTGGCTAAACTCCACATTTCTAAGGGTTGGGAAAATCCCATTTCCACCTGTCTGCTCATGAAGATGTGCAATGACAGTAGCAGACAATTCCTCCTTGGGTGGTGCAGAGGTAGGCAGAAAATGAAATGCAGGCCCCCAGCCACCCCACCCTCTTTCTTTCCCTAGAATGTCCCTGAGCTGCACCCACCCAGAGGCATTTCTCTCAGCAAAAGAGGATGGTGATGGGGTACCAGGAGCTCCCTGTCTTGGCCAAAGCAGACATGGTTTTCTTCTCTCTCTGTTTCTTTGCATTTTATCCTCCTCCAGCAATCAGCCACATATCCCTGGCTTGGCTAAATCAGAGAACACAACCCTTCATGAGGATGTCACCCAAGCCAGTCTTAGAACAGCTCTCATTTATTGCCTGGTAAAATATGGTACAATGATAAAACCACCAACCCTTCTGGTTCATTCAGTATCTTAAATCTAGGCAAATACTATTTCAAAAATTCATCTTAAAAAGCATAACAGATCTTAAAATAAATTCCTACCTGACTCATTTTAGGAAGATCTTTGATAGTTTCTTTTTTGGAATCTTTTTCCTTGGCCCAAATTCGCAGGTGATATCTGTAATCTTGGGGACTGGTGCCCTTTTCCTCTGAAAGGAAAACCAAATCAGCATAACCAATGCAAAACTGTATGATGATGCATTTTATTGACTTCAGTGACCTTGACACAGATTTTGAGATTTATTTTATTTATTTTTAAACTTTCTGCCATAATATGCTGCTTCAAACTGGCAGCAATAAGTAAAAGTTCTGCTGAGGCCAGGAACACACACCAAACATAACAAAACTGTTGAGAGGACTATTAAGACTTGTTGCTCTAATCAAGGCATTTTATTCTATGTTAAAGGGAAATGTTAAAACTAGGAAACAAACCAGGTTGAGGTTCTGGGGAGAGATAATTTATGAGTCACAGTAAGGAAATGTTGGGATATGTCAAATAATAATTACCTTGGTCTTTGGGGTTCTCATCTCTTGGTGCTTTCTCTTCCTGTATAGCTGCTTCTAATAAAACAGACAATAAAGTAGTAACTACTTTAAGAGAAGTACATGAAACAAAAGATAGCAAAATCATAGAACTGAAGAGTTGGAAGGGACCACAAAGGTGATCTAGAGCAACCCCTGCAGGACTCTTTGGCCCAACATGGGGCTCAAACCCACAAGCTTGAGATTAAGAGTCTCATGCACTACTGACTAAGCTATCCCAGCAGGATACCAAACACACTGAATGATATATAACAAAGCTAAGGGTGCATCCATAATTTGAGCAATGGCTCTGTTGTGTGTAGACATTGGACACTCATTGTGTTTTATATAGATGCACAGCCTTTTCTTATAGATCAACCTCAGAAGAAACCAGCAGCATGTTTATTACAGAACCAAGATGCACAAAATGCTGATCGGCCAGAAAATTGTGAAGTAATTTTCCTTAGCCCTCAAAGCAATTTTTCAAGTTTAAAAACCAACCCTACTTTAAAAACAACAACAACAAAACAAAATGAAAAGGGGAGATGAACATATATTAAATTGAATAAATGTCAAACTAGTGTTTTAAAAATAAAATTTTAAATAAGGTAAACAGCATGACTGAGGCATTTGAATAAGCTTTCAAATTATTGACCAATATGTCTGCCAGCTGGGGAAAAACCTCCCAATGAATTCTAATTTACATGTACACAACCAAACACCTTTGATCCTGTACTGCTGGGGGGGGGGGGGAAGCAATTGATGGTAAAAACATATGCTCAAACAAACAAACAAAATATTTTATTTTATTTTAAAATATTTCAGTTTAACTAATGCAATGGTAGAAATCTGGCATAAAATGTCATAAGAATATATCAGTTATTTGGAGCTAGCAGCAACATGGTTTTTTAATTTAGAAAAAAATGACTACAGTGAGACACAACAGACTCCTAGATTGTAAAGTTATAAAATATGTGGAGTGAGTGTGAATTAAGAGAAATTTGTTTCTCTATTCCTCAAACTATTGGAACTAAAGGTTAAATGAAATTGGTTGATAACTTGCTAAGGGCAAATAAAGTTAATATTTCTGCACATAAAACACAATAGCAAATAAAGTTAATATTTCTGCACATAAAACACAATAACATGAGATTCATGGCCATAAGATGATACTCACTGCTTAAAGTGTTAGAAAAAATAGGAAAAAGATAACCAGTGCTATAGATAAACAACTTCATTTGTGGAATGAATCTTAATTATCAGACATTGTGCCTTTTCTAGGTCAAAAATCTGTGCAGTGAATGTGGTATATATGGAGTTAGAGGAACTGATCATAGATTAAGAAAATAAAGCACGCTTGTTATGGTGACAGCTAGGTAGCTTAATCTATGATAGCTATCTATCTATCTATTTGAAATTATAAACTATTAATCAAAAAATCTGTAAGCAGTATACATAAAACAATCATCAATATACAAATAAAAGCAGCAAAATTTAAAAACAAGTATGCATAACTAAATCATATGTCTGGATAGGCTTCCTAAACTATTTTTTTAAGGCATCTGAAACAATATGTGGGTGCCTGCCTAATGTTAACAGGGGGTGAGTTCTATAGCACAGACCACAGCCAAGTGGTCAAACATGTAAGGAAAGGACAAGGAGATATAAATAAAGGGTTGCCAAAGCTCTTAAGGCCTTTGTATGCCAATAAAATTAAGACCTTGATTTTGGTCTGGTAGCAAATTGATGGCCAGTGCTGATCTTTGAGCAGATGATCTCACTCTGTCAGCAATTATGCTGCAGTACTCTGCACTAATTGCAGCTTCTAGACCAGCTGGAAGGGGAGCCCCACACAAAGTGCACTGCAGTAATCCAATCTTGAAGTTAACAATGGCTAAACAACCACTGACAAAGCTTGACTCAGAAGGACCCCCAAGACTGTGTACCAGACTGCTCCTTCACGTGGAGTCTAACACCGTGCAGCACAGGCAACTGGTTGATTTCTTGGACACACGAACGACTCACCCATAGAGCATCCATTCTGCTGCCACGCATTGAAGAGCAGCACTAAAGCAATTCCATTTTAAATGAGCTTTCACTCACATAGTAGGCAGGTAAATTTTAGTACATCAATAGTGGCCCACCTTTGCAAGGGCGGGTAGACTAACCTTGAGAATCACAATGCAGGAAGAGATCCAGTTCTGAGACAAAGGGAGATACTAGAGAAGCAAAGAGAAGAGAGAGAGAAGAAAAAAAAAGAGAGGGGGGGTTGAGGTCAGGGAATAAATTCAAGACAGAACGAGAGAGTGTTAAAATACAGAGCAACAGAAACAAGTGGGGAAAACAAAAATGGAAACAAGATTTGAGCAACAGCCTGGGCAGAAAAAGCCATCTGATAAGTGGTTTTAGTCTTTCTTAGTAGCAGCCAGTCAATGCTTCATATAAAAGGAGAACATCTCTCCACAGTCCACAACAGAGGCTAAAACATTTCTTTGATAGCTAAGAACGCCACCATTGAGTATGCATTCCTACAATCAGATGAGACCAATCCCTGTTACCTTCTGTAGCATTATCTTCTGTGAAGTAACGTGCAGCCTCCAGAGCAGACTCTGCTTCCTCTGGGCTCAGAGCTGTACAAAGAAAGAAAAGTATAAAGCCATGGCCTTTTTATTTATTTTATTTATTCCCTGCTTTATTTGAAGAATTTAAGGTAGCTTACAAACAATAAAAAGCCTAAGCTAGCCTTGGGCTTGTGTGCTTCCCCACTCCACTCCAGCGTAGCCACAATGAGAAGACTCAAAGCTTTTACATCCATTTTTCACAAACTACAGTTAGCTGTATGTCTGAACCTAAAACTGTGGTTGTATGAACTAGCCATCTTCAAGCTATGTTTTATGAAAAAAGCTTTTTCCTGGACTATGGGACGTGGGTGGCGCTGTGGGTTGAACCACAGAGCCTAGGACTTGCCGATCAGAAGGTCGGCGGTTCGAATCCCCGCAGAAGTAGATAAATAGGTACCGCTCCAGCGGGAAGGTAAACGGCATTTCCGTGCGCTGCTCTGGTTCGCCAGAAGCAGCTTAGTCATGCTGGCCACATGACCTGGAAGCTGTACGCTGGCTCCCTTGGCCAATAAAGCGAGATGAGCGCCGCAACCCCAGAGTCGGCCACGACTGGACCTAATGGTCAGGGGTCCCTTTACCTTTACCTTACCTAAGGTTTGGACTTAACAGCAAAATGTGATTTAATGCTTGAGAAGCTCATGTATGCAATGACAGACTATTGTTTATCGTTAAATTCAAATCTGACCTGTGCTATATATGGACACAAGTATTCAAGTTCTTCAATAGGCAGATTAACATGACAGCAATTTCTAAATAATATTCAGGTCACCTTTCCTGCTCTACTCTTTTCAGTAAGCCCAACCCAAGTTTCTTAAAGACAGGAGAAGAGATGATACATACAGGAAGGGCTGCAATGAAGAATCACAGAGAAAATCTCCCAAAGCACTGGCCCAAACTTAAAAGGCTGGTCAGATAAGCCACTGAACTGGCACAGGGAGAAGTGTACACAGGGAGAAGTGTACTGGCACAGGGAGGTGTACTCCGCATGACCCCCAAACTCTTGGGCCAGATATTAATTTCATTTATTAAACCACACCAGTGATGTGAATTAAAACCTTTAGCTCTTGTAAGTTATTTTAAAATCATTTCTCAATGTAGCTGAAGGAGCTGGTCATGATAAACCAGAATTACATTTCCAATTGGTATAGACTGACACCTTAGGAAAATGAAACCTCAGTGAACACAGAATACTGAAAGCTTACCAAGACATAATGTATTTGAAAGAACCTATTACCAACTTTAACAGGTTGCAGCATTCAGGTACCACCAATGTACATTTGAAAGAAATAAGTGGTTCACCTGGAGGTAGGTGTAGTTTGTAAAGTAGTTTTAGCTTCTCAGTCAGATCACCATGATACATTCCACCTATTAGGAATAGGGAAGAAGGGAAAATAAATTTAGCATTAGGAGACACTTCAAAAAAATTATGAGAAAGGTTATTATGCTTGATATCTGCCTGATATGCAGACATTTAGCAAGTGAAGCTTTCCCATATCCACACTGAAATTTTTGTATGCCATCACAGAGCTTGTTTATGTTTCCCCTCTCAACAGCCTTGTGAGGTAGGTCACACTATTCTAATTTAGAGATGGAGAGCTGAAGCTCATAGCTATTAACTTGGCCAAGGTCAAACAGTGAATACATGGCAAATGTAAGATTCAAGCCAGGCTTCACAACCAAACCACACTGGTTCGAACATCTATCTATAGATCCTACACAAGCCATTAGAAGCTTTATCTGCTAATTTGGAGTAGAATGTGGCACACTAGGAGAACTACCATTTATATTTCTCACCCTACATCAAAGGGTGGGGGAATGAATTGGCCTAATAATGAGAAAACATTTCAACCACAAACATATTATGAGGAAATCATTCAAATATGCAATTGCATCATTCTCTCACAATTGACCAGCAGATAGGAGAAGCAGGGAGGAGGCAAGAATTTATGCTTCAGCAGTACATTGAATCTTTTATATAAGCCACTCACTCATCCCTGTTGCAAACTCCTTGAAGTTAATTAGTGCATCTTTGTTCTCATCCAACAGTCGGAACATTCTTTCTGCTAGCACTGGTGTGTGGAGGCCACAAGACCAAGGAGTAAGAGATGCAAACAACTCCTTGAACTGCTCCATGTTAATGCGGTACTGCTCTAAGTAGGGCAGGCTCTGGTCTCGCTGGGCAGATACAGTGTGATTTCCCCAATAACAGCTCATTAGGTGTTTTGCCTGTGAAGGGAAGGTGGTACTATAATTATTGTGGTCAGACAATAATTACATTTTCAAAACTTCAGTCTTGAAGCCAACCCAAAACCATAGGTGATGGTGGGGAAACCTGTGAGCTGAATACCAACACCATTTTACATTTTTCAGGCTTGGAAATAACTTTTAATCAACTGCAACAGGCAGAAAAGATACTACGGTACATCTAAAGGTTAATCATAACAGTAAGATGGAGGTAGTGGTTCTCAGCAGATGTGGCTGAGCTACAGCTCCTATTGTCCCTGAGGATTGGCCATCCTGGCTGGGGCTGGTGGGAGTCCAAACGCATTTGGAGGGTGCCACATTGACTGCCCCTGCAATAAGCAACACCACCAACTTGAGATGCAGATTCAGGTAGAAATGTTAATGTGAATGAAAGGTATGGAAATAAATGGCATTTCCTTCTGCAGTTCTATAGCCCTTTAAACTTTCAATGGATCAGTTGGAAGAATTCCACTTAAATCTGTTCAACAAGTAGATAAGTGAAATTAGATTCTTACTTCTCAACTGCAGTGGCAGAGGCTATGGTGGGTTCAGCCAAAGAAACTGAATGTATTCATTAAGCTTGGAACAGGAGAGTACAAGTTAACAGATAATACTGTTACTAATAATTCTGGTTCTGCTCTCATGCTGCAGTCACAAGGATGCTCAGTACGGAATAAATCCCACTGAAATCAGTGGGCGTTATATATGAGAAAACATGCCAAGATTACACTGTACGTTGGTAAATAAAATACACTAAGGATTACTATGGAGCAAGTCCCAGTGAAATTTACTTCTGAGCAAACATGCTTATGATTATGCTGTATATTGTTAAATAAGCTTTTATGCAGGGTTCCTACCTTAAATACTACATAGAGGTCTTCTAATTCTTGCATAGAAAAACCAATGTCACCAGATATAGCTCGGACCTACAGAAACACAAAGAAACAGATATATTTTAATTATTTTTGCTGTGAACTTGGAAAAGTTAAATTAAAACATACCAGGAAGGTTACTTCGAACAAAGCATGACAAAATGACTTTCAAAGTCTGGGGACTTGACCGGAGAAAGGAAGGAACATGTAATGATTTTAAGCAGAATACTAAAGTCTGCATTTGGGAGCTATTGATCTGAGACAGGAAGATGCAAAAACCTCAACAACAGCTAGAGAAGAGTAGCTCTATTCCCTTGAACTCAGGGGGTAAACACAGCAAAAAAGTGGTCAAAAACATTAAATGCATTTCCTGCTCTCAGTGCACTGTAATTGGAAGTGGGAACAGGAAATGTGTCAACTCCTTCATCCTTTCAGCTTTTATCTATTTGATCCACTCACTGTCAAACATCTACAAGGGCATTAGAGACATTCACTTGGAGACATCTGATCCTATCTGGAGGTAATGAACACCACAATGGCACAAACAACAGGGGGGAAAAACAGAAGCAAGAAGACGTGAAAGCTATTCTTCCCTTGAGATTCTATGGCACTGGAGTTCTGAGGATGAGAAAGGTCAGTATCTTCTGTTGCCACACCCTCAGTGGAGGAAAAGAGGAGAGCTCAGTAGAAGGGTTTTTTTTTAAAGCCTGCCAATTTTTTCTCACAACTTTTTCAGGCCAAACTCTCATGTCTTCAGAGAAATATATGGCAATTTCTCAGATGCAGCAGATGCACCCCCAAGATCATCACTCACAATTCCTTAATTCAAATGTGATACAAAACAACTCTCTGTAGAATAACTTTAAGCAAAGTGTCATTCAGTGCATGCTAATCATTTGATTACCTGATTTACTTTTTAAAAAACTCATCCTATCCGCAAAGGTAAAAATTAGAACAGCATCAACATACCCAATACCTATAACACAAAACTGGGTGCAACATACCACACTTCTCTTAGCTGTGTCCTCTAAAGAATGGATCACTTTCAATCTCTGCTTAAAGCGCATCTGCTCAATGTCATCTGCTTTCAAATGGCCAAATTTCTGTAGTAATAAAAGTAAACAAGATTCATCTTTAGAGCCACAGGGGAATACCACATATTCAATGAAGCATTTGAAGATAATTTCCTAAGCAATGATTTCACTGGGGAGAAAGCAAATCTCTGTCTAAAGCAGGCATGGTCAAACTCGGCCCTCCAGCTGTTTTGGGACTACAACTCCCATCATCCCTGACCACTGATCCTGTTAGGTAGGGATGATGGGAGTTGTAGTCCCAAACAGCTGCCTCTAGCAATGTTTGAAAGCCATGAATAGAAATACTAATGGCAGAGGAAGGGGAAGATACATTAGCAAGCAGCAACAAGTCACTGTCTAAACAGGGGAAGTAAAACACAACAGTTTTGCTTCCCTTCTATTGCATTAACCATGCATGTAACATTTCAGAAGACTAGACTCAGATTTAATAAGGTTTATATTAAAGGTGGGGCAGAGGGAGAGAAGTAACATCAAGCCCATATCCAGAAATTGTGCATGTATCACAAAGACGTTTGACTGATTAATATAAAATTTTATATCCCACTTTCCCCCTTCAAAGGAGTCAAATAGTTTCCAAAATATAAAAACAAACACAAAGATAAAAATAATAGTAATCCCATCTTTTAAATAATTACCCTGAGCAACCCAAGATTAAAAGCAGCATGAAGAGGGAAAAGGGGGTGGGTGGGTGTGGAGTTTAACAAGGAATACAAGTCTGGTAAGGTATTTAAATAAAAAGGAGTGAAAAAATAAGACAGCACTTGACCTCATAGGCTGTTTTTATAAGTTCAAAGATATCAATTTCATCTGGTGGATCATCCCCACTTGTCAATAAGGCATGGAGGTGGGGAATACGTGGGAAAACATTTTGTCGATTAACTACGTTGTCCAGGTACCTACAGGAAAACCAAAAGTAAAAGACAGAACCTGGGATTAATGCATAACCCAAGTTTAGGGTTACCATTCTGAATAGTTTATATAGTTCTACCTAGCCTGCATAATTCCACTGATGATTAATTCTCATTACTTCTGATTCAATCTCTGTACAAATCATTTATATGCTACAAGAAACCAAATGAACATACTATAAAGGTTGAATAACAGCCATTAACAGGAAAATGTATTTTGTTTATGTATGTGTCATATGTATCATATCTATCTACAGCTTTCCTTTTTCAGCAGAAAAACTCAAGGCAACATGCAAAAACTAGAATAAAATATGAATGATCAAAGCAGGAAGTCCTCACAACCTCCCCTCTTTCTTCTGGCAGTTGCAAATGGCTTCTGCTCAGCAGCAGTCTTCACTGTCTCAACCCTCTCCTCTTGTTAGCTGGGGAGTAGCTGGTCACTCATTCAAAGGAGGGGAAGGGCAGGAAGGCAGCTGACCCTTGTACAAGTAAACCCACTGACTCACTGTTTATCTTTTAACATGTGTGAGGAACCTTTGGCACTCCAGATGTTGCTGAACTACAAATCCCTTTTCCTTGGCCTTTGGTCAAGCTTGTCATGTTTGCTGAGGCTGATGGGAATTGTACTTTAGCAGCTTTTGGAGGGCCAAAATGTTCCCCGCACCTGTCTCATAAGATGGCTGGTTGCTATTGGAATCTACTCCAAGACAGGATAGGCTGGGTAACAGCTGGTTCCAGCAGAACTGAATTGCTATCTGAAGCAAACCCTTCTTGAAAGACTTCATTACGATGATCAAAGTCAGCACTGTGATTGTTCATTTCTGACCCCTGCTAGCCCACATGCTCCTGGCTGAAAGAGATTTCACTAGCCTCTTTCATGGAAACCAGATTTCCTAGTTACATTTCTATTAATTTATCCATAAATTACCGTATTTTTCCATGTATAAGACTAGGGTTTTTTAACCAAAAAATTAGGTTTAAAATTGGGGCTCATCTTATACACAGATAGTGCTGAGGGGTGTTTTCTTAATTTGAAGTCCCCCAAAATAGGGGGCATCTTATACAGGGGGGCGTCTTATACACGGAAAAATATGGTACTTATAAATTTAGCCACAAATTATCTATTTTGGCTAAACGGATCTTGCAGTTACAATAAATCTTTCTGGGCTTCACTACCTACGGTGGGCATATCTCACAACACACTGAAACATGGCTTTGAGCAAATGGCTTTTTATTATTATCCTTGTAATAACTGGTCCCTGCCAAGTGAAAAGCAAGAAGCTTCAGTCACTAGCCAGGGATAAGAAGGAAGAATTAATGGTAGCTATTACCATATCCATTACCATTCATTTCATTGTGAAACAGAAAAATGAGGCTACCTGCCCAAGACAGTCATGGCCTCGCCTTCATCACAGCAGTTAAGCAGCTTCTCCATGTTGGCATCCAGGATGGCCAGAGATACCTGCAAGATGACCTTGATGCCTTCGTAGAAGAAACAGTCAACAATGACCACAGCACTTTCAAAAGGCATGACACTGAGAAAGAGTGTGAGGAACCAAGAAAGTGATATGCTGGAAATGACTCCCAGGTCTTGCATCTTCTCAGATAGCTGGGGAAGACAGTCCCGTGTGAGCTCCTCAAAGATGCCCTGGTCTACCAAGGCACCTGAACAGGAGAGAGAGAGAGAGAGAGAGAGAGAGAGAGAGAGAGAGAGAGAGAGTTATCTGCAACATGGAACTGGAAGTGTAGCATAGACTCAACATTACAGACAAGGGGCTGAGGTAAACCTACAGCAAAACAAAAGTGCAGAGAATAACTGATTTGCCTTAGGGTGAAGCCACCTGTACATTCACCACTTGGCTTGCAAAGGAATATTGTGAGGGAGCAGCCGTCCACTAAAAATTATTGTGCTTGAGGAAGTGATGAAATGAAATCTGAAAGCCCAACAGAACGGTTCTGTAGGGTGCATGGGGCCTGAAATGGGAAGGAGAGAATGAGGAAGTCTCACTGCGCAAGTGGAAGTCCACTGGATACAACCTTCTGACTGCAATATTTAGGTTACAATGGCTGTTTTACTCATGGGATATCATTACCTCATGTAGCAATCACTGAGTGTTAAGTATTACTGTGTGAAATATCCCTTATTAGCTTCTTTAAAGGATAAGCACGATACTAAATTTAAAATGAATGTTATGTGTCTTTACTGAAATGACTGAACCTTCCATGCCTTTCAGAGCAAAACACAACCTGTTGGGAGACTCAGCAGTATGCTCATATACAATTAAACAATTCCATATATAAATTAAATATAAGGAATCTATATTTAGTTTAAATTTCTGAAGCCTTAGTAAAGGTCTCACTGCAGCCCAGTACCTATTATATTGTTCTCACTCAGTCAAATATGTATTTTAACATTTCAGAAAACCTTCAATCAATTTTCTATACTTCACCAGTCCTGCTGATATTCCCTGGCAGTACCTGCCAACCTCAATCATTTTGGGCATTTAATTATTAATAACTCTAGTTTCTGAATTATTTTGAGAAGATGATATCAATTTCAGACTTGTGAAGCAATGGTATTGCTCAGTTCAGTGGAAAAGCACATTTTGCTCAAGCAGGCAAAAGCTAAAGAAACTGGGGAGGAGCTAGAGAGGAGATGCTAATATATTGACAGTTTTAGAATATTTGAATTGATTTAAGGAAGTATATTTATTTATTCTATCTGCTAAGGATAGGATTGAATGTAGCGGATATAAAATTACATAAAGTCAATAGCAGATTAAACTTTTTTTCCAAAAAAATCCACACAAGAGAAATTACGAATCAAACATAGTGGTTAGGAAGATACCAGAACTTCTGTCCTTGAAGATTTTTAATCAAAGACTAGACAGGCAAGTGATTTGTCTTTTTCAAGGTATCTTGTATTATGACAGGTGATTGAACTGACTTATTCAGCTTTTTCTCAACTGTATGGATATTTAGTAGCAGCCATCAACAATGGAGCAGGCGTTCTCTTGCACTCTGTCCTCCTGTATGCTCACACAAAATCAGATATCACCCTATAATTTAAAGAATATATTCAAAACCTGGTTTTATGAGGCCAAGGCTTCCAACGCACACCTCCTGTTCTAAGGACAAAATAACCTACCTATCCAATGAATTGCTCTGTAAAAACAAATTCTAGCTTTTAAGGTTAACTGGAAGACTTACCAACCACTCTGGTGTTATAATAATCTGGCAGCATCCTCTCACACAGGGCCACAAGGAGCCAGAAAGCTTCTTCTTCATTACAGTACAGAAGCAGTACCGATGTCACAATGTTCATGGCCTGAAAGGAAGTGGGCATGCAAAAGGAGAATAATAATAATCCACACTAGGTGAGAAGCTCGTTTAGGGCAGCAAACATTTATTATATTTTAGTTTGTCAAAGCGTAAGACACAAATGATAAATGAGATACCTCGAATAAAAGATTTTACAGCTCAGAACCACATCTTTGCTTCAAGTAACTAGTATTAGTGCTTTTATTAGAAATAATGACATTTAGCAGGTGGAGTGGGAAGGGAGGATGCTTCACCCCCCCCCCCCTTCCATAAAAGCTCCTGGAAATTCTACAGAGGGAAGACGGGGGCATTCCATCAGACTAGGCAGAGCCATCAGCCCTGGTTGTGCTCAACCTTGAGTGGTGCTTAGGGCTATGCATGATAATTTTATTATTGATACCCCACCATCTGGCTGGGTTTCCCCAGCCACTCTGGGCGGCTTACAGACTACATAAAGCATAATAAAGCATCAAAAATTTAAAAAATTCCTGATATAGGGCTGCCTTTAGATGTCTTCTAAAAGGTATATACTTCTTTATCTCCTTGACATCTGAAGGGAGGGTGTTCCACAGGGAGGGCGCCACTACCAAGAAGGCCCTCTGCCTGGTTCCCTGTAAACTCACTTCTCGCAGTGAGGGAACCAATAGAATACCCTCAGAGGAGGATCTCAGTGTCTGGGCTGAACGATTGGGGTGGAGACGCTTCTTCAAGTATACTGGACCGAGGCTGTTTAGGGCTTTAAACTTTGAATTGTGCTTGGAAATGTACTGGGAGCCAATAAAGATCCTTTATGGTCCCAGCGGCCACTCCCGGTTACCAGTCTAGCTGCCGCATTCTGGATGAGCTGTAGTTTCCAGGTCACCTTCAAAGGTAGCCCCACGTAGAGCACATTACAGTAGTCCAAGTGGGAGATAACTAGAGCATGCACCACTCTGGTAAGACAGTCTGTGGGCAGATAGGGTCTCAGCCTGCGTACCAGATGGAGCTGGTAGACAGCTGCCCTGGACACAGAATTGACCTGCGCCTCCATGGACAGCTGTGAATCAAAAATGATTCCCAGGATGCGCACCTGGTCTTTCAGGGACACAGTTACTCCATTCAGGACCAGGGAGTCTCTCACACTACTGGCAGCATTCGTACTGATAGGTAGCTAGAGCTCTAATATGAAATTTAATTGGACTTGGATGTGAAGTGCCAAACTGCAAGCTAATCCTTGACCACCACTCTCTTACCTGGCAGTAGCCAATTGTGGGATTCCGAAAAGCATATGCTGTCAGTACTCTTCGAAGTGCAGCAATCCCCAGCTCATTCTGGAAGGCAGGGTGCTCTGGCATTGATCGATGTAAGTCTCGTTCTATTTCCTCTGTAGCAAGGCTATACTTTCCCAGTGACTGTTCCACCAAGTCTGCATAATATCCAGGGTGAGTAGCCATCTCGTTCCAGGCTCCTGCAGTGACGCACACAAAAACTAGTCACTTTCAATTCCTTGTGGCTGTGCTAGACCACGGACTAAATGCATGACATAATGCTGTTATACGTGTATTTAGAAATCATTTTTAAACTCATGTCAGCTATCCTGCAATCTATGCATGTGATCTCTCCATTAATCTTTCAAGGGAAGAAAACTTAACATGGGCCACCACTGGTCAGGACAAATGCAGGGATAGGGAACAGCAGGTGCTGTCAGACTCCAGCTCCCTTCAGCTTCAGCCAACATTGTCATTGGTCAGCAATGATGGGAACTGCAGACCAGCAACATCAGGAGGGTGAAGTGTTCCCCATGCCTGGACCATTGGAAGGAATTATAGATGATTCTTGAGGTCACTTCCAGCTTTGGGAACCCCTACATTGTAACAGTGGAAGTAGCCCACAAAGATTAACTGAAAAACTTCTATTTCCATTAAAAGGGAAACCTGTTGAGCATATAATGTCTCACCTGAAAATAGGAGCCATAGCTCTGCACGAAGATTCTCTGGAATCCCTTTTAGCACCAGTTCACGGGTCTTGGCTGTGCGATACATACACATTCCTCTCCCATACTCAAAAAAATGAATGTTCCATGACTCCTCTTTCATCGTCTCCTTTGCCTAAAGAAACCATTACTGTGATCACAATACTGGAAACTTCAGATGACCAAACCCTGGGATTTTCTTTCCACTCTTACACAGCACACTTTGCTCTATAAATAATCTAGTAACATCGATCTCTTATAGTAACTGGCAAAGATATTGTAATAGAAATGTGCAAGATGAAACAAGATATCAAATAGCTCCACTCTCAACGGGCAGTTTTGTTTTGTTTTAAAAACAGAATAGGCACCAAGGCAGCACATCTCACGGACTATCTGCTTTAATATACACTCAGCAAAATTAAGTTGGGACTCAATCTCTAGCATAGTTATATGGTATATTATTGCTGTGTTCAGAGAGTAGCATTTTTGGATACCTAAGGATTAGTACAGGCATGCCTGAATGGATTAGCATTCACAAGACAAAATAATATGATCAACCCAATTACTTTCTCACATACCTACTTTTATAATACAAGGCAATGCATCATCTCCCCAATGTAGTGCCCCAACAGACTTTTATGGAACACAAGCACTAGGAACCAACTTTTGCCATTGGCTTCCAGGCCCAATGCAAGATGTTGGTCTTAAGCTAAAAAGTATTTAAAAACCTATCCATGTGAATCCTGAAGGTCACTAAATGGGGTCTTGCTTAAGATTTCCCTCCTTGGGGTACATGCCTTAGTTTTTTTGTGCCTGGTCTTTCTTCTTTCAAATTTATTGCCAAAGGCCTTAAGGTTGAGCCATACAGAAAATAGGTACAGCTATTGTTAAAAAATATTACCCATGTCTTTAATGCATAGATGAACATCTTTTGAATTCTTTTTTTGCAAATTAAATCTGACTGACCCCCCCCCCCAATACATATGGTTTTATAGAGGATTTTATTGTACTAGTTTTAGAACTATTGACACCCCCCTCCCCCAATAAAAGAGTTGGTGACTTACCCCTTTTGGTCCAACGAGCTCCTCAGTGTTGTTCCCAAACAGTTTAAGCAGTCCCTGGGATGCTGTTGGTACTTCATCTGTGCACAAATTGGCCAGCTGATTGTTGAGAGGTGAGACAGGGCTGGCTGCAAGTGGGCTGCTGGGAGACAGCTCTGAAATTTCCTTAAAAATGTACAAACTGAAAATTATAAAGGAACAAACAGGCTTCCACTGCAATTTAAATGGCATTTAGTGTGACTAAAAGGTGTTCCAAGGCTTTATGATATAGGTACATTAGAGACCACTGTTAGTGCATTTCAATTCATCTGTTTTTGATTCTTCACTGAGGTGGCCATCTATGATGTACAGGAAGGTCACTAATAACAAGGGACGCGGGTGGCACTGTGGGTTAAACCACAGAGCCTAGGACTTGCCGATCAGGTCGGCGGTTCAAATCCCTGCAATGGGGTGAGCTCCCGTTGCTCGGTCCCTGCTCCTGCCAACCTAGCAGTTTGAAAGCTGTCAAAGTGCAAGTAAATAAATAGGTACCATTCCGACAGGAAGGTAAACGGCATTTCCGTGCGCTGCTCTGGTTCGCCAGAAGTGGCTTAGTCATGCAGGCCACATGACCCATAAGCTGTACGCCGGCTCCCTCAGCCAATAAAGCGAGATGAGCGCCGCAACCCCAGAGTCGGTCACGATTGGACCTAATGGTCAGGGGTCCCTTTACCTTTACCTTTACCTGTTAGGAAGCTATGGCCCCTGTCTAAATCATTAGTGGGAAGTGCCCAGCTAATTTTTTAGAAACCAAAAAATACTGTGATTTTAAAATGGATAGTGAAATTTGTGAATTTGGATCTGTTATGGCAAATATCAGGTGAAGTGAAATCAAAAGTCACGTTTTGGTCCACCATCTTAATTCAAAATGGCACCTGGCACCCATACATCAACATAGAACCCCACCCCAAGAACCCTATTGCTGAGCTTAGTGACCGTATCTCAAGAGGCGGTTGAAACTATGTCAAAAAATGGACGAAGTCACACCAAAGTGACATTTCAGTCTGCAATCTTGTTTCAAAATGGCACCCAGTGTCCAAATGGCAATGAAGTCTGCTGCCCCACCTTTGGAACCTTTGTGCCAACTTTGTTGATGATATATTGAAAGGCAGCCAAACCTATGCCAAAAAACAAAGTCACGCTCATGTCACGTTTTGGTTCACATGTTGATTCAAAATGGCAGCCAGCATACAAACACTGATGAATGGCACCCCCACCCTGGAAACCCTGGTGCCAAATTTGGTGACTTCTCAAGAGATGACCAGATGTCAAGAGAACAAATGGACAAACCACTTTCTCAAATTTATAGATGTGTTTGCAAACGTTTATGTCTCAGCATACAGCACATTATTATGCATATGCCTCAAAAAGGCAGTATGTGAAGCAGCACTGAGTTGTAATGACCAATAAGCTTACCACTACAACAACAGCCAGATGGAGCCTGATGATACTGACCAACAGGCTTATCAACGCTTGAGGAGATGCCCAAATTATTGATCAGCATTATGAATATAAAGTGCTGTTCCACCGTCTCAACCAATATGAAATGTCACTGAGTAAGTCTACCAATCAGTTATGGTGGGAACAGTGACCAGCTCATTTTACATTTTCACTAGCCTGTTGGTCCTCGATGCTTAGAAAAAAAAAGTTCAGCCAGCTTTACCAATATGCAGAGATTTACACCCCTCATATGTGTTCCTCTACCCACTTGCTTCTGAAGTTCATCTTTCTTTATGCCTCCCGACACCGAAGCCATCACACAACACTGTTCATTAACTGAGTCCTCATCCCTGTCATTTGGTTCACTAGTGGAATGACAGTGAATTATGAGCCCATTATCCCATGTGGAAAACCATCATTGATGACGTTGCTCCTAGAGAATTTAGCCAGAGTTCTCAGCCACTTTCCCCTTTGCTCAGCATCCGAGGCAGTCAAGTGCTGCCTAATCTGCTTTCCCTTAAGACTAGCATGGTATGATGCATCATTTTTCTCTGATAAAAGCAGAACATGCTGGATAGAATCCAGGGCACTTAGGTAGCTCACTCAGTGTGTAGCTCTGAGCAAACAGCACTGAACTGAGCTAAGAAGTAACCATTAAGCATACCATCTCATGAACCAAGTATATGAGGAAGGGTGGAACCATTAAACAAAATGGAACAGAAGACCAATAATTTATATACACCTACACCACCAGACACATCCAGGATCGACAGGATGAACTGGCCACCTAACTTGTGCATTCACAGCCAAATCAACACACATGCCACACAAGCTATGGTGTACATTTTCCTCCCCTACAGGGAGATTATCTCAGGTAAGAAAATCATTAAGGGCAAACACAATAAGTCACTTTATACCAGCTCAGACTACCTGTCCTTCTAGCCCCCGTTTTATTTTAATAATGCTAGCATCTCTTGATGATTTTTGGTAGGCATCGTGCTTTGGGGGAAGCTGCTCCCATTTTCCCCAGAACTACCTGATGGCCAAACAGATGCATCTCTGTTAGTTGTGTGCAAAAGGGGTCAGGTGTAGTTAGGCATCTGTTTATCTTCATTGCCTATGATAGGTAAATATTTTTATATAAGTCTATCTCTCAACAGAAGAAAGGAGGACAGCTAGGGTATGCTACTGCTGACTCCCTCTGTTGGACTTGCACATGCCCTTACATGGCACAGTCACATGAAGAGTGAAACTTTATACGTCAAGACATGAAGGGGTATATTAAACTAACAGTGAGGCAGGGCACCTCGGGAAAACCTTCAGCATGCAAACATCTGCTCTATCACTAAGCTATGATCTCAGCTTTCCTTAGTCAGAGTTCCCAACCACTTTCTTCCTCATTCTCACATCTGAGGCAGTCAGTGCTGCCTCATCCATTTTCCCTTAGACTAATAGTAATAACCTTGTATCATTGAGAAAATGCTTTCTCTCTAACAAGAACTCCTCACAGGATAAAAATAAAACTCTCATCTCAATTTCATCTCAATATTGAGAATATAGGTCATATCTGACTAAATAAGTAGATAATTTCCCAAATCATTTGGATAAAGTTAAAAAAAACACCCAGTGTCCTTTCCATTGTGGGTCACTGGCCACAACTCTAAGCCATTTTCCCTTTCCACCAAATGGAAATGGAAATGAAGCAGATGTCTAAATCAGTACTCATTGTTTGTTTGTTTTCTCCAAACAAACTACAAGTACTGGTTCAGAAATAACACTAAACCATCTACTTTGTGGTTTGATTCCCTGTCGATAAAGGTAGGAGTTTAGTGGAAGAGCTCAAGTTGCATGCAAAAACTAATTTGCTTAACTATGGGCTATGGTTTAGTGCTGCACCTGAACATGGGCACTGTAAGCAAATGAAGCACCAGGGTTCAAGCATCTAGCTTTAGAAAGAGGGGCTATCTGAAGAGACCACATGTCAAAACATATTTGAAATTTGCCATGACCATGATGCAATAATAGCAGGGGCTTTTCAATGCTCAGTTCTCATACCTCGTGTGCATTGTCACCACAGCTCTTCTTCCGTCCTCCTCCATTGTTACACGATTGCTTGGATGGAGTTTTCTGCAGGAAGTCAGAGATTCTCTGCACCAGGAAATCACGGTCTTTCAGGTTAGCAAAAAGGAAGGTCATTTTGCTTTTGGTACTGATGGACAGTGGGCTAGGCAGTACACTGGAACTGTCAGCTTTTTCAACAATTGTGACCTAGAGAATATACATGGGGATCATTTGGGTGTATCAGGTTCCTCTGTATTAACATAACTTCTAAATTTAACTTTTAATAGATTATTCACAACTATGTCAGTTATCTTATTAACAACTCCATAATTGATACATATGGAGGTGAATGCTGTCAAGATATTCCTGAAGACACTGAGTTTTTTTCTGTACAGGTAGATGCCACAGTGCATGTGAAACATAGAAAAATGAAATGCTGCAAGAAGTGTGATAAAGAAAGGCTATTCTACTTAAGTTCCACATTTCTGAAACACCTGCTTTATTTCAGACGGTTCTCACGTTAAACCAAAAAATGGTTTGGTTCTTTGACTTTGGAAGCTGCTCTGACAAAAGTGGAGAGGGAGCCCTTGGATGTGTTTGACTCTCTATTGTGTATATAAAACTGCTTCTTCAAACAGTGGCCACAGAATTCCTATCAGCTCCCATCTCAAAATATAGCCGCAGCTGAAAAATATAACCGGATCTTGTCGCCATCAGCCTAGAAAATTATTTAACCAATAGGCCAATCTACTAACACTCAAAAAACAAATCTTCAAATATTTCCTGAAAAAACTGAATAAGCATGTAACTGAGTAACAATGAGATACTAAGACAATTCATCCTTAAGAAACAGTGTCTCACCTCCCTGAGTGGTATTATGAGATGGCAAGCCTCCTCTGCCTTGCTAGCAAAACAAATATAGTTGTTGGAAACAAACATCTGTCCAGGAATGTGAATTTTGTTGAATGGGGTCCACAAAGTACAATCTGTATGCCCATCAAGACGTTCATCCTTAGGAAGTCGAAATGAAGCACGGTACCATTCATTTTTGGCTCGAGCATCCAAATCTCTGAAGAAAAATAATAATACACACCAGATACTAAGTAGGAAAATAATACATTCCACTATCCAACCATTACAGGAAATGCCCCATTTCAATGCAGCTCACTCAAGATTCTATTTCCATCAAACACAAAGTTAGGCCTGAGTATTGAGAGGCAAAAATCTCTAGTGATGATAAATACTTTTCATCCCCATAATCGTTTGGTTGCCCTTTTCTTAACCTTTTACAGCTCTATAATATCTTTTGTGGTGAGAAGAACCAGTACATTGCTGTACAACACCCTGACATTTTATGAGATGGTGGTATACAACTATTTCTATATATAAATTAATACATAAATTGTGAAAAAATGCAGGCGATGACAAAAATAATGCTCAAATAAAAGGAAAATACATTTTGTCAACTTCAGTGTCAAAGATGGTGGATCTAGTCCAACAAAAGTTCAGTACCCACAAGGGATCCCCATAGGGTATAATAGAACCTTTTTCTTCCCTACTTCTGTGTACATGGAGAAACTCAGCACCCCAAACTGCTACAGAATGGGAGGTCTGTTCATGCTTCTAACATGCCATCCAGCCCTCCCAGCACTACCTGAACAAAAGAATGGATGGGGAGATGCACAAAAACACCCATTCTCCATAATGGGCTGGTCTACCGAGATCTTATGAAATTACACACTAGAGTGGTTGAGATGAGGAGGAACACAGCCCTATGATGAATTAGTGCAAGCCCTTAGTATACAATCAGAAAACTAATATCCTTCCATTGGAATGACACCAAGAGAACAACTTCACAAATATTAATTTTTCTACAGTCTATTTTCCATGTCCAGTACAAGTCAAAGGTTCCTGAATCACTTAGTAGGTTCAAGAAATGTAAATAGGATCCATGGGAAGGGGCTGAAAGCTGTCCAATATAAAACCTAAATTTCTGGAAAACTTAATCCACATGGTTTATGTTTTTGTGATTTCCAGACACAATGATACAATCTAGTCCAGGGACATATTTAACTATTCTTAAAATTATTCCTCGTGCCAAGGTGTGTGTGAGTGTAGCAGGGGAGGGAGGGAGATGGACAGAAAGACAGACAGACATACCTTTTGAGTGCTGAAATATTTTTGAGAGGCTTGCTGGGCTTAGGAAGCAACATGTCCTCCACATACCCTTTATTATCAAATAGTTGCCGCATGGCAATGTTAGCCAGCTGTTCCATTAACTTGAAGGTCTCGTTGATGTTGAGGAACATAGAGAAGTAGAGCTCACTGTCCCTGGTACTCACTTTGATGCATTCAGGGAATAGAAGGGTGGCATTCTTCTCCAGCTGGGTTACATCTACCCACTGGACTATTAAGGTCACTAGGGAAACATGCAAACGCAAAGCAACAATTACTACCAGATTTCTAACAGACATTTTAAACAAATTAGAACACAACAGATTTGAAGCCTATCTGTTTTTCTTTTTTTAATTATAGCTTGATTCAGTGAAGTACTTAAGCAGAAAGAAGACAGATTGGGAAGGAAGCCCTGCAAAATATTTTACAAATGTTGTTCAAATAAAATTTGGGGGCTGCAGCATGGACGTAGGGCTGCTGATTGCTTAAATATCACTAAAAAACAAACAAACAGGAGTGCAACCTCCCCTCCCTTCTGGAGTGCCAATTTCTTCCACTGCCCCAACTGGGGCTCACTATTAAGACAATATGGATATACAATCAGATATAAAACCACCTTTAAAAAGGGCAGTTAGAAGTGTTGGACAAAAAAAAAATAAGCAGCTGACCACTTACCTTCTTTGCCTAAAAGGAAAGAATAGAAACAAAGGTGATTAACAGTCAGATACAGCCAGCCTTGCCTAGGGACACGCCCTTTCCAATAGCTGCAGGAATAGTAATTCACTAGTTTCTCTACTTCAGGCATTCCGAACTGTTTACGCATCTTCAGTTCAGCTTCTTTAAATTTACCAGGATCTTCTTCCCCCTGAGGCTGCTGATTCTTATTTTCTTCAGCAATAATGCCCTGCAGGAAGGAGTAGCAAAAGTAGCAGATGAAAACATAATGGCCTCTACATTTCTTTGTTGCATTATTTATTTGCTATGCACAGCTGACAAGTGTACCACTTGAGGTTATGCTTCTGGGTGGATATAATACAATTTCCAAACACTCAAAGTTCAATGTCTGTCGTTGGGCGGCATCTGGAGGGCCAGGGGTTCCTCACGCCTGATCGAAAGACTGAATATATATCTATATATATATATATCTGCACTGTACTCTGAAATATGTGATAGCTCATCCACGACTACTGTGCTTGTTGAGTGGTTGTGCCAGTGCACATGTGCATACTGAATACTGCCAGTAACATTTGTGACAAGGCACCCAATGTTGTGTGAACTTCCTTCAAAATTTGTTTATGCTTATTTGTTTTACGCTGACTGCATGCAAAGTTTTAAATCAGGGCTGGCTGAAAGCATGGTGCACTTTGAGACACTGCCTCTTCCATCAGCACGTTGAGCCCCATTGCTCCCCATGTGTGACCTAGCGAGTGCAAAAGCTTCTTAAGAATTTCAGTGCAGTAAAGTTTAACACATTTAAAGTAGCACCCTCTGGGGCCGCAATGTCTCACTAAGAGAAAGAGCTCGCCATGTCTAATGAGAGCACTGGTTTAAGCCTCAAGTGCCAAACCTACTGTAAAGAAAATCATGCACGCAGTGAAGGCGTACAACTGCAATGGAAGGCAGAAAAAATACTTCCAGATGGAAAGGAAGCAACAGCGTACATATCTTTGCAGAAACAAGGATAGATGAAAATATATGGAAGTCTGTTCAAACTGAACCTTGGCTCAAGCACAATCATAGTGTTGATCTTTAACTATATGGTAGAATGTTAAACTAGCCAGCCTATTTTATTGTTCCAGGTGAAACGAAAACACTCTAGATAGGTGGCTCTTTCATCCCTTCCTCATAGCATATGGCAAATATTTGTCCTACATCCAGCTTTATGTAGCAATTCACAGCCCGTAGTTCTTATGGATTGCCATTCTGTTGCTAAAAAACAGGAAAAGTTCCATGACAGATAGGTGCCACTTACATGTATTTTGCCCTTGACAAAGGTAGTGATATCTTCTTCATTGTCAAAAATAGAAAGTGTCTGAAGCAGGTTATTTTCTAGCCATTCCCAGTGTTTTGTTATTTCCTTACGCGATGAACCTAAGGAGAAATTCAGAAACAATCAGATAACAGCTACTATAAGGAGCAGGTCAATAGTTTGGGGGTTCTCTTGGATCCACTACTATCACTGGGGACAGAAGCATGGAGTGTCTTCTACCAGCTTTTGGCTTGGCAGTCTAGCTATGTTCCTTCCATGGAAAGGGATAATCCAGTGTCAGTAATCTGTAATCTAGAAACCTCTAGATTAGATTACTACAATGTGGTATATGTGGGGCTGCCTCTGACGATGGCTAGGAAACTGCAGCTGGTGCATAATGCAGCAGCGAGGCTGCTGACGCACATGTAGCTATCTGACCACATCACCAGTTCTGGCAAAATGACAGTGGCTACATATATTTTTTGAAGCTCAATTCAAAGTGCTGGTTTTAACATACAAAGCCATATACAGGTCAAGACACCAATATCTAACAGAACACATCTCCTGATTGGAACATACCGGTACATACTGCATCTGAAGCTTTTCTCCAGGTGCCCTCTATGAGAAAGGTTCAGTGAGTGGTGACAAGGGAGCAGGCATTTCAATTACCCTCCCTCCAATTTATTGAATGCTCTCTTCTGTAAAGCCTGCCTGGCACCAGCATCAACATCCTTTTAGCACCAGGGTAAGACAAACTCTTCTCCCAGATTTTTTGAAGGATTATGGTAATCATGCTTCCTGCCATTTCTCTGTCTGTATTTTTGGGGTGGGGTGGGAGGCGTTGTTCTTTTATGGTTTAACTGTAACTTCGCCACTTAAAAGCAAACTTCAACCTTCTATTCCTTATATTTAATACTTTCTACTACTGGTTAAATTAGATAGCCAGTATTTACTTAATATACCTCTGCTAGCTCCCTGCCAGCCCACCCTCTACTTCACACAAATTTGCTTGCTATCAGCCAATTGGTTTTGAACAGATCCTGGACAATGAGGTTTTTTTTCTACTCCACCTGATACAATTATAGAATATTGGATTAAAACTTTGAGTAAAATGGCCATAATCCAGATTTGCAACCATGGTCTACATCGGGGTAGGCAACCTAAGGCCCAGGGGCTGGATGCGGCCCAATCGCCTTCTCAATCCCACGGACGGTCCGGGAATCAGCGTGTTTTTGCATGAGTAGAATGTATCCTTTTATTTAAAATGCATCTCTGGGTTATTTGTGGGGCATAGGAATTCATTCATTATTATTTTTTTCAAAATATAGTCCGGCCCCCCACATGGTCTGAGGGACGGTGGACCGGCCCATGGCTGAAAAAGGTTGTTGACCCCTGGTCTACATGTACACCCAGATTTTTCTAAACTTTTCAGAATGTGCCTCTGAAGAGCACTTGAACTGCTCAAAAATCCTTTTGAGGATATTGTAGTTAAAGAGCATTTAAAAGCTGGCTGTGGGGGACAGCAATCATACACTGGCAGAATTTATTTGTTATAGAATGGTATTTACTCACCACATGCCACTGCCCAATAGATTTGAGAATCCTGTGTCTGATGTAAAATTCTGTAAGGAGCAACCCTAGCACTTGAGTCCAAAACCACATCCAAGGTTCCCACAAGTAGCCCTAAGAAGACCAAGATGCAGAGAGAAACATAATGAATATGATCTGAGCAAATGAGAGAGTGAAATAAATGGTGGGATGATTTAAAATAAAGTGTTTATTGATACAAAAGTTTATAAAGGATGTGAGATCCCAAGAAGGGTCTACTGAATCAGACAAAAGGCCCATCTAGTCCAACATTCTTCTTAAGAGTGCCTAAGCAGATGCCCAAGGGAAGCCTGCAAACAGGACCTAAGCACTACAGCATTCATCCCACCTGTCATGAACGGCAACTGGTATTCAGGGCATACTGTCTCCAACAGTTTCACTGGATGTCTCTGAGTTCCAGTATTATGAGGGAGGAATAAAAAAACTCTGTGTTCACCTTCTCTACACCATGCATAATTTTATACACCCCTATCATGCTGCCTTTTCTCTGAACCGAAGTCCCAAATGTTGTAACCTCTCCTCTTAGGGGAGTTGTTCCATCATCCCCATGGTCATCTTAGGTTGTTTAAGCCACCCCACTTTTAAAAAACACACACACAGATAAAGCAACTGTCTGAAATGCTTGGTTCAGACACAATGCCAAACCATGCCCCTTGTGCATGGGCAAATTCCACTTTCTTTTTGGGGTTGTGCCAAATCATATTTGCCTAGTTGTCCAAACTATTGTTTGTGCTTTCCCTTCAAACCAAAATTGGTAATAACAAAGGTCAATCCACAAAGGCCAAGCACAAACCACACTTTGCACATTAAGGAGAGACTGAGGTTTCACAAACATTTGAAAAGCAGAGTCACTAAAACAATGCATTCTTAACAGGGAAAGGAACACTGAGGCACAACAGCTGAAGGAGAACTGAAATTTATACATCATCAAAACTGGGTTTAATGCAGTGTTAGAATAGCATACTTGAAGCTTCTTCGCAAATGCCTTCAGAATGCTATAAGCAGTAATGTTATTTACTATTTTACAGAGTGTTAGGCCTGTTGCACATTTTCTGAGTGGACAAAGACTAGAGAGAATTATGTGATGGTGAGTGGGTGCAGAATTATACTGACAGTATATCATTGCCAATGAAATATTGAAGGAAGTTAAGCTAATGCATTAGCTTTCCAATTGGCACTGTGTACCTGAAAAGAAGTTGTAGTCTCCAAGAGCAGCTGAGAACGTCCTCTTAAATATACTTTGTATATACCACGTCCAAACAACAGAGACGTGCGTGTAGGGAGGCACTCTCAGTGATGCATCCCTTTAGAACTAGAACTCTCTTCCTTTAGGGATTTACTAATTTCATATCCTGAGTATCTTCCATAAATGATGCAGGGCATTCCTATTTGTGTCATTTAGTTGTGGGGAGGGGTAAGACAACAAATAACTGCTTGTTTTCCCAAGATGATAAAACTAGGTTTTACAAAGTATGCAAGATCTGTATATTTAATCTATGATTTTTTTATATATAATTCAGATTTGTTGAGGATCGTTAGAAGTTATTTTCAATATGGTAAATTATAAATTTATTAATTTATAAAGATGCTCAGGCCACCCCAAAAGTTTAAACTTGACACAAACAATCTAAAAAATTTGAGTAGTTTGCATTTCAAGGCCATTTCTGTTCCAATTTTCTCTTTCAGTCTCTCTCACACACCCTACCCAAATGATACCATGCATCTGGTTAAGTACACAAAAGCTTATGCCATAAGAAATCACATACAGATGCAACAATAGACTTTTATGTTTTTACTGGAACATGACAACCTTATAGGTGTATTTCAAAATGTTCACAGTATTGCTAGACCACCCACAAAGCTGAAATCTAGTGCATGTGTAGCCAAAGATACAATTCTTCCTAGATAGCTTGTCCAAACTCTGGACATGATGTTTACTTCATAATAGAGGCCTTTCTCTGTGCATTCCAGCACAGAGCAAGCCAAGGTATACCTGTGGCAGAATGCTGGGCTACAGGAGTTCTGTTGTGTTGTCCAGCTTGGGGAGGGGCAACTTTCTGTAACAGCCAAGAGTATGTACATAAACTTACAGAGTGCAAGTTTCATTTGCTTGTAAAATAAACAAAGAATGCCAATGCATAAACCAGTGATTTAAATTTGGCAACAAATACAAACCTGGCTGTGATAAACTCCCCTTAGGACTTCCTAAGTAGGGCCAGCCCCTGCTGCAAGCTCCAAGCACGAGCTCCTGAAGAGGAGGGTGTTGTTGTTGTTTTTAATGTGTTTGCAATTTTACAAAGAAAAAGAAAATGCTATCAAAGTCCCTTTACACTGTAGATGCTGACTGCATACGGAATACTCTCCAATTTCTTAACTGTGGTTAAGAGATTCAAGGCATTCCACAAGCATTCTTTCTTTCTTTCCAGAATATATTAAAATTTTAACAAAATGACGTGGACACTGGGGAGGGAAGACTTTTGTTGTTCATTACTTCTTCTTTTTCTTCTTCTTCTTCTTACTATTATTATTATTATTATTATTATTATTATACAGCACATTATCAGGGACGCGGGTGGCACTGTGATCTAAATTACAGAACCTAGGGCTTGCCGATCGGAAGATCAGCAGTTTGAATCCCAGTGACAGGGTGAGCTCTCGTTTTTCAGTCCCAGCTCCTGCCCACCTAGCAGTTCGAAAGCATGCAGTGCAAGTAGATAAATAGGTACCGCTCCGGCGGGAAGGTAAATGGCTTTTCCGTACGCTGCTCTGGTTCGCCAGAAGTGGCTTAGTCATGCTGGCCACATGACCTGGAAGCTGTCTGCGGACAAAGACAGGCTCCCTTGGCCTATAGAGCGAGAGGAACGCACAACCCCAAAGTCATCTGCAACTGGACCTAATGGTCCGGGGTACCTTTACCTTATGCCCGTAGATCTCAGGGCGGTTCGCAGCACATTATCAGTGATGTCACAGACTCTGTTTAAAATGTGTTATGGACACTTCTGTAATTAACTAGTGAACTGAAACCAGAGGAGGGAGGGAAATCACATGTTCTCAGGAGCAAAACTATTCTGAGTGCTAGGCAAAATGTATTTCCTGAATGGCAACCTTATTTTAATAAATCTTTTTATAACAAATAATCATTATACATGCACTACTTTTCTAAATGGATAGATAGTCTGTCTGGAGAGATAAACTGGGATCTTTTAAAACACTGTTTGAGAAAACAACACACACATGTATATGAACATTTTCTCCTAATAAAAGAAATGTTAGCATTTTATTGCCACATTACCAGTGAATGTTTTTGGCTTAATCTCTCTTTCTATATTAAGAGGCCTGTATGCGGTCTGTATACATATATGTGGGAATTTGCAATGCTTGAAGCACTTATGATATGAGGGAAAGAACCTGATGAAATATCCCTTCTTATGCAAAGTACTGTAAAGGAACCCAGCTTCACGCTAGGGAGATAGCAGCTGAAATACCTGAAATACCACTATATATAAGCATTTTGCAGACTTTTGCAAGATTTGCAGCTGCAAAGATACAGCTGCCACATACATATCATGTGTGTAAGATCACTAGCTTCTTCTGCCCATATCAAACAAATTACCAGATCCAAGCATATTCAACAAGCAAAATCCACAATTAGGCATGAAAATGACCAAGGCTACAGATCTAAGTTAGCTGAACTTAGGTACCACTGAAATCTGTGGGATAAATGACTTATTGATTCAACAACCAACACAGCGCAAACTGTATTACTCAGAAGTAAGTCACACTGAGTTCAATGGGGCTTACTGTTAGGTAAGTGGATATAGGACTGCAGTCTTAGTCTGGACCCAATCTATTGTCTGCACTGTCCTATGGAGATTAACTTTTGTTGAGGCAAATGAAATGATAACACAAGAAAGTATACTTTTGCAGGAAGACTGTGACAGAAAACAACACCACAGCAATGCCATTCCTATGTTTACATAGGCAACACTTACTGTCTTGGAACCAAATTTATCTATAATACAAATACATGCTAAACAGATGTGCAGCAATTCACAGAGCTGCTCTGCATTGGGCCTTCAAGAATCTGCAGTGCAGATGTACTGCATATAGCGTGAATAAATTCAGCTTGTCTCTGGGAGCCAAGCGAATGAGTTGGTATGCTACTGGCATACGGGGATTTTACTTTAAAGTAGCTTTTATTGTTTAAAACTACCACAAATGTTACAAGTGTAATACTAAGCTGCTGAAATAATGTGGATTAGAGTGTCAGCCTCTAAAAAGCAAAATAATTGGCTCCCTTGTTTACACTGAAATCCTTTAAAACTGTGCACATATCCTACAAAGCTCTAAAGTAAAATGTTTCAATACCGACATATTATTTACCAAATGAAAATATACAAGTGATGTATTAATCAAAAAAAGCCTCTCAACAATGTTTTTCGTTTGTTTGTTTCCTCCCCACATCAGACGTTGCGAAACTCCACAGAGCCCCTCCTCTGTATTTCATTGGCACACACGGGAGGGGCACCTTCAAATATACATATTTACGGGGCACGCATCCCCCAAATTTCACCTGTGTTGGTGGCTGGGGCGGGGCGGGGCAGGATCACAAGTCAAGAAGAGCCTGCTGATTTGAAAGCCTTGGGCGAAAGGGGAAACCAGTGTCGGTGCTTTTGCGCACAGGCACCTTCACCCAGGGCAGGACCAAACCCTTTCAGCACCCAGAAGCATCCTCTCTGGTCCACCTGGAGAAAGGGTGGGGAGGTAGAGACACCCACGGGCAACGGGCGATGTCACTAGCCAACTACTTGGCTGGGGGGGGGGCACTGGACCTGACACCCGCAAGCCGCAGCGGCCCTGGGCGAAGAGGCCCGGCTCCCTGTGCGTTTTAAAGCGAGGGATGAGGGGCAGCTTGCGGCTGCGAAGGCGCTTTCGGGCGCTGCCCTGACAGGGCCCATTCTCTCCCCGAGAGGCCTTCCCAGCAGCGCCTCTGCTGCCCGCGAGGCCCCGGGCGGCGGCGGCGGCCGACGGACTCCCCTCTTCCAACTCCTCCTCGCCCAGCTGGCGATCGGCGGCTCCACTCACCCGTCAGGCCGCCCCCCTTGCCGTGGCCCCGCCGCCGCTGCAGGAGGAAGAAGGGGTTGGCCCGCTCCGTCACCCACAGCGCGTTGGCCAGCAGCACCTCCTCCGGGCCCAGCCACATAGCGGGGCCGTTGCCGCTGCGGCGCCACTGCCGCCGCCGCCGCCACCCGGGCACACTCCGCCGTCTCCGAACCGGGGCCGGCCCGACAGTCACAGGTGGGTCACGGGGGCTACGCACGTCGCGGACCGAGCCCGGAGGAGCTGTTGTCTGCCTACTGCGCCCTCTAGCGGCGTGGCTGGCGCACCGCGGCGCAGGGAAAACGGCCATTTTTGTCGTCGTCGTCTTCCCGCTCAGTGCGAGGCTGAGCCGAGTCCAGCCTCTTCTCAAGCCGCCTAAAACCACGACGGTCGTCGCCCTGTGGCTACACGGTCCTACGCACACATTTGGGAAGTGGGGGTGCATTGCTGCTATACCCGTTCGACCTGGGAGTAACACCCCCCCCTCTGAAGTCAGTGAGGCCTTCTCATGAGGAGACCTGTCAGGAGTGGCACCGTCAATCCCGTCGCACCTGGCGAGACTTGGAGTGTGTCATGCGGTGGGCAAAGCTGTGTGACCCCGCAGAGAAAGGCCCTCGCCATCCGGATATTTCAGTTTTTGCAGCTTGGAACCTGGGCCTTAAAAAAAAAATAATCCCGTTTTTGAGTTTGGGCTTAACCTAGTGAGGCTTTTTGGAGACCCGCCTGCCCTGTTAGCTGCTTAGGAACCAATGCCCTGCTTTTTCTAATGTCATGGACGCACCAGGGCTAAGCTCAGCTGTTTTGCTACATGAGAGGAAGGGCAAGATGGTCCCAGCCCCAGCTCCATGTCCAGGCTGGAAGAGTTCGCTGTTGGCAGAGGCGCAGTTCAATGGCCCTAAGCAGCAAGACTCGGGAGGATACAGGACAGCTTACCTGGCACATCAAGAATGCAGCCCTGCAAATACACTGCTGTTTCTCCCTAACCCCAGTTGGGGTCTCCGCCTCAATCTGCTAATGGCAGGACCAGCGCTGAGTATCATACGCAACCCCAGTCATTTCTTCACATGATAATAGGAACCCACTTTTAAACCAGTCTTCTGACACCTGAGAATGTCCCATCCCCATTTCACACTGCTGAAGGTCCCGCTCCAGCAGTGCATGCCAAATCCATTTGTTGTTCAGCAGGCTTGTGCTGCACTGTTTTTTAAAGGACAGGAAGATGTTGGTTCTTTGGGTTAAAGGTATTTTAGAAAACATTGTCATTCCACAAGGAGCTCAACATGGGCCTCAGCCATCTGAAATAGTAGGTAATGCATGTGTAGAACCTCACTGCTTGTGGGCATGCATTTACAAGGATAAAAACATGAGACCACTTAGTAGTAAGTGGCACTGAACTCAATGGGACTTAATTCTGAGTAGGTATGTCAGATTGTGCCATCAAGGGTGGTGGTGGATGGAACTTCTAGAGATCCTGGACATGGAGTTGAGCATCTGAAAAGAGCTATCAACTCATGCTAACAAAAATATTTTAAAAAGATGTTATGAATATCTGAAAGGCAGAAATAAGTGGTTTATAAGGAACTGGTATCAGAAAATCAGAACCATCCTTGGTTAAATAGAGGCAATTAGAGCATATGGAATCACAACTGGAAGGAAAGCAGTCATCTTTCTATAATCAGGCTAAAAATAATCACAAATCATCTGACTAAGGAGCTGGAAAGGGTACAGGAAATAGTTGTAGAATAGGGCCATCACCTCTTTGCCTGGGCCCCTGCTCCTTTAACAGTAATAATAGGAATTAAAGGCCCAGCAAACAACAGAGACAATGCTGCTCTAGAATAATGTCTCATACACCTGAGCTTCATGTGTTCAAAACCTGGGAAGGCAAAATGAATAAATATTCCCAGAGGCACAAGGCAATCTGATCTGAGGGAAAATTCCTTCTTGACCACAAATACAGCACCATTGCCACTTGAGCTCATTCACTGCCGCAGGCAGCATTTAGGTTTTGGCACACTACAACAAAAAGCACTGTGTGGTGGTGTGCTAGTTTGGCACTGCCCAAAACTAATCACATGGCTGGCTTGAGAACTGGAAAACACCAGGTTTCATTTAGCAATGAAGACAGGGCTAAAATGAAAGTTGATTCAATCCAATGACCTGTCTGTGACCATCTTTGATGTGCCAGCACCCCTCCCACCACTGCATAAATAAATAAATATTATAGAGGACGCACTCATGGAACAGGAAGGTACCTTTTCCCTCACCACCACTGCTCTGACAGCAAGAAGCTGTTGTTGCAATCATCCCCATCAGTAGCATGGGCAGCTAAATAATAATAAATAGTAATAATAATAAAGGGCTAGCATGGTTTGTGCTGAATTAGAGTCAATGTCTGATGCCATATGAGAAGCAATTCCCTGCTGAACAACTGAGGCGACAGATTCTTTTACCACATTACCTGTTTTAGAGCACTGCAATATCTATTAATAAGTTCTCATTCTTCTGAATGCAATAGCACCTACACAGTTACTTCTCCACAACATTCCTGAGCTGCAACAACCAATTTTGTTTTAGTGCTTATTACAATTCTTGAAGCACAAAGGATTGCTCACCTTGTTGTTTTTCTGAAGCTAACTTACAAAAGGCATGGATAAATCTTCTGAAATGCCTAGTGTTCACTTAAATGTCTCTCTGCCAGAATGACTGCATTTGTCAGGGCAATTCACAAAACAAAGCAGTAGATGGATTAAACAACTCCCTTGAGATGCACTAAACTAAAGCTATTCACTATCCCTGATAAAATAGGAGAAAACATTTAAATTATATTCTATGTTGCATATTGGCAAAAGCCACAAATCTTGGGCTTAATATGCAGTCCTGTTCCTATCTCTAGCTATGCAGTACCAGAATTGGTCTCTTTCTGCCCTCTGCCCTTTTCCTGAATAAATATTAGCTGCCATTTGTTTTAAGCCTACTGAGACAATTACTGCATGACATAGATGCACTGGTTCCAATTTGCTTCTGAGCTCAATTCAAAGTGTTGGTGATTCCCGTTAAAGTCCTAAACTGCTTAGGTATGAGATACCTTAGGTCAGAGGTTCCCAACTCACCCCACCCTCCATGGAACACTTAAAATATTGCTAAATAGGGTCTTAGCGGACCATTTAATAATTCTATTGTAACAATTGTAATGCAGTGTGCTAGATGTGCTAAATTTCATTGCTTCTTTTATTTTAATTTTAGTGTATTACCATTTTAATTCCATAGAATTAAAATATTTACAATAAATATTAATATTAATATTAAAATCAAATTAATGGCTGTGCCATCTCCAGTCTTCAGCCACAAATCCACAGACATGCCTGAATGAGGCTCATAGACCACTAGTGGTCTATAGACAAGAGTTAGACCTTAAGATTTAGGATTGCTCCTTCTTCCTATATTATCTTGCCTTACTATTCTTCTTAACTGCCTGCTGAAAAATTGCTGAACACCATAGAACACAAAATTGACTATGGGAAAGTACAGTTTGTGAAGTATCATGAGATGAGAATCAGGCAGATGAGCTTATTTTTAATTTGTCCACTGGTTCCTGATCTGCCATGTGGTCACATGATATCTAAGTATAACAGGAAATAAAATGCACGAAGAGCCATCTGAGATACCTAGAAGATAATTTTCTGTGTGCCGAAGATTTCATCCATTTTCTTGAAGCACTGGAGAACAGGTATCTCAGATTGTCTCACCAGTTGTGCACTGGGATTTGCAAGGCAGTGAAATTCTCACATATACATAGCAATGGAACACCATTAAGCAGGCATAGGCTGTTTTTAAATAGCTTTTTATTGAAATGTATTACATTAGCAAATCCTAACTTAAAGGTATACACTATTAACATATCAGCATATACCACATAGCTACAATACAGTAGTATACTTACATCAAAATATGTAGACTAAGAATTTTTGTGGCTGCCAAGCTACAGCTTATCACACAGATTTTAAAGTTTAGATTGTCAAGAGGGTGGCAGACTGCCTGCACATGCCTAGATTAGAAACAAGGCAAATAATCCTTTTCACTTTGCCAGACCTCTAGTAGCTTGTTTGTATTTTTCGGCTCTCTGTTGTTCATACTGGTATAATTCACAATATGGCAATGAGGAATTCAAATACATAGGCCCTGCCATTGTATTTTACATACACGCTGTTTGATAGTTTAACCACTTTCACTCATCACATTGCAAAAGACCTGCTAAAAGTTATTCTCACTGCATTTTGTGCATAGTTAATCTTGGCCTGTACCTGGGGATCCTGAGCAGACACATGAGCCTTACATACAGAGTTATCCACTTAAATTTTCTATCTGGGCTAACAGTCTGGATTCAAGACTGCTGGTTGTAGTTACATGAGCTCAAATCATGATTAAGCACATCCACTGAACTGTGTGCTGATACAAATGCAAACTGTTGGTTCAGCGTAACTAAATATCCATACAAATAGTTTCTATGGATAACCACAAACCTAAGGATTGCATGCATAGCCCTTAAGTGGCACAAAAAGGGCATCTAGCAGATATCCATTTATTTTGCTGCTAAGTTGACCAAACAACTGGGATACTGCTAGCTTTGTGCACTTCAGAAAAGTTATTTTCTCCCAACATATAAGGCTTAGTGCAGCAATTTTAATCACCAGAGTGAGCAATGTGCAGATGTAGAGAAGAGAGGAAAGCAGGTCAAATGTTTAATTCTGGTGGTAGCATTTCCTCTTAAACCCACAAGTGTTGATTTCCAAATATTCACAGATTTTCTCCTCCCCCTCTTTTTCTTGGCTGGGCTCCTGTGGTTTCAGTTGCTGCATGACAAGAAGGAACTTAGCAACTGCAGCTCCCCCCCCCCCCAAAAAAATGACTGCATCTTTATGCCAAGAGAAGTTGTACAAGTTGCATTTTAGCCTGGCATGCAGCTGTGAAAGGCACAGGAACTCTTTCAGAAAAAGCTGGCAAAGCCTTCATATACAGCAGAGGTGGCGTACCTACCCCTGACCATTAGCCATACTGTCTGAGACTGATGGGAGCTGGATTCCAACAATATTTGGAGAGTCACAGATTAGCCATCCTTGATATACAGTGTCTGGATAAAGCCCAGGTATGAGGGTTATTCATCATGCTCCTGTTAATTATAACCACCACCATCATACCTAAGACAGCACAGCCTAACTACCACATAGCAAGTGTCTCTTCTCTTCAGTTCCCAGAACTGAAGGAAACTTCACTGACCTTGGAAGTGGGGCAGCCAGAGCCATTCCAAATGATTAGATTATATGCTAGAAAAATGGCAACTCTTTTCTCCAAGCTACAGAGCTGAGTGACAGTTATTTGACATGTGCTTTTCGTTAATGCAGATCAACCTCATCAGTGTGTTAACAAATGTGATAGCTGGTGTGTGTTTTTTAGGTTCTTATACCCTCTTACAGGGATTGTCAGAAGTGCTCAAATTACAGGGAGCTCGGAGAGGGCTTGATCCCCTTCACTACTGTTTTTGGGAGAGTGCAGGGGTCCATGATCTGACTAAAATTGGGCAGTCTCAGGAGTTGAGGCTTGTGGGTTTTATAAAGGACCACTATCTTCTTTCCCCCCATAATTTGAGCAGATCTCAACATAATAAGAACATGGTTTTAGCAATCTAGGTGCTTGATGGAACACAACTTCAATAGCTGGCATTTGCTAAAATCCCATCATTGACATGACTGGCAATTCTAACGGGAGAATCATTGACCCTTTATACTAGCGTAGACATTCTGAACTCATTGGGAGTACGCCAATTTAGTGAGTCAGCAGATCCTCCCTTTACAATGCCATTCCACTGTATTCTATTGTCTGGATACATCAAAAGAAATAACATTTAGGAGAGTTACAAGCATGGCCCATCAAGCATAAGTGAACAAACACTAAATAATAAAAAGAGAGGCAGACAATCAGAGTACAGTTACAATAACAGATCACAACGCTTTAGCCAACATGGTCCAGCACCCCAGAGGGCCTGACATCTACAGGGAAAACTGGGAAGATATATAAGCAAACAAGCGAACAAACATGTAAGCATTTACATAGCACCATCCATGCAAGAAGCTTGCCATTCTTAATAAATATTAATGAATGAAGTCTCACACTATTCCTGTGAGGTAGGTATTATTACCATATTATATATGAGGAAACAGAAGCATTGAACATAACTTGCTTGTTTAGCGCTTGGATGGAACTAGATATTTCCTGTTCAAAAACTCACTTGTTTCCCGCCTGGTGCATGTGAATCCCACACCAGATCATCATCTTTTTACTGAACTGATAGGAAAGGGAGCTAAGCCCCTCCTATAGCAAATGCACAGGTGTGCTAATAGCAATACATCATGTACATTTTGCTAATTGTGCCAGTTTCAGAACACAGTAAAATCTGAGTTTACATACTGCTAGTTTACTGCAGGTCAATTTCAACTGATGTCATCCCTCTGCAGTCTAAGCTGAAATATGAGGGAACCTATGCTTTAAATAGCCACGTGACAGAAGGGAACTCAAGAGGTGCAGCTCCCCCCGGCCCCATCACTGCAACTGTATACTAGGATAAGCTTTACAAACGGAGCACTGCCAAAAACAGGCTGTGTGGTTCAAGTGGCACTGTTTTGAAGAGAAGCAGCTATCCTTGGTACAACTGCACTACCCATTAGTGCAGTTGTGCTGCTTCAGTACAACTATAATACAGTTTTGACTGCATCAATCAACTGCAATAAATAAATACAATCTAAGAGGGTGTGAAGCCCTTTCCACACATATGGGAGTGACAGGAGGGTAGACAAGCCTTCTAACTGCAAATGTTTTACAGGCGAAGTACAGCTTGAAAAAGGAACAATAAAACCAAACTACTCTCTTGTTAGCTGCTAAGTTTTGTACAGAAAGGATTATGCCTACTTCATTTACCCCAATAGCACCTAGTAGAAGGCCATCCATAATATGCTGATTTCACCAAATAATAGGTCAGTTGAAGAAAAGGTTAAGGGGGGGAGATACAGCATTGTCTGCTTGAAAAGTTGCTATATATCTGTTTTTCTTTCCTATGTGGGCCATACAATAGGACTCAACTAGTTTTCATTGTTTAAACATGAGATGAATGCGTGGAGAGCTCATTTACCCCCTTCTTCCCCACTAGATGTCACTGTAAACAACTGAACGTCATGGAACCATGATGCAGATGCTTCTTAGTTACTTTGTTTAATCTCTGTAAATTCACATAGGGCACATCAATGCAGTCTTACTGCGAAAACAGAGTCTTTGTATAGGCCTACATGTTTTAAATATGTTGCTATGCCCTCTGGATAGAGATGGACTCATAACTACTGTGAAAAACAGTATTATTGGGTATGGGAGGGTGTGGCACACAAGTTAGAACATGAATCAGAAAGTGAGCAAGGGAAATTATTAAGTAGGAGGAATAATTAGGAAGCAACAATGAATGGAACAAGTTACTAAGGGAGTCTCTGTCACTGGGCATTTTTAAACAAGGTTAGAGAAATATTTTTAACGGTAGTTTATATGTAAATACACTTATTCAGGAGTAGATTAGATGCCTTATGATCTTCCAGCTCTAAAATTGTGCAAAACAAGCCTACCAGCTTACTTTATCACAACCAATAAAAACACAGATGCCAAGGGAAAGTGGTTTGCCTATGGAAGGAAGAACACTAGCTGTCTAAATTCCAGGAATAGATAAAAATGCTCATCTTTAAAAGTGGGAAGGCACCAACTTTTACTATCCTTTTCCATGCTCACACACTTTGCTGATTGCATTAGTCAATGATTATTTTTAGTCCAGGCTAGATTGAATACACCCTTCTCTTTCTGGCACAAAGGTGGCAATAGTGGTATAAAACAGACTTTCATTTATTTGTAGGGTGGATATGTCCATGGGTTACTATTCTGCCTAACTAAAGTATTTGCACTCCTAAATCAACAAACCATTTGTCCAAAGTTACTGTTTTACCCACATTTTTGCCCTCACTGCAACAGTCTATTTGTATGTGTATGGTTCCTATTCCTATTCACATTTTTAAAAATCGCATTTTCTTAGGGCTGTTAGTCTTAATTGTGCGTGCCTATCTCCTAGGAATTTACAAGTGAAACAGGCTTTTAATATACGCACACCTTTTAAAAATAGTTTGTGGATAATGGTCTTGTTCATATATTAGCCCTCAATCCTGTGAATATACTGGAGAAGAAGGTGCATATCAGCCTGGATAGCTCAGTTGGTTATGTGGTGCTGATAATGCCAAGGTTGCAGGTATGATCCCCATCTGGGACAGCTGCCTATTCCTGCATTGCAGGGTGTTGGACTAGATGATCCTCAGGGTCCCTTCCAACTCTATGATTCTATGACTTGACATGCCATATAACTATCCCTCCTCTCCCTCCCACCCCTGCCCCATGAACGTAAGATGAGACAAAGTGTCTCATGCAGAGGCAAGGGGAAATCATGTGAAACTGGCTTGTGAAATCAAGTTGTGAAATTTGGGCCTTTTAGTGAACTGTTCGCTATATGCGATGCGTGGTGTTATGCGGTGGGTGAGAAGAGTACATGTCTGCTCCACAATGCGAAAATGCCTGTTAAGTGTGTGGACCAGACCACAGTCTATCATTGCTACAATTTCCTCCAGTTGCAATAATAAACCCCAGAAAAGTAACAGGAAAAGGATAGCTTCTATCAACTGAGCCACAGTTTACTTTACTTGTAATAGTATAGCCTCTACATACCTGTGCAGTTCTTGAACAAAGCGACAGTTAGGGAATTAGATAATAAAAACAATACAAGTCTTAAGTACTACATCTGCTAAAATGCATTTTTAACTAGGTAAATTAGTTATCATACACATATAGGGGGAAAACACTGAGCAAGGATGTGTGCAATTAACTAATCTTTCAAATGAACTGCCTGAAATCTTTGGGAGTGTAATAAATTTAGAAACAGACATGCCCCACCCCCATGCCTGCATTACCTGTTTTTGTGTTACCTATAATAAGTAGCCACACCCAGATATTAATAAAATGCATGCTCTCTAGAAAGTTGCAGAGCAGGACCCAGTCTCTGTAGTTGGCTAAGGGTACTTGTGCAATGCTGGATGGCAAGGCACATGAAGAATCCCTTTTGGAAGAGCCACTTTCTCACATTTTTTTCCTTACATGGGATAAACTCTGAAGAAAAAAAAACATGTATAGCACAATTCTTATATTGGGCTAAGTATTTGCGGCACTTTTCAAGTGAGAAGACTGAACAGCCATTTCACATGTAATATAAACATATTTAAAAACTATGCAAGCTGTTTTTTTGCTTGGAGTGTAGCCAAATATAAGCAGGATGGGAGTTTTAAAACTTGTGTTTATGTACATGCTGATTTCCACAGTTGTCTTTTTATTTTAAAAATACTGTTTTTCACAACAGTGTCAGTGGCAAAATAGTAGGTTCACAAGACCAAATCCATCTCAATCCCACCCTACCCACCCCAAATTTGGCCTGATTATGTACAAACATTCTAGTCTTGAGAATGAATCAATGTGTGCTCACATCATGGTCTGACCTGTGTTCAGAAATCTTGATTATTATTTTTTTAAAAAACCCATCTTGGGCTAAATAAAAGAGTGAATGATACTGTCAAGATAAAATATATGCCCCTGAACGTAAGCCACCATTGTTCTTAAAGGGCAATATATAATACTTAAATTAGAGCTCACCCCCCTACTGCATTCTCTCTCAAGATAGCAAAATATTTTATGTTTGGAAGATTTATAGGGGAAGGAGGCCCAATCTTGATGACATCTACTTAAGGAATCATTGAAGTTTAAGCAGCACTAGGCTTTTCCAAAGGGTGCTTTCTTGCTTTCTGGGGGCTGGTTTGTTTGCTTTTATTGTTCAGAGGGATACTACAATTTACAGCTCAGACAAAAGCCACATTTGAAAAGCTACAATTGAAGGGTTTTCTTGATTGCTGCCTATTCCCAAGTTATCAGGACACAGAATATGCTCCAGTGGCAACTGTCAAGGTTCTTCATGAGCCAAGACATGTTGGACGGCCGCAGTAGGGCGCAACATTCTGAGTCAGACAGATAACTCAATAGTAACTACAGTTTGTTTAAGGCTTCCATGTTTCCCTTTCATTGCTCTATTTTCTTAGCTTCAGGCACTGCCACCAATGCCTCAGATACCAAAGAGAAATATTAGTGTAGTGGCCAGCTGTAGTTCACTGAATTCTGATTGCCCTGCCTCATGTTCTAGAAACGAGAGAGGGCAGAGCATAGCTCAGTGATAAAACATAGGTTTCGCATGCAGAAGATACCAAACTCATCCATGGTAGCGCCTCTATTTTAAAGCATTTGGGGCAGCAGGCCTGGGATTTGGGGCAGCTGGCAGCCAGAACAGGCAATATGATGCTAGAGGAGCCAATGATCTGACTCTATAGCAGCAGCTGTATGTATTCAAACAATAGATCTCTCCTTGATTTGGAGAGCAAACATTGTTTATATCTAGCAAACAATGCCCTAAATCATAAGTTGCCTTATTCATCTATATAGAACTTGAAAATCCATTCCAACTTGAAAATCCATTACGTTAGGAGGAGGAGGAGGAGAAGCCTGGATCTTCTAAAAACGGTATAAATTTGGTTAAAATAGTGGCCTGAATCTGTTAAAAACATGACTATGATATTACCACTCACCCGTCAAAATGCAAATACAAAGGAATGTAATTACACTTAAATCTCATTGAAATCAACCACCGATTGAACTACATTTTCTCTGGAATGGGCCCTCTGTGCACAAAGAATTATTGGTATTTTTGCTTCCAATTAGCATTTTCTAAGTGTTTATCCAGTTAATATATTTTATTGCCTTTCAGGCTATGGGCCTACACAGTGACCTTTGAACATTCCACAAAATCCTGCCAAACACCCAATCTTAAATACTTCAATGTTATGGCTGTAAGAATTCAGTAAAGTTCAGTAACAGTTCAGTTTTAAAATTAACTTCAGCTAGTTAAAATTTTAAAATCAGGTAAACTACTGTGATTTATTACATGTGAATAATTGCAGATGTATAGTTAATAAAAGGGATTGGGCAGGGGCAGAATCTGTTTTAGGCGTTTTTTAATCAAGATTCTAGCTATGCACTAAAAACTCTGCAATACGAGAGCACTTTACATACACTTCTTTCATAAGATGCTTTCTTGCCATCAGAGAAGTGTATGGTATTGGCAGTTTGTAAAAGGAAAAATGAATGCTAGACTTTGTGTGTCCATTTAAATAATATCATTGTAATCATGTAATCAGTATTACTGATCTTCTCCACTAAATCATCTAACTTTCATTCACAATACTTCAAGACTGTGCTTTTAAATAGATTTTGTAAAGAATCTCTCACAGTTCAGTGGAGTACATTAAAACTTACCTGGCACATATAACAAACAAAACGGCTGCCAGTGCTAAGTCCCTAAGCTCTGTATCACCCAGTTAAGAATGATCAGACACACAATATGGCCATCTCAGCAACACAGAAAGGGCATTCCTGCTAACGAAGAAACACTTAGCTTCACAGAGCTAATTTCAAGTCTTTGCATAAAACTTTCAGCATCACAACATTTCAGGGCAGGAGAGATCTTGTGAAAGCCCGCTTTCTGCAGGAGAAAAACAAGACATTTTTCATCTGTAAGCTGCCTGAATGGAACGAGACACCCACACAACATTCCTTACCTTTTCTTTTGGTTTTCAATTTCTTCAACAATCAAGATTCATAAGAGCATTAAGTGTCCACACTACAAGCATACCACTTCTATTTCTACAGCAGCTCAGATTTGCAATGGGGGGGGGGCGACTATTCTCAATTGTTACATTTTATGCAGCACCCACAGTAGGAAAAGCTACTTTAGATGCACCATCGCATAATTTTGTTCTGAATTGCTATTTTTTGCTTAAGCAACACTGCCAACTACTTAAAAAAACCACACCCTATAGTCTTTGTTCTTTTAGCTGTCCATTTTTGCATCAGTTGGAAAGTTTATTTCCTACAGCCACTGTCCCATTCTAGTAAATATGGATTTGCTCCTAGATGTCAAAGTAGCAACTGCATTTCCTCCATACTAGATTCATACTGTTGATGTCCTCTGGAACAGGTGTAGCTTCAGAAAAGTGTTTGTTGCTTTATGATTAGTTATCTCAGGTAAAAATGTATGAAGGATGCTTCCAGTTCTTTCAGTATGTAACACCAACGTAAGTGGCTTTTTAAAAATCAGAGTGAAAAAGTACACACCTTTTAAAAAAACAAGCAATAACTTATTTCTGATTCCTGGGTTCTTCTTAAGAAGTCTTAATCATCTAAAGATCAAATATTGGTTTTATAAATTTCAGCAGCAGCATCAGTCTGAGATTCCTTCAGCAGGAAGGCTGTAAAAATGGCTGTTTTGTTTGTTTTTTTGCATTCTTTCTAAGCAGCTTTTGTTCATATTTAACCGCAGCAATGAAGTAGGAACCCTCATCCCCCACCCCTGAAAAATCCTGTACGAATATTGCAGGCTGTAATGCTGCTGTAACGTTGGCTAGTTCTGCCATCAGCTTGTTAAATGGAAAGCTGGAACATTAATACATTTCTCATAGATCCCTTTGGAATGGGGATGTTCAGTGTAAGATCAAGGTTAGAATGAAGAATAACTGGAGCGCTTTGGGCATGTAGCCTACCACCTCCTCCATCAGGCAACTAAGCTGGCAAACACTGCAACTTTTTTTTTTTTTTTTTTTAAAAGAAGAGAAATATCATGTGCCTACTCGAGAGAGGTGACTGTTGTACAAAATTAAAACTGAGAGTAGGGCAAAACCTCTAGCATACCAACACCATCCCGCTGGCACTGCTAATGACAACTTGGTCACTCGGCAACCTCCAACAGCCGACTTTGTGCACACACTTCATCCGTTTACAGATGTCATCCTTGGATATTGCCTCAGCTGAGCTTCACCTTTGCAGCCTGGCAGCCAGGCACATGTTCTGGAAAAGGCAGCTCTTCTTCAGACAAAGGACACCCATGGAAGGAGTACACAACAATAGGAATGAGAAACGGAAAAGGAAAGGGGAAAGAGAGCAAATAAGAATGCAGATCCCCTTCAGGTCTTGTTCTCATCATACATGTCCAAGACAGGTTCAATGGAAGAGAAGTCGTTCTCATAAACCAGGCTCCGAGGAGAGAGGGAATTACGGTGAAAGAAGTGGCCACCTAGGAAAGAAGCAACAATAAAAAGAATCCTATTAGGAACGAGGCAGAAAAAACGAAGCGACTCTGCTAACAACAAAGTTTACGCATTTCAATCTACTTTTATACCAAGGTCACAGAAATGCAAAAGAAACATCAGTTTTTTTAAAAAATTAACCATCTGAGCTATGTGAATTTTTGGAAAATTAGAAAGACCTCTCTTTTTCCAGTAATAAAACCATTGCATACTTCTGTATGGACATTGTAATACTACAGGTTTAATAAACTCTCGGCTGATGGCATGTAGGTGTGATCTTTGGCTGAAGGGCAGTATACAAATTTAATAAAATAAAATAAAATTCAAGGTAGCCTGTGTATGAAACAGTTGCCAAGAAGGGCTGCAAGGCTTGTGGGCAGAAGCGTGCCACTTGTGTTTTGTGCAGCAAGCAGTCAGTGCTGTTACATATTAGACACCTGGAAAATAGAACTTCTGCAATGTATCCAGATCTCTTTCATCGGTCACAGTATGAACAACTGCAGAGGGAATGCTCCCCCCGCAACCCTGAATGAAAGAATATTTTGCTCCAACTGCCTGTTACTTGGAACTGTAGAAGCACACTTTGCCCCTTCCCAGACACCAGGCAGATGGCCCATGATCATAAGGCAGGCAGTGACAGTCTTATCTTTAAACATATGTATAACGCTTAAAAGTTTAGGTGTTTTCTAAGTGTTAAATATTAATACCATTCTATCCTTTTACATCTGTTCAATAATCTGGTTTCAGGTCTGCCTCGTGTCACATTTGCCTATCAAGTTCTCTCTCCATTCATTTCCTTCAACACAGACTGTCCATTTTTGTTAGGAAATCCCTGACACTTTCCTCTTTGTTATTTGGGTCATTTCACCCACATTGCTCTGTATTCATCAATTCGTTGTAAGCTTCCAAGACATTTCTACCATCCCTCTCATCCAAACTTTTACCTTAGTATTCCCCCCACCCACCCAAGGCCCTGCAAAGAAGCTGCTTACATCACTGTAGTAAGATGCTGGGAAAAAGAGATTTCTGCTACAGTTAGTTGACTGACAGTTTAAATTGATTTCGATCAGAGGTTTGCTTCTCACTGCTGTGAAAGCAGCAGTATGGGCTAAATTTAAACACAGCCATGGGCTTTTTGACAACAAATTGGTTCAATTTTCCTGATCTCTGTGATGAAGACTATATGCCTACTCTCAGAGTGCACTAAGAAAAAGCTGTCATCAAATCTTGCTGTTACTAGCATGAGGAAGGCAAACACATATGTTATGTGCTTATTCTGTTGCCTTAAAGCAACCTGAAGCTTGCTTATAACTATAGCCTCTCCCTGCAACTCCAATTGCCGGAAATGGAGCCTAGTAAAGGACATGTTGCCTTGCAGATTGAAGGTTCTCTTGCCTTTTGACTGGGTTTCACAAGACAAGCCCATATCAAGAGACAAGAAAATGACTAACCTACATACATTTCCCCCTCCTCCCGTTCATTTAAAAATTCTTAGCTTATTTGTTTGCTAGCACAGCAACTTCGCTACATGTAATGAACAAAACAGAAATCTAGAAAGAACTGACCAGGTTCACTATGCTCATGAGGTCTGTTTCAAATGTTACAAAACTGGCTAATCAAATTTACATGCAGGCATTCAACATACAAAGAACCGGTTTTTTCAGCTTTTCAAAACAAAAAAAGGCAAAACAATGTTTTGAAAATTCACGTGGTTCTTCCTTCCTCCTCAGTTTGACTTTTTCACATTTTCTAAAGCAAAGTCACTTCCTTATTTGTGACATTTCTCTGAACGTTTCAAAGACATTTTGAAATATTCTATTATGGAAACTTTAACACACTTCATTTCTAATTAATAAAAGCTGCTTTCTCAGCTGACGGTTTCCTGACAGCTACAAATTAAGCTACTATTTTAATATAGATGTTGGATGCTTTCCCAAGTTCAAGAAGTACTTTTAAATCCCCAGCCCCAATATTTCTTAAAAAGCATCATAAAAAAAGGAACGCCAGCTCCCTTTTTGATAGCTAGAAATGCAAACTGGCTTATTTTAATTAAACACAGTACTAAATTCAAAAGTAGGTTAAACTTTGATTGAACAAACACACAAAAGGTTCTGGCTTTGGCCAGCTTATGCCTTTTTGTCTGCCTGATTCAATAGTCAATCTCATTAAGTCTGACATTAGCTTTTGGCTGGAAATCAAGAGCCCAACAGCTCTACATTCACTAACAAGGCCACTGTGGATTTTCTTTATAAAGAGCTGAATGATTCTTACTCTATGAGAAAAGAAGAAGAATGTGCTGTGTTCAATGGCTTGGAAGTGCAAGCAAGCACCACTACTAAAAAAGCAGCAGGGACATGAGATTTTGTGTCACTGACCCGATTTGAAATGGAAGAGCTTGCTGTGGAAGCAATCCTATACACCATTCATTTCCAATCACAATAGCTGAACACACTTTCACATTAGTGTTCAGTGTTGATTCCCTTAGAGAATAATTTGTGATGTAGAAGTAGCAGAGAAGGGACAATTAGGTGGTTTGCAAGGAGTAAATTTTATTTAAATAAATTTCTTTTCCCATCTTTGATAAAGTTAAATTTAGAATTGTCAGGGGCAGCTGTGCCACACCCTGAAACTGAGGTCTCCCTGCAGGAGGAGCAGAATCCTGCCCAGTTGATCGCGATGCAGCCAGTGATTCCAAAGGGCCACTGGATCTGGATATTCTTGCCCCAAATCAGCTGCCCGAATTCCTGGCCTGCTCGCAACACCCACCCAATGCATTTTCCCCAATGCCACAGGAGAAAAGTCAAGAGAGAAAAGAGTATGTATAAATGCATGTATACCTATATACACTATACACCTATTCCTTTATTGATACATCATGTTTTTGCCAAACACTCTATTTAACCCCAACAACAATGAAAGCTATCTAACCAGACAATTTCTTCTTTTCCTGAATATTTTTTCGAACAGCAGAGAGCTGAGGTAATTTAGGTTGTTCAAGTGTTAGATTTTGTAATAACTTATCTAAAAACAGACCACAATTGCCATTCTTTATATGCAGAAGTATTAAGGAATGAGAAACGGAAGACAAAACCATGAGGATGCCATGTTGTTGAAGCTATATATGAGAATAATAATGAAATAACACAAGCTAAATGTTTATGTAGCTATAAAACAGTATATATCCTACACCTGGTATTTCCAGTTGTAATCTCTGAACAAATTTGGAGTCATAATTATTTAAGTCCCAAATATTGCAAGAGGAGTTTCACTTATGGAAAGGCGATTGCTCATCTCTTCCACTACAACCCCCAAAAAGCTACCCTTGAGGACTGAGATACCTTCAGAGCATTATCAAGATACGATACAGGGAGCTGGAACAAGGGAGGATTAGCAGAAATCAAGCCCTCCTTCCTTTAGCAAGAACTGCTTCCCATCTGTGTTAGTGTTTCGTGGAAATCCATAAAGTGAGTGCCTTTTTCTAATTTATAGGTTAGCTTTGGCTTGTATACTAAGTTAAGCAAGTTCACAGAAGGAATGTTTGCTACCCTCAGACTTCTGAAAAGACTCTGTAGAACAGGCATCCCCAAACTCGCCCCTCCAGATGTTTTGGGACTACAATTCCCATCATCCCTGACCACCGGTCCTGTTAGCTAGGGATGATGGGAGTTTAGTCCCAAAACACCTGGAGGGCCAAGTTTGGGGATGCCTGCTGTAGAAGATCAAAGGGCCCTCCTGAATAATATAAAATGGAACATGGTGGGGTACTAGAAGAGGGAAAGAATGGGAAACTTTACTCTTAGATAAGTTAACTTATCTTAGGATCCAATCTCAATTTTAGGCAGTTTGTCCTCTCTGCAGCAGCACCAGGCCTGCACTCCAACATGTCTCCGATGAAAATAAGGATATCCTATTTGATACCCTCCAACATTTATCTGATGAAAATAGGGACATCCTAAGGAAAAGCAGGACATTCCAGGATCAAGTCAGAAACTGGGATGGCTTCTGCAAATCCAGGACTGTCCCTGGAAAATAGGGACACTTGGAGGGTCTACATCTCATGTTGTTTAAGAGGGCCTTCTTGACTTTTCAGAGCAGCTTTCTGCGGAAGAGCAGGCATGCTTGCAGAAGGAAGGGACCTAAAACTTTCCTCCTGCAAACTTCTGTGTTAACTTTTAGTTCAAGGAACTAAGCCTTGAATTTACAGGAGAAATATAAGATCAAAATCTGATACATGTCCATACATTTAACAGAACTAGGTGGAAACATCCACTGGATTAGGGGGGGGGGACCACTTTCCACTGACAAGCGTATAATAAAATTCAATCTCAAAATAATTTTTTATGATTGACCTTTTATTGAGTCTTTTGTAATACAAAGCTTCAGCATTAGCAAATTATGAAAATAGAATGTACAAAACATATGCTTGTGTTACATGATCAAGAAATGATACATAAAAATAGGCCGCTCTCTCTCCAAAGCGATTAGTCAAAGTGTTTCTTCAATACCATTCAGTTCTGTGGGAAAGTAAAAGAGATTATCAGTAATATTTTATTGTTGCTGTTTAATGCACAAATGTTCAAAATAAATTATGAGCAGAATAAAAACAACTTGCTAGTGCTTTCAGTCAATGGGAAGGAAGGCATACAGCTATTCCTTTTTCACAAGTGGCAAATCCATAGATATGACAGTTAAAATAGATGGTTCATAAAAATGGGAAATAAATTATGAATTCTAGCTACCACCTTGACCTCCACACTAGGTTTAATTTATTTACTACACCTTTTGGGGGGGGGGTGAAATAAAGAAAAATACTGTACGTGAACACAATGTACAAATTCTCCCGCTTCCTATTATACTGTGTCATGTCCAAAATACAATCTCTGCATCTCCTCCACCCAAAAGATCAGAGATGGGGCGCTATGTTGGAAACTTGCATATCTTGTTCCAGCATGAAGTAATGACTGAAAGTGGTTTTGGATATCTGTAGTATCCATTTATGCAAGCATCATTTTTACTTTTAGATACAAAAATCTAGGAGGAGCCTTCTAGTTTAATGCAGCTATCACCAGTAGGAAATATTGTGTGAAATCCCTAAAAAATATTCCAGTCTCTTTTTGGAAATATGAAAGTAGCCAACCAAAATGCTACATGAGTAAGTTGTAAGATTATTCCAGACCAGGGTGCTGGTGAACTAGTCAATTACTGTAAAATATGTAGCCTATATACCTCCTTCATGGGGCAGTGTGCGAGAGCAAGCTCTGTGTTCATGCTGCTCACCACATGTAGTGAGAACCATAATTTATTAATGTACATTTGCTTGCAAATATATGTTTGCTGCATAATTTGTCCTCCTTACTTGCAGCAAACTGATCACAGGACCAGGAGTTACTAAGTACACATACGTTGGTGCACCCCTAGTTCACTCTAAATTCTCGTCCTTAAGCTGCACTTCTTGTAGGATGTACATCACTGTTGGATCTTTATCTGCCTAAACAATCTTAGACCAGGCTATCTCAAGGATAGTTAGTTTCCATATAAACCTTTGAGTTGTGCCTTGGAAGCCCTGCTCTCTGTGCCATTACCTCAGGCCATTAGGTTGGCGGACACAAGATTCAGTGGCTGTGTTTGCACAAATTCAGGCTTAATCTGTTTCATGCACTTGTACACAGCCCCTTTGCTTCAGGTCACTTGTCTCTTTATGTGAGTAAGGAAACAAAGACTCTACAGTTAACCATAACTTCTCCAGTTTGCAGGTAACAGGAAACTAAGGTTAACTCTGGTTTCCTGATTTGTTTCCCAGCTTGCACAAAGAAATAAATGAAGTGGGAGCAAAGAGGCTGTGCACAAATGCAGGAAACTCGTGCACATCATACTACACAAGCCAGCACTTGCTTGGTGATAACACTGCGCTGGAATCAGGAATTCAAGAGACTGTCCTCTAAACATAAGCTAAAAAAAGTTTTCCTTTCAACAACTATTTAAAAACATACAGCACTAAACCTTAACTTGATTCTTCATTGATTGCTGCTTTTAAACTGTTATCAGGAATTGTTTTTAAATTTGTGTTTTAGTGATAAAAATTATTTGTTTTATTGTATTTTTCATTGTAAGCTGCTCTTGGTTCTCTGGGAGCAGAAGAAAAATATTAAATAAAAAATAGCATCCTTACTACTCTCTATGGCATTTCCCTTAAGCTTCCCTATTGGAATATACTTCCTGAATATAATTCCTAGACAAATAAATAACATTCAGTTATCTAAATCTGAACAGGCACTATCTAGGCTTGTTCACTCAAGTCCATATAAGCAATGATCCTTACAATTCTCCCTTAAGCTTGCTAATATAAACTTAACCAAACAAGGAGTGCAATGCGCGCATTTGCACACACAAAATGAATAAAAAGCAGGAGTGCCAGAATACAAAGTAAAATTGAACGATAACGCATCTTCCCCTTAAAAAAAAAAAATGTACCCTCCCTTTGGAAAACCTATCCTCAGATGTTCTAACAATCTGATATTGCAACTTAGTAAAAGAACGCTGTATTCTGGATGTTTCCCAGATCTCCTTCCTTCTAATTCTTCAACTCATCATTTCTTTACAATGCTGCCGTATGTGTAGGCACACTCACAATCTGAACATTTACTTACTCATTAGCATTTAAGCTAGCTGTGGCTTTGATGATCATGTAGCAAAGTGTAAGGGCACTCAGGAGGCCAAAGCTGGCAATAATAAACCATTCTTCTGTTGACAAAGGAAAGGGAGGAAATCACTCGTGGAAGAAGGCTTATGTCAAATCGATGGCAACTGCCCCCAAAGATCAGAAGCAGAAGACAATAATTCTACTCATGTGGGGCACCAGGAAGTGAAGCTCCAGAGGAAAGCAGAAGGCAAAGAAGGTACTAAATGGAGAAGGCCAGCAAACAAGGTTATGGGGAGAAGTGAGAAAAAGAGGAATGATACAATAATATTGATCACAGAGTCCAGACATTAATGATAAATGACTGATCAAAGTAAAATGCAAAATAAGGAAAGCATAAGCAAAAATTTTACCTGCAGTTAAGGAATAAGTCTATTTCCAAATGAGACCTGTATTAAAAGAAATATGACAGCACACACACAGACCCTGTATCATCTCTTCCACTCCTTTATCCGCAAATAAAGTGCTCTAGCACTTTTAAAAGGTAGAATTCAGCAGGGAGTCATTCATAATAAAAAATGAAATATAATTTTAGTCTAAAAATATCACACAAAAGTACATCTTAATTTTTTTTAAAGGAATGTGATTGTTTTGGACATCATTTCTAACTAGGTGCATTCCTTGATTTTAATTTTTTGTGGCATAGGAATGTGTGCAGTGTACACAAACTAAAACAAATCAGAAAAGTTTTCAGATGACAGTGCTCGAAATGTTGCATGAATTTCTTCTCCTTTATCATGATCTCCATTTTAAATGACTGGAAAAGCAACAGGACTCAAGCCAAGTTAATATGCTTGTTTTTGAAGTTGTATATATAGCTGTACATGTGTATTTCTCGCAACCAGCAGTATTTGTACACTGAGATTTAACCTATGTTAAATGCACAGTTATGTGGTTATGAATATTAAATAAGTCTTTCCGGTCAATGAAAAAGAGTTGTCAATCCATTCTTAGACATGTTCTGGGCCTGCAAGCAATAATCAAAACCAACAACAACAGGGTGGGGGCATTACCACTGCTCATTCTCAAGATGGTCAAAGTCACTATAAGATATATATCCCACTTTAAGATTATAGAACCAGGACTGTAGAAAGTATTCAATGGTAAGTCTCAATTTTCATGAGGGATATTTTACTGACAAATGAAATTCTTCACACATAGCAATATGATAACACCTCAAACCCAACTTCTGAGGGAATATAACAAAGCAAAACCTGCTAGCACTAATTCCATGCCTGAAGTTTTTAAATAAATGTGTGGGACGTATGGGGAATGTTAGGGGCAAACCCAGCTCTTTTGTCAAAATTGGCAGTCTCCCAAACTACAGAGTGGTAGTATATATCACATTGGCCCAAACATTTCTCTTAGTTACTGGTCAAATAATATGCAAGTGCTTCTGCTCAGGTGTTCCCACATATCTCCAGGTTCCACCAATTCATTTATAGTGTATGAAAGACATTTAGTTAGTAAAACTTCACATAACCATCAAGTTTGCAAATAGAGAACTAAAATAAACATTCATCCTTATTTGTCAGAGTGCATCCTGCATTTCCCCCATAAAATAGTTTTACCTGGTCTGTTAGGCAGCAGACCCATGCAGGGCGGGGCGGGGCGGGGCGGGGCGGGGCGGAGGCAAGCAGATACACTTTCCCTAGGCCTCAGAGGACTAAGCTGGCCAGGGGCCCCAGGCAGGGACCGACTGCTTTTTTTATTCCACCCCAGGCCTCAGACAAGCTCTGCACAGGCCTGCTAGGCAGCAAGAAAGAAAAGCCGTGTGTTGCTACTGATCATGAGGCAGACCAAACAATGCTTAGCACCAGGAAATATGAAAGTTCTACCCTTGATGAGTTGCAGCTGAATTGAACAAAGTAAGGACTACACCGTTTGTCTGGGGCTTAGACTGTGCAACAGAATCAGAAGCAAAACTCTTATTTATATATCCAGTAAGGGTTCTTTAGCTTTTAGGACCTGGTACTATGTGTTCTTTTTTGCCTAAATCATACCCCAAACAGCTAGTTCAACACAGATCACTGTTCCAGAGTTCATTTAATGCAAGGTTGTGTTCACAGGTAGATTGTTGAATTGGCATACATGATTTTCATAAACAATTGGCATATGTGATTTTCTGATGGCACTCAAACTATAAACTGTTTGAAGACTGCATCAAGCCCAAAAATAATTATAAAAAGATGGCAAATATAATTGGAGCAATCTACTAAATTTCTAGATCCAGCCATTATGATTTGCAAACATAATTCACTGACAGGGAAAACTGTTAAAATACTTACCCATTTTAACTGTTAGCCATTTAAATAATTGACTTGTATAATCTATTTTCTTACTTGGTAATTAATTTTGAAAAAGATTTTGCCAAAGCTATTTCCAAGTTCATTGTCTTGATGTTCAATATGAGTCTTTTTCACTGTCACTTAAAACTAATAGAAAACTTTCATGTATGTTATAGTAATAGAGCATAAATCTGAAAGCAACATGAAACCTACAATGCTCAAATTAAAACCAAACTTCACTTACTAGTTACAGCAATATTGATCTCTCCTGTTCTTGGAGTCAGCTCCCCATCCTGTGGAAACTGTGATATTCCAGAAGTACGCAGGGGCTCAAGAGTGAGTGAGGTGTCACTGGTAAGGTCACCAAGAACTGATCTCCTGTTGCCTAGTTGGCCTCTGGTGAGCCTTTCCATGTCAAAGGCCATATTGTCAGCACATGGCACATTTGTCTGAAAATACAATGTTGGCAAGTTAATATATTTCCTTTTTGTAAGCTTCTGGCAAAATCATAAGAGAGATATTGTAAAATGTCTGCAGAAGGCTATCTGAGGGATGCACAAGCATCCAATAGTGACCAATGATGAAATGTGATTCACAGGAAGAAGCAGTTACTGCTGAGCAGCAACCAGTGGGAACAGGGACTGTCAGCCACACATCCAAATCAAATGATTCAGTAATCCCATCATAAGATGTTCTGATGATAAATTGTACAAAGAGCCAATTCCAAAAGTAATAGTGAGAGGCAAATATACTTGAGAGGGGATAGTAGGTAGGTCCAAACACAATATACTAATGGGAAGGCAGACACCCAGTGCTTGCACAATGCTGACACCAATCACTCTGTCCCTCTGCCACAGTCCTTTTACACCCACTACCAAGGATGCTTCCAATATTGGAACACTGCAATTTCATGCAAGAAAGGAAGAATGGCTAACACCCTGGAATTCTGGTCCTTTCGTACCTGACTTTACTGATTTATGATCATTTTGGAAAGGAAAGCTCTACATTCCTTACTGTTTAAATAAGACTTGACTCACCACAATTCCCAGAGCCTTCAAAATGTTCAGTTTACACATAGGACAAGTGCAGTGTTCACTGAGCCATGGATCCACACAGGTTTTGTGGAAAACATGTCTGAAAACAGAGCAGCACAACAAATGCTAGTTGCAAAACTATTAATAACACCAGATATACTGGGGAGGTCATAATAAGAAAAAATATTAGGAATTTTGAACAATTTATTTTGGGAATTCGAATAAATTGGCAATCATCCTTGAGTTGGGTTTAATGTACAACTAACTCCTTAAGCTACATTTAGATCTTCTGAGAATGTATGGATTGCATATTTCACTTATAACTTCTGCTTGTGTTACATTTTTGTACAGAACATACCAATTTCAGGGGTTTTAAGTAACAGCCACACACATACCAAAGCGTTATTTAGTTCCTCTTCCATTTTAGTGTGTGTGCATATAACAAGGAACATGGGAACTGAACTGGGTTATTTATGCAGTTCAATGCCTGTGTCCTTTGCTATATATTAAGATGACCACTCAAAAGATTCAGATAAAGACAGGAAGACACAGGGCAGAAGGAAGAATAAAAAACTTCAGGTGCATTTGTTAAAATTTTTTTATAGAACAACAGCATGATGTCAAATCCTTGTAAGTTTTGGTATACTGAGAAAGTATATGGATCAGAAAAATAATACTTAAATAATTATGAAGGGAAGAAGTCAGGTAGTTTTATAAACTAAATACAGTAATACCAAATGGACTTAATAAGGGAAGTGAACGGATGTCAGATTTGTAATAATCTGGGATCCAAGCTCATTGTAATTATGTAACATGTCTTGCCATTGTTAATTTTATCATGTATTAATATTCAAATACACTAAATACATTTTAGTCTAAGTCTTTACAGATTCCAGCATTTCTTATGTGTTCTGTAGTGAAAAAGAAAGCCCCTTTCCTTCTCACGTAGATACCACATACATTCCCATTGCTTTTGTCTCCTGCTTCCGAAAATAAAATGCCTTTCTGGGCAATAAAAGAAGTGGTGGCCACCACCCTACCTCTCCCTTTCCAGGCCACTGCACAAACTAGTTCAAACATCCTCCATGGCACTTTCAAGATTTCCTTCAAAGAGGAGGGGTTGCCTTCACAACCAATTAGAGTAGAAGGGGATGGGCCTTTCCAGCTACAGAAAGTACTCTGCAATATCAAGGCCACACACAGGTGCAATCTTCATTCAGAGATCAGTTTGAGCGCCTTGGGAGTCACCAAGAAAATTCTGCATGGGTACCATGATTGTTTTATTTGACTACCACCACATCTATTCTCCTAATTCACAAACCACTTTCTTTTCAGACTATACTAAGTATCTTTCACCACCCAGGCCTTTTTGCATAGTTCTCCCACACTAGGTAATTGTGTGCACACAAAAGTGCCTAAAATTAATACACAAGTTCTAATGTGTTGAGGGAACCCAAGAGTGACAATAAGGATAATGAAGCTAAGACATATATTTTCACGGGTAAAGCACTCTCAAAAAGGAAAGAGGAATTACTGACTTACTTGCATGGAAGAATGCGGACAACATCATTCTGCTTGTAACTTTCAATGCAAACAGCACAATGATCGAAGTCTGGATCCGTTTCCTAAAATGAACAAAGTGACTATTCAACCAATCTCTAGAGCAGACAGTCACAGAAATCCTGTAGTAAGACACATGACCTGGTTTTGTGCTGGGACATGTTGGAGGTATGGTGGTACCATTCACATAACAAAAACTAAAACAGAGATATCAACATTTTCAAAAGTCGGAGGTCCATGGTTTGAGGTTTGAGAAACAGGGGTTCTGCAGTACATAGCTAATTGGGAACCACTATTCTAGAAGACTAGAGGGGACCCTCCCACCCTTTCTCATTTTTCCTCATGGCATTATACTCTTCCCTTTTCTACATATGTACCAATGAAAACGAAAAACTGCCATACGGGTAAGGTGTTGGTATTCAGCTCCCTAAGGGTCAACACTTTTACCTGTATAGGGTTTAATGTTTTACTATGTTTTTATATATGCTGGAAGCCGCCCAGAGTGGCTGGGGCAACCCAGTCAGATGGGCCGGGTACAAACAAAAAAACATTATCTACATCAGGGATGTCCAACCGGTTGACCGTGATCGACAGGTAAATACCCAGATGTTCGCGGTCGATCGCTGGATCCCTATCGATCGTTGGAAGTGAAAGAACTCTCTGCCCCCCTCAACAACTTTGGCCTCCCCTCCCCCCCAAAAAAGCTCAACAACTTCTTTTGTGGAGGACTCCACAAACCAAAAGGATTGGGATAAATTGAGGGGGGGGAACAGACTTGCACAGATAAGCGTTAATACTTTTCTCCAGAAAAAATGTGACTAACATTTCATTTGTGTGACTATACCTTATCCCCTTTCTTCACTGTTCTTGTTGTCAATTTACCAACAGCTTTTTTTGCTGCATCTCCAAGTCGACGCTGAATAAAACACAGAGAGAGTTATTAGGTGTTGGAAAAATTGTGCTTCTTCCTCTTAAATCTCCTTTGGTTATATACTAAAATGGTGATTACAGCTTGTTCACTATACTCTGAAGAGTACCAGGTGCACAGTTCATGGCACTTTCAAAACTAAAGTCTCTTTGGGCTATAAACATCAAGCTCATATTTTATGGGAATCCCTTTTAGTTGCAAGCAAGAACGTCTATGCTTAAAGTGCAGATTCACCTTCAACAATATTATCCAAGGCAATTGAGAATGGCCAGCTGCCAAGTGATTCAATAGATTTCTGAGACAGGTCACTTTGAATAGAACAAGCTCACATTTCCTTGCTTCAGTAACCAGGACTCCCAACAGGAGGAGGATTAGGTTTATACAGTGAGGATCAAGTAATGTGTTAGCGTTTTTGCTCTTTAAGCTACTGTAATTATGTTGTTATTTAGAAGAGTATGCTGTTACAGAGATGTTTCCTGATATCATCTTGTAGCTATTCTGGAAACATCTGAAACCAGAAATCTCTGATTTTTTTTTTTAATTTCTCAAGTTTGTCAATAATATGTAAAGAGAGATTCAATTTTGTGTTAATCTTTGCTAGATGTATTTCTTTGCTTTATAGGGGACTAGATCCTGAGTGCCCTTTCAGCAAACAAAAAGGCAGCTTCCATCTATAGAAAGGCTCCAGATACGATAAAGCTACCTATTAGAATGGGGAGGGGGGCCTTGCACCAATTTCCCCTTTCCCCTTCAGCCCTTTGCAGCATCTCCCATTCTGTTCCAAAGGGTGCCCAAACCCTCCAGATCAGCCTTTCAGGGGGCACAATGGAAGGAGGAATCAGCAATCAAAAGAATCATATTTCAAAGTAACATATGGAAAGGGCCAAATCAGAGGCCATTCCAATGTTTACATTCAACTGGATGCTTAGGATGATGAAATGGAGAACATATTAATCCATTGTGCTAAATACTTTGGCCTGCTTCTGCTTGTTTGTGCCTCTGGATGTCTCCTACATTATTCAAGTATGTATCATTTATTTTTCTCATTGTCCATCAAATATGAGAAAAATAGGAAGCTCATCAACTGTAAAGTCACATAGGCTATAAAGAGAAAAGCAAAAAGGCCCCAAAATCAAGTGTTTTCAGCATACTTCCACTCCTAAACATTGCCATATAATTTCAACACATTAAAATCCAGCCAGCCCCTTAATAAGCCAATTGCAGGTCTCCTGCAACAAAAAGCTAAGTAAGACTGCCCTTTGTATGCTTCAATAAATACAGCAAACAAACCAAACAGTCTCTTACTAATCCAATATTATATGGATGATACTGTGGAGAGAACCATTTATACTCCAACTCATTTTAATGCAAAGTTGCTTACAAAATTAGAAGTACACTAAAAAACAGAACAGCTGAAAGCCCAATTTAAAATAGTAAAACCAAAAGATCAACAGCAGCAGAACCTGCCCCAGTAGTAAACATCACAGGTATCATTTGAAAGGATTTAAAATATTTCAGTCAGTCTCATAATGGGGTAATGGTCATCCCAAAATGGCAAAGAGAAGTGGGTATTGTTTATTAATTTCCATTACGTTTTCCCTAACCTAAGACATGGTAAAATTTCAAAGCTGGCTGTTTTAACTACAGTACATATTTGGTTCAATAATCACCAAAAAGTTCAATAGTTCTGCTCACTCAAGGCAGCGATGTAGAATATATACTTTGCCAACTACTGGCTGTGAGTACAGACCAAGCCCAGTCTATTGCTAAATGCTTTCTTTGATTCCAGAATACATGTGAGTTGTAAAATGCATTATTGGCATATCAAAGCAAGCTTCATGATATTTAACCTTTTTTCAGAAGCAGTAGTTTACTTCCAAACTATTGTGTGAAGTCAGCAACAGACTTAAAATGCACAGTTATCCTATCACTTAGCAGCTGTTCCCCCCCTATATAAAATAGCTAAGCTTTTCCAATTGTGCTCTAGCTGTTGCTACCTCTTCATAAAATTTTAATAAGACAAGCCTTTTAAACCACATAAAAGTTTTATCAAGTTTCTCCTGACCTTTGTAAAATTCTGAAGGAAAAAGGTCTAAAGACTTTTACTTAAAGAGCAACTGTTCAGGTGTGGATTTTTGAAATCCAGAAATTGCTAATGTATAGGATTGCTACTTTGTCCAATCAGTTGCCTATCTGTTATTCTTTTCAACTGCCAAATACAAGATAGGTAAAAAAGAGAATTGTAACATTGTCAAAAGTCTGAAATACAAAAGTAACGAAGCCACATAAACACACAGGTTATGAAGCAGAACAGAAAGTATCTCACAACCTCCTCTTTTCTGGGTGTTTCAAGTACAACAGGGCAAAGTGACTATGCTTATCTGATAAAAGGATGTTTCGGCTCCCGAATGCTGCAAACCCGGAAGTGAGTGTTCCGGTTTGCAAATGTTCTTTGGAACCCGAACATCTGATGCGGCTTCCGATTGAAGCAATGTCTTGGTTTCCAAACGTTTTGGAAGTCAAACAGACTTCCAGAACGGATTCCATTCTACTTCCGAGGTACGACTGTACAGAGCATGGGTCGGCAAACTAAGGCCCGGGGGCTGGATCCGACCCAATTGCCTTCTGGATCCAGCCTGCGGATGGTCTGGGAATCGCCGCGTGGATCGGCGTGGGGATTCTGATCATTTGGGCTGCACCATTCCCCCCACACACAGTGGCACCTCCTCCCTCCCTCCTCCTGGCTTCTCCCCGCCCTGCCTAGAGGAGGAAGGGGGCTGGGCTTTGTTGAGCCATGAGACCATTTTAAGCAGCCCCTTTCTGGAGCCAGCCGTATCGCGCCGCTCATTGTCCCTCCACTGCCGCCGCCAGCCCCTGCCACTCACAAGGCACAGGTAAGCAGCCACCAGGGCTCGTCCGGTGCTGTGGAGAAGAGAGGTGAGAGTTGGGGGGGGTCTTTCCCCCAATATAGTCCGGCTCCCCACAGGGTCTGAAGGACAGTGGACCGGCCCCCTACAGAAACCCCCTACAGGGGTTTGCTGACCCCTGGTACAGAGGATGGAATTCAAACTGAATGGAGAACCATTCCACTTGCACAGTGGGACTTCCCCTTCCTTTCCTCCCCCTACAACTCCTTGGAGAGTTGGGGGACTTGCTGGAGCAGATTTTCTGTTTCTGCAAGTGTTTGCCCCGTGACCTGTCATTTACCAGTACAAAACAAATTAAAGATGTGAGGAAAGAAAATAAAGAAATAAACCAGTGAGCAGGAAAAGATTTGGGGATGTTGGGAAACAGAGAAATGACAGATTCCTCTCTGAACCCCATCTTAGCTTCATCTCTATTTCACAAAAGCAGTTTTTCTTTCTCTGCTATAACTTTTCTCTAGAATGCAGAAGAGAACTTTCCTTTTAGATTCTATTCTTACAGTTTATGTTTATTTTACACTGGGATTTTTTTCTTTATTCATATCAGTTTTCCAAATACTTTTTGTACAGCTCCAATTAATCTTAATTACTTGTTTTGGAAAGCTTTTACTTCTCCCTTACTAGAATTGTTCCTTGTAATTACTACACAGAACTGGGTTTTTCCTGAGCGCCAGCATTTGGACATCTTTGAATATATATATTTTTGCTTGTTCCAAGCTGAGGTATGCTTCACCTCCCCACCCCCCAAGCTTCTCTCCATCATGTGGATCCTGCCAACAGGACCCTGCAGTCATCTCTCTGTTCTTCCCTGAACCCACAGAAACTGCTGGGTTGTATTCAGTGAAATTTTACTCAGAGTAGACATACTGAAATGGACCTGGCTTAGTCATGTTCATTAATTTCAACGGGTCTACTCTGGGTAAAACTTAGTTGACTACTACCCTGTTTGGATTGGTAGCTATTTGCTATTTCTTCTCTTTTCTTAGTATTTAGAACAAGTGCCTATATGGCTAAAACACAGCACAGCTTTTAGGTCATTTGGACTAGTGAATATTTTAGAGGAACAAACAATAGAGTTGCATAACAGTTAAAAATTATTCCTTTTGCATGCCATCATGATTCTTTGTAAAGTTAATCTGAATTATGTTCCTCTGACTAAAGTTAAATATTAAACTAAAATTGCATATTTATATTCATATTCATTTTGTTTTTCCATGAAATTATTATTTTCACATACTGTTCCTTATTTCCCCAATATGTATAATGTGCTGTTAATTTCTTCTGGATATTATTAAGATTGTAACTTTCATAAGCTGAAATGTATTCACTGGCCTTCTGCTGATGTATTTAAAACCAATATTTTGAAACAGTGTCCGGCTTCTCAGGTCCTGTTTGGGCACTACCCTTTTGTTCCACTGAGGCAAATGAGACGTTAAAATGAAGTTCTTAAAGGCCTCATTTCAAAATCCAGGCTGAGAAAAATCTTTGCCCTGCCTTGCAATAGGAAACAGTGAGCTACCGTTCAATCCAAAAAAAATTTCTTTTCCATAGCTCTGTAGACCTTGTTTTCAGAACCCCCAAATAAAGGAACACCTATATTTCCCCCCAATGCAGTTTACCTACAAACATAAAGATGAATGAGAAATACTGAATAGCTACACACACACAAACACCATAAATAAGCAGTCACTCAACAATTTATATTAGAACAGAATCTTGTTAATAATATTTGGCAATTTACAATGCTCCCAACTGGAGGAAAATGACTGCATTTCAACTCCGGAATGGTTTATAGCATATTACACTGGAATTAATTCCTAACAAATGACACACTGCATTTCAGAAAGATGTTGAAGATCTAGTCTTCCATTACTTAAGACTCTCAGACATATGAAAATTGTCCGCATTTTTTAAAACCAGCACATTATGGGAGTAGTGTTTCTAGGACAAAGGTGAAACAGTGAAGATCCCTTGTTATTTTTGCTACTGGATGATTCATGTTGTTTAAGTAATCTTGTTATATTTTTGAAAAGTGGGTTTTTGTATGTTACTATATTTGCTATTGGTTTCTCATGTTATTATGAAATTATTTTTGCAGTACTTGCTTGAAAAGTACTCCTGGTATTATTTTGTAAGCTGCTTTGAGCATGATTTTTTGTTGAAAGTGGCATACAAATAAAATGAATGAAAATGAAGGTTACAAACAGCAGCAGTTTAGTTATGTCATGTATGTATGTTTTTTGTTTGTTTGTTTGTTTGTTTACTTATTTGATTTGATTTGTATACCACCCTCAATAGATCTCAGGGCAATTCACAAAATAAAATACAGTAGAAAAACAAGTAACTACTAATTATTTAAAAACCCCAGCAAAACAAGGACACACCCCTTTCCACAGACACATTTAAAAGGCTATAGAAAATTGATAAGCCAAAGGCCTGGTTGAAGAGGAATGTTGCTCAAGAGATTTCTGGAATCCAGAAGAAACTTAAATAGCTTAGCTTACAAACTAAAACTAGAGGTAGTGATTGTGTTCACCAACAGAGAGAGCAAAGTAATTCTTGGAGACTGCCCTCAGTTGATATTAGAACCAAGCAACTTAGTTTGGCTAGCCCCAACACTGTAACGTAATTGTCATTAACTGAATCCCACCTGCCTGGGATAACACTTATGACCATTCCCAGTGATACCTGTGTGTCATAACCTGGGACCCAGGTGAATGTCATGACCTAAGGCAGATGTCAAGACCCTCAAGTCAGCACAGCACAGCACAGCACAGCATGCACTTACGCTCAAATCCTGTCACTATGCTTACACAACTGACCACAGCCTGCTAAGTGCCAAGTCTGCATAAACAGGTTCTCACAGGCACAACCACAACTTGTTGCCAAGCTACTGTATATGGAGATAAGAGCATATTTTGAACACACATAAAGATAGCCAGTTAGGATAGTTTAAGCTTTTGCCATAATTGCATATTTTCCTAAAACGCTATAAAAGCTCTGTGAACCCTTCGTTTGAGGGCCCAGTTTCTTTTGGCAGTTATCCAACTGGGTCTCTTTATTCACACTGCAGCATGCAATAAATCTGAACTGAAGTGCTGTATTTGTCTTCTTTTGGTGAGAAGAATCTGTGTTTTTATTTGTAGGTACCTCCTTTTTAGGTAACACCAGAATACTTCATTTAAAAAAAGAAGGCAAAAAGTAACAGATCAGGAAAGTAGTTCAAAACAAGTTGAACATTCACCTAAGTTTAAGGGTTTTACAGGAAATATCCCCTTTCTCCCCTACTCCAGAAAGTATTACTTTTGTCTTAAAAATATATATGGGTCAACATTTAGTGCAGGCCCATTTATATTCCCTTTAATACTGAATAATTGCATATGATAAAGACCTTCGGCAAAATACCGAAATATATTTTTATCACAGTATGAAATAGCTCACATGTTGCATGTATTAACTTTACAATTTAATTACAAGGGAAAATTAATATCCCACCCTTCCACTGTAGTCATAGCACTCAGGATGGTGTATAGTAGTTAAAAGCAGTTACAAAGACATTTAATAAAAATCTATCAACACAACAGAAAAACCCTACACATTTGATATGAAGAATCAAAAGATAGTTACCTGGTTCCGATCACGTGCACTTGTATATCTGATCTTCTGGATGAAGTAAAATATTAACCATGCTGAAGAAATTATCATCAAAACTACGAACGATATTGATACAAAGACAAGAGAACCACGGCCAAAGTTTTTGTTTGGATAGCGGGTTCCAACTGCTATTGCAATAATGACAGACATATTTTTCTCCAAGTAATTCAGAATCTCCTTAACCTTCAATTCTGTGATCATGACAGTGACAATGTCTCCAGTTCCTATCAAAAGAATAAACAGAAGAAAACAATGACTCAACATCTGACATAACATGTATGTTTATTAAGAAGCAAATCATTTGGCTGTACATATATACATTTAAACAAACTGTTAGGTATCAAAAAGCTGATCCCGAATTGTGAAAAACAGTATGAGATTAGCAGCCTCAAATTTTAGACAATTAGGAAAGCAACATTATTTTACAAGCACTTTTTTACATGCACATCTCTTAACCAACATCTGTTCAAAATGATTTAATTTCAAAACAACACAAATGTGAACTATTCATACTGATATCTACCAAGTACAAAGGAGTGAGACAAAAAAGCACCTATATTCCTCCTAAATATAGCAGTTTAGATCTGAGGCTAAAGGAAATTCAAAAACATTGAAAAGAATTGGCCAAGCTATACCTTCACCCTTGAGTAAATGAAAAGATAATCATATTCCTTCTTGAGTGACCTAGAAAGTAATGAATGCTCCACTGGGCCAAGTATACAGGATAATATCCAACTAAGCAACCAGGTCACACTCAGAGTTAATCTTATGAAATTAATGGTCAACAATTTTCCACTGATATAAATGAGTGAACTCCAAACATAACCAACATTGGATATAATACACAATGACTAGCTAGCTAAAGATTTAGTGATGGTTTTTGGTTTTCACTCAATCCAAGAAACAGAACTGAAGGTCTCACAGTAAAATTCAATGAAACCATCCAGCAGCAATAACAAAAATGCAATTTTAATGGTAGAGCTTATTGGGCAAATTGAGAAAGGAAACTTAAAATAATGTTGTATATATATCTCCTGTGTACAGCATATCTCTGCCTAACAGATACTGGGTGAAAACACTGGACAACTCTGCCACACCTGATTGTGAGCTATAGGAGCATTTTCTTTGATTACTGCTGGAGACAGAACGATGTACTCAAACAATTGCTCTGTCACAGTTCTCCTGCTGCTTATCTACTCTAATCTTAATTTTTTAACAATTGCCACAAATAACCTAGCAACTATATTTTTCTCCCTTACACAAGTCCAGGTAACATTAATTTAGAAGGCAACCATGGGAACTAATAAGTATTTGATACCTTTCTGCAGATGCTTTACTGTAGCATTCAGAGACTATGAACTTGAATATAATGCATCTGGTCACAGGTCCATCTAGCCAGTAATGTCTATTTTATGCATTCATGCTTTTTGAGAAGCCCACAGAGTACAAAGACAACAGCCCTCTCCCATTATTACATCACCAGCAATTGGTGTTCAGGTACATGCTGGCTCTGAATCTGAAGGTTTGCCCAGAGCTAAAAACATATCACCAGAAGCAAATAGCCTACTTGAATGTTGTCCACTACTGGACGCCAAGTATTCTATATTTTATTGCATTTTGCAGTGGAAAAGCATCTAGCATTTATTGCCTACTCGACTACCCCTATTACATTAAAGCAGCTAAGATCAGCCAGTGAGGGGCAAACAAGCAGGTTTAGAAAGAAGCAGGCGAGGGTTGAAGGTTACAGCAAATCCAATGGCTACCTCAATGCCAGCTCCCAGGGAACAACAGGCGAGGACTAACTAAAAATTAGATTAAAAATATATGCAACTAATACTTGGCTGAGCAAGATTTCCAGCATTAACCTATGTCTAGGAAGAATGCAACTGAAGATTTCCCTTTGTCAGAGAAATAGTATTCTATCATAGTTCAACAGCGCAATATGGGCTCCAAGTCTTGTATTTTCAGATACTATGCTAATGGAAAGCTGTCATGAAGGGTTTCTTTTTTTTTTTTTTTTAATCATATTTATTAAAATTTCCAATAATAACAGAATAAAGAAGATAGAAAAGATAAAGAAAAAGAAAAGAAAGAAGAGAGACCAATTTTAAACCCTTATGTTCATAACCTTCTTTCTGGGACTCCCTCCTTCCCCTCCCGACTGTATTCCCCTTTCCCTACGTTGGTTCCACAAGTTCTCATTCCCAATTTAACCTAATATGTTATGCCTAATAGCCAATTTAAATTACAATCTTAACATCACTCCTCACCTTTAACAAAGTAAAACAAAGATTTTTTTCCCCAAAATCTACCCCGTTTCCTTCCACGAATTCCCCCTTTTCTTTTTTTTTCCAAAACTTGTTAAATCAAAATACCAAAGTTAATATATAAAAAAAAAAAATTTAAAAGATAGAAAATAGAAGAAGATTCCAAAAGTTGATTACATAGCCTTTGGATTCTAGAATTCCCCCTCCCTTCCCCGGTTTAGATTCCCTATGTCCATCAGTCTGTATGTTGTCGGCCTGGAGGTCTCAAGTCCACAGCCAAACTTTCTCAATTCATCTTGCCGGTTTTCTTTAAATTTACTTATTTTGATAATATTTAATTTCAAAAGTCCAGTCTAATCGAGGCCTTTAATTTCCCTTGATCATTGTTACTCCTCCCATTGTTCTTGCCGTGGCGTAGTTGGTCCTTTACTCTTTTGTTTCTTACTTTCTCAGGTTTCTGTCTTGTTCAGCTGCAAAACCATTCTTATTCTGAAATCTAGTATCTCTACAGAGGTTTGTTATTCAGGAGCTTACTTAAATAGAAAGATTCTATTGTGTTGTCACCTCTGTAGACAAAACAAATATTTCAGTTTTGCTACTTTCCCAGGAGCTAAGACCAGTAATACACATCCCAGAGTAGTTTTCCATATACGCCGCTTGTAATGTCCCAAAGCCCCTCTAGAGGGATTGCAATAACTTTGTGTCCTCTCATCCAAAAGTCAAATTGTTGTTTCTTTTTCCATCCGACATTTTGTATCCATATTTATATCCAATTGTATCAAAATCAACCAGCAAAATACTTGTAGCAAAGTCCTCTTTATATTCTCAAGATTTGACAGCTACTTTGACAGCTGTCAAACTCTCCATCTCTCTCCGCCAGGTTCTCTGAATCGCCCCGGTTCCCGGGGGGGGTTGCCTTTTCCCTCTCACCCTCGACTCTCCTCCAGCACAATTCTTGTAATGATTCCATCGTGGAATTTGGTATTTTTAGTCAGCAATAAACTTCAGAATTGATCTTGGTTTCTCAGTCCTTGTTTTAGCATGTTTACAATCAGGGAGGGGACTGACTTCCTTTTTAGATCCCCCCCGCTCGTGCCGAATCCGAAAAAAAAAAATTCCTTTTTTTTCCCCTCCTTTTGTACCCGGTTACCCAATTACTCACGGGTTTTTGTTAAATGTCCGAATTTCAAATGGAAGAAGCCAGCGCTCTCCGACGAATGGCATGCGGCTGCACTCGGCAGGGGAAGCGATAGACTCAAAGTACCACGCCACTCCCAGGCACCCGATCCGTAGCCTTTAAAAAGGCTCCTTCACGAGTCGGGAGGGCGCTGACGGTACCAGCCGAGTCCCCATGTCCACGGGCCCCGTGCCCGTGGTTTTTAAGGGTCCCCGCGTCGCCGGCGCGGTAGGACCCAGCCCCTGCCGAGCCGGCTCCCTCCGGAGCTCGGAGGGAGTCCGCCATTCGGCGATGGCGCCAACCCGGAAGTCCTGTCATGAAGGGTTTCTATAGATCATGTATGTTTTGTAGAATGTTTGAGCACAGCTAATACAATCATGCAAATATGCGTTGGAAGGGATTGTTGCACAAACCATACTCCATATACTTATCCTTCTTCCCATCTAGTTTCTGTTACAGGCATTAAACTAAGCACATTATTTTCTTCTCTGTCACAAATAAAGTAGACATGGCAATATGCTATGGTCATGCAGCTAGTGGAGACTGCCAGTCTCAGCACTTTATCCAGCACTTTTATAAATCAAAGAATGAATGACCAACTTCCACGCTTGATAATCACAAAAAAGACAAAATGCTGTTAACTATCCACCATGATGTATCTGAACATGTCTAAAAACAAATCACAAATACCTTTAAAAAGTCTTACAACATAAGGGAAATAAGAAAAAAATGAGGAGAAAGGAATATCTGGTATCTTAGCTTTTACCTGGATGAGTCATGGTGACAGGCTCCTCACTTGACATATTATTGTAAATTACCACAGCTGAAGCATTATGTAAAGCTGCCCGCAGGATTTTTTGTTTAAAAGTGCAATTTCCTCGCTGCAGTAGGGCAACCCACTGCTTATTTGTAGGAACTGGAAACCGAGTTCGTGGATCACAGCCTAAACGATCTGAAACTAAAAAAAGGAAAGAGATGTCAGTTAAAGTTTGTTGAAAAAAATATCTAAAAAGCAGATCACTGGCTAAAATTATTCTCTAGTTATGAGACCAGAACAATTTGCACAACCCAAAGCAATTTTTAAGCTAAATAATAATCTGTAAGTGTTAACCATATTTGATCATTATGATCATTACACTTAAGGATTTTTTTCAGTTCCAGAATACGTACTAGTGAATATTTTCAATACCTGGTCAGAGGAATGGCAAAACGTTAGGATAAATTTGTTCATGTACCGCTGTCATCTTAAGTTGCCCAAAATTTATGTATATATTTAGAAATTAGAATGCAGATTTGGAAGCGACTCAAAAGGCCATCTTGTCCAACCCCTACCTGGAATATCGGAATCACAGATGGCCATCCAACCTCTATTTAAAAATCTCTAATTGCCTGGTACTCCAATTGCTTGGTATAGGGACACGGGTGGTGCTGTGGTCTAAACCACTGAGCCTGGGGCTTGCCGATTGGCAGGTCGGCAGTTCGAATCCCTGCAACAGGGTGAGCGCCCGTTGCTCGGTCCCAGCTCCTGCCAACCTAGCAGTTCGAAAGCACGTAAAAGTGCAAGTAGATAAATAGGTACCGCTCCGGCGGGAAGGTAAATGGCATTTCCGTGTGCTGCTCTGGTTTCGCCAGAAGCGGCTTAGTCATGCTGGCCACATGACCTGGAAAAACTGTCTGTGGACAGACGTCAGCTCCCTCGGCCAGTAAAGCGAGATGAGCGCCGCAACCCCAGAGTCGTTTGTGACTGGATTTAACTGTCAGGGGTCCTTTACCTTTACCTTTTACCAATTGCTTGATACCTGGGAGACAGTCCTATTGTAAAAGCTAGCTTATAAACTAAGAATATGCAGTATAGAGAACAGAGCAAAAAAAGATTTTATTTGCTATAGTTTGGTATGATTTTATTAACTATATCAATGATTAAAAAAAATGAGAAAGACCCCCCCAAAAATGTATACAACTTGATATGGCAAATTCAGTAAGATGTAATGGTCAATCTTTATGGTAGCTTTGAATCAGTACAATGTCTAATTGTGCCTCTACATGTATCAGAAAGGCAAACAGGCTGGCAATCTCTGTCCTCTTCATAGCTTCTCATAGAATCTTCCAATATTTACTGGAACTAAGGGATACTACCATACACCTTGAGTGCCAGACACATCAATCAGCATTGTAAAGGACACAGACAACCATGTCAGCAAGTTTAATTGTCAATAGTTGTCCATTATCATCTGTCATCTATGATCAGTTATTTAGAATCCATTTCTAATGTATATTTTTCTCAAGCTGAGGACTCTGAATATATATGCTGGAAAGTCTCCATGGCATAATGAAAAGCAATTTAAGAGTAATTCAAGCTTATACAAATCACTTATTTAAAAATATGTGATCTGAAGTCATTTATGTCATTTCAGAATCGTACAAAAGGTTACTATATAAAATGTTTTCTCTTTTCAATAAAGTGCCAAATTCCACCAACCTAGTCTATTTCAAATTCAAGTACCTTCTCTGTACTGACAACCATCCTCTACCTTAGCTCACTCACAATGAATTCTGAACTTCTTGGGTGCAGTGAATTTGCTATGCTTTCCAGTTTTTGAAGCTGCCACATTCAAAGATCATCTGGCTCAGAACATTTAGAGCTAAGCCACTTAAACTTAATATTATTTAGAATCTGATCTAACATTGCATGCAAAACTGCTATCTAAGGTCTTGTCTTTCAAGTTGGTTAATTCTTTTTTTATTCAGTGGTGGTGTTCAATGCCTACAGCACAGGTGATGCTGTAATACTCAAGTACTCAACAAGTTGCTGTAATGCTCTAATACTCAACAAGTAGTGGATTATTTGAAGAAACTGGTCTGTCCCACAAAACATGCAGAAAATGGGATTTCACCATCCTGTTAAGTATCCTTCCTAGTCCTTCCAAGAGCTTGCAATGAAGTATGCAACTGCTTATTTTCTGGTAGCTATTGTACCTGCTAAAGCAAAATCTTCTGCATTTTCTATGTGTTATGTGTGAGAAACTTTTGAGGTTACACCTGGCAAACTTGCATAGTTGTGCTAATTAGAGAAAAATAGAAATCCCCAGGTGTCATCTTTTGAGCTACAGGAAATAGAGACTTGGCAGAAAAGCATGTAAGCTGAAGCAAAACTGTGCTCAGACAGTTGCAATTTATTTGGGGGGGGGGGAGTAATTTCAGTCCACAGAATTTTGGAGCATAATCCACTCCAAAGGAGAATCTAAATCTCAAAGTAGTACAGTACTCTGTATAACACTGCAACATCTTGGTTACCAGCTAGCAGACAGTGCTGATCAGATGCTTCTTGTTACAGATGGCTCTCTTGACCTTTACCACTCTGGAAATATCCACACCTGAGATGTACACATTATATAAATTTCAGGGGTGGACGGAATCAAACATGCCTCGTAACTGAATTGCAGGTGCACTTTTCTGTAAACAAGTTTCCCTGAAACACCTTTTCTTGACTACTTAAATACAGAATCATCCAGCCCATGTGACAATCTGTATCACTTCAGATTACAAATGGATGGATGAAATGGTGAATGCTCACATATTACAAAACTGCACAAATGGGTTGGTAAAGAATGTTGGTCACCAATGAGAGGTGAAATGAAGTGAAATGAAGTGAAATGAAGGAAGATGACAATTCCCTTCCCCACTACAGGTCCCATGCCATCATCTGTTTGAGGATCCCTAATCGCCTGAAGCAGATGGGGGGGGGCAGAGAGCTATGAGAGGGAGGGGAATTGCCCCCCTACATTGCCTCCCTTCCTCATTCTGCTATCAGATTCCTTCTGGAGTTCTAATCATCCATGGAGCTCACTGGGTGACCTTGCACCAGTCACTGTTTCTCAACCCTATCTCACAGGGTTGTGAGGATAAAAAGGGGAGAGGAAGAACCATATACATCACTACGAGCTTCTTGGAGGAAAGGTGGGATATAAATGCAATAAACAAATAAAATAAACATCTAATCTGAGTTGATATAACTGAAGTTTGGCACAGATATTTTTAAAAAATAAACAAGCTAGTAAACACTGGTTTGGTCATGTCCACACAATGGAAGATGGCAGGATCCCAAGGACGTGCTCTACGGGGAGCTGGCTTCAAGCACCAGGCCTCTTGACAGAACCAACTCTGCATTACAAAGATGACTGCAAATGTGACATAAAGGCTGGTAACATCAACCCTGCTGTGTGGGAATCCCTTGTATATGACAGCAGTGCCAGGAGACAGACAGTCAGGTTGTGTATCCACAGCAGTGACCAGAGGAGGAATTGGACCGCTGAGAGGAGCACAGAGAGAAGAAACGCCATGGGGCATCAGTCTCAGCACAACTGGGTGCCTTCATCTGCCTCAGCTGCAACAAAACACATCTCATCCATACCAGTGTCTCTACAGCCACAGCAGGTGCTGTAACTCTTCAACAATTTGACTTCACCCCCAAAAGTACACTCCTCCACTGTCCCCTCAGAGAGACAGATGCTGTACACCAAAAGAAGTAAACTCCTGATATAATGGATTCAATGTAGGCATTTCCTTAACACAGCAATGTTGTTCAATTTTAAGCTTATTTGGAAGTACAGTACTGTAAAACTGTTGCAATGGAACTTATTTCAGAGTTGGTTGTATTGCATTAAGTATTAGTTTACTCACTATCTTTCAAAAAAGAGAAACCAGGCGGACCATAAATGTGCAAACATCCCACTATCACAGTGGATTTAAAAGGTAATATTTTGTTGCAGGTCCACTTATGTTACAAAAATGCTGTATCAGTATAAAGAGAAAAGACAGAAACAGCACTAACACCTAGCAGCATACATTGCCTTCCCCTCACGGTTACAATATCAAATTAACAATTTCATGTACCTAAACATTCAGGTTAATTCCCTGATGAACCTATTTTGTTTCCTCTCATTCTCAGTTTTACCACAAAACTGGGGTCTTGTATTAGATTTTTCTCTGGAAAAAAATGTTTTTGAGAACTCATTCCTATTTTACAGGAATGTCTCAAAAATGTTGATTGTTGTGATTCTAAGCCAATGATAGGGAACCTGTGCCTCTACTGATGTTCTTGGACTCCCATCAGCACTAGCCAGTATGACCAATCATCAGGTAATAAAGGAAATAAAAGAGCTGGGAGTCCAATAGGCTCCCCATCTTGACTGAAATTCTTCCGACAGATGCAACACAGATTATGGCCTTTCCCCTCAGTTATCAGTTTCAGCAGTCACCCAAGTTCTGCCTACAACTGAAATTTACTGAAGAATACGGAAGTACAATTTGCTTAATTCAAAGAGGAAGCAGCAGTGACTGCTCAGCAGTTATTTGCTTATAGTTAAGAAATTAGCATTGTGCAACAACTTACTCTTTTCCTCTCCAAAGTGCTTGAACTGAAATAAATGCTTATAACATCCACCTGCTAATATCAAAAACCTTGCCCAAAGTATCAAGCAATATGACTATAGTATATGTGGTAGTTTTCACAGCACTATGGAGAAAATATGTCCTAAAAAGCTTAGAACTAGAACACACATTTATAAATTGAAACAGTTTAAAATTAGGCTATTTTGGATTGGCAGCATCAGAACATTTAGTCACCTGAGGCTCAAAGTACTTGTTATGAGGAGTTCTACAATTCTTTCATCCTTGTGCTGGTTATGGAAACATGCAAATAATCTTAATACTCTTACAAACTGCAAATGCCTTCACAACTAGTGTTTATGCATGAAATCCAATTCGGTCACTTTACTTAACAAGTGCAATAATTTCAGTGCACTACAACACATATCCATAATCTTTACTACCTATACCAAAGTTCAGGGACGGTAAATTTGATGCCAATGTCATTTACCTCAAGAACTTGGACTTCCTATGGAAATAAAAATGATCCTTAATCACAATGAATGTGGTATCATGGTTAGACTAGGACCTCTGAGACCAGTGTTCAAAACCATTAAACCATTAAACTAAGTGGCCCAGTCTCAACCTCTCAACCTAACTTCACATGGTTGTTGTGTGAATTAAATAAGGAGGGAGAGAAGCATGTACACCATCTTCAGCTACTTGGAGAACATGGTATATAAATGCTATAAATAAATACTAAAGATCCATTCTTCTCAGAGATTATTCACACAGGCATAGTAACAGATCAAGAAACGTGCAAGTGCCAGCCCATCTCCACCTGGCGGTATGCATCTGCTCCTATGCACAGGGCCCAACTTTTGCTTTACCACCACAAAATGTCACTTGAACATTTACTGTGGATGTAGAAGGTTGAACTTTGCATTTAGCAGATGTACACAACACACTGGCAAACAATTTCAAGTGCCTTTCCTACTCTTACTATGTATCTTGCTATGAAGCACCCAATCAGTGTGTTAAGAGTGTATTCATTTTCACAGTTGACTCACAACAGTGAATGCATGATATAAAAGGGTCACCTGGTACAACTATTGAGATCAGACATATTCAGGTTAACTGACACTCAAAATACTAAAAATAAGCTACATACAGCAGCTTACATGCCTATTCTGAAATGTGTGACTTCAATTTCACTCTCATATTAACAGCTTAAAGACAATGCATCTAATATAGAACAGCCTAAATAGAGCAACACACAAGAAAAAAAATAAGTGGTAAACAGTTAATGGCTGCTGTGTATTTAGCTTTCCTAGTAATATTGGACTAGGTTGGTAAATGATCATGACACCAAATTTTAATGATTATACCATTTTTAAACTGCAGTAATTTGGAGGGATGAATGCTGACTAACTGAAGTTAGTCGTTTTCTATTTTAAAATAAAACAACTTTTCTAGCAATCTATAAGCTGTTTAGCCACATTATTTTCCATTCAGTATCAGAAAAGTAGCATACAAACAACAGATGAAAGAACTGTTTTAAAACAGTTTTAAAATTCTTTAAATAAAATAAAGTCAACTGGAATAGGGGTTCAGTAAAAAAAGTGCCCCTAAAAATTATTCAAGTTCTGCCTTTTTTATTCTACCCCTCCTCCAAATAAGGAGAAACCTATTCCTGTGATGGAAAGAGTAAGTGATGGAAAGAGTGATGGAAAGAAGAAGAGTCAAAATAGATAATTTCAGAGACGTAAACTGTCCTTCAGAGGCACAAATTGTCCATAAGAGAGGTATGAAATGTCACTAATTTGTGGACCTCATACCCCACTCTTCCCAAATCGTACAATGCAGGAGCATTCTGTGTCCTACTTCTTATTACTTCTGAATGGCTGTCCATGTACAAGATGCTATTCACCATGGTCCCCCACCTTTCAGTTTGGAGAACTACTGTATATTTATACAGACTTTAGAGTTATCAATATGTTTATGTCACTCAGTTCTTGTCCTGCAAATGTTCACTCTGTCTAGCTAGAGTTGGAGACTGGATGCAGACAAGCTAACTAAAGCGGAATCCAGAAAAATAATTATGGCTGAAAATGCTTTGTGCCCATGTCTATTCCTTGGACATTCAGATATACCTGAACCTAAATTGTACTATCAATAGGTCCTTAACAGTCAAGAGAACATAAAATGAAGAACATCTATAACCTCAAACAACTACGTATTGTTTTCTATTCAATTTGTTCCAAATAATCTTTTTAAATGTTTAGGGCATGTCATTCTCAACATGCACGTAATGTTAGTTTCATGGGACGAAAAAGGAAAACCTACAGTATTGAGATGAATTACACAAGGTTTTAAGCAAACTGTTAACATGCAGAGAGCACAAAAGAAGAAGAAAAGTAAACAGAAGGTGAGGTATGAAGAAAAAATAGGAAGTAGAAAATGATACAGGCCTAAGGCTGCAATACTATACACATATACCTAGGAGTAAGTCCTACAATGAGACTTGCTTATGAGCAAACACGCATAAGATCACATAACTCAGAGTGCTGACAATTAACTGCACAGAAGTACTAAATTAGAACCCATTCACCACTTAACGCTTACATGTATGTCCTAATTGCAATTTTAAAAATTAGTTCTATAGCACTTTCCACTTTACAATAGCTATAACACTGCATACTTAATGTATGTCTTATGCTTACATTCCAGAGCAACCATTTTTTCTAAGCAAGTTTTCAACTGTGACAAAAAATCAAGCTACTGTGTATAAGAATCTGCTAAATATATACAAAACACTCTTACACAACTTAAAACAAATCTTAAGCATCAAGTTATGATATCAGGTAGAAGAGAACTTTATTGCTCCAAGGTCTTTCAGAACTAAAAAGGTACCCAAGAGACTGTCAGGTTGAGATTTTTTAAAAAAAGACTTACCCATGTGTCTAAATTAATGTAACAGTAATTAATGGATTAACTTTCAAAGGACTAGGAAAAATATTATTTTTATAGAGAGCTGCTATTGGCGGGACTGCCTGTTCTAGATGGAACTTCACTTTAAAGCAAGTTAAACACTAAAGCTAAGACTGACTGGCCTTAGTCTCAGCTTTGTTTTCGAGGGCCAGATGGCATCCACAGTCAGATTGCTTGCAATTAGTTCCCTGATATGTTGCTTACCTCCTTAGAGGGAAGAACCTTGCCACTATTATCATTCAGACCTGGAAGGCTGTAGAAATTTGCAGCAGATGCAGAAACCACCACTTCTTGCCTGTTGGCTGAACCAAGTGTGATACCATACTAGATTGTGGGAGGCTTCGAATCAATCTTGTGTTCAATGCCCTTGAATACTCACAAAGAGCCATTTCACACATTACACGGCAGCAAACTCAAATTTAATTCTGAAGGGCAACTTGACAGGCAGCTCCCAGTAGGCTGAAAAGGAGTGCCTATGATACATGTGTTTTCAACATGTGTGTATGTATTTTAGGTGTACACCTAAAAAAAAATGTGTAAAATTGTACTACATTCACCCAAATGTACTTCACAGGTCAGTCCACGAACTGACTTTCATAGTTACAGATTGCTTAAATAAGGAATTACTGAAACCCAACCAGAACCAATGGGCAAGGGAGAAGGCAGAGGGTTTGATAGTTTTTGTGAAAATTTTAATGTGCACTGTAAGGAAAGCTTAACAAACCAAAGACTCAGTTAAACTAAAGAGAAAGAACCAAAGGAAATCCTTACCTCCATTGATTGGCAGAGGTGCCAAAAGTTGGCCTCTGACAGCTACTTTGGGAGAATCTTGTCCATAGCGCCCACGCTCAAGTATCAGCAAAGTAGGTGTTGAACGATCAGGACTCAGTACAGTCACATTTATGAGGGCTGTATAATATGCTTGACTAGCATTATCTGCACTAGCTGGAAGAGTGTAACAATTAAACAGGACCAAAATGGGCACAGAGGATAAATAGCTCCAATAAGGCAAAACCCACTTTAGGAACATTTTCAGCCCTAAAAAATGTAAATTTTATCTTCAAAACGTCTCTTGAACAAAAGATTATTGTGTGCATAAATTCATGTTATTCCATATCACAATAAAAAGGAATTAGAATCGCTACAAGAAGCAAGAGAGCCACCCTGGGTGCCTAGTCCTTTCCATACATTCAGCCACCGGAGGAAGATTAAAATGATATGGATGGTGGGGGAAAGGAGATTTTTAAAAAAATATATCGGGTTTTAAAAGGTGGAAACGAATCAGAACGAAGAAGCCGGGATAATAACCTAAGCTCTACAGCAGCTGCAAGGAAGACGACACACAACAGCTTATTCGAAGGAGACGAGGAAGGGGGGGCAGTGGGATCCAAATGCTTTAAAAACAGAGGATGGGGCTCCAGAGGCCGAGCAGTCCGTCACTCGATTCCCGAAGAGAGGGGCAGCTCTGGGCCTGCCCGCTCGCCTCCTGGGGCTTCGCTTTCTGCCAAGGAGATGGATGAAGGTAGGCAGAGAAGCGCAGGTGGAGGCGGTCGCTCCGGCGGGGCTTCGTATCTCCGGGGGCGGCCGCGGGGAAGGAGCGGCCGACAGTCTCGTCCGAGGGAGGGAAGCAGTCACTCAGCGTCGCCGCTCCGCCCGAGGGGCACAGAGAGACAGAAGGCGAACGGTGCCGCCGCCGCCGCCGCTTCCAGGACAGCCTGCGGCTCGGCAAGGAGATCGCTTCGGCGCCGCTGCTTCGGCCGCCCCGGAGCCTTCGGCCCGCCTCAGGCTTGCTGTCGGGTCCCGAGGCGGAGCCCAGTTTCGCGCGCAGCCTCCACAGACCCTCCCCAGCCCCAGGCGGTCGACTGCGGCGGAGTCAGGAGCCGCTGAAGCTCCATGGAGGCCGCTTCGGCTCCGGCCGCTTCGTGGGTCCCTCCTCTTCCTCTTCCCACCCCCACCCCCCTTGCTCAGTCCAGCCGCGAGACCAACAGCCGAAAGGGAGCTCGCGGCGCCAGCAGCCCCACCCACCGAGCACCCGTCAAGCCTTTCCTTTTCCCCCCTCAGCTTGGAAACAACGGCAGCCGGCAGCGCCCGGGCGGGTTCTTACGGCGGAACCACCAACTGCAACCTGCCGGGTAGTTTCTCGCGCCGCGTGCGCAGGCGCACTGCGCCAACCCGTTGCTCGCCCTCGTCCTCTCTCCCTCCTCCCCCCACGCACCGCCACGAGGAGGTGGGAGGGAACTCGAGTGAAAAGTCACACCCACTCCTAGGGGAGGGTGCGCGAGCGTTACAGTCAGGGACTGAGGCAGCGGAGGCGGGGCTAGTTTAAAAATAGTTGGGTTGCGCTGGATTCTGAGGGAGAGGCGGCAGCGCGGTCGCTGTTCTTGGGGAGCTGAACAGTCGAAAAGGGAAAAGGCAGCCAGGCTCAGGGACCTGCGAACCAGCTCCACATCTATATGTATCTTCCTTATATTGCTTTACTGCAACCCCTCCCCCCTCCACACACTCATTGGACACTGAGGCAGGACTGGCGTGCGTGTGTGCTCCCAACAGAAACTGACCCTTTCTCCTCCGCCGTTACCAGTAGATCGAAGCTCAGTGTTATTATGATGTCCTCTTCCGAGGGAGCAAAAGCAGGGCAGCAACACCCGTCATGTCCCCCTCAAGCAAATCACTCCTTCGCTCAGTCCGTTTACCTCACACCGGCCATTTCATTTCCCAGCCATAAGCCCCCTTTTCCTTCCCGCATTATGCTGTGCCTTCCACACGTTGACATAATAGTTAACGACACTCCACTCCTCCCCATCATTTTAGGAGGAAATTGCCTCACAAATTCACTTCTCTGATGAGAGCTAGAAATCCCCTCAGCCTTCGCGCAACCCACATTTCTCTGGGACCTTCAAGTCCCCTCAAGTCCGCATAATTCACCTTGCCTTGCTCCGGTGGAAGGGCCAAAATCAGTGCTAAAGCTGCACATTCAGAAGGTCCTGGGTCCAGCCTCTTTCATCTCCAGGTAAGGCTGGGGAAAATTCCTTTCTGAAACCCTGCAAAGATTTTGCCGGTTGGTGTAGACCAGGAATACATGCCAGTGGTCGGTGAAGCCTGAGATCCCTCTTACATAGACACACAGCTTTCCCCCAATCCCTCTTTCTCACGCACGGGCTAAGCAGTGTGTGTGTGTGTTGGGGTCTCATGAGGATCATTTGCCTGGGCGTCAAGATTTCTTCTGCAGCTCTTTCTGATATGCCTATGCATTAAGTTGTTGGTGAGTGCATAGTGTAAGCACGTCTCTTCTGGCTCCTTTTTAATAAGTTAAAACCTCATATGCCAAGTTACATTTCATTGGGGTTAAATGTGGCTTAAGCCATATCCTGATAGAAGAGAAACTTTTTGTCCCACTGGCAATATGCTGGCCAGACAGTGGATTCACAAAAATGTCAAGCTACAGGAGCTGCCTATTTACCCTCTGCCAGTCTATCTAGCACCTTCTGCTCTGTCCTTCTTGATTCAAAGGGAAGAGCCTGGACTGTATCACCAGCTGCCAAAACCAGAAGAGACTTCCTGACATATGCCAAATATATCCTTAATTATATTGTACCTTTATGTGGGTTTTAACTGGAACCTGGTGTGAGAGCCGATCCTGACTGAAAAGCAGTACATAAATAAGTTAATATTATGTAGTGCAATCCCATGTATTTTGCTTAGAAGGGACTCTTATCTAGTTACTTAGGAGTAATACAATTAAACACAGCATAATTTACTTATGAGTAAATGCATTTAGAATTGCACTGTGATTCATTTTACTAAATATAAATATCCCATTCTTGTTATACCTTGTATCATCAACCAGCTTTTCCTCTTTTGGTGCTTATTAGTCCTTCATTGTGACTATTGAGAGTGTGGAGAATGAACACATTTACTTCACAGCAGAATAATGGGCTTAGCATGTATTTCATCTACATCCACACGTTTCATACATACAGAAGACTCATTTGGCTATTATGGGTGCACATTTTTCAATGTTGGGGTTAAAGATTCATCTCCATCTTGGTCATACACCGATCAATATTTCATAGATGAAGATCAAGGTATCACTGGGGTGGGGGAAGACTTGTGGCTGTCACCTGTGCTGTCAATAAAGGGGGAGAGGCTACAGAATTTGTCCATGCTGTAATAATAATAATAATAAATAAATTTTATTTATATCCTGCCCTCCCCAGCCGAAGCTGTAGCACAGTTTTTGTTGGAGTTTTAATCAGCCTTCTACAACTTATTTAAAAATATTTATAGGCTGCTTTTATGACTAAAATCCTCTCCAAGTGGCTTACACAATAACACATAAAAACATTTCCTGAAAATATTAAAACAGAATACAATACTAAAACTTCCAATAAAGCTCACAACATTAATAAAAGCCATAATAATAAATACACATGCATCCCAGGAATAAAACATAATTTGCAGAAGTGCAATGGCAGCATAAGGTATCACTCATAAATAAGCCACTGAGACTAAGCGGGTTGTCAAGGCCTTTCTGAAGGCCTAATAATAATAATAATTTTTATTTATAAACAGTACTAACTGTATAGCAGCCAGCTGGCAGTGAATTCTGGAGTCATGGGCTATCATGGAGAAAGCCCTCCACATTGTGCCCACCATCTTGTTGGCATGCAAGTGAGAATGGCCTCAGTTGTTGGCCATAACATGTGAAAAGATTGGTACTAGGGAACATGGTCCTTCAAATTACTTGGATCCAATCCCTCTAAGGTTTTAAAAGTTAAAATTGGCAAATTGGGCTTGGAAAGCACACCAGCAACCAGTACAAGTGGCACAATAATAGTGTCCTATGACCCAAATACTAGCACTCATCAGGATTCATGTGGCTACATTCTGAACTAGATAAAAGTTTCTGAGTCATGTTAAAGGCAGCCCCCCTCATCCACATTTCAATAGTCAAGCCTAGCTTGCCCATGAGAAGGGCATGGGTTACTGTCTGAACTTTCCAGACAAGGTTGCAGTTGGTGCACCAGCAGATGCACTATATACATAAATAATACCACCACATGTAACAATGGTAAAGTAGTTGTAATTTTGTTCATCAATATGGAACATCCCATTCATGTGAATCTATCTGAGCCTTGAGATTAGTATCTAAGGTCTTGCCTTGGCCCTGCCATTATCAGAAATACTAGAAACAGGGTCCTTTCAGGGGTGGCTCCCTGACTGTGTATCTCACTACCTAGTGAGATTTGCTAGCCCACTCACAGACTTTAGGTGTGTGCTAAAGACCAGCCTGAGTCTGAAGGCCTTTTAACTGTCTTATTGGACTCCTGTTTTATATAGCTGTTGGGGGTTTTTTGTATTGTTTGCTATATTTAATTGGTTTTAACTTGTATTTATTCCAATTTATTCTTTTAAATTGCTTTCTGAAGGGTTTTTGCTCTGAAAAGTGGGTACACAGATAAATAAAATTAAAATGCATGAAACCACTCCGGATCACTTTTTATGTCCTCAGAAATGGATGCCACAAAAAATCCAAAAAGAAAACTCAAAAGCAACCTTCCACCTATCATTTATGATGGTTAAATGCACTGTTTTATTTTTTAATTTTTAGTATTTGTTGCAGAAAATATTTGTGTTTTGAAGCAAATAACCACCTGTCTGCTCTGCAGAGACATGTCCTGCCTAGTTATTTGTTAGCAGCAATGGAAAGCCCCACATTGAGAGCAAATATTAATCTTTAGCAGTGTGGTTAAATGTTTCCTTTTGGAGAAGCTAATGTGTTTGTTGTGAATGATACACTTGATCACCAGTGTGAGGAATCTAGAAGCAAATTGCATTGTGCTAGTTTAATTTTTCCTTTAATGAGGGCCAAGTTTCCCTCCTCTTCTTGGGTGGCTTTCAACAAATGCAGTACGCATTGTGTGTGCTTGTGAGAGCAAACATTGACCCACAAAACCCACTAAAGGCAGATAACTTGTGGATCTGTAAAATCCTCAGAGATGTCATTTATGAAAAGCTCTATAGAAATGTCAATATAATACAGGAAATGTTTTTGAAGTGGTAGCTGAATGTTCTGCTTTCACATCACATCTCCCCCACCCCCCCACCCCCATGCTTGGGAAATGCAAGGTGATGAACCACAGTGGGTCCACTAATGGCCTTTTAAGCATTCTGCAAAAACTCTTCATCCTGTACTCAGGAGACTATGCAGCAACAAAAATGACAAATATTCACGTTTCACTAGTGTCCTTCACAAGAAATATTTACTGTGTCTGACCATGGGCAGATTGCTTGACAACGTTTAATGTTTTCCATGCGTCTTTGCTATTGAAAATAATACACTTATTATTTTAACAGAAAAAATGGGTTGCTGTATTTGTTCTGTCACAGGAATCAGGAGACAGCTCTGTGGGAAAACAGCTTGCATTTGATAGCAAAATTAGAACAACCTTATTAGTTCACTTCTAGCCCACTTGCATTTGCTTTTACTTGAAGCTATAAGAAAATAATAGAGCAATAATGGACCGATCCATTTTCTATCGTTGTAATATATTCTATAATGAGTGTTTGTTACTGTACATTCCATCTTATATCTGAATTCACACAGGTGACTGTGACCAGCTAGGATGCCTAGCAGATCTTGCTAGATCCTTCTGACTACAATGAAGATTTTTATACCTGTTACATACTATAGGTTGTCAGACTCTTGATCCATCTAGCCTATTGCTGAGTATTCTGTCTGGGAAAAGTTATTTCAGGTCCCAGAAAGAGATTTTCCCCATCACATTATTTATTTATTTTTCATCTGGAGGTGCCAGGGGTTAAACCTAGGCTCTTCCACATGCAAATCATGTGGAATGTGTGGTGCCAACTGATGTGTGGTGCCACCCAGTAGCAGAAAGGCACAGAAACAGGCCTAGCTAAAATTATTCTGCTGTTTGGAATCAGTCCTGTGCACAAGGCACAGTTTGATTCCTTAGCTCCACATCTGTTCTGCATATAGATGGGCATCCATGATGTTAGATGTGAAGATAATGTAGACTTGGCTGAGCTATCTACACATTTGTGTTAAGAAACGTACCATTAACAATAATAAGCACGTGAAATATCTCCTGCCAGTCTTTTCTGATTTTTCATTGCCTTTACACTCCTTTTTAGTATGCAGGCATGCTTTTTTCCAGGATACTGTACTCCATTACCTATCAGCAAACCAGGAAAATAAAGCCAGGATCACATCCTTACTTGTTTTCTTGGTTTGCTGACATTTAGACGGAGTTCACTGCTTTGGACATAGCAGGAAACTTTGACTTAATACAAACTAGACTTTTCATACCAAAGAACCCAGTGCACAGTTGGAGGAGTGGAGAAGCAGAGGAGAAGCATTCATTCCTGGTGCTTGTTCCTGGCTTCATAAACCATGGCTTATGACGCTGGAAAGGCTCAATCAAACTGTGCAAATAAAAAAGGGTTACAAAACGACAATCCAGAAGGGGAAATTGCAAAATATCACCTATGCCTCAGGCACCAGAACAAAAGTACTAGTTATACAGAAAATGCCTTGCTGTTCCACTATGATTGCTTAGAACTGGTCTTGTGCTTTCATTGCTGTAGAGAAATTTCACAGTTCTACAGTGAATAATATCTCCCAATCTAATGCAACTTTATTGACAGCTCAGCTGTACTGTAAAGTGTCACCGCATCAGTGGAGTTGACAGTGTTCACTTTTATGCAAAGCAGAAAATACTTGGGAAGAATGCTGCTTTTCTAAATGTGTAAATGTCACGGTAGCACCTTGTGTCCCTCATGCAAGCAGTAACACCAGAACTAAAATCAGCAGCAAAAGCTGCCTGCTTGTCTCCTTGAAATTCCTTCCTATGCAGAATTTATGAAATCTGTCTATAATATCAGCAACAGAGGATAGAATAGCATCAGAGGTGAATATAGAGCTTATGAATATATAGAGCAGGGATGTAACGAATATCACAACAGTTTATATAACAGTTTTCACTGCATTTGGTTCTGCTGGGTGACAGCTAAAGTTTTAGAAATGTTTTGGAGATGTAGGTTTTGTTTTGTGCTACATAAATCTCTGAATAGCGGGATGTTCCAGGGAAATCTTATTCTACAGAGCAGTTTTCTTTTGGCTAAAGTAACACTAGAGACTTAGTGTGGCATTTGTAATAAACTGCCTATTTACAAATGTACAAGCTGAGCAGGCGGGAAACCCAAGCAAGTGGACAGAATTCTAGCCTCATCCCAGCACACTATTAAAGATCATTTCTACTGGTTGGCACCATTTTGTAACCTTTTGTAACCAATTTGCATTATCCATGGATTGGGTCAGAGTCAGAAGATTTTAGCTCTCTTGGCACATCCATTTTTCACACAGATTGAGCAAATACAGCCTCCCTCCAAGAAGGTGTGTCTACCTACAGTAGACTAAATAAAGGGCAGCAAGACTGATAGTAGTGACTAGCCAGTAAGGAAATACTGTATTTACTCAAAGATAATGCACATCCTTTTTGGCCAAATTAACATTGCGAAAATTAGGGTGCACATTAGATTTGATGGCGCATATTACCTTTGGCAGCAAATACTTTTTTGGTTTCAAGGTTTTGAAAATTGAGGTGCGCATTAGATTCAATGGCACATTAGATTCACGTAAATACAGTACATATTATTCACTATCTACTATCAAACAATTAGAACCTAGAAAGAAAGCTCTAGCTCTTTGCTTAGCCCAACAGCACAACATAGCTGTAACACTATTATTTACAGCAAGTGGAAGCTGCAACAAAATGTTGCTCTCCAGTGCTCCAGCCAGTTAGTCACCTATGCTCCCTTCCAGCATACTCCATTCCATACTCCACTCTCCCTGGTCTTTTACCAACCCTACCAACCCCCCCCCCCCACAAAAAACCAATGTACACAAAATTTTAGAATGAAGAGTGATTTTAAATGCACTAAATAATAACAGTATTCTGTGGAGCATAGGAAGTTGCCTTATACCAAGTCAGACCATTGGTTTGTTTAGCTCAGTATTGTTTACACTGACTGGAAGCAGCTGGCTAGGGTTTCAGGCAGGGGACATTCCCAGCCCTACCTGGAGATGCCAGTGAATAAAACTGGGACCATCCATATGCAAAACAGATACTCAGCCACTGAGCTACAGCCCTTTGCTGTGACCTTTGAGCATGACCTCAACCCCTTGGGGTTTGGGGATGGTTGGTCTCAATAGTTTTTCTTTTTGTTCCTTTGCAATCCTCCTGGTTCTCCCTCCCCCTTGCTTTCCAGCAGCTCTGTTTTGGCTACAATCCTAATGGCACTCACAGCTTTTTAATGTAATTCTTCAATGTGCTTATGTACACAGATGGTACTATATTTGTATGAAGTAAATAATTCTATGACTATTTTGTTCCAAATGAGTCAAAGCACCTTATCAAGTCAGTCCAGCCATTCATTAAGAAATCAAAATGAGAAACAGGTACAAAAACACTGGGTGCTTTCATACAACAAACCAGACAACTTGACGTACTGCTATTATTCAGAAGTAAATCTGCAGCACAGCTATATACAAAAGTACAAACACTCCTGCATGGGCAAAGAGAAATGAAAGTAAATCTTCCAATGGGAAATATTTTCATATACAGTACAATAGCATCTTGTGTGCAATTAACTTGTGCGATCTCAACCTTGTATGGTTGAAAACTGGCTGGTTCAAATCCCACAAATTAATTGCACACAAGGTGAAGAGCTTAAAAGCTCCTTTTGTTTTGAGTTTTCCTGGTGGAAAGAGCTTTTAAGCTTGCATACAGGTTCTGGGATGTTCTTGCTGGAACTTGGAACATCTCAGAGCTGGCACAAGAGCATCCTAGAGCCCACTAAGTAAGGCAGAGAGCTTTTAAGCTTGGAAGGTACAGGTGGTTGCATGGAGGTAGTTCAGAACTACATGAGTTTGCATATACTCACCATCCTTGGAACATAACTCTCCCCCCCATACACAATTGTACTGTCTTTCTAATCAGGCAAGGCAACATTCATTAGTGTTCATTACATTATGTACTTTAATTGGTGAACAGACTAAAGTCCTTAGGAAATAAAACACACAAATCAGTGGCAGACCTATTTACAGAATAAAAGGAGCTGAACTCTTCTTGACCCTTCCGTCCTTTAATTTCTTAAATCCCACCCACACACACTTTATTCTTAGACCCCTTCTCTCTTTATACTAGGGCAGACCCCAGTCTCTTGGATCCAGTTTCTTCTGTTGTCTTCTTCCACCTGCCTCTCTTCTTTTCCCCAGGTACAGCTTTTATTTCCATTAAGACCTTGTCATCCAAGATTCTCTCTGTAATCATCTTTTCTCTAGCTTGCATGAGCTCAGATTCTCTTGCCTCATCCCTAGTATCGTTTTCACTAGAGGAACATGAGTGCGCCTAAATGCCCAGACATCAGAACACTAGGACATTCAGCAGAAATTAAATGACTCCACAATATTTTCTTTTGAAGAAGCATTATAATTCCTCTAAGCTTTATGAACAGATATGATTAGTGGATAGTTCTTAATGAAAAGTAGAAAGGCATATAGGCCATAATAGGTTTTTCTTGATGCTAAGGATAAAGAGAAAATGAGGTCTATAGCATTTAAAGAGTTGTTTGGGAATACAGTAAATGTAAAATAAAAAAAATAAACCAAGTGTGCCTCATGTGCTTTCCATTTACTGACAATCTAACAGATAGCTTTAAGAATTATTTTTTTTACTAAGCAATCCACATATCTGACACTTGTTGACAAGCAATAGTGTGCTGTGCATGAGGCTCTGTATAGAAATAGCCACTAAATAGACAGCTATGATTCTTATTAATATATATACTGCGTATATGCCAAAATGGTTCCTAAGGGGTTTACAACAATAAAATCAATACATCATTAAAACACACAATAACAATTCAATTGTGCACCAAAACATCCTTAATTAAAATATGCAATAAAACAAACAATTAAAAAACTGTTTTTAAAGCAGTTTTAAAAACCAACACACAGTTGAAACCATCAAACCAGAAGTTCAGTTCAGGGGAATGCTTGCCTAAACAGATGTGTCTTCAGGAGCTGGCAGAACGCCAATACTGATGGGGTCTCTTATATATCAGCAGGGAGGGCATTCCACAACATTGCTGCTGCCAGTGAAAAAGCCCATGTTACCACAAGCCTGTAATTATTGCAAAACTAAATTAGTTCATTTAGCTGATCTTAGTACCCTTGCTAGGCAGTGAATAAGAATACTTTTTTCAGTTAACCTGGTCAGCTTATTTAGATTTTGTATGTATCTATCAAATTGACTCTTTCTGAAACAATATGCAAACCAAAGCACAGGTTCAAAATTCACTCATCCAAATTTAGCATTGTATTTTGCCAAACAATATTTACAAAAATGCATGTATTAGGGGAAATTACTTGCACAAATGTGTACATTACTGAAAACTGTATAGAATTGTTTATTAGGAGAAATTCATACTAAAATGCTGGTGAATTTTCAAAATTTTCAACAAATTGCTGCAAAATGTGGAGAACTGGGTTTAAGATTGGAAAAATGAGAATCCGAGACATGAAATAGACAGATTCTTCCATCCCTACTCTGGACCAGCTGCAAGGGAAGCCCAACAAAGCTTGCATTACAATAGTCCAGACAGTTTACCAATATATATGCCACAGTGACCACATTACCCATGCCAAGGAAAGCTTTGCTACCTTAGCTCACCTGCTGGAAGGAGAAATGGTGTGTGTTGGATTGAATTATCCCACCCCAAACTGGTGGGTGCTGCAGTCAAAAGTGACAGAGTGCAAATGACTCTAGCATTCAGAACTGTGTGTTGGATTAAACCCAGTCCAGAAGTAGTTTACTCACTCCCACCAACATCACTACACTGAATACATCTATGTAGGTTGTTTGTGTGTGCGCAAACATTTTCAGCACAGGTGTGTGTAGCAAAATGCTTACTTCATCGCTTAGGTTTTCATCGCTTAGAACAGCCATATTCTGGGGTATATTTTATGACTGATTTGTTTAAGCTGGTAACTACATGAGTTAAGTCATTAAAGTTTAGTGTGGGACAGTTACTGGTCCAGATGTGTGTCTAGTAAAAACAACAACTGATTTGCAAGTTTCAGAGTGATTTGCTGATTGTAATACTGATCAGTCACTAAAGCCATCTTGTGTCTGTCACACACAATAGCACACCCTTGTACTCTTCATAAATTAATTTGGAATAAGCACTGCCCATTATGTTTAAAGCTATGAAGGACGTACAGTCGTACCTTGGTTTGTGAACACCTTTCAACTCAAACATTTTGGCTGCTGGACACCGCAAACCCAGAAGTGAGTGTTCCAGTTTGCGAACATTCTTTGGAACCCAAATGTCCAGCACGGCTTCCGTAGCTTCTGATTGAGTGCAGGAAGCTCCTGCAGCCAATCGGAAGCTGTGCCTTGGTTTCCAAACATTTTCAGAAGTTGAACGGACTTCTGGAATGGATTCCGTTCAAGAAACAAGGTATGACTATAATACTAACCCCATGTATCTGGAGGTAAGCCCCACTGAATTCATTACAGCTTCTGAGATGACAGTTAGGATTGTGCGGCTACTTCTCCGTAGACACATGCAGGATTACACTACAAATGGATTATCAACAATACGCTTTGAGAGAATAGAAGGCATCCATACTGTTTAACAGATCTGATTGGGAGTACAATAACCAGGGTTTTATAGCCCTAATTAAACCACTCAAAGAATGGTAATAAATACTACTCTTTCACCAGCTTTAAGTGTGCTAACAGTAAATCATACATATTAATTAATGTTAATATGTCTGGTTGGTTAGTTTTAGCCCATTGCAGGTAATCAGTGTTTAGAATTCATAAGCAGTCCAACATTCACATTCTACACTAGCTGCAACCTCCAGATCACAAGGGGAGACCTACCTAGAGTGCATTGCAGTAATTCCATCTTGTTATTACTAATGCCTGGGCTGCTGTGGTCTAGAAACAGTTGCAGTTGTGACACCAACCACAGCTGGTTGAAGGTACTCTTAGCCACACAGGCCACCTGACCTTCCAGTGACAAAGCAAGATTCAGGAGCACGCCCAATGTACCTGCTCCTTCATGGTATAATCCCATCTAGGGCAGGCAATTGACTGACCTCCTGGATCCAGAAGTCATTCACACACAGAGCCTCCATCTTGCCATGATTCAGACTCAGTTTATTAGCCCCCATCAGCCCACTAATACATCCACACTGGGCCAGGGCTTGCACAGCCACTCCTGATTACAGAGAAGTAAAGCTAGCTGTCATCAGCGAACTGATGAGACACAGGGGGCCAAGACTCCTAGCTGTCATGATTTGTTTTAAAATAAGCCTCCAGCCCTTTTAAGGAGTGTTATGAAGCAAATCCTGTAGACACTGTTCTAATCAATTCCATTGTGAGAAATGAGCCTTCTCCCACCTTTCAGTGTTTGTAGACAATTAGTGAAGCCAGAGTTAGACTGATGAGTGTTCTAGAGAAAATTAAAGTCCTATACTCACCAGGGAAGATCAAAATAGCTTCAATATGAAGATGGAGAAAGGACTTTCTGGCTTATTTTGAAGCCGTTTTGAGATCATCCTGGTGAGTGTATGACTAATTTATCTCTACATTCAGACAATGGAAAAGAAATCTCATTTCATCTTTCTAATTCAGGTCCAATTTAATGAGAAGCTCCCCCCCCCCACACACTAAGTATGAAAACATTCTTAAAAACCTTGTGAATATATATAGTTACTAAATTCGTATTAAAGGTGTGGCATTATGAGGGGATCCTCAGCAAAACCTGTCCTGCTTCCTTAGCCTAGTTTGAGCTGAACGTGCACTTCAGAAGGCAATAAAGGATTTGCCAAGGAATGCAAGTGGTAGAGGACCCAACAACATTCTGGAGAATGCTTGGCAACTTTTGCCCACAAACCCATGACTGTCATGAGGCTTCCTCTTACTGCAATAGTTCCTGTTTATAAAAGTGTAGAATTGCTGTATCAAAATTAACACAGCAGCAGTAAAACAAAGTACATTCTGGAACTGTGCTTGGAATTCTATTAAGTGCTATGGAAATATGGATTTTCTTTAAATTCACATACATCTGGTTACATTATGTATGATATGGGGAAGTGCATCCTGTCCATTTTACAGACTGGAAAATGAGACTGGAGAAGAATCCCAAATCACACAGGGTATCTTTGACACCAAAGAGGCCCAACAAAGATCTTGCAAGTTATAGATAACCACTCTATAAATAGCTCATCCTTCTCCCTCTCAAATGTGAATTTGGAGCCTAAGAAACAATTCTTGATTCTTACCAGCCAATTTCAATTAACTCCAGAAGTATTTTTTCCACACAGGGGACTTTTCATACATCTTAATTGATTAAAAATGTATATTACTCCATACAGACAACAGATGCATTTCTACAGTGCCTTTAAGAGGTTACAGCAGTGGCAGAAGATCCAACAGAAAAGAGGTTACTTTTCTGCGGTTTTGTCCTGCGATAGTCCTGTAATTTTGAAGTGCCTTTCTATATATTCATGCTATTTAAGATCTAGAGTCTCCATTAAAATTAGACACTTGCCCATACCGAGGGCAAACTGATTCTTTCTCAGAGTTTCTCAAAACACTGCAAATCTATTCAAGGGAAATGGGAATCAGATGAATACTACCCAGACTTTTAATGCTTCCACTTAGTGAAAACTAGAAAGAGATATATTGTAGAATGCAGTAGTGGTAAGGAAGCTGTGGTCCTCCAGATGCTGTTGGAGTCCAACTCCCATCAATTCCAGTCAGCATGGTCAGTGATTTGGGATGATGGGAGTTGCAGTCCAGTTATATCTGGAGGTGCACAGGTCCCTCACCCTTGTTGCAGAAGAAACTTGAGGCTGCAGCTTCAAATAAACAAGACATATCCAGCATGCAAGCAGCTTGTATAATCTGCCTTACAGACAAGTATGGTCCCTGATCCAATCAGAGTGTTGGGAGTTTCATTCAGGAGTAGAAGTGTTGTCCTGTGCCAGATCTTTCCAACAGATATGTTCTTTTAAAGAATGACTCAGTCAGAATCAGACTTTCACAACCATTTTGATCAGAGAATGGGGAAGTGAGACTAACCCTTGCATCCGGAAGATAGCATATGCTTTAAAATGCTCTTTGAAACAACAGAATAGTGGACAAAGAAAAGTTGAATGCTTTATTTTGCAAGTCTGTATTTGCTTTTATGTCCTAGAATACTGCCCCACCACCATTCTTTCTGTTATCCATTTATATTTCCAGTTTTGCAGTAATTGTGCTTATGCAGCTGGTGCCCTGAACAGAGAAACTGAGAAACAAGAGTTTTTTCTTTGGAGATATAAAATCTGCACACTGTGTGGATGTTTTGAATTACAAATTTAGGAAGACAACAGTACCATTAAAAGGCCATGGTGAATTGGGGTGCATCGATCACTTTACCCATCAAATAACATCAGGAGAAGTAACATATTAAAAGTAATAGGCAAGTAGTAGTGAAAGTACTCAGAACAAGATAAAATAACAAGGCTAGCAAGGAGCTCCAAATAGTTGCTTCCCCAAAATTGTGTAATTATTTGGGAATTCCTCTCTGGGGATAATCTGTTTATATGGCCTACTCTTTACAGTGAGCTTGAAGAAATCGTAAAGAAACTGCTATCTCACAACAGGGAAGAACTGACCATGTCCTGAGGCGCTTAATTATTTGACCTAGCATGAGCAAATTGCCCCTCCATACTCACTGAGATATCTATAATTGGTTTTCATTTTTTTCTATTAAAAAAAACCCCAGTTTACAATTATTGGTGCATTAATGGGATAATACCTTCATCTGTAGAATTGATATGGCCTTCTACCATTGCAGTTTGCTTAACGCTTTACAGAGTTTGCTACTATATTGGTAAACATTTCTTTAAATGCTTTATTTAAGCAATTGAAGCCATGTAAAATTCAGCAGATAAACACAGAGGCGTATCAAGGGTCCCTTGAACCCTTGGCAAGGAAGCTGTATTGGTACCCCCCCCATCACTTTACCACAATACCATATTAGAAATTCCTACATTTTACACAACCAAGTACCCAAAGCATCCGGAGTGAGAGTGAGGTGAAGCGGAAGGGTGGAAAAAAATGCACGCCTTTCTGTTGCGGTGTGAGAAAAACGGGAAGCTTCTCCTGCATTTGAGCTCGCCGCAATAGCAGTGTCGTGTTGCCATATATATATATATATATATATATATATATACGTCATACACTCCATAGCTTGGTAGCTGGTTTTTGGCCCCCGCCCCTGACCTGGGCCCCTGATTTCGCAAACCCCTAATTACACCTCTGGGCAAACAGGAATATGACCAAATAGAAAAGAGAAAAAAGATGATAGTTTTTAAAATAAGTTATTTTAATGAAATGGAAGTACTACTGCTAGTTTAGTATTGCAAGAGAATAAAACTGGAAGTGGAATCTAGAATGTGGCTTCTTCACACATTAACACCGACGGCTGCTTTCCTTGTGACATTTTAATCCTGTAAGAGGTGGATGCACACACCCCTCCAGATACACTCTATGATTGGCCACTGTGAGAGGAGGATACTGGACTAGATGGGCCTTTGGCATCATCCAGCAGCGTTTTTCTTATGTAAACACTGCAGGAACAATGTCACATTTCAAAACGCTCCAATTCCTGGATGCTGTGTAGCTGCACCCCAAAATGACTTAATCGAGAGTTTATCCCTCATTAAAGATCAACCAATGCCTATAACAATACTACAGGATGAGCAAGTCACATATTGATGCTCATAGAACACTAAACTTGTTATGGTTCCACACTGTCCCTTATCTTTTTTTAACTAGGTATTAAGACTAAGGGCACTTCCAGACTCTCATTGTTTTTGAGTAGAATTAAATCACATACTGGAAAATTCAGGTTGCAGAATTACAGCTGATTTTGAAGTATTGTGCAACAACCTGCTCTCCCACCCCCCACCCTCACATCTTTTTTGCAGTAAGGGAAGTGCCAGGAAGTGTGGGATAACACTTGCTTTGATGCAAGGTCATCTAACCTTCCTGCAAAGAAATGAGAATGAATGCTCAATGAACAGGTTCTTTGGTCCTAAGGCAGCTGCAACATGATCTTTCAACTTTCCTGTAATCTGGAACACTTGATTAGATTAGATTTACAGCTTTGCGTGTGTATCTACGTTGCTCAGGGCAGGGGGACTTCATCTGCATCTGGGTAGTGATTCAGTGCACGAAAAGTACATCTGAAATGGGTCCGGTTTGTGAAGTTCTCAGCTGTTCAGGTCAATGGGATTCTGCTAACAGAAAGAAGGAAGGAAATCTTCCATGTAGAATTGTGTTTTCTATTTGTACACCATTTATATACCTCTTTGAGTCCCCCTCCCCCTTTCTACAGAATATGTAATACACACACAGAGGCAAGAGAACTTTCATCCCTTCCACACCTGATAATAACTAAACCACAACTGTATACTTATGTAGATAGGAAATGTAATAAAAAAGGGACAAGACATTGAGTGCACTCATAAAGATACAAATGAATGTAGAAAAGGCATGAACAATGATAATTACAAATGTGTAAATGCATAAAGCCCTCTTATGGAGGAATATATATAATCTGGAGGGGGGGGGGACATATGCCAAATATGAAAAAAATAAAATAAGCTAAACCAAAACTATCAGTTCTATAAACAGAAGCCTGGCCTGCAAGCAGAAATTCTTTCACATGGAGACACAATTGAGAGTGAGAGCCTCTGACACTGTACAGAATTACAAAGTGAAATTCACAAGCTGGTCAAAAGCCATTTCATAAGGCTTTCACAGACATTTTCCTATGGCAGCGTCCTTCAGAATTAGAGCTGGGAGGGAAAGGCTCGTAGGCTATGCAAGGGAACAACTACACAAACAAGTTCAGATTGACTCTATACTTATTCCTCATTTATGTAAAAAACAAAACCTCATTGATGCAATGGTTTACAATTAGAAGATGGAAAACTATGCTAAGGACTGTGTCAGGGAAGAATGCAAATGTGTGTATATGTTTTAATAATATCCTCAAATTCCAGACTCAGGGCTGGGCTCAGCTAACCAGTTCCACCAGTGGAAGCCCACACAAGGACTTCTGCTAGCGCAATGGGGCTTTCTTCCCTTCAGTGCCCCATATCCTCCCCCACTGGCTCAGGGATGAGGTGTCAGGAGAACCCCTGGAACCGTGGACAGCAAGAGGATAGGGTAGATTGTTTAATTAGGCAAGCAGAACAGCTTGCACTAACAAAATGACCTGCATTGTATTCCTCCCATTATAAATAATGCAAATTAGATACATTTGCAGAAATTTACTTTGTACTATTTATTCTAACATATGATATCTTGGGAAGAGGAAATAAGGATGTAGGAATTGGGAGCTAGAGGAGAATAAGTAGAGGGACAGAGCTAAAAATACCAGTTAAGGATTTCATTAGATTCTCTATTATTATAAGGTTGCATTCAGTTCCACAAAGACAAAGTTCTATACTTTGCCGTGGGATCATAAGGGACACTAAATTTTTGAAAATGATGGCTGCCAATAAAGAACATTTTATAGTTGGCCGTGGATTCAGGGGTGGGGTAGGAGATGACTGGACACATAAATGGGTTCCAAGTCTGTATATGTCAGTAGAGAGTGAAGGAAATTAATTTCCACCTTGAACTAGTTAACACCAAATCCCCCACTGTGCAGAGATAAAGTGGTCCGCTTGTACTGGAGCAGCCAATAATGCCACCACAGACATGGGAATGGTGATGGAATAGAATCTATAATAGGTTTAGTGTCTAACATAAATGAAATATGTAACACCATACAAGAATTAAGTATGTAATATATAGTTCTGTACTGATGTGTCTATAGGGAATGTCTATATCTAGCGAAGCAGGACTCTCCAAGTCTGGAAATACTGCTACTCCTCCAATGCCCAAATTCATTCATTTGCTTCTTCCCCCTCCCATGATAGCTGAGTTGAAACAAGAGCAGAAACAAACAAGGCTGCATATCAGGAAGAAACTCAGCTAAGACACATCTATTTTTATCTGACCTGAAATGAAGCTTATTACGGCAAAGTATTTGAATGGAGGCTGAATACTGAGCGGAGGCTGCAGCTCTCTACACACATCCATCTGGTGGCAGAACAGTCCTGTTTCACCCAGGGAACTGCATCCAATATCTAATTGAGGGTGGCAGGGCGGTGGGGGGCAAATACAGAATCAGATCAAGGAAGTGTGCTAGTGCCAAATGCAAGGACTATATCCTGCATCAAAATGCTTGGCATCTATCTTCACATCCAAGGAGTTCGCCATCTGTTCCACAGGGGTTCCCTACTGTGGATTCCTCAAGGATGAAGGGAAAGTGGGCTCCACTGAACAAATGTAGTGCTGCATAAGGGGCGAAGTGTAGTCTCTCAGCAGAGTGTCTCCACAATCTGTTCTTCCCTTCAGTATTGGTCTGAAAAGAATGAAGCATGGAGGAGGGAGGGACTGGCTCCCTCAGTGGGTGGAGTGCAGCTGCCTTCCTCCGACTGTTCTGACAGTTCCCCATATTCACTGTTGTAAAAAGTCTGGCCTCTGAGCTGGGACTGGTACGATGGCCGACACCTACCCCTCAGGTCTGATTGATCCACTATTGATTCTGCATTTCGACTGGATCCTTTACTGCTGTTGGGGGTGGGGGAAGAAAGAAAGAGCAAGAGACAGGAAGTCAGTTCTTCTGAGTAAGAGATAGTATTCTAATTGACTGTCCAGGGGGGGAAAAAGCTTCTTAGCATCAGAAAGCTCAGGGCAAGCACAGCTAGCCATTTAGCAGGTTGGTAATTCTACAAGATGTATGAAGTTACATGACAGAGGACTTCTGTGAACCGCCCTCAGACCTCCGGGTATAGGGCAGTATGTATGTATGTATGTATGTATGTATGACTGACTGACTGACTGAATAAATAAATAAATAAATAAATGCAGAGAGCATCTTTCTAATGAGAAAGTGAAGGTGGTGCAACAGAAATGAGATGCAAGAATGTAGTTTTTTTGTAAACCTTATTGCTGTCAGGAACTTGATTTCATATAGGAAAACTGGATTCAGCTACTGGCAGATTATCCCTAAACAGACTTACTAGAGAGTAAGCCCCATAGAGTTTATAGGATTGCACTGTAATATCACTTCTTCAAAGCAGGGAGTTTCCTTTAAAAATCCCCCAAAAATATGTATCTATGTATACTGATTTTCATATTGCTTTTAGACCTACCAGCGATGTACCTCATGCTCACCACCAAGGATTTCATTGTTCTTATCCACCATTTCTATGGGAGGATTTGAACAAAGCCAGGAACCATATAGGCCAGTTAAGTATCACCAATGGTTTTGAATATCAGCTGAGTTACGCTTTGAGCTTTAATAAATCTTGTATTTTCCCTGTGATTCTTCCCTCCTTTGTCAGACTTCAGAAAGTCTGACTTTTCTCAGTAGTGGTTCTATTTCCACAGGTACAGATGCCTTTAGTGCTGCTCTTACATCTTTTTAAAAAGGGTACAGTATTGACATGGGCAGTGACATATCAGAAAAGTGAACCTATTGCAACTCAGCACATATTCATTATAATTATTACAGTGAATATCATGTTTGTCCCTATTTTTTGTTTATTTCAGTCAATTTTATGGTTAATGAAACATAACAGGATGTATACACAGAACAAGTGCAATACTCCTGATAGCATGGCAAGTCAATTGGACTTCCCCTTGTAGCTTAGGAGCTCCCCATCTGGCAGCAGCCTAAGTCTCAATTATTTCAATGGGAGAAACAGATTAATTCTCTCCCTGAAATCAATGGAACCTAGCCTAGTTTTGTTCTATATGTTCTAAAAGTAGCCTTAAAATAGTTCCTTGATGGTTTGAGTTGCCATTTGATGTCATATCCACTGTCAAATGCATAACAACTACAGAAACATTTCACACTAGCTGGGGAAAGAATCACATTTTCCCAATGGCATTATATTGCAGTTTGAGCATTGGGAATATGTGACATTTCCACAAGAAAAGTGTTTCCTTGAAAGAACTGTACCTTTGCTGCTTGATTGTCTGGAAAGCTCCTTGATTTCTTGCTGTATTTCATGCCCGTGTAATATGCTTCCTCTCTTTATTTCCTTGCACAGAGTCAACTGACTCCACTCAAAAGCCATTAAGCTCAATCAACCCTTTTTGTTACAAATGCCATCAGGAATGCTGCCGCCAGCAGCAGGTTACAGGAGAATGGATGCGCTTGCATTTCTGTGCTCCCAGCACATTTACAGGAGGCTGCAGTGAGGTTTGCTGCAGAGGACACCGCTGGGTATTGTATGTTAGTGAGGGCTGTGAGATATAGCGAGGAGAACTAAATAACCAAGTACCTGAATGCACTTTCTTTTCTGTGTCTATTTTCTATCCTCTCAAACTCCTCAGATGCCAAAACCATCCCACTGTCTGTCTGATTGTCCTGCAACGGAGCAGAAAAAAATAAAAAGTGTTAGAAGTGCCAGCCTTGTTGAGCAAGCATTCTGAATTTTTTTCACCAGGAACCTTTCCTCTGATGGATGGAGACTGAAAAGCAAATGTAGGGCAGGGAACAGCTGCAGATGATGAGCAATAAGAGTGGAGCTTAACTCAGCCTTGTAAATATGCCTGTAAAACTTAGAAGCCTGTACCAATTTTTATAAGCATGTTATAGAGCATGTTGAATTTTTCAACTTTCAAAAATGAAGGGTGCTAAAAAATTGTAACACAACTTCGGAATTCAAAAGATCTTTTGGTTAAATTAATATAATTAAGTTTTGCTTCGTAAGTAAAATTGCATAGAAATCATTAAAAATGATTGCCAAGTACTTGTAGTTATATTATATATTAGTATTTATTATTATTAGTTATTACAGTGGTACCGGTACAGTGGTTACATATGCTTCAGGTTACAGACTCCACTAACCCAGAAATAGTGCTTCAGGTTAAGAACTTTGCTTCAGGATGAGAACAGAAATCGTGCTCTGGTGGCACGGTGGCAGCAGGAGGCCCCATTAACTAAAGTGGTGCTTCAGGTTAAGAACAGTTTCAGGTTAAGTACGGACCTCCAGAACGAATTAAGTACTTAACCCGAGGTACCACTTTATTAGTTGTTGTTGTTTTGTTCTTGTTATGTTGCATTACCTGAGATTTTCAGAAGGTAAAATTTAAATTCTTTGGTTATCTGAAAGCAGTGTATGTGCTTCTTCATCAGAAGTAGACTTACCAACCCAAATGTTGTCCAATCACAAAAATAATAGCAGATTTGAATTAACACACCCCACCACCATTAATACAGTAAATACCTTTATCTGGGATGTAGTTGCCTAAATATAATGAGGATGGATAGTCCCTATATTCTATTTTTAGAAGAGTTTCCTCAATACACATCTAGCTTTCATGCCAACTGTAAATCATGGTGTTAGCAATTTGTGTGAATATTGAAGTGTGGCAGAAAACACTGTTTAACTGGTCTTTAACCAGTCTTTAATGCAGTAATGGACAAATATACATTGAACTGTTTATTTTTCAATTTTTCCTTCTGTCTCTACCACTTTGCTCCACTCACCGGATGTGCTTTATACATGGTTTGTGTCATAGGAAATTCTTCAAAAGTCTTTATTCTGGATGGACACCTTATCTGATTCCCACCAGTTAAACAGCCAGGGAAAGACACACAGTTATAATATCTGGGAAAGGACATAAAGTAAAGGGTGAATCAGAAAAGATACTGGTGGAACATGCACATTAAATAAGGAAATCTTCACTTTGTGCTCTTCTGGTCAGCAATACTGGGTCAGTTAAGACATAAAATTCTGCAGAAAAAAAGTAGCACAGTCTGAATGTGTTATTACCCTTTCCCCTTGCTCCTCAGAAAGTATGTTTAAGGCCTAAGTAGACATTGCACACAGATTTCTGTAGCTTCAGGAAAGGAAAAGTAGCCTGGGAGAAGCCATTTTTCCCAGTCCTCAAGGATGAAAAGCAGGTTGAGGACTGGTTTTGAACAGGAATATGGATGGCAGGGAAATTTTAAGAATCCCCCTCCCCCTGCCATTCTTCCACTGCTACACATATATTGCATAGAGTGCCTGGTTTAGCCCTTAGAATAACCTTGGTAAGTACAGCAGTGATTTAAATGTAGCAACATGAAGCAGGATTCATCAGCTGTCACTGGGGATGTTGATGCTTTGGGTGGAAATGACATGTCTCTCTTCCTATGCCACCCCCATAGCTACTGTCACTTTGCATCTCCAAGATGAAGACAAATATTGTGCATCAATGGCCTTCCATTTTTTAGTGCTTGGGGTACCCACCTTTTCCAGTCTAGCAAAAAGTATTTATTGTCCCACATGTATATTATCTGGACATGTATAGAGCAAATCTTGCTGTTTTATTAGCAAGCAACAGATAAACTGTATTTTGGGGAGGGCAGGGGTCCAAGTTAAATGCGTAACATCCATGAGAAGTAGTTGTGGCTGAAAATATTGTTCGTAGCCTAATGATATAAAAATGTTTGATGTGAGATAATACTGCCTTTCTAAAAGGCTTTGTTCTTAGTTTGGCCAGCTCTCAGCTTGACTCTTCCAGGATTCAGCAGGGACTTACCTTGCTGCTATATTGTGACAGTGCATCCTCAAGTCAAATTCCTCTTCATCAGAATTCTGCTGGATGGAGGAAGCTACCTGGGAGAAGCCATCATCTTCAGAACTCAGAGAGTCATTAAGTGGGATATAATCCTTCCCTTCCTAATGGGAATTTAAATAAGTAGTTATGTGCCAGGAAAATTGAAGAATTTGCCAGAAGCCGCAACAATGAGAGTGAAGAAACGGTAGTTCTCCCCCTGCTCCCATTTTCTCCTCCAGGAAAAAAGAGGATAGCCGTTAACGCCTGTGCAGACACATACTTCTGAGGAATAATGGGTAGATGAATTTCATAAGAAAAGCAAATAGATCAAACTGTTTTATATCGGAAAGTGAAACAATGCTTTCATCTCCCCATCTCCTGACTTGCAAATAAAAGGTAAGGACACCCACTTCTGTCATCCAACCCATTTAACAATTTGCTGGTGGCATCAACTCCACAGTCCGATTGTACCAAATGTCCTGGGATACAAGACAGGCAAGGGGTACAAGATAAGTAAGGATGTATATTTCTGAAACAATTTCTGGTTTTAAGCTTTCCCCCAAGCACTATTAGAAAGACACTAAGGTAAAAGAGGGCAGCACGTGTGTTGAAAAACCTCTCTGAAGAGAGAGAAAGAGAAGGAAAGAGATTTGACGCTAGTCTTCTAATCTTAATCACATTCAGCTGTCAAATTTGGGCTGCCAGACAAAGAGGCTCCCCATCTCCACTGTATCTAAATGATTACTCAGCAGCTCACCAAAGAAATAACTCCTTGCACCTAGCTGGCTTTTGCAGCTGGTTTCTGATCTATGATTACAAATGAGAACTTACATGCTGGACATTCTCCTGAAGAAGGTTCCCCAGGATCTCCACCAAGTCCGAGAATGTTGGTCTTTCCTTGGGATCACCATACCAACAGCTTAGCATTATACGGTAACTGCAGAGAAAAACACAACAAGCCTTTGCATGAAGCTGATCAATCTCTTCATCCTATAACTGTCAATCAAATACAAAGCTAGAATTTGGAAACTGCTGCAAAGGGAAAGCCTCTCCTTAAGGTAAATGCTGGAGTTGAGCACCAGCAGTGTTACTACAGAAGCAAATGAAAGAGTTTAAATGGCTATATCATGTTGAGCCTTTAGCACACTAGCCAAAGCAGAGGAAGAAAATATGCTTCAGATCTTGGGAACCTCTATGGATCTATATTCTGTGGACTACAGTATTTTATTTTTTTTGCTGCTGGCACTGTTTTCAAGTGCTCTGACTCACATTTCTGCAGTGGCATATTCTGGAGCTCTCATCCTGGTGCCATCTTTCAGTCTCTGGCAAAATTCTTCATTGATCTGGACTCCAGGGTATGGGGAGGCACCTGAAGAAGATAATCCACAGATTGTCAGGCAGGGGCATGAAGGAAAGATGAAAGAGAAGAAGGCACAATTGCATCTGCAAAAATGCCCCATCTGTTCTTTTACACTGTGAGAGAACTCACAGAGATATCCCTGTTTTTCTTATATTGTGTGAGTGCTCCTCTGTCTCACCTGTTATTTTACACTCACTTTAGGAATCTGAAGTAGCCTACTTAGACAGGGCCAAAGCTACAAGTACTGGAATCAAAATGTTGCTCAAGAACTAGTCAATATTGGTTCAGGCCTTTATAAAACTGGAAATTATGCACAAAAAGGAAAGGCTAACTTTCTGTAAAGAAGTTCTACAGAACTGAAACCTAGTTGATAAATTTGAGACAGGAGGTTTCTGGGATATGCATTCAGGGGTGTTAAGATCCAAAAGTAGGCTTTGTAATGCCCGAAGAAGGTGTGCTGCAGGTCACATGTAGCAAAGTGTTGCATCTACCTGATCAACGGGACTTACTCTCTTTTTCCTGTCTCTACCTCCCCCCAAGCTCCCTCCCAATTTACTCTGGATGGTTAGAGGAACCGCCCCCCCCCCCCCGAACAGATCTGGGGAGGTTGGGGTTCATGCGGAGAGAAAGAGTCCTATTCCTTAGGTGGAAATCCTTGCACAAGAATGACAACCCAAAATAATTAGCAGAATAGATGCAACTGGAGTGGTAAGGTAGGTAAAATAAGGAGATTTAGGGGGCCCTTCCAGCAACCTACCTTCAAAGTCACATGCATCTAAGAGTATGGGTGGCTCAGGGGAGAGTTCAACTATTCATCAGTGCTCACCTAGTGAGAAGATCTCCCATAGGAGGACTCCAAATGACCAGACATCACTCTGGGTGGTGTAGACTTTGTCAAAGATGCTTTCTGGAGCCATCCACTTTAGTGGGAGACGAGCCTATGGAAGAGAAATAAATGTGAATGGCTATTACAGCTCAGAAAAAGGTTAATAGCAACTAAATAAGAAAACCCACAGAAAAATCTCTGAACATCCTATAGTGGCTCATGCAGACAGGCACCAAATCAAGTGAATATCTATTTAGGTGCAGATTAGGAAGCTGTAGCCTGATATTATCTACCTAGATCAGAGGTGATTAATCTGTGGCCATCCAGATGTTGCTGGCCATCAACCCCAGGCCAATAGTCAGGAATCATGGGAGTTGCAATCCTTAGATGCTTGGGCTTCATTCACTAACTCAATGAGGTTATGAATACTTCCACAACAGATAGAAAGCTGATGTTTTGCACACACGTTTCAAAATACTGTATACAAAGTGTAGCAATAAAGAATTGTGAGCAAAAGCAGTTATAGGGACCTAGGCTTTAATTCAGTTGGGGATGCACAGCTAAGCAGAAAACATATGAACATCTTTCAGGTGAGGGAAGCATGATGTTTATTGCAGATGACAGGTGAAATCAAGTAGCCCTACACTACAGATGGCAAGGCTAAGTGCTACCCTCTATACTGTCTTTCTCTTACACGGAACAAAATGCATATTTTGTGCCAAGGAAGTGCATTAGACAAAGCCTCTTAACCATTTTATTTCTCTACTCCATTCCTCTTCGTATCTATAAGAACAGACGATAAACATCCTCTCTGTATTTCAGTAAGAACTGGTCATAAGCAAACATATACTGAAGGCACTGACTATAAACTTTTAAAGCCAATTCCAGTTCCCCATATCCATGACCCACAACTCACGCTGCCCTTCCTGACATAGTCAGGATCCTTATAGATGTCCCGAGCCAGACCAAAGTCACAGATCTTCACCACATTGTTTTCTGATAGCAAGATGTTGCGTGCTGCCAAGTCTCTATGGATGCACTAAAGGAAAAGAAAAAAAGGGGAGACGGCATCAGGAATATAGATTCTAGTGTGGAAATGACTGATGGGATATCAGAAACTATGAACAAGTACAGAAGTCTCAGGGCTTTTCTCTCAAAGTAAGTCAAAAGCAGATCATTGATCCTATGAAGATATTCTAGTAATCCCTGTGTTCAGGACAAGTAATAGCTCCTTTGGGGAGTGCTCACAAGTCACCCAATGTGAGCAGGCCGGGCTTGAAAGCAACAGCCCTCTATACAATCACACAATGGCAGTGTGGATCAATTTTCCAGTCAGCCATGCCCTTATCCAGGATACTCCATTCCACCCCCTCCTTCATTTTCTGTTCCTCTTCCCCAACAATCTGTCTGCATCCTGTTGTCTCCACTGACCATACTCAGCCTTCATTGGACTGTTTTGGGATCCACCCCCTCCCTTTATGGATTTTTTTCAAATTATTTTTTTGTACTTCTGCATGCCTTGTGACTGTCCAAGCATGCCACTACCTCCCCCTTGTTTGTGGATGGTGCATTTTTTTACTACACACTCGGAGAACAAGATCACAATTAGCATACAGGGTACTGTCTCTCAAATTGGATGTACTTAATATCATCCACCATGGCTTTAAAAACATGGTTAGACTGCTCCTTCTTGAATGTGTTTAAAGTGTGTACATGGCCATCAGCACACCTTCAGGACAAGTAAAAGACGGTACCACTTCACAAAATTATGCAGTTTGTGAAGTGGTACCGTCTTTTACTTGTCCTGAATCTACTGTCAGTCCACTTCACTGGATGACTCAAAGTTCTAGTACAAGAGAAGGAGAAAGGCTTCTCTCTGCCCATTTTCTTCACACCACACATTGTTTTATAAATCTCTTATTATATCCCCTCTGTTAAGATTGTAGACAAAAAAAAAACAAAACAAAAAACAACAAAACCAACCAACCAACCAACCAACCAACCAACGGGGGGGGGGGGGTGAGTCAGAGTAAGTATGTGGAGTGCTTACCTTTCTGGAAGCTAAAAACTCCATACCACGTGCCACCTGGAAACTGTAGCAGATCAGATCTTCCATTGTCAGAGGGCTCTGCCACAAATCATCCACTGTACAAATGTGCAAGAAAGGAAGTTACATTCTGAAGGTTTGTGGCAGTGAAAAATCTCCAGGTCAACCAGCTTTTGCCTAGACTATAGTGATTTTCTTCAGAGTGTCCTAGAGAAATCTTAGACTTGCTTGCTAGTCTAATCCAGACAACTGGGATCAGTGATGGCAATCAAAGACAAAGCTATGCATGGTTAAGTACAAGGCTTAACAGAACTTAAGCCTGTGTAGCTGTATGCCTGATATTAAAAATAATTATCATTAACCATTTGTGTTGCTGAAAGCACAGCCTGATTTTATACAATTGATGAGGACTCTGCACTAGGGACATTGTCTCTGCAATGGAAAGGTGGTACTGACACCTACAGATATATTAATTTAATTATGAGAGACACTTCAAGCAGATGTGAGGCCTATAGCTGAGAATAAAGACAGGGCTTAGTATTTTCCCGATGAAGAAAACTGTATTTCAGTGCCAGACAGATAGGAAAACTGCCTGCCTCCAGGAAAATCATTTTACTTGGCTGAGGTATTGCCTGATTAAGACATTGCAGATTGCTGACCTTTGTAGATTTATAAACTTGCCATTTGACCAGGGGCTAATCATCTTTAGATAGTCCTGTGGCTTATTGCGGAAAGTTATATATATTCATGGGGTAAGAACAGTGGTTTACTGTACTAGGAAAGCCTAGGAATCATTCTCTTTAGAAGGGATTCCTTTGCTCCTACAAAAGCTTTGGGAGATTAACAGAGAAACAGGAAAGGTCTGAAAATTGGATCTATATTTACTAATCAACATTAAGCACATGTATTTTGTATGACTGTGATTGAATTTGTTACTGTCCTCATGCAGTGATTAGAACAATTACTATTTATGTTTGTGCAGTTGTAAAGCTGTATAAAGCTCTTTAATTTTTACAAATATTGTTAGTATTCAATGTTTTTTAATGCCCTCAAAATTTCTATACAGGGCACACATTTAAGTTGCACATGATATATGGTCATCTGACTGCTGGCTGAAGGGAGCATCAGGCCTCCAAGGGAAGGTCCAGGGCCCTCCATGACTTTGTTCCATATTCTCTAACCTACATTTTTATGGTCAAGGAACAGAGTGGAATCTTACCCTTTGCACCTTTCAATAAACTCACTGTAGGCTTTTGTGCAGGCTGTACTCCTCTGCACTTGTTACACAGACTAGGGTCACTAAGGACCAATGCCCCCAGCTTCCTCTTCAGTGCATTCTTTTTGGTTCCTTGAGTTCTTCCCACCTTGCATGTGAACTGTGATGAATACCCATAAAGTCTGGCTCCCTCCCTTTCCATCTGCTTCCAGGTCTCTAAAAGGGAACATTATCCACTCTGCCACTGGCCCAACCTTCGTGTGTGCTTAAAGAAATCCTGCACACTTTCTTTCAAGTTCCCTAAATTCCTTGCTCCCCTCCGCCCATGAAGATTCAATGAGTTCTTTACCTTCTTGTATGAGTGGTGGCGGCGGTGCTGCCTGGCTCTTGTTCATCAGAAGTCTATTAAGAATTGCACTGTCAGTGGTACCAGACCGACTCCTTCTGTCTGCTCTCACAGCTTCCACGATAGAACGAACTTGGACGCGTAGTCGGGGAGATTTTTCCTAGGAAGCACACCCCATCACAAGGATCACCATGAGGCAGACTATGGGCTTATCTACACCTTCCCTTGTCCCGCTGCTTTCCCCCAGGGAAAACCTCTCTTTAGTCCTCAATCTGAGCAAACAGTGATTTGGGTTTCCCCCAGATTGCCATTTGTTCCCATCTATCGCTAAACATTGGGTTTTCCCTTGGAAAGGAGCGGGACCAGGGGGAAACTGCTTGAATCCATACTTTTTAGGCATGGCACAAGTGGAAGTGTGGAAAAGCCTTCATGCTTATGCTGCAGTGATTCAATCTCAGCTCAGGTTAAGCAGCCCAGAAGCTCTAACCTCCACTTTTGAGCGACTGACTAGAAGCGGAGAAGCAGACCCAGCTGTCAGAAGGCTCATTTGTTACTGAGCTGTAAAGTATTATGGTGAACATCAGGAGAGCCCTGAACAAATGTCCATCTATTCCAGCAGCCTACCAGATGCCCCTGGGAAGACTGCAAAAACAGGGCATGTGAGCAGCAGTCCTCTACCACTGTTGTTCTCCTGGAACTGACATTTGGAGGTATGCTGCCTATGGGCCTCCTGGCAGGGGAAAGCGTGAAGCAGAAAGAGCAGAGCAGGTGAAGAAGGATGCTGGATCCTGGTTTGTCCTGTTGCTCTTAACACCACAACCCCCTTCATCTCCTTTCTCCAGTGCAGGCCCCTAGACTGAATGTGGGCCTAGCGAGGAAAAAGGTAATTGGGGGACACAGTAAAGGAGGCAAAACCTGTGGGCAAGGGCAGGGGAAGCAGCAGCAGTTTTCCAGCTCCTCCTCCTCTACTTTAGATTGTTTCTGCCACTTTTTATTTACACACCAAGCCATAGTGTTCAGAGGGACTGAAACATGCTTAAGCAAGTGATTTTTCTTCAATAATACGATGATGATGATGATGATGATGATGATGATGATGTTCAGACTATCCTATGAAAACAGAGTTAGAATTATTGCCAAGATAATGTCAGTCACATACCCTATAAGGACTGAATCCTTCCCGTTTGGTCCGCAGATAATTGGAGAGGTTTCCATATTTACAGAATTCAACAATAACCATGAGGGGACCTGCAGTAGAGAAGTCAATAAGAAAGTGTGTTTCTTTCGGGCAGGCTTAAGTGTAAGAAATTTGGATTGCCTTGTCTTTCACACCATACTACCCACATGGTATATACCCTGTGCAAGACATTCTTCTAGCTGCGTTCCGCTCTAGACAAGCTTCTGAAGGCCACAGGGAGTGGTGGGTGGAGCAACAAATGTTAATTTATTGACACACGCCCCATCAGGGTGAGCAAGAAGCATGATCAGAATTCAAATATACATTATAGCCTGGTAAAAGCATTCAAGGAAGAAGCAGAGCTGGGGCAATGTGGCGTCAGGAGTGTCTCAAGGGACAGACAGAGAGGCCTGGAGGGCCATATTTGACCTCTGTGCCTGAGGTTCCCTATCCTGCTGTACAGGGACAATGTGAGATGGCTCTCGTACCATTTTTTCTTTTACATGCAAGGTGATCAAGACAGTGGCAGCAGTTGTGGCCTGGGGCAGCACTAGGGAGACCAAGGGTGGGAGGTCATCACCCCACACATCTAGCTGATGTCAGCGAGGCATAAAAGTCGACTGCCTTACTATCCAGCAGAACAGTCCGGAACAGATATTCCACCCACCCTCTCTGTATTTTGTGGCTTTGCCCAATGGGAAAAGGGCAGCGCATGTACAGGACCCTGCTGTTGAATTTCTCAGTCGTCGTATTCATGAGCAGGAAGGAATTTGCCTGAAGATGTATCGGGTTAGTTTGGGGTTTTTTGCCTTCCTCATAGCAATTGTCACTTTTGGGCTGGCTCCTTAGACAAAAGCTTGGGCTGGGTAGGTGATCCACCCCCCAAATATCAGGCAAAACTCAAGGTAATCTGGTAAAGGGGGTAGGGTTCTGTCCAAAAACCTGAACGGCATCCTGGTGGGATTTCCTTGTTAGATTTGCATCAGTGGAGGCTATCCTCTCACCTTGTCTGACTCTGATGGCGATATCAGTCAGCAATTGGGTTAGCTGATTCAGGATCCATGCCCAATGCCTGTGCCAATAGAGTTGTGGCTATTTCTATCCCAGGCTGGTGTCATGTCTTTCTAACCACATTCACACTGTTAATCCCCTCCTCCCCGGCTTTGGCTGCAATATTTACCAATATTTACCGTTAGGTTTGGTGCAGGCACCCAGCAGGTTAACCACATTCAGATGGTTTCCAATATGGATGAGGATCTTCAGCTCTGACATAAGCGCTTTGTGTTCACTTGCAGTAGCTCCCTCTGAAAACAATGTTACAATTATCCCTTAATTGCCACTTCTAGCATCCAGATAGCTCATATCTATGTTTGTCACCAAAAACCATTCCTGAGATAGATAGATAGATAGATAGATAGATAGATAGATATAGCTTGCTTTAAGAAATTGTTTGCAAATCTTACATTGCAAAGCTTGATATGATTCATCCAAAACAAAATATTAATTTCTTCATTCAGCATCCCATCTTCTAAGAGAGACGAGAGGAAAGCGTAGTCTTTGCAACTACATAGCATGGACAACTTCTCTTGACAGTAAATTCTTTTTTGTTTGTTGACACCAGTGCAGCAAAGGCTTTGTTATTCAAACATCTGCCTCTTTCATCTCAGTACATTGGGAGTAAATGTACTCACACTAAACTCAATGGGACTTGCTTCTAAGAAAACATGAATAGGCTTGAACTTTAAGAATGCCATACAATGCAGCCACCATCATACATTCACTGGGCCTGTACGGCAGTGCCAGTACATTAAAATGTGTCATGCTCTGCTATTATATAAGTGAAACTTAAGAAGGCTTAAGAAAAATAATTATAAATATGGGGTGGAATTCAATGCAGTGCTAAGTTCTACTCATGCAGCCAGACTTCCCACCCCCACCCCCATGTCCCCTAAGCCAAGTGTGGATGTCCACAAGCCCTGGAGATGGAACAGGAACATTGGGTGGCCTTTGCAGAAATCCCTACCTGAATTGCTCTTGGCCATTTGAAATTATGACTACAAACATTTATGGAAAGCTCTAATTTCAAGGGGCTTGGATTCTTTTTGGTTCTGATTGTAACAGATGGAACCACAGCTTAATGCCTGACTGCAGCACCGTGGTTAATTCTGACAAACAGCGCAAGGTATACCCAGAGGTTTCCCTGAACAGCTGCTATATGAAGGTTCCTACCTGGAGAATCTGAGCAACGCTATTCTTGTCTACTGAGATAACTATTCTACTGTTGTTCCATTAGAGTATGTCACTTACATCTGTTTCCTCCTTGTTATCATCTACATTATCTCAGCTGATCTTTTTCTCTCCTGTAATTAATCTTTGGGCACTGTAACATTTTGTTCTGAGACTCATTGGCTCACTGGGAGAACAGAGATGACAATTTGCCTAGTGGTAACTTACCATGGTATTGAGTACCCATCTGATAATCCAGTAACAAAATGGTTTTTACCAATATAAACAGCTGGCTCACCAACTGGTTCCATGGGTCCCAAGTTATCACTTGGGTCATCTATATTAACCGGTTATGGAGAATCCTCTCTGCCCTCATTTTATTGGATCTGATGTTGATCTGACGTTTAGAGCCTCTGTAGGTCAGCTCTGTTTAAAGGCCACCTTCCCCTCACTCCCTGCCCAGCTGTATTGGGAGGAATGGGACACTGTTTAGCAGTTACTGACTGACAAACAGTCAAAGGCAAAGAAACTGAAGATTCAGAAAAGGCTATAGCTAATTACTTCTACAGAGGAAGATCAGCTTAGTGGATCCTGCTGGCAGAAGAACATATTGGGGGTTAGGGTTGGGAGATGATGAGGGATTTGCTTAAATCATAGGGAAATGGACTTCCAGAAAGAAAAAATTAACCAAGTGAATGTTTTTAGACAGACAAGTAATACTTAGATGTCATTTATTACACCTACCTTTGAGCATTTTTACTGCCACTGTCTCACAGCTGTTACTCTTATTAATTCCAAATGCAGAGGCTTCCATCACTTTCCCAAAGGCTCCATGGCCCAGGACTTTACCTGAAAAAAGAAAGGTTTTTTTTGGGGGGGGGGGAGAAGAGAGACAGCGTTTAAAAAAAATATGGCCAGGGTGCAGTTAGATGAACTCATTTCATGTAATGGCTGTAACAGTCATTGAATGGGATCAAAACAAAACAGGAAACTGGGACAAAAAAGAAGAAAAGGTGTGAAAAAAGGAAGAGGAAAGAATGGCATTTTCACCATCTCCAGGTGGCTGTATTTTTAGAGAGAGGGGAGGAAGTGAGACAGACGCAGAGTCAACAAAGCAGAGGAAGGAAACAGATAGCTGAAAATGAGGTGTCGTTTTTGCTGCTGTTGACCAGAGCGCATGGGAAAGGTGAGGCTATACTGCATAGGTATGAGAACTTCATAATCTCCATCAATGCCTGCATTTCTGGCAGCCCTACAGAGGCTGGGTGCATGGGCTGTTCTAGAAAGTGCTGCGTTCTGAGACTGAATAGACAATGGCTTCTGTAGTTATTTTGTGGTGCAAACCAACTTTCATAAATGGCAATTGGATTTGCAATGGCAAGCTGGAAAGGAGAGAAAAAAAAGAACTAAACATATTCTTCACTTAGCAGCAAACAACATGCTGAACCTTACTGAGTCGAAGTCGCTCCCGAGGGAATTCCCATTTGCTGGAATCGTAGGGCAGGTATTCACATTGCTCATCCAAGGGAACTTCACCTGGGTCCATGATAATAGAAAGGTAGCCCGTCTTGATATCTGCATGAGCAGGCTGCGGGGAGGGAGAGATGCTGGTAAATCTGTTGTTTTGCAACGGGCCCCTATTACTGTGCAATTTTCCTCATGTCTTGAACCTATACATTGGGCTTTGCTTGACAAAGCAAAAGGGGGAAGTAGATGGTCTGACATTTCAACATCCATGTCTCAGTCCCCCATCCCAATAGAAAGGGGCCCATGTTTGAAACAAAACTGTTACTATTAGCTCAGGATATATTGCAATTTTATCCAATTCCCTCTAAATCATTTCCTTCACAAGAAATTGTACACAACAAGGGTTCATCCTTCAGCTAAACTAACCAGACCGTTGAAACAAAGGAAACTAACTCTACAATTCTATGATTCTATGGGTCTGCAGTTATTTAAAAAAGGAGAGCCCTAATTTATTTTTTACATTTATATACCGCTTTTCTGCCAAGGCATCCAAGACGGCTTATCCTTGGTCACCCTCCCGTGGCAATGCAATCTGTATTCAGTGGTGGTTACCAAGGTGATTTCTCATCCTGCTGGAAACTAGATACTTCTCTACCTTAGGTGAATGGGGCGATCTGCAAACATAAGGCAGTGGGAATGTAGAGGAGGGAGACAAAGCCATCCTATGGCAGGGACAGGGAACCTTTTTCATCCCGAGGGCCACATTCCCTTCTGGGCAACATTTCAAGGGCCACATGCTAGTAGTGGGTGGAGGTGGATTTCTACATAAACTTGTACAGCTCGCTCTCTCGTCCATTAAGGCTAGCAAAAGGCACTATCAGAGTTCAAGGACACTTTCCAGCCAAGCAAAACCACTTGAAGCATGAAGACTGGCCAGTGAAGAGGTGTGGCCTGCAGAGAGGGCAAGATAGAGAGTCATTGAAGGCCACATTTGGGCCCCAGGCCTGAGGTTCTATAGGATCTATGGGATCATCTCTTGTTCATGATTCTGTTTGCTGTTCACCAAATCAGGCTCTGTTGGAAGGATCACAGGAGACTTACTCGCTTGATGTTACAGAAGATGAGGATTAAGAGAATCCAAAAGAAGATGGCAATGACACCTGTCCCAATTAAGATCACAATCTCCACATTGGTCCTGTCATCCGAGCCTACAGGTCAGAAAGAACCACATAAGAATTAGCAAGTGAATAAAGTTTAAAGCAGGAACATGACAAAACCAAGGGCATTTTCAAGAGACAGCAGAGGAAACATTGTTGAGAATATTCTAGATTTCCTTCCAGCTGGGATAAATATAGGAGAATATGATTTCTTTTTAATAGTTTGGGTTAAGGAAGATGAATCTTGTACTGTTGTCTCAGCATGGTCTTTATTCTGATGGGATCCCTCTTCCTTTCTTTTGCTTTCTTTCCAAATAACATTTCCCTCTACAGGCTTAGGGGGTTGAAGTTAGTAATAGTACCTTCTACAGAGACACTGGCGGAGGAATTCACACAACCCTTGGCATTGCAGACACTGCACAGGTAAAGGCCAGCATCCTCTTCTCTCACCCTCTGGATACTCAGCCTCTGATTGGAATCTGCCAGGTCAATTCCTGAAACAGGCAGAAGGGGAAGGGCTTTCAGGTGTGAACTAGTGGCGTCTAGGGAGGGCTGGGATCCTTAGGCCTTTGGCCTAGTTCAAAGCGGAAGCCTGGACTAAAATTAGAGTATGGAAATCAAACTGGGACCAGTCCTTTTCACCACTGCTCGCCACATGCTGTTGTAATCAGCACTTGGTCACTTTCATATGCCTCATCCCCCAGCAATGAAGTAATATTTGTGAAAGAGTAGCCCCCAGATGCAGTACGTAGTTTTCACAAAATGCAGTGTGCCAGTACGGAGATATAAACAAATCCCAGGTTGTGGCTTACAATTCACAGTTCTGCAACTCTTAATTTTTGCAGCTCTTACAATTCCCAATTTTCTTTTGGAATTTATTTTAGCCCACCTCATTATGAATAAAAGTCAGAAACTAGTTAGATAGCTCCTGAAGGCTATACAGGTAGAAAAAGCTTGTGGAGGTTTTCAGTGGTCAAAGAGTATAACATGACACACATTAATGGTAAAGTAACAAACCATAGAACAAATTTTTTTCTCCATGATCTTTTTGGCATAAATCTTTTCTAAGAGAGATTTTGAAATTGATCGGTTTGCCACTGCAGGTCAGTAGAATGAACCTGGGGTCCAAATGTACCATTTACTTTGGTGAATGGGAACTGCCCATGTAGTCAAATATTTTCCTGTAGCTTTTAAGCACACAACTGATGAGGTAAGCTGTTTAATCTTATCCTACCCCATAGTTATCAGAATTTCAGTAGCAAAAACAGAAGTGACTGCTCAAGCATTGTCTGTGGTTCCTTTACATGCATGCAAGTAGTTCCTTGGGATTGCTGCCCATATTTCCCAAGGGATGGGCTGAAGGTATATGAGGCCACATGATGCTGAAGCTAAGCAGGTCTGGGTATGGTCAGTACCTGGATGGGTGACCACAAGAATTCCACATGTATGCTGCCCGGGGTTCCACAACAGAAGAAAGGTAGGATATAAATGTAATTCATATAAATGTAATTCAATTTAAGTTTAAAATGAAGATGCAAGTAATTATTTTAATGGGGAAGAGGAGGCTTAAATCAAACTGCAGGAATAACATCTGTGTTGCCTACTTGTTCTTTGGAAACATCTTACAGTAGCATAAACTTTTATAATTGCTCTGCTCCTGTGCAGTAATCACAGCTATAACTGATAATGCCTCTTGGTATAGGTTTGCAGATACATGCACACAGAGGAAGCAAAGCAGGAAGTATGGAAAGTCTTTATTAATTAATTACACCCTTCCTCTAGTAGGCTTGTGCTGGCACACATGAGTTGTTCTCCACTCTCATTTTATCATCAAAACAACCCTGTGAGGAAGGGTAAGCTGAGAGAAAGCAACTGATCCAAAATCTTCCAAAGAGCTTGATGGCTGGGTGGGATTTCCTTGTACAAATCTAACACTCTGTTCACAACATCACACTGGCTACACCAATGTACTTGTGTTGGTATGGCACCTGGAATGTTATTGAACTGAATGCAACAACCCAGCCTGAATTTTAATTTGAATATCCCAACCCAGAGCCTTGCAAGGCTCCACTAGGAAGCAGGAAAATTCATATGCCACTCATTCCCTCCCCAACAGATATCTTCAACCAGCCATACCTGAGACCTCTTCTACAAGCTTCTCATCCTTATACCAGCTGATGTTTGGAATATGTGTGCCATCCACTTTACAGCGCATCTCTATGGAATCACTCACATTCACCAAGATGTTTGACAGGTTCTGCTTCAACCTGGGGACCTCTAGAGCTAAAAGAGGGACGTTATGGTAAATGAAGGTGATCAACCACAAAAAAACAGTTTGGCAGAACAGTAAAGAAGAAACACTCTATAGCAGGGGTGAGAAACATTTGGTCATTCTGATATAGCTGGACTACAGCTGTGACAGGGGACATTTTGTTAATCATGAAAAAATATTTGAAATTTTAGTAAGAAGTTTAACAAGATTCCTGCTGTTGCCAGTATGAGACTCCTGGAGTGTTCAGGACCACTATGAACCTTATTATTGTAAAACTGGATATTTTAAATCATGAGTCAGCCTCATAAAAATACAGAAATAATAAACCAGACATATGAATGGACATAATTTTATTTGGCATTGGAATTATTACTTTCGCCTAGTCTAAGTTTCTCCTTTTCTTGATGTTTCTCCAGCTATTCGGGCTAGCACCTGCCCTTGTTATTTCTTTTGGTGCAAACTATGTTGTCTCAGGATTCTAATAAGAATATATGATCCAAAAAAGAAGTGCCTTCTGGATCAATCTGTGGCCCAAAGATTATATCTCAATCTAGGCTGCAGCCTAGTGGCTGCAATTCCCTATAGCCATTGTCACCACATTCTCTTTTCCATACATCTTTCAGCATCATGAAGTCCTGCCAACTAACCTGACTAGTACTTTCAGAGTGGTCCTTACCATGCACAGAGATGTATCTTTTGTGGCAGTGCTTTTCACTGTTCTCCCTGTTTTGCACTTCGCACACATAGTCCCCTTCGTCCTCTAGTGAGATACTTGGAATGGTGAGTGTCAAAGCAGCGTAATTGGAGTTGGGTTTGAAATGCAGCTCTCCTTGCATCTTTGTCGCATAGTGGTGGACATTCTTGCAGTCCAAGACCAGCGGGTTGCCCTCTTCACCATGCAGCGTCGAAAGGTTGAGTCGGTACCACTGCAGGTTCTCATAGGTGTAATTGTCAGCATTGCAGCTTAGTCTCAGGTCTTGCCCCTCAATGGGCTCTTCTGAAGGCTGCGATTCAATTTCAAACCCATTTGGGATGGCTGTCAGGAAAACAAGACAAGGAAACAGATGTGTGACGGAATTGCAAAAGCTGAAATACCAGTCTCAGGCTATGCTTATGGAATTCTATTCTATGTGCTCAATGCTGTATGGTTAAGGAATGGGAGAAACCACTTACTTGTATGTGTTTATTTAAATGCATGCACAATGGTCGCTTCAAATATGCTGAATGAAATGTTTGGCTTTGTCCGCACATAGAGAAGAATGGAAAAAGCCACCAGTGAATAAAGCTACAATCCAAACACTGATAAGAGGAAATCACTACTATTATACTATGACTTAGTATAATATGATTTACTATTATACTATGATTTACTATTATACTATGAGTGGCAAGGTCAGGGCTGTGTTGGCACACCAGCAGAACCACTCTGGAGCTCCCACCGGTGCGATCATGCAGCCCCAACCTTGCCACTGTGCTGCTCTACTCTGGGAAGTGGAAGTGACACCAGTGTCAGGAGGCTGACTCCATAGCACAGTCCACTGGGTGCTGCTGGGAGTTGTAGTCCCAAACTTGGCAGTTGTAGTCCCAAACTTGGTTGAAGAAATCTGTTAAAGAGACAAAAACCCAACTTCCTAAATATGTAATGAAACTGGGACACCACAGAGAGTCTATTCAGCGACAGGGCACTAGGGGGTGCTACTGCACCAGGAACACTTGGGAAATGCATGCTCCAGCATTTTCGTGGAAGAGAGCTTTGATCTCTTCACTAGCAAATATCTGCTCACAGGAAGCATGAGAGAGGAACTGAGTTTGTATTTTCTCTTTTCTAGCTCCAGGACATCTCTTGCATACTCTTATTTGCAGTGGAAACCAGCCTGGCTTTTTAACATCTTATAGTGGATATTTTTTATTCTGGATGCAGACTGTACTAAGGAGGTGGAGGCCCATGTTTTTGTTACAGATGAAGCCAGTTTGAAAAAATGAAATCGCAAATGAAACGATGAATGCTCAAATATAAACATCTGCAAAGTGAATTTTTCAAAAGGGCCTGGAAACCAAGCCTTATGAGGAACAGTTGAGGGAGTTGGGCATGCTTAGCTTTGAAAAGATGACAGTGAGAGGAGATATGATAGCCATCTTCAAACATCTAAAGGGCTGTCACTTGGAAGACGGAGCATGATTGTTTTATCCTCCTCCAGGTTAGGACCCAAAGAAATGGCTTCATGTTATAAGAAAGGAGATTCCAACTAAGCGTCTGGAAGAACTTTATGACAGTAAGAGCTGTTTGACAGTGGAACAGTCTCCTTCGACAGACAGTGGATTCTTCTTCCTTGGAAGTTTTAAAGCAGAGGTTGGATGGCTATCTGTTAAGGATGCTTTAGTTGAGACACCTGCATTGCAGGGGGTTGGACTAGATGACCCTCGGGGTTCCTTCCAACTCTACAATTCTATGATTCTGTGAAATCCCAATTTGAAAACTCATCTTTCAGCTACAAAGCTCAAATTCTGATCATGATGATGAAAGACAAATTGAGGTGGCAAATGTGTGGCTCTACTGACTAAACTATAAGAACCAAAGTTAGAGATTTACCCTCAAACTCAACGTTTTGACAAAGTTTGAGGGAACTCCTATATTATTAAAAATCTGATAATCTGAAACTGTACAGATTTTGAAATCTGAGAAAAAAAATTAATTCACCACTAGCCCTTATTAAAAGGTCCATGTCTTCCAGTGATCTGTATCTTCGGTCCCTGAGGAGGCCATATAAACACACACACACACACACACACACAGAGTGCTGTCTGATTGTGAGCACATCATGGCAGTAATGCTTTTAAAAACACTCATGAACCATTCAAATGGTCTGTGAGCAAAGGTCAGAAGGAAAGACAAAGGATTGACACCCCCCCCCCCCACATACATGCTTTATGATACTCACTAGTTACATAGAAATAGATGAGCCGTTCATCACGGCCAACTTTGTTAGAGGCTGCACACTTGTACATGACAGAAACGTTGGCTTCTTGGATGATAAGTTTGCTGACCGTCTGGTAAAGAAACAGAATGGGCAACATGAATGACATTTAAGATGTGGAAACGCAAGACTTCTCAGCTTCTTACTAACCTTCCAGGAAGGAAGAGGATGCTCTAGCTTCATTCTTATGCTCTGGGGAATTGCATGATGAAATATTTAAGGGTATGTTTGCACCACCCATTCAATTTTTGTCGAGTTTCTCCTATCTCTGCATTTTGTTTCCACTGATAGTTTGCTTATCATTCAGCATTGTCCTGTGATCTCCATTCACCACTTCCCCTACTGAAATGCTGCTGTTGCACTGAGACACTCCCCTCAATAAAAAGGGTTAAATCAGGGGCAGCAAACTTCATTTATGTGCTGCCATTCTGCTTACAGGGAAGTAGGTTGAAAGGGGGTTAGTAGCCATACACAAACAGATGGTGCATAATGACCTGACACAGAATTTTGGAGAAGCCGAGGACAGGAACAAAGAGATGTACACCAGACAAATGCCATCTTTTGTCCCTGTTTAAAGAGAGGATTGCAGATGTAGTGCAAACTATAGGAAAAGCAACAGATGAGAAATGTATGGGTGGGACCACTAGGCATGTCCACACTACAGTTCAGTGTGTTTGCAACTGTTTGCATCCCCATTTAATTTGCTTAGTCCACATGATGTCACCTTCAAACAACACCAATCTCAGGGCTTTCCCCCTGTAAATTTAGGTTTACGCAATACGGGGATACTTTGATAAACTGGGGAAAATTTGGCTGCAAACCACTTCACCCAGGGTTGCAGATCATTTGTTTTGGTGTGTTTTGGATGGGTAAATCAATTGTCACTTTCTGCCACTGCCCTTTCCATGCCTGCTACTTCCTCAGTGCTTTCATTGCTTTTCCAGCTGTGCCCGTAACTGTTTTTGGTGCACTCCTGAATGCAGGATTCCCCCACCCACCCCCAGCCTTTGATCCCATAGATTTGCACTAAACCAGAAAATTGCACAAAACACATGAAAAATTTCTACACCAATTACATTGGGCAGCCATCTGCAAAGTGGATGCTGAAATTTTACAATTGATTTCATTTCTTTTCCAGCATCCTAGTAATAGTGAGTCAGGAGCTTAGTCTCTCTCTCTCTCTACATATATATATATACATATTCTTTTGATCCCTCAGATTTGCACAGAACTAGAAAATTGCACAAGCAAATTTATGATTGCCTGACAGTGTGTTTTTGCACACTTCTTGGGCAAAGATGTTAAGAAGCAACAAAAAAACCCAAGGTGCACATATAGCTACCTGCATGCGTGTCCTGTCAGTGCTTAACTGGCATAATAGAATCAAGAAATTAGAAGGCTACAACAAACGCAAAAGAGAATGCCTGCTAGTATGAATGGGAAAGACTACTCCAGTCTAATTTGAATGGGGGGGGGGTAGATTAAGAGCTAAGTAATGCTCAAACGTGGACAAGCCCACTCTAAGATGGATCTGCTCTGCTGACCTTTGCAGATCATCTGTGGAAGGATAGCTCCAGTTCCTTTAATGATATATGCAGTGGTCCATAAAATGTCAACAGAGCTGCTGGCTAGTGCAATTAAACCAATATAATATTTAACAAATTCTACAGTACAAAACCATGCAGGGTATGCACAACATCCATCATCTAGATTTAATTCCTATTGCCTCCAATTTGTCTTATAATCTATGCTTGGAAATTAACTATTCTGGTGTTATAAGCCTATTCCACCTATCCACATAGACCTGCTTTCTTCTATTTCAGAAACTACATAGCAGTGGCTTTCAGTCTGTGCTCTAGGGAATCCTTTTTGTAAACTGAAAAGCTGGTTAGAAATTCATTCATCAAATGAAATCAATTAACCCTGGCAAGTTTATTCCTCATTTGTTGTCTTGTAACAGACATTCCATCAGGTTGCAATGAAGGAGGGAAGCAGGGCCATTCCATTAGCTCTGCTGAGAAACCAGCTCCATCAGGTTTCTCCCCGCATCAGCGGTCATTTAGTAGCAGCCATTCCATCAGACTGTCACAGAGGAAGAAGAAAGGAAGCAGAGCCACTCTGTCGCTCAGTGGAAAAACCAGCAACTTTGGGTTCTTCCTCTACTTGAATTGGTATCAAATGAAACAAACAAATTTAAATAGCGGCACCCAGAGCTGCATCTAGTGACCTGTTCACAGACAGGAGACTTTCCTAATGTTCTGGAAAATGAGTATCAATTCCATTAGCAAAAGTTTTGAAGGTCAAAAGACTAGCTATTTTCTTATAATGGCATACTTATATTATGAAACATATAGCCCACCTTTCCACCGAATATGATTCAGGTAGCTAACAACAATAAAATAAACAAATGCAAAAATGCCATCACATAATGGAAATGCGAGACAGCTTTTGGAGACACCACTCCAGGAGTGTTACGGCTCTCTTTTCCAGAACCCAAACATTTGAGGGGCTGACAGGCTGAGTCAGAATTGGAAGTTATTTACAAATGTTTTCTATTCATGCTTCTTTCCCTTCTAGTAACTGGGGGGGGGGGGGGGATAAAGAAATATATATGGCAATGGATCCTATAAAGGACAAAGCAGGGGTGAAATGGGTTAAAGGAGAGAAAGGAAAGTAAAAGAAGTGAATGTAATATATGTTAAATTACTATCACAAATAATATCACCAAATATGACTTGTCTATCATTAGGATAGGTTCAGAAAACAGACTGTCTCTTGGTATAAGCCATTAACACAGCCTGAATCAGAGCACGAAACATGCCTCTCTCCTTCCCATCATCCTTTCCGTTGCTTTCCAACTCCTGACTGAAATTGGAACAGGAAGTGATTTTGGAGGGGTGTATGAAAACAGGAAGTGACTTCAGGAAACTGGGAACCATTTGTTTGTTCTTTAGCCTGCATCACTATTATGCACGCGTGTTTGGTAACTGACATTGTCACCTAGAACAGGAAACTAGTCATAGAAAAGCACACATGACTCTGGCATTTATACAGGGGGGATGGAAAGAAACAGCCTTTAAATGCCAGCTAGTCATGCATCAGGACGGGAGAGAAAGAAAAAAAAAAACATTCCAGTAAGGAAATATAGTGTAATATCCAATGGAACCTCTCACACTTCAAAGCAACACTTCATACATTTGGATTCACATATTTGTACTGGAATAGTGTACAGGGCCAAACTGTTCATAATGGCCCACTGAGTCTGGTAGCTGAATCGAGAGAAAGTAGGGGGCAGGTGAGTAGGGCGACTGAAAGCACAGCATGAGCAAGAAGGAAGAGTTGGACTCTTGTTGCCTATGTTTTTTGCCCCTTAAATGTCGTAGCTCAGCTGTCCCACCATCTCTGAGTGGCATTATGAAATTTCCACCAGGAGAAAAATGGCTGAAGCACAGTAGTTTGGGAGCAAAAAATAAGGATAGGAAAAGGGTTCTCCTTGCCATTCCACCTCAAGTTCTCAATTCCAATTCCCACCCACCCCTTATATTTAGCAGTACCAAGGTGGTTCTGCCACTGCGACATCAAATTAAATTTCCAGCAGTTTCACTGAATATAGCTTAACGTGGGACAAAGTGTAGTTTAATAATCAGAATGCTGACCTGAGTCGTAAAAACAGTTGTGATATATATTCTTATGGAATGGAGTTGGGAATGAATATTGTAGGGCATCTTCTGTGGTGGCACCCCAGTTATGGAATGTCTTTTGTCTTTTTGGCACTAACTCAAAATTCATGTATTTCCTCAGCCATTTATAGGATGTCAGCAGTGAATTTATTTTGAAGAATGAAGATTGCTGTACATTCATTGCATTAGAATATTCCACTGCACTCTGCCTTCCATTCAGCTTGCTCATAGATGATCTCATTCCTCTATGAAGAAAGCCATGCTCTGACTCATGGAACTGTCTTTAAACAACCACAGTGGACAATACCTTCTAATTTAATGTTCACCTTTTAAATCACTCTATTGAATAAGCATACATTCAGTACTGAATTCACTGAAAGCAATGCAAATTTAGATCATTATTATCACTGTCTCTAGTATTCCTTCCTTTGCACATTCATACAACATTTGTCCCCAAATTTGCCAGTGCCATTCACATAAATCTGGTGCATTCTTAACCTTTGAGTAACGTCAGCCATATTAGGAGTACATGAGTCCTCCCCCCCCGCATTGTGAACTATTTTCTATTTCATGTGAATGTATTCAGTAATGTCAGTCTTCACATTTTATACCTCATTTTTCTCTCTAGTATCATAATTGGTAGTAAGGATCTTAACGGGTTATCCAAAACTGGCTTTGGTTTTTCATATAAACGTATAGATAAGACAAAAACTGATTACTAAATGTGTAATCATTTACCTGCATAACTAACTGACCACATGATGGAAGTCAACTCACAGTTTGGCTTCATGTTGCAAAATCAGCTAAAACGTTTTGGCCTGAGAAGGCTCCGTCTCATGAGCTCGAGGTGCTTCTACCTCTTTCCAACGCAGAAAGGACAAAGAGAAACATGTGTCCTCACCTTGTTCCTTCCTTCCACAAACTCTGTCCAGGTGTCAATGCTTTCAATGGCATTCACAGCATCCAGCTGCGACACATCCTTCCAGTCCTTACACTCGGGCATCCGGTCTCGCTGATGGCGCCGGACAGTCCTCCTCCTACTCCTATTTATCCAGAAGCCATGAAAGAAGAAGAGTCAGAGAGAAACAGGAGATTTGGTTTGCCAATAAAAGAAGTTATTGGGAAGATTACAGGGCATTAACATACAATGCTGCCTATAATATAATTAGGAGGAGAGGGAAAATGGCTAAGGGGGAGCACGAGATGGCCTTATAAAACTTTAGATGGTACAGAGAAAATGGATAAAGAGAAAATGTACTCCCTCTCCCACAGTATGAGAAATCAAGGATCGCCAGTGATAGCAAGAGAGTCAGAAGAGATGGAATATTATAAGCACTTCTCTTCATGTAGTGAACAATTCGCTCCATTTCATGTGGTGATAACCACTAGCTTAGATTGCTTTAAAAAGGGGTAAAAAATGCAAGGATATTTCATATACCCACAACTATCAGATTGTTATATGGAGCCAGCAGCAGTTGGAGGAGTGGTAAGGTGCAGAAAGCTCAAGGTGGTGCAGGCAGGGTGATGGTGTGGCAAGAGCACTGGACTGGCTCCTTTGCCATGCCTGCACTGTTAAGCTCCCTGTACCTTGCCCTTCCCGCTGCCTGGAACCCTGACTGTATGGGGTGCCAGTGTCTGGGGAGCAAAAGCAGGAGAAGAATATAGCCTTCATGCCGTGCTGTGTGGATGCGCATGTTAAATATATGGTGTGCACACAACCTGAAAGAGTTTTTAATGTGGGAGGTCAGGGGATTGATATGCATCTAAGGGACATTGACTGAGAGTTAAGAGAGTATGCTACAGGGTGTGGTATCCTGCAACATGTGTCAGAAGGTGTCTGCTGGAAAGTCGGGTTCAAATGTAATGCAATGTGGGTACCTGGATAAAGTGTCTGCACTGCTGTGTATGCAGTAGACCAGGTATGGACAACTGGTGGCCCAAAACATATCTGAGAGTGTTGGATAGTTCTGGCGCCCAAATTAACATCTGGCAGATAGTGTGCTCCTCCACCCAAACAACATGCCTTCATTAGAGAAGATGAGGGGACAGATGTTTAGCACACTTAGTGTACCATAACAAGAGTGAGAATCTGTTTAAACAACAGGAAATCATGATGCATCCTCTGAAGCTGGGATAAGCATAAGGATTGTGGCCTTGGGAGACAGTGCTAATAATTCAACAACTCCTCTCCTTCCTGACAAGGCCACAAAGCATTCTGATGGGACTGGAAATGCCCTTGTTTCCTCAGCCAGTCAAACAGTACATTTACGGCATCAGTATTTTTATAGATGCCCCACTTCCTCCTGGGTCAATAATGCTTCCCTGTCACATTCCTCTCTATCTTAGAGGCCTCTTTCTATCTTTCTTTCTCAATAATAATAGACCTTTGCTGTAAAATGTCCTGCCAGCAGTACCCAAAGGAACAGGCAGCTTGTCTCCTGCACAATAAACATTCAGACAGAGATAGAGGTCATATAAATTGTCCTTGTTTCTAAGGGCAGTTCCACAACTACTTTCACCACATCCAGAGCCTGTCACACCTGGTCAAACAGGGCCTCCATGAGGAAAAGAACCTCCAGAACTACTGCCTCTTCCAAACTGGTGCATGCTGAATGCCACTGCAAATCACCATAAGCTTCTCCAGTCAACCAGCAAGAGAAAAAGGAAAATTATGGGGCACCCACAAGGGATGCAGGTGGCGCTGTGGTCTAAACCACAGAGTCTAGGACTTGCAGCTCGGAAGGTCAGCGGTTCAAATCCCTGCGACGGGGTGAGCTCCCGTTGCTCAGTCCCAGCTCCTGCCAACCTAGCAGTTCAAAAGCGTGTCAAAGTGCAAGTAGATAAATAGGTACCGCTCCGGTGGGAAGGTAAATGGCGTTTCCGTGTGCTGCTCTGGCCACATGACCCGGAAAAACTGTCTGTGGACAAAAATCGGCTCCCTCGGCCAGTAAAGTGAGATGAGCGCCCCAACCCCAGAGTCGTTTGCAACTGGACTTAACTGTCAGGGGTCCTTTACCTTTTTTGCAGCCTCCACAGGTCTTTGGGCTACATTGCTTGGGACAGGGAAAATAAGAACCCTGCTTCTCACCCAGTTGAAGCACAGATACTGAACAGTCTGGGAGAAAACAAGCAGTTCAAGCCTTTCTTAGCAAGCTGCCCAAGTTTCCTTGGAGACAGGCCTACTTCACATTATCAGAACCGTTGCACTAAGGGATTTGTTTTGGAGGTAAAATGCTGAAGGCCAGTAAAATTCTCATTTATTAAATGGCTGCTGCCCTATGTTTCAATTGTGTGTTAATGTTTCCAAAAACTGTTTCCCACCTCACAGTGGAAACAAAGTGGACCACTTTTGTATTCTTGTTCTCTCTTTCTCTCACACATTCTTCTTCTCCCAATCTAAATGGGCTTTTGTTATCTCTCTGCTTCTTGATGTAGTCACAGGCATCTTGGAGTCCAAAACTTTTTATGAGTCTCCCTATCACTATGTATTACAACAGCTCCATACATTCTGCCTTATGACTTTAATTTGCTCGTATCTGCTACTTCTACATTCACTCAGCTTTTACTGAAGCTTCATTGCCACTTTGAATCAAATATGATCTTGGGGTCACACAGAGGTGTAGTGTGTGGGGAGCATGGCCCTGGGCACAGTTTTGAGAGGGGCATGACTAGGTGCCCCTCCCAGACTCCCTCATTGGGCCTGGCTCTGGCTCCTGGGCCAGGTCTGACCTGGGAGGCGGAGAGAAGGAGGATAGTCACAGCAGCAGTGTTGCTGCCCCTCTCCTCGGCTGGGCAGTGTTGTGTGAGGGTGCCGCCAAGGCAGCATTCTCCTGCCTGGCCGGGCACAGCAGGCTCCCACCACCCCTGCCCCCTTAGGGCATGCCCTATGCACCCAATTTAGGTGGCAGGAGCGTACGTTCCACTGCTGGGGTCACATACTATTCAGTCACTTTTGCAGGCTTTCACACTTTACTTTGACAGATTTGCTATTTCAAGCTTCTGCCAAGGTCTTTGTGGAATTTACTGAAGGAACGTAAGTTCTTTGTGTGGGATAACCAGCCTCATATAACCAACTTGCTTAAGTCTAATTAACACATGAAGGGGTTAATACCATAGAGTAAGCTGTTTTGCCACGCTTAGTTATGTCCACTTCCCCTCACCTTGGGAGGAACTAGGTAATCAAGCCTGTCGTTTCTTCCTAGTCTGTGGGAGAAGCTCAGCATGTGAAGAGGCTAAGCTGGTTGCTCCAACTTAGCCACATGGCTGTAACAAGCCGCATGGCTCTAACAATTATTGAGTTCCTATACCAATAATTTGGGAACTTTCACCACTGTAACTAATCCAGGCTTTACTGCCTGGGCAACTTTTTCTGTACTTGCCCCAAACCTGGATTTTGGCATCTAGGGAATTCTTTATACAGTATACCCCTTTTTTCATTGCACCAACACTTTGGGGTCCAAAGATATTCTTATCTAGTTTTATTTTCAACAACCACTGGATCATCTCACTCTGCATTCTGACTATTAAAAAAAACCCTTTATCTATTAGCACTACTAGAACCTTCTGAGGTGGATGAATTACGGTATACAGCAGTACTCATATAGATTTGTTTTTCTGAGATATTGTTCTGGTAAGCAACAAGGGCATTGAAACACATCTTTGTAAAACTTTGTATCAGACTCCCATCGATCTTTCTAAGTCTGTTTCTGTTAAACAGAGTGTTAAACGCCTTAGATGCCACTTCCTACCTAGACATTTTCTGGCAGCTACATAAATTTTCTGCAGGAAAAACCCACACACATTGAAAACCTCACAACTCTGCCATGTAATAATTTCTGCCTTCATTGTCCCTGCAGACAAGCAGCAGGCAAGTTTTGAGTTCTGCCACTAGCATGCTCAGAAACAAATCTCTTGAAGAGGGTAACAAATCTCTACAGCTTCCTAAGATGGTGCAAACTACACCAGGCAAAGCAGCATTTGGTTTGATAGATGTCTGTGAAGACTGAAGAGCCACTTATTTATAGGCGATTCTTCATGTTAGACCACTGCATTTCTTGTTCTTTTTCTGTCAAATGGCTGAGTTGAGTCCACTTTACAAATTGCCTTTTCATGCAGCTGCTGGCCTGTTCATGTTTGTGAACGATTGCTTCTCAGCTCCACTTTAAACTGGGCCTAGATCCTAACCAGTTTTCAGACACCAAGGGCCAAACTTGAAATTGATGCAGGAGTTATGGGCTCAGGTTCCCCAGCTTTTAAAAATGTTTAAAAGTAGCCACAGGGTCCCTCATTCAGATTGTCACTGCCATGTTGTGGGGAAATTATTTGTTTTGCTTTCTAACACCCCTGTGCCTACATTACATTTCCCTGATTTAAATCAACTCTGAGGGCAAAAATGTACATCTACCCATACAGTACTGCTATGTTCTCCCTTCCCAAACACAGCAGTTTCAATCCAAATATGAGCCCTCTGTAGCTGCTTGTCTTTCTTTGGAAAAATGAGACATCCAGTTCTTGAATCTCCCACATCATGCCTAGTTTGGACTTAAGCCAATAGTTCAGCCCTCAGTGGCCAGAGAAATCAAAGAAAAAGCACTAGCAGGATAATTCTATGCAGGAGTAATCAGCAACATTTTTACATATTCAACACCAGAAGAAAAACCTGCCTAAACCCCTGCTCTTAACCCTGCTCCTTCGTGTTGCTCCATGAGAAATCTAAAATGCACCCCCATGGCACAATTAGTTGCTAGAGAAGCATGGAGTCTCTTTTCCAGTAGTCAGGTTTAATGCCACTCCAGTCACACCCATAAGGAGGGAGCATTTTGTGGGCCAAATGAATAGCCCCCTCTCTTGGGACTAGAAGATGCAGGCAGGAGGGTAAACCTCATTGTCTACTCCACTCATGTGAATAAAAAACTGATGCTCTTGCACAAGGACCACCATTTATACTTTCACCTACAAATGTTGGACAACACTACCTCTCTGAGATCAAGGTGATAATACCAGCTTATTATGACATTTGAATTAGGTCTTATTCATAGGTTTTAAAGTGAAGGAACAGGCTGCATTTAGCTCCTGGCTAACATTATTTATGGCATGCCCTTCAAATGGACAGGTACTCACACCACTCTCCATGCCACTACAAATGTTCTCCAAAAGGCAGTGTGGAGAAATATTGTCCTGTAAGTGCAAGAAGCCACTCCACACAAATGGCTTCATTTCTGTTACTGTAAGTTGTTTTAATCCATTTTTAACATTGTGTTTTAATTGTTGTAGCCTGTCCTGGCACCTTAAAGTGAAGGGCAGGTAAGTAACAGCAGCAGCAACAACAACAACAAGTAACAGCTAGCAACAGCAACAGCAACAGCAACACAGAGGCTACCCATTTTGGTTTGGGTCCAAATCCAAATTTGCAAGGAACAAATAGGAAAACAAAAAAACAGTTTCATTTTTAATGGACTTGCATTAAATTTCAAGGCTTAGTGGATAAAGCCTGCCAAATTACAGAGAAATAGTTCCATTAGTTTTTGTACTAGGCACCTTTAAAAACAAAACCAGAATTGTCTACAATTATTTTACCTTTAGGCAGAAGTGTATGAAATTTGCTCTCTTGTTTGCCTTTTCTGAGAGGATGTACTCTGGCACTTTTAATCTAGCCATAGTGGTTTTCCTGCAAGGGCAGGCTTTTCCATTTTAGGATGGTCAAAAAACAAATCACTTAAGCTCCCCTCTTATTTTGTATGCAAAATAGCATACAAAATAGCATCCACCAGACAGCCCCCTCTTTGTAAGAAACCTGCCAAAATACAAAATGTTTTTTGTGCTGGGTGCTTTTTGAGGATGGGGAGAACTAAAAGGGATTTGCTTCTCTCCCTCTGGTTTTGTGGGCAACTATTTTATTATGAAAATGGCATACTTTCCTAGGGACACCTCTACAACATAACCAGCAACATTTTAAATATCCAAATAACTGAAGTGCCCCAAATCCCACTTCGGTTTGGGGCATACTGAAGAGATGCCACTTTAGCTCGGAGATGCCTGAAATCTGTCCAAAGCAGCCCGCTTTGGCATTCATCCGATGCACATCCCTAGTGACCCTCTTGCGGTGACCATCTCATATGCATTTGCATGAAGAAGCATGCCAAGGTCTTCCTCCCTTGCTGCAGCCTTAAGAACACGGCAAAGATCAAAGGAGGCCAGTTACTTACAGATTGTGACGGGAGAACATTGGGCAGGGTTTCCAAGGCCTCCACTGCCACTGGATCTTCTCTGGTGCTGGGATGCCATACACAGTGCAGGTGAGCACCTGTCGGCTTTTACGGGAATAGATGTTGGGTGAAGTTGCTTCTTTCTCATGGATTTGTGGAGGAACTGAAATAAGAAGAATGTTGATGTATCAGCCTTGTAAATAATAACTGTTCTGGGATGGTTGCCTCTGCTGCTCTCTCTGCCAATCCTCACCCACACTATCTTCCTCAATCTTCTCCCTCCCCTCCCAACCTCGTGTTGCTGCTGTGTAGTAGTAGTAATTATACTCCTTCCTCTCCCTTAGAATTGCTCTAGGTCCCAGCAGCACTGATGTCACTGCAGCTTACCTGGGCAGGGCTGGAGTGGGGTAGCAATGTCAGGGTGGGATCACCTGATTGGCTCAGCTGGTGCTCCTGTACAGCCTCAACCTCACCAGTGCCATGTTCTGTCCAAAAGTGCCTCACCCAGTGGAGTGGAGTTGCAACACTAGCTTCCCAGCAGCAAGGTTGTTGCTGCTTACCAGGTGAGAGTGGAGAAGGGGTGGGGAGGTTCCATACAGGTAAGGTGCAATGTAAGTGATGCTGGCATTGTGAGGGTGGATCTGTGGCTCCACCCCACCCCACAGGCCAATGCTGGTGCTGCCTTCTATTAAGCAGGATAGCACTATGGAGGCAGTGTACGTTGGTCTTTCCCTTCCCCTGTTGGAAGTCATTGTTTTGAGGAAGAGAATGACACATCATTGCTTGAGGGCAACTGTTCCAGGAGAGCAAGCAAATGCTGAACTACCAGCAGGTAATGTACAATTACCTGGCACACCTCTCATTTAAGAAATTATCTACTAAATGCAATGGATAAAATGACCTGAGCTTAAGTTATAGGTGCATTTAGAGTATGGCTGGGTGGGCGTCAGGCTTGCGAGATCTACTTTGTTTTCTACTACAACTTCACGGACCACCAACCAGAACCAGGTGCAAATTAGTGGATCAGGTAGGTGGATGTAAGTTCAGAATTAAGGAACAAGGAGCCTCTGAGCACATGCTCAGTCTAGGAATGAATGAGCAGTTCCCATAACCAAGCTCACAAGTCCTTCACACAAAACACCCATTCATTGGGTGGAATTCAATACTGCACTATTATAGACTTCCAAATGTGCAAGCATTTCAGCTTGCCGAATGACCCCCCTCTTCTCCCTCAGTGTGCTGTTCTTGGAGTTCTCCAGCCCCCTCTGAACCAAGTTCATGGTGGGTGGGAGGACAGGTGGGGAAGTCCCATTGCACAGGCAAAAGTCCTTGTTCAGGGCTTCTGCTGACAGGGATTGTTAGGAGAATCCTGCTCCTGGTGTTCTTTTTTACCTAATTTGGTGCATGGGGGTGAGGGTGTGCAGAGTTTAAACTGTTGCTATTGTTAGACAGCTGGGAATCAGAAGCCCTTGCTGATCTACTGCAAATCATCCAAAGGTCTGCCATTAGATCCCAATCTACCTTCTGCCCAATCCTATTTTAAAACACTGGGAAGTTATTTTCTTCCTCTATAAACACTACAGTGATGTGACTGCCAGGCGTGTTAGGATTAGCTCCAGGAAAACTCACTTATTGCAATTCGTTCTTCTGCACTGACATCATGGAGTCAGAAGACTACAGATCCTTTGGTAGCCCGACTGAGACCCCCCCCCCCCCAATTTTACTCCTCATACCCCTCCCACATTTCACTCTTCTATGTGCTGCTATTGAGGGCCAAATACAGGGGTCAGTAACCTTTTTCAGCCGTGGGCCGGTCCACCATCCCTCAGACCATGTGGTGGGCTGGACTATATTTTGATTTTAAAAAATGAACGAATTCCCATGCCCCACAAATAACCCAGAGATACATTTTAAATAAAAGGACACATTCTACTCGTGTAAAAACACGCTGATTCCCAGACCATCCGCGCGCCGGATTGAGAAGGCAATTGGGCCGCATCCGGCCCCCAGGCCTTAGGTTGCCTACCCTTGGCCAAATACAATGTGACCCAGACTAGTGGTGCTGAATCCATACAAAGCAGAGAAGGGCGGGGAGGGGGGATTTAATGTGCAGGATGGGGGGGGGAGAAGTGAAATTGTTTTTCCCACCTCCAAATTACCTTTTAGCCTTTCCTTGGCAATGGTAACAAAGCCCCAATGAAAGAGAACTTTGTTTAGAATGCAGTGTCAGTGGGGGTGGGAAGATGGGGGTGGGAGAAGATTTCAGTTTCTCCCACCTGCCTGCACTAAACTTTTTTATATAGGGATTTTTGTGGCAATTAAATCCTAATACATGGATCTGCTGCCATTATGTGCAGTCGGAAACGGTAATTGAACAGAGGGTCCCCCCATTCCAAACCTGACACTCTTTCCTTGCCCTACTCATCATATTATATTTTATTTTTTTATTTAAAAAAATTGACCCAGAGGCATTCATTTTATAACTTTCTGATCTGAAAGGACAGAGAAGTCCCAGAGGGGGAAGGATAACACAAACCGATAAGGAGTCATTCTAGATGCAATGTCATCCTCATTGTTCAGCCTTGTGTGGGGAGAAGAAGGGTTCCAGCCCTTTTGCCCTTGCCATGTTCCCAGACAGAGCCAGCTCCCCTCTTGCCAATGACAGCTCCCCTCCCATTGTGAATAGGATGCACATGGGGCCAATTTGGACTGGGGCGGGGGGGGGGGGCAAAGGATGAAGAGGACTTCATCCTCTATAGCACGGACTTGTTAAAATAAACAGCCACACAAGGCCAAATGACATCAGGTACAAACATCTGTCGAACTGCACAGGGTTTCAGGACATTCCTCTCCCATTAGTCCAACCTCCTTACCATTGACCACCAGCTGGAGACTAATGCTCTTCTCCAGTCCAGCCGGCCCGTTCTTCAGAACCAACGTGTAGGAGCCAGAGTTCTGCTCTGCCACATCCTTGATCTGCAGGGAATATTGAGACTGCCTGTTGGAAATTAACCTTCCATCCTTAAACCTGGGCAGAAGCAGAGAGAGAAAGAGAGAGGTGTATGTGTGTGTGGATTAGCACGTTCCTCCCAAAAGGCAGTCACAGGGCTTCAGTCCATGTCAGGAGGCACTTCCTCAAAGGGAGATCTCTCACGAATTCCTCCCCTTCTGCTTGCTGCGTTTTCTAGCCAAAGGGAAAACACTGACAACCACCCAAGGCAAAATTCAGATGTATAAAATGCAGGGGAAATTAGGTTTGCAATGTAATGTCAAATTACTTAATTTGCATTTCTCAAAACAATACAAGATCCCAAAACACAGCTTTTCCTCAAAATCCACACTTCTCCAAATTTTGCAATGCATTATCAAACCAAAGAATGTTTTTTAAAAATGTATATGCAAGGGTAAATATGTGCATTTAAAAATACATACGTTAGTGAAGATAACATCCAAAAATGTTACCGAAAATCACTTGCAAAATTATGTTTAATAGGTAAAATTGCATACAAAAATGTACATATGAGAAGTGCATACTAAAATTCTGATAAATTTTCATGAGAAATTTTTTTAAAATTGTAAACTGAAATGGAAGTATGGAGAACTGACTGTGAGATTGGAAAAAAAGGGGGGGGAAGGAGAGAAATTTAAAATGACAGGCGTGTCCTGCCCTTATGAAGTGACACTTCACTGCCTTGTGGCATCTTGCAAAAGTGCCATTTATGGCAAGTCATTGCTACATAGCTGAGCAAGGGGCTGAAGTGAAGGGCTTATACTACTTATAATTTTACACACAGCACAAGCTGATATGACAGAATGAAGTGAGAGATGAAATCCACTTCCCTAACTCCGCTTTCCTTGCTATCGTGTCACCAGCTGGCTGATCAGAATGAGATCAGGATATATGTGGCACCCCCAGGGAGCTCAGCTATCATCCCCTCTGACTGGGACTGAGGTGCAAGTCTAGACCCAAACACTTGCCACCTCAGTACCAGATTCCACGACTTTCCCTTAGTCAGGAGGGCCTCGGCTTTCTGAAAGTGTTAACAGGTGTTTACATAGCCACAGGGAATGTGAGACAGCACTTGAGTGTGGGTGGAGAACATTTGTGTGTTTGTGTGGCGTGCGTTTGCCAACAAAGCGAATGATGAGAAAGATTGTTTCTCCCTGCCTCTAACGTCTGCCAGAACTCTGGAGAAAAGACGAGGAAGAATTTTTATGTCTCCAGTGAAAAGAATAGCCTGCTTTGCTATACAATGTTAAAATGCTGGGTAATGAGTCAAGCTTAAGAATCACAGAAGTCAAGAAGAATCGCTCAGGTTTTGAAACAGACCTCCAAATCAGAACCCTCAAGCCGTGTGGGAGGGCAGTGTCACTCCTCTCACAAAATCGATTTCAGCAAGACAGGGGCCTTTCTCCTCCTCTTTTCCCCTTCTCTACAAAGGTCAACCCTGAAGACTGCTAAGCCTATATGCTAAGAGGGGGAGTGCATTACCACTGGAACTCAGGCTGGGGGTAGGCAACCACTTTCACCGGCAGCTTCGCCATTTCATCTCCTGCTGTTGCTTCAATCACTGGACCCTTCCTCCACTCCACATTGATGAAGGGTTTCTCTGTGAAAACCAGATAGATAAGAGAGAAGAAGAAAGCAGGGTGAAAGCTGTGAGATGACCATGCTGGAGCTACAGCAGAGATTAGATAGCATTAATCCATACACATTGTAGAAGTATGCACTGCTTGGAAATAAACATCACGTATGCACAGATGCCCATTAGATACTGAATCTGTGTATCCCTGAATTTGTGCAGACATGAGAACAGTTGTTCACACTGATTCACAGTTTGCTCCGTGAAGGTACAGGGACCTGTCTTTCTTAAACGTTGACAATGCTACCATGCCTTATCCTGCAAATAACCTTGCATTGGATGGAGATTTTAACTAACACTTACCGCTACTTTTGCCAGGACTTTTCAGCTCAAGTAAAAGTTTTCTTTGTATGGGTGGTGGTTAGTTTATAGTTACTACCTATAGAATGACATAGGCATAAGGAGGGCAAGTGGAGAGTTTCAGCTGCTATAAAAAAGGCAGTCCTTGGAGAGAGAAAAAGGGAACATCTGTTCTGACATCTCAGTGATAATATGGAGTTTGGTATCAGTACTGGTTACCACCATGACTTAACTCAGAATCATGTCAGCTTACTCCTGGGAACATATCATTTGCTGTTGTTTAGCAGGAGCATTGGATCTTTGCTCTGTCATGCCATAATCCTAGAGAACATGGTGTGTCACATAATAATCTCTCTCTTTCTTACACACTTACACACACACTTACACACACACACACACACACACACACACACACACGTGTTTTCATATGGCAGGGAACAGAGGACAAAAGGTCAGTCTTCACAGGAAGTTTTCCACTGCTTCCTTTATCTTATCTGATCTTCTCCACTGTTTCACAAAGGACACCAGCTGCCTTTAAACTGTTTGCCACCATGCTAACACACCAGAAGACCTACAAGGTTTTCTTATCCTGAGTTAATGGTTTTTACCATGTACGATGACATCTATGCTCTCCTTCAAGTCTTGCTCCCCATTGCTAGCCTTGCATGTATATTTTCCCAGGTCTTGTAGGCTCACATTTTGGATGATCAGGATGCTAGAAAGTTCAGTGTGTGTCTGCTGGGAGCGCCTCTCAGGCAGTTCTGTGACTTTCCGGTTCATCTGCCAGAAGAAGGCAACAGAAGGAAAGGAATAAACATATAAGATATTAGGAAATATTAGGATGCCCTCCCCACTGCAGCAGGCTTCCCCAACCTGGTGCCCTCCTGGTACTTTGGACTACTCACATCAACCCCAGCCAGAATGCAAACAGTCAGGGATGTTGGAAGTTGTAGTCAAACAATACCCAGAGGGCACCAGGTTGGCGAAGGCTGATTTTAAAAGGGGGTGACAGAGTAGTCAAAAGCCTAATCCCAGCTGGTAAAGTAAAATTGTATCTGGGCTAAACCACATCAACTTGCAGGCAGAGCTCAGATGATTGAATGTTCCTTCATACAAGAGAATTCTTTGTATATAGGGAAACCACCATTTCAAGGAGAGTTTTTGGCTAAAAAGTTTTCCCCTGACATGTTAGCTTGCTGTGTGGAGGGATATTTTGTGCATGCATAGAAGAACTTCCAGACATATGAGGTGTTGCACAACTGTGTGGATGTGAAGTGTGAACACCTTTGCAAACACATATAACTCCCAGATAAGGAGTCAAGAAGAAAAAGGAGTGATGAAGACAAGCATAGGTAAGTCTACAAGGTGGGTCAATATGGGAGCAAAGACTTTCACTGTGACTTGGAGGAGGCAAGTCTCTTTTCTCTGTCCCCCTAACTTGCTTCCCCAAAGAAACTCCTGCACAGGAGCCTCCCTCTACATCTTTCTTGGTAAACCTTTGATCTCATTTAGCCTGCTCAGCAAAATGTTCCAGAAATGTTGGGGATGGAGCCTACGGGGACAGTGACCTTTGGGGCAGGGCTGGCATACACGTCTTTCTCTACACCCATTCTTTTAAACATATGAGTAGGGCTGTTGTGACACAGAAAGCTGCCTTTCACCGAGTTAGAACCATTGCTTCCTCCAGCTCAGTACTGTCTACACTGACTGACAGTATCTCTCCAGGGTTTCAGGCAGGGGGCAATTCACAGCCCTACCTAGAGATGCCATGGATCTTCTGCATGCACAGCAGATGCTGTGCCAGAGAGCTGCAGCCCATCCCAGCAGTGATGGAGGTGTCAGGGATATTGTGAACGCAAACATACCCCAAACTGGATTGAATTGGCATGTACTCGGGAAGGCATTGCTATTTCATTTTTTCTCTGCAGGGAGCAAATTTAGGGGGAAAGGAAGGCTGCAAGTAACAAGGCAGAGAGTACAAGGAACATCAGATGTGACTATACCAGTGTAATTAGGTTTGTCAACTATGCATGAATTGGAGTGTGTGTGTGTGTGTGTGTGTTCCACTTCCACTCCATGGATCCAAAATTAAAAGTAGTGCACACAAACCATTCATAGAAGCAAAAACTGAATAAGATAATGTCAATTCCTACCTGTTTCGCAGGGTAATCCCACTGGAAATCAACTCCCGAATTAAACTCAGCCCATACTGTACAGTTGAGATATAGTTTTTCTCCCACTAGAAGCTCCATGGCTTTCCTTGGAAACAACTGGATGTCATAAAGTTCATTCCCTGGTGTAAAAGTAAGGCAACTACTTAAACAAATACAGTTTTTCCTTGGGGGGGGGGAAACAGAACTCTTGCTACAAAATTGTAACAAATTTATAAAAAATAAAATCAAACCACACAACACAGGCTCATTGGTCTAACCCCTCACCATATATTTGCTTAATTCTGTAGCCATTTGTCTGTGTTATCAAACTACTGTGGTTCTGGATGGTCAAACCCCCTACCTTAAAGTTTGTTGATTACTTCCTTATTCAACTGTCAATTGACATCCTACAGAATATAGCAAGATATATGAAGGGAATAGGAATGAGGGTGTGCCATATCAAAAAGTGCAGTTTGAACAAGGAATATGTGGCCATTTGAAGGGGTAATGATGACTGCCATTGTAGATAGCACAGATAGAATGTGAGGGTTTATTTGCACCCAGACATTGCTTATTTTGCTTCCTTATTTTTAAACTTTCATTTCATTTCACGTCATCCTACCTTATTCTGAAATGTTCTCTGATGCCACAGGTTGCCTGTTCCCAAGACTGTGAATGTACGTGTGTTTTGGTTTTTAATATGTAAGATTTAGCATTTTCACAATTGTACTTAGGCACAAACATGCATCTATCAGACTTACGGGCGGGGCGAGGTCATGTTGGAGTAGCAGCACCTCAGACAGCTCTGCAGTGACTACTTGTTCTGATAATGGCTGAAACCCATCCAAGTCTCCTACCTTTGACTTGGTTGCCAGGTTCTGCCCTCACTGAGATGGATGGAGAAGTTTAAAGGGACATGCCTGTTCCTGGAGTGATACACTACTCAGCCAATGCCTATCCACATCTAGTGGCATCTTGACCAGGCATGGAAACTAATAAGCCCTTAAGAGTAAGGGCAGTTGTGCTGCCGTTGGGGCCTATGGCTCAGAGGGAACTGGAGGCGATTGTCTGGGTGATTAGGTCCAGAACTAGTGCCTGGAGCCTTCCTCACCTTCTAAATCAATCCCTCAATTATGGCTTGAAGTCATGGGCATGACAATTGAGGCTGTTTGTTGATGATGTAGCAGGCAAACCAGAGGCATCTATAATACAAAACAAGCCTTCTGGTCATAGCAGGTTTCATAATCACATTACAAAGGGACTGCAGCAAGAATGGCTGGAAGCCTCATGTGTGAAAAATGGTTGTCGTACTGCCTGAGCACTTTTAAGAGGTTGATTGTCACAGTGACTGACTCTGTTCCAAAATTCACCTGCAATGTGGACAAGGAAGAAACTTGATTTGCGGGGCTTCATATCAATGAAAGTTTCGCACTCAACAAACAAGGAGTCCTTGATCAGGTGAGTGGGGACCAGCATTCCTTTTTTGTTGTCCCAAAGAATGTTCTTCCCGTCTGGATATATGGGAGAGGTTGTCTAGAAACAGATAAAATATTTTTAAAGAGACGTGCAGGGTGATATCATTACTGCTGCATCCTCCATTTCTTTGAATTGCTATTCAAGACCAGTTCCAATATTTCACACCTGACGGAGTGGGGAAATCCCTCCAAACTTATAGACAGCTTTCTGTTACAGTATGTGACCCTGTGGGGTTTTTTTTGTGGGGGGTGGGGAGGTTGTGGCCTTTTTCTACTGACACCCCCAACATAAATCCAAATGCACTTCCAATGAAGCTTTGGTCATGCGACTGTTGCGATTCTAGGAGAGGAAGAGGCAAGAAAAATGGCTGAGAGGACAGCTTGCCCAAAGAGTGAAGGAGACTGAACTACATGGCTAGAAACACAAGGCATGAATTTACGACACTGGTGAGGTTACACTGTGCACAGGCTGCCATTTCCCTCAGATACGGAAATTGGTTCTGGCCTCCCAGGACTAATGTTTCTCTTTGCATTTCATGAGAAGTGTAAATACAGCAGCAGATGAAGCAGTGTGCTGGTCCTTTCCATAGTTTCCCATGACTCTTATAGGATTTCAAGCATTGTTAAGAACTGGGAAACCCCTTAAAAGATTGCAGCTTATGCATTTTAGCAAAGGGCTGCTTCACATACTATATTTGGGTGTGCACCAAATAGGTTTTGAAACTATAAAATGTAAGCAAAGATGTATTTTCAAAAACATGCATCATACAGGTACAAACATGAGGGGCTATGATTGGATGCATCTCCCAGAAAAGTGTATACTTGGTGGAACAATGCATGTGAAATGGTTCTCACAGCCTGCAGAAAGTGGAGCACGATCCCCCAGAAAAGGAGAACTGCATAAATTGATGCTGGTGTGCCAGAAAATGAAGCCTTAGAGAGAACTGAATATATATATGAAACATTTTCCTCCCCTCCCTAGGAGTGCCACTTCCTTCTCCAGATTATAATATATTATAATGCTGGAGTATCTCTTCAGAGAAGATCATTAACACTGTAGAGTAGGAATGGGTAATCTGTAATGTTGTTGGGACTGCAGTTCTCATCCTCCCCCTGACCATTCGCCATACTGGCTGGAGCTGATGAGAGTTGGAGGGCGGCAGGTTTCCCATCCCTGTTTCAGAGCAATCTGAAGGGACTCTGAAATCAACAGTGCAAGGGAATCCAAAATGGGGGGACCACAACTGTTACCGGGAAACATCCACAGGGGTTACATCCAGGGATTTCATCCAGATTTGCAAGGACAACACCTTTAGTGGGTTTCTTTCTTTTTTGTTTTTCTTTCACACATACACACCCCAGGTGTTTTCTCTGTTCCCCTTCAGACTGAAATAAGGCAGATTCCTGAGTCATCCCACAGGGAGATTTCTTACCGAGAGCAAAGTGATGTTAAGGTCTGGAATAGATACCAGGCATGGGACCCAGATATTCTCCTTCTTGTAGATAAGAAGAGCCTCTGGTTTATTGATAAATGGCCGCTCATAATCTGAGAATGAAAGAAGAGCCGCAGAATTGGAGAAAACAAGGAAAATATAGTTATTTTTTCCCCTTGCTGCTTAAAAAAAAAAAAAAGTTAGCTAAAATCTGCAGGACATTGTACTGAGTCAGTTACAAATATGAGATGGGAAATGTATGAACAGTCTTATTGTGCAAATCTATACATGCCTACTCAAAAATAAGCACCACTTAGTTCAGTGGTAGTTACTCCCAGGCAAAAAGGGTATAGGATTACAAACTTAGGTTACCAGTTCATTTAATCAACAGCAGCAACAACAACAACAACGAAAGGGCACCAGAAAGCAAAGGGAATCATAGTAAACTTTAGGAAACTGCCTATGTTTCCATTAACTCAGGCAGCAGACCTGTGTGTAGCTATAATATGTTTAGCTGTTTTTGTTAATTTAGGTTGTCTGCTTAATTCTTATTTTGAATTCAGTGCTCTGTGCTAGTATGTTCTAGTAATCACTTCAGATGTGAGTTATAATGGACAGAGTGCTTGATTTGAAAGGGGGAGATCTGGATTCAAATCTCTGCTCAACCGAAGTGTCTGTTGCAGAATAACCTATACAGGGTTTTTGAGAGGACAGAATAGGACAGCCCCATATATACCTTTCTGAGCCCCTCAGAGAAAGGACAGGATGGAAATTAGTTAAGTACAATTCTGAATATGGGTACTACTGCTAATCTCTTCAGCATGAATAATGCCTTTTCCCAATCTTTTTAGCTTCATAACTCAGCAATTTTCATGCCCCGACTTGCAGAACAATAACATGAGTCAGGAAAGTAGGCCAACTGCCTTTCATGTCTGTTTTGTCAATCCAATTTATCAGCAGCCAAGCTTAGAATGCTCCTGCTTATTGTCTTTCTTGACATTAAGAGAAAACTGTTTTCCCCACAGAAGCATTCAAGAAATTTTTATTGCTCCTTTCTTTTTCAGCATATTTGGAATTAATAGATTATCCTGCAGTGTAGAATTTTAGAAAAGGGAATAAGGGGGCGGAGGGAGCAAGCCATACGATAGCTCAACGGCAACTTGGATTTCATGCGGCCAGATTTCCTTACAGAATTCCTGTAGTTAAGGCTAATCTATACAAATCCATTGTTGTGGCCATGAGTTTAGCATAGTAGAAACAACAAAACCCCTATTCCCCAAATTCCAATTAAAAAACCACGAATTCAAATGCTAAAATGAAGACACAAAGAAAGCTTCAGAGAACCTTCTCCACATGCGTGGAGAGGCTGGCAATCTTCTTTAACCCACACAGTCATATCCAGTGTCAATGTGGACTCCAGATTCCAACTCTGGATTTAAAAGGCAGAAGAAAAAATGGACGGTGGGTTTTTTAAAATGTCTGTCACTCACGGGCTACAGTGAAGCTCCCCACCTACGCATGACAACTGTGTGGGCGTCCATGAGGTGCTCTAGCATTGCCCCTAAAGGCAGAGAGAGTGCTGGACTCAGGCCTCAGACCCTTTTAAGGTCCTAGCTGCTATCATCATTATATTCTCATAGAGATGAGGAGAATTAATTATCTACTCCCATCCTACTAAAATACCCAGGAAGTACCTGTGAATGGTATTTGGGCTACCTATTTATTGGCTAACACAAACAAAATAATGTCATGGAACAATTTGGAATGGAAGATCTCTATTTTCTGCTGCAGAGAACCATAAAGGGATTGTTTCAGTTTACTTGGTATCTTGATTTGTTTTCATTGTACCATATACAGTATTTTAAATCAGTGAATATTAGAAACTGTATGATTTTGGTGTTTTAATTTGATTGTACTGGGTCTGTCATAGTATAATAAAACTTGTTGTAGTGGTTGGTTATATCCTCTCTCTCTCTCACTCACTCACACACAGGAAAAATGGTAATTTGTCTGAATATTTTTTAAATGGCTGTTGAGTATGTAGGAACATAGGAAACTGCCTTATATAACACGTCAGACCATTGGTCTACCTAGCTCAATAAGCTGATCTTCTACCCCCTGAGCCACAACCCTTAAATGTAGAGATAAAACAAGTATAAACTTGGTAGCAAGCACTTGGAGGAAGGCACTTCTTGCCTTTGTAACAATGACATCCTTGAGAAGTTGGAGAAAGGAAGGGAAATTTAAGGTTAGGGTTAGGGTTAGAGACATGATGCAAATTGCGGAAGCTCTCTTAGGAGGTCAGTGACAATAAATGTACCATTGCCCATCCCTTTGACAACTCAGATATCAGACCACAGTTTATGTACTTATTACATTTATAACCTTCAACTAAGAAGCTCAGGCCAGCATACGCTGGTCTTCCTGCCCCTCTTCTTATCCTCACAACAACCTTGTGAGGGAGGTTAGGTTGAGAGATAGCAGCTGGCTCAAGACTATACGTATAATGAATGAGGTTTTGAACTCAGGTCTTCCTGAACCTAGTCTGACATTCTAACCATGCTGCCTCGCACTGTTCTTCAGAAGTTTGTAACATATACACACATCTCCAACTTAGGCCCCCATTATGCTAGCAAAGAGCAAGCTAGCTCTAAACTGAGAGAAGAAACCCATTTCACCATCCTACAATCGCAGCACGAGGTCATGATTGAGACATATTTTCATGGGCAGTGTTGTACATCAGCTTCTTTCCTGCTAAGTGCTCCTGACTAGAGGTTTTGGATTTTATTCCATCCCTGTGTTTTTATATAAATATTCCTCCAGGATGTATTTGAAGAACAGCCACAGATGTTCATAGCAAAGACCAAGGGCAGATTAGATTAAGAGAGAACTAACATTCATGAGGGGAAATTCCTGCCAAACTTCTAATGCCTCTGGCTATTGTTATTTTGAGTTTGTTATCGGAGAATGATTTATTTTAAAATACCAGCAACAGTTGCTCAGCTGGCAAACCACAGGGGCTCACTATTAATTGCCCATATTATATTTAGACTGGATTCTGAATATCCAAAGTCCATAATCTACACTAATATCCACCTAACCCAAAAGCAATTGCAATTCCTCTTTGAACACTGACTCCCTGGTTTCTAAGTATTTGAAGGGTGGACAGTTATGGGGGGGCGGGACACATGTAACTTCGTGGGGGACATGCTTAGGAGAAAGAAATGATGTATGCATGTATTTATGCACATGAGAAGAAGCAATGATGAACGTTATTATGGAGGAGAAAGCTAAAGTGTGGCTTTGAGTTTGGGGGCTGAGGTGTGGGGCAAGGACTGGGGGCCAGTGCTGAATGAAGACCCTGTCCATCAGCTTATCGCATCTTATAATTTCAAACATCTGAGGGCCAATTCACCTACTGCTGGAATGGCATCAGGACCACTTCTGCATTCCTGGTTCCCATGGTGCTCCATGTTTTAACATTCATACAGAGGGGGTCACCTGAGTACCAACACCATTGCCTTCCTCTGAGGTCAATGATGCTGGCAAGGAAAGTTGGTCTGAGCAGCATGGGAGCCTACCATGTGGTTGTGATTCCCAGCACATTTTGGTCAGATATTCTCATCCCAAAGTATAGCAAAAATTAAGACCACCCATGAATGGATTGTTGTGCAAAAGTAAAATCAAATAAGTGTCAATAAGCTGTATTAATATACTGTTGTTTACTTTATCAAGAAAAGCAGCATTGTGGGTGGGGAATTTGGAGAAGAGACCAGGCAAGGCTTAGGGTTTTTTTTCCTTCTCGCTCATTCCTTCTTTGTTCCAAATTGCCCATGCAGGCACTTTCTATCTCCTTCTCTTTGCAGTTCCAAATGCAAGTTTGCCGGGGGAACAGGCAATTCAAAGTGTGCAGGGGGAAAGAAGTTAGGAGAGTGATTTGGAGTGGAGAAGTGACAGAGAATGCACAGGTTTCACTTATAATGAAGCTGGGCAAACTGTTGGCCCTCTAAATGTTCATAGAATCATAGAGATGGAAGAGACAAGGGCCATCGAGTCCAACCTCCTGCCAAGCAGGAAACACCATCAGAGCACTCCTGACATATGGTTGTCAAGCCTCTGCTTAAAGACCTCCAAAGAAGGAGACTCCACTACACTCCTTGGCAGCAAATTCCACTGTCGAACAGCTCTTACTGTCAGGAAGTTCTTCCCATGCTGGCTGAGTCTGATGGGAGTTGGAGTCCAACAACATCCTGAGGGCTACAGGTTCCCCACCCTGCCTAGTGACATCACAGATGACATGCATCTTCTTGTTGATAATTGTAATGACCACAACTATAGAACTAGAAGTGGCCTGAACTATGTGCCAGGGTAACCAGTATGGAAAGTGCCAGTGATACTTATGTGAGTATTTCTTGCAAGTAAAAGTCCATGTCATTCCATTATAAAATATAATTTCACAAAGGCCCTCAGCCAAGACTCTTAAGAAAATAAGGTGAGGCAGAACACCAGTGGCAAAGTCAGTCACCAATTCAGATGTTATGTTCTGCTTTAATTTCTCATTACTGCTTGTACAGGCAGATTTTTGGCACCAAGATGAAATCGTAATACTGCATTGTCATTTTTTCTGGTGCTTGCCAATTTGTGTTGAAACAGATAGATATGACCAGCTCACCACAGCACTCTGCACAGCACATGCTTGCTCTTCACTTAGCCACCACAAACCAGATGAATGCATTTTTTGTGCTTTAGAATTATTATATCTCATTTTGAAACTCATCCCCAAGTTTACTAGGTAGATGGCAGATCAATCCAAACATGCAATCCACTGCCCTAGAGTGGAAGATGTGCCTCTTCATTTGGCGTGGGTGGGGGTGGGAGAGCAAACTCTAGTCCACCCACTGGTTCCCCACTGCACTCACTAAAAGCAGTGGGTGGTAGTCAGTGTAAAGGGATATTCCTGTGTGGGGCAGGGGTGAGGGGTCTAATCTGGACCTCTCTGCTGAACCAGTCAAGAGCTAGCACAGCAAAACCTGTCTGGGTATTAGGATTGCTCCTTCAAGTTACACTTTTGATCATACAAACAGAGTTGGTGAATGGGGATGAAAGGTTAGGATTTGTTTTTTGGATAAGTGGAATGCTTTAGAAAGTGTTCTCAGAATCCTACAGCATCTGTGTTTTAAAGAAATCTAGATAATTAATATGTCCTCACAGTCACAAAAATCACAAAGCACTAGTGAGGTCTATATGAACAAGAGAGTCTAGATTTTTTACCCCTAGTGCACAATCTTTCCTAATTTTAATCTAAAATTATGCTTGACTGATAGGACATACTCAACGGATAATTTTAACACTTTTAAAAGCAGAAAATGTAGCACATCATGACTTCATTAACTGGCAAAAATCTAGGGAGTTTGGAAGATCCAGCTATATCACACACAAATTATGATTCAGGTGCCAGAGGCAAAACAGTATGTGATTGGGGAAAAGAGAATCTCTGCCTCCTACACCCTCTCTGACTCCAGCACTACAGTTTTTCATCCTTCTCTGCTTCAGTTTTATTCAAAACAGCTCCTGCGTTTCACCCTTCCCTTCCAAACAATTGATTTAATTTCTCTCTTTAAAAAAACAACAACAAAAAAAACCTAGACAAGGCCACTGCTGTGGTTCTAGGGTGCCATTGAACTAAAAATTCCTGCATTCCAGCCTGACAGAAACATTCACCCCAGGCACCAGTGTAATTGAATCCCCTAGTCAGAGCCTATAATCAGAAATCCCACACAAGAGGATGAATACTGATTTGTTCTCAGCAGAAGACTTGACACCCCTCTTCAACTCCCCTGGATTTAATCATCGTTATGCGGATGAGAGAGGAAACCAGAATACAGAGAAGCATTTGCTGACGTGAAGGATGACCAGGTGCTAGAGATGGGTGGTGGGAGGAACCTTTGCCACCTCAGAACTGGTGGGGATGGGGAAACATCCAATTTCTCTTACAGATTCCTCTATATACTCTGGGGTTCCCCCTTCTTATTATTCAATTATTTATTTCATTCCATTTATGAATCACTAGAACAACTCAAAGTGATTTCACCATAGAAACCTAAACAATAAAAACTATTTCATGTATGTCCTCAGCCTCTATCACTTTGTGCTGTGCACCCCCACCATTCCTTATGCCCAGGGCATAGGCAACATCTGAATAGTCTAGAGCAGTCTTCCCCAACCAGGTGCCCTCTCAATGTCTTCTACACAATAAATCAATAAACACGGTGTGTCTGCATAGGCAGCATGGAGTTTCAGTCATGATGTAGAATTCCTGCTCTCTACTGAAAATAGAAGGACATACTTTCAGGTAAACATACACACAGTTTTGCTGCAAATAGGTTGGATAGCTGCAATACCGCCATGCAAATATATGGCACAAAAAAGAAAAGGGGGAAAAAAAGAATTAGGTCTCCAAATGCATGTTTAGGTTAAAAGTGGGTTCCCTGGGTCTGAAGCTACTGACCTAGATAACAGAGAAGCCTTACCAGCATGGTGTAGGAACTCAGTATCAACGCTGCAAATTGACTGCCATGCCATGATAGAGTACCGTATTTTTCGCTCTATAGCACGCACCCAACCATAACACGCACATAGTTTTTAGAGGAGGAAAATCCGTAGGCATGCCACCCGTAGGCATTCCCTCTATAACACGCACAGACATTTCCCTTTACTTTTTAGGAGGAAAAAAGTGAGTGTTATGGTGCAAAAAATACGGTAAGTCAGGATAGAGGCAGGCAGGGAAAATTGCACATGGGCACATCAATCTTACATCATTTGAAACTGTGATAACCTTTCCCTTTCAGAGGACAGTGTAACCTCTGTCTCTTCACAATGATTTTAACTCCAAGTAGCTTTTCCTTAAGCAACCTGCTATGTAATACAGAGTTTCAACAATATATATATATTTTCTTTTAAGGCTGTAATGCAGTTTGGCCAATAAGTTCTTCCACCTGGAGTTCAATCTGTTTTGGCTGTGCAGGTCTTTTACCCTCTTACCTCTCACAAATACATAGGTGCTGACTGCAGTGGTGCCCTCGATTTTGGCATTGATGTACTTGTAGTAACAGCGGTAGTAGCCCGTGTCGTTAGCCTGAGTCCCTGTCAGTGTCAAGACCTTGCAGTAGGGCTTTGTGTCAGTGCCCTCACAATCCTCTTCCTTGACTGTTTGGACACCGTCGAGACTCACCAACACCACTGAATCGCTCTCCTTCCCAATCTGGACGGTGTCCTCTTGGCCTCCAGGCCACGACCACTCCAGGGGGTGCTGCCCTCTTCACCAGAACAAAAGGAATAACAGAAGCAGAATTATATGTGTTACTATGGCCTTCTATAATAGGTATGGCATTCTAAAATTCCTTTACTACTCCATTTCTAATGTCCGCATTGCAAATTTAGGGATTCAGCTGCATTCCTCCTCTAATACAGAATCATAGAATCCACAAGATAGATGTGGATTGTGGCTTAAATGTCGCATGTACCCTGCTTTCCAAATCAGCGGTAGGAGCACACTGGATGAAGAGTAAATAGGAATGTGTACACAGCCTAAGTGTGACAACTTCTCACCTGTGAAGAAAGCTTGACCCTTTCTATCTAGCACACTAAGCATGTAGAAGTGAGAAATATTTCGTGTATGATTCTCAGCATTTATTATTCTTATTTATTACTATAAAAACAGCATATATATGGTTGTTGTTGTTTTCCAAAAAGTGTCACAAATGTAATGCCACCATGGAGAGAATTGCAGAGTTGCAAGATGTCTCATTGCTTTGCAAGCTTCTCCACATTCCAGCACTTCCAGGGTTAAGCCTGTCTCCCAACTTAGAGCTGGAGAAGGAGGGTGGGCCTGCCCTTGCAGTTGTACTGGACCTTGAAGGTGGGTGAGCATTCCCAAAGTACAGCGAGATGTCACAGGCAAGGCCCACTCATCATCTGAGAGGAAGAGGGAAAGTGGTGGTCACTACATTTGTCTGATTACGAAGGCTGACAGTCCTTGTGTCATCCAACTCACAGAAGTATCCCAGTTAAAGGCTCCCAGCTTCTAGAGATGCTGATAGTTTGGAAAACTGACAATCCACAACAGCAAAATTCTTCCAGGCACTTTTGCAAGGCAGGCCCATCCTGTTATTTCATGCCACTAATTATATTTGGCTACTGCTTATCTTTGTTGGACTCTCTCTGTGTGTGTTCATATTCCCTCTTTTCTATTGTGGCAATTACAAGACTCCACTGTACAGTCACATTATCAAACTGCAGATAGCAGAAGTTCACACTTCTGTCTGAATGCTGACTGATTAGGTACTTGCTTTATCCATGTTGTACAAAGCAAGGCCTGGTAGTACCAGCTTCTTATGCATCTCTTATTGGAGCTCAGCTGTCAGTTTCCATATGCTCTACTTCTCAGTTCTTGAATAAGAATTGCATGCATCTTTTATATCCTCTCTATAATGAAGCTGCCCAAGGCATGTTTATGTAGGAATTTGTTTTAAATCTTTTTGTTTAATCTAGGGATGCTTGTGAAGTTATCCTCATATGAATTTCTCCAGAGATTTTTCTCCAGGGTTCCAAATTACCTAATCATGTTGGCAGAGCTGCACTGATGAGTTAGTGATTAATTTTCTGGGGTTTTTTCCCTGGACTTTCAATGGCTGTGCATTGTTACAGTTTTCACTTCAACATAACCCCCTGCCCCGTTTATTAGTTGCCAATGTGCAGACACTGATGAAATCATACCACAAAAAGGAATCCTGATGTGACTACCTGAACACATCCAGATTCCTTTTTGCACTGTGGTTTTATCAATGCTCATGTGCCTATATATTCATAGTTGAAACCACAGAACAAAAAGCCTGATGCAAGTATACAATCGCATCAAGACTCCTTTTCATGCTGTAGTGTAATCAATGCACATGTAAGTTTCTTCACATCAATAACTAGCACAGGACAGTTTGGAGATATACGGTACCCCAAAGATCACAGAAAGCTGAACATGCTCAAGTTATGAAACTAATTTGTATAAATTCTCCAAGTAAAAGTGTGAGGCATGTGGAGTGGAATCAAGGTCAGGATGATAACAAAACAGAATGGGGAATATCCAGTCATTCTGGATTCAACGTTTGGACAGGAACTAGCAGTTGGTGCACTGTGCATATTCTACTGCTACTTAGTAAACGAAAACCAGTATCATATTACATGTGCAAACAGGCAAAAACTTCAGAGGTTTGCAGAGAAAGTTGGGATGGTTAAGATAAGTTTAAATGCTGCTCACAAGCAGCAGCCAGAACATTCTTCTTTGAGTTACAACATGGACAAACAAATCTATCTCCAATTCTCCAGTGAAATCTGAGGAGAGTGTTTGCTTCATACTCATTTGAAATAATTATGTTTTATTTCAGAAATCTCCTACTGGCTCCCCCACGGCCGACATGTTGCGTATTTCTGCATTTCAACTCCCCCGGCTCTCACTAATGTGAACCATGTCCATTCAGGATGGTCTATGATCCAGAGGAGAGACTCTGAGGCACAGCTGGGCAAGATTAAAGACGTCTGAACAAGTAGGAATTTGATTCAAATTAAGCAGCTGTTGCAGGGAGAAGGTAGTGGAGATGATGGTACTAGGTAAGTAAGAATGATATGGTAAATCTCCTTCTTGGTGAAACCATTTTGCCCACAAGGCTATTTTCCCCATGTGCCCTAGAGCTTGACATCATATACAACATTTAGATGTGGAGCAAGTAAAGAGATGCAGCTCCCTACTGAAAGCACTGTTTGCAGGCAGCACTGACCAACTGTGTCCACACACCCCTGAGCCATTGTCCTCGCTGTTTGCTTTCAAATCACCCAGACAGAACAAGCAGGGTTTGCAGGGATCTTGGTCTGTGGGGTTGAGGCACCAGAGACTGAACTTCTACATGCAATGCATGAGCTCTACCACTGAGCTATGGCTCTTCCACATCATTGAAAGTTAATGAAAAATGTGGGAGCCGAACTTTGGGGGAGGTAAGTGTTGGTGGGGAGGATAGCCATGCTACTGATGAAGGATATGGGCCCCATTCTTTTCCAGATCTGTTGACCAGCTTTAAGTTGCATTGAATATGTGGTCTGGAAGCAGGAGATAGGAATACTTCCTTCCTGCTGTTTTCATCCTAGCATGAGGCGGGTTTCTGGTCACATCCCCCTTGAGATTTAAAGATGAGCTGGCTCAAAACAGAGTTAACTGCTATTTGGGAAGATTCCCTTGGATAACTCAAAGAACAGATCAGCCTCTTTGCTTTGGCAAGGGCAGCTTTGCACATAAGAGCTCAGACTGGAAATAAGACACTTTCCTGCTCCCTGTAAGCCTCTGTCAGATAAATAAAGATATAACCTTAGCATAGTTGCTGCTCTGTCCTTGGGAGGAGGCAATGAAGGAAGGGTTTTACCCAACAGGCTTAGGATAAGGGCATATGTGCAAAAAGTTAAGTGGGTACATAGTAGGTTGGAGATGTGCACTCAACCATACTAAATTATGCTACATTTTTCAAGGTGCAGATCAGGGTTTCCTGGGGAAGAAAAGAACAGGCAACACAGGCTTTAGGTAGAAGGAATCTGTGGAAAGTGCAGCTACATGACCACAATGCCTGTGCATGCTTGAACGGGCACTAATTTTTAGGTCCTGGCTGCATGGTTGCCTGCCACAGCAAAGACCTACAAACCTAATTCCTGTTCCTTCCAAGTAAACTGCTGGAAAGCCTGCAGTACTAAGATGGGATTGCTCTTTGTCATGATTACACACTTTTAAAAGCCCTTTTCATTTCCTAAGTGAATTGCTATGTGGGCTGTTCAAGACTCTTTCAGCATGCAGAGTGAGTTGCAATGTTCTTTGGCACTCAGCCATCAATAATATATGCCCTCGAACTTGCTTTTATTGTTGCTTTTTTAAATTTTGGAGCTCAGGTGAAAATAATACTAATTCCATGCATTTTCTTGAAAGCGTACTAAAATCCATTGGTCAAATATTACTATAAGCCCTCAAGTGTCTGTAATCAGTAAATGTGGAGGTTGTGATCATAATGTATAGCGTTCCCCCTGATTTTATAATAGGCTATGATTGACAGTTCTTGGCTGCCCTGACCCAGAATTCCCCTATCACAAATGGAGAGCCACAATTCTGTCCCAAGTATTCATAACCAGTCAACTTAAGTTCAGCTTTTCCACCAGTCCAGAAACCAGAAAGAGGTTTCCCACTGAGTGTCTTTGAAAGGTCTTTCAGAATCTTTGGCACAACAGCTGGCAACTGTGAAAGGCACTGTTCTTTTAATCTTACCTGCAAGTAATATTCAGTGTGTCCTTAGCGTTGATCACGTATTCTTCTTCTGTGATGCTGAGCGTGGGTGGGGTCATAGAATAGCCACTCACTAGATCTAGGGAGAGAAAGAAACAAGTTTATAGTACAGAACAACAGTCACTCATTATTATCTACTCTAGTAGTTCTATCAATCATCCATCAATCATCCAATACATTTGATATTTCAAGTTTCACTAATTTTTTTAAATTCACTTTTGTATGTGTTTTTATATTGTTGTTTTATAGGTTTTAAGTTGTGCTTTTGTTTCAATGTTGTAATTATACATTGTTCTTTTTTAGGGCTTATCAACACTTACCTTTGGCCAAACTGCGGGAGGCAGTGGAAGACAGGAGTGCCTGGCATGCTCTGGTCCATGGGGTCACGAAGAGTCGGACATGACTAAACGACTAAACAACAACTACACACTTACCTTTGGCCCTGCTATTTCCAGGCACAGGTCCACACTTAAAAGCTCAGTTTCTGCGTGTTTTGTTTCTGTTTTTGGCCCCAAACTAGAGAAGGGATGGCCTGGAAAAAACCTGGAAAACCAGGTTTCCCCCCTGTTTTTTCCCAAACTGAAAAAAATGGCTTTGGGGGGAAAAAGGAGGGGGGGAACTGGTCCCCTCCCCCCAATTTTTCTTCCCCACCCCAGGCCTTCCCATCTCTACCCCAAACCTCCTCTTTAGTGCTCAACTGGAGCAAATGTCCATTTGGATTGTCATTTGCTCTGACTGAGCTTTTAAGAGTGGGAGGGGGAAACTGCAAAGCAAAAAAAAAAAAAAAAAAAAAAAAAAAGGTGCTCAGACACAGAGCTTTAAAGTGCAGATTGTGTCTGGAAAGAGCAGCGGAAAGGTAAGTGTGGATAAGCCCTTAGGCTGCACAAAACTTAAAGAGGTGGTTTTTTAAAAAAATTGTTTTATAAATAGAAAATAAATTAACATTGGAGGAAACACTTAGTAGTAGTATATCAAGATTTGCTTCACGAGTTTCAGTCTACTGGTTACAGGCATCCTGCAAAAGCAGGAAAGATCTGTCACCTTAAATTCACACATTCTCTTTTACAAAAGGAGAAAATATCTGTAAGCACTTGAACTTATGTTGATTCATATCCCAGTAACACTTTTGACTGCTACTTTAATGAATGAGTTAAGCAGTGCAATATCCCCTTACAGTATTAATAAATGATAAGAAATAAATTACACTTCGAACATCTATGTACATGGTACTTTATAAGTAAAACAGTATTTGTTTTTCAGAAACACCATGGCCAGATGAACTTAAAATATTTGCATTCCTTGGCCACTGCATCCTATATGCTTACAACAACAGTGGGAGGCTGAGGGGGAGGGCAATCAAATCAGGAAGAGAAAGGGCATGTTCCCCCAGGCTAAATTAGAATCTGGGAAAGCAGGTAAGAGGAATACCAGGGAATCAGAAGAGAGAAGGCATTTGGGGAGCAATTTCCCATAGGCGGCTGAGAAACGTGCAGGGCAGCACCCAGGTCATTAGAATGACCTGTCCAAAACCTAGTTTTGTGTAGACATCCTTGCTCCTTTTAATTGTTTTACACTTCCTTCCTGCCAAGAAGCCACACAGACTGTGGTCATTTGACTAGGTATATCTTTAGAAACTGGGCTGGCATCAGCAGTCTCGAGCTTCTATCTTTGCCGGACATGCTTGTCTCCCAACCATGCTTTTCCTGTAGTAGCGGCCAGAGTAATAGGAGTAATAATGGGAGCGACAGGAGCCACAGCAGCAATACAGAATGGCAGGATGGGGGTGGATCCCTCACATCCCACTCTCAAGTTTCTTACTGTGGCTTTCCCCCTGCCCCACTTTGCTCACAAAATTTAGAATCATGATTTCTAAAGTGTGCAGAAACTTCCAGAAGGAAGGGTGGCGGTGGAGGGAACACGCATCACCCTATTGCTATGGTCCGAAACTCTTGGGCTATATTTTAGACAAATTTTGGGGCATGCTCAGATTCCTTCCATTTAGAAAACTTTACAGCAGTTGACAAGGACCCAGATGCAACAAGTGGAAGTTATAGCACCTCCACTGTTTATTTCCCACAGTGGGCATAGGTAGATCCAGAGGGGCCAATGAATGGTCTGAAAGCACATGATGCTCGGCAGATCTGAGTCACATCAGCGCTCTGATAGGTCAACCGTCGGCCTTGGCATACAAGTACCTGGACACTTGTCAGATACACAGTTGTGCTGGTAACATAGCTTCTACAGAGGCCTAGTCTTAGGTGGTGAACATTTGACTACTTAGAGGTCAAAACAGTAGAGAAAGCTTTGGTCAGTGCATTCAGCTCAGGAAGTGTCCTTAAGCACTAGGAGCCAATACTTGTCATAGGTGGATGAGTTTCTGACGTCTAGTTTTCGGAGGTTCTTTCCCCTGTGGAAAACGTTCACTGTGCAAAACTATCGAGGTAGCATCCTTCATGGTAGCTTCCAAAAAAGCAAAACATGTAAAGAAAAGCAAGAATAGACCCTCAGTGGTGCACTTAGCACATGGCCACTCAGCAACAACCAATGAACTGCAATAAGATAATAATGAGATGGAGAACCAGAGCAAGACTCAGAATCCATGTACATCACGCACAAGGCTGCATGTGAGTGTGTAAGGTGGCGAGATGAAAGATAATGTGGCTGGAGAAGGTACTGGGCTGAGAGGTCTGTCCCTATATACATGCATTTTTCCACCACTAAGTTTAAAAGGAATCAGGGTCACGGTTACAAATTTTTATTGCCTTCTGCTTTTTGAAGTCCTTCTGGCTTTCATTTTCACTATGTTAGTTAAGAGGAAGGGCTTTAATTTTTTTTAAATGGTTAACTTGTGTGTTTCATTCCTCAATTAAAGCCACACCCAAATCCAGCCCCTGACACTCCAGTGGAGTTAGTGGCCTGAACTATTAGGCCCTGAAGCTAAAAGCAAGAGGAACGCACTGCTCAGTTGAGCAAGCGTAGTCTTGGCTCCTAGTATCTGGAGGCTTTGTTCTGTCTGCCAAGCTACACATCTAATTTTCAGTATTGTGGATCTTTGAGCTTTGTGAGCATTCTGACATGTGCACGCAACTCCTGCATTCACAATTCCCACCTCATTTCAATGTGAAGATGACTATGGCCATGTGCAATGAGGATGTACATGGAGTATTACCCCTCTCTCACAGAAGTAAATGCAGAACACCGCGTACATCAGAAACTCTCTTAGTGCAGACCCAGGTCATTGAGCCAGGTCGAGTTTCCGCAGCCACCACCTGCCATGAATTACTGTGGGCAGGACTTGGCAGCAACAGCAGAAGATATGTTCTATGTTTATGATAATATTTTATTCTCTTGTTAATTATGATGTTTTAAATGTACATTTTATATTCGACTTCCTTTAGTAATGCTTTCTTTTGAAATGGTTAAGGTTTTTTGTGTGAACTTTGCTGTGCTAAATGTGTTTTCTGTAGTTGACCTCCCTAGCAATGTTTTATGCTGAAATCTTTAAAATAATATTTTAGTTTCCTGTTAATTATGTCACTTTTAATGTATACTTTATATTTGACTTTCTTTAGTAATATTTATTCTGGATGGTTTTATTTGATGTTTTAATGTGTTATAAACCGCTTTGGGATTTTTCTGTAAAAATATAAAGCGGTATAGAAATGAAATGAAAAATAAATATTAATAATATATGCATATATGTAGAAGTAGCTGGAGTGGGAAGTTGGTTGTGATGCAGCGTACATGAAACACCTCCCCAGTCTTTTCTCAGGCAAGGGTACATTTTGAGGTGCAGAATGGGGATTCAGTCCTTGTGAACATAAATAAATAATTCCCTCCATAGGAAAGCCTGGGGTGCTCATGCAAAACATCTTTATGAACATGAACAAGTCTATGTGGCTTGAGCACATGTAATCCATGCTTGGCTGCTCACAAAACTAGATCCTTTCCCTGGACATGAAGATTCCTAGTTCAAGTCCTGCATCCCTGACATTCAGATGGAATTGCAAATGGAAGATGGAAACCTGTTCTAAGCTTGCAGCGCAGGATGAAAGAAAACAGAATGACTGAGTGGGAGAAAGGGAAGAGGTACAGTTAGAAAGGGTTAAGCATCCTTTTTCTCCCTGAAGCTATCACTTAACAAAACAGTTAGACTGAAAAGACAGATGGGTGGGGAAAACATTTGGATGTTGTACAAAAAATGTGTTCTGTGTTAATGAAAATAAATGAAAGCATTTTTGTGAAATCCCATGAAAATATAACCATTTTGAAACAAAAATAATTCTGATCTGTCCTGAATACAAATCTTTATATCCAATTTACTGCTGGACATATCTGCCTCCAGTATAAATTCTGGGCTCCAGATGGCTAGACACTATTGACACAGGAACAATTTCACTTTCCTTCAGTACATGTTTAGAGGTGTCCTGAGGAGAATCATAACAGGCATTGAAATCAGTGTACTAAGGGCTTGAGGACACCCCCACACACACATTGAAGCAGGACATGATCACTATATAATGAGAGACCTCCTTGCCTCTAAAACATGGGTCACTGCAGCTGCATCCTAAACAAACTTACTGAGATACAAGCCCCATTACTTCTGGGTAAACATTGATTGCATTCAATGTGTGTGTGTATTAGGAAGGTAATTGGTTCTGAAGGATGACAGCTCTAAGTGTTGTGGGTTAAGTACCCTCTAGAAACATATGTGAAATGTCTTGCTTTCTCATATTTAAGGCACAACACCACCTAGCTTTGCACACTAAACCCTTCTCTATGCTTCCACAAATTTTGCTGCTGGGGCTTCTTTGTTGGTGCTCTCAAAGAGCAGAGCCACATCAGCAGGAAGATGGGGAAACTGCAGATGTAACTGTGTCACTCATGGCTCTCTTGCGAAACAGCTCTCCTCCTTACGAATGCTGGGATTTATTTATTTATCTAACACATTGTTAGAAACAACGTCCCTGCCAGCAACTAACCCATGTTGCTTCCTTTAGGTAAAGGCAAAACATGCAAACAATGGTTGGGGCAGAGATAGGTGCTCCTCTGTTCTGCTCATGAGAACTGATCAGAGGGCTGGGCACAAATATTGTCCCGTGGAACTGGGTGGAGGATACAAGGAAGGATGCAAAATAACAAAAACTGAAGACACCTCTCTTAGCTTTATGACCTGTTAGGCAACATCACTATACTAGGGTTGCAGGGGGTGGGAGGGGGGAGAGAAAGAAAATGTACAGTCTGTGCAGGTTTAGGTTCTGGGATTCCTGCAGATGTATCCTGTCTGAGGCTCTCCACAAGTACAACAGGAAAAGGAACAAACTATCCTTTGGAATACACCATAAACTGCATTTATTGTACTGGGGGGTGGAATGCGGGAAACATAGGATAACAGTAGTATTGACCAGTCATCTTGGAACCACCCCTCCTATCAATGTGTCCTACATTCCTTGATTCATCTTTTGTTCCCTTTTAACTGCTGTCTCTTGCCGTAGTAAAAAGGAGCTTTCAAAATAACTTAGTGACAATCATAATTGCTGCTCTAGGTACATTGCCTTTGAAATAATCTGGAAAAGCACATGTTATAAGTAAGGCTTTTTATTCTGATTCCACATCTGGATGGTTGGCCCTGTTCTTGAGCATCCTGGCATCTCATTCTTAAGTAATGAGCGTGCGTGTTTTATCTTCTCCCCCCCTCCCATGCTTGGCTTCAAATAAGACTCCCTGGTTTGTTAAGCCATGGTTTACCGTGATGTCAACCTGGGAAACTGATTTAAGTGCTCCCTTCAGATCAGGATAAGTTTCTGAATTCAGACATCACAGGAAACTATGTCTTAACAAACCAGGATAGTTCTGCAGCTAAACATACAAGAAGAAGAAGAAGAAGAAGAGGGAAGGTTTCAGAGCAGGGAGTGGTGGAGCTTCTCACTCATTCCTACACCAGTGAATCATGGTTTCTTGGGCTGTAAATATAACATTTTAAATTGAACCAGTAGCAACTAAAGATGTAATGTTGCGTTGGAGGAAGGACCAAACCAGATGCATGTTTGTTTATAGCATTCATGCTTGCCAGTTTGGCTCTAAAGTGATAAACCCTATAAGAATCAAGCCTGTTCTTGCCGTATTCTCTATGCTCTGCTGCTTTAAAACTTTTTTACCTTCAGCCTAGTTCTGATACCAGAAGTAAGCTGACTGGAGGGGAAAGAACATTAAAGCAGCAAAGCATGTGGAGTAAAGGAGAGGGCAGGTTTTGTTCCTGTCAGCCATGTGCTTACTGTTTACTATTAGATTCTAAAGGATGACTGAATATTGCTTTACGTATTTGATATACGTTATTTTAAATTTATTATGACTCTTTATATTAGATCATATTGTTACTGTTAATGTTTGATGTTTTATTATGTTTTTATATATGTTGGAAGCTGCCCAGAGTAGCTGGGCCAACCCAGCCAGAAGGGCAGGGAATTATCAACAACAACAACAACAACAACAATAACAACAACAATTACTGCTTCTTTAAGACTCAGAAATTAACCCTTACCCTAGGAAACCCATGTTCAATAATCAAATGTACATCCGGCTTAGTCCCAAGAGCAATAGGTATTCAAAGTGTTTGTGATACTGAGAATTAAGGCAGCAGCATTCTAGGGAGTTAAAACATCTGTTAAATCAGGCTTCTTCAACCTCGGCCCTCCAGAAGTTTTTGGCCTACAACTCCCATGGTCCCTAGTTGGCAGGACCAGTGGTCAGGGATGATGCGAATTGTAGTCTTAAAACATCTGGATGGCCAAGGCTGAGGAAGCCTGTGTTAAATTCAGCTGAGGGGCAGTGAGTAAAGTTCATCAAGAGAGAAAGTGTGAGAGTTAAAATAGGAATAGTAAATGATTAGTACATTAACAGCTGTTGTTGTTTATACTTAATTGGTTCTAATTATCATTTACAACTTCATGGGCAAGTGTCTCCACCTCTTCTCTAAAGTCTGTCAATGACAGGGTGTGACATTGCCAGTTCATCACACCAGCAAAACAGGTTGCTATGCTGTGGTCTAAAGTGTGCTAAAGTGTGAAAAAAATAATGGTGAGTGGTGGGATATCCATTGTATGGTATTCTGTACTCCTATAGTTTGGAAATAATTATTATTCATCAGTTACATTGCATTTTTTTAAAAAAATGAAGAAGATGCTTTTAAATATTTATCCTATACATATTCACAACAATTATTCAAAAGTTACAATAGAAAGCCAAAGTTGAACTCATGACTTCTGCAATCAAACATTTTATCTACTGGACCATGCTAATTCCCTGCTTAAGTGAGAAGCAACTCTTTAAAACAAGGGTGGCTAATACCTGGCCTAGGAGCAACATGACACCCCTCCAAACAAACTTTCTCTGTCGTTTCCCCCCACCCATTTTTGTTGCAACAGCAGCAAAAAGAGAAGAAGAAAAAACTAAAGTTGACACTGCACTAGAATCCCATGACCCTGATGGGATGGATCTTTCACCCCTTCCTAGTTATCAGATTAATCATTTGATAACTGGGGAGACAGCATCCTACTCAGCTGAGCTACTTGGATCAGCTCAAGAGAGGGGACTGCGAGAGTTGACCAAGGGTGCCCCTCAGGCGAAAAAAGGTGACCATCTCTGCTCTAAAACAAGAAGGCCCTTAAAATGATGGTTGTCTGGCAACAACTGGGTGCTTGAACGCATTTCAGAGGGTTGACCGCAATCTTTGGGTAGTCATTTTGCTGTTACATTCACAGCTTTGGAAGTAAACACAAAGGCAGGATCTGATCCTCAAATTAAAAAATTCCTTCTTCCAGATTCATTTGCAACTCTATTCCCTCTAATCCAAAATCACCACTTTGTATAGACACTTTGTATAGTTGACCCCACCAGGTTGAAATTCTCACTGGTGCCTGCAAAGGCACAACCAGCCCCTCCAGACAGTTGATTTTCGCAGGGAGGTCTGCTATGATATGGCAGCTGACTGACATGCAGATGGTTTGTGTCTCAAGTAAAACCCCAAGGTGTGAAGGAGATACTCCTGCTAGACTATAATGCCCTTCCTCTCGCTCCAAGATTTATATGCTGTGACCTTCATCCTTTGGGTTTTTTCTCCAGAGCCTCATGGAGGAAACCAAGTGAGCTCACACACATACATGATGGCGAGTTAACATGCAGCTGTAAAAAGTATGAGTCATTGTGTCTCATATGTGCATATATTATTCTAATATTCACATACTATTAACATGGAGAAAGAATTAGTGTAATTAAAAAGGCATGCAGCAACTCCAGTAATATTTGTTTTCTCAAGATGGTTTCCAAGAGAGCTGGCAGCAGGATAGTAAAATAAACACAACTGGATTGATGGGACATTGAAAAAGGAAGCAGGATTCTGCAGCCGCTGACACCTTGTCTATTTCTGGAAAACTGGGTTTCCTATTCCTATCCTTGATCTTTCAGTTTATGGTTTTTAAAGGGGCAAACTGCAGACAAGGGTCTTTATCCAAAGTGGATTCATTGTCTGCCATTGCTTAAATGTACTTGTCACCAAACGTCTTCTATTAATTGAGATTGTTGACTCAAGATATCTTGTGCATAACCATATCATTATTGGCATGTTTCCATTCCTCTTTATTCTTGATATGGATAGCTCATTGCTGGGAAAGGGGGGATAATTTCCCTAAAACAGCATTTGTTAATGATTGCAACATGCATAATCAGAAAGAGTCCTTGGTGTACTGACAGGTTAGCGACAAGATTTAGTGGTCCAGTTACTTTTTTTTGTTCACTGTAATTTGTTTTTACTAAAACAAAGGAAACGGGGGGGGGGGGGAGGGAGGGAACATCCCACCTATGTTTTTAGCTGATTTTTAACATTACAGAAAACACCCCTGAGAACTAAACAATACCAAGATTTGTGCAGGTCATGAGTTGTAAAGAGAGAGAAAATGCACAGTTGAGTTCTTTCGGGGGTACCTGTAGTTGTGTTAAGTTTGTGCAGCAAAAGCAAAAAATCTTGTAGCACTTTTAACTACAGTATTAGCAAAAGCTGTCATGGCCCACACTTCACTTCGTAAGTTCACGAAAGCTTAAGCCATGATACGTTTATTCCTATCTTTGAGGTGCCACAATACTTTTTTGGTTTTGGTTTTAAATCAATCTTATTGTTGCGGTTCTGTCTCTCTTAAAATATGCAGTTACTTTTCCACAAGCCCCTCACGTAACCCTTACTATTCTAACCTACATAAGGGTACTCAAACAGATTTATCTTCAACGTTGTAAATGAAGATCTTAAGAAACCACCTGAAAATGTAACAGCTTCAATATTTATTATGATAAGCAAATCTCATTTTTTAATTTTCATATGGGTGGCAGAGAAATCCGTGAATATCAATCTGAAATCCTCCAATGGGGCCAAATTTTTACTAGTACGGTGGTGCCTCGCAAGACGAAATTAATCTGTTCCGTGAGTCTCTTCGTCTAGCGGTTTTTTCGTCTTGCGAAGCAACCCTATTAGCGGCTTAGCGGATTAGCGCTATTAGCGGTTTAGCGGCTATTAAAGGCTTAGCGGCTTAGCGGCTAAAAGGCTATTAGCGGCTTAGCGGCTTAGAAAAAGGGGGGGGGGGAAGCGAAGCAAGCCCATAGGGAAATTTGTCCTGCGAAGCGCATCGAAAAACAGAAAACCCTTTCGTCTAGTGGGTTTTTCGTCTTGCGAGGCATTCGTCTTGCGGGGCACCACTGTACCGTAGTTGGAAGTTTTGAAGAGGATTATCATGTTTTTCCTCAAGGGCACCATTTCAAATTTTGGTGGTAGAAGTGGGGATAAAGTTCATAGCAAACTTCAAGTCCTGATATTGAATATATTCAACACCAAGTTACAAAGAAGCATTGGACTTTCACAGAGATATTGATGATAAATGATTATGTAGTCATGAGAGAAGGGGTCTGCGTCCTCCTGCCCTCCCTAGGCAGTACCTATTTTTCTATTCATTTGATTCCTTGGACTTACTGTGGAACATTCAGATTGCTCAGTGACAGCACAGTTTCTTTGCAATTATTCTGTGCCATTGTTCTGGTAGTCTCACTTGATGCATAAGCATATTCTTGATGCAACTTGATGCTTATCGCAAGCAAAAACTGATATACATTTGCCATGGATTGTAGGGCTGTGCCCACACTGGCATCGTAATGCAGAATCTGCTACAGAAATTCATGCAAACACTTTAAAGAGTTTGCATAGCGCTTTACGATCTGTGACTATTTGTCCTTTACAATCTGGTTATGTGTATGAACCAGAGGAGCCAACTCCGAGGGGCCAAAGTCCCTTCGACCCCAAAAAAAGATTTGAGGGTGCCGCCCCCCCAAGTTGATGGACATTGCCATTCAAATGGTGTGTGCGCATCTTGTGATTATGTGGGGCAGGGTTTATCTGACACACACTTCCCAATATTTTATTCAAGTTGGCACCCCTGGACTATGAACCCTTACCCCACAGCATAACATTGGCCAGTGACTAGTACATATCAGAAACACCCTTTCACAAACTGACAGGTGAGTAAAACAATTGTGCCTTACTGGTTGTTCCTTACAAGGATGTTGGCAATTCATTGTAATTTGCCAAAGGCAAATTGTGTGAGTGGCTTACACAGAATTCTTCCTTTGTCCTTCCTGGTTATCCCCTGCCCTTTATTATAGGGGCCTTTGGATTTTCTTTTTTTATGATCAATTTCTGCCTTTCTGTGCTTATCTTCTAAACACTACGTTCCTACCCATGAGCAGCAGATGATATGTGCTGGTTCCCAGTTTGCTCGCAGTGCTCTCCTGGTTGTTGCATGTGCATGTTATTCAGGGAGGGGGCATTTCCGTAAAGTCAACCCCTGGCTGCATGACTGTGTCCCCAGCTCCACATACCTATCATCACTCAGCTGCCACAGCTCATGACAGCTCAGTCTAAGAAACTTTCACACTTAATTCCATTTATGCATTCTGCAGTTTCGAAAACAGGTGTTTGGTCAGAGCCAGAGGGATACGGACTCTTTGTTTTGCTAAATGGGAAGATCACAGAAGCAAATGGGAGCTGTGTAGAATTTCAAAGCTGAGGATGAAATACTCAAGACCTTTCAGAGCCATTTTTTAAAGCTTCCCTTCCTGCCAGCAGGAAATCCTCTCCTGCATCCTCATCCCTAAGTCTCAAAATGCTTCAGCATTTTTTGCACTTCCTTTTGCCTCCCTCTTGGAGGATTTGGCAGATCTGCTGATTCACAGAGTTTCCTCTCAGTGAAGTATTTAGTATACACTATGCCCTTTGTGCTGACTCCCTTCCCAGTCTGATGAAACCATGGGCTGGTTTTGTGACAGGGTTAGAAGAGCAAGCCCTAATCATTCTTCAAGTCCAGTTGGCCCTTCTGATTGAAATAACACAGGTGGGGTTAGGGAACAGGATCTGGTCAGCCACATCTTCGGCTCCCACACTCATGTGGGCCACTCTGACAAGTGAGCAGGGGCACCCACTTATCAATCACCTGACCCAGCTTCAAAGGAAAGAATTGGGCAAGTGCTCTAAGTGTGATCTCAATTCTTTCCTTTCTTCTTTTGCAGTCTGGTATTGAACTCAAGTCAAGCTGCAAAGGAAGATCCAGAATGAAAACAGGGCTTGCAGGCACTGCCCATCAGCTGATCGGCACTGGATACAAACCTGATTTTCAACAGGGATCAGCAGCACATAGGAATTCATAAATGCAGCCAATCCCAGCAGAGTTAGCAGCTGCCACTGATCCGTGGAAGATTTATTTTATTTTTATTTAGACATTAGTTCTATACTTGCCATCAACAAAATCCTCTCGGAAGTTTACAAAACTTAATATATATATATTTTAAAACTCCAAAACAAAATGCAATAAAAAAATAAGCTAAAACTAATAATATCTATGCTATTTTACAAAATTCAGCATAAAACCAACACAGAGTAGTATAACATCTCTATAAAACCAGCTTTAAAAGAATGATTAATGTCAGAATTGAAAACCCACCAGAGCATTTAATTGAAACGCCTGGGAGAATAAAAAGATATTCACCTGGTGCCAAAAGATGCTACCAAGTACCAACTGAGCCTCTCTGAGGAGGGCATTCAACACCACACTACCCCCTCTCTCCCGCCCCCCACTTCTTTTCTTCCCAACCCTATACTGCATATAACACCAATGTCTCACAACAAATGTAACTGATCTGTAGAAAACACAACCTGAAGAAAGAGAAAATGCATGTGCTTTTTTAAATGAGAAAAATATTTTTAAAAAATAATTTAAAAAAAAACAGCTGGGGGGCCACCACTGAAAAAGGTCCTCTTCCTCATGACCACCCACCCCACTTCATTAGGCAAGAGAATCAGCAGGAGGAATTGCATAACTTGGAGAAGTTCTGGCATAGAGAAGAGACCAGCAGCAACTATGATGTGAGAACAGAGTTTTAAAACTGGCATTTGTTCTAACCTCACAGTCAGCAGATGGTGGGGAAATGGGAGGTGCAAGAATCAGCTTTGGCCTAGGGACTGGAATCCATTTTTAAAAAATAACACGGGAAATGGCATTTCCCTTCTCAAGCCTCCTTCTCCCCCTGGTTTGCCTCCAAGTGGATCTCTGAGCATTTCCAGATATTAGTGAATAAGTTGGCAGCCAACTCAATGTCTAGACGGCCTTTGGGGTTTGTTCCTTGTGTCAACAAGAGTAGAGGTTACTGCTGACTAGTGATGTCAGCACCAGAAGTGTCAGGACGAGGCCGCAGATTTTGCCTTCCTGGTTCAAAGTGTGTGTGTTCTTCCGCTTCTCCTTTGCAGATGTAGTGGCAGGAATTGTACCTCCACCCTCTCCTGCACCAAATCATTTTTCTATAAACACAAAGTTGGTCCACACAGACAAACACCTTCCAAGGATTTATTTCAGACTTTAACAGCCACAGCTGCTCCAAAGTGGTCTCACAAAATAGAGCTACATTTATAATTAGGGAGCAAAAAAGAGGTAAAACCAACAGCACAATAGTGACGCTACTTGATAGGTACATTTGCTAAAACAGCATTGTATCACAATTTCAGGAAATACAGCTATCAAGCTACAGTTCTAGGTACCATTGTGAACCTATAAAGATCTACATTGTTTGGGCTGTAAATGCCTTAAGCGGAAATAAAAGACAAACAGGGCTCCATTCACTATGCCTGCTTCCACAACTTCTGTCAGGCAATCAACACCAGCAAGTACTAATTCAAGCCCATCACTCTTGTTTCCCCTCTCCTGTGTTGCTTTCTTCACCTGTCCACCACTGCCTCCACCTAGAGACCATTAACAAAGCATCCTGCAGCCAGCATTCCATTTCAGTAACCCAGATACTGATGCTTTCTGTAGCAATCAGGAGGAAGAGGCAGTGGGAGCAAGCAAGGTAGTGAGAGGGAAAGGGCAAGGCTGGCAGGCTTGGACCAGAGCTCAGTTTGTTGATATGCTTGTCTGATTCCAGAGCAACTCTTTTCTCTGCTGTCTGAGTGGTCAGCCAAGCTAGCTGACTTTTTGATTGTATCCTCCATGTGTCCAATGGATACACTTAGGGCCACTAGTCTGATGTACCCTATGTTGACTCCCCAACTCTGAAGCTTGCTTCCACACACAAAAATGTTTCTGGGGTGCTGTAAGTTTCAACAAATATAGATAAGAATGAAGATAGGTTTATCGTAACCATGTTACTTAGACATTTTTAGTTTATTTTAAAGAATAGATACAGAGATATACAGTGAACTGTTCTGAGTCGTAGCAAGCAAGTGAGGAAAATTTTCAAGTATACTAAATACACATGTAAACAAATAAATCCACACCAAAGGCACACAATCAATTTATATTGTGTACTATTTTTATAGGATCAGTGCCAATATCCTTTTTCTGTTTCTCACATGAGGGCATCTGACAGTATCCCATGTGTGCTCCACATGGGGTTAATTTTAAGTCTTCCATCACTGTCTTGCCCCCATCCCATACAAGATTAATTGCTAACACTCTTGCTTTTAGAAATGTATAGCTAATGTATAGCTAATAGTCACACTTTTGCCATAATTTACAAGGTGTTGATTATAACAAGGTCAAGTCTGCCCACCCATTCAGAGTTACTCATGCCGAGAGTTAGTCCAGAGTCTTTGTTTATCCCAAGTGATGATAAACAAAATAAGTAAAGGATTAGTTAATGTCCTCCAACCTGCTCCACATGGTATTAATTAAACTGTGAGCTCCTAGACCTATCCTAAAATAGTTCCTAACACGGGCAATGTCCGGCTTCTTTCCAAAGTGGAATCTACTCCACAACGACAATATAGAGAAGTTTTAAGATAAACGGCCACCATTAAATTAAAATTCTGGGAGAAAAAAAACACTGAAATGTTGTAAAGTCTACTCATTAACTAATTAAATAAGTATCTCAATATAAGCGATGCTTTGAAGATATGGAATGAAGATTAGAGCTTTTCCCAGCTAAATGACACTTAGAAATAATTTGTGGTCTGGAAAAAAATAAAATTGTATTTATACAAATAAAGAAAAGCACAAAACCTCTAGGTGGAACTTCAGAACATCCAGTGTTGTAAGAAACAATTTTTACAACTTTCCCTGCTCAGAAAGTATAGGGGGCAGGTTTTAATCATCTCACTTTAGACCTCTTTTGCTGCGGATGCCAGCCTCCAGACACATTCTGCATTAGCTTCAGCTTCTAAGCCACCTTCAAGGGCAGCTCCCCATATAGCACATTGCAGCAGTCCAAGCAGAAAGTCACTACAGCATGGAGAAGTGAGGACATTCTCAGCCTAGGAATGACTACAGCTGATGTACTAGCCTAAGGCTGACATAAGCAGGCCTAGTCACAGAAACCACTTGGGACTGCAGTGACAAGCTGAAATCCAGAAGTACTCCCAGAGTCCTAAACTTTTCGTGGAGTGCAACCCCTCCCAGAGTAGGCCATTCACCTAATTCAAGGACATGTACTTATCCTTTGTTTTGGTGTATGCAGTGAATAACTAGGTGGCCTAAATGAGAGCCCAAACAAATTTGAGAGCTGCTTCCTGTGGCAAAGTAGGCCTTACAGAGCAGATGCAGCACCCTAAACCTGGGCTCCTCAAAGTTTGTCATAAAGGACCCTTCCTAAAATAACAAAGGGTGGATGCAGATGGCAGTCAACTTCAGAGCTGGAATTGTCACTGTAGTTTGGGGATGCATGGGCAGCTAAAGGCAGGGAAAGGGAAGGTGTCAGTTGGATATCAGTGCTTTAATGTCCCCAAAGAATGTGGTTTGTGGAAGCTAGAAGTCCACATTAATAACTGGCAGAGGTGGCAGCTCCTTTGACCTTTCGGATTAGCAATAAAGACACGCAGCACCTGACTACTGCATAGACACCCAAGTTATACTGACGGATATGACAATACATCATGCTGGGCAAGATGAAACACAACTGAAAGGAATTGGTTACTGGGCTGAGTGAGCAGATGTCATATTTCTCAAACCTACCAGCTGCCCATATATTCTCTGGGAGGCCTATCTCCCGTCTGAAAACTGTGAAACTATTGGTTAAATATAGCTACTAGAACAACATGGGGAAATTTGGTCTCAGCTCTTAATACTTTAGGGCAAGAGTATGGGGAGGGGAGGCAGATATTTTAATGCTGTACATGAAACTGTCATGAAACCACTAGATCAAAATGGGCCATGCCAAGAATCTAGGAGTGCCTGTTTTATGGAGTTGGGATATTTTGAAATATGATATAATAATATGGGAAATCTGGCAACTCTAATTGTTCCTTGAGACAACATTATTATAGTTGGAGAAAGAGACCAGAATCAGTTTGCCTGTTTAGGTTCCTCAAAACTACAGCAACAAAAAACCCACCCCTCCCGGGACTGTCTTGGGAGATAAACAGAATGAAAAAACCTTACAAATGCCAAATTTCCGGAGGCGGGGTGGAGTCTGAGGCCCTTTATTCAGAGCCAATAGTGCAAAAAGAACAAAAAGCAGTGAAGCACCTTAAAGGGCAACAAATTTATTATAGTATAAGTTTTTGTGGACTACAGTCCACTTCATCAGATGCATTGACAGGATAACACTTCATGCACCTGAACTCAAAAGCTTATGCTATAATAAAGTTGTCACGAGACTTTGCTGTTTTTGCTAAAGAAAACTAACATCCCTACTCCTCTGGAAATTGTTACAGTGAAACACACCACCACAGGCAGTTCATTTATTCTTACAAAACTCAGGCAGAATTAAAACAAGGATTAAAATTCATAGCCTGCATTTGGCTGGTGAACTTATGTGCTCTCATGCCAATAGAAAATGCAGCTACTAAGAAATCTAAGGGAGGTATCAGAATGCTCAGGGCGACCCCAAAGTTTGCCAAAGTACAAAGAATATTTAAAAGTCCACAAATACCAAAATGGGGCAACCCCATGCCCCCAAACAGCTCAATGCAAACTAAGCATGCTCCATGATCATCAGGAGCCATGGAATGTTGAATGTCAATTGGAAAAGAAAAATGGAAAATCAAGAATGGAAGAGTGAGAAAGAATTGGCTTGCTTGAGCCCTTAGCAGATTTTAGGAAGCTGGAGGAAGACATGGTTAACTGGCTGGCTGGTCCCCTCCCTCAACAGGAACGTTACTTTTAGATGTGTGTGAGAGAAAATATATTGTGACGTTTTGCTGTAGGTCCCATTTATACACTTAATTTCTCAACACTTATAAAGACTACATTGCAAGAAGGAGATGGGTAGTCCTGCATTTCTTGCTTGCTCCAAGTGCTATAGAGTTCTTGACGCCTTTCCTGGTTGTTCATTTCCTGTAGAATGGAGCTGAACCCAGCAATACCACACCCAGAAAAAGGTTGCATCCTGAGCCCTACAGCATTAGAACAGGCAACACATATCCTGGATATCCTTCCTTGCAGCAAAGCATTTGGTAGGAATGCTAGGTTAGATGAGAAATGACAACCCCATGTTCACAATATCACCGTGAGGTAGATCAATAAGTATAATTGTACTGGATAATTTGCTGTTTAACTACAGTATAGGTCAGTATAATTTTGTCAATTTTTTTAAAAAAACCCACCACCATTGTTATTTTCAATTTACAATAAAAACATCAAACTTCCCCATGCAGGCCTATTATATAACCTATGCATTCTTCATAAAAATAACGTAACAGAAATTATAACTCACCCCTTCTCACCTGGCAGGGATAGGGGGTGCCATTTTGTGGTTTGCCTCAGGTTCCAAAATGTCTTGAGGCAGCCCTGCAGTAATGTGTACACAGGCAACCAAGATGTGACAGAACAATATAGCACTGATATCATACAAGTTGCAGCTTTTAGGAAGCCTGATGGCTGTGTGGCCGAGGAATCTAACCTGATCTTTCTAACGCCTGGCCTTCCCTTGAAATATGCAGCATTACCAGCACATTGCTAGATATTATGAACAATATTTAGTGTTTAGAAAACAGTAGTGGGGAGGGGGCTGCAGTGACACCTCTTCTTTCTAATATGTTTGCCATATGTGGAAGTCCTTGAAGTAAAATCAAAAGGCATAAGGAGACAGAGAGAGAGAGAACAGAAACCAGGCCTTGGCAAGTTGCCAGCTGCGTAGCGCCCTCTAGGACTTTGCTCAGAGAACAGCATCCGTTCCTTGGGTCCTCCTGGCTGTTTATCTGTCTGCCTTTCTCTCCAGCCCTCTCCAGGAAACTCTATCTCATCATTCCCCTCACTTTGCTTCAGCTTGACTTCCTGAGTTCTCTTGCCAGGTTTACCCTTCATCTTCCTCCACACCTCCCCCACACCATAACTGCTAGGCCGTGTTTGCATTTCTCTCCCTGTCAGCTTTCCTTTCTCTCCCCCCTGCCCCACCGCAGTGCCCTTTCCCTCCCCGGCTCCATCCTCTCAGAGAGGAGATGTCCTGGGCCAAAGTTAGCCTGTCAGGTAGCCACATGTCCGGCCCAGAGCCACTAGGTCAGCCAGGGCCACCCTGCAGACCTCCTCTCGGATCTGGGCTGTCAGCAGCCTTTCTATCCCTCTGCTGAGCTCCATATGTGCTGCTTTTAAGTTAGAGGGGCAGGGTGCTCTTTGCACATCTGAAAGCACGTGTTTCCTTTTGGATCTGGCCTGCCAAAAACTGATGGCAAGGGGGCTAGCCATCTCTTTCTCTAGGACTGCCAGTTCTCTTTAGTTACATTCACCCCATGCTTTCAAAGCACTCTTTGCACCACACATGGAGAATCCTGGGAGCTGGTGCTGGGAACTGTAGGTCTGTGAGCTCAGTGCCTTTACCAAACTACAGTTCCCAGGATTCTTTGTGGAAAACCATTACCGTTAAAGCTGAAGAAGTACTTTAAATGTAGGTGTGGCCTTTTTTCTAAAATCAGTGTTCCTATGACTTCTTTTAACAGCTGCCTGACAGAGAAACCTAATAAGAGATACTTCATATCATCTTCATATTGGGAAACACTTCATCTGTTGAATTTGTTCACATCACAAAGGTGTGAAAAATGCTCGAGCACTTGCAGAGAGGTGAGGAGGTGCCATCCCTGGTTTGGTCCTTGATTACTTTCATTACTTTGGAGTTACTGGCTAAATTTATAGCCTTTGAAACAGACCATTTCCCCCCAATGTGCAAACATTATTCCCTATTTAGTTTTATAAATACATTACAGTTTTCTTGAATTCTCTGGTGGAGAGATGAGCTATAATCATAGCAGTATAGAGAGCAGGAAATGGATGGAAAATGCTTTGATCATATAATTAATTCTTAAAGGAATGCATATCTAATATTTTATTCTGTAGCCTCCCAGGATTGAAGTACTTCAGTTACCTCCCCCTTTAATAAAACGATCAAATAGTGCAACCTTTGCAGAGTACAAATCCTGATGATTACAAGTTCAAAGAGACAGTCAATGAATCTGTACAGATACCTCAGGCATCTGAGAACTACCGGTACTAATAATTACAGGCAGGCATGAAATTCATTTTTTCCCTCAAACAAAAAAGATGTCCATTGAAATGCCATGCTATGGCTTTCTCAACAGGCTACTTGTGTTCAGATCAATCATATTTTCATAGTTAGAACTTCAAGTTGAAAATATATTTTTATAAATGGTTTGTAGGCCATCATAAATTGCCAATTTTTTTAAAAAAAATATTCTAATTCTACTGATTGTTGTTTTCCTATTTAAAATTGTTTCCATACACAATAACTCAAACCCCAGAGGTACTCACAAGTAGAATACAATAGCAGAGAAATGTTTATATATGCTAATGACTCAATTAAGGAACGTAATTACTAACAAAGATGTTGTACTTAATAACTGAGTGTGCTTGAAAGGGGTTGAAAATCAGATGAACTAGCTTTCATGGTCTCATTCATTCAAGATGTAGCAGAAAGGTATAGGGAAATCCACAACAGCGTGGTCTCCAAAAACTCTATAATCTGTTGTCTTGATGAATTAATTGGACACCTGGTTTGGATATAACACTAAACCACAGTTTAGTGTTATAAAAATGGGCCTAGTCTCCCCCTGGGCCCATGTACCCCCTACTGAAACTGCAAGGAGGAATTCAGAAACTTTCATTTCTAGCAATCTGTTGTATCAGCGATGGATCTGAATCTTTTTCTCAAAGCTTGGTGGTTTGTATTCTAAAGCGGATGATACAGTCTCTCTTCTCTTAAAACATTATAAAACTGTAAATGTAGTGCAAGCAGGAACTTTAGCCACCGATTTTTAATCAAACTTGTCAGTGCTAACGTATATTTTTGCACTTGGGCAGGTAGCATACAGCTTGCACAAGACCACATTTATTTATGATTCCTTTTATCTGCTCTTGCAATAAAACATGTTTTCATTGGGATTGGGGAAGGGGTTAGTGAGAGGTCAATGCTCTAAGCAATCTTTCCAATTCATAGCAATACTAGCTAAACAGCAGCTAAGCCAGAGTCTCCAGTCTATTACAAAGAAAGTATTACATTTCTCTTCCAGCCCCCAAAATTAAAAGAATATATTCCAATGCTAGCTAATTTCAAGCCATCTCCTACGGATACATTCTTTGAAATGCCACCCAGGTCTTGTTATTGCTGTTGAGGACAGAGAGCTGGGGATTCAGTCGGCATTAGATTTTATTTGTCTAACCAGCTGGGGGTGGGGAGGGGGCTGTAAATACTGGGAAATGCCAAGCCCTGGGAGCACAGTCCTTGTCTGACTCTGCCACTGAACTGCAAAGTCAGGAGCAAGCAGAATGCCAAAGCTACATATCAGCATGAGGCAGTGGATGCTCATTCTTCGAGAATGAGGAAGGCACAAGGAAAGGTACTAACTTTAAAACACACACACACATTTTCCTCCCAAATATATTTTGGACAATACTTTGGGCAAAGCACCTCTTTCAAATACTGTACCATCTCTACTCTCACTCCTTTTGGTAAGTCTTGCCCTGCTTCCTTCATTTGTATTCTTATCTCAATGATATTTTACCTGAAATATTAATACATTATGCAGAAACAGAGCCAACTCAGGACATTTTGCTGCCCAAAAGTGGAGCAATAAATGGACACACACACACACACACACACACACACACACACACTCTCAAATCAAGGTGCATAGTATCCAACGCCAACCAAGTTATTGGGTATCTGAGGCAGAAAATCTCAAAAGCAAGTCTCCCCTTTCCTGGCAGTAAAAATAGAATAACAAACTAAACAGAGAGAAGGCAGGTTCGGGTTAGGTGTAAAGGGATGGGGATGGGTTTAGTGCCAGGTGTAAGACGAGAGGGGTTGAAAAGGGGAGGTGGTCAGGCAGGGGTTGGTGAGCAACCTAAACAGTGGTGCAGTCCCTAGTATACAGGCAATCCTCGTTTTTTTTTTTGGGGGGGGGTTACATCCCAGATCCTCCCATGTGTTGGCAGAGCACACATAAGCCTGCTCTGCCTGTACCCCATTCCGCCCCTTTTTGTGATGTCTTTATGACATTTTGGGGTATTTCCAGGTTCGGTGCTGTGCGTGTGTACATGTCATTCGGGCCACATAAATTGGTTGTTGCCTGTATAAATAAAAATATAAAGGATGATCCAACCTATAAAATAAATATCATTTTATTATCAGGGGCCGGGATACTGTTTAGGGGATTTTGTTGCAGGGGGGTTGCTGCTGTTGTTGATACTAGTTTTTTATATCTTTATACTGGATCTTATGATTTATGTGGAAATTGTTCAGTTTGGTTGTGTACTTTTTGATGTTTTGTTTATTGTTTATAACTACTATTCTTATGTTTGTAGTTTTGCATTTTTTATATGTTGTAATCTGCTTCGTGCATACTTTTAACTATGGAAAGATGGCATGCAAATAAAATGATTGATTGATCAGAAAATCAAATTACAAGGCTGAAACATTTGGTTCTCAAATTGCATATGTACTTGAATTGTACATTTTATAATTTGCAATATAGACATGTGGAGGAAGGACAACTAAATCCTTGTATACTTTGGCCCTAATATAGTCAGGCTTATTAGGCTTAGCCATGACTAAACTTGACCCACTTATTTCAACAGGACTAAAATACAGCTATTTCCTCCTCTAGATTTAGGGCCTATATTCCATAAGAGCCTTGGCTGTCCACATCATCTCAGTTTTACCTGTGGAAACAGTGCAGTTTCAACTTACTAATGTGCAATTTCTGAAAACTTCTGGTTTGCCAAACGTTTTACATACCCCAGGCCCTTGCAGTGATTCTTGGAATTTTCATTCTCAATTTCAATCAGCCAACAGTCCCTCGGACGTCATTGAGTGCAGAACAAGAAATTTAGGATTTAGCCTAGTAATAAAAACTTCCTTCCTTCTTTCTGTGGAACACTCTGCGGGGCATTGCTATGTTCCTTTCTGCTCTGTCTACATCTCTTGAGACTAGACCCATCAGCTATTCTGGTTGATCACCCTTATTCCTTCCTGCAGATGCTGCTAGGGTGGAAATGAGGAAAGATTTAAAACTGCAAGGAAAACAGAACAACCAGCAAGTTGGAGCAAATATGGTTACTCTTTGGAATAGGCCGTAGGCTCTTCCAAAATACGTAGGCTATGTACATATTAGTGACTTAAAACACAATGAGACATGCCCGCCTGCTGCATTTCAAGTTGCATTTGCCTGGCAAGGATATATTCATCCAATGCACTACAATCAAGAACTACATGATAGATATGGATTGTGGCTAATGTCAGGTGTACCTCCAGAATGAGAGCACACTGGAGCCAGGGTAATGTGCACGCAGCCATTGTTGGACATAACAGTCACTTATTTCCATGTTGCCTTTTAGAGGTTTATTCAGAAGACATTCAGAAGACATCTTAAGGCAGCCCTGTTCAGGGAAGTTTTTAATGTGTGATATTTTAGTGTATTTTTGGTTTCTGTGGAAGCCGCCCAGAGTGGCTGGGGAAACCCAGCCAGATGGGCGGGGTACAAATAATAAATTATTATTATTATTATTATTATTATTATTATAGCAACTCAAATAATCCTGTGCACTGTTAATGCATAAAGTCGGGGTATATGTATAATTTAACTCAGCAAGCAAAGTCAACAGTGATGCAGCAGCGGGTATTTACAGAGGAGAATCAGAGGCTGGAAGTGCTTAGCCCTTCCCTACAACCATTCTCCTGGACTTGTTGCTTGACTGATGGGCTATTGCATGGCCTTGGAGCCACCTGGGCAAAGCAGGGAGCTGGGAGAGAAAGAGAGGGGTGGGAAACTGGTGGGAGAGAAGGGTTATGGGGGACATTGGTGAGCTGAAAATGTTTAAGCACTCACTCTTGCCCAGTAACACTCCCTTCCAATGCCCTGCCTATCCATGCATTAACAGTATTAGGCAAACTGGGAACCTGTGTTTGCCTACTAATGTGCAGTTTACAATTCTACAGCCAGAAAAACCAACATTTGGTGAACAACATGAGTTATGCTAATTGGATATGTTTGCAAAATTGCATGCCCCATCTTGTCTTGTTTTAAATCCAGAGTAACTTTGCCCTCTTCAGTGAAGTGGAAATTGGAGCATGTTTCCTATCTCTTATTTCAAGCAGCCTTTCTTGGATTATTATTTTTAATGTATCAGTCACCACATGGAAAATTAAACCACTGATACAGAAATGCTTAAGCTTCAAGTCAAAATTGGGCAAACACTGGTGATCATTAGGATGTCCACAATGAATTTCACCATAGCTACCCCACAAATCAGGATGTGGGTGGCGCTGTGGGTTAAACCACAGAGCCTAGGACTTGCTGATCAGAAGGTCGGCGGTTTGAATCCCCGCGACGGGGTGAGCTCCCGTTGTTCGTTCCCTGCTCCTGCCAACCTAGCAGTTCGAAAGCACGTCCAAGTGCAAGTAGATAAATAGGTACCACTCTGGCGGGAAGGTAAACGGCGTTTCCGTGCGCTGCTCTGGTTTGCCAGAAGCGGCTTAGTCATGCTGGCCACATGACCCGGAAGCTGTACGCCGGCTCCCTCGGCCAATAAAGCAAGATGAGCGCCGCAACCCCAGAGTCCATCACGACTGGACCTAATGGTCAGGGGTCCCTTTACCTTTACCCCCCAAATCATCAGTGCTTGCCTAGCTCTGACCTGCAGTTTAAGCTGTTCTGTACTGAGGTTTCATTCTCCAAATGGAGATTGATACATGGGGTAAAGGAATGGCTAAGTGCGCATATGATGACCATTCTCATGGAGCATGTTGCTCCATGAGAAAATGGCAAAAGTCAATACAAATATAGTGGAGTTGCTTTTATTGGAAATATATTTACTTCAGCACTTCTAATACAGATTTGTTTTGTATGTAACTGTAAATGTAGACTCTAGTACACAGATCATATCAAAGCACCATGTATGGTGAAAATACACGTCCGAATGTTTTGTGTATGCTGCTTGTACACAGATTCCTTCTTGACTGCCTCTCACTTCTGACAAGCCCTGCGTCACCATGTACCATGCCATTGTTATTGCTGGCCTTGCTGACACATTGTCACCATAAGTCAGTGGAAAACTCTGCCCGGGCCTGGACTCCAGCCAGAAGGCTCTACTCCAGGATCCCCCTTTCCCCTCTCCCCATGAACTCCTCCCTGAGTCAGCTGGCTCAACCGCCCACAGAAAGGGGAAAAAAACACCTCCTTGAAAGACGTCATCATTTCATTGTTGGATTATTTTCAGACTAGAAATGCAGCGTGATTTGTGTACAAGTAAGTGAGCAGATCAACACACTGAAGTGCAGATACTTTCTCCCCCTGGAAAATGTATATTAAATGGCCAGTGTCAATCATGCCTGAGTTGGCCGGGCATGCTGTTCTCCTCCCCCATCCTCACCAAAATGAAAACTGACCCATTGCCTACCTAGACACCCATCATAAAGGGGTCCCTGAACTGTTATCAGGCTATGACAGTTTCCGCCATCGGATTCCTCCTGCCCATCAGGAAAGCTAAATAAGGACCGCAGTTCAGGCGGCTGCAGGAAGAGGGGAAATGCAGGACATCCGGCCCAGCTGCCAATTTTTCCTTTCCCATGAACCACTGCTGACCTCCGCCAGCAAAGGCTTGGACATCATGCCTGGCATCATAGCTAAGCATCTTCACTTAACTCTTTGCAGGCTACCTGTTAAAAGCCAGGGACCTGCAGATACCTGGATTAATCATAGTGCGTGACTCAGTTTTACATAAAGTTCAGAGAGCATAATATTGGCACAGTTTGATCTCTATAATGTATCACCCAATTTCAGTTCAGTGCATGCCTATCTCAGCAGTGTATAAATTTAACCCATTTGTAACAGCAAACAGTTGACTATGTACCTCTATTAAGTTCATGCCCGGAAGTTAAGCATATGCATGTCTTGAAAGCATTCAGTGATTATTTTATCTCCTTATAGACAGGTTTACAGTTGCTTGTCTATGTAACAACTATACTCACACACTTCCAGTATGCTGAACAGGTTATTTCCTATTATGAAGCCATTAACGGAATAAACTGACATCTGGCGAACTCTAGGTTTACTACTATGAAAAGGTAATCCCTGTATCCTTTAGAAACTTCCTAATGTCTAAAGATAAATTCCAGAAGGTCCACTCTCTTTTCTGAGAATAACATATTGGGTTATTATTTTTTCCTGTCTGATCAGATAACTTGGGTTTTTTTAGGGAGGAAATGGGGATAAATCTTTGCTGTAAATTCATAACACAGATGGAGAGAAGTAAAGAGGCATTATTTATATAGGAGGAGTAACTGTGGAAAAACAATACTGTTTAAAATACTGGAAATAGTCAGAAGGGCAAGTGAATGACTGCAGTTGCAGAATGTGAGGGGGGCAGATTCAATAAGTTAGTTCGCCAGGTTCTGCCCTTTTTGCATTACACAACTTTGCATTCTTTCTTGTCTCTCCAGTGGCTGGTGATTCATGATATCCTTCTGATTTTGCAGCAATATTGTCTTTGTCTCTTTTTTATGAAGGGCATCAATGGACTGTAGCACAATAACTGGAATTCCATTTGGACACTTGCTAGCTTGTTTTGGATTTTCCATCATCTCTTGGTTTGGCCTGACTGCCAAGTAGCCACAACTGTGCAGAGCTGGCTTTGAATGTCTTAGTCAAGTGTAACATGAGAAGGCTATTGCAAGAAGAAGAAGAAAACTAAAAGGACTGAGGAATTATAAGGTGGGACAGTGGACTGGAAATCTCCCTTTGTAAGCTGTCTGCACTCACAATAGGAGCATAGGAACCTGCCTTATACCGAGTCAGACCATTACAGCCTACACTGTATTGTCTACACTGACTAATAATGGCTCTCCAGAGTTTCTGACTTTTCTGACTTTTAACAACCCTACTGGCAAAGTGTGGGGGGACCTTCTGGATGCAAAGCATGTGAGTATATGTAGACTTATTTTTGTGAGGGGGTAGAACCAGGGGTGTAGCAAGGGGGTGCGGTAGGTACGGTCTACCCCAGGTGTCCCCACTGAGGGGGGTGACAAAATGGCGGGGAGCACTCACTACAAGGCCTGCAGCGTGTTTTGGGCACTCACAGGCTCCACGATGTCCGCCGGCTGCCTCCCCCCCAGCTATAGGGTGGCTGAGGCCCAGGCCCTCGTGGTGCATCCCACCCCTATGGGCGCCCCGCACCCTGTCCTGTTCCTCCCTAAGGGCACCTCATGCCCTATCCCGTCCCTGTGGGCGCTGCGCGCCCCATCCCATCCCTCCCTAAGGGCACTGTGCTCTCCGCCCTGTCCCCCCATGGTGCCGTGCGCCCTGTTCCTCCCTATGGGCGCTGTGCACCCCGTCCCTATGGGTTCCACATGCCCCGTGCCGTCCCTATGGGTGGTTCGCCCCACCCCTATGGGCGCACCGCCCCAGGTGCCCGAGAGGCTTCCTCTGCCACTCAATAGAGCCAGGCACACTGAGCCTGGCTGTGTCCTTTTAATGACGAGGCACTTTGGAGGAGCAATGATACCACTGCAATTCATTAAGCACCATTACAGTTTTGACCTTAGGAGAAATCCACCAACGGGACTAACACAACCCACCTCATTAGCAGCTTGAAATAAGAAACAAAGCTTTAAGATAGCCAGAGGCAATAAAAATCCTGGGATTAATTTAAACAGTCACTGGATATCAGAGCAGCTGCAGAAGTATTTCTATGCCCACAGAGGAGAAATTATGATCGTGCTGCAATCCATCGGAATGCCTAGCACCAAGTCCCAGGCTACAAGGAGCAGGGGGTATCTGTTTAACACATTGTGTCAAGCGTCGTCCTTGCAGCAGGTGCTGCGGCAATTGGGGATCTATCGGGGAAAAGTGCGGCAATAATATATTCCATATGCCCTCTGCAATCATGTCAGCATGCTCCACTACGTCTGCTACAAGGATTTGTCTGCCTCCCTCAGCTACATTCCTGGAAGCGGTAGGTTTGAGTTTTACTTGGCCTCGTGCCAAAAGGATGCTTTTAGCACTCTCACTGTAAATGGAGACTTGATCCATGGAGCCAGGCGAGTCAGTATGATCTGCAGTCCAGCTATGTACTGCAGGCCAAAGAAACTGGTGCACCCTTAACCAAGTGGCTGGATGGGCCTGAGGAGAACCGACTGTGCATGTTTATTTACAACTTATCATACAAAATAAGGAGGCAACAAAGAATGGGCCTTGTCCCATGCTGGTAGGCGTTGCAGTGGCGTAGCGTGGGGGATGCAGGGGGGGCCGGCCGCACCGGGCGCAACATCGGGGGGGGCGCGCTCGCACTCACAGCTCTCTGCCCCTACTAAAATCCACGGGTTAGGGGGCGCAAATTACTTGCCTTGCCCCAGGTGCTGACAACCCACGCTACGCCACTGAGGCATTGGCATAGCGTGGGTTGCCAGTGCCCAGGGCCTGACAAGGGAGGGAAGGAGGGAGGGAAAAGGACAGAGTACGCATGCACATTCCTAATGACACCATGGCACCCAGGAGATCACAGCCGCAGAGATTAAGAAAAGAGAAATAATTCCGCTGCCTGGAGAGGGCACTTCCTGGTTTGCATGGAGAAGCCATTTTCAACAGAACTCAGCAATGGAAGCATGCACTGCATTGAGGCAGTACCGGGTGTTGAAATGTTGCACCCCTAAGAATTTTGCACCCGGGGCAACCACCCCTGTGATTCCCCCCCCCCCCACTACTGCCAGGGGCTGATGAGATCTGTAGTCCAAAAACATCTGAAAGGCCACAGTTTAGACATCCCTATTATAAAGAGCCCAAATACAGGAGTCTGTAAACCTGCTCACCCAAACCACAAGACTTAACATTTCTTAACATTATGTGTGATGATTACCCTGCCACACACAATTCTTCCAGGGAATATGTATGGATCTCCTCATCTCTCCTGCTTTATCCTCTCGATAACCCAGTGAGATAGGACAGGCTGACAAAGTGACCGGCTAAAATCACCTACCCCACCCCTGAACTATGGTGCAATACTGTCTGGATGTAAAAGGAAATATTTACTGATCAAAGCTAAGTATGCCAATAGTGGCACCTGATCATAAGACATTCATTATAGCATAAGAGACAGATAAAGAGTGTTAAAGCTACTATAAAAAATTGTGTGCCATTGAAACTAATGTACTCCAAAGTCACCAGGTGAGCTTCATGGCTGAACCTGGGTTTGAACATCACCACCATCGGTTTTCTGAACACATTCAAGCCCCTATGCCAGATTTATCTCACACCTGTTTATTCTTCATTCCTTTCTAGCTATTCATTTAGGAAAGGTAGTGTTCTCAATCCACACTGCCCTCCTGCCTCACAGAAACTCTGATCCTTATGAAGGGAGCATTACATCAACTCAGTTCTCTTTGTATCAGGACATGAAAAACCAAGCATGTGCGCTGCTTGTGTGCACTCCACCCCAGAGGCAGCAACTCAGTGTGTATTAGCCTTGTTCAGACCCATTAGGTTAGTAGGAGAAAGGTAACACCACCCACAAATAATTCATCACAATGTCCAATTCCAGCTGCAAAGCACTATGCCTTAAAAGCACCTTTGCTGAGCAGCAGCTGTCTGGACTTGCAATGAGCATGGTGCTGCATTCTATACCTCTCAGATGCTTAAGACCCTGCTTTTAAATCACTTTTTTGTGTGGAATAAACAATACACCACAACAGTGATGAATCATGGAGCTGTGATTATAGAAAATGGTCTTATGCTGCAAAAATTGATCTTGCCGCATGCAAAGCTTCCTGCACTATGACTTTTGCTGTGGTCTCTCTGGTTCCTTATAGCCTCCCCCCTGAACGCTAGCAAATCATGTGTCATAGTCCTCCTCCACGGAAACATTTTCTGCATCTCAGCAAATGTTACCTACAGCTTTATTTTATTAGCAGCTCCGACATGCAGGTAGACCACCTCCCTACTCCCAAGTTGACAGGCATCTCATGCAGTCTCAGCCAGTATAGATCTACTCAGAAGGAAAGTCCCACTCAGGGGTGCTAACTTGAATGAAATATTGGGGGGGGGGCGAGGTAAGCCCCACTCCACATAATCAATAGCAAGAAGCAGTGTGCACACACCATTTGAATGGTGATGTCGATCAATGGGGAGGGGGGCTCCAATATTTTATTGGGGGAGGGTGAAGGGACCTCAGTCCCTAGGAGTTGGCTCCTATGGTCCCACTTTGTTCACTTTGGGACTGCAGCCCTAGTGTTGGGCCAGTCAATGTGTTTTGGTAATACATGCAGTAACTTGAACCAACTTATGTGTCTGCACACAGACTATATATCATAGCACACAAACAACAGGCAATGCATTAAAAAGGAAAAGAAAGAAAAAAACCAACACAAAGGCAGGATAAACTGTACAGGATCACACCAGAACGCACTTCCTGAGGAACCAGCGCAGGTTTGATCCCTGTTGCGGGGTTAAACCAAAGGGATGTCTAAAGTCCCCTTTCCTGCCCGAACTTTGCGTGCAGCTGGAGGAAAAGATTAGTCACCCAAGAGTGCCCTCTGGTGGTTGAATGGCGTTCCGTCATCCAGCTGAAGTCGAAAAAGATGAACAAGTAGTCGAAGGAAGCGGGTACAGTACTGCTAAGCTGGCAGATGCTTTGCCCGGAGAGCGGCGGAGTTGAACAAAAGAGGGAAGGGGATGTGAAAGGGAATGAAGGGACAGAGGCAGAGCGCACAGCTGGGGACTCAGAATCCCAAGAAGCGATAAAAGCGGGGAGAGCTGAAAAGTGCCAAATATTATCTAGAAAGGGAGGCAAAAGGCAAGGTTGGGGACCGAGGCCACGGAGAGCATGCAAAGAGCAGCAGAAGGGTGAGAGGAGCCAGGGGATGCCCGTCCCCGCCGGTGCCAGGCGGTCGGGAGCCGCTGGCTCAACTCCGCGCACGCACGCGGGCGGAGGGAGCGCGGAGTTGCTGGGCTGGAGCTTTCCACCCCGCTTCATCCTGCAGCCAGGCGATGCCCGCCGCCACCCGCCCCGTCCCATCCCTTGCCAGCCCACAGCAGCTCCTCGGCTTGCGCGGCGCCGCCGGCGTGCGCTCCGTCGAAGGCGCGCCTGCGCTCACTCACCTGCTTCCGAGACGATGCCGATCCAGAGCCAGAGGGAGAGCGTGCACACTCTCTTCATTTCCAGCGAAGGGGCTGCGGCAGCAGGCGAAGCCACGTCTGGCCACGGGGGTTCCGCGGCTGCTTCTACTCGACTGCCGGCGCAAGGCTGTGCCTCCTCCGTCCGCCTCAAGCAGAGCGGACGCGCTCTCTCGATGCCTCAGGCGCGCTTCCCTTTCCTTTTCCTCCCGCTGCCGGGAGCAAATCCCGCTGGAGCGGCTTGGCCAAGTTTGCCCCGGCGCAGCAGCTCGGCCGGGAGCTGCTCCGTCTTTGCGCGAGGCAGCCCAGCCGGTGTGAGGGGCGGAAGGAAGGCGGGAAACGCGCGGCGGGGGCGGGGAGCGAAGGTGGCGGGCGGGCTGGTGGGCAAAGGGGGGAAAGTGTGAAGAAGGGGGACGACGACGAGAAGGGCACCGAGTGTGGGGTGGGGCTTGCTGGGTCGGAAAGCGGAGTTTCTCCCTCACCCGCCAAGGGATAGCGGCGGGAGACGGGGATGGGCGTGGGGAAAGATAAAAGCTCTTCGACGACGGGGTGGGCAGGAGCGTTAAGGTGTGTGAGGGGAGCGCGCGCAATTAGAGCGAAGTTGGCGGGCGGGGGGGCTGGACGGCGGGAGAAATCACGTCGCGAGTCAGATTGAGCGATGGGCTCCCCGTGGGAGGCCGAGAAGTTTGCTGAGGGAGGCGGTGGGCAGACGCAGCGTTGTGGGACGGGGGAAACGCGGCAAGGAGCAGGTGAGAGGCTCCACCACCGCCTTGCTATTATTATAAAGGCAAATGGCTTCCTCAGGCAAAGGGAGTCTGGAGTCTTCTCTTTTGAGGACGCCGGTTCTGTGTGCGCTTAACAACAACAACAACAACAACGGGACAATACCATAAATGAGCAATTTCCTGACACTGACGTTCGATGAGGGGAAAGCTTCACCTGTTGGATTTTATTTTATTTTTATTGCCGACGCTGCCCGTGTTAGAGAAGCAGGAGCTCTGCCAGAAAAATAGTGGCAGCCATAGAATAATGTGCTTCCTTGCTTATATCCCTTTTCACTCCTGAACATGCTCTTCCAGTTCCTGCTGTGCTTTCTGTGCAAAGCCAGAAGCACCAGAAATAGTCTCTTCCATGGAACCATGGGAAGAGGGGTGGACTCCACAACCTGCGTGCAGACTTTGTGATTCCACGTGGATAAGCAATGCACCTTAGAGCAGGCATGTCCCACAGGTAGATCGTGAAGAGAGGCCTGAAGAGGACCCCCAGGACTGAGGTCCACCATCCCTGCTATATAAAAAGTAGTGACGATAACGCAAAGGCAACATAAGACATATAGATAACATAAATAGTGGGTAGAGCTGATGTCAAATATCTGCCCAGCCTTTTATCTTAGTGGGTGACCCTTGGGCAAGTCATGATCCCTCAGCCTAACCTGCCTTTCTGGGTTACTGTGAAGATAAAATCAACCCTACACTACCCTTCGTTCCTTGGAGAAAGGGAAGCATGAAAATGCCGTGCAACAATCCCAGTAACACAGAACAAGTGCACAGACAGGAATGCATAGACATGTGGACAGGGGCACAAAGTGATCCTATAAAATCATACTTGCTGACTTTGGTTCCATGCTAACAAACACACTTGCCATGCATATTGCCAGCTGCAGAAAGAGATGAGTAGAAGGGGGGATCACCCAGCCATACAAATGTGCAAATCAGGACAAACTTATGGAATGCTTGACATAAGTATGTCTATCACTTCGCCACTACATGTCCAGGTACATACACATGGATTCATATGTGTGTCTGAAACACACAGATAAGCACACACTGTAGCTCTCACCATGTAAAAGAGCATTTTAAACACATGGGAGTCATTGAAAGATCTCTCTCCATCTGCAGAAACCAGCGCCTCGGGGACCTGACCTGCTATTTCCTCCTCCAGCTGTTTGTTGTTTTGTTTCCTTTCCTCCTCTCCCCCCCCCACCCATTTAGAGAAGTCTGCTTTAATAAGTGCATCACTAACCTTTCAAAGCACAGTAAGGACAAAGGCAGCCAAGCTGTGCCAAGGATCAGGACCACTTCTTGGCATCTGCAGCCAAGCTGCTCTTTTGCTGTGATTACTTAAGAGCAGTTATGCTAGAAAACAATGAGTCCAGTAGCCTCTTGCTCTAGTTGGCGGAGAATACAACCAACTTATTCTAAAAGTGGAGCTTATTACCAATTTTCTTTTTGTGGACTTACAGGTGTTGACAGCCTGTAAAGTGCAGGCTTTGTCCACCATTCTTATGCGATGTTATCCTTTTGTGGATGTCCTGCAGAGAAGACAATTATTCTTAAGTAATTCCTTGATGGCAGATAACAGAATTCCGGGCTTTTTAGAAGCTTAAAGGATTGAAGGCCATTTCACACTTTGCATAGAAAGCATGTTTTCCCATGTGCCCACCATGTGTCTTACAGTCATGTATGAAAGTTAAGATATGCCTCTGTAAACATATGGGGATACTGCGCGGGGGTTCTGCTGTGGTTGCCTGTGCTCTCCAAGATATATCTAGTGCATCATTGCAGGTGCAAGCCTCTTCAGGAATAATGGTGATCACAGCATGGATATGAGGTGGCAACATGGGACACATATTTGGCTGGGTGCAAAGTAGCTTGTAGCTGTTACCTTGTGTCTTGTTTATATCATAATGAGATTTGCCGCATCAAGCCCTCCTGCATAGTCTTAACTATTTCTGAATGGCTAGTAGTAGTAGTAGTACAGTGGTACCTCGGGTTAAGTACTTAATTTTTTCTGGAGGTCTGTTCTTAACCTGAAACTGTTCTTAACCTGAAGCACCACTTTAGCTAATGGGGCCTCCTGCTGCCGCCGCACCGCTGGAGCACAATTTCTGTTCTCATCCTAAAGCAAAGTTCTTAACCTGAAGCACCTGCTCTTAACCTGAAGCACTGTTTCTGGGTTAGCGGAGTCTGTAACCTGAAGCGTATGTAACCCGAGGCACCACTGTAGTATTAATCATTTTCAGTATACAAATCCAGTTGCCAATGGCATATATAATGTCCAGTTCTTACCTTAATCCCCAGAAGTATTAAACATTCTAAGAGCTGACCCTATGTATGTTTACTCACATGTAAGTCCCACAGAGGTCAACATGGCAACAACAAGTACAGAACACTCTTCCAGAATCATGTAAGTTCAGTAAGTTCAGTAAGAAAAGGAAACTTTCTAAACCTGCCCTTCATTTATTTGTCACATGTAAGTCCCACAGAGGTCAACATGGCATCCTTTTGACTGAGTGTATGTAGGAATCCAGACATATATGCCTGTGTAACCTCAATCTACAACCTATTTCTGAATAGTCCTATTAAAATCAGTACAACTGCTTAGGTATATTGTGGATTACACTCTGACCCTGAGTTTCTCTGCCACAGTAAATAAATGCTTGATTGGAGGTGGATGGGCAGGGGACACAGTGAAGCCTGGTTTGCTTTAGCCTTGCAGAGCAACATAGATTGACAGCACTATGTCAGAGTATCATGTCCTTTATTTTCTGCCCCTGCAGTGGTTGAAAGACTGCATGTCACAGCAGAAGGCTACAGCGCTCCTGACTTTACTGGGTGATCTACAGTTAAGACCAGCTCAAACCGAGCTTTTTGCAGGACAGAGTCTTGTGTGAGGCATCTCAAATATTGTACCAAAGAACCAACGTAGGTTGTATGAGAAGAAAACAGTGGGGGATGTGTGTATTCAACTAACTTTGTACCTAAGTTAGTCATGGCGAGGAATTTCAGTGGGTTTACTCTGAGTTAGTTGAATAACACCATCTATTTATTTTTAAACAGGAGAGGGAGCAAATACCAAAAAGAAAAAGGTAAACATTACAAATCAAAGGCAAAAAACCGCACACAAATATTGTTCAATTATCAGCTTGTAAAATGTTGAGTTCTGGCTTTGTATAAATGGATACAGTGTCATCATTTCCAAATTAAAGCTACAACAGGCCAATTGGGAGGCCAACCCTTTCCTTACAATGTGTATCTAGCATAGAGTGGAAGTGAGAGTGGGCGGGTGGTTTGGCTACACAATTTTTTATCAATGATATGACCTCATGGACATTGAAAATGACACTGGGCTGAGAACCACATGCTTAGTTTTTCCAAATGGTACGAGTAGCTTGTGTTCTCAATGTCTTCTATAAACCGATTCAAATACACATCATCCCCTCTTTCTGAAAACCCCAGATAGTGATGAAAGTGATGACTTGTGGGTATTACTGGAGCTGGGGTCCAGCAACAGCCTACAGCAGGTTTTCCGCATCTATTACACAAGAAGTAAATGATTGTTCAGAATTAAATGAGCAGATTCAAAGGCAGAAATAAGGGTTTTAAGCAACACAAGCACACTGTGGTTCTATATCTCTCACTTTCCTCCACAGATACATTCAAAGTGGCTTAATAATAAAACCATAAATCACACAATAACTTATATAAGCAAGAGCAGATTACTGAAATAGCAAAAAAACTACCACAGGAAAAACAGAAAATCACCTGACAAATGCCTTTTACAGAGTCTATGTTTATCACGATATATAATACAGTGGTACCTCGGGTTACATATGCTTCAGGTTACATACGCTTCAGGTTACAGACGCTTCAGGTTACAGACTTTGCTAACCCAGAAATAGTACCTTGGGTTAAGAACTTTGCTTCAGGATGAGAATGGAAATCGTGCTCCGGCAGCGCGGCAGCAGCAGGAGGCCCCATTAGCTAAAGTGGTGCTTCAGGTTAAGAACAGTTTCAGGTTAAGAACGGACCTCCAGAACGAATTAAGTACTTAACCCGAGGTACCACTGTAGTGGATAAGAAGTTTATTCACTAATCAGTTGACTTCACGGATTTTCCTAGAGGCAAAATTATAGTAACTTTTATCATTGTCCATAGCAATCTTCTCCACCTGGAGCCCTCCTGAGGTCAGACTGCAACTCCTGTCATTCCTGACCACTGGCCATGCTAGTTGGAGCAGATGGGAGCTGGAGTACCGTATGACAATGTACATTGAAGGAGTACAGTCCTAACACTATGCAGTCATATATAGTGGCTATGTGAATTGAGTTCAGAATCACTTTCTATGTATATAAAAGCTAAAGGACCCCAGGATGGTTAAGTCCAGTCAAAGGTGACTATGGGGTTGCGGTGCTCATCTCGCTTTCAGGCCAAGGGAGCCGACATTGGTCCACAGACAGCTTTCCAGGTCATGTGGCCAGCATGACTAAACCACTTCTGGGGCAACGGAACACCGTGACGGAAACCAGAGTGCACGGAAATGCCATTTACCTTCCCGCCACAGCGGTACCTATTTATCTACTTGGACTGGTGTGCTTTCAAACTGCTAGAGGCAGGAGCTGGGACAGAGCAACAGGAGCTCACCCCGCTGTGCGGATTCGAACCACCAACCTTCTGATCGGCAAGCCCAAGAGGCTCAGTGGTTTAGACCACAGTGCCACCTGCATCCTTTTACTTTCCTATGTATGCCACCAGTATGAATGTGGTGAGTCTGAGACACATGGGAACTGTTTTCTGCAACTATTAAAATTTCTCCTGCAATTTGTTTCTTTCAAAACCCTTCATGCAATCTATGCACTGGTTAGAATCAAATAAATAGGGCTTTCCCCCCGTGTTTAATATAAATACTTTATACATAATTGTAAGCTATGGTTTTCCCAGTAGTGATGTATGGAAGTGAAAGCTGGACCATAAAGAAGGCTGATCGCCGAAGAATTGATGCTTTTGAATTATGGTGCTGGAGGAGACTCTTGAGAGTCCCATGGACTGCAAGAAGATCAAACGCATCCATTCTTAAGGAAATCAGCCCTGAGTGCTCACTGGAAGGACAGATCGTGAAGCTGAGGCTCCAATACTTTGGCCACCTCATGAGAAGAGAAGACTCCCTGGAAAAGACCCTGATGTTGGGAAAGATGGAGGGCACAAGGAGAAGGGGACGACAGAGGACGAGATGGTTGGATAGTGTTCTCGAAGCTACCAGCATGAGTTTGATTAAACTGCGGGAGGCAGTGGAAGACAGAAGTGCCTGGCGTGCTCTGGTCCATGGGGTCACAAAGAGTCGGAAACGACTAAACGACTAAACAACAACAACAAGTTCTGCACCTGTTTGCACAGGTTCCAGTATTTTTTTAATGTATGTTTGTTTTAGTGAATTCTTGTTTTACTGAATTCAGCAGGAACAGGATTGCACCCATTGCATACAAGAGTTTTATATTTATGCTCACATCTCTCGCAGATTACTATTATCCCCATGGAACCAATATTACTGCTGTTATTTATTTTGTTTATGAGCAGCTTCCTTTGAGGCATCTCAAAGTGATTTCGCAATACAATAAAAATGTATATAAAACAACTGCATATAAAAAACCAGTTTCAAATCCAGTACAGATACTGTTGGCGATAAAGACCTCTACTATGGCTATTTTAAAGCTACTAAAATTCCCATTCAACTCAGCCATAAAGAATAACAGTGCACAATGAGAAAAATGTTTCCTGTTCATCTTTTTGAATCTGGGTTATGATAATGTCATTGCATCCCCTAACATTGCAAGATATTTTCTGTTTGCTTTATTTTTCTTCATCAATTTTTTATGCATCTATGGAATGGATAGAAAACCTGTCACTTTCTAGATTAGCCTTCCCCAACCAGGTGCCCACTAGATGTTGCTGGACTACAACATCCATCACCCCTGAGCATTGTCCATGCTGCCTGGAGCTGATGGGAACTATAGTTCCATAACATCTGGAAGGCCATAGATTCCTCATCCCTGTTCTATAGTATCCCCCCCTCTCCCCCATCTAACTTCTAAGCTGAAAGCCACTGCCTCATATAGCAAATATTCTATGGTCCAATGTGGTTTATGCATGACACATTTCTAGTCTGTCATATCCTTACAGTACTTGAGGCAGACACTGTGCATTGTGATTTTTTCTCCCAATGCCCCATCTGCTTATTTGACAGCTGCAGCCCACTGCATCAAGTCTTCAGGGAGCTGTCCACAATTAAATAATAATCTCTCTTCCATGACAAGACCTACTTCAGAACCCAGAATTCTGTTAAGGACAGTTAAGCCTTTCGAGGGGTTTTTTTGTACATAATTTTGCTCTTGTTAAGCATTGCGTTTTATTACCCAGTCTCCTAGCCTTGAGAGGTCCTCCTGTGCACATTTTAATCGCTTTGCTATTCATTCCCTTTCCAGGCCATTAGTCAAGCAAGCCTTCGGAGACGAGAAAACACATTGCTTCAACACCTATATTCATTCCGCATGTCACTGCTGGTGAGGGGCTTCAGTCGTGCCAGTCGAGATGACAGTGGAGTCTGGAAGGATGCCTGTCAGCAGGGAACTGATCTAACAAGTTCCATTAAAGAACAGTACAAAGGTCACCTGAGTCTCTTGGGATGTTTCTTGCACAAAAACAAAAACAGCTACTCAACAGACACCGTGATCAAAGAAACAATATGAATTTCACAAACAGTGGAGAGGCGACTGTACGTCTACAGAACTTAGGAAACGCAAGGCTCAACTTCTTTCACTTCACAAAAAGTTATTTATGCCCAGATGAACCAGCAGACTTCTCTATACAAGCTTCTTTTCTGATTTAGCAAGAGGGAGATGCAGTGGCATAGCGTGGGGGGTGCAGGGGGGGCCGGCCGCACCGGGCGCAACATCTGGGGGGGGCGCGCTCGCACTCGCAGCTCTCTGCCCCTACTAAAATCCACGGGTTAGGGGGCGCAAATTACTTGCCTTGCCCCGGGTGCTGACAACCCACGCTACGCCACTGGGGAGATGAACTGGATTTCATGTTGGGCCATTCTTGTTCTCATTTCTCATGTATTAGATCAGCTATAATCTTGGCTACTGCCACAGGCTCCTGGGCCAGGCTGAGCAATGTCTTGACATAAATGAGACAAAAACCTGGAAGGCATTCATAGAAAGCAGGGGTGGGGAAGGCACCAAATGTAGCTCTGGCCTTTCTGCCCAGTCTTTCATAACTACTTAAGAATAGATATAACTTATTTCAAAGGAGATCTTCATTGTAACATCCAGGCACATTCTCAGCATATTATTTTCTCCTCTTTCCTATTTCCTCCAACTCCTCCCATGTCTCCCATCAACTACTAGGGCCTGGCAGAGGAGACTGACTGCTTTGCTCCTCCTGTTTTTCTGTTGCTGTGCTGAACTGAGCTAAGCCATGGTTTGGCTTAGAGCAGGGATGCCAACCTGAATAAAAGATTGGAGTGGGCGGCAGGTAAGCCCTGCCCCACATAATCACATGACACAGTGAGGGCCCCCTCAAATATTTATTGGGAGGCAAAGACTCCTAGGAGTTGGCTCCTATGGCTTAGAGTATCATCAGAGCTCAGGTTCATGGTTTAGCTCTGTCCAAACCATGACGTGTAACCAATGTTTGCATTACAGTTTGCTATTTATGGTTTGTCTGGGAGAGCTAAACCATAAACCCGGGTTCTGACCATGGGTAGGCAAACTAAGGCCGAGGGATCCAGATCCAGCCCAATCGCCTTCTAAATCTGGCCCATGGATGGTCCAGGAATCAGCGTGTTTTTATGTGCGTAGAATGTGTCCTTTTATTTAAAATGCATCTCTGGGTTATTTGTGGGGCCTGCCTGGTATTTTTACATGAGTAGAATGTGTGCTTTTATTTAAAATGCATCTCTGCGTTATTTGTGGGGCATAGGAATTTGTTCGTTTTCCCTCCCCCCAAAATATAGTCTGGCTCCCCACAAGGTCTGAGGGACTGTGGACCGACCCTCTGCTGAAAAAATTTGCTGACCCCTGCTTTACATGATCCAACAATCACTCTGTAAAGCCAAGCCCTTTCCTCCTTCGGACCCCACAAGCTGCAACAGATAGCAGCTGTTCAGAAGTGTCACGGGCAAGGCTTAAGGGAGCAGACCTTTCCAGGAGGAAGATGTGAAACTGAACTCCACACTAGTTGTAAGAATGAACATGGATTCAACCTGTTCAGAGAAACAGAGTACTTTCAAGCCGACTACCAAAATAAAGGCCAAAGACACAATATGATGCAGAGACCCAGAACACAAAGTAGGGGGCAGGAACCTACACCTAGACACGCGAGTAGGATTGAACAGAATGCAACAAGAAATGGTTCCTTGAATGCTTATGTTATTGATGGCTCTCTTGTCCCATCCCAGAGGTTGTGCTCCGCTCCGAGCAAGAGTGAGGGACCTGTGGCCCTCCATACATGGTCGGCCTCCAAGGTCTGAGGGACAGTGGACTACTGGCCCCCTGCTGAAAAAGTTTGCTGGCTCCCATGCTAAGCCAAACCACGGCTTAGCTCAGAGTAGCACAGCAGCAACCTGACCAGAAGTGGAGCAAAGTGGTTGTAATCTCCTCTCTCCAGGAGTGCACACATGTATTTGTCTGTGCTAAGCCATGGTTTGGCTTAGCATTACCTGCAAACAAGGTTACCATGTCTATCTATTCCAGAACCATCTAATCTGACAGGCAGTGGCTCTCCAGGGTCTCAGGAAGAAGGTCTTTCACATCACTTGACACCTTTTATACTTCCTGTCTCTTTGAGCTGATGTTGAGGCTGAAGACTGAAATGCCTTCGTTCCTCTGCTTTACTGGACTGTAAAGAGTGAGAATTAATACAAACATTCGTATTGGGAAAGAGAGGTAACAAAAGTGTGACAGAGAGATAAACAGACCGAGAGATGGCACTGGGATATATTAAAACACCAAAGGAAATAAAGAGTCATTGCACTGAAAAGAGCGTTGATGGCAGTGGAAAGCAAAGGATGGGGGATCATGAGAACTTGGCTTCAGTTCCACATATTTATCTGGTCTCTTGGCAACTGAGTAACATCTGACCCTCAATAGTGTGACTGTGGGGAGGGGCAAATTGTGTTCAACCTGAAGGACAGGGACAAGGTGTCACCTGGCAGTACAATCTGTTATATGCAAAATGGCTGAATCGCACGCCATGCAAGCAATCGCCAAGGTCTCAATACCCAGCTTTACCACACTGCCACCTAATGGTGGGAAGCAATTAGGACTTTATTTACACATAGGCTGTAGATAAATGGCTATTAGTGAACAACAGGAACTCTTCGTTGTTATAATCTGAAAAATACTGCCCCTGACAAGCCCAGTATGACCAATTAACAACATAAGGTAAAGGATTGAAAGTGCATATTAGTTGCTTGCTGTTATTGGTATGCACACGAAAGCTCATACCAATAACAAACTTAGTTGGTCTCTAAGGTGCTACTGGAAGGAATTTTTTAATTTTGTTTCCACAATATCTTTGCTATCTTTCAGGTTTTTCAAAGTAGCTAATTAGGAAAAGTGAGACAGCTTAATACTGAAATCAGGGTAGCAAAACAACTCAGAGATAAGGGGGAAGAAACAGGACATATATATAAACTGAGATTGTACAACTGGCCACACTTTATTTGCACACATACAAATAAAAAGAAGAAAAATATTTAAAATATTTTAGCAAAAATTACAACCTTTCCCTGAATTATTTTTTTTTTTAAGGAGAAGAGTTGACGAAACATACTAAAGCATTTTCCAGTTTTATAATGATATTGTACATGAGTCTTACAAAATGAAAATAAAAATCTTTCAATCCCCAGTACTGCCCTGTCTAGAACCACAGAAATGTTTTGCTACAGAGGGTCTGGTAGGCCACACTACATATTTCTAGGCTGTCTCCCCGAGGTCTGCTGATAAATTATGTTTGCCCTCAGTGAAAGCACCCTAAAGCATCCTTCACCAACCTGGTGCCCTTCAGATGTTTTGCAGTGCAACTTCCATCACTGTGCTGGCTGGGACTGATGGGCAGAGGCATACCTGGGGGTTGGAAAAATTGGTCGCTACTGATGGCACAGTCCTGGTGTGTGTACAAAATCCACCTATCAGACTATGGATTGTATGATACATGTGTATGTAGCGATGCACCACTGTCGTCACAGCAAGATCAAACACAGGAGAAGCTTCCTATCCTTCTTGCACCAGAACACCAAAGGCGTGTGGTAAACTGATTTTTAGGTTGTCCTTGCTAACTTAAGCATATGAACCCACAGAGCTGCATTTGCAACCCTGTGTTTGGAAAATAAAAGGATTTGCATGATACCCAAAGCAATTCTCATTCTTAATAGGGGGAGCAGGGGGGAGTAAGCACACATCATGGAAAAACAGGAAAGCTTTGGGTTATTTTTAAAATGTGTTTCAGTGTAGGACTAGGTGACACATAAAAGTTCATGAATGGTGCTTGTTTCTGTGATTTTTATTAGATTATACAATTGCCCCATACATCCTCTAACAGACAAAAGCCAGAATTTCATCTGCACATACAGCATGTGAAACTTACAATCCATCCACAGCACAATTTATTTGTTTCAACCACATTGCCAGCTCTGAAAGGGGCTACAGGGGCCAAATTATGGTATCACCTGGGGTAAACAGATTAATATATAGATATTTTGACATGTTGGCAGGGTTTTGTTTTGTTTTTTAAAAAAATGCTTGTCAGCAACCCATTTCCTCACAGTGACCCCAGCAGGGGCTTCAATGTGCTTCCTCCCCTCCTGACCCAAAGAGCATTCTCTCCCAATACAAGTCTCTTCCTTGTGTGAGAGGCAGATGGGTCAAGGGCATATCCCATGGAGCAAAGAAGAAGTGCATGCTGGGAACTGGAACAAGTCCTTCCAAGTCCATTGCACAGGGAATGTGCATAAAATTATGCCCCCCCCCTTTTAAAAAAACCACCACAAAACTGTTTAATTCTCTCCCAACACCACAATTTGTCATCCAAGTACAGAACACTCTTCCAGAATCATGTAAGTTCAGTAAGTTCAGTAAGAAAAGGAAACTTTCTAAACCTGCCCTTCATTTATTCATCATCAAAACAGGTGCTTAGCGTTATTTCCTTCCCATGACGAGCCAGTGTGTTGCAGTGCCCAATTGCCCTCCATAAAATTCCTGCTCCATAAATATGTTAGGCTACCATAGAGCGCCTGGTTAGCTGAGCGATGGAAGCAAAAAAAGAACAAAACCAAACCAAAAAAAGGAAGAAAGGTGAGCGGGAGCAGAGCAGGTAACTATCCAGGTACAGTGGTACTTCTGGTTACGTACTTAATAAGTTCCGGAGGTCTGTTCTTAACCTGAAACTGTTCTTAACCTGAGGTTCCACTTTAGCTAATGGGGCCTCCCGCTGCTGCTGTGCCGCCGCCACGCGATTTCTGTTCTCATCCTGAAGCAAAGTTCTTAACCCAAGGTACTATTTCTGGGTTAGCGGAGTCTGTAACCTGAAGTGTATGTAACCTGAAGCGTATGTAACCCGAGGTACCACTGTAAATGGGTACCTTTTGTTTCTTTTGTCAGAAGTGCTCAGGGCAGGAGATGGATCAGGGCAGCAACAAAATATCACTATGGAGATTGTGGTGAGCAGGTGATTTTGAGATTATGGGAGACGGCAAAACAAGCTGGTCAGCCTTGAGAATTTTGCAGCTTGACTTGGGGAGTGGGACAGTTGGCATTTGTTATTCTGTCACAGGCAGCACAATGCCTTGGGCCAGCCATTTCCAATCTTCCCTCCTTTTAAAGCAGAGATTGAAATTATCTGGCTTCTAAAAAACATAAGTTAATATTGTTTTGTAAAGTCTTTTGTAAAGGTAAATTTATACAAATGTGCATTGTAGTCATATTATTGCTGTTAACAAAATGCCCGCAACAGCAGCAGCTCACAGTTCTCAACAAGCTCTTGCATCTGCAACAGCCAGAACCAAATCACCCAGGCTAACCCTATATCACTGTTGTGTTGTTCTAGAGAGATTAGATTTAGTCTTGTTGCTGCATATGTGTGGGTCAGCCAGCTTCTTCATTGAATTAAGCAGTCTTCACCTTTTCTTACAGGCTGCACACGGACAAAACATCCCCAGGAACTTTATTTTTCCTTTCCCCACAGGAGATCTCAAACAAACAACCCCTTTGCTATTCTGTTTTCATTTCATCTGTGGCCAGCAGGCTGTAAGGGAGCTAGCTCTGTTCCAGGACATCCACAGACAAAAATGGGTTGCATAAACTCCCTGGGTCCCGCACAGGCAACGCTGGGTAGTGGAGCTACAAATGGCTTGAGACTCTGGAAGGAACAGGCCAAGACTCAGAGCTGTTGTTTAACACAAAAGAAACTGATTCTTGGAAGATGACACACTAGCATAACAGCCCGAGAGAACGAAAAATCAAATAAACACCCAGCAGAGGCTCTCCCACCGAGAGTATTCCTTCTGTCCAAAAGCAGCTCCCTTTCCGATTTGTACAAATCATACACAAATCATACACAGCGGATGCATACCTTGGAGAAAACAGATGGTGGCCTATTGCATGGTCACTGCAGGGGAATGGCAGACTTTGGCCATTTGGCAAGCTGAATGTGACACGTATACTTAAGCTAATACAGTAGTACCTCGGGTTACAGACACTTCAGGTTACAGACTCTGCTAACCCAGAAATAGTACCTCGGGTTAAGAACTTTGCTTCAGGATGAGAACAGAAATTGCGCGGCAGCCGCGGGAGGCTCCATTAACTAAAGTGGTACCTCAGGTTAAGAACAGTTTCAGGTTAAGAACGGACCTCCGGAACGAATTAAGTTCTTAACCCAAGGTACCACTGTACAGGTTAGATCAGCTCCTCCATGTAGGATGTTTTGAAGCAGCGACCATGGGATAATGGCCCACTCTTTTTACTTCCTCTGAGGGGATGTGGTTTGAAAGCATGCAAAGCTAAGCAGGCTGGGTGTGTGTGTGTCAGTCCTTGGATGGGTGGCTGCCTGAGAATCACATATACACTACTTTGGGTTCCATTCAGTAAGGTGGGACATAAATGTAATGAAATGAATCAGGAGCAGGAAAAGAGAAGCTTGGCTGCTATGGTCCATATTCTTATCTCTTAAGATCTGTGGGTTGTTTATTGTGTGGCTGGGAGTGTGTCTTCTCTCCACTGTCTGTAACCCACATTTCAGACCCTATATGTGTGGAATATGGCACTTATGAAATGCTTAACTCACCACTGAGTGGTGATAAGAGGAACAACAACAAAGATGGGCTTGACTCTCTATGGTTCAATTTATATCATTTATTAACAATAGTACAGTAATCTCCCTTCTGTCTTACAGCAGCCACTTACAACATAAATTATCTTAATTCTTTAGATTGAAGTCTACTCTGTAGATGCAAACTTATTCAGTAATGTACAAAGATTTTCCAAGTTTGTTTTGATGCCATGTGTATGACTGCATATAATACTTAACATCTGTACATGTATTTGTCTTGGAAGACAACACTTTATGTTTGGTAATCATTTTTAAATTTTTCAATAAAGTTTTGTTTTAAGGGAATTTAGCCTGTACATGGATACATCCACTCAGTTTTATGGTGATGTTCACATAACCAGCACAAGCAGTGAGTTTTCCATTCAACCTAAGCACTTTCTGGGGAAAGGGTTCTATGCCTTTCCCAAGCATTCTTCCTTAATTTTTGACTATATTCTACAGTGCCTAACCAATAATGTGGGTAGCAGTCACATGGATGCACCTCCAAGAGATCCCCCCAACCTTCAAATAATACAGTATCTGCAACACACATTGTTCCATAAATTATTCTCCCCCACCCAATCTGGTTTGCTATACACAAAGTCAGCATCTCTGTCAACTCTAAGTTGCTTTGCTCCACAAGACTTTGCTCCATAAGAATGGGTTAGGTAAATCAATTGAATCAATCAAATATTTATTATGCTTGATCAACCATTAAATAAAGTACAAATGAAAAAGTAGTGTACAACCACAGCCTCAGTAGAACCAATGATTAATTATTAACAGTGAAAAGTTGGGAACTCACAATCATAGCAGGTATAAGGGAAATTAATTACAACATTCAAATGATGAATGCCACCTGTTTGGTCATAGTGCTTTTTTTCTGGGGGTACGCGGGGGTACGCATACCCCTAAACATTTTGTGAATCTAAATTTGGCCTCATTGAGGGGCAGTATTTCAATATGAGTAGGAAAATGAGAGTACCCCTAAACATTTTTTTTAGAAAAAAAAGCACTGGATTTATTAGACCCCTCAAAGTAGACACTTGAAAGGGTCTCCAAGGATCAACCAGGAAACTGTCTCCTAAGGAGATAAATTATGCATTCATCCACCCGTTATGGGTTCTCTAACATTGACAGAAGCTTTAGTAGAAGACCTAAGAGTGTTTCAAACTCTAAATGGTTACAAGGATTGTATCTGCCATTGAAGGGAACTTGGGTAAATCTGTCATCTAGGATCTTGGAGGGCAAAACTCTTCTGTACTTAGGTATTGTTAGAAAATTTAGATATGGCTTACATGTGTCAGAGGCAGACTGAGCTAAGGCCAGATACCATGATATACATGCAAGGAGATGCACGGACATCTGTAGGGGTGCATGTGTATGAGAACAATGCTCCCCCCAAGGTGAACCATAGTGCCCTGTTCCTCAGCTTTCACTTAAAAAGGAACAAGCTCCTACCATTTGTAAGAACCTCAGAATTGAGAAAAGCTTAGTACTTTTTGTTTGCTGCAGGAATGCATTTATCCTGCTTCCTTAAATGCTCCAAGTCATTACTAAAATATTCCAAACTGTGCAAAAACAAGCACATTGAGTGATCAAAGCCCCAACAAAAATGGGAACCGGCCCTCAAAATAAAGCAAGTAGCAACAAATGCAAAAGGCAATGGGGCCGACCAAAGAAAGGAGGGGATTTGTTGACCTAATATGTTTCAGACGCTATAGGGATTCAGCAAACAGTAATGCAAAATTCAAATGTGCTACCTCTAATTGTTTCCTATGCTGTCCTAAGAAATAGAAGAGGTGTAGCACACCTGAATTTTGAAACACTGTACTCTGAATTTCCCCGAAGGAAGCCCACTTGGTTGGATCACTACCTCCACCACACTTTTTGTCTATCCCACTTACTACTTTTGTTCACACTTTGTAATCAAGCTTACATTCATTGACTTCACATACATTTGGCATGCTTTATTAAAATTTTGAGTTTTAATGAGGACAGGTTTGAGATGTGAATGTACATTTCTTATTAGGCCGCACCTATGCACTGGGAAAGTGGGAAGGAGCCTTCTCACAAAGCCTTTGGGCCTTCCTGTAACACTTTTAAACCAGATTGATGAGCTTCTGGGAAACAAACAGATCTGCTTCATTCAGTGCCAGGGTAAAATAATAGGACACTGGCAATCCCTGGCTGCTGTTAAGATTAGATAACTGTGACCAATCCATCAAGTACAGTATCTTCAACCAGTGTCTCACCCCTCAAAGCTGCTGGCTTCTGCCAATGGATATGTTTGTTTTGCCCACTGGGCCTGGATCCACCAGGCTTGTTGAAAGCCTTGAGCTACAGAAAGGCTCCGTATAATCTCACCCATTAGAAAGGCTGCTGACAGACGAGGGTTTCTTAGCCAGGAGGTGATCCCCAACCCCCGCCCCTTTCCTCCAAGTATTAAAGCAGCTCTGAAGAGAGTCCAAACCTGTCACTCCAACCTCAGTCTTAGGAATCTAAACAAATAGCAGAATCAGGCGCCATTTGTTACATTCCTCAAATGAATGGGACTCTCATCTTTCATTTTGAGAACAGTATTTTTTATATTTAAAAAACCCCAAAAGTCAAAAGTTGTGGAGAATAGCTCTAGCAGGTCAAGGAGAAGCAATGGAGCCTGAACAAGCACATTGTGCCTCTAACCCCTGTGCAGTACAGTTGTGCACCAGCCACTAAAGCTGCACTAGGAAGGCTGTGGGGCAGATCTAAATGGGATCTTGTGTTTTCAAAACTCAGTTGAACCACATTGCAGGGGTGGAAGCAATTTCAAGCAGGGAAAGGGCGGGGGGCGGGGGAGCTAGCTGATCTCTTCTTGCATCTACTGCCTTCCTCCACCCCCCCACCCATTCACATTTGTCCTGGCCAGGTTCAAAGACTAGCAAATTGCCCCCAACAATGTGTGTGTCCTTGGTGGTTAACCCACAGGTTAGATTCCAACTCCCATCTGCTCCAGCCAGCATGGCCAATGGTCAAGGATGATGGGAGCTGGGAATCCAACTCTATCTGGATGGACACAGGTTGGTAGGGGAAAGGCCCAGCACCAGTTTTGGTCCCTGCTTCAAATTGCCACTGCCTTCATTTAAAAGGGGTTCAGTCAGTCACACCGAGTGTGACCTCTCAGCTTCCCTCGTGCAGTTGTATACTTAACACAGAGCGGTTGTGCAGTGGCTTCATGCGCATGGGTTGTATGAGACAGGCACTGAATCTCTTAGAATGGAAGAGTCATGACTATTCAACTATTGATCAATGCTTGTTGCTGAAGCGCATTATCAACAAATACCTTGGCAAGCACAGAGAAGCAGATTCACGGCTCTCAATGACTTGAAAGCAGTCTTTGACTTTATCCCTCCCTAATGCTTTTTGGAGAAAGTTGCAATCAGTAGGTATTTATTTAAAACTATTAAGCTCCTTCATAAGGATGTATTCTGGAACAACTTTACCGGCTAGAACTGGGTTAAATTATCAGTTTTCAAATAGCCTTTCAGTTGCTAGGGATGTACTTTTAAAATTGTTTTTAAAGGATATAGCGCCCTTCTTAAAAAGCAATCATCTTTGTACTGTGAAAGTAGGCTGCAATAGGATAGTTATCCTTTTATTGTGCTAATGATGTTATTTTAATTTCCAATTCACAGGTTGAACTGTGTAGGCTGCTAAGATAATTTAGTTTGTATTGTGATAAAACCAAAATAATGGTTTAATACAGCGTGTAAAACTGGACATTAGATGGGAAAATATTCATTTAAATACTTAAGTTATTGTGTTCTATCAATTGAGCAGCTGGTCCACCCTGTTTTGCAGGATTGCTGTTGCTATTGTTGATACCCTGCATCCCCCCGCAAAGGAACTCAAGGCAGCTTACTATAAGAACAGCTAAAAACAGAAAAAATAAATTTAAAAACAAGTAAAAATTAATAGAATTAAAACTATATTTATATATACATATATCTATATTAAAAACTAAATTAATAGTTTTTCAACTCCATTAATTTAATTGTACACTGTCAATAATATTTTTTTAAAACTACTACTGTCAGATTTAGTAAAGAATTCTAAAACCCCTTGGCAGAATTTTGGATCTTTTATGACCAAGTAAGTCTTGGGGGCAGCAACGGAAGTTACTGTAAAATTTGAGAGGCAGATGTGTAAAATTTCTGTTACTGTAAAATTTGGCTATCTTAGTAGCAGGCAGAAGGAGGACAACTCAGCCTGCTATACTTTGAAATAGCTAATCTTGACAAGCAGATAACTTTGTTAACCCTTTCTATATGGCTCCTGATAAAGAAAGGCTGCTGCATGCTAGAACAATCTTGCAAAGAACTGGCTAAGAATTCATTGCCAAATATGAAAGGCATGCAGCAACTGCTGAGCATCAGCGCCATCACTCAGCGCCTTCTGTTAGCATGCAGAGCCCTCTGCTGGCAAAATGCGGCCCTGCACCAAGAACAGGAACTCCTTATACCCACTGAAAAAACACCCTTGCAAAAGGAAATTCCACTCTTCGTATGAAGAAATTCTTTAGTGTCAACACTGGGTAAAGGACTGATTGATTGAGCATTTTGTGCACTGCTGCAAAAACAATGACAGCTTGTGAAACTGAAAACTCTTGCGGAAGAATGGGCAGAAGCAAGCATTTATTATTATTTTTAAAAAGCGGTACGGCAAGAGGATGTGAAATATGAAAACAAACCGTGGCGTCCTGGTACAGGCCAAAACTGGCACAAAGGCCTCTTATGCATCTCTGCCAAATATACAAGCTACTCTGAACTACTGTGCTCCAATGCAATTCTATCATCCAATGGTTCGTCCACGAAGCACAGCTCTGCCAATGCGGACTTAGTCCATGAAGGTGCACCGATCCCAATCCTCTCTCCTGCAATCTGCCATTCTTGTCGCCACTGTTAGGTTGCACTGCTTTATTCAGCACCATTATTCAGCTCTTCACTGTGCCGTCTTATTTTGACAATCTAATTTCCTCCACAACTAGTATGAACGATTATGTTGTGCTGTGATTGCATGGGTGTATGTGTTGCAGAGCCTGGGGGTAGTTTTAAGGGGGGGGTAGTCGTTAAGAGTGTTGGAATAGGACCTGGGAGACCAGGGTTCAAATCCCCACTTGGCCATGAAGCTCACTGGGTGACCGTGGGCCAGTTACTGTCTTTCAGCCTACCTTACCTCGCAGAGTTGATGTGGAGATTAAACGAGAAGGGAACCATATATGTCACATTGAGCTCCTTGGAGAAAAGGTGAGCTATGAATGCAACCAACAAACTATCCTTGTCTCTGCCATTATCACTTTTGGCTCCAGCTTTTCTACACCTGTGTTTTTGTATGTGTCTGTAAGTCAGAATGCAGGTCAAAATGTCCAATGGCTGTGGTTGTGTGTTACTGACCCCTAGTGCTTTGGGCTGTATTCCCATCTTATACAGCTGGCAGAAATGACCAGGCAGCACCATCTACAAAGCACAAGGCCCTTTAAGTACACCAGACAGAAGAAGGCATTAACCTGGAGAAGGGGACGTAATTATAATTAGGGGGGTGGGTGGGAAATGAACCAGGAACCGACTAATTCTTCTTACTCATCTGCTTTAATATCTATTCTAATACATTCCATCATGTTGATATTGTTTTATGCATTCTAAGAGGTGGTGTTCGTCCTATGAAATAGAAGAGTGGGTTGTGGTTTTTTTAAACCTCTTTGCAAAACCGTTCAGTTTCCCTTAACTTGCTCATCACAGCGGGGAGACACACAGGGTAGAACTTATGTGTTCCCAGGAAACAAGAGGGACCCACCAAGTCTTGCTGAATGGAATCAGACTTCAGGATGTTCCTACAGGTTCAGGTGGCAGATCCTCATGGGCTCTGCGTTCTCGCCATCGCCGAAACAAGTGCTGAAGAAAGGGTAGAACCTGCGTGCCCTGGCCTGGTGGAAAGTGAAGAGAAGGGACATGTCCTCGGCATTATAAAAGGCCACCTTCCTTGCCCTGCAGTCCAGCAGAACACCTACTTTTCTCAGCAAGCGCCCAGGATTCAGACGCACCCAGGGAGCAGCTGCAGCCCAATAATGAGACTTCTCCCGCAGCCGTATAGCCCAGTAGCCATTCTTGGGGCATAGCTTGACCCTTGCTGCCCGGTCCACTGAGTCCGCTGCCACTCCCAGGTCCCACTTGGTCTTGGTGCCCACCCAGACCTCCCAGTAATGTCTTCCACTCTCAAAGGACTCCTTCGCCAGCACATTCACACACTGCAGGAAGCGGCTGGGGCTTCTGGGCACAGACTGGGGCGTCTTCCTCTCTGTCACTGCTGTCAGGTCTTTGGAGAGGACAAGGTTAGGGTGAGCCGATTCAGGGTCCAAGGTCAAAGGAGCAGGAGCTGTAGGAAGAGAATATACCAGGATTCAACTAATCGAATTAATGATAATTCTAAGAAAGAAACTGGGTAGGGTGTCGTCAAACGAGTCTATGAACTCTGTTCTGTTCCCATATCCCCAGTATGCTCTGTTGCAATTGGGGGGCGGGGGCGACTCACCTGTGCAGATCGATTTCAGCATCCTTCTCCAAAATATAAACTGCAGAGGTCCATCATACCGGTCCTTGTGCTGCTCTATATTAAAGGTGGTCAACTCTTTCACCTGCACCTCTGGCCTGGAGCAGAAAGAAATGTCTGCTGAGCAAAACAAGATTCCAGATAAGGAAGTTCTGGAGTTTAGAAAGTGGCTCCTAACCAATCTGAAAGTGCTTCAGCCAGCATAAGGATGGGACAATAAGGCAGTTGCGGCTTGGCCAGTGCCATTTGCTTGGCGCACATAATGTCAGGGAGCGTCCTCACATTATTGTGGGGGCCAAATAATTTCTTTCCCCCTTTCCTTCTAGCTTTCTAAAAACAGTAGCTAAGGGGACCATCACAAAAGATGTGCCTCTCCTGTCCTTGTAATCTAAGTACTCCCTGGGATCCTAGGTCAAAGGGCAAAACACTATCTCTACTGAACAACCCCTCTTATGGAGGTATTTCAAGAGTGAAGTATCTTTGGAAAAGGACGCAACTCCTAGGGGTTTCAGTACACCACCTTGGAGTGGGGTGGATTCTGACATAAGCAGGCCACTGGTTCTCCTCTGCCTTAGTGGCTAAGTAGCCTACTGCCTAGAGAGACAGAAGGTGGTCGGCCACAAGTTCTATGGCAGCCAACTTCCAGAATGGAAACATGCATGATAATAAAATAGAATCCACCAGTTTCTGCACAGTACTCCATAGAAACATGAGCCAAATGCCCTAATTCTCCTCAACATTGACAGCAGCCAAAGAGCAGTCTCAAACCTATCTTATATGGATGTATTTGCTCTCCTTTCTCCCCAGCAAAGTGAGCTGGGAAATGAACTGCTCTGGCAATCTTTCAGCCAAGAGGCGGGATATGGCTGTGCATGCGAGATTCGCCCATGTTTAGCCATTAGAGAAGCTTGGCAGCTCCACAACCTGAGAGAGCGATAATCATTTTAAGGCAGGCCAGCAAAGCACAGCCCCTGGGTGGCTCATTAAACCTGTCCCCTCATCCTTGCCTTCACAGGCTACAATAAAATAAAATAAAAAAGCAAGGTTTTCAGCAGCTGACAGACAACATTATATGGCAGGTGAGGTGCATTCAGCTTGGTGACCTGCACAATTTATTTAGGCTCATTTGCCAACCCTCCGTGTCGAACACAAGAAGAGGCCAGCAGGATCAGTCCAAAGGCCCCGATTCCAGCTTCCTTTTCCCACAGTGGCTAACCAGATGCCCATGGGAAGCAGGCAAACAAGACCTGAGCACAACACTCTGCCCACCTGTGATTTCCGGCAACTTGTATTCTGAGGCTATTAGAACATAAACATAGTGGCCCCAGAAGACCATTCTGAGCATTTCCTTGAAGTAATGTGGGAGGACCTTATGAAAGCAGTTAAATCCTGGGTGCACCTCAGTGCTTTTGCATTTACATCCTGAACCCTGAGGTCAACACATCTATGCAACAATGCCCAGAAGGAGAGATATCCTATATTCCCCAACAGCTTCTCTCCCAATAATTATTTTCCAATGCTTTAAAAGCTACAGCGATAACAGCCCCCCCCCCCCCGGCCAGCTGAGCAGGTAAAATAAGAGGCTCATGAAAACAAAAGCTGCTTTTTTTCTTTCCAGGCACGTACCTAACAGACACATTTTCCACCTGCAAAAAGAAAAAGAAAAAAGAGGAGAAAATTAACAAAACCCCTCACTTAATCCTTATTGCAGCTGCTCAAGTAAATTCTCCTGTCCATTTTTTGCCTCTGTACTGAAGTACGACAATTAAAAACATAATTATGGCCCTACAATTTCAAGTGGCTGCCTGGGAACCACATGGGATGTTTCCTTGAGTTGCATGACGGATGAAAGTTGGTATATAAATGTAATATAGTGAATAAATGAATGAATGAGGTGGCAGCAAATTTTGAAGGGGTATGGGCTAGTTCTGATATAGAAACACTGGCTTCTGTAACCAAAAGAGAGATGCGAGAGAAGGCAGGTTCCTCATATCACCAAGACTGAAAAGCCTGGAACCTAGACGGTATCACTGTCAGCTGTCAGGAGAGCATGCCATACACACATAACAACATTTCCCTAGTCATATTGTACCTCTGGCATGCAAAGAGGCTGAAAATATGCCTAATCTTGACTGAGAAGTGAGGACATACATGTACTTGCCTATCAAAAGAAATGATAACCCACGTTTTGTCTCTAACAAGCACCCTCAAGGCAGCTTGCATTTAAAATTTCAGAATTATACAAGCAGTAAAATAAAAGCCAAGGGAGTATCACTACCAGCCACCCCATAGGAGTCTGATGATGGAAGGAGATAGATAAGGAAAGGAGTATTTGAGACATTTAGAAAAAACACAGAAGTATTTTCATGCAGACCTGCACAGCGCAGCATGGTCCGAAGGCACACAATACAGTAACCTTGCTGAAACTAAGCACTTCATCCCTACTTCCAAGAGCAGCTAGTTCTTTCGACAGAACCGGTCTCCAAGCCCGAACTGCTTCTTCATGCCTGTCAGAGGTTAAGGACCATGAATCTCACAGCATGCACAAGCAGATCCTGCTGGAGAAGCATGCTTAAACCTCCTGGCAAAGGCTACCTCGGTCAATTCACGGCACAATCCTGCTGCAGTAACCGTGGCAACCAACTATGGAAAAGCATCACACCAAGCAACCAGCAATAGTTCAATCTTAGAGGGAGATGGAAAGGGCTGCCTCTTACCATGGGGCAAGAGGGGAGCCTGGGGAAGAAAATGGCAGGCACACGTTTTCCTTTATGAGGGAAGTGGCAAATAGAAAGCTGTAATGTTGGGGCTTTTTTGTGGTGAGAGAAGTGTTCCAGCCACTGTCTCACCTCTGTTTAAAAGAGAGAGGGAATTTGGGAGGCCACACTTTTAATGGCAGATAAACCTCTTTACATCTCAGTGCAAAGGCCAACAGTTATTTGCCTTCTTTGACAATGTTATCTGGCAGACATTGACAAGGCCTAATTCTGGTCTAGGGCAGAAAAACATATTATTGATAGAGACAAACATTTTCAGTCCGGAGTTTAAAATATGGAAAGACTTCTTTGAACACGCATTCTCCCCCCCCAAACCACACACACACACACACACACACACACACACACACACACAAACATGACCCACTCCCAGGTCTCACTGCATCTTATACAAAGGCCGAAAGGTCACCAATCAGGTATGCTGCCACAGTGGATTTCCTGCACTAGAAAGGGGTTGAACTAGATGACCTCTGAGGTCCATTCCAGCTCCGACTCCAGGATTTTTTAAGCCTCACTTCCTGAATGCATAGAATGAAGTACAAGATGACACCCTTGCTTAGTAAATCAATCCATAGAAAACTATAGCATTTGCCAGTGTGCAGTGTGATACGCGTCTGGGAATGTGGAGAGGGTGGAGCCTATGACTGAGAAAACGTGAGAAAATACAAATCTGCCTCCGACACCCATGACCCAAACTCCTCCCACCTCAGCCTTGTAAGCATGATGAGTCTCACCTCCAGCAGCAATGAGTTCCCCAGCTCATCAAGCTTTTTCTGAATGTGCTCCATGCTCTTCTTCAGCTCAGTTATCGCCATACTGAGACGTGTGGCATCTCCGTCCAGCTTCATCAACCACTGTTCTTCCTCTCTGGCCAGCCCCGTCAGCACAGCTCTCTCTTCCTCTTGCAAGATCTGATGAAGATACTCAAATTCTGCCCGGATCTTGGAGTTCATTTCACGAGATGTTGTCTGAAACAGCAAAAGGGCTATGTATGAAAGCAGCATGTGGATGAAACCACATCCACAGACTTCTGTGTAATTAAAGGAGGATTGTAAAGCCAAAACATTTGTGGGACAGAAAATACAATATGGTGTCGGTCAAGGGGAGAGCAGCCTATGGCCCTTCTAATATAAAACATTTACATCCATGTTCATTGGCTTCACAGCGATTTTTGCTGTCACAAAGCTAGGCTGCTTCCATACCAGATGTGTACCATATTTTTCGCTCCATAAGACGCACTTTTTTCTTCCTAAAAAGTAAGGGGAAATGTCTGTGCGTCTTATGGAGCGAATGTATGATCCCTGGAGCTGAATTGCACAGGGGCAAAAAACAGATCATGCTTTTTTTTTTTTTGAAAGAGGGAAGAGGGTGTTGAAACAAAGCCGCTGATCGTTTGCCGATCAGGGAGAGAGATAAGGGACGCTAGAGATAAAGGAGGGGGAGGGGGGAGATAAAGACAGCAAACTTGCAAAGGGAGGAAACAGGAAGACTAAAGCAATAAGAAGAGAAATTAGAAGAAAAGAAGGAGCAAAAAACTGCTCCAGCTAAGACACTAAGGCAAACAAGAGGGAAGGAAGTATTGAAAGGAAACAGTTGATCGGTGGGATCAGAAGAGAGATAAGGGCCGCTAGCAGAGGCTGTCTGGGAGGGGGGAGGTAAAAGCCCATGGATCCTCAGGATTTTTGCACTGGGTCACCCCAAATTCTCCATCAGATCACATATCATGTCCATGGCTACAGCCTGCACCAAATAAATCACACATGCACTGTTTCCTGGGTGCAAAAATGTGGTTACAAAGCACGGATCCAAATGGATCCTCAGGATTTTGCATTGGGTCACCCCAAATTCACCATCAGATCACATGCCTGTGGCCACAGCATGAACCACAAAAATCATACATCCACTATTTCGTTCAGAATATTTTTTTTTCTTGTTTTCCTCCTCTAAAAACTAGGTGCGTCTTATGGTCAGGTGCACCTTATGGAGCGAAAAATACGGTAATCGGGAATTGCCATCCATCATTCAAGAACTGTTTACAAGAAACTGCTGATGCTGTTTCATTACAATAGCATTTTTCTTCGGCCCGCCTGTCTTTTTTCAGGACTGACTGGTGGCAACTGTTTGGCCTCATAAAACTTAACTGCATTGCCAGTCTTTTCGGCATGGATTAAACTTTTTCAGAGCTGCTACAGCTTTAATTAGAAGCTACCTTGCGGCATTTGCCTCCTAGGTGGGTCATAAGGAAAGGGTTAAAATGAGTGTGATGTGATTGGCCAGTGGAAACAGATAGGAGGAGTTAGGGTTAGAGTCGGAGGTGTGTGAAAATCAGTTGAGAGTGGGGAGTTGGAGAAGGAAGAGTGAGGAACAGTTTGTGGGTTGGTTGAGTTGTGTGGTGAGAGAGTGAGAGGAATTGTTAGGTGGGATAATCAGTTTGAAGTTGTTTGAAGTTGTTAGGAACGAATAGGACAGTTAAGATTAAGAAACTGACAAGAAAAATTAACTGAAACCATAAGCTTGTTCATGCCTATAAAATAAACTTGATTATTTGTTAATGTTAACAACTGACTGGACTTCCGTGTGTACCCGTGAGAAACGGGTTGGTGGCAGTGAAGAAAGCAATCACAGTGGTGCCACAGGGTCAATAGACCGTCAAACGTCCGGGGACCCTGTGTGATCGCCACATACCTCTTTATGGCTTATTCCTCTGATTGCTTCCTGCTGAGTGTACCTGATAAATTTCTGATAAATTGCCTCAGGAGTTGACCTTATGTAATCAGTTCCAGAGATGCCTGCTGTTTCTATCCTTCAAAGTTTCCTGTAAGACCATGTGTCTCTCTCTCCATGCTTGACAGAGAACTCAAAGAAGAGATAGGAGCATTTTCTGAACTCCAGGAAGGTTTGGAAATGGATAGACATGTCAGCTTTCCTTCTCCACATAAGAAGTGCAGAGGGAGAGGCAGAGTCTCAGATAAGGGGGTAAAGAGTGGAAGAAAGGCCTGCTATTTCTTTCTTTTTTTTTATCGATACAGCAGCATGAGTGAGAGTCTGAGATACTCACTCCTCTCCTGTCAAGTGGTGCCGCTGATGCTCATCTCTGCTCTGCGGAGTGTAAGAACCCCAATTTGAGCTGAGCTTTGGCCACAGGTGTCTTGTGGAGACCAGATGCACTCCAGAAGCCCATCCTAAAAGCAGCTTCTCAGCAAGATGGTCTAGAATTTGAAGCAGAACCTCCAGCAACGCACCAGTGGGAGCACTTGTAAATTGTGTAGTGCAAAAGCATCTAATTCTGAAGAATAAAAAGCATATAATTCTGAAGAACAATTTCACAAGGTGGAATGTTCTATCCAGAGCCCACGAGACTGAAATGGAGTGGTGAGTGGTGCTCCTATCCTTGGACTGGAGAAGAATAACCAGAAGCTCCCTCACATCTTCTGTATTCTTGGTAGCACTGGGTTGTTTTGTATTGACTATTACAGCCTTTGGCCTCTCTCCAATTTACTACTTCCCTGCAAGCAATTCAGGTCTTTTCACTACAGAGACAAAGAAATACTATCGAAGTACTAATCATTCACATTGTCCATCTTTGACCTTCAACTGTACAGTATTTGATTTCAGATGACATGACTAGTATGAAATACAAAGGCCCAGGTGAAGCCACTTCACTGATGGCATCAAAACAGCCTCAGTATATATATCCCCTATCCATGTCTCTCATTATTTGATTTGCCATTTTTAAAAAGTCTCTGCTACACATCACGTCTGAGGGTTTCCATAGTGAACCGCAGTATGCATTATCAGTGATTAGAGTTCATTTTGATTTCAAATTATTCCTTCAGAAGTGCACATTACTTGCAGCTTGCCATTGTCAATAGTGTCTAGTAATGCTTCCTAAACTAGGCCACCCAGCTCCTTTTGATGTTGCTGACAGACTTCAGCCTCAACTACAACAATATTATGTCTCTTAAAGTTAGGCCAACACACAGCTCATTCACTTTTCCCTCAACCCTGCTTGTGGTAGGGTATCTTTATCCAACCTTCAATCCCCACCAATTAGAAAGGTTGGTGCAGGATAATCCATTCATGTCGCTAATCACACTGCCTTTGCCTCCTGGGAAATTACTAACTATCCCCACCCCAAACCCATGGGGGTCTTCTGGTACAAACAGATAAGAGCATAAGAAAATCCTATCTGGATCAGGCCAAAGTTCCATCCACTCCTGTTTCCCATTTCCTACAATGGCCAACCAGCTACCTCTGAGAAGTCCACAAGCAGTGTAAGAATCCAAAAGTCTGCTGGCTCATACAAATGGAGGATCAAAGGGGAAAAACATGTGTGGAAAATGCTTGTTCATATCCTACCTTAAAAAGATCACCCAAGCTTTCCCTTGAAATAGACCACAGTTCCTGAAGTCATATATAACAAGAAACTGTGGTTCAGTCAAAAGTGAAATTGAAAGCTTTCGCTCTCATCCTGTCATGTGCAAAGAGAGAGCCAGCATGGAACAGTGGTTAGAGTATTGGCTAGGACCTGGGAGACCAGAGTTCAAAGCCCCACTCGACCATGAAACCCATGAGGTGACTTTGGGCCAGTCATTGCATCTCAGTCTAACTTACCTCACAGGGTTCTTGTGCGGATAAAATGGAGAGGGGAAGAAGTATATATGCCACTTTGAGCTCTTTGGAGAAAAGGTGGAATATAAACAGAGTAACAAATAAAGGAGAAGATAAGGGAGTGTGAAAGTCAGAAGGTCACCACACTGTTTAGAGACAGATGTCTGAACAGTAACTACACATTGTTGCAACTGCAACCATTTTCTTCCTTCTTCCAGGGGACTATAAGGATGTATCTAACCCATTTCCATGTCTTAGGTGGCAAAATTATTGCACTAGCAACAGCAGCTTTCCAGAACAAGCAAACTCAATGCATAACATATGAACACATAACCATCTCTTATCTGCCCATTTGGTCAGTCTTCAAAATAAAATAATAATGAAACCAACAAACTGTGTGTGTGTGTGTGTGTGTGTGTGTGTGTGTGTGTGTATAACATCTGTATGCCAGTTACTATAACTTGCTTCATTTGAAAATTCGGGTTTTCTGATCACAGGTTCTGGCTGTTTTCAGATTGGCATTCTAGGCATCCCTGACAATTGTTTTAGAGTGAACTGTTGCATTGTGTCTCCTCGACTGTTGAAAAGGCCACAGTGCACAATGTGCTTGGAAAGAGCAGGAGAGGCCTAAATATATAAAGAGTGTACCTAAATGCTTTCGGGGGGATGTTATTTTTCAAATGTGTAGTATGTTTAAATATGGCAATAATTGTAACATATCTAGCATAAAAGGAGGAAAGAATGAGACATGCGAGATGGGGATCCTTTTTAATCAAGGACTGGCAGCTCTCCAAAGCTAGCGCCTGCTCAGGCCGGATATCAGCTGCTTTTAGCAGTCGCTGAAGCATCTGGCTCCTGTCTAGGACTTGCCCTACCAGCTAATGATGCTCTACTAAGTGCTCGCATTGCCAGGAGTCTTGCTGACATATTTCTTTGCTCTGAGCAGCAGACAGACAATTTTACTGGAGATTCTATGGGGTGCTGTTTTGAATTAGCTTGGCACTGCTCCCTTGGACTTTTTGAGCTGAACAAATAATTGTGAATGAAAAACACAACTTGGGAGAGTCACTAGTGCCAACAACCCTCAAAGTTGCCAATACACAGAAGTCACTGGGAAGACGCAACCCAAGATGTTAGCCAGGCACTACGCTTAGTTGGCAAATCCCCAGCTGCAAGCTCACCACATGTCTGCTGGATCAGGCCAGTGTCCCACTGAATCCACCACCCTATTCTCACAGTGGCCAAACATATGCCAATTGAGAAAACACATGAACAGGACCCGAGCACAACAGCGTTCTCCCCTCCTTTGGTTTCCAGCAACTGGTATTCAGAAGAATATTGTTTCCAACAGTGGAAGGAGACCATATCCCTCAGGGTTGGTAGCCACAAGCAGCTTTCCTCTCCATGAATTTGCCTAATCCTATTTTAAAGCCATTTGCATTGGTGGCCATCACTGCCTCTTGTTTGACTCTGTGCTCTGTGAAGAAGGACATTTATTACACCAACGCTAAAGGGTTTCCATTATTCCACTCGGCATGGTGAGTGAGGTGCTACCCCATGGCGAGCATGAAGAGCGGCCAACCCTTCCTTCCTTCCAACTTTGAAGCTGTGGTGGTGGAGGTGGGTGGGGGTTATCCAAGCAGCTGTGTGGCACTCCCTGCCACCTGTCCGGCTAAGAGCTGTTTAAGAACAGCTGCATGTTCAGTGTAACTCCCACTGCGGTCCTTACTTGCTTTGGTGCTGGAGAGGCTGAGGTGGCTCTGATGCCCCTGCCTGAAGATGCTTGGAAAAGACTGATGGGAGTGTTGATGGGCATTGTTGTCCAAAGGCCCTTGGGGTAATCCCGCCTTCCTTGTCCGTGACCCTGAGAAGCTTATAGAAAATCAACTTGTCTTGTTTAATTCTGTGTCATAAACCCTGGTGTACAAAAGCTTCCCTCTTCCCTCTATTATTTAAGAGGCATTTTGCTTGTTTCCCCAAGATAAAAACCCAACAGGTTGGATTTGACTAAGTGAAATCTGGCATGTAAAGCCTGGTGACATGGGGAAATTTGAGGTTCTTTGCTGAAGCTTAGTGGCTTTCAGCTGTCTCTCTCTATACCACTCCCAAGTAATTTCCCTACTGCTCAGCTCCCTCTGTGAAAGTGCTGCAATTAGAGGTATTAATCTTCTTTTCTGCTGAGGTGCGTCAGCAGATCAATGGTTATCTGGGCAGATAATTAGTTTGCTCCAACCCCAAAGCAACTGTCATTTATTTGGCGGCTTTATCTTTTTGCCTGTGATTTAAAGCAACCATTAAGATGGGCGGTCACAAAACAGCAAGACGCCCCAATTGCAGCCCTGCTGATTTGATAAGCCTGCCGAGGCCCAGCTTTCAGCTGTTTTCTATTTTTGTCCATTCTTTTCTCTAGTTAAGACTCCCCAATTGATCTTTTCCAGCCCTTTCTCACCGGCAATACAAAAGAGCAACACATCTCTTCCTCTGTAGGGAAGCCTCCACCTTTAGAAACTTTGGCATTTCTCATCTGAGCAAGCCAACACAAAACAAAAGCGACCACAGAAGGAAAAGTGGGGGATGTACTGGTACCAGCAGGGTGCAGATGTTCTCTTCAGCTGCATGCTTCATTCTCATCAGTTTCTCACACTCCACCTGGCAAGACTGAAATGCCTCTTGGAGGTGTGTCTAAGAATGAAATAGATGGATAGATAGAACGCTTAATCATTATGTGTGCAACAGCCTCTGCCTATCAATTTTAGAGCCAGGATGGCATAATAATAAGCAGAGCAAGGATGCGAAACTTCTGGCCTAGCCGGCTTTCCCACCTCATAGGATTGATAGAAGAGCAAAATGAGGTAAGTCCTACCTCCCTGACTTTCTTAAATAAAAGCCAGGGTACTACCCTTAACAATAACTGCCATGTTCTTTTTCTCCTTTAGAACTGACTTCTGCAGCCCCAGCTTTCCTGTTCTTCCATTACTGCTTGATCAACTGCTACCCTTTCCTCTTCTATTCACTTGCCAATCCCAAACCTCACTCTCCAATAACCCCAGCTGTAAATTAAGCTACGAGAGCATGACTTGCTCAATGTCACTGACTTACCTTGAAATCCACAAAGCTGAAAATCCCACACTAGGCCTATGATGGAAATTTACCTTCCCAGAATATTTGACATGCTTTTTAGCCTTTGTGCAGAATCAACAGAATATGAAACCCGTGACCTTTGATTAAGCGCCTCATGTGATGTGGTAGTCCAGTGCAAACAATAGTGTTGCAATGACCCAAGACAGCAAAGAGGAATAACTACAGAAAGAATACAATCAGCCATTGGACTGAAACTCCCAGGGAGTTAAGACGCTGGGGTAGGAGTAGGGCAAATTATGCAGGGGAAAGAAATCCACTGGGCTCTGCACAGTCAAATAACAGGCAAGCCATCTGCTGGCAAACGGAGCTGGAAACAGGGAGTTGAGATTTTAAAAAGACACACAAATATCTTTGTCAAAGTGCTATTTGTCTTTGCTTCAGAGGCTGCAGGGGAGACTGCTTGATGGGAGCTTCTGTTAGAATCAGAAGGTGACAAATGGAATTTTCCACTTGTCCAGAATTCTTGGTCCAAACAAGTCTGTCCCACACTTCCTTGAATCTTTCTGTACAGTCCCAAGCAACCCTCATACTACTGTACAAGGTACCCCTGCCTAGTTCATATCTGACCATCCTGTTTTGTAGCTTAGTTGACCACCTGAGAGAAATGCCAAGCCCCACAATTCATTGAGGGAAGCACTCCAGGAGGAAAGGAAGTAATAATCACTGTCTTGCCACCCAGCTGCTCACCTGCATTTTTTTCTTGTGTTCCTCAGAGGTGCACCTCCGAACTGTCTCCACTACTCCAGAAACAAGGTACTGGGGACGGAAGGACCTGGTGGGGAACTTTTGCCGGCATTGGGGGCAGGTGGCAACTTTTGAGCTCTTATCCCAATAGCTCTGGATGCACTCCCTGCAAAAATGGTGCATGCATTCCAGCATGACTGGGTCTCGGAACAGATCATAGCAGATGGCGCAGGTCAGCTCTTCCCGGAGGCTCTGCTCCCCGCTCCTATGGGCCATTTCCTGCACAGACACAAGATACATTCCTCACTCTACCTGCCACAAACCCCCAGACTCCAAGGTCCGAACCTCACAAAACTCTGCGGTTGCAACACATGCAAACAAGCCAGCTGTGTGCATGGTTCTGTTGCACACTCACGCTAAAATGTGGCAGGTACAGAAACAAACAGCTGTCCTTTTAGGCCGGGCATCCCCAAACTCGGCCCTCCAGATGTTTTGGGACTACAATTCCCAACATCCCTGTTCACTGGTCGTGTTAGCTAGGGATGGTGGGAGTTGTAGTCCCTAAACATCTGGAGGGCCGAGTTTGGGGATGCCTGTTTTAGGCCTTTAACAGCAGTAATAAAAGAGTTTTAGGACGACCTCTACAAATTCAGATGTGCCAAGGAGAAAAGCAGCACCAGATGCATTTCTGCCTATTCCCATGGTTCCCAACATGGGGGCACACACCCCACAGGGGGGCAATTTGATTTTTAAGGGGGGCAATTCGAGAATGAGTTAGACCAAGTTAATGGCCTTTTAGACTTCCTCCACCTGAACAGGAGTTTACTTTTTGAATAAGAAGAATTATTAGTGGGAACCACTGGCCTACACGCAAAGGCAGTGTAGTGCTTAGAAAGGGTGCCCTCCATACATTGTTGGTCCCACCAGCCCTAGCCAACTTGGCCAAAGGTCAGAGATGAAGGAAGCTGTAAGCCAGTGTTTTTCAACCTTTTTTGGGCAAAGGCACACTTGTTTCATGAAAAAAATCACGAGGCACACCACCATTAGAAAATGTTAAAAAATTTAACTCTGTGCCTATATTGACTATATATAAAGTAATTCTCTTGAATAGGAATCAAATAAACACAAATCAAATAAACACAAACACTTAACAATTCTGTGTCATAAACCCTGGTGTACAAAAGCTTCCCTCTTCCCTCTATTATTTAAGTGGCATTTTGCTTGTTTCCCCAAGATAAAAACCCAACAGGTTGGATTTGACTAAGTGAAATCTGGCATGTGAAGCCTGGTGACATGGGGAAATTTGAGGTTCTTTGCTGTGTGCGGAGAGGGAGATGTCAGAGCCCCGCTGCTCTCTATGGGGAATCGGATGAGAGTGGACCGCCTGTCCGCTCTCATCCGATCCCATCCGATCTGATCCCCACCCAGGATGGATGGAAAATAGGGTGGACACAGTCCGGCGCCCGCCTAGTGGGCGAAAATTTGACATTTTTTAAAAAAATAATCTTTCGAATTTTTCAATTTTTCCCACGGCACACCAGGCAACATCTCGCGGCACACTAGTGTGCCATGGAACAGTGGTTGAAAAACACTGCTGTAAGCTACCCCAGCTTAGTATGTCAGACAAGGGCGCAGGAGACCAGGGTCCAAACCCTCATTCAGCCACCTTGGGCCAGTCACTATCTCCCAGCCTAACCCACCTCGCAGGGTTGTTGTGAGGTGAAGATGGAGAGAGGGAGACCACGAGCTCCTTGGAGGACAGGTGGGCTATAAATGTAATAACAATAACAATAAATAAATAGGAGGTTGCCACCTTAGCAGCTGGCCTACAGGCAAAAATGCAGCACAACACCTCCACGGCAAGGAAAGCAACACCTGTCGAACTGCTGCTCGTTCAAGGCAAAAACGAGCCTTTTCGTCGGAAGACCCACGGAAGGAGCTAAGCAGACAGTCGGGAGAGCGGAGACGCCAGCTCTCCCCCCCCCCCAAATCCCTCTTCCCCCCTGTGCAGGCCACGGGAGAGGAGAAGGGCTGCGCTGGGGCTCCCTGCCGCCGAGCCCCGGCTCCGGACTCACCGCCTGACGGGGACGCCGCTCTCCTCCGCTGGAACCCCACCCGCCGCCCGCTCTCGCGCTTTGGCTCCCCTCGGCCCAGGCGCTCCAACTTTCACTTCCCCTGCACGGCGCGCCTGCCCCGCGGTAGCTGAGCGACGGGCGCTCCCCGCCAATTGGGGCAGGCCCTGGGAGGCTGCGTCGCCCTCCATTGGCCGGCGAGGGAGATCTGCTCCGCCGGGGCCCTCGGCGGGTCTCGAGAGCGCGACTAGGACGCGAGGCGGCGGCTTGGCTGTTGCACCAGGCTTGCCCTTGCGGGAGGCGGAAAGGGACAGTCTCGGTACCTGGTGGTTGTTGTTTTCATAATCGTTTTTATTGATTTTCAAAGATATAAACATAAAACAAAATCCAAATCTCGAGATTACTCTGAATCTCCTGACTTTTCCCCTGTCCCTTCCATGGGTCCTTTTAATTCTATGTTCAACTGCATATCAGTACTTCTCCAATTTTTCATCTTCCTAAGTTATCTATACGTTCTGTTATTTTATTACAAGTGTGTTTAAAATCCTGCTAAGGTTTGACCTGTTCACAATGATTTTGTATATACATTATAAACACGGGAAACACCTGGTTGTTTTTAGGCCGGAGATCTCCTTGGTGGTGGTGTGATTCATCAACGTGGGCAGTGTCGCTGAGCAACTGGTGGTGGTGGTACTACTACTACTACTACTAAAAACCTTTGCATCATTCTTGCCCACCAAAAGGAAGGAAGGTTGTTAGAAAGTTAGGACTCAAAAGCCAGCTGCTGGCTGTGGCGTTGATGGTTCTGAAGTACAGGGCAGAAGTACAGGGGAAGCAAACAGAGCAGAGTCATAGGCAGAAGCAGGAATTAAACATCCACAACTATGTCCTACCATCAAGCATATTTCGGCATCATCATATGTATGTGTGTGTATGAGCGCAGCATTTTCTATCTTTTGTACATATCTAACAACAACAAAAATTCCATAACAACCCCACCCCTGTCCACCATCATCTATAATCCTCTACAAAAATGAATTGCTGTTTTTAAGAGCTTGGTCTCTTGAAGAGTCTGCTGAGTTTCACTCTATAAAATGTGTAGTCACATTGCCTTCAAAATGCATCCCAGTGTGGTGAGGAGAGGGATCTCCTTTTTCCAGGAGGGCTTGAGCAGGCCAGTCCTCTGCTTCCAATGCCATCCTGTTCTTCAGCTTGACACATCAACATACCTGTAAAGGCACTTCTAGACACTGTGTTGGTCCCATACTGGCACATTCAGGTTGCACAATTAAAGATGATTTGACACTTAGCCCAAGAAGCCTTACTTCCCCAGCTAAGGACGTTCCCAGAGACCCTGTTTATTATCAGTGTTCATCCTGATTGGTCTGCAGGAAGATTAGATGATGTTGGCTATTTATTGAGCATTCATTATGATTAGTTTGCAGGGAGGTTAGATGATGCCAAGTCAAGGAAAGTCTTATCCTGCACTTTCCAGCCATTTTATCTGCCACTATCCTTATCACAAAAAAGTCAAATCTTTGGGGAAAGCAGGTGTGTTGCACAATACCTCCTAATCAACAATAATTAACGCTTGAATTTTCTGGTATGTATTGAGTCCAATCCAAAAATACTAGCAGTCTAAATTGGATGGCTTTCAACAAGGAAAGTGGTAGGAAAAGGAACTGGAAAGTTTGACCTTGTCTAACGTTGCAAGCTTTGTGCAAAACCCCCAGAATGAATGCTCAATAAACAGATAATATGGAAGTTAATAGGCCCTTGTCAAGCCATCTTCTACTTTTTTCCGGAGTTCCTTTAATCTACAAGTGTCTGTATTTCAATATACCTGGGGAGTTCTCTTATTTTGGGGGTAACTGTTTTGCATCCAAGCTGCTAGGCATTCAACCATATGACTTGGTGAAACAAATTGTACTGTTGTTCTGCTCAGAATGCCTTCTCTGACACAAGTCGCCCACTGACTAAAACAGATGCGATGTTATTTGGCAATCAGTAATTGCTGAGGGATCACCTCTTCTTATACCTAGCTGCCTGCTCATTAATATCAAGCATGGAAGCTATTATCTGTATCTGGTGGAAGCACAGTTGGTGTAGGCAAGAAAGAGGTCATACTCTGTGTCTAGTGAACACAACAGGCTTCCTAATACTGTGGAACACTTTGTCTCATGAAACTGTCCAATCCCCCGTGGTTGTCTTATGTCAGTTGGTTAATACTTTTTCTTTTTTTCTTTTAGTTCAAACAGGCATTTAGCCTGCCAGGCAGATACTTTGTTTTATTTGAAGGTTGTGTTTTACTTGCTGCCTCTGCTGCATTTTGTTTGATATTGATATGGTTTAAATTATTGTAAGCCATGCTGAGTAATGCATACGCATTAGAAAGGCAGGGTTTAAAAAAAAAATCTATATGAATAAATGATTGTGTGAATGACTTTAAAATAAAAAAGTAATTTGTGGTTGCGGGTTCCCTAATTGGGATCAGGATTGTGATGTGGGTAGAATGGGAGCTTTAACTTGGGCTTTGGCCTTGGTCCCAAACTGGAATCCCTTCCCCACTCATACAACTTTTGACCATAGGCATGTTCTATTAAAAAAATTACAAGGTGATGTACTGGTGCCCATTGTCCAAGGGAGGCCCTCAAGGACTAGGGTCCCAGTTCTAGAAAATATAAGCCTTCACTGCATTCTGCCCAATAGGCAGAGGTGGATTTAGGGCATCACGGCTAGTTTGGTTGTACTGGGAGCGGAGTCTCGGGGGTGCCACAGGGGACACTGCAAGTATAATGTAGAATGGAAGGTGATAGGTATGGGCACTGCTGAAATTTGGGACCCCAAGGTCCATGGGCAGCTTGTTGTTGTTTAGTCATTTAGTTGTGTCTGACTCTTCATGACCCCATGGACCAGAGCATGCCAGGCACTCCTGTCTTTCACTGCCTCCCGCAGTTTGGTCAAACTCATGCTGGTAGCTTCGAGAACACTGTCCAACCATCTCGTCCTCTGTCGTCCCCTTCTCCTTGTGCCCTCAATCTTTCCCAACATCAGGGTCTTTTCCAGGGAGTTTTCTCTTCTCATGAGGTGGCCAAAGTATTGGAGCCTCAGCTTCACGATCTGTCCTTCCAGTGAGCACTCAGGGCTGATTTCCTTAAGAATGGATAGGTTTGATTTTCTTGTAGTCCATAGGACTCTCAAGAGTCTCCTCCAGCACCGTAATTCAAAAGCATCAATTCTTCAGTGATCAGCCTTCTTTATGGTCCAGCTCTCGCTTCCATACATCACTACTGGAAAAACCATAGCTTTAACTATACGGACCTTTGTCGGCAAGTTGATGTCTCTGCTTTTTGAGGTGCTGTCTAGGCTTTGTCATCGCTTTTCTCCCAAGAAGCAGGCGTCTTAAGTAAATCAATACAAAATACTTAACTAACTGAGGTTCTGCCCCTGCCAACATAAAGCCTGCCCTCCAACATAAATCCTTGCTACACCCATGCCACCAATTACCATAAGGGAAGGGTTACAAGTGCTATACAGTCCAAACAAATCAAGGTCAAGCACAGAGAATCAGTCTAGGCCTAAACATGATCTAGAGATGAAGTTGCACAATAGTTCAGGGTCAATAGCACAGGGAATTCTGGCAAGAAATAACACAGCAAATCAGGGAAACAGAAATCAGGAACAAGGAGCCAGTAACTGGAAGGCTCAAATGGGAGGCCTTTTATCATCCAGCCCAAGTGTTCTTCCTTTTGATACTTTTAAACCTCCATTCCACTGCCTTTTTCTTAGTTCCTTAATGCCCACCTCTACTCCATCTAGCCAGGGCATTCTTTCCCCACCTCTCTCCATCTCTGCGGTAGGAACTGCTTAAGCACATGGCCCAGGCAGATGTGCCTTGGGTAGCTTGGGTCATTCGTGACAACAAACCATGTCATTATTTTCTATTTCTATACTGGCGCTTCGAGCAGCAAAGCCATCTCATTCACAGTCTGCCATTTTATGTGAATAAGCATTTGTATTCATTAAGATTGGCATTTATTGGTTTTTGCTAATTTCCCCAAATTAAGCAAGGCAATGTTGGCATTCACAGAGTAATCATGTCCTGCAGTATGTGTAGTATATTGAATTGGAGCACTCCACTCCTGGAACCCACAAGGAACATGGAAATACTGAAGTGTGCGTGGCTTGCTTTTTTTTGGTAGCACCCCAGATTTGACCAAAGCTGTTGTGCCCATTTTCCTCTGTGGAAAAATGTGAGATAAACTGACAGAAGTGCACAGGAAACAAACAGAAGAGAGACATAGGCAGGCAAAACAAGCAAACCTCCCATATCCTACCTTCAAGCATGTTTGGGTATCACCATTTTTTAAGCAGCATTTAAGCAGCAAATACAGCATTTTCTCTCCTTTGAACATAACAGAAAATAGCCCCATAATAGTCCCCACCTCTATCCCCCATTATCCCCGCACCCTCTCCACAGATTTATAATCCTCTACCAAAATGATTCATGTTTTAAGTAATTCATGTCATATACTGTTAAAATCACCTTACTGTTTAAATGACATTTCCTCCCTTTACTGCCATATCTAATAAAGAGTCTTTGTCTACATTTTAAAGTTGATGTTTAGTGAAATTGTGAAATTAAATGTTTGGCTACCATGGAAGCCCTTAAAAACCACAGAAATTCATATGTATTTTCCATGTGTAAAACAAATGTCCAAGAATAATTTTGGAAGCAGAGCATCTTTAACATTAAGGTGTCTCGTACAGTGGTACTTCGGGTTAAGAACTTCATTCATTCTGGGGGGGCCACTAGGGGGCGCATTGGAAGATGGCCGACAATACCATCTCTCCGACCCACACGGGGTAATTAAGAGGCTGTTATGGGAGTAGGCCGCCTCCCTTGTTGCCCCAAGGAAATGGGGAACACTGCCCTTGCCTGCTGTGCCCATAAATCACCCCCTAATTCGAAAGAAGGGGGTGAGGGCCCTAGGCAGAATGCCCCCGTGTGGACATCGGCTCTCCTGGACGCTGTCTCTGATCGCGCACTAGTTGCAGCAATTTGGAATAATTAATTACAAAAGAAGCAAATGCACATATTTCAAGTGAAGAAGGGGAGTGAAGTCTGCTAATTTAAGTGACCTCTGCGAAAGAAGACGATGGACTGGAGAAACAGGAATATTTTACGATGAAGATACACCAAAGGTGGGGTATGTTGACAACGGGGCTGAATGGGGGGGGGGACCTTTTTTACTTTCCTTCTATGTGATTTACAAGAACCCTCATTAGAACCATCGGTTGAACTGACCCAAGCAGGATGATTAAGGTCTGTGTGGAGATAAACTTTAACCAAAAGTATGCTTTATGGAGACCAAGAAGCAATAAGAGCTTTTGGGAATGGCGCAGCAATTAATTCGGAGTCGCCATCTTGCCAAAGGATTTATAGCCGGGAGGAAGAACGGATTTGTTTTCAGACTGCATTCCTAGTGAATCTCCTCAGAGGTTTTGAGGTTTTGAGAAAGGAGGCAGATTGGTGAAGATTAATGACGCTAAGACTGTTTTGATGTATGGAAGTGATGTTATATGGAAAACGTATTGCTACTGGATAAAAAAAATAATATCCACGCAGGATTACAAACTGTTCTAACCAGCTTTCGGAGACTATCAGAGGTCACAAAGAGAAAGGAAAAATATATGAAAATAACAACGAGAGATGTGGAAAAACAATAAGAAAGGACTGGATAGTACTGTGAACATCATAAGGTTAGATTTGTGGACATTAAAACAGCAGTAAGAAGCAAGAAGTTGATTGGATCCCTTCAGAACTTGAAATATGGGTACCCCCAACAAAAATTTAAAATTCGGCTGTGTACAGTGGTGCCTCGCAAGACGAATGCCTCGCAAGACGGAAAACTCGCAAGACGAAAGGGTTTTCCATTTTTGAGTTGCTTCGCAAGACGATTTTCCCTATGGGCTTGCTTCGCAAGACGGAAACCTCTTGCAAGTTTGTTTCCTTTTTCTTAAAACCGTTAATACAGTTGCGACTTGACTTCGAGGAGCAACTCATAGCACGCGGTGTGCGTCTCCGTAGGGGCAAGAACGCGTGAAGGCGGGTTCTGAGGGAGAGGGAGCTTTGTTTCGGCGAAAAATAGCAAGGCGCGCACACTTCCCTCCCCACAACTCCCAGTTAGGGAGGCCAGGCTCCGGGGCTCTTCGGACGGGGCTCCTTCCTTCTCCCCCCCCCCAGCGCCCCGGCGGTGACAAGAGCGCCTGCCCGGGCGCTTTCCAACCCCGCGACGTCTACGGCTGCGGCAAGTTTGCCTCTCAGTGTGTGTGCGCGCGAGTGTGTGTTCTCCTCGCCCCGCTCGAGTTAGTCCCGGCGCAGCGCAGGCAGCAGGTTTTTGAAGACTTTTGAAGCTTTTCCAAAACTTTCCCGACACCGTGCTTCGCAAGACGAAAAAAATCGCAAGACGAAAAAACTCATGGAACGAATTAATTTCGTCTTGCGAGGCACCACTGTAATTTGGAATTTATGTAATTTGGTTTGATTTGATGTGATTGGTCGGTTAATAAAAAATTATTCTTAAAAAAAAAAAAAGAACTTAATTCATTCTGGAGGTCTGTTCTTAACCTGAAACTGTTCTTAACCTGAGGTACCACTTTAGCTAATGGGGCCTCCCACTGCTGCCGCGCTGCCACCGCACGATTTCTGTTCTCATCCTGAAGCAAAGTTCTTAACCCGAGGTACTATTTCTGGGTTAGCGGACTCTGTAACCTGAAGCGTGAGGTACCACCGTACTGTGGTATGATTATAATGTGCTGGGTGCAGTACCTGCACACCCCATGAGGTGGCAGCACAGGAAACATGGTTAGGCTGGCAAAAGTTAACTGGGGGCAAGATCTGCCCCTCCTTATGCACTTCAGCCACTTAAGTGAAGATACAGACAAAAGGGCTCTTTAACAGCCTCTTCCCCAACATGAAGAGTAACAGAGGGTCTATTAGTGTCATCCATTTATGCACTTCCGCTTCTTGCTTCTGCTCCACAGTAATGAAATAAACAAAGGAAAGGAACCATCTGAGATGAATGAAGAGGGGGCTATTTTCTCCTTTTTTAACTGAGCAACACACGTTTTCAAGAAATATCAATTACTCTTAACAGAAGAAAACATAATGACTGCAACACACAGGTACTACCTCTAGAAAGAGAACATCCCCTTTCCTTTCACAAAAGGGGGGAAGTTTAGGATGGTGGCTTTGTATATAAGTATGCAGAGGGCAAGGCAACAGGCTGAAAGCATGCCAGGATGTTTGCACTAGTCGCGTCCAGGTGTGTTCTCTGCCCAACAAAAGCTGAAAGTATAATTTTGACTTCCTAAATATTGGCTCATGCCACCCCAGTCTCTGAGCGGTGCGAAATTCCACAGGTTCCAGGCATTTACCCAGAGTTCATGTTTCTTTTTGGAAATGAGGCGCAGCGGAGAATGTGGTGTTTTAAGGTCCACCAGATATGTATAAGTGTCCCTTCTGCTTTACCACACCCCCAACACAGGTTTGCTTTTGTTTTATACATTTTAGCTATTTTGGCAGGTGTTAAGTACCATCTATAAAACATATTGATTAAATTTTCCCTTAGTGCTTCGCAGGCTGTAAATTTCCAATTCTTTTCCCATAATTCTTCCCATATTTAGTTTTTAACACCATATTTAGTTATAAAGAACACAGCTACACCAAGCTCTCCCCCCAAAACATGGATAGATAAATTAAGAGAAAATGAGCCTTAAATAATGATGTGAGGAAGAAAGAAATCTTTCCAGTTACCTTAAATGCAGATGCCATTACTGTTGGTAATTTGAACTCTAGTTTGACACCATGTTGAATTTGAAATACTTTACAATAGGGTTGCCAATGTTGTAGTGTTATGGGACTTGTGTGGGAAGCAAATCACTTTTTTGCATTTATCAGCTGCATAAGATGTAGAAATCCAACAGGGTACGCTTTTCCTATCTCTGTATCTGCATGGTGTGAAAAGCTTCAGCTGCTTTTGTTTGTTGTGCTTCGTTTTCATAAGCTGTTAAAGGTACAGGAGCAATGCATTATATATATTTGACAAACTTATGCTCACCATACTTCAGATATTATATGTAAAAAAGGACAGGGCTTCTGTACCTTTAATAGCAGGATGGATATTTCATTAAAAAACCTGCATCAGCTGAAACGTCCTCTCTTGAACTATTAAAGGTTCAGGAACACTGTACCTCAGCTGCATAGAATCATACAGTTGGAAGAGACCATGAGGGTCAACTAGTCCAACCCCCTTGTAATGCAGGAATCTTTTTGCTCGAACCCATGACCCAGAGATTAAGAATCTCATGCTCTACCAACTGACCATTCCCACATTGCACACTAAAGATGGATGTAGCAAAGCTGTGTAAGCACTTCTGAGCAAAAATCCTGTTCATTTTAATAGAGTTTGTCTGTGAGCTATACATGGTCATTGGCAATCGGTGATAACGAGAATAATGGGAACCCTAACATATCTTAAATGGATCTTAACCTGTCAAGTCCAGAATGACTTTTTAAAATGAATGGATTGTTCAATAATGCAAGTTCTATTCTGCTGGCAGGTGGCTTTGTCATCATAGTTTATGCTTCACTCTTGAGATGTCTGGAGTAATAAACACCTTTAGAGCGAAGAGCCAACCAAGCTCAGCTCATTGCATCTTTGAATAATCCCGTGATTTGTGTGACATTATTTATCTCAGCCTCCTGCAATATAGCACAAGCCTTCTAGCGTTCTGTCCAAGAGAACTGTCGGCAGACAGATTAAAAAGAAATACTGGCATTCTTTTTTAAACATTAACAGGGTTTCAGGGTTTCTATAGGATATGTTATTGCAGGAATGGGTCACCTTTCTTTCTTTCTTTCTTTCTTTCTTTCTTTCTTTCTTTCTTTCTTTTAGAAACACACGCCAGTGCTGAGAACAACCAGAGGCAAGCAAGTGGATGGAGCAAGAGATATGACTTATCTTTGTACCGCATGCTACATTCCAACCACACACAAACCACAGGTTTCTACATGCAATCCTCTCCATCCTCTGCCTGGGCAAAGAAGAAGCATTATTATCACAGTTCAAAGACCTGTTCCAACCAGGTAAGCCAGGCATAGGCAAACTCCGGCCCTCCAGATGTTTGGGACTACAATGCCCATCATCCCTAGCTAATAGAACCAGTGGTCAGGGATGATGGGAATTGTAGTCCCAAACATCTGGAGGGCCGGAGTTTGCCTATGCCTGAGGTAAGCACACCTGTGGGCGGTGATAACTGCTGCCCATGGGGACTGGTAGGACAGAAGACAGGAAGCCCACCAGTAGGTGGAGCCAGAGCCAACGACAGGTGGAGCCAACTGATTTTAGCTTTTGTCCTGCCTTCCTCCCTGCTGAGTTCTACAAGGGCAGCATGGAAACAAAGAAGGAAGTTGGTAGGCATTGCCACCCCGTGGACTAGTTGTGGGTAAGAAGGTTGGCAGGTGAGGGCAGGTTGAGATTGGAGGCCTCCTTCACCCTAATGGGCCAGCCTCTACCACCTGCAGGCTTCCACCAACTCAGAGCTCCCCTGGCCTCACCCCATCCCACCCCTGTCCTGGGCGAGTGTAGCACTGCTGTCAGAAAGGTGCCTCTGTCACCCTGTATCCTCGTGCACTGCGATTGCTTTCAGCATGTACTGTACATGTAAAGCTTATGTTCCAAAAAGGTTGTGACCCTTTCAGAATCAAAAAGAGGAAAGGGGACCGCAGCATAAGTGGTAGGCCTTATACATCACAAGTCTTCCTTGCAACACTGTGTTAACTAGGTTTAACACAGGTTTGTGGGGGAAAGTTCTATATGATGGTTCGATAGTGCTTTCGAGGAAAAGGAGGAGACACAGGGATGCAGTTGCCCTTTCAGATTACAGTGGTGCCTCAGGTTAAGAACTTAATTCGTTCTGGAGGTCTGTTCTTAACCTGAAACTATTCTTAACCTGAAGCACCACTTTAGCTAATGGGGTCTCCTGCTGCCGCTGCTGCGCTTCTGCTGCATGATTTCTGTTCTCATCCTGAAGCAAAGTTCTTAACCTGAGGTAATATTTATGGGTTAGCAGAGACTGTAACCTGAAGTGTATGTAACCTGAAGCGTATGTAACCCGAGGTACTGCTGTACTTGCTTCACCTCAGGTACATACTCAGTCCTTGTGACAAGCAGGGGTGGCCTATCCCATTTTGCCGCCTGAGGCGAAATGGGAAGGTGCAGCCTCCGTGCTACCCTCCCCTGAAGCCTTGCTTACCAGGATCCTGTGGGGGTGGTGTCAGCTTCTGTGTGGTTCTGGTGAGATCTCACAAGAGATCTTGCCACCACAGTTGCTTCTCCTTTCTTCTCTGGTGGTGGTTGCTTGTGGGGGCACTACCGCTTAGATTCTGCCACCTAAGACAGCTGCCTCATGGATAGGCCTGGCAGGGATTTAACCCTGGAAATGTAGGATGTATAGCTGATTTTAAAGTGTGGCCCAAGCCTGTACTAGAGTAGAAACTGTGTGCCATGCATTTATCAGTGTTGTGGCAAGTTATTATAAACTGAGATTTCTAAAGAATATCTGGCATTTTTCAATTACTTCTAGTTTACTATCAGTTCAAAACCTCCCCACACTTCAGAATACTGACTGTGGGGGAAACCATCAAATGCTATATAGCTCATTAGACACATTAAACATCATTTTGTTTGTGTCAGCAGCATGCTGTGGGAATAAAGTATGTATCTAGAACAGTGATTTTAACGGGCTGTCTCCTCATTTCTTTCTCTCCCTCTGGCTAATCCTTCCACCACAAGGCGTGTGCACCAGCTGTACATGTAGGTTTGTTTTTGTAATACATGGACTGATGGTTAAATCTGCAGATTAAAATTAAAACCTCCTATCCCATGTATGTGGGAGAGATGCAAAAAGTAGGCAGGCTGTGAAGCCTTTTTAGCAGAGTAAAACACTTGTACATTTTGTAGCTTACTAAACCCTAGGAATAAGGCAATTACACATTTTAATCCTTTTTATTTGTGGTCTGTTGACCTCTGCCTCTTCACCCCGCTGCAGAGAATGAACCACATGTTTTCAGCGAAATAAACAAAAACTTTACTTACATTTCAATGCAGGCAGAAAATACAGTACAGGTACGAAAACTTCATTAACACAAAATACAAAAGATGGCTTCAAAATAGGCTGTGGGTGTCTGGAGCCCCCAGACACATGTCTGATCAGTTTGGAATCATGGTGGGGAGAGAGTCTCCTCAAAGCAGGAGGAAGTAGAAAGAATTATCTCCTTTGTTGCAGAATTCCCACCTAGAGAAGGCAAGCACACAGAAGGTCCACTTTGGGGGGGGGGGGAGTTATATATCATGGTTCAATAGTGCTTTCGAGGAAAAGGAGGAGACACAAGTTTAAGAAGTCTCTGTGTACTAGCCCTGTGCTTGTCTAGCAAAAACATGCATTTGTGAATTGGCTGCAAACCCCAGTTTCTATCCATACTTTTTGCTTCCGGAGCTGGCGAACCAGACAATATAGCTTATTTAGGAGTGAGTCCAAAACTGCATAACAAAGAGACCTTTATTACTAAGAACCACCATAGATCTCAACACTTGGCACTCCAAGGGCATTTATTTGGTCACATTTTTGCTGAGGTTGTAAATAACTTACAGCAAAGTGACCATCTCAGTTGCAATCCTCCAAAGATGGAAAAGTCCCATTACAGAGCTGGAGCATTAAATTTTAAAAACTTAAAAATGCAACCAAGCACTACTCTGAAACTTTCCAAAGAACAAAACCAGAAAGTCTTGTGGCATATTAAAGGCTAATGGGTTTATTGTGGCCTAAGCTATCATGGGCTACAGCATACATAGGCAAACTTGGCCCACCAGATGTTTTGAGACTACAATTCCCATCATCCCTGACCACTGGTCCTGTTAGCTAGGGACGATGGGATTTGTAGTCCCAAAACATCTGGAGGGCTGAGTTTGCCTATGTCAGGGCTATAGCCTGCTTCATTAGATATATTAAGTATTACCCTCAGCAGATAATACATGAACATATACCCTGGTGTAAAGGAAGATATATAAATAATGGAACTAAAAGGATGCAAAATGCAAGAGGCAATGTTTGTGATTCAGTTGTAGTTCTATGTAAAGCTAAAATGTATAAGCACAGATAAGCACAGAGACCATTTACAACAGCAGTTCTTCACAGGAACTGTAAAGCCTTGTTATATAATAAAGTTTTTCTGTTATAATTTACCACTTGCAGTGGGACAAAAGGTCTTCATCCCAAATGAATCCTAAAAAACTCCTGGTGATAAATTCTAGTTCAGCAATTTCATGTTGGACTCTCCCTTTGATTTGTCAAAGAATAATGGCTTTAAGGTCAGCAGAGTGTCCTGAGAGAATGAAATGGCCTTCCATGGGTTTCTGAATTTTGCCAGTTCTTGTGTCAGGTTTGTGTCGCCTTTTACCTGTTTGTCCTATGGACAGAGCAGAAGATTGCCAGGGTGATAGCATACCACAAGGCATTTTGTTATATTAGCTTTAAAATCTGGTCCCAATTTCAGAGTAGATCCATATTAGACCAGTTGGTTCATGCAAAATGAAATCAGTTTTCTTCCTTAATGGGCAAAGGGCTCAGGATTCTGAAAAACGAGGTCTGAAAATACTAATGTCTTTGGCAGCAGCAGTCTTAACAGAGAGATGGAGTGTCAACCTCAGTCTAGAAGGATTTGGCTTAATGCTAATGGGCTTCGTCCAATATCCTTTAAAATTGTTTGCCCTTTGTTGTAAACAGTCTCATAGCAGCGGTGGAATTCAACTCCATAGAGGCCATAGAATATAAAAAGAACTGCTTTTGCCTTATAAAAATAAGCAACACCAGTATATAATGTGGAGGACTCCACTGTAATTCTAACCCGTTTCCATAAACTGTTGTTATTATAGCTGCGTATGACTGAGTGATGGATTTGCTTAGCTCCCCTAACACCACCATTCCCAAGTCAGAGCTGCACTGTGGACAGTTAAAGCCTTTTATCCTTTGTATAACTTAGAATAAAGTAAACATTAAAGCCTTGTTAAGAGGCCTCTTTCAGAATTGTTGCCTGGCTGTTCAGTTCTACCCAGCTGCGGCACACCTGTATTAGGGCAAGCTGCAGCATGTGGAAGTGCAGTTGCTACGGAATTCGTAAGAACGAACGTAGAGCTCTGCTGGATCAGAAAAAGCATTTATATAATCCCTCACACAGTGGCCAGTCAGGTGCCTCCAGGAAGCTGGGTGTGAAGGCAACAGTCCTCTAAGGCTGTTGCCCACCAGCAACAAATATTCAGAGGCATAGGTCCATCCTCCTTGAATTTGTCTAAACTCTTTTAAAAGCCATCTAAGCTAATGAACATCAACAAACCTTGTGGCAGTGAAAAACACAAATCAATTATGCTTTGCGTGAAGGAGCACTTTTCTGAATCAACTGTCAATTCATTTGATTGGATGACCCCAACTTTCCCAGTTTTAAGAAGGGAGGGGGCAGAGGAAAACACCTCCCTCACCACATTTTTCATTACGCAGAATTTTATGCCTGCATACCAATATGACTGCAAATAAAACTCACACAATATATTGTTACATGCTACCCCACTCTCTGAGCGGTGCAAGATTCCAGGGGTTCTGGGCGCTCACCCAGGGGTTTGTGTTACCTTTTGGACAGTGAGGCACAGCGGATACTGTGGTATCCTTATGGTCTATGGTTTATTTACACACATATACAACCTGAGCCTGTGATGGAGGGGCTCACAGCATTAACACCCCAAGGGGGTCCTGCTTCTCCCATAGCCACAGTCTTGGAGCCTGCAGAAATTAGCGATGGCCCTCTGTCCCACTGCTCAGCTCGCCGCATTTAACCAACTGCAACTATTTTTCTTCCAGCCCACAACATCCCTAACTGCAATCCTAAAAACAGCTGCTCTCCCTCCAACTCTAAAAACTACTTCAAATGTTTTTGTCCTAATTCTGAGTTGGCACAGAACCAATCCCTTTTCTCCCTAATGACTCTTCTTTAACAAGCCATTACCAAGCCGGCTCCTGGCTTTTATTTTAACATGCTAAATCCAGCGTCTGGTACCCAGGAATTAGAAGGGGTGGGGTCCATGAATTAGAAGGGGAATCCAGGCACCCCACAAACTCATAACAATATGTAGCAGGGAATTGTACCGCAGGCTATGGAGCAGCTTCATCTTTATCTTTTCAGTTCATCTGGAAATTTACTCTAAAGAAATGAGTGGCCATTAACTGTTGAGTTTCAGGAAGATCCTTAATAATTGAATTCAGGGGTATAAATCAAATTGGTTGTAAGAAAATTCAAATTAGGGCAATTTGCTTATTTAAAAAGTATCCCTAAAATTTGTTTCTGCATAGCAACAAGCTAGATGAGCTGCTGTGTGGCTCCTCAGTGTAGACTCCCCCCCCCCCATGATGAAATTACACATTGCAAATTATGTTTTCAACGCCAGCTCCCACCTTGTTTAACTTTTTAAATTTAATTTCCCATAAACAGATAGGTACATATGCCTTTTTATAACCAAATGAAAGCAAGACTTAAAATAATAATAATAGAAAAAGAAAAGAAACAGGGAGGAAAAACACAACCAACGACTACCCTGTAAGGGAAACAAATCCTATTTCCACAATGATTGATGATGGAACTTTGGATCCTGGACTTCCTGCAAAAATCTATAAAAGAACAAAAATGATCAAAAGTTCCATCATCAATCATCACTGTTAGCTGGCAGGCATCAAGTATTTCAAACGCTGGCATATCTCGCCAGAACAGTGTGGATATGGGGAGCAGCCTCATATTTAATTGCCTCCTCCCTTTGTTTGGTTCAATTTATCCCATGCCTGGCCATCATTACAATGTGCTTACCATGGTCTAACTACTGCGTAAGCTTTGTGCCTGCTATTAGCCACTAAGGAGAAAACATACATATACACAGTACAGGCGGCTGTATGTTTGGCTTTGAAGAGAGGGGAACAGGTGTGTGTTTTGAGGTGGGGAGGAAGGTTAACCACCTCTCTCTGTGTTGTGCAATGGCCCCATACCAAATTGCCTCAACACCCCCCCCCCAGTTTAACACAGATAAAGCATATATCTTCAAGATGCATTCTGTTACCTGTTTTGTTTCTTAGAATAGAATCCCTCTTCTCCAAAGCTGCACTGATGGCGGGGGAGGGAAATTGCTGGCAAGGGGCTGCCCTTTGGGGTGACAGCTCCTGCCATGTTCCTAGTGTGTCTTGCCACCCTTGGTGCTGCTCTGTGTGTTTAGTTCTAGAGAGGTACACTTTACAGATGTAGAGCTTTTGCCTGGCTTGGCCTCCTTCCTGCAAAGATCACAAGCTGGCCTGTCAAGGAGTCTGGCATTTTAATGAGAGAGATTTACCATACCAGCCCTTCTGTGGACAGTTTGGAATCCGTGTGAGCATTCCATGTGGAATCCTAGCGCTGCTTTGATCTCAGCTGCAAAGCCAATGTTTTCTGGGAGTACCATATGAGATAACCTCTCTGCTGTTTGCTTAATTTGTTCCAAATTTTGCATGAATTTGTCTGGCATTAGACAAAGCAGGGGCATTTCATACATGCTGCATGCCAAACTCCAACAGGGAGACCTGTAGGTGAGGCACTGAACTCCCAGCACCCCCAGAGCTGTTAATAGGATTGCTAGCAATCTGCTTTCCATGTAGCCTAGGGTTCTCTTCCCTGCCCAGACTTTTTAAAAACCAGTTCTAAAATGTAAACTGGGCAATTCCAAAAGGGCTAACTGAATAATTATACATACAAATGGGAACCCACTAATTTCCCCCCCTTGCCTTTTGGCAAATTAGCAAGTACCAGTACCTTTATTGTAATGGCTGCATCATTACTGGGAGAAGAGCAAGGCAGGTGGAGAAACTTCTAAAGTAGAAGAATAGACAGAATAAAGAGATGAAGTCATGCAGTTTTATTTGTTTATTATCCTTATTACACTGTGGGTTCCACCAGAATCAATTAGATCCACATAATATCCCTCTGTTTGGAGCCTCATTATTGATCTATTTGTGCTCCCCATCCCACAACAGTGCGTGTTGAAGGCAAACCTATTTTGCCGCTTTGTCTCCAGCTCTAAGTGAGATAGAAACAATTGTTCACACCTCTTGATTTTTCACCGTTTCATCTCTCAGTGTCTGATGACCCACAGAATGTATTAATTGATTGCACTGGAAATTACTGTGCAGATTATATGAAAATTTCCATCTGCAAAACTGGAACCGTGGAAGGCTCGTGCATATGTGCAAGTTGCTATTTGATGCTGCAATCATTGAGAAGAATATGGATGCATGACCAGCCCACAGACTCATATTGTGTTACAAATCTAAACCAATCTGAAACCCTAATTTGCTCTGAACTGTGGCTTAGCTAAACTTTCAGAAGGCTTTCTTGCTCCTCATGAAAACATGGATTTAATGCCTCCATGATTACTTTTTAAAATGTTATGAGATGTTTTTAATTTTAAAGGTTGTGCAGCGCAGCAAAGATATCGCTAGCATCCCCAATACAAGTTGAAGACAATGTTAAGAAAGGAAAGGTCAGAAATGGGGCATCGTCTAATACAGAACAAAGATAATGGTATCTTCTTTCAGCAAGGTAATTATAATAACAATGACAATAACATCTCCAGAACTGTGCTGTGCTGGAACCCTACTGGAATTATCACCATAACAACAAATCTTTGTATAAGATGGAATGAGAACTAAAAAAACAAACACAAGGAAGCTTTCAGCTAAAATTTTAGATAGCCTTCTTTTTAGTAACAATAGAAATTCAAAACAAGTTTATACAAGTTTGTCCAGTTATTCTTTTGATGATCAGAGAGATGCTCCTTTGAATTCCTTTGAATTCAAGGCAATTGAGTCAAGATTGTATGATACAAGATTTCAGCCCAAGGTTTGCCTTAACTAGATTTGGGGCAGAAAACACTCATTGATGGTGGATATAAATGAACATTATTTGAGGTTAAGCTGCTGTGGAGGTGGTGTTGTATACAGAATGCTGAACAATTTTCTGTCCAAGGTTAAACTCCATGAAAACCAGCTCTGCCACTTTTCAGTAGAGGTCAACTGAGCACTGCAATAATTGGATTCCACCTGAAGTGTCCCAACCCTACCTCCAATTGCTGCAGTGGTTTTGTAACTTAAAATAGATTTGGGTTAAAAAAAGAAATTAATGGCAAACAAATGCAAAAGAATTATGTGGCAATTATTATTTTTTTATAAGGTGGACTAGGCATCTGAAGCATGCTGGGAGGTGCCAAACATACAACTAAAGGCTGCAATCATGGACAGGGTGAGTCCTTTAAAAGAGGCCCCATGGATACAGAGTACACATGTTCCACGGGGCCTCTTTTAAAAGACTCACCCTGTATAACCTTAAAAAGGTAAAGGGACCCCTGACCATTAGGTCCAGTCGTGACCGACTCTGGGGTTGCGGTGCTCATCTCGCTTTATTGGACAAGGGAGCTGGCGTTTGTCCGCAGACAGCTTCCAGGTTATGTGGCCAGCATGACCAAGCTGCTTCTGGCGAACCAGAGCAGCGCACGGAAACGCCGTTTACCTTCCCGCCGGAGTGGTACCTATTTATCTACTTGCACTTTGATGTGTTTTCGAACTGCTAGGTTGGCAGGAGCAGGGACCGAGTAACAGGAGCTCACCGCCGACCTTCTGATCGGCAAGTCCTAGGCTCTGTGGTTTAACCCACAGCGCCACCCACAGCGCCACCCGCGTCCCTTCTGTATATCCCAGTGATCTCAATGTGACTTACTTCTGAGTAAGCATTATAGGATTATGCTGTATATTACCATTAGAATCACTGAGAAGCACATTTGCCAAATGCATTGTGAAAGTTGAGGACAAACCTTAGAAAGTATGCTGATTAGGGGGGCTTTTGTGTTCACTATCAGAGGAGAAAGATCTGAAAGCTCAGATGTGCCAACACTACGTTAGCACTTGATTTCAGACACTAACGAACTCTGGGAATGGCTGCAGTAGTCATGGGAACCAGAGAACACCAAATGAGCCTATATTTTATTATGGAGCTTGATAGTTGCTTCTCTATTAAATACCCAAAGTGACAGGCAATAAAACAGAAAATTAAAAGTGTATGTTGATAAAAACATTTTAAACTGGCAGCAGCTGAAAGCCAATAGCAATGCAATACGTATTTTAAAATAAACAATTTAGCTTTCCAGTAATACTTCACTGGAAGTAAATACTCACTTTTCCTGAATTAAAATGTTTCAACTTGCTGTTTTTAAAAGTGTTCTTCTTGGCATAGTGTCTTCTACAGGGTGATTGCCACAACCGTGGAAGCCCATGGTCACCTATTTCATTATGGGCTCTTACCTCTCCTATAATTTTAGTGCTACTTATCCCTACCCTTAGATAAATAGATTCATTTCATAGCTAGAGCACTATATGGATGCAGCAGAACTTCTAAAAGAACTTGTGAGTGTACAAATTGTACATGCATAGGAGTGGTACATGCAATCAAAGAACTGTCTTTCGGTGTCTTTCCTGGCTAGAATCCAGGACTCCTTTGAATTTATAGAGCAATATTTATGAAAGAAGTGAAAGAGATAACTAACTTGATCAGCAAGGGCAGTGACTCAAGAAATTCAAGGGCAGAGAGAGTGAGTGAGACAGAAAGAGATAGAGATAGATAGATAGATATATATATGTACAGAGAGAGAGAGAGAGAGAGATCTTCAAAAGAAAAGGCTTCATATTTCCTACAGTTTTTTCCAGGATTTTTAAAATGTGATTTTTGAAAACCAAACCTTTACATTTTTCTTCTTATAAATTGATTGATCAGATGCCTTGGTGCCCAGGTTCAGTGTCAAGTTGTAAGGGTGGGGGGCAGAGAGGGCCCACTTCTCCTATCATGAGGTTGGTTTGTGCAGCACGGTGGTGGAGACAGTGTTGTCCTCTTGGCAGTGGTGGTTGTGCACTCAGCAGGGCAGGGATAGGGTGAGATGGAGACAAGACTGGAGAAACTTTGGGTTAGCAGTGGTGCACCTGTGGGGCCACTGCCAACCGAGAACTCCCCCTGAGCCTCCCTCGCCCTGCCCCATCCGTTTTCCCGACAAATGCAATACCATTGGATAGCACTGCTGCTGCTCCCTTCCTGAGCCACCACTGGATTTAGGTGCATGTGGACTCCTCTGTTTGGAGCCTCATTATTGATCTATTTGTGCTCCCCATCCCACAACAGTGCGTGTTGAAGGCAAACCTATTTTGCCGCTTTGTCTCCAGCTCTAAGTGAGATAGAAACAATTGTTCACACCTCTTGATTTTTCACCGTTTCATCTCTCAGTGTCTGATGACCCACAGAATGTATTAATTGATTGCACTGGAAATTACTGTGCAGATTATATGAAAATTTCCATCTGCAAAACTGGAACCGTGGAAGGCTCGTGCATATGTGCAAGTTGCTATTTGATGCTGCAATCATTGAGAAGAATATGGATGCATGACCAGCCCACAGACTCATATTGTGTTACAAATCTAAACCAATCTGAAACCCTAATTTGCTCTGAACTGTGGCTTAGCTAAACTTTCAGAAGGCTTTCTTGCTCCTCATGAAAACATGGATTTAATGCCTCCATGATTACTTTTTAAAATGTTATGAGATGTTTTTAATTTTAAAGGTTGTGCAGCGCAGCAAAGATATCGCTAGCATCCCCAATACAAGTTGAAGACAATGTTAAGAAAGGAAAGGTCAGAAATGGGGCATCGTCTAATACAGAACAAAGATAATGGTATCTTCTTTCAGCAAGGTAATTATAATAACAATGACAATAACATCTCCAGAACTGTGCTGTGCTGGAACCCTACTGGAATTATCACCATAACAACAAATCTTTGTATAAGATGGAATGAGAACTAAAAAAACAAACACAAGGAAGCTTTCAGCTAAAATTTTAGATAGCCTTCTTTTTAGTAACAATAGAAATTCAAAACAAGTTTATACAAGTTTGTCCAGTTATTCTTTTGATGATCAGAGAGATGCTCCTTTGAATTCCTTTGAATTCAAGGCAATTGAGTCAAGATTGTATGATACAAGATTTCAGCCCAAGGTTTGCCTTAACTAGATTTGGGGCAGAAAACACTCATTGATGGTGGATATAAATGAACATTATTTGAGGTTAAGCTGCTGTGGAGGTGGTGTTGTATACAGAATGCTGAACAATTTTCTGTCCAAGGTTAAACTCCATGAAAACCAGCTCTGCCACTTTTCAGTAGAGGTCAACTGAGCACTGCAATAATTGGATTCCACCTGAAGTGTCCCAACCCTACCTCCAATTGCTGCAGTGGTTTTGTAACTTAAAATAGATTTGGGTTAAAAAAAGAAATTAATGGCAAACAAATGCAAAAGAATTATGTGGCAATTATTATTTTTTTATAAGGTGGACTAGGCATCTGAAGCATGCTGGGAGGTGCCAAACATACAACTAAAGGCTGCAATCATGGACAGGGTGAGTCCTTTAAAAGAGGCCCCATGGATACAGAGTACACATGTTCCACGGGGCCTCTTTTAAAAGACTCACCCTGTATAACCTTAAAAAGGTAAAGGGACCCCTGACCATTAGGTCCAGTCGTGACCGACTCTGGGGTTGCGGTGCTCATCTCGCTTTATTGGACAAGGGAGCTGGCGTTTGTCCGCAGACAGCTTCCAGGTTATGTGGCCAGCATGACCAAGCTGCTTCTGGCGAACCAGAGCAGCGCACGGAAACGCCGTTTACCTTCCCGCCGGAGTGGTACCTATTTATCTACTTGCACTTTGATGTGTTTTCGAACTGCTAGGTTGGCAGGAGCAGGGACCGAGTAACAGGAGCTCACCGCCGACCTTCTGATCGGCAAGTCCTAGGCTCTGTGGTTTAACCCACAGCGCCACCCACAGCGCCACCCGCGTCCCTTCTGTATATCCCAGTGATCTCAATGTGACTTACTTCTGAGTAAGCATTATAGGATTATGCTGTATATTACCATTAGAATCACTGAGAAGCACATTTGCCAAATGCATTGTGAAAGTTGAGGACAAACCTTAGAAAGTATGCTGATTAGGGGGGCTTTTGTGTTCACTATCAGAGGAGAAAGATCTGAAAGCTCAGATGTGCCAACACTACGTTAGCACTTGATTTCAGACACTAACGAACTCTGGGAATGGCTGCAGTAGTCATGGGAACCAGAGAACACCAAATGAGCCTATATTTTATTATGGAGCTTGATAGTTGCTTCTCTATTAAATACCCAAAGTGACAGGCAATAAAACAGAAAATTAAAAGTGTATGTTGATAAAAACATTTTAAACTGGCAGCAGCTGAAAGCCAATAGCAATGCAATACGTATTTTAAAATAAACAATTTAGCTTTCCAGTAATACTTCACTGGAAGTAAATACTCACTTTTCCTGAATTAAAATGTTTCAACTTGCTGTTTTTAAAAGTGTTCTTCTTGGCATAGTGTCTTCTACAGGGTGATTGCCACAACCGTGGAAGCCCATGGTCACCTATTTCATTATGGGCTCTTACCTCTCCTATAATTTTAGTGCTACTTATCCCTACCCTTAGATAAATAGATTCATTTCATAGCTAGAGCACTATATGGATGCAGCAGAACTTCTAAAAGAACTTGTGAGTGTACAAATTGTACATGCATAGGAGTGGTACATGCAATCAAAGAACTGTCTTTCGGTGTCTTTCCTGGCTAGAATCCAGGACTCCTTTGAATTTATAGAGCAATATTTATGAAAGAAGTGAAAGAGATAACTAACTTGATCAGCAAGGGCAGTGACTCAAGAAATTCAAGGGCAGAGAGAGTGAGTGAGACAGAAAGAGATAGAGATAGATAGATAGATATATATATGTACAGAGAGAGAGAGAGAGAGAGATCTTCAAAAGAAAAGGCTTCATATTTCCTACAGTTTTTTCCAGGATTTTTAAAATGTGATTTTTGAAAACCAAACCTTTACATTTTTCTTCTTATAAATTGATTGATCAGATGCCTTGGTGCCCAGGTTCAGTGTCAAGTTGTAAGGGTGGGGGGCAGAGAGGGCCCACTTCTCCTATCATGAGGTTGGTTTGTGCAGCACGGTGGTGGAGACAGTGTTGTCCTCTTGGCAGTGGTGGTTGTGCACTCAGCAGGGCAGGGATAGGGTGAGATGGAGACAAGACTGGAGAAACTTTGGGTTAGCAGTGGTGCACCTGTGGGGCCACTGCCAACCGAGAACTCCCCCTGAGCCTCCCTCGCCCTGCCCCATCCGTTTTCCCGACAAATGCAATACCATTGGATAGCACTGCTGCTGCTCCCTTCCTGAGCCACCACTGGATTTAGGTGCATGTGAGCCCCTTGAAATTACTGGCCTTCTGGGAGCAGGTGCACTGCCTCCAGTTTTGGTGCCAAAAAAAGTCAGCCTTCAACAAGCACCTGTTCAGCAGCAACTCACGCTTCAAATCTTTTCGGAGTGAGCAAAGCACTTTGGGAAATCCTAACTCTCTGCCTGTCAATCAAGCAGCTTTTCTGAGCCAGTGAATCCAAAGGAGTCGTCAACTTACACTTCACTAATAATAGCCCTGATTTTGGTCTTGTGTAGAGCTGTCATTTAGGCAGTGTTTATGCCAGCACCAGCACCCTCCCAATCTTCTTCCGTGCTGCTGCTGCCTTCATCATTACTCCATGTCTAACTTATAGAGTTCACTTTGCATTCCTAAGAGTACCGTATTTTTTGCTCTATAAGACTCACTTTTTCCCTCCTAAAAAGTAAGGGGAAATGTGTGTGCGTCTTATGGAGCGAATGCAGGCTGCGCAGCTATCCCAGAAGCCAGAACAGCAAGAGGGATTGCTGCTTTCACTGTGCAGTGATCCCTCTTGCTGTTCTGGCTTCTGAGATTCAGAATTTTTTTTTCTTGTTTTCCTCCTCCAAAAACTAGGTGCGTCTTGTGGTCTGGTGCGTCTTATAGAGCGAAAAATACGGTAATTGCTAGATGCAGGCTTAAAGATCACACCAGTCAGGAAGCTAGGGAACAACTTCACATCTTTTTCCAACCAAGAAACTCCTGGTTTTACCCAGATGCATCTAAGTCCAGTGGAATACAGTACTGACTGCTACGGAACTGGAACAGAACCTGTGCGGCTCCTTTCTCAGTGAAGTTTGGCAAGTGACACATTTCATTGAAATCACCAACCTTTTAGCAAAGTCCTACTCCTGGTGCTACCCCAACGATGTAGTCTAGCTGCCAAGATGGCCTCTGTTTGAAGCATCCCTGACCTGCTTGAGGTCAGTCTGAAGGCTGAGTGGAGAAAATAACCAGTCTGTATTTCCTGCCTATTTCCCCCCACCCTCTGCATGACAAACATTCTAGAAATATATAAAAGGGGCAGATACTGACAGAACAGCAATCAAAAGTACCTGATGCGGAAAAAAGATTGACTGGACACAGGAACAATGTGTGTTAAATAATTGTGTGGATGGCAACTGTATCTGCATTGGTAGCATGCCCGGGCCTCGGCATCTGAAAGAAAGCTTTGCAAACAGCTCAGGAACTCCTGTAGAGGCCGGAATCGCGACTGATAGACTGATATGGCTTGTGATATTCTGCCACAGGAATCAATTTTTCCCTGATGCAAGAAATCGCAATATTAACTGACAGCTGATCTAATCTACTGCAGCTCAGGACCAGCCCATCTAGAGCTTCCAACTTTAACCTTTTAAAGTCTGATTCTCTGTTCTTTACTTGGTGCTTTGTGATTTGCAGTTATGGAAGAGACTCTTATCTTCCACACCTGATTCTTTCCCCTTTTCACAGCTGCAGGAAAAATCTTATTCTTTTATCTGCTCTGTATGCTGGTTTTGACTGTTGACACTTGAGTGCTGCCACACATTCTAGCAAAAGTATCTTCTATGTATAGATCCCTCTAGTTATGAAACTGTGCAGGAATAAGTTTAATAAGACACTGGCAAAGGGATTTATAAATTCTGGTCTTGAGTGGTTGTATGGGTGTTGTCATAGGACTGAGAGGGATGCTGGAACAGCTAATTTAATCTATTTTCTTATGGCAGGGCAATTTATAGTACCTTAGACATTCCCTGTTGATATCTGTCCAATTTTATTTTATCTTTTTAAAAAAAGATGTTATAACCTCACCAGGTAACACATTCTATTGCAGTATTTTCTCACAGTTATGAAATAGCAGTACAGAATGGTAGGCAGCCCACTCAATTATCTGAAGCACTGCTTCCTCTGTTACCTGCTATCTCATTAGTAGTGGCTTATATGCTGGCATGGGTGAAGATCCATTGCTCTCAGAGCTGTCTTAGCCATATGCGGCGCCGGGGTGCAAAGATCTGCCCGCCCATCCCAGGTTGCCCAGTCCCAGGCGCGCAGGAGGGTGGAGCCAGCCAGCCGCCTCAGTGTCTCGCTGGCTCGGTTGTCCCTGAACTTATGGCGCAGAGCCACCTGCAGCAGAAGAGCCCGTCGCAGCACTCCAACTGACAGGCGGGCTCTTCCCCAGTCTCAACTCTCAGGCCCCGGACTCTCAGCCTGGCATCCCTGAGAGCCCTGCACCTGGGTGCCACGCACCCCTAGCGCCTATGGGTAAGACGGCCCTGATTGCTCTCCCAGCTTCCTAAAAAGAGGCGCAGGGAAGTCAGCATGGTGTGGCATGCGGTGGCAGGAACATCCTATGCTTTTAGGATGTGAAAGAGACCTTGCTCATAGTTCTGTTGGCATCTGTAGCTCATGGTGCGACAATGTGGTACAGGGCCTTCTCTTTTGTGGCACCTCAGATGTGAAACTCCCTCCCCAAAGAGATCCAGCTGTTCACTATGCTAGTGGTTTTTAGGTGTCAGATTAAGACACATCTCCTTACATTGGAGTAAACTGGCAAAAATGTATAAATCAAAATCAAGTGTTGGAAATGTAAAAAGAAAGAAGGTTCTTTTTATCATATGTGGTGGTCTTGTAGTAAGGTTAAAGCTTACTGGGAAATGATATATAATGAATTGGAAAAGATGTTTACAATAACATTTGTAAAAAACAACAACACCACACCCAGAAGCGTTTCTTTTGGGAATTATAGGGACAGTACGACCCAAACTGTATAGAAATTTATTCATGTATGCAACTACAGCTGCAAGAATGTTATTTGCCCAAAAATGGAAATAAGAAGAAGTCCTGATGAAAGAAGAATGGATACAAAAACTTATGGAATACACAAAAATGGCAAAACTTACTGGAAAAATAAGAAATCAAGATAACAAACTTTTTATAAAAGAATGGAAAAAGGTTTATTGAATATTTACAAACAAACTCTAAACAGGTAAGAACATCGGCAGGATTACTGTAAAAACCTGCAGTTTTATAAGAGTATACATTTAAAGTAGATGAATAAATGCTTAAGTTAAGTTAATTTGGAATATGCAGAAAGTATAAAAAACTAATTTAAGGAATTGCAGAAATAGGGGGAAGGAAGTCAAGTTTTGAAATGTTAAAATGATTGCAAAATTATTGAAATGTATAAAATTGAAAATCATAAATAAAAATTAAAAAGAAAAAGACACACCTCTTACATTGACACCTGAGATGTATATTCTTAGGACACATGCTGTTTTGTGATTGTAAGCTGTTTTTAATGTTCTGTTTTAAATTGGGACTTTAGGGTGATGGGTAGGTAATACATTAAAATAATAATAATACTTATCCAGGTATATTGATTTGGCTGATGTATGGGACAGATTGCTGTGGGCTAATCTGAATTTCTGATGTCTTGATCTTTTGATACTTTGGATCTGATAACTCTTTTATGATTGCTGCCATTCTTATAATAGTTTTACTAAGATTTTGCATGTGAGCTTTTTTGTACGTCTTTTTTCTAGTTGTTAAATTGGAGGAAGGATGGAGCACCCACCCACCCCCAGAGGTGCACTCCATTGTCTCTCGAGACAGATGGATACCAGCAATATCACCAAGGTCAGAGAGCTGAGGGGTCCGCCATTGACAGCGATTGAAAGCAGAATGTTCGGAAATATCAGATCAGAGGGTTTGCAGGCAAGGAAGCTAACAAAGAAACAGACAAGCAATACAGATGATGAAGGACAGTTAAGGCAAGCAAGGTCAGAGTTACCTGTCTCCTAGAGACCTGATCAGGAAACATGTACATCCAGGCCAGGAAGATGCTGTTTGGGGTGGTTGCCACTGAGGTGGCAGCAGTCGTTGCGCTCACTCTGAATTAGGTCTGTTTGTTTTCAGTGACATTGTTATGAGACCGTATTTGTTCAGCTATGTGACAATGGCACTGTTACTAGGATGAACAATTCTGACTTTAGGAGAAAATAATACGTGAAATCAGCCCTGAGTGCTCAGTGGAAGCTGAGGCTCCAATACTTTGGCCACCTCATGAGAAGAGAAGACTCCAGGGAGTCTTCCCTGGAAAAGACCCTGATGTTGGGAAAGATGGAGGGCACAAGGAGAAGGGGACGACAGAGGATGAGATGGTTGGACAGTATTCTCGAAGCTACGAACATGAGTTTGACCAAGTTGCAGGAGGCAGTGGAAGACAGGAGTGCCTGGTGTGCTCTGGTCCATGGGGTCATGAAGAGTTGGACACGACTAAACGACTAAACAACAACAATACGTGAAAACTGCAAGCAATAGGGTTCTACCCTCTGAACATCTCTTGAAGAGAGGAGGGCCTTGTGAAGTTTAGCTCAGAGTGAAGGTCTGGCAGGCTTCCAACGCGCATCTCTGCTCCTTCGGACCACAGGCCTCAGGTGTTGATCATGTGGGATTTATGAGGGGAAAGACTGTCCTTAAGTTACTGGGGTCCTTAAGGTATTGGAATAATAAAAAAAAGGAGTTTGTATCTTGGTTCTCGCACAAATATAAGATAGCAGTATAGCTCAAACTGCAAACTTTATTAATGAACAACTCCATCAACTCCTTTCTTTTCCTTTCTCTTTCTCCATCATCCCTCATGGCTTCACCTCCTCTTCCTACTGGATCCTTTTGGGGACTAGGGTTGCCCGACCTCAAGAGTCTCCAGCTTTGCTTGGCTTCTTCCAGGTGGCAAGTGGGGGGGGGGGGGGGCTTGAATCTCCAGGGGGACAAGAGCCCCTTTTTAAAAAATAAGAAGACAGTGCATGTGATTTGCAAGTGTCATTAAAAGCAGTTCACAAGAGCAGTTCAGAGCAAGCACAGGAACAACTCCTTTAGTTGAGGTTTCTACCTTAATTTCCAACCTGTGACATATTTGCTCCTTTGTTAGACTGTGTGTGTTTTATTTGAATGACGTGCTCTCAGTGAATGAAAAGCACCCTTGTTTCACCTTCTTCCTATCATAACCATCCTAATTTCCTTTTTAAAGAAAGTTTTAGTTTTTTATAATATTTATCAGCAACCTCTCTGGCATAGGAAGTCATCAGTGCTGGTAGGCTCTAGCAAGACAATGTGGGCACAGTGCCTTATGATGCTGGCTGTTGATGCAGGGTCTGAAAGTGATGAATGTTAGAATATCATTGGAGGGGGATATCAATGTAGAACGTAATGATAGTCTGTGAATCCTAAGCCATATGTTAGAATTGAAAGCTCTTAAGACCAATTTATTCTTTTTTTTTTTAATGATATTTATTAAAGTTTCAAAGAATACAAGAATTACACAAAAACAAAAAGTAAAAATACAAGAAAATACAAAATACAGAAAAAAGAATAAAGTTTTTAAGATATAACAAAGAAATGAAAAATAAAAAGAAACATACAAAATAAAAACAGTTAAAAACACGTTGATATTCCATAACATATCTTCCTTACACTTATTTCCCCGGACCTCCTCGTACCTCCCTTTTTTGTATTCCAGTTCAGTTTGTTAGTTCAGCAAATCCTTACCATTTGTAAGGATTTTACCCATTTGTAAGCTTTTACCCATTTGTAAACCTTTTTTCGTATCTCTTAAAGCATTACAGCTGGAAACCACTTAGTTTCTATCCAAAATCCTTCTAAGATTCCTTAATTTTACAATATTTCTGTAAATAGTCTTTAAATTTCTTCCAGTCTTCTTTCACCGACTCTTCTCCCTGGTCTCGGATTCTGCCAGTCATTTCTGCCAATTCCATGTAGTCAATCACCTTCATCTGCCATTCTTCCAGAGTGGGTAGATCTTGTGTCTTCCAATACTTTGCAATGAGTATTCTTGCTGCTGTTGTAGCATACATAAAAAAAAGTTCTGTCCTTCTTTGGCACCAATTGGCCGACAATGCCCAGAAGAAAGGCCTCTGGTTTCTTCAGAAAGGTATATTTAAATACCTTTTTTATTTCATTATAAATCATCTCCCAGAAAGCCTTAATCCTTGGGCACGTCCACCAAAAGTGAAAGAATGTACCTTCAGTTTCTTTACATTTCCAACATTTATTATCGGGCAAATGATAGATTTTTGCAAGCTTGACTGGGGTCATGTACCACCTGTATATCATTTTCATAATATTTTCTCTTAAGGCATTACATGCCGTAAACTTCATACCTGTGGTCCATAACTGTTCCCAGTCAGCAAACATAATATTATGTCCAACATCTTGTGCCCATTTAATCATAGCAGATTTCACCGTTTCATCCTGAGTATTCCATTTCAACAGCAAGTTATACATTCTTGACAAATTCTTAGTTTTGGGTTCTAACAGTTCTGTTTCTAATTTTGATTTTTCCACCTGGAAGCCAATTTTCTTATCCAAATTATATGCCTCCATTATCTGATAATAATGAAGCCAATCTCTCACTTTGTTTTTTAGTTTCTCGAAACTCTGCAATTTCAATTTGTCTCCTTCTTGTTCCAAAATTTCCCAATATTTCGGCCATTTGGCCTCCATATTGAGCCTTTTCAGAGCTTTCGCTTCCATCGGTGACAACCACCTTGGGGTTTTATTTTCCAATAAATCCTTGTATCTTATCCAAACATTAAACAGTGCTTTCCTGAAAATATGATTTTTAAATGCTTTATGTGCTTTGACCTTATCATACCATAAATATGCATGCCATCCAAATACGTTGTTAAAACCTAAATCCAAAATGTCTGTGTTTTCAAGAAGTAGCCATTCTTTCAACCAGCAAAAAGCTGCTGATTCATAATAAAGTTTAAAGTCTGGCAGGGCAAATCCACCTCTTTCCTTTGCATCAGTTAATATCTTAAATTTTATTCTGGGCTTCTTGCCCTGCCAGACAAATCTAGAAATATCTCTCTGCCACTTCTTGAAACAGTCCATCTTGTCCACAATTTGCAATGTCTGAAACAAAAACAACATTCTAGGCAATACATTCATTTTTATCGCAGCAATACGGCCCAGCAGTGAAAGCTTCAAATTTGACCAGATTTCTAAATCTTTTTTCACTTCCGTCCAACATTTTTCATAATTATCTTTGAATAAGTTCCCATTTTTGGCTGTCATATTAATCCCCAAGTATTTCACTTTCTTTACCACAGTCAATCCTGTCTCATTCTGAAACCTATCTCTTTCAATCGGTGTTAATTTTTTCTCTAAAACCTTCGTTTTTAGCTTGTTCAATTTAAAACCTGCCACTTGACCAAATTCTTGAATTAATTCTAAAACTCTTTTAGTGCTAGATTCTGGCTCCTGTAACGTCAATACTAAGTCATCTGCAAATGCTCTCAGTTTGTACTGTTTGGCTCCGACCTGTATACCTTTAACCAACCGGTCCTTTCTAATCATGTTTAGCAAGACCTCCAGGACCGATAAGACCAATTTATTCTATGCTACATATAATCAGTTACTGTGTATTTTTTCCCTTTGCTTTCTAATCTCCATTTCATTCCCATTGTGCTCCTTTCTCTCTCACACACACTTTTCTTGATATTCCTTCGTGAATGGTGATACCTGGAACTGAACACAGGGTTCTCCATGGAGCTTTTCCAGGGGTGCTATTGTTATTTCTTTAAACTCTGATATAATTTTCATACTACCTCTTTTGCCACTGCATCACATCATTGGCTCATTTATCGTTTGATAGCACAATATTCTGCCACATTTCATTCTGTCAACATAGCCCCTTATTGCATCTGTGGGCAATTTTCTTAAGAGCGCTCAGAAACAGCTGAATTAATTGCATTTAGGCATTATTGTGTTCAAAAGGGAAAATTTCTTCAGTTATGTGACGCAATTTCTGCCTATCTGGAGTAAGTCTATGAAGAGCTTGAATGAATATGATAAACACTTGTTGTGATAACATGCACCCACAGAATTAAACAGATGGAGAGGATGCTTTAGAAATATTTGCCAGTCTTACATAACTGAAAACTAGCTTTGTGAAGAAGTACTGAACTCAAAAATCTTGCTTAGAAGAGCTGTGTGACGCTTTTCTCACAGAGTCAAAATACAGTCACAAGTTTCACCACACAGAATCAAGATTAGCCTCATACTTCTGCTGGCTCAACTTTCACCATATTGTGCTTGAGGCAGCTAGTCGTTCTATGGAAAATTGTATTAGAACCAAGGACCAGGTACAAAGGGGTGCACAACATGCGGTCCTCCAGATGTTGTTTGACTAAACCTCCCCTCATCCCTGATCACTGGCTATGCTGGCAGGGGCTGATAGAAGCTGTAGTGCAGAAACATTTGGAGGGCTGCAGGTTGTGCACCCCTGGTCTAATGTGTCCTTATTGCAGATCACATTGGCTTTAAGCCCCCCCTACCCAAGAATCCTTGGGCCTTTGGTTGTCTGGGTCAGTGTTCAAATGCTGGAAGTAAAGGTAGGGAGTCTACAGTAAAGCCAAAAATCTCCACACCCTGACTGTGTCCAATCTTAGCTGAATCATGCTCCTCCAAAACTTCCCCGAAAAAAGCAATGGAAGACAACACAAAAGATAAAGGGGAAGCTTCCTCCTCAGCCCTCCTCTTCTACTTTAAGTCCTGGTCTCAATAAATACCTCTCCACTTACATCCATCATGAAACATAGCAGAGATTCAGATCAAAAGAAAGGGCACATTATCCTGAAAAACTGACTTGTTTTTCAAACCCAATTAAAAAGACCTTACAAGCTCAAGCAAACGACACAACAAACAACTAGATAGACATACAGATGAAAATTTCTCCAAGTTCTTCAAGTTGAAGAAGAGTGGGAAGGATAGAGAGGAATCACAATGGGAAGGAGAAATAAGCAAGTTAGCTAATAATAACAAGATAGGATGATGGTGTCCCATTCACCTCACTTCTGGGGTGACCTCTGTGTTGAGGGCGTGGCATTTTGTGAGATGCAGTTGAAGGTGGTTCTTCTCAGTGACAAACCCTAGATGCCAGCTACTTTCCCCATCAGCACAGGTAACTGGGGAAGAGACAGAAATGACAGCCATTTCAGATAGTCATTTTTAAAAATACATCACACGATTTCTATACCGCTTGATTGTGATAACAGCTCAAAGCAGTTTACAAAAAGGAATAAAACAATAAGTAAGTAAGTAAGTAAATATTTTAAACCTTCAAAAAAGTTAAAAATGAACAATAAGCGGAAAAGGAGATTAGACTAGATGAGCCTTGTACTCCCTTCCAATTCTATGATTCTATGTCCTGATAAGCTTGCTTAAGCAAAAATATTTTTAGCATGCGTGAAAAAGATCACAGTGGAAGCACCTGCCTGATGTCAATAGGCAGGGATTTCCAAAGTGTGGGTGATGCCACACTAAAAGGTTGATTTCTTGCAAGTGCGGAATGAGTACTACGTGGTATCTGTAACAGTGCTAGTTCTGCAGATCGAAGTAGTTGAGTGGGCATATATAACTCTATAACAAGATAACATTAGTTCCTCTTCTCCCTATAAAGATAAACTAATCACCCATATAATAAAAAACCCAAATCAGAATGATTTAAAAAAGAAACTCCTCCAAGCACCAGACAGTCATAGCCTCCACTCTGCAAAATAATTATCCTTTCCTTGACCTAATTGTCTTATATATATTCCCAATTCCACATACACATCTAGGGCAAGAAATGTCAGCAGTGTATACAGTTCCTTCTTCTAATACCTGAGCCATGGTCACAAGTATTACAAAGCATGTCTCTGGTCTTGCCCATTCTGTCTACAGTCTCTCTATTTCAAAGCCTGTAAAAAGGTAAAGGTAAAGGACCCCTGACAGTGAAGTCCAGTCATGCATGACTCTGGGGTTGCGGCACTCATCTTGCTTTACTGGCCAAGGGAGCTGGCGTTTGTCCGCAGACAGCTTCCGGGTCATGTACCTAAGCCGCTTCGGGTGAACCAGAGCAGCGCACGGAAACGCCGCTTACCTTCCCACTGGAGCGGTACCTATTTATCTACTTGTACTTTGACATGCTTTCGAACTGCTAGGTGGGCAGGAGCTGGAACTGAACAATGCAAGCTCACTCCGTCGTGGGGATTCAAATCACTGACCTTCTGATCGGCAAGCCCTAGGCTCTATGGTTTAGACCACAGCAAAGCCTGTCTGACATATAAATAAACTGAATCCAGCTTTGTGGATTAAGGCTGCTTCCAGGCGATCTGTTCATTGACGCATCACCCTGATTTGTTTGCCCAGAATTGCTAACTTCAAAAATTAAATGAACAAAATGAAAATGAAAAGCACAAAACCTGAAACTGCTAAATTTATTCTAAATGGCAAGAATAAATAATACAACAATCCTTGATTATCAAGAAGCAAATCATTTTGAATAATCTTGTGAATTGTGATGTTAAAATTTAAGTCTCTTAATTTTTGTCATCAATTCCTTCAGGTCAAGTGCTGATGCTTGGCATGTTCAGTTGATACAGCTGTCAAGCCAACTAGTCTCTTTTGCAACAATGCTGAGTGTATGTAAATTTTTATAAGTTTGAACTTTGAGAAACTGTTCACCACTTACCGCTGACACTGGAAGTGTAAGAAGGATCCTTTAGAGCAACAGAAACATTAGGCACATTATCCAAGAGTTTTTGCTGTAGGATGAAGAGAAGTACTCCTTGTGGCAGATGGACTTTGGATGTCTTTGAGCTTTCATTATAAGTTCACAGCACAGATCTTCAGCATCAATATCTTGCTTTCCATTGTGCACCACAGAACTTCCAAATGCTTGCAGGCCTTAAGTACATCTTCAGTAGATTTTTTTGTTGATACTGTATGATATACTGTATACAGGAAGATAAATAGGGAATTATATTATTGTAGCTTTCAGAATCTCTCTTTGACTGTGCCCAGGGGGAGGAAAGGGAAGGGAAGTTCCATTGCACTTCCAGGCACACACTGATTTAGTTGGCTATAACCCTGTCTCTAAGTTAGAGCAAGACTCTATAGCATTTTGCATTAACTCCTAGTATTGACTGCATTTAGAGACAACAGGATACCAGGCTTGATTTATGACAAGAATGCTGATAAGAGCACATTCTGTGCTGAAGGGCTTATATCAGTGTCAGAATTCTGCAGAATTAAGAGAGTTGTGGTGAGGAGAGGTAAGAGAAGGAGTGGCAATAAGCTTTATGATGCAGCTAGGCCTTGAGCCCATCTGCACCAGCCCGTAAGTTGCTTTCCAGACCTGTTAGAAGTAAGGATATTTATTACAAATCATTCCCTAATTGATCATGGAGGAAAGCTATAGCTAGCTGGCTGGCTTTCTCACAGTACAGACTTTCCTGGGGTTCATATAACTAATTAAAAGCACAGGATGTGACTGGTGCTCTCAGCATGATGTTGAAGGAACAGAAATTCAATCATAATTACTTTACAGTACAAAGAAGATTAAAGATGCTTGTATGCATCCCGACCCCACAGTGAAGTAAGGAAGCAAAGATCTGTAGACAGCGTCATTGCAGAAACATTTGGTTAGTCTGAATGATTGATTGATTGTGCTTTTAGACTGCATTTTCATTCCAAAGAATCACATGGTGGTGGTGGGGAAGATATATATATTAACACACACACACACACAGAGAGAGAGAGAGAGAGAGAGAGAGAGAGAGAGAGACAGACACCATTGTGCCAGGTTTAGGGATGTGGGGTTGAAGAAAGGTATTATCCATCAGAATGACTTGCTACATGGCTTAGGAATCCTGGGCTCCCTCATCCCCTTCTAAAGCAAGACTTTGTGGGACACGATTTCTCCACAAGATGGAATGTTTGGTGGAAAAGTGATAATAACCAGGTGAAATATGAATTTAGATTTTATACTGAGTCAGACAACAGTTTTTCAGAGGCCTGCAGGCAGTTTTTTCGGTGCCCATATTTGCTTGCTTTCTGTTCTCTGGCCAAATTTGGGTTTTCAGTGCTGGCTGCACCCTTGGAAAGCTGAAACAAAGAAGAATGGTCACTATTTCTGCAGCAGTAGATGTGATTACATTTTGGAATGTCATCTAGTAGAGCTTTTCTGAGAGGTGAATGGTCTGGTCAATGCTTGAATTATGGGGGAAAGATTTCTTAATGGAAAACTTGCCTTTAATTCTCTTCCCAGTGTAATTATTGATGATGAAAGTTACTACCCAGGTCTTCAATCAAACAATTTCCAGGGTGGTTTTTGCTAGTTAAACACATAACAATAAGATTGGTCTAAAATTGATAACAGCGATAGTACCACAACAGCCTCAGCTTAAAACTATAAAAACCACCAGATTTAAGAACTCACTAGTTCACAGAGTGCTGGGCAAAAATAATAATAAAAGAATAAAAATCACCTGGTGCTGAAAAGACATCAAACTCGGTGCCAGGCAAGCTGGTATTGGGGTGCCACAACTGGGGATAGAAGAGAAATGCAATTCAATATGCATTTAAAGCCAAATCCATCTAATTCAGACCTTCTGAAACAATATGCAAACTGAAACACAGCTAACATACAGTGGTACCTCGGGTTACATATGCTTCATGTTACAGACTCCGCTAACCCAGAAATATTACCTCGGGTTAAGAACTTTGCTTCAGGATGAGAACAGAAATCATGCAGCGGCGGCACAGCGGCAGCAGGAGGTCCCATTAGCTAAAGTGGTGCTTCAGGTTAAGAACAGTTTCAGGTTAAGAATAGACCTCCAGAACAAATTAAGTTCTTAACCCAAGGTACCACTGTATATTACAGAGAGCTCCAGTATGTTTGGTGTTGCAGAATTAGGTGACATCCATGTAGATATGCCCATACAGAGTGCTTGGCACACAGTTAGAATGTCTTCAATTACACCTGCCCATTCATCCCTCCCCCCATCCTCCCATACCATCATTTGACTCAAGGCTGTACAGAGATTTCTAAAAGAAATCCAGGTCAGGATAATTATCTGTAACCTACAATCACAGCAGTGTTGAGCACCACAATGGCAAATCAATGCGTTGGCAAAGGTTTATGACCTGTGGCGCGGCTTGCAGCGGATTTCTATATTACGCAGATCAAGAGGAAATTAAGCTTGACCAGGTTTATTATCCTCCAGCAATAATGAGAAGTGCTCCTCGGTGATAAGGTTTTGTTTTTATTCTTCATCTATTTCATTTGCTGGTGTAATGGTCTATGGCCTTGTGCACATAAAACAACAAGGTCGTTGGTTCAACACTGTTGAGAAGCTTCTCACTGTCCCCTTCTTTGCAGCCTTTTTTGGATGGGCCAAAGCTGTGACCAGGAATGGCTTCTGTGTTCCATCAGTGCTCCATGGTGATTTCTCAATATCCCAGGCCCCTTGACCCTGTGTAGCTGTGGGAGAGGTGGAAACTCAGACTTCCCCTCTGATTAAGCAACTCGGAGTCTGCAACAAAATATGACTTGTTTATTGGCCAGAAAATTCAGGATTAGCCCCCCTCCCCCCAGTATCTAATCTTTGGTTGATAAACCCTCCACTGGGACCCGATTTAGCTGTGGGAGAAGAGAAGGGATTGATTTAAAGGACATATGTAGTCTGGCAGAAGTTTCTGCATTAATATTGCTGGCATCCAAGCTGTCAAGATTCTGTATTGCACCACCGCCGCCACATTCCCCAAATTAATAAGAGTCCTTCTTGCTTAATTCTCCCTACCCCAGACTGCTCTTGTGACTGAATGAAGAAATGTCATTCCAATTAAGGGGGAATAAGTCCAACAAATGGCTTTGGGTATGGATAATTTTTTTGTCACTGAAATGAGCAGAAGGCAAACCTATTATTCAATTTTAGGACTCTGCGCCTAAATAAATATGTGAAGTGATGCAAGTTGCAATCAGCATGTCAAATTTGGAAAAGAAACTTGCAGGTTCCTTCTCCTTTCGGTTACTTACAAGTACTTTGCATTTGGAGCAGATTTTGAGGGGGTGAGAGAGGAAAATGAGGATGGGTAAACCCAGTCACACAAGGGTAAATCTGTTACTTGAGTTGAACAGCTACTTTGCATAAAACCCTTCACTTCTCATGAAGAACCCCAAAACTGTGCTCATTGATCAAAATAAAATAATACAGAAATTAAGCAATATTCACTGTACTTTACTTACTATGTATAATTTATTCTGCTCCTAATGATTTTAATTTCCAAGGACACTGAATGCACTGAGGCAATAGGAAAAGGGAAAGATGAGGAAATGAAGGATAAGTGTAGGTAGGGAAAGCTATTTACTGGAATCCTATGCTGGAATTTCTGCTCTCCTTTTGAGTTTTGGCTGGACATGGCCCAACATTCTCAGCCTTTTCCTGTGGCCACAAAGACTGGGAACTCGTTTCTTCAAAACCAGAATTTGGATTCTGAGGAGGCTGAATACCATGCCAGGCCAGAATCTGATCCTATTGATGTAGTCAACCTCAGGATCCACAAATTACACACACTTCATCAGATTCTCAGGCATATGTACAAAATTCCAGTAGGGTTCAATTGTTTGTTTGTTTGTTTGTTTGTTTGTTTGTTTGTTAAAAAAACACTTTACAGCATAGTATGGTGCAGTGGTTAGAGTACCAGACTTGGACCTGGGAGCCCAGAGTTCAAATCCTGTATCCCATGAAGCTCACTGGGTGACTCTGGGCCAGTCACTGCCTCTCAACCTAACCTACCTCACAAGGTTGTTGTGGGGTTGAATGCATGCCACCTTGAGCATATTGGACAAAAAGGTGGGATTTAATGCAGTAAATTAAATAAATAGAATAGAATAGAACAGAATAGAAAATAGAATAGAATAAAGGCATGTAATTATATACATTCCTCCTCAGAAGGAAGTCCTATTGAGCTCAGTGGGGCTTACTCCCTCGCAAGTGAGAATAACAGATTGCAGCCTCAGTGTTTCACTTCTTCTCTGCACCATTTATTACTGTAGAGAGCAATTTACAAAATCTTCCGAAATCAAAATCTTGCCGTCAAACTAAAGTATCCAAATTAAGTAATGTATGCAAATTTGCTTTAAAATGCCTGAATTATTTTTAGTTCCTCCCAACATCAGGATGGAATGCTATGTGTGCTTTTTCCTGGTACAGAGTTGTTGCCTTCCCCCCTCCAAATGTATCTGGCAAAGTTCGGAGCCTTCAGAGAGGCTGCCCGCTTCCTACGCCTCTCCTATGTAGCATATCTACTATCTGCAATACGGTGGGGGACGCACGACCAGCTTTCTAGAGGCGAGTTCTTCAGGCACACATTTGAATGGCTGCTAAATGGTATGTGGCAGACCTGATGGTGAAAAGACCTGTGTATATTTGTTTTCTCACACAACCTTGTCGGACCATTAAACTTTGGATCATTAAACTTCATTGTCTTTAGATTACCTCAACTGAGCACTCATGCTCAAATGCCTTCTCTCAAGGGGCCAAAGACTGACATTCAGTTATCTTCTGCACAATGCTTACAATATCCAAGCAGCCTGCCAGGTGGATGGAGACAGAACGCCGATTCTGTACTGCATAGTCTAGCTGTTGCCAGATGGAAGGTACGGCTGCTTGGGTCTGACAGAGCATATGGTTAGGGTGCTTGGAAGTCTGCTGTGACATATTCACTCCTTGCTCCTGGCTATTCCTACAGAGCATCACAGACTTGGGCAATCTCTAGGCGATCTTTATTAGGGGTACATATGGTCCCATTTGTTGTTAAAGCACTCATCAGAGACTTCTGAGTAATGCTTGCCTTGTAAATTAACAAGTATGGTTACGCTTATATTTGCTGCATATGCTCATTTACTGAATGGCTGGAGGCCGCAGGTGACTTGAAAAGAGATGCTAATGTGCTAAAGGGAAGGATAATTGCATTTTGAACATGTTTGCTGCTTTCCTTTGTCTGTTGCACCATCTGGCTCCTCTCCCGACAAAGAACCCCTTGCCAGGTTTCCAACAACGATCTTCTTGGAGCCAGACGCTTGTTATGCCTAGCTTTGCCTCTTTGGCAAGGGCTTGCAGCTTGAGATGCACCTGAGTGCATCTTGAAGCTATATTGGCTCATGTTTCTTGAAAGCAGATGAAAGCTCTTCATTCTTGGGTTCTACGTTGCATATTTATCAGGGCTTTTTTCAGCTGGAACTCACCAGAACTCAGTTCTTGGTGGGCGCCCTTGCCATGATAAGAGAACAACAGCATTATAAGAGAACAAGGCGTTCATGGTGAGTTCTGGCACCTCTTTTTCTAGAAAAATAGCACTGATATTTATCCTCTCAATACTAGGCTGGGGAAGGGCTGTATCTTCACTATGTCTCCAGGCAGGGCCAGCAAAGATTCCTGTCCAAAGTCCTAAAGAGCTGCTGTCAGTCAGTCAGCAGTAGTTGGTGGGACAGTGCAGGCAGGACAGCACTGCACACCTCACTTCCCAATCACTGCCACATACTGGGGGAGAGACAGGGCAAGACCAGGGCCGGATTTAGGTTTAATGAGGCCCTAAGCTACTGAGGCCCTTTATTTGTCCAGCTGTCCTTTGTCAACAACAAATTGTCACTGTTATAGACTTCCGGAATGGATTAATTTTGAAAACCAAGGTACCACTGTATATAGAAATGAGCTGGCCTCAACCAGGGCCAAGGCCTGGTGGAACGCTCTGCCACAAGAGATCAGGGCCCTGCAGGATTTGACATCTTTCCACAGGGCCTGCAAGACGGTGTTGTTCCGCCAGGTCTTTGGTCAGGGCTCAGCCCTTTTTGTATAAGAACTAGTACGAAAGGGGCCTCGCCTCGCAGCATTCTCACAGGCCCATATAAGATCAGTGTACACAGTTGGGCCTGATGAGTATTTACTGTTCCCAACCCAAATCCTGCGGAAAGCCATCTAATTCAGATTTTAATTCTATCCTGGTTTGTTTTTAAGAGGTGGTTTAATTATTGTTTGATTTTATATCAATGCTTATATTTGATGTTAGCTGCCCTGAGCCTGAACAATAAAAGTTGTTGTTGTTGTTGTTGTTGTTAGAGCCTACACAACACAAAACACTGTTGCTGTATGTAGGTTTTATTTTATTTGTTTTTTATCTTATATTTTGGAAATGTACATCCAGGGTTTTTTTCCTTTAAATTTTTTTGGGTCCCCCAAGAGAGTGGGGCCCTAAGCTATAGCTTGTTTAGCTTATACGTAACTGCAGCACTGGGCAAGATGTGAAGGGCTCAGTGCTGCTGTGCTCACACTGCTGAGCTCCTTGCTTTTCCCTGCTCTCAGTAAGCAGCAGTAACACTCGGCATTGGGAAGCCAGGTGTGCAGTGCCGCCCTGGCTGCGCTGCCCTGCTGAATGTTGCTGCTACTGCAATCAGTTTAGACAATACTGAGCTAGATGGCTCATTGGTCTGACTATAAGGCAGCCTCTTTTGTTCCTAGATTTCAAGCTGAAGAGACTGGGCACTTGTATCTCTGCAGGCCCTGCCGGCAGGAAGCTCAGCTGCATAGCTGTTATCCGAAAGACTACTCTTTCTAAAGATCTGTGGTTGGTTGCTATGCTGGCTTTCAATCTTGGGTGAACTTCTGCTTTTTTCTTTATTTATATTGCTTTCTACCTAATAACAGAACAATTGAGAATCAATGCGGTTGCCATGAAATATATATTTACATGTAAATCATGCACCAGGGTTAGGAGTGCACACAACCCCCTTGAGAAATTTTGATATCCTTATCAAAACATCTTCTTTTCTCTCTCTCTCTCCCCCCCCCCCCTTTTGCTTCAGAATTCCTTGAATCATTTGCTCTGGCAGGAGCTTCTGGTTAGTTTTGAAATTTCACATGTGGTGAAACTTGGTATCCATTTTAGGATACTTATTTATATTATCCAATTCATCAGCACATCATTCCTTTTGTTATCAAGTGTGCTGCCACAATTCCTCCAAACGTTTACCAATTTTCCAATAATGGGGCTGCCTCATACACAATGTTGTCCTCACCAAAATGCCACCCCATATTATTTTTCCATTTAATCTGGATTTACCTTTTCTGCAGAAAGTCTAATAAGTAAAACACAAAACAAAACATGGAAACAGTAAATCAGGATTAAATTGGGGTAGGGGAGATATGGGATGGCATTTTGATGAGGATGGCAATGCGTAGATGCTGTGAAAAACATGCATGTGTGAACCCACAATAAACTGTGGAAGTACCCTAACTCTGAAAATGGTAAGGACAGGGTATGTGTGTATACCAGTACAGTTCTTAAAGGTGAGATTCATGTTCTTAGATGTACTAAGGACCTATGGAACTCGGCCTGGTCCACATTGCTTTTCTTAAAAATAAATAAATAAAAGGTTTGCATGATACTCTGCATTCCATGCACTTATTTCTGGTATTGTGATTGCTGCCCAATCCTATGCATGTGTACCTGAAAGTAAACTGTATGAGTTCAATGGGAGTTCCTCTGAGTAAGTATATATTGGTTTATTATAGCAATCAAAAGGTCATCCCCTCCAAATGAAATCACGAGGCTTTGCCATTAGAAATGCAATAATCAAATAAATAAACAAGTTATTTGAATAATGCTGCCAGATGCAAGCACATCACATACTGTAGGAAACCTTGTACATAACCAAAATGGCATGTTTTGCTATGATATGCTAATATGCAAGCAGACCTAAGTGAGTTACTGCAGATATACAACAGCTAGGAAAGGATAATACCTCATCTGTATTTCAAAATATTTATCACGTAATGAGAAGGCATGGATAATGGCACAAAGAAAAGGAGGTCTTGCCGAGGGCTATCAAGCTGCTCAGTAGCAGGGGCAAACCTAGCACTGATTTCTGAATGCCATATGGATGGTGCTCTACAGAAATATCTGTAACCTATATTTCATTGCCAGAGAATCCAGTTTGGTCACTGTCATAGGATGTTTTAGCTCAGTAAGAAGCCCAGTGGGGGCTGAGCAATCCCTGAGCAGCAGCAGCAGCAACCGCTGGCTCTCTCTCTCTCCCTCCCTCTCTCCCTGTGCTTTGCCGTTGGTTAAGCACACTCCCCCTCTCTTTCAGCATCACGGAGCATCCAGCTTTAAGGGATAGGGATTGCCAGTCATGTTCAGAAGTCAAAGCCTCCCTCATCACCTCTCCCTTTGTCAAGAATGAAGCAGGTTCTTGGGGAAAGGGCTCCTTTGTAATTGGGCAGGGGGAGGAAGGCTGCTTTCTGAAAGTAATTACTTTGAGAAAGTGTTTTTGTCTCGGCCACCACGAGATTTCACAAAGTGGAAAGAAGAGTGCAAAGACAGAAGCAAGGAGCTTGGTTCGTCGCAGCAATGAAACAGTAACTTCAGGTAAGTGGCTTTCCTTTTATTCATCGTCCAGGAAGGACAATTAGAACTGGGGTAGGCATGCTTTTTCATTTTCTGTGCGTCTTATTTTGTTGGTGGGAGAGAAGTGTTTGTCTCTTACTGTACAGCTGAGAATTAGCATGTTTTATCAGCCCCTGCCATTACTTATAAAACAGCATTCTTGGAAAGCTAATTTTAGTTTGAAGACAGACAATAGTTTTTAAGAGAGTTGAAGGTGGGAACATGGAAGCATAGCTTCACTGTGGAGCCATATACCCTTAATTCTTTCGTCTCTAGTTGAACATGTTTTGCAGGGGGTTTTTTAACCACCGCTACACAAATTTGCAAAACCCACGAACTGAGACAATGGGGAGTGATCGTTCATGCAGTGTCACCTTGTCACCTTTGTTTCTCTGAAAGGAATATTGTCTGTTGCTAAGCTTCAGGTGGTGGTACAGAGGCACGTGCTGCAAGTTTCCAAATGTTTGTTGGATGAGATGGAGAAAGATGTGCAAAAGGTGGGTCACTTACTGGTCAGCATATAGGACTTATTCCTATCTCCAGAGCACAGCACAGCGATGTTGGAGGGTTCTGGTCTCATTCACCTTCCCAGGAAGCTTTTGAAGTCTGATTCTTCTGGTCACTGACTAGTTATAAGCACTCTCCTTTATCTGCAGATGCTGGATTTACAGACTGAGGGACAAGGTTCTTGCTGGTGCACCTTGACATTCTCTTTTGCCAGCTACATTCAGCCTGCTTCTGGGCTGCATCCTACACATAGAATTAAAAGAACGGGCCAGTTCTTGAGCATTCTGTAGCCTGTAACAACTTCTGTGTAGCAGTTAAATGCAACAGAGAGGGAGTGACTTTTCAAGAGACTCCAGGTGCTTCCAGATATCGCAAATAGGCCATTGAGATATCACAAGAAAGTCATTGGCAACAGGTAGTTTTAAAAAACACAACTTACTGGATTTCCTTCAGAAAGGGAAAATTCAGGTTCAATGGTAGAAAAACTTGGGTTGGCATTTTGATGCCAACGATGTCATGTGAACACAGCAAAAAACAAACTTGCATGCATGAGGAGCATTGATCCCACAAAACCACCCATCTCCCTGTTGGGATATACAGTACAGACTTCCAGCTGTGCTTTCTTGCTCTCTGTTTCCTTCCTCCACACCATACTTGTCCTCCCTTTGCAAAGTGCATGGCAGATCACATCCGTAGGCATAACTGTTGACTTATTCCTGGCAAAGAAAGTATTTCACTAGTCCAACTGCACGGGAAACTCATGCTTGAGGAGCAGTGCGGGCATAGGTTTTTAAAAAAGCGAACCCCTACAAGTGTTCCTTACAATGGGAATACCAGATGCATAACCTAACCTAAGCACAATTCATTTGCTGCCCATCCTGTCCCCCCCCCGACAGCTTTGCAATTTACTCTAAGTGCCACCAGAAAACAGCTGTTTTTCTTGCACTTGTCCTAAGGAGTGAATCCTGTTGAGCTGAATTTCCATGAAATGAAATGTTTAAGAATATCTGGTGTCATCTTCAAATGCATTTCACAAGCATTTGATGCCCATGAGAAGAAAAAGCTTGCTCAGATGGAAATATCTGGGTTGGGTTGGTTCAACAGAACGAGGCTATGACAGACGTCATGAATATGGTGTCGGACATAGCTCTTTGTTTTGCTGGATTTGTAGTCCAGAAGTGTGAAGATTTGTTTGGGTTTTTAGCACGGGGCCTTTGGCTTACTGAGCATGGAGGGGGTCCTTGAGGAGTGGGCTGAAGATTGTGCTCTGTGGTGCTTTGGGGCGTTCCATTTTAACTTGCAGTTTTGTGAATCCTCCGTACTTTCCCTTTGCCCCTCACTTTCCGCTGTCTGAAAGAAGCATCACACCGAACAAGGAACAGCTGTTTCTGTTGATCCCCTGAGCCAGATGCTTGACATGACGAAACAGCACCGATTTGGAAAAAGCAGAGTGCTGTCTCACGCTAAATGTAAAACATTGTTGTTGCAATCATCAAGAAAACAACACAGCTGAACGGAGAGTGTTGGTGGCTGCCCCCTCCTGGCTGTGTTGTCTGGATCTTTTCACAGAGTCTTCAGAGCACCCCCATCTCTCACCTTTCCTTTGGGAATGTGGCTTTAGCTGCCTGCCCGATTAAAAAAAAAATGACAAAGAACTGACTAAAAGTTGTCAGGCAGCGATCAGATGATACCTTTGCAGTGAGTGATTTAGTACAAAGCAATGTACACAAAGCCGTACCATGCAGACATGAGGTTCAAAGTTGTGCAAGTTGTTATAGGGCTGCTATCTAAATCCCTCATTTGAACTGTGCTGCCTGATCTCACAAATCCCTTGATCTGCTGTTTGGACAAGTAGGGATCATTCAGTGCTGGTACTGGCGTAGTTCCAGATTCCCATGTGGCTCGCAGGTGTCAGATACATCAAAACAAAACAAAACAAAACAAAACAAGGCAGCTCCCTTAAAAGCTGTATTCTGCCACTGGATTTCTGAGCCACCTGGGACAAATCACTTAATTAGGCTTCATCATTTCACCTCCCTGGCTGTTTTCTCTTGAGGTCCTGGCAGACACAGACATTCCGCTAAGTTCCTAAGTGCTTTTGAGGAATTCCAGATGCTGTAAGACTGTACAGAGAGAGCAGCTGTGCTCTGAATATCGCTGAAGAGTGACCCAGTGATACTATGTGAGAGGTACTTTCATAATGCACCCTCAGCTTCTGTGGTCAGAAGTAAGTCTCAGTCAGTCCCTAGTAATTTTGCAGAAAGGTGAATGATTCACAACATACATACATACATACATACATACATACATACATACATGTTGTTGTTTAGTCGTTTAGTCGTGTCCGACTCTTCATGACCCCATGGACCAGAGCACACCAGGCACTCCTGTCTTCCACTGCCTCCAGTAGTTTGGTCAGACTCATGCTGGTAGTTTCGAGAACACTATCCAACCATCTCGTCCTCTGTCGTCCCCTTCTCCTTGTGCCCTCCATCTTTCCCAACATCAGGGTCTTTTCCAGGGAGTCTTCTCTTCTCATGAGGTGGCCAAAGTATTGGAGCCTCAGCTTCAGGATCTGTCCTTCCAGTGAGCACTCAGGGCTGATTTCCTTAAGAATGGATAGGTTTGTTCTTCTTGCAGTCCATGGGACTCTCAAGAGTCCCCTCCAGCACCATAATTCAAAAGCATCAATTCTTCGGCGATCAGCCTTCTTTATGGTCCAGCTCTCACTTCCATACATCACGACTGGGAAAACCATAGCTTTTACTATACGGACCTTTGTTGGCAAGGTGATGTCTCTACTTTTTAAGATGCTGTCTAGGTTTGTCATTGCGTTTCTCCCAAGAAGCAGGCATCTTTTAATTTCGAGGCTGCTGTCACCATCTGCAGTGATCATGGAGCCCAAGAAAGTAAAATCTCTCACTGCCTCCATTTCTTCCCCATACATACATATGAATAAAAATGCAGTATTACAGCCTTACAGTGCAATCCTATCCAGAAGCAAATGCTCTTGAATCCAATGAGATTTTCTGCCAAGTAAGTATACATAGGAGTGCAGCCATGTGTTATCAGAGTACGTGCTATGCAGCCCCTCCAACCGCCTGGAAAGTCTGAGGGACAAAGGAAGTGAAGACTAGGAACAAAGGCATTCTTAACTGACTCCTAAGCCCTTGCTCAGCATTTCTGGAGGGAGTGAGGTGGCTGCATCTCTCCTCCAGTGGATGGGGGTCAACTGTAGTGGAGAGCCTCCCTACTGAAAGCAAGGGCAGCTGGGAAGATACCACCAGCAGTGTTCTTGACTGTATTAGCTGGGGGTGAGAGCAGAGCAGAACAGGGCTGGTGATGGATCTGTAGGATCCAAAGCCAGTTCATTTCTGCTTTACCAGCATCCCAAGCTTCCACCCTGGTGAGCAGGAGCTGGAGGGCTGTGGATGTGGCAATGAATTCACTGTTCTATGCCTCCCAGCCCCTTGCTAGAATTGGTCTGCTTGGAAACAATCCTATGAAATGTTACCTGCGAGTAAGCTTGCTGGGGCTTACTGCTGATCTGAGTAGACTTGCATAGGATTGCAATGCTAATCACATTTTCTTCTTCTTGCTGGGACCTAATGGTCATTGGTATGCTTCCATTTCTGCCTGCCCCATCCACCAGTATACAGTATTTCTACTGCTTCCAGGATGTGAGGTAAATAGCACTGCACTCCTCCCAGGTGCAAAAAGTTAGCTAGTTGTCCTTTAGAAATACCGTATATATTATTCTCAGCATTCCCCCATCCTCTACAAGGCATGTTTGCTATTTTAAAGGTACCCCTTACCAGCAACCTGAGGGAAGGGTGAAACAACTGGTGTATAATAACTGCAGGAGTAATAATGAAAGTTGTGATAAGAAAAGGAAATTAATTGCCAGAGGAAAAGGAGCCAAAGTGATAACTGGGAGAGCATGGAGGTAAAGGGAAGTTGTGAATGTTTAATTTGACACACAAAGATGGGGATTTAGCAGCAATTTAAGGCTCCTCTTTTATTACTATAAAAAGGCAAAGGTAGATAAACACTATTACACGGAGAGCAGGACAACAATTGGAGAAATTACCCTGAGTTGGAAGGAAATGTAATGTCTCTTTGTACGTTTTCATGCCCAAAGCTGGTGATGGAAATGGCTTCCATCTCTTGATAATTAGATATGAAACAGCGAAAGACGGCTGGGGCGGTTCATACACCCTTATTTCCAGCTTTTCACTAATGATAACTTGTGATTGTAAAGGGTCCTCTCCTCTTGATGTTGTTTTCTTCTAGTCTATATGCTTCTCCCATTCCATTCGCTGGAGGCAATCAAAACTCACTGCTCTTGGGAGGAATTTTTTAATTAAAGTGCTCTGTTTCTACAGAGTGTGTTTTTGGTTATCTCTTCCCCTTTGCCTTGTTTATACATGCCTTCTGTCACTAAGCTACTGCTAACTTCCAAGTATTATTCCAGGTAACACATTCGGGTAAAGCCCACAATTTGTCATCTACAGAGTAGGGCAACTATAACAAATTGCAGTTCTTTTAGGGGGGAATGTGCTTTAAATATATGGTGTGTACATAGGGCAGGGGTCCAGAAAGCTCTGAGATGTAGAATTAATGTCCAAATTAACAAATTTGGTATATTGGATCAAAAGAGAATGACAAAAGCCTGAAAAGGTTGCCAAAAATGCCCCCTTTAATACTACTTACCAAACATTGATCACACAGAAAGAACGATATTTACCTTCTCTTGATAATTTTTAAACCTAGAATAATTAATATTCAGCTGTATCACTTGTTATGCCCATTTAACAATATCAAAGGTGGAGAGTATACCAACCATGTTTTCATACAAATATGAATCTGGTGACAAAACACTAACTTCTTAATTGCTTACACACACACACACACACACACACACACACACACACACACAGACCCCAATTCTGGTTAAAGGATGGTTCCAGTGCTAGAAATAAATTCAGAGTCAAAGCAAGCAGAAATGGAGAAATACAAGCACAACCCAGAAATCCTGTGGTAAGCAATTAAAGCTACAGTGTGTTGTGGCAACCCCCCCCCCCCCACAAAACTCAGCAGAGCCCTGTGGCACCACTAACACCGAAAATTGTATTGTGACATAGATTCCATATCTTCAGTAGGGCAGGATAATTAAGGCAGTGACAGATCAAATCTGGAGCATTAGCAGGAGGCTTTCAGTTATTGCACAGCATGCCATGTCATGAGGTTAGAGGCTCAGGAAATTATAAGGAGAAAGCCTTGCTAAGAAGGGACTGCAATCCTCTCCTGCAAGTTATCAGTGCCCTAACCTGTTGCCTTCAGAACAACAGCTCTCATTTTAAAAAAATCTGCTCTGAAGGCCTGAATCAAGAGTCAACCTAAGATCTGGACAAATATTTACTTACAGTAAATATTTACTTACTTATACTTATTCACGAGAAAATTACCAGAAAGTCTGCTACCTCTGATGGCAGAGGAAGGGTTGATCCAGCACTAGAGTAATTTCTGATCCCATGCAGATACCAGTAGATCATTATTCCACCAATCACACCCCAAAGGGAGATCGAGAACTTTTAGGATCATATTACTAGGGCAGATCAATTCTACATCAGGGTGCTGTTAGTGTTTAATAAACCTTGTAGTTTTGCAACTGTTCAGATAATCCAAGCTCCACCTTTCATAGATGGCATCTACCCTAGAAGTGCATGTCCACTAATGTTATCACATTTCAGTTGTATAGTAGTCACAATATCAGCAATTCAAGTCCTTTGACTTTGTTGTCTGAACTTAGATATTAGCATAATGGCTTCTAAGCTGTTTCCCTCTAACCTTACGGAGTACCTTAGCCTGATTCTCCAGCCTATATCATCAAAACATATTATGAGATCTTACTCAACTTTAGTTGACCTCTAAAGTACTTTCCTGGTTTTAATTAAATCCATTGCTTCCTAAAAGTCTATCATGTTGGAATCTTATTCCGTCCCATTAAAAGGTCTACTTATTTATGTAACAATCAACTTATTTCTAGTATAACGTTTCTGAATCATGGGGGCTCACGTTCCTCTATTTCTTTTTAAATCCCTCTAGAGATGCTGGCTAGACATTCTAATATTCTTTGCTGCATGGAGGAACATTATCATGCATGCCCACAACTTGCAGTCTGAACTAATCCAGTCCAAATACAGGCTGTGTACACATAACCAGATTAAAACTGAGCTTGGGACTGAATCTGCCTAGATGGATGACCTCTACTGGGAGAGGAACAGGGGGACTTCAACCCTATTGCTCTTACTAGGTTTTTCATGGGCTTTTGATACTATTGAGCATGGTATCCTATTGGATACTCTACAGGAGATGGGTTTAAGGGACACTGTTCTGCAGTGGCTCTGGTCTTACCGCCGGGACAGGTTCCAGAAGGTAGCATTGGATGAGTGCTCCTTGGCCCCCTGGTTATGTGGTGCCACAGGGCACTATCTTGTCTCTGAAGCTATTTAACATCTACATGAAGCAATTGGGAGCAGCCATTAGGAGTTTTGGAGCAAGGTGTTTGCTCATGATACCCAACTTTAATTCTCTGTATTTTCTAAATCAGGAATGGCTGAAAAGGCCCTGGACTGGTGTCTGCATACAGCATTGGGCTGGATGAGGGGTAATAAACTGAATCAGACAACTTGCAGGATGGAAGCTCTGTGGGCAGAGGCAGATGTAAAGGTAAAGGTAAAGGTACCCCTGTCCGTACGGGCCAGTCGTGTCCGACTCTAGGGTTGCGCGCTCATCTCGCTCAAGAGGCCGGGAGCCAGCGCTGTCTGGAGACACTTCTGGGTCACGTGGCCAGCGTGACGAAGCGGCAGCTGGCGAGCCAGCACCAGCGCTGCACACGGAAACGCCGTTTACCTTCCCGCTATAAAGCGGTACCTATTTATCTACTTGCACTTAGGGGTGCTTTCGAACTGCTAGGTGGGCAGGAGCTGGGACCGGAAGACGGGAGCTCACCCCGCCGCGGGGATTCGAACCGCCGACCATGCGATCGGCAAGCCCTAGGCACTGAGGTTTTACCCACAGCGCCACCCGCATCCCCCAGAGGCAGATGTAGGGCAGCGCAATTGTTTTTCCCGTGCTGGCTGTTGAACCAAGGGGGAGAGCTGCAGGGCATCGCAACTGTGACATAGTGCACACACAGAACAGAAGGCAAGAAGTGGCGGGGCAACAAATTTTTGCCTCACACAGGGCACCACTACAATTTGAAAGACCAAAGTGGGTGGGGGAGGGGTTTCTGGGTCCAGGAAATCAGTAAATTGCCTGCCAAGGCAAATGTATAGTTTGAGAGATCTCCTGGTTCCAGTTCTGTCACAAAATGATGGCAGAAGTGTGTAGCAATTGCTGACATAGCTTTTAATTGATATCTAATTCCCAGTGCTTTTTTGGGGGGGGGGCGCAGGGGTATGCATAACCCTAAACATTTTGTGAATCTAAGTTTGGCCTCATTGAGGGGCAGTATTTCAATATGAGTAGGAAAATGCGAGTACCCCTAAACATTTTTTAAAGAAAAAAAGCACTGCTAATTCCTCTTCAAAATGTGCCACAGCGATTTCTTTGTGACAGGGAGTTCCATAGTTTACCTTTCCTCCAGTTGGTTCTGGAGGTATCATGACTCAGCAGAATTTGTTGACCCAGAGGCTCCCATGTGGAGAAAGCTTGTTATTTTATATTTTTCCTCCCATACTCATGCCTTTCAAAGTATTTTATTCATCTCTGTCATTTACCCTTCTCTTCCCCCTCAGTTTGTGGGGAGAAGAAGGAATAAGGTCTACATTCTCTGATCCCTCTTCTCTGCTCCTGTTATGCACTCTTATTCCTCCCATAACAGCTTCTCTCTGTTATCTCTTCCTGAGGGCCCTTTCACCTCAGAGAAGGGAGACTCTCTCTTCCCACCCAACTCAAACCTCTCCCTCTCCTGGTCTTATTCATTCAGTCTCACCTTCTTTTCCTCTGCCCTAGCACATGACACATGCAAGCACATGCGCACACACCAGTTGCCCACTTCCCAGCACCACTGCCTAATGGCTGGTTGTTTTTCTGAGAACCATTTTGAAGGCAGTGAGGGGAGGCTTCCTAGCTAAGAAGCTGGGCTGTGGGAAAGCGAGTAAGCGAGCAAGTGTACATGTGTGTGCGTGAGACGGAAGGGGGCAGAAGATGCAGCAGCAGCACACCACTAAACACTTGCTGCTTCTTTCCCTCTTCCTCTGCCTGAGCATCCCTTCTGCCTCCTTCCTGTTTTTCTCCTCCTTCCCTCCCACTTGGCCAGCAACTCTGCCCATTCCGAATCTCTTTCCTTCTCTTTCTTTCCTCCCTCCAACTTCATGCGCTTCAGTCTCACTCTCTAGTCAGCTCCCACTCCCATGAGTGCCTCTGTACTGCACATGTGGGAAGCTGCTGATGCTGGAATCATGGGTGGGATGAAGAAGCAAGGAAGCACTGGGCAGGCTGCAACACTGAGGCCAACCTGAAAGAGGGTTGAGGCTCACTGGTGATCCCTTGCTCACAGTTTATGAAACCCTGCTTTGTATATTCACTGCATTAGCTTAACTTGTCCTAGTATCACCTTAACTGTGTGGCCATGACCCTTGCTAGTTATTGCTTCTATGGGAAAGAAGACACATGAAAGTACCCAAAATGTTTGCCACCAAATAGTTTAATAGTCTCTTAGAGCTTTTACAACTATATCATGTCACAAATAAATTATTCTCCCTGTGTCAGTCAGCAAGACTGCTTAGCTGTTGCTTGATTCTTACGAAACACCAGCAGTTTCTCCATATACTCGAGGAGCCTGCCTGGCTACAGCTTAAAATTTCAGCATGTTTTCAGCAAACGTGATTTCTGTTTGGGTGAAATCCACCGCATGATATTAACTAGTCTAGAAGCATTGCAAATTATTTTTTATCACACTTATTACTTTGCTTCATTTCTGAAATGCATTAATTAATTCTGAAATGTTAGCCTATTTTTTAAAAAACCCATTAAGACACTTAAAACAAATAATCCAAAATGGTCCGAACAATAATTGTACCTCTGACTGTTCTCTAATTGTTAACTTTTAGAAACTGCAATAATGGTTACTCTGCAGCTAATTGTTTGAAGTGGGAAAAATATGAAGAAGACAACTGAGCAAGCATAATTTGCTGTGCAGCCTTTGTCCATTTCAGCCTACTTGCAAAGGAGATGAGGAAATCAAGTGTAATTATCAGATTCACAGTATCATAGAATTGTAGAGTTGAAAAGGATCCTGCAGATCATCTAGCACAACCCCCTGCAATGCAGGAATATGCAGCTGTCCCATATGGGGATCAAACCTGCAACCTTGGCATTATCAGCACTACGCTCTAACCAAGTGAGCTATCCATGGCTATCAGCATGTGGAAGTCAATGGGACAGTCAAGCCAAATACAGCAGTAAAGGGAATGGTATCATGGACACACATGGGAAAAACCCGCACAATTTATTAATTTATTTTTGCATGGTCTCAATATATTTTACTGGATAAAAGGGTCTTATAGACAAACTATCGCATGCTCACGCATGTTAGGACATCCTGTGTTGCTTCAGCTTGTGTGTATACTTCAGTGTTTATCCTTGGAACCATCAAGAGAGATCTGTGAGCCAATAATATATAAGGCGGGGAAGAAGCTCAGACCAATCTAAATCAGGGTGGCTGATGTGGATGAATATCTGCAGCTACATTGCTCATCTGAATCCAACTGAACTAGTCAGAAAGAGAAGGATAATTTTAGTCATTTAATTTGTCGTTGTTGAATTTTTATTGCCATGGTGGGGAAAATGTGCTTGTTGGGTTTGTTGTTGTTTTTTTGCCTCAGGTGTCAAAATGACTTGGCTGGCTTTGGACATTATGCACATTGACCTTGGGGGTGGGGGTGGAGAATGGGGTGCCATTTGCCACTTCATATCAAGCAACAAATTGTCTTGGGTCAGCCCTCAGTCAGATGCTCCTTTTGATGTGGAGCAGTGATGTGCTACCCCAAGCACAAGCCACTAATGAATGCATGACTAGAGCTGGATTGGGCTGGATTACGGAGTTTATATACCACCCTTCATCCGAAGATCACTTTATCAATAAAATATAAATGTGCTTAACTTGGGCTAGAACTGCAGCCACAGTACTGAACATAGCTTGGTGTCTGTAGGCAATACTTTTAACGGTCAGTGTGGTGGTGAGTCTATTTCATGATAACTTTTAGATGTTATCCTAGACAGCTCTGGCTAAATATGACCACTAGGCTTTTCTGCAATGCCTATAGGCAGTTGCTACAAGAGTAATCTGCTAAAATCAGAAGTGAACTCAGCCATCATCTTATATATCTCATCATGCAATTAATACCCATTTCCCTCAAGCTTGCAAATGTCCAGTATGTGGGGGTGCAGGGTGGGAAATGGCAAGAAAAACAAGCCATACCAACAGTGAAACTTAGCACATGTTAACACACAAATCTGTGGCCATGAGGGTTAAATACACAGGACAGTGTGGGAGCCTTTGAAACACAATGCCCAACCTTAATCCCATATGTCACCAGCTTTTGAGTTGTGTCGTGAGTTATTGTTCATTCTTGCTGAAAAGTTTGGGTCAATATGACCCCTACAGCACAAGGGAGGCTTGAGCCATAAGAGTGTTTCTGGGCAGCAGTGAAGTTGAACTGACAGTCTTTATCCTTACAACTGTACAGAGGGATATTAATTTGTGTTTCATAGAGAATCTACTACAAAAGTCACCATCCCAGATCAACCCATTGGTGTTCGTCTCTGTGAGCCAATAATATTTAAGTGAGGAAGGAGCTCAGACCAATCTAAACCAGGCCCCTTCCTCTCTTCCTCTCTTCCCATACAGCAGAGTTTAGCAGCCAAGCAACATGAATTCCTGCAGCTGCTCCCAAGAGGGATTATGAACTTTGTTCTACCAAGTGATAAATGGACAAAGGGACATTTATTATGAATTGTGACATAACTTCAGCCTTTATCACCATCTGGTCAGCCATTCTCTCTCCCCACCCGTTTGTTTAAGGAACCACTGCATGCATTTCACGGAAAAACGCAACAGCCACATGGTGAAAATAGATGCTCCAGCAACAACCAGGTCAATGATATTTGTGGTCCAAATTACTCAGTTCCACTAGCTTTAAACTAGTTGTTTGCAAGTTGCCTCACTGATTTCACTAAGTCTTCATGATCCAATTGTTGAGGAGTGTAGGATGTGAAATGTATAAACGTTTCTTTTGAGAGAATGAATGCAGGTTGCTTAGGAACAAATGCAAAAACACAATAATCACATTTTCAGGTTCACATAACCTTTCTTCAGGCTAAAATGGAATGGTCAGAGCAAATGTTTGAAATGTTCCAAAGGGGAGTGATAAGCAGCTAGGTGTGCTGGATGATGAGATAATTAGCATCTGGAAACTCAAGGCGCATTGGGGAGATATTCATTTGAGATGAAGCTTAATGGAAGTTGTAAATTAGAAGCTGTGTCTAGCTCTAGGAAAGAAACATTATCTTGTTCAAATCTGCATCTTGGAGCTTGCTCACTCGTGCATGTAACTCACTTGATTTCTTATCACAACCTACCGTCAAGTTATGCTAGCTTCATGAGTCCAATTGTATCCCAGAGTGCAGCAGTCTTTCTTCCTATCCATGGCTACTTTGGCAGAATGATAGGATGATTTAAATCAGGGAAATTGGGTACACTGTCCCTCTTCATTTTTTCTTTAAAAAAACAAATAAACAAAAAATCAAATGCTGGGAGATCCACACATATCTTGTTTGGCAATGACTGATAAAGTTACTACCAGTAATTCACAGATTCAGATGATGAAAATAAAAACACAAAAAAATGTATACTACAATGGGAAAAATTTACGGTTCCAGAAAGTCCTCCAGGCTTTCCATTTGACAGCCCAATCCTAAATACTGTGGTACCTCTAGATACGAATGGGATCCGTTCCAGAGCCCCGTTCGCATCTAGAAGCAAACGTAACTAGCGACGGCATGTCTGCGCATGCGCGCTTTGCTTTTCGCTGCTTCTGTGCATGTGTGTGACATCATTTTGAGCGTCTGCACATGCGCAAGCTGTGAAACCCGGAAGTAACGCGCTCCATTACTTCCGGGTTGCCGCGGAGCGGAACTCGAACGTGCTCAACCCAAAGCGTATTCAACCCGAGGGATGACTGTATGTGTATTCAAAACACAGCCAGCTCCACCTTTGAGGGGGCCCTCAACTACATGACCTGGTGGCTGCAGCACTCTGATGAAACAACTTTGTAATCCCCCAGCCCAGTTCCCCCAACAAAGCATCTCTACAAGGTGGTGTGGTAAATTTAAATGGCAGCTCCCAGATCCCTACTGGGAGCAGCCATTTAAATTTCCCACAGTGTCCCAAAGCAATGCTACTTCAGGGGCACTGTGGGAAATTGAACACACAGCTCCAGCATGCAGCTGATGAGCAACCAGTGGATTGGACTGCCAGTCAAAGGGCCAGGCTAAGTGGTGGTGCTCAGCCCAGCCAGGGTTCTGGACCCAGTGGGTGCCTAAGGATGCTACATGACCCCATGTGACTCAGACTTTGCTTCCCACTGTGTTATTTCACCCAGGTAAGTGTGTGTGGAACTGCAACTTTATGTCACCATCATGGGCAAACTACCACAGATTCTATTACCTTCCCAGTACTTTATTGATTTATATATTTATTTGTATTCCTTCCCCATCCTTCTCTCAGATTTAATTATTCTGACAAGCAGAGCCCATGTCACCAGAGACCACGGAGGCAGATTGCAGGCCAAGGGCTGCCTGTTGTTAGCAGCAGCTAAATAGAAGATTTGGTTTATCTGATTACATCAGCATGACATTTGAAAGGGTCTTTTCAGCCCATTCAATTTCAGACAAATAATTTTTTTGAAGTAAATACATTTTTAATGCAAATAATTCAATTGAGACCAGCCTCTTAGATCTTTGGTCAGCATTAATTTTATCATGTGGATAAAAATGGGAGATGGGGCATCCAACTGAGTCAAAGAACAGCCATGAAAACGTTGTATGGAAACTATGGGCAATGAATTTTAATTGAAAGAGTGTTGGTAGGACTTTAGGGATGGAGCCTAATTTGAAATGCTCTATTGGAAATGCTGTTGAAACCTGAAATATCTAGGGTTTCCCCTCCCTCCTATCTAAAATATCCTTTTTGTGTGTTCTTGTTTCCATGTTCACAGGTGGAGTTGCAAACTTTACATAAATCATTAGCCCAGAAGCGAAAATAAGCCAATAAATAGGAATGGGGCTGCTTGATCAAGCCAACAGCACTATCATCCTGGAAGAGCATAACTTGGATAAACAACTGCCGTTCAGCTGGCATGCAAAGGGCTTTGCCACCCCTAGCCAGGGGCTTGAAGGATCCAGTAATGTTATGATGGACAGTACCAAGATCCTGGGAGTCCAGATCATATTGATAGCTGCCTACTCCCTAATCATTCTTCTGGGATTCATTGGCAACTCCTTAGTAGTCTACATGATTGTGAGATACAGAACCATGAGGACTGTAACCAACTTCTTCATAGCTAACCTGGCTCTGGCAGACTTGATGGTGGACACGCTCTGCTTGCCCTTCACCTTGGCCTACACTCTGTTGGATGAGTGGAAGTTCGGGGCTGTGCTTTGTCACCTGGTCTCCTACGCTCAAGCTTTAAGTGTCCATGTGTCTACTCTCACCTTAACCGTGATTGCTCTGGACAGGTACAGATGCATTGTTTTCCATTTGGATAGCAGGATATCCAGGAAGGTCAGCTTCACCATCATTGCTTTCACGTGGCTGGTTGCCGCCGTCCTAGCCAGTCCACTGGCCATCTTCCGAGAGTACAGGTACGAAGAAATCCCATCCATCAATCTCAGAATTGCCGTCTGCTCTGAGAAATGGCCTTCTGAAAGCAGGGACGCCACCATATACAGCTTATCCATGCTCCTCTTGCAATATGTCCTCCCTCTTTCCATCATCTGCTATGCCTACATCAGAATATGGTTCAAGCTGAAAAGCCACATCAGTCCCACTGCTAGGAGTGACAGCCACTGCCGGAGGAGAAAGACCACAAAGATGCTGGTCATGGTAGTAGTGGTGTTTGCAGTCTCTTGGCTCCCCTTCCATGTTTTCCAACTTGCCGTTGACCTTGACCTGGTGCTCATCTTCCATGACTATAAACTTCTTTACAGCGTGTTCCACGTGGTGGCCATGTGCTCCACTTTTGCTAATCCTCTGCTCTATGGCTGGATGAACAAGAACTACCGCAATGGATTCCTCATGTTCTTCCGTTGCCAGAACAAGCCGGAGAGGCTCTATACGGAGGGCTCGGTCAGAGGGCGGTCTTACACTTTCCGAGCCACCACCTTGAATGACAGCATCAAGCACTCGACACTCAATGGGCAGCTGCCCACACCAGTTTAGGACCACAAGTAGCTGTGCCTCCACAAAGGGGCAGGAACCTTGATGGCATCTACCTAGGACTGATGCCTTTTCTAAAACTCATAATGTGTCATATTGCCAAAATAGTGTTACTTGTCATAGCCCACATGGGAGCACATTGTCTATCTGTCCAAACAAAGAACCTCATGCACTGTCTATTTTGTCTCATGAAGCAAGTTAACTTAACCTTGCTTTGAGTTCTGAGTTGCTTCTTGCATAAGCAGCACAAATATGTTGTTCACAGAATGCTTTCAGTTCAGTTCTACCAAAATCTGAGAGAGGAGAGAAACGGCGAATAGGACTGGTTGTTTTAGGCAGCCTTCCCCAACCTAATGCCCTCCTGGCATTTTGTACTGCAACTCCCATAGAGTTGGCTCTAGTTACAGGTAGGTAGCCGTGTTGGTCTGCCATCGCCGAAGCAAAATAAAATAAAAATTCCTTCCAGTAGCACCTTGGAGACCAACTAAGTTTGTTATTGGTATGAGCTTTCGTGTGCATGCACACTTCTTCAGATACCAGCATGGCCAATTGACATGCTGTCTGGGTCAGATGGGAGCTGTGGTCTCAAACATCTGGAGAGCACCAGGTTGGGAAAGGCTGGCTTTACGCATCCAGTGGGAATGAAAGTATCTGCCTCCAGTACTGCAAACTACAGGACAGTATGCTATTATATATTAAATGCACTGTATATTCTTTTAAATGACATGTCCTCCTGTTCTTTTGAATTTCTCATGCCAAAGTCATATTATTATTTCCAGTTTTAAAGACTAAACAATTCATGACCCATTGTGTGCAATTTTTAAAATAGGTATTATAAAACAATTGAGAAGCAAAGGCTGGGTGTTCAGCACATGGATTTGGCTGAAATACCAGATTCTTCTAGGTTTCCAGACTATCACAAATGATGACTGCTCAAGGTTTGCATTGGTATCTGAAACTGGAATGGTTGCTGTCCAGAATAGCAGCTTTTCATGAAACCACTGTGTTTGTGCATGGAGTCACCTACACACATTCATAATTTTGCCTTTTAACAGACAACTATATGGTCGCTTCTGAAAGTCACTTCCCTTTTTGCCAAATGTTTTTGAGTGGTCCAAAACATTTTTTAAAAACTGTGCTCTCTGGGTGGAGAAGGTATGTATGCACAGGAAATATGCAAAACATTGTTCCAAGACAGTGAAGGCCAAAACTGAAGTGACATGTGCCAGGTAGGCATGTTTGGAAGTGAAATATGGGGCACAATCTACTGGAATTTCTGCTTTCAAGTGAATGAAACTTTCCTGTCCTTAAAAGGTCACTAATAGGACCAAACTGCACTTTACATTAAACACATAGCTTGGTGATGTGTGCTTGTTTTTAAAACTTTAAATAGCAGCAGCCACAGAATGTGCGCGTGATAAGCATTGGAAATACAAGTGTGTGGGGTTAATCCATTCCCCCCACACTCCTGAACGTTCCCCAGCACTTTTAAAATTGAAGAAGAAAAAAAACAAGCACCCTTTGCCATAGTACAGTGGTACCTTGGGTTACATATGCTTCAGGTTACATACGCTTCAGGTTACAGACTCCGCTAACCCAGAAATAGTGCTTCAGGTTAAGAACTTTGCTTCAGGATGAGAACAGAAATTGTGTTCCGGCGGTGCAGCAGCAGCGGGAGGAGTTAAAGTGGTGCTTCAGGTTAAGAACAGTTTCAGGTTAAGTACAGACCTCCAGAACGAATTAAGTACTTAACCCGAGGTACCACTGTACAGACCATTTTATTCTATTTTTGACGTCATTTGCTCACTCATTCATTCCTGAGAATCTAGATGATGGGCACTTCTGCACTGTTGCTATTTTGATAGTTGGTTTGATGCTTTTGCATGACAAATCCATCCCCCCCCCCCCAAAATGGAACTTTCTGCTATAAGGAGCATTATGAGAAAAATGCTCTGGAAAGTGTAGGATAACACTTAATGCAACACCATGTAACAAATCAGAATGGATGTTCAGGAAATAACTGACATTGTCCAACCTTCCTGCAAACTTTGGGCAGACAGGTCTTTAGGTAGTGACCCAAACTTCTCCCAAATCATTACATTCCTGTGCTATGCCTATTATCACCCTAGATTTTCCAGTTTCTGTTCTTGAAGCAATTCTTTTATCTCCCAACACGGTTTTAACACATTTCCTTTAGCCTGGTGTCAACTGACTGCTGTGCTACTGTCTCACATTTTAAACAGTTTGTGGGTCTGGGAGGCACAAATTTTCCTTCCCTTGATTTCTCCCTTTTATGTTTTTGTCAGAAAGGTAGTCAAATTAACTTGAAAGGAATAGGGAAGGAAAGAGTTGGTACCTGAGTAGTCCACCAGGGGCATATTTCCCATGACTGACAAATACAGTTGGGGCATTGCCTATGGGTGCACTTTAGCTGCCCTATTACCCACTCTTGAAAAAATGGAGGCCCCAGGACAAGAAGCAAAGTGGGAGGACAAACAACAGGCCAACAGAGACATCCATTGCCTCAGGAGAAAGATCTGGGGAATCTCCTTTTGTCATTGGGAGGGCAGTTGGCAGGAGAACCAGAGAGGGTAGCTGCAGTAATAAAAATGTTCCAATGCTGACACACCAAAATGTTCTTTTGAAGGGGAGGAAGGATATCGAAGTTGGGGAATATCTCCTCAGAGTATCTAGAATGGTAGTGGCAGGGAGAAGGGACTGGCAGCACATTTCCAAAACATAGCTATTTCTTTGCATGAGGACTATGCCACATGCAGCACAATACTGCCATTCCTGCTCCACACACACAGAATATCCCATGCACTTGCCTGTATTGAATGTCTGTTTAGCGATTCTGTTGCATCATCATGCACCACACATCAGGTTACTGCTGCTGCAAGGTGACATATGGCGTCACACATATTCGGCATGCACATTTCCATGACAACAAGGACACGCCAAGAGGAAAATCACATGGGTTTGGTGAAGCAGGCAGCATAAGACTACTAGAAGTGACCTGTTACCAGAGATTGCTTCTAAGGGTTTCTTCTTTCTTCACAAGGGTAGAAGTATTTGTAAAGGTAAGTGGAACGACAACCTAATGACAAGGTCAGAATTTAACACCTCAGTGCTATTTTGTCTTAGTCTTCCTCAAAGAGAATCTCCCACCCACCCTAGACTGGTGCTCCTTGCCTTATGAACCTTCAGTGGCACTGCTGGTGACATTTGTAGTCATCCAAAATTTCAGAAATGCCAAGACAAAGACGAACTTTTCATTTAGATAAAATTAGAGTAATGATATTGGAGGACTCTTGACCACTGTCTGATTATTTTTTTAAATGCAATTAGGGTGCTATGCTTTAAATACCATTATATACTAATGCTTTATCTCAGGAGAGAGAAATAACCTATATGCCCCGTATCATCTCATGACACAATATTTCCACAGGAAATGCATAAAATGCATAAAAAAACCAGCCTATACCACTTCTTTCTTTAAAATAAAAATCTTTGAGACTATGACAGGCAGAGAAGCATATTTTTAACTTTGCCATCAAGAGAGGTTTGATTGCCACCGCACTCTTAACAGCTTGTCACTTGCGTCATTTGAAGCGTGTGCTCAACCAGGTAGAAAATGAATTTCTCCCAAATGAAGAAATAAGACTTCTCATACCTTCTTAACATAGAGGAAGAAAGAGAAATATATTTGCAACTCCTGACTATATAAAACAATAAGACAGGACTTACTTTGCGCCAGAACCTATTTCTGGTGCCAAGGCTCAATTCTTGAACCTATCAAGCAAAATTATATGGAAGTTTCCTTCAGGAGGCTCAGAGTGCATTTTCTCTCAGACCTAAGTAACTGCAAGGCAGATTTCATTCATCAGTTATTGAAGGAAGGACTTTCCAATCTGAGGGATTAGGGGAAAGGTGCCATCTTTCCCCCCAAGCACTGAGTATAGAATTTGCCATACTGTGTCAGACTATTGGTTCTGCAAGGCTAAAGTTCTGGAAAGCAAAAGGAAGGAAACTTATTAAGAGAGAGTTGCTCCAGTGAGGCTTATTGCAAAACTCTGATCTCGAGCAGTCCTGGCTCCTGCTGTGCTAGCTCCCCAACTCTGTTGTAAGCTGCCAGGCCAGATTACGGTAATTTCTCCAGTCTCTTCATTCTTTCTGCTGTTTGCATTCATTTGTTCCCATCTTTGTAAAGGCCACAAAACAAAACACAGCTTTCCCATGCACAAATCAATGGGAGGCAGGCCATTCTTTAGAAAGGCTATCATATTAATGGTGGCTGCCAATTGCCAGGAAACCTTGGCAGTACTTGGCACAAGAAGATACTGTAAGACAGGCATGTCCAACAGGTAGATCGTGATCTACCGGTAGATCACTGGACGTCTGCGGTAGATCACTGGCTCCCCCCAAAGAAGCTGAACAACTGTGGCTCCCCTAAAAATAGCTCAACGTTTTACCTCCTCCCTGAAAAAAACTCAACAACTTTGACCTGAACCCCCCAAAAGGGTGTAGATCACTGCCAGTTTCTGTGAGTAGATCACAGTCTCTTGGGAGTTGGCCACCCCTGCTGTAAGAGAAACCCATACATACTCTGCTTAAGGCCCTACAGATGTGGCAGAATTCCCTATTAGCCACAGCCAGCATCGCCACAGTCAGAGATGGTAGAAAATGAAATCCAGCAACATCGAAGGCCACAAGCTCCTTTTCCCTGGGCTAGGGAATACCTGGTGATATAAATTGCATATTTACATCAATATAGGTATTCTCATAGGCATTTCTAGAATTCTCATTGTTTCATTTCTCACACAGTTAGATCTTCCAGGGAAGCAAATCTCTGCCTTATACATTTTAATCTCCCCCTTCCCTCTCCCCAACTTCCCTCATTTTCCTACTAGTTTGGGTGCCTGGTGCATGACCTGTGGATTCAGCTATGTTTCTCAGAGAAGAATCACAGAATCATAGACTTGTAGAGCTGGAAATGACCTCAAGGACCATCTAGTCCAAACCTCTGCAATGCAGGAATCTCAGCTAAAGAATCCTTGACAGATAGCCATCCAACATCTGCTTAAAAACCTTCAAGGAAGGAGAGTCCATCATCTTCTGGGGTATTCCATTCCACTCTCAAACAGCTCTTACTGTCAGAAAGTTCTTCCTTACTTTTAGTCGGGATCTCCTTTATTATAATTTGAATCCATTGATTCAGGTTCTACCCCTCTTGAGCAGCAAAAAAGATATTTGCTCCATAAAAATATCAGCCTGCGCAATTTCTTTAAATTTCTATATGCAGTTAGGTGGCTTCCTTCATGATAAGACCTTGAAGGACGCAGTATACTGACAAGTTTCATATTTGATGTTCTTTTATTTGTCTCTTGAAAATCAATGAAAACACATTAAAAGAAAAAAAGGATGTTCTTTTATCAAGTACAAGATGAGGGTCATACTTTTGTCCGCCCATATTATACCCTAGCATTTGGCTCAGCTGCTAGCTGTGGCTGCTGTCATTGAACCACCATCTCAATAACCTTCATGCACCTGCCTCCCATTATGCCTCCGCTGAATCATTTCCACAGTGTGGGGTGTCACAGGAACGTCTTGACCCTGTGTATACAGGTTTGTCGCACGTACAGTTTGTACATGCACAGGCTCTATGCATGTGATTTGGAGTCCTGTAGAAAGCAGGGTTCCCCATCATGCAGGCAAGGCGAGGCGCATGCATATAGGCCTAATGACAGAGCCTACTGAAGCCTACTGTGCAGGTCAGGAGTGAGTCTGCTGTCAAGATCCTGTTCTCTCTTCTTGTTCAGTATCTACACATTGCCCATGTGAACAGGGCTCCTGTGAACCATTTAATCGGAGGGGCCAACATTTCATGCTCCTTAAAGGCTGGGTAGGTTTAATGGTTCCTGAAATATTCATGTTTTGTGGGATAACAGCAAGGTAGGTAAATCTCAAGTTAAGTGATTAATCTGGGTTAAGATTGTAGATAGTAAACTTGGCAGTTTCTTGGCAGTAAACACATAAATAACTAACACACACAAATATACATAAAAAACCACCACCCCTTTTATAATAATTCCTGTACCTCTTGGCCAAGGACTATGTTTCACTTCCACCAAAATGACTGGGGATGTTCTATTTGTTTCTGAGGGGATCAGGTTAATGTCAGAAGCAATGAACACAAGGGCTCTGTACTCCACATTCCATTTGCATAGCAGTGCATCTTCCTCAGACTCTCAGAGTACTATTGTTTTTTTTTATAAAGAGGCTTAAAGGAGTGGAAACTATTTTGTTTCATGCATAAACATTTCACAGAGCTATTTCATACTCGCTAGTGCTTGTCAAAGTAGTGTGTTCAGCCACATCTATAATGGATCAGAGCTTTCTCTCAGCTGTGACAGACAGGGAAGCAAACGAGTTTCCTATGAGCTAGCCAAAGGTTTTGTTATTTGACATTATATACAAAGCAGCTGGATGTACAGCAATAAGGAAATGGTGCTATGAATGAATATTGTTGCTGGAGTAATTCCTCCCACCTTCCTCTGATACTGTATCTCCCTTGTGTCTGGGCTCCTTAAGGCAAGATCTGTTCTCTTTTTAAAGCATTTTACACACACACACACACAGGTTTTCATATTATTATTATTATTATTATTATTATTATTATTATTAAAAAGCATCATTACTGTATCCAAAATTGTAAGGGTGTGTACTTTTATGCCACAACACTCTTAGAAATGGGAAATATTCTACTGTTATAGCAATGAATGGGAGCTTTTAAAATTATACCTGCTCCCTCAACTTCTTTCAAAAAGCTAGGTTAGGCTAACAGATAATGAGTAAGCTCCATAGCCAAGCAGGGTTTTGAATCTGCACCCAACACCAGCACTCTTGCCATTACACCAAAATTCATGCCTCCCATGACATCATCTTTGCTCACATCCCACTATAAATAAGCAAAAGATTTGCTCTGTTCGTCCCTACCTTCTAAGTAGGTTGTGCTGTCCCTCTATTATTCACTGGCTTCCAAATCTTTTACCGAAGACCTTCCAATGACATTTTAAAAAATGTATATCATTTTATTAGATTGAAATGAAGAACTATATGTCCATAATCAATGTACAGCTGCTTGAAGATTGCAGGCTTTCCGACTACAGGAATGCTAACAGAAATGTGTTGTAGGGGATTTTGCTAATTCATTGGACGTCACAATATTCCAAGACGAGAACGAATTCTATATACATTTAATAATGCTAACAATGGACTTTTCTCTTTGTTGAGTACACCTGCCCACAACAACCTCAGATCTGGAAATGGAATCCTTTTTAAGTTTTTCATTTTGGATTTTTTATTCTCCAAACCTGCTACTAACCAAATGGTAGTCTCCCTCAAGTCCTGAACTGCAGTAGCTATTCTTGATCTGCAATTCGTGAATTGTGCAAGGAAAAGATACATATAAAATATGCAAATAAGAGCTAAATTATATTATTTATTATGAATATAATTATTATTTTGTTAAATGTATGTGGTCCATCATACTTTAAGTCTTGAGCTGAATGTTTGCACTGCAAATTGGATAATTCTTCCATTTCCTTCCAAGTAAACAATGTAAGAGAGCATACGTCTCACAGCCCATCACAGGCTGGATAGAGCTAGAACAAAAATAAATAAATAAGTCTTGTGCTTTTGATAAAGGACCTGCAGTAATACGAATACCATATCAGGAGACAAGATCAGTTCTTTTAATATATGTTAATGAAAGAAATAATTCTGCCAAACAGGGGTCACAGATGGCCAGCAACTTCCACTGAGATTAGGCATGTATCTTTTGATTATTATTACTAATTTAAGCCAAGGCAAATACATTTTTGCCTGGGCATGATTTGTAATTATTTCAGTGCTTTATCTACAAGGGATTATCTTGTCTGTGATTCAGTGATGAACAATGTAGACTTTGGGGCTAGCTGATGCCCTGCTTTGTAAAAAATAAACCCAAGGAAAAAACCCTCTTGCCAAATTTGGTATCGTATACAAACTTCTGTAATCTGGCTTTCAACGGAGGAAAAGGATCATTAGGTTTGAACCAGCATCGCTTGTATTATCTCCTTCCACTGTATCTTGCATCTATTTTGAGGTTCTTTAAGTGCCAGAAACAATATTACATACACTTGTCAGAGTATTAATCTTTCCCTTGGGCCTAATATTGATGAAAATAGATTTGGTGAAGGGCAGGAGAAAGAGTTCAGCTATTTCTAGTCCTAATTTTGTGTTTAAGTTATATGATAAATGAGAGATAGAGCTTGCTAACTATGAGATGCTTCAGAGTATTCCCGAAACATGCCTATATGTCACAATCCAGCACACACAGTTGGGTGAACCGAAGCCCATTGAAATCTACAGGACAGAGGATGCTTACTTTATGCTTGATTGCGGCCACTAACATTCACTGAGTCGTTTCCAAACTACCTGAGAGATACAGGAAATCTGTGATTGAACTTCAGTTCCTGAAAAGTTTATTTTTAGAAAGGGGTCCCATTTTTGCAAAGCGCTCCCATTTTGATTGGAGCAGTTGTGCTGGGGGAGGGTTTTGGTTTTTTTAAGCCCTCTCCATTCATATAGCTTTCCTGATCTAAATCATCTTCCCAAAGCTGCTCTTTGACCCACTGGGTTAAATGTACAGCTACGTATGAATTTACAGCTACTGACATTTGCGTCATGCATTCAGCAGCGCAAAAGGAAGCACCAATTTTACTTCAGGAATATACACATTGAAATTCGTTTACTTTTTTTTAATCTTAAAAGCACTATTGACCTATTGGAATAAAGGTGGCTGTAGCATTTTGTGGGAGAGTAGCATTTTCCTCTCATAAGCTGTCTCACCTTTGTGGTTCTTATCATCCCAACATGCTTTTCTTCACCTGTTCTCAGCAGAACTTCATTCATATGTTATGGGCAGAAAAGTAATTGCACAGCTGTCACGTTCTGTTCAGAGGGGCAGGAAGTCTTACTGGTGGAATCTACACACATATAAACAATGCTGTGAAAATGCTTCTTTTTTTAAAAAAAAAAACCGTTTAGAAAAATACATTAAATTTGGCATAGCTCACTATTGCCATCCAGTGTCACATTTGTATATTTCACTTTAGAACAAATTCAAAATGTTTTATTTGCAGCTGTATAGCTGAATCCACTAGCTCCTGTGTTCTCTTGTTTTCTATTTTTCCCAGTAATGCTTGAGGACATTGCGTTTGAGGAAAAGGAACTGTGTTCCTAAAGAATTTAATCAAATGAAATGGACCTGAATTCCAAGCAAACTTCCCTCTTCAGAGTACAAGAAGATCCTCAGCACCACCAGAGAACACAGATTTAAAGCTGTATGCACATCTGTAGTAGCTTCAGAAATCTCCTGACTGCTCCCCTACTGCCATGTCTCAGCTGGGAGATTCCTTGTCTGAAGACAATCTGGAGGCCTTGGCATTACGTTAGACCTTGGATCAGGCTCAATCTGGGGTTGAAGAGTCACGATCCTTATCTGAGGCTTTGGAGTTAGGCCTCTAACACTGAGGCAGAACAAGTCCCAATCCTGAGGAGAGATGACACCTCAACTGCCAGAAAGAAACCTACCCCATCTGGAGAAGTGCTCAACTGCAGAAAAGGAAACCTCAGGAGCAAAAGTCTCCTAGGGAGTAAAAACGTCTGGATGACGACAGCTGAGGTCAGCGTATGGTTTCCAGCAGCTCCAGCTCAAAAAACCCAGTGCAAGGCTGGAAGTGCTGTCTTACTACTAGTGCTATGCTTTGCCTGCTATCCTGATCCCCTCCCTATTCTGAGCCTGACCACAGGTTGCCTTTGACTTGTTGCCTGCCTTTACCTTTATTTGCCCATGGACCAATTGTAACATGACCCTGGGTTGCCCTCACCTTGCCTGGCCCATTGTTTCAGGCTCTGCATTGGAGCCCAACCTTGGACCAGTCCTGGGTATTGCTTCTGCATTTGTCCACATTGTCCACCTTGGTATTGCCACTGACCTTGAACTAGCCTAGTGAACTTACCCTATTCCAAGCAAAAAATGCTCCAATAAAAAGAAAATGCAGGATACGGAAAACCGGACTTCAGTAATGTTATGGGGATGGCGGTGTTCTTTTGCTTAGAGTGGTTAATCAGTATTGATATGCTATAATATTGGCCTCTTTGAGCTGTCTGGTCTTGCTGAAAAGCTCCGAGGCTGAGAGCCTATTCAGGAGAGGGCTGATCTCCTGAATCTCTCATCAGTGAAATTAATGTTTGATTGAGAAGGGCAAGGACGTCCCGCTGGGTTTTCAGCTCAAGGCATCTTTGAGTGCAAATTGAATGCAGCGTCTTCTCACCTTAATGCAGTCACCAGAACAGCTTTGATTTGGCTATGCTTATTTAACAGTTTAAAAACAAGGACTTGTTCTGCATATGAAATCACATGCAAAGCGTTACCCTTTCCACAGTAGCTTGGGTGGTAAATGCCGATAGCAGAAAACAGATGGTAGTCTCTGTGGAAGTTCAGAGAGTTGACAGTAGTCTGTTGAGTCATGAAGTCTGGAAGCTGCTGGTAATCTGTCTAGTGTTAGAAGTTGTTCCAAAGGACAGGCACAAGTACTTCAGTAGCACAATATCTGAGCAGTGAGAGGTTTCAAGTGTTCCAGCTCATACCTTGAGTTTGGTTTCCTTGGAAGTTTGTGGCAATTCTATGACAAGAGATTTATTTACACATATAGCTAGGCTGAACATAAAATGGAAGATTCAATGTATTAACACTCCAACATTTCCTGCTCCCCACATTAGGTTTCTAGGGGCACCACCAAAGCCATAAACTTGGATTCACTCATGGGAAGTGTGTCAGGCCTCTGTCTCTTTCCCTTCCAGTTTACAGACTGTTTCTTTTGTTCTTTTTCATGCAGAGACCTGAAAGACATTTCTTCCAGCCGGGGGACGTGAGAGAGCAGGGAGAAAGACATGTCTCTAGAAGTGTCTACAGCTGTTTAGTTTTTATGGTAAAACTGTGCCCCAAGATTACATAACAAACCAGATACTTAAATTAACAAAGAAACTGGTTTGTCCATTTATTTTGCAATTTATTTATATTTATTTATTTATTTTGCAATTCCTATCTTTGGAAAACTCTGTACAAATAATTTAAGTATATAAATATTCTGTTTCCTGCCCGAAGGCCTAAGCCCTGGCATTTTAAAACAGGCTAGCTGAGTCCTGGCTCACATTATTCCAAACACTAGGGATTTGATACCCAGCATTCGGCACTTACAGTCATTTAGATCTATGGTGGCTTCATTTACAGAGGATGGTATTATGAAGGTGTCCTCTACTTGAGGTTTGACCAGTCCAAGTTTGGCTAAAAGATAAGGAAGCATCAAATGGGAGATGAGGAGCCTTGAAGGTGACCATCAGCATTTAGCAACACATGGTCAGCAGTCTGAGCCTGACGTCTTCCCTACTATGGTGAAATATATTTTATTTCAATTTAAATTATAGCAATGATTTTAAATTTGAATCTGTAGATGTAAATCACCACATGCAAATTTTATACAAATCGGTGTTCACTTGTGTGATGCAAACTCTCTTTTTCTTTTTTGGGCAATGCATATCTGACCACGCAATATAGATCTGCTAGACCCCTTTCAGAGAGGAAGTCTTCCTTTCAGTGCTAGTTACTCCCTGCCCCTTCCACTGTAGGCAGACTCAGGGCTCATGCACACTTCGTCCCATGATTTCTTCCATTTGGCACCTGACTGACATTTGTTTCAATTCAGCAGTGAACAGAGGGTTTTCCTGGGGACAGCAGCAGGACAAGAAGTCATGGACCAAACAGACGTGTGGATGATCCCTTAGATAGCTATGATTATTTCAGATTGAGGGAGACAGCACATCTCCCATGACTCACATACTCAGAAATACATGTGCCGGTCTGAATAACTCTCATTTTATTTTTTCTGTCATGGCTGACAGGCTAGGCCTCAACACTATCTGCCTCATAAAATAATCCCTACTGTCTCACCATCATCGTTTCATCCGGCAGAGGCATTTCATTGCAATGTCTCCCGTTGCGTTCCCCTCCGCTCGTCAGCAGCAATCAGCAGTCACTGAAGCAGAAGGGGAGCATTTCTAAAAGCCAAACTCTGAGCTTCAGAAATAAAATGTGGCATGGTTGGGAAAGTGTTCACATTTTGACTTCCTTCCAGAGCCAGTGAGTTCTCGTTGGCTGCTGTTGGAGACAGACTGACTAGTGGTCTACTCAGATGAATGTTGACCTGATAGAACATGGTTTTTTTTTTATCTTTTTATCTCCTACAATCATAGAGTTGGAAAGGCCCATGAGGATCATCTGGTCCAATCCCTGCAATACAAGAATATGTAGTTGTTCTTTACAGGGATCGAACCTACAATCTTGGCTTTGTCAGGTCCACACTCTAACCAACTAAGCCATCCAGCTATCCATCTAAAGGACAGAACAAAGTGTCGGTGGGGTTGGGGACCCATACGTGAAAGTGTTACATATCACTTGGGAACACAGGCAGACTAATACCCGTGTACTGGAAGAAGCAAAGATCACCAGTGTCGAAGCAATGATTCTTCAACATCAACTTCATTGGAGTGGTCGTGTTGTGTGGATGCCTGATGATCGTCTTCCAAAGCAACTACCGGTACTCTATTCCGAACTTGAAAATGGAAAGCGTAAAGCTGGTGGTCAACAAAAGAGGTTTAAAGACTCTCTTAAGGCAAGTCTAAAAAAATGTAGTATAAACACTGACAACTGGGAAACACTAGTTTCTAAATGGAGAACAGCCTTTATCAAAGGTGTCATGGATTCTTAAGACGCTCAAACTCAGGATGCAAGTGAGAAATGTGCTAAGAGGAAGGCACGTTTGGCAAACCCTCACCATGATCAACTCCCACCTGGAAACCTATGTCCCCACTGTGGAAGGACGTGTGGATCCAGAATTGGCCTCCACGGTCACTTATGGGCTCACTGTTAAGACTGTGTTCATGGAAGACAATGTTACTCAGCTATGAGTGATCGCCAAAGATGTGAAAGAGCTGCATGTCAAATGGCCTGCAAAGGATATTGCTGCTACAAAGAGGAAGATTAAAGCCAGTGAGCAGATGAATGGGGTGCTAGGGCCGTAGCTCACTGGTGGAGCATCTTCATAGCATGCAGAATATCCCAGGTTCAATTCCTGACATTTCCAGGTAGGGCTGTCTGAAATCCTGTCTGAAATCTTAGAGAGCTGCGTCCAGTCTACAGTACTGAGCTGGATGGACTCAGAATAAGCCAGCTTTCTATGTTCACGTAGGTAGAATTTACACACATTCTGAAAATGTTCTGAAAATGTTTTTTAAGTGTTTTAAAAAGTGCATTGAATTTTCCATAAGGCTCACCATCGCCACCTTTGTGTCACATTGTATATTGAACTTTAAACACACTTAAAACGTTTTATTTGCAGGTGCATAGCTGAGTCCATACATATATCTGACAAAAAGACTCAAAATAAAATTATTTTGGGTTCATCCCCTTCTTTAAAAGTGTGATAACTGCTATTTAAAATAAGATTTGCATGTGTGCAGGCAACAGTTGACAGGTAAGCCAGCAGAAGCATAAATTCCCATAGCAATGTCCCATGTCTGAACATTTTTCTTTGTTTGGCTTGTTGATTGTTGTGTTTTTGTTTTGCCTTACTTTTTCTTCTTTGGAAACCAAGCAGCTTCCTTTCCTCTCCCACACACAAAAGTAAAATGTAGACAGATTTTTTTGTTAAGGAAAACAGTGGCCTTCCTTTAAATTCAAAGTGTGTGGGGAGAGTGCTGCAGTTTCTCAGTGCCGAAGGGAAGCACTGTATATTCCCACTCATTTATTGCTTTGCTTATTTCTGCTTTGAAATTCTCTGCTATAAATTCACTAGCCGAACTTGGGGCTAGACAGTTATTGCTGTGCCTCATTGTTTTCTCATCTGTAAAATGGGAGCAATGTCCTCTAGATGGTATTGTGTCTGTATTTCATTTGCTGTGTCGTCTGTTACTTGCTGTGCTGCTTTTGCCATTTGGTGCTATTTACTTCCAAATGAGAGCTCCCACTTTCTCAACTTTTGGTACATTTGAACACAGATTGTATTGGTTTCTCCATTCTTTATCAAGCCATGCTGTTGGCTTTCCATGCTGTATCTTAGCCTCACCCATCCATGTACCGGAATGTGCTTATTCTCATCTGTGAGTGTGGCTGCCTACACACATTTCTTTAATGAAGACTGAGAGTGGTATTCAACTACATTATTGTGCTAACCAAGAATTACCCTAGCAATATGGGATTTCACACCTCTCCTCTTCTCTCCTTGCCAGCTGCGTAGACCACGGGTCAGCAAACTTTTTCAGCAGGGGGCTGGTCCACTGTCCATCAGACCTTGTGGGGGGCCGGACTATATTTTTTTTGGTGGGAATGAATGAATTCCTATCCCCCACAGATAACCCAGAGATGCATTTTAAATAAAAGGACACATTCTACTCATGTAAAAACATGCTGATTTCTGTACTGTCTGCAGGCCGGATTTAGAAGGTGATTGGGCCGGTAACCCCCAGGCCTTAGTTTGCCTACCCATGGCGTAGACGCTAACCCATTTATTGTGCATAAAAAGTAGCTTTTCTCAATATGGCATCATTCATGCTCACCCTTATGATTTCAATCTAGATTGATTCTAGATCCTGCCCTCCACAAGGGTGAGTGTGGTTACTTGTTATGCATTTGTAACCCCCTGATTAGGTTACCCACACTTTTTCTTTCCTGCACATGCCCCTGGGAAGGAAGCGGTGATTGTGATATTGGTGTACACTCCCCCATAACATCATTGGGCAGGTGTGGATACAGCCCCCATAGCTGGAGTGGCCCACTTCTTGTGCTTACAGCTGACATGAGATGGAATCAAGGAATTCCTGGGTCAGAGGTCATACCCCTAGCCAATGCACCTTACCAGCTTTTAAAAGTATGCTGCTGGCATTGAAGGGGGATTACAGGAGTATTACACAATAGGTATAATCCTATAATGAAGTTGCAGGACACTTTGGCTAACTGAACAAAACCCCAGTGCTGCATGTGTACAGTTGCCAGTTGCTGGATCTACTTATTACAAGAAGTAGTATATTCAGAGCATTAAAGGCTTAGATCAGGATAAGGTAGGAGTAACATCATCCCCCTCTGCTAATGTTCCATTTCTATTTACTTTCTTTTTGAAAGTTTTTTTAAAAAGAGTATTTTCTTATGCCAATAGAAATGGGTTCAGTCATTTTACCTGTTTTATATCATCAGAAAGGGGAGAGAAAATGCATAACCAAAAGAGAGGACACAACTTTGCATAAAATCTGCATATATCAATGTAAATGTAATAAATTGCTATTATTTAAATAGAAATACAATGCAATCTCTTGCGCACCTGCTTAGTCTGCTGTGCTAATGGGCAACTTCAAGGCCCCTGCTCACTCTCTGTTCTCTGAGCCCTCAGTTCTTAAAACCAGACCTGGACTGGACAGTCCTTCATACAAAGGACTCTTTCAAATAAAGCACTAGCTTTTGTAAAGTGGGACAATGGCTATGCTGGTTTTGTATGTAATTCATAACTAATCATATGTACCAACAGATCTATGATTCTGTAATAATGGAATTTTCTGATTTATTATTTTAATTGTAGAGTGAACAGTTGAAAGCTGCTTTTCTGAAGGGTGACAACTAATCTCTGCAGTGCATTAAGAGACTAGGGTCTTTGTTAGGCTGTCAGCTAAGCTATTTCTATGCTCTGACTCACAAAAGGGTAAAAGAAGCAGCACTTCACTAACAATCCCTACAAATTAGGGAGGAAACGTAACCAATCATATTCCCAGAAATGTGGTAAAATTGGGAAACTTTGTTTTTAGGGTTGCTTCCAGCTGATCTGTTCATTGAGTGCTAATCCTGATTTGTTTGCAAAAGTGTTTGGGGAGGTTAGATAATGTTGGCGATTTATTGAGTATTTATTCTGATTTGTTTGCTGGGATTTCTGTTCTGTGCTGTGAACCCCTCCATTGTAGGCTCAGGTTGTATATGTGTGTAAATAAACCATATATCATAAAGACACCACAGTCTCTGCTGTGCCCCATTTCCAAAAGGAAACATGAACCCTGGGCAAGTGCCTGGAACCCCTGAACTCTCATACTGCTCAAAGATTGGGGTGGCATGCAACAATATTTTACACCTGTATTATGACACATTTACTTGCCTTCTTTCTAAGCTAAAAAGCCCAAAATGTTGTTACTTTTCCCCCATGGTAGTTTTGCTCCAATTCCTTCATGGTTTTAATTGCCCTTTTCTGAATGTTTTCCAGCTCTACGATATTCTTTTTTAAGTGAGGTGACCAGAAACGTACATAGCATGTACATACTGCTCAAATATAATACAGAGGTAGATGACTCTGAATAACACTGATTTATAATTTCAAAAGAAACAGTGTAATTAAGGTAAAGGTAAAGGGACCCCTTGACCATTAGGTCCAGTCGTGACCAACTCTGGGGTTGTGGCGCTCATCTCGCTTTATTGGCCAAGGGAGCCAGCGTACAGCTTCCGGGTCATGTGGCCAGCATGACTAAGCAGCTTCTGGCAAACCAGAGCAACACACGGAAATGCCGTTTACCTTCCCGCCGGAGCGGTACCTATTTATCTACTTGCACTTTGACATGCTTTCGAACTGCCAGGTTGGCAGGAGCAGGGACCGAGCAACGGGAGCTCACCCTGTCGAGGGGATTCGAACTGCCGACCTTCTGATCGGCAAGTCCTAGGCTCTGTGGTTTAACCCACAGCACCACCCGCGTCCCTTTAACAGTGTAATTAGACCCATCTAAACTCCTTTGTGATGCTAATTTACCCTCTTGATTTACACTATTGCTGTTGTTTTTCTAAGTGATCAATATGGCTATCTACAATTTTGCCTAAAAAGATTAACACGTCTCATTTTGTTACCAAGTGCCAACTTTTAGCTTTCCATAATGTGGAAAAAAGTAATTGCGGTATTTGTGTTGCTTTCTTAAATAAGTTAGATGGCTTTAGTTAACTCTAAAATACTGTTTCCATTAATTCCTTAATTGTAATGTCCTGCCCCATCGATATGATTTAGCCAAATGCCATTCTCTTTTTCATTTATTTCACTGCTGATTCTACAGAGTAAGTGCCTGAAATCAAGGCTTTTCACAGAAAAATGATTGTGAGAATGCAAAACAAGTACTAAATCATGGCCTTCTCAAGTGAGGGGTTAGAGAAGAAAAATGGTTCAGGCTTGCTATAAAGGCAGCTTATAATGTCACACACATATCTTGGCAATCAGCAATGACAGAAAATGTAATTTAGAGATAGCAGATAGGTGACCTTATGACAAATAACATTTATCACATCCAGATTAGGTTGCTGGAAGGCAGACATCTGTGCTTCTGCTTTCATGGGGAAGGTGATTGGTTCATGCCCTCTTGATCTGTCTCCATAATCAGTGCCTGCTGAAATGGGATGGAGCAGGGAATTCTGACTAGAGTGTAGAAGATGATGTTGGGGAAAGGCAGGTGGAATGGGGGTTGATGGTTGGTTAGGGGGCAGAGATGAATGCACCGGAGGAGACAGTGTGGGAAGAGAAAAGAAGGGTGTCCAGGCTTATTTTAGTTCTCAGATTTGCAGAGAAAGAGATGATGTGGAGCAGTGGTTGGCCGAGGACCTGGGAGACCAGGGTTCAAATCCCTACTCCGCCATGAAGCTCACTGGGTGACTTTGCACCAGTTATCAACTCTCAGCCTAACCTTCCCGCAGGGTTGTTGTGAGGTTACCCCGAGCTCCTTGGATGAAAGGTGTGGTGTAAATGCAGCAATACGTAAATAAAATAAAACGGAAGCACATGCATTCTTTTTAAAAAAAACAACAACCAGAAGGTGAAAGGGAAATTCAAATGCACATTTTAAAACAATGACTTTGTCCTTATGTAGTTTGTAGCTGTTTCTCCAGCATACTGTCTCAGACAGTATGCAGCACTGATTGGGTGTTCCATTCCCTGTCAAACAACTGATCCAGAAGAAATGACCAGCATGGGCTATTCCTGCCACTTCCACCTGAGCACAGTTATTGTCCCAAATATGGGTGAAGAAAGGGAGGGGTTAATGATATGGAAGTAGCTGCTAAGCATTCACAGGCATAACACAGATCTCCCTCCTTTTTGAGATTTGTCAAAAATGTTTGGAGGAAGTAACATTATTTATAGGTGGAAAGTCAGAATAGAATATTTGCTAATAAAACTTCCCTTAAGTTGTCTTACAAAGATGTGCCTTCCAATAAGCTTGGCATTAATGTTTTTCTGTCAGTTAATGTAGAGTAATGGTTACACAAGGTTAGTGTCATATAAACAAATGACAACTTGCCTTTACTGGTGTCCTATAAAAAGCTGAACATACACATCATCTCAACAGGTTGAGATGGGATGCTTGTAATTAAAGTTTCAGATTTACAATTGGTCCTGAGTGACTCCAGATTGCATGAACCATAAATTCTCTACAAAATAATGCACGGTTGGAGCCTACCTTTAAAAAGAAGTTGGCTCTTCACATACATGCTATACAGTGAGAATTCAGAGGAAAGGGGAAAGCGTTAAAAGATCCCCCAACATTTTTCGCAGAATGGCTTCTTTCTGTAAAAACAGTTTAGAAACGGTGATGAATGGATGTTCAAGCATACAAATGTAAATTTTGTTGTTGTTGTTTAGTCATGTCCGACTCTTCGTGACCTCATGGATCAGAGCATGCCATGCACTCCTGTCTTCCACTGCCTCCCGCAGTTTGGTCAAACTCATAAGTTTTTTTTAAAATGGAGTAGGCGAGATGAGATATGGGAGGAAGGGCACAAGATGCATGACACAGCCCACACACAAAATACTGCTTTAAATGCTGTGGCCCTGCCCCCAAACCCACAAGCAGTGCCTGTTACTTGTAAGAAAGAAAAAGAGCTTACCGTATTTTTCGCTCTATAACACGCACCCGACCATAACATGCACGTAGTTTTTAGAGGAGGAAAATCCGTAGGCATGCTACCCGTAGGCATTCCCTCCATAACATGCACAGACATTTCCCCTTACTTTTTAGGAGGAAAAAAGTGAGTGTTATGGTGCAAAAAATACGGTAATTCAGGCAGGTAACAGAGCAGGCTCAGCCTCAGACACAAGGCTTGGGAGTCATTAGGGCAAGAAGCTCAGAACTTAACAGAAGTGACGAAGATGTCCCAGCAAGTGTTTCTGTATACCTGAAGGAGCGTCTCCACCCCCATCGTTCAGCCTGGACACTGAGATCCAGCGCCGAGGGCCTTCTGGCGGTTCCCTCATTGCAAGAAGTGAGGTTACAGGGAACCAGACAGAGGGCTTTCTCGGTAGTGGCGCCCACCCTGTGGAATGCCCTCCCTTCAGATGTGAAGGAAATAAGCAGCTATCTTATCTTTAAGAGACATCTGAAGGCAGCCCTGTTTAGGGAAGTTTTTAATATTTAATGCTGTATTGTTTTTAACACTTGATTGGAAGCTGCCCAGAGTGGCTGGGGAAACTCAGCCAGATGGGCGGGGTATAAATAATATATTATTATTATTATTATTATTATTATTATTATTCAGTTTGAAAGTTGAGATGTGGTGCACTCACTCACGAGAGTCGCTTGTCTTCTAGGAATTCCATGCATTTGCTCCATCAGGGGGGATGAGTCCCCACCATCTGTGAAAATGGCACATGGTTCTAGGCAACAAGACTGCCCCTTCCTGTTCATTTGCTGATGCCTCCTGTCCTGCCTCCTTCTTGGCTGCTCAAAGCCCACCCCAGCCTGCATCAAGGCTTTCTGCTCTGCAATAACAACGGCGTAGAGTTGGAATCCTTGCCCTGTCTTCCGAAATGGCTGAAGTCAGGGTGCAAAGGTCCAGGGTCTCTGCTGCTCTGACACAGGTTCTCACTGTTCAACTCCCCCTCTTTGTTTCTTCTCCTGCAATCCAAACCCAATCTTGACAGTGCTGCTAGGCTCATGACAAGGCCAGATGGAAGAGATTTTCACACTATAGCTGAGCGATGCACCCCCATTGTGAATTCTCTTTTTATATTCTATTTGTCTCCACATGTAGGACGATTCTAGAGGATGTGTTTTGGTAATCACAGATACACTTGCTCATTTAAGTTGCATGGCATCTGTGGACAACTAGCTCTGATTCCCTCTCTATTCAAACATGAATTAGAACAGGGGCAGTCAATGTGGTGTCTTTCAGATTTTGTTGGACTCCAACTCCCATCAGCTCCAGCAAGCACAGCCAGTTTCACCATCCATTCCTTTAATAAGGTGGCAAGATGCAAAAGTGTTCCTGTGCTCTTAATAGTTGTGTAGAAGAGAGAATTTCATCAGGTGTATTTGTCACCGTCTCATTCCATCCCATCTAAAGGGATGTTAAATTGCTATTAAGCCTATACACTCTGGTCCTAACAATCGGTTTTGCTCAATGAACTCTGCTATGCTTGGAAGCCTTTTGCTGTACAAGCAAAGCAGAGGGGGCCTGAATGCACTTTAATGATTATTTTAATCAATTCCCAGCTGCAGAAGGTGATAAGGTAACTCAGCTTTGATGTTGGCAGCACTGTAAGGAGTGAATGAAAAGAGAGGGCAGGTAGAGGCAAATGATGTGAAATGGCCAGGCCATTTGGGCCTGTCACTTCCTTTTCCAAAATGAAAAAGAGAAGATGAACACTTCAGCATTAGCTGGCTCTGAATAAGACCCCAATGAAAGGAATTAACTTTTCAGAATGGAACTGATAAAAAATGAAAGGCCAATGATTTCTGCCTATTGGATCCTGCCTTCGTTTACTGCAGCTGAGAGGCGGTGGCATGTGACACACTGCACAGGAGAGAGATTTTAAGGTCAGACATCACTCTTTCATTTGCCAAGAGAGGCAGCACCAAAAAGAATATTGTGTGCGCAAAACAAAGCCTCCTCTCCTGGAGACCTGTATAGTGATTCGCTGGAAGTCAGACAAACAATCAAAGGGGATGGAGGGGTGGAATTTATGCTCTGTACTGGGAAACTAGTTTTTGTATAATATTATAAATTAATTTCATAAGTAGCCAGGAGAGGTAAAATAATAGAACTGTAGAGTTGGAAGGGACCATGAGGGTCATCTAGCCCAACCCACTGTAATGCAATAATATTTTGCCCAACATGGGGTTCAAACTCACAACCCTGAGATTAAGACTCTCATGCTCTACTGACTGAGCTAGAACACTCCATAGATGTGTTTAAATGTTCAGCCCATCCTAAACAAAATAGTGTATTATAATTTAAGGATATCAGCCAGTAAAACCAGACTAAAATGCAATCCTATATGATGGATATTATACATGGTTATTCAACTGAGTTCAGTAGGACTTTATCTAAGGCTTGCATGAGACCCACACAACCCTGCCCTAGGACTGAAGCTCCGTACACCAACTGCTTGAACTGCCTGGGTTCCTGGCCACCACCTCCTCTCTCTCGCTCTCTCTTGTGTGCGCGCACACACACACACACCTGTCCCAGGGCCACAGGAGTGGAGGAGATAGTGAACAGGCAGTAACTTCAGAGTCATTGCCAAGGTGTGCAGCTAGCTGCATGTGAGGCTCCTCAGGACAGCCTGTGTGGTGCAGTGGTTAGATTGTTAGCCTAGGGGCTGGGAATTCAAGGTTCAAATCCCCATTCAGCCATGAAGCTCACTTTGGGCCAATCAATGCCTTTCAGCCTCACCTACATCACATGGTTGTTGTGGGGGTTAAACGAGGAGGGCATGAGGAGAACCACATATGCCACCTTGATGGGTGGGGGGTGGGAAGGTGGGATATAAAGGCAATTAATAAATCAGAGCATCTGTTTAGATCATGACCCGGCCGAAATCCAGGTGAAGCAGCAGGTTTAACCCCAGCTCTAACCTGGGGAAATGTACAATCCCTGACTTATTTTCTAGGACGCTGAAGCGTGGATGCTAAACCATGCATTTCCTCATTTCCTCACTCTGTTGCTTGATTGCTCTTTGTAAGCACCATTAAGCCCCTTCATTTCCCCAAAAGCACGTAATTGCTTTCTCCTCAGAATGGATTAAACCTCAAGCCTGTTTATTTTCTTTAATCAGGCCATTCAAAATAAGACATAAATTTCAGCTCTGCAGTATTTCGTTAAGATTAGCATTTGTACTCTAATAGCCAAGGCTAGGAGAGCCCAAGGCATGTCTTAGTCTTCCCTTTGTGCCCTGGAAAACTCGAAATGTGTTCTATGTGGCAGGGCAACCAGTGTCATTCCTCAAGTGCAGGAGGCTAATATCTAGAGTCAAAGTTGAACACACATACCCAAAGTGGTTGTTAGGTAGCTGCTGGAGAGAGAGAGAGAGAGGAGAGAGAGAGAGAGAGATGATCACCCCTCGTTTATTCAACACAGAAGTCTAAAAATTAAAAGAAAAGCAAATAGCAGTCAGGAACTGCAGGATCTGTATGCAGCTGCCCCTTGTGGCGAATCACTGAACTTCAAGAGGCATCCATTTCAGTGTGTCTGCACTGTGTTGACTTCACCCATCTGTTTTATTCACTGAGCCTTACTTGAGCTCTTACATCTTTGGCTGTGGTTTGGTCCTGCCTCCCTGTCTGTCATTTGGTTCTGACTTGCTCTTTACTTCTGGCTTGCTTCTTGATGCTCTCTTTACAAAAGCTATGAGCTATGGCTCGGATTCCTACAATTAAATAGATACCTGTGAGCACTCCAAAACGGAATGGAGCAGGGGATACCCAATGTGAAACATCCCCAAATATTGCCCCTCACATGAGGCTTGTTTTAGTTTCAACATTTATGATAACCTGGGTAGGCATGAAGCTATAGCTTCAACTTGACATGTTTATAATCCCCAAATGTTATGGGGAAAATCAGTGCAAGCTTTAAGGATGGACGCACCTGAGAATTTCAGATTCTCTCAGTTTCTCATTTTTCCTCATTAATTTGCATTTAAAAAGTCAGCATTTTAAAGTGAATTTTTCCTAAATGTTTTGATCTGGATTTTTTCCACACACCCACTCACACCCACACATATATGCAAAGCAATTTGCCCTAATATAATTTATTTTTTTTGTATGCTGTTGTCAAAAATAAATGCCTTTTTATGCACACAATAGATTCCGTCATTTCTATACAGGGAAAACTAAGCTGACAACGATACTTTGAAAGGCATTGCAGTGAATGGGACTAACACACTGATCCAAAACCTGTTTACTTGGAAGTAAGATCATGGAAATGAGTAGGATTTCTACATAAATAACTGGAATGCTACACTGCTGCTCACAGAATGTGAATGTATAAAAATCTGAATGAATAATATAAATAACTAGATGGGATGCTCATAGTTTCACTGCTTATTTTGAATGGAACAGGCTTCTTAATCCTGCTGATTTAGGACTAAAAACATTTCGTTTTCTTGATCCTTTGTTACTGTTTAAAGGAGACAAGTAGGCTTCTGGAAAAACACAAGGAAAGTTATACAAAGTAACATGCTTTCCATGTTAATGCTTTTTACGAAACTTTGTACTACAATAACACAAACACTTGTAGCTACTTTGCTTCCCCCCAAATTTATAGTATGCATTTAGCTAAAATATTAGCATTCTTGGGGATTATGTTTGTCCTCGCTAATGCTTTCTAAAGACAACAGAATGTGACAGGTGAAAAACAAGCACCTCATTTTTACCTGTCAAGCTGATTCCATTTTAGAAATAGTAAAGCCTGTTATCAGTGCTATTTCATTTATCAGACGTTTATCTTCTGCATCATTTCCGTGAAACTTTGATTATACTTTCATGGTGCTACAAAGAAAAGACCAAGATATATTCCTTTTAAAAAACAACAACCAACCCTTTATTATAAGTAAGAATGAGACAATTTCTGAAGACATTAGAAAAGTAAATTGCTAAAGTTTATTCAAGGAAATTAGGATTTTGGAACTAATTATATTGTTGCATGCCACCCTGATCTTCAAGTGGTGTGAAATCCCAGTGGTTCTAGGTGGTTAACCAGGGTTTGTGTTTCCCTTTGGGAATGAGGCATGAGGGACAGTGGTGCCCTTATGATATATGGTTTATTTACACAAATATACATCTTGAGCCTATGATGGAGAGGTTCACAGCATCAACACCCCAAGAGAGCCTTGCTTTTGCCATAGCCACAGCTTTGGATTCAAACAGAAATCAGCCATGGCTTTCTCTCTGCCTTTTCAGCCTGCAGCTTTCCCCTCTAGGCCATATAGCAGCAAACTCTTGCTCTTAAACTCCTGCTTTGTCTATCTAACAGAGGGAGGAGGGCCCCCACGCATTTTCTACCTCACACAGAGCCCCCTTTCCTCTGTTCTTTTAATGGCCCATCACCTCTTCTTTTAATGGCTCATCACCCAGGCGATTACCTCAGGACAGCTAGCCTGTGTCTTGATTAGCTTTTAACACTTACTAGGGTTATAGGGTTTGGCCTCCCACAAACTCATAATGATATTGCATAACAACAGTGAGCTTCATAATTCTTTGATTTACCACAAATACAAGGTGGGAGTCTTGCACATGGGAGAGAAGACACCCTGCTTTCTTTGGTTTGGATTAGAATCCAAAGGGGAGGGGGAGGACACAGAAATGGGGGGGGGGAGGCAGAGAGGCTGGGGAAATGGTTGATCTATGCTGCACTTGAAACTGGGATGTGAAATAATCCAATTTCACTTTAAACAGCTCAGAATAAGCCAAGTTATTTCCAAAGTTTTATGGAGTGAGTGGGAGTACCATTGAGCTGAATTGTTAAATTCTAAAATATCTCAGTCACTTTGATAGATCATTGAATTGAAGACTAGTGAACAATGCTCATATTAACCTTCCCAACTGGGATTATAACACCATTGCTGTTCCACTATATGCCTATATACAGACAAACCCCCACATGAGTTCATCTGGATCAACATGTGCAAATATGTGTGGACAGAAGGAATGCAATAAGTACCCTCCCTCATTGAAAAGGAATTACTTAATATAGTGCTGTCCCTAGACTGCTCACTGCTCAGTAAAGTTAAGCATGTGTAGCAACATGTTAATCTGCTGGAACTATATTATTTCACATTGAAAATTTCTCAAAGACAAGTCAACATACTGGTTCACCATCTGTTCCTTGACATAGATTGCTATTACTTGATCTGATAGTGAACTGAGATAGTGAGAGATTGCGCCAAAAAGGTGTCATTGAGAAATGAGAGGGAGGGTTCAGCTTGGGTAGGGAAAGTTCAAGGTTTGTTTTGTTGTTTTTTAAAATAATATTTATTAAAGTTTCAAAAAAAGAAAAATCACATTAATAAAAAAATTAACAATAAAAAAGAAAAATACAAAGTAGAAAAAAGAAAAGAACAGTTAAAAACAATTCCATCTTTTCATCACTTCTTTTACATTTACTTGTTTCCCGGACCTCCTCATACCTCCCTCTTTTGTATTCCAATTCAATTTGTTAATCCAACAATTCCTTTCCCTCCTTTTTAATCCTAATCTTTAATCTTGATATATTATAATTTTAAATTTTTACATATTAAGAACCAATTTTTCCATATTCTTTTGTACCTATACAGCTAGAAACCACTTAGCTTCAATCCAACATCATTCTAACATTCATTAATTTTGCAATATTTCTGTAAATAGTCTTTAAATTTCTTCCAATCTTCTTCCACCGACTCTTCTCCCTGGTCACGGATTCTGCCAGTCATTTCCGCCAATTCCATATAGTCCATCGATTTCATCTGCCATTCCTCCAGTGTGGGTAAATCTTGTGTCTTCCAGGAAAGTTCAAGGTTTGTACCAGCACAGTAACATCATTTGAAAAAAGGAAAACTAAGAGGTCACCCCACCATATATAGCAATTAGGACATGACATTTCCATAATCACAAAATGCCAAGTGCCAGTTAAAAGAGAGAAACAGAAAAGTAAGGAAAGGGAATGAAATGGGGGTAATGTGGAGAAGGGGAGGGCTGGCAAGTCAGCACTCTGAACAGGTCTAAAGTCTACCCCACCAAACACTGGGAATTCTCATTCAGGTAGAAAATACAACCCCAAGATCATTTGTGCAATTTCTCCCTTCCCTCAGAGATTGGATGAAAGTTAAATGATGGTTTAGCAAATCTATTATTTCAATAAAGGTGCTGCTATATTTGCTTTTACCTGTGAGGCAGTAAATGAGGATCTTTAAATAATAGCACACACTTTTTTCTTTTTAAACCCATTACGGTAGTACAAAAAGGTATGTACCACTTTGGTTGTTATTCCATTAATACTGTTGTATGCCTGCAGGAGATACAGAAATGACATACAATTTAGCCAAAACACCATGGCATATTCCACTGACACGTTGTGCTTTCAAGCAGATTATCAAAGTGACATTTTTGTCCCAGGTTTCTTTCCACATGCACAGGTCAACTTGATGAATGCAATTAGTTTGGTCTGCGAGTCAAAGGAACACCGACTACTCTCGATTAGAAAACAGAACGCCCCCAGATGCCATTAGGAATTGCATGGCTGAAAAGTTCCCTGTATCATGCTTGACACAGAACAGACAGATTGTCACCATTTACTGTACATACAGACCACCTGCTATGGGATTTGGGCAAGCTAAATATCTGACTTTATATCCCACACTGCCATTTAACTTCATATTATACCTCCTGTTGTTTAATTCTGGCTGTTTTTATTCATAGACTTCTATTAGAGGAAATTATTTTTCCTACTATAGTTCTTTTAGATTTCAAGGTCAAAATGTGTCATGGGGTAGGCAGTTCAGATAAGCAACACAGCAAGAAAATTCTTCCATCAATTGGGATTTGCTATTGATTTCAACAGCAGGTTATTACACTCACCCCAACTTCCCTGAGTGATGAAGCAGGGTTTTGTGCGACACTCTCCTGGGTTCAGGCAGTGCCTTTTGGGAGGAGGCTGCTGGACACTTATTATATTGTGTGATGTTTTATTTACAAATATACAGGTTAAGCAAAGGTGGAGGCACAGCCCAAGTGACAGCCAAATCCATTACCACATTTTAGACTTCCAGCGAGAAGCAGACCCACAAAAGGCAAGCTTCCTCTGCTTCTCACTGTCTCCTGGTTTACACATAATGCTAAACCATATTTTTATTAAAACTATGGTTTAGTGTTATTTGTGAACCCTGTCCAGAAACCTAACTATATACTGTCGGGTCCCAGGGGGTAATCCTGAAGTAGAACCTGGGTCAGGCAGGAAACAACAAGGGAAGCTGAAGAAATAGAGTAACAGACCTTCCAAAGGAATGTCTGAAGCAGCTGCAGCAAAGACAGGAAGCAGGGAGCCAGGAGACTGGAGGCAGAAGAGGAAAAGCAAGGAGAGATAACTGAATCAGTCTCTGTCAGGTTCTGCTTTAGAGAGGGGGCAGGGGGAGTTACTAATTTCAGTGAGTGATTTAAGGCAGCAAGTAGAACCATGGCAGATGGGAACAATCTTTGCTTCAAAAACCTGGAGTTTATATACTCTCAAAAACAGAAAGCTACAAAGTAAATTCCAAAAATGATTAGACATAGTCTTGCTTCTCTGCCACCTCCCGCCCCAATATGTACTTTAGTATGGTTCTGCAATTCAAGATGGGACACATCCCCACCCTGACAGGATTTTATTTTGTGGAGACCAATGGTGATACTATTTAGCAAGTCTCATTATATGTTAAGTCTCTTGATTTGTGGTTGCATCTCCTGAGTGGCACCCTATTGCAAGGTGGCCAATTACCCAAGATACATCCCACGCATGGGACTTGCAACATTTTTGTTGAGATGATTCATGCAAGTATGATGCTACTCGTCTCCCTGCATTGAAAAGGAAAGCACAGTGAAGCCATGATTTAAAACCATAAAGGTAATACAGTGGTACCTCGGGTTACAAACACCTCGGGTTACAAACACTTTGGGTTACAGACTCCGCTAACCTGGAAGTAGTACCTTGGGTTAAGAACTTTGCCGCAGGATGAGAACAGAAATTGCATGGCAGCAGCGGGAGGCCCCATTAGCTAAAGTGGTACCTCAGGTTAAGAACGGTTTCAGGTTAAGAACGGACCTCTGGAACGAATTAAGTTTGTAACCAGAGGTTCCATTGTATCGGGGTGGCATGTCTCTCAGGCTCTTGCAGCTAACAGCCTGTCCACATCTCAGAAACCACTTTTATTGTTATCTCCTCACAGCTAGCTGGCTCTTTATCTCTGGCTGGAGAGGGGAACAATGAGTCATCTTTTTCAACCTTCTAGATTGTGTGGGCCATTTACCTATATTTTCCCTAGAAACATCCCCAACAGCACTATGAACTGGCTCAAGAAATAGCACAGCTGTCTCCAGTTTGTATCCAATTCTCTTCTCAAGCAAAATATTCCCATATGTGTGAAGAGGTGGACAGCTGGTGTGGAGTGGACTGACTCCCTATTTTAGGAAATGCCTCCCTAACATATTATATCCACATCAATAGCACAATAACTGAGTGAACTTTGGACCACACTATCAGTTGTACTCATTGATTGGGTGGGTGGGTGGTGGAGGAACAGTGAGGCAAGGTCTTCGCATCACTATAATCCCTACTTTAAAAAAACACCATTAGAATCTGGAACTTCTTTCCTAACTCACCTAAATATTTTGGTTTAAGTGTCTGGACCAGGTCCATACCACCTGTGGCCAGTGTATATTGTTTCGGAAAGGATATAACTTAATTAGAAGCACTTCATCAATATCATTTCCTCTTAATGCATTATTTTCTAAGAACCGGTTGTAGAGTTGGCTTTCCTCACAGTTCTCATTTTGTATGTTTGCATGTTCTGCTTGATTCCACTACAGGTGCAACATAACGATAGTTGGCTGGGGGACACCAAAGGAAAGAAGAGTAATATAAAAGTCCTTAAAAGGCAAGTAAACTAAGGCAGGAAGCCCCAAGTTTTCAAAAGCCTTGTTTATAAGTAGCACTTCGGGTAATGATAAATCAGTCGGAAGATGTGTGGGGCCAATTTCCGCAATGCTTTCTGTTCCAAGAACTGGTTGCAAAGCAGGTTTTGTCCACCATTCCTGCTTTTAACAGGCACTACTTGATATGTGCAGTGTTATGCTACTTGGCGGGAAGACAGCAAAAAAAACAACAACAGAGTAGCCCCATGCACTAATGTCATTTGAAGAGAAGTAAAGCATGTGGGAAAATGCCCACATTTTGAGATTCATGTTCACATACAATGCTTTGGACCAATGACGTGGACTTTGCTGAGGAACAATTTGAAACTGTAGGAAATGTTCAGTAGGGTTGCAAAAGCAAATGAGATGTGACTTGACAATGTGCAGTGAGTATACAACACTTCACCCACAGGCTGTTCCTTCCTTAGCAATACCATTAGGCTTCCATACCCCACTACAGCAATACCTACATGGGCGGCAACACAAGAATGGGCTTTCTCTGTAGTGCCTCCCTGTCTATGAAATGTTCTCACCAGGGGCATTCACCTGGCGCCTTCATTATGCACTTTTAGGTGCCAGGCAAAAATGTTCCCTTTTAACCAGGCCTTTGGTTGATCTGATTTGCATCCTATGCCCTTTAAAAAAACATTTTTTGGGGGGAGGCTATTGGGTCGTTTTTATTCTTATTATGTATTTTGTAGTTTTATATCTTGATTTTATTCTGTGAACCACCCTGAGACCCCTGGGTAAAAGGTAAAGGGACTCCTGACCATTCGGTCCAGTCGTGGCTGACTCTGGGGTTGCGGTGCTCATCTCGCTTTATTGGCCGAGGGAGCTGGCCTACAGCTTCCGGGTCATGTGGCCAGCATGACTAAGCCGCTTCTGGCAAACCAGAGCAGCACACGGAAACGCCGTTTACCTTCCCGCCAGAGCGGTACCTATTTATCTACTTGACGTGCTTTTGAACTGCTAGGTTGGCTGGAGCAGGGACCGAGCAACGGGAACTCACCCCGTTGCGGGGATTCGAACCGCGACCTTCTGATCGGCAAGTCCTAGGCTCTGTGGTTTAACCCACAGCGCCACCCGTGTCCCGAGGCCCCTGGGTATAAGACTGTATATAAATTAAATAAATAAATGAATGGCTGTAGTCAGGATTTTTGTGGAGGGGCAGATATTTTCTGGGGGGGGGGCAGAACCTCACTTTGCTATGTATTTTTATTGAATTTTATTGAATGGGAGGGGGGCAGCTGCCCCTCCCTAGCCCCCTTGGTTACGCCCATGAGTATCTAGATGACATTTGAGCTCCCTTCTAACTCTATGATTCTAGTGTTTTGAACCACTTATATAGTGTAAGGATGAAAAAAAGAGAGGTTACCATTTTCTGTTTTATTTCTGCTGCTTGACTCTAGCTGTGCCACAAGCATTAAACACTAAGAATAGCTAATAGTGGGTTTATTCCTTTTGTGAGCTTGTTGCGTCACATGGAAGATGGAGCAAGCTTGTTTTCTCCTGCTCCGGAGGCTAGGACCCAAACCAATGGATTCAAGCTACAAGAAAGGAGATTCGAACTAAACATCCGGAAGAACTTTCTGGCAGTAAGAGCTGTTCGACCGTGGAACAGACTCCCACAAGAGACGGTGAACTCCTTGGAGGTTCTTTGAAGTTGGATGACCATCTGTCGTGTATGATCTATTTGAGATTCCTGCATCGCCGGGGGTTGGACTGGATCACCTTCGGGGTCCCTTCCAACTCCACAACTCTAACACCCGGCGAGCAACCACCTCGCCCTCGAGTACCACGACTTCTGCCCCTTTACAGCCGCACCAAGATTCTTGTTCTATAGACGCCCTGAGCGTCCAACAAACCTCCCTCCCGCAAGGGGCGCGATTCAACTCCATAACCTTCTCTCCTCTCCTAGATAGTCCCTCGGTTCCCTCCTCCCTCCCGCTGTTACCGTAACTCTATGGTTTTCGCCCGCGGCAATCGGCCTGCCTGCCTATTCGCCCGAACGTTCGCCGGCCCGGTGACCTATAGACCCAGGAAGAACTCTCGGGAGCAGAACTTCCGGCACGGCGCTGGTGCTTAAAGCTGTGCTCTGGAGCTGCTCTTAGCAAGGCGTTGAATAGCAATGGAGGCGCCGGGCTCCGCTGAGAGGCTTCCTCGCGAGGCGTGAGCGAAGCGGCCTGGCCGTGGCTGCCCGGTATGCGCGGACGGCGGGGCTCTTCTCCGCTGGGGTATGAGCGGCTCGTCCCGCGCCACCAAGTGAGTCCCGGCCAGGGCAAGTCCGGCCTCGCTCTCGCCTTTAATAGCAGAAGCGCCGGCAGAGCGGGGCGTGGAGTGTGGAGTCCCCACCCGCAAGGCTGTGGGCAGCAGCGCTGGGGGCTGACAGGAGGGTATCGGGTGGGGCTGGGGGAGCGGGAGGCTGACTTTGGGGGCCCTGCCGCTCGCATCCCCAAATGCCCACCCAGCCCCTTATTCTGTTTTCGCACGGCCAGCCAGATGACTTGGCAGGAAGCCCACAAGCAGCAGCTGAGCGCAGCGGCACCTGCCCGCTGTTTGCATCTTCTTGCAGTTTGCTGCCGTTTGCGGTTATACAACTAAGTGCAGAACGGATTCTGTTAAATAAACAAGTGTTGCCTCTGATACTGGAGAGCGTTGTATACCCCTCGACAGCCTTATCTTCCATGGATTTGATTTGGTCTGATCACATGTTTGGTCTGATCACATCTTGTGGTAGTGAATTCTATAGTTCATACTGCACTCTGAAATGGAAGTTTTTGCCCATTGCTGTTTTTCTAGAAAAGGAGGTGCTGGTTCTCACCACGAATGCTTCCTCTGTTCTCTTATAATTGCAATGGCACCCACCTGAGAGGTGCCGGAACTGAGTTCCCGTGAGTTCTAGCTGAAAAAAAGCTCTGGTTTTGCCTGTTTTGAATCTCCCACTATTTGACAGCTCTGGGTTCTAATATTTTGAGACAGGCTCTGGTGTTTGTTTCAACTAAAAGAGGGGTGGAGGCAACTAAACATTCCTGAGTAGATAGGCTTCTATATAACAAAGTGGGGACACAATTCTGATTGAGGCAAGTACTTTTGCATATGGCTACTACAGAGAAAGGTCCTCTTGACTTTAGTGTAAATATCCTTCCTTTATGTAACTCTTATCTATATACTGAGACTAACATTTTTTATTTTGAATATAATTACATATATATAGGATTGGCATTGTCCAGTGCTTTTTCTCTGGGTGCACTCAAGGGTACACAGTACTGGAAACTCCCCCCCCCCCCATGTTAAAGGTGTACTGTAACAACTTCATGGTGAATACCGGCACCTTTTTTTCCTTTTAAAAAAAAAAAGCACTACCATTATCATGTAGGTTTTTTCCCCCCAAGGGAGCCACTGTAAACATATGCTTTAAACCTGTTACTGGGCAGAAAAACCCATAAACTATTGGGGCAGATTTCAAAGTTTTAGTGCACTACAATTCACCATGCTTAGTCCTCATGTTAAGTCTCTTTTGTTTTGCTGCTGTATTCATGAATGAACAGCTGCACTTTTTAAAATGAAACATTCAACCATAATAAACCAGTTCAGATTCTAAGGGCTGCTTCAAACAGAGCAATTTTATTTTCTACACCAGCATTACTTCTATGTAGGGTAATTGGATGTATGTTGTCGTCTGATTTATGCCTATAAGGCAATTGCAACTGTGCACGTGTTGTACATCTGCTGTTTGATGTACCTTTGCTACATGTGCATGCAACGGAATAATGTGTAATAAGTAATATCCATGTATGAAGCAATTGTGTGTGAAATAGCTTTAGGCTTATTTTACAAATGCTCTCAATACATTGAGTGGCAGCTGCTTAGGGCTCAATTTGAGTGTCCAGTTTCAAGAGACATTTATATCCTACAATGCCTGGAGGATGTCAGAAGTACATTCAATTTCTATACTATGTTTTGAAAGCGATAGTTCAAACTCAGCATGGATCTTTCAGCTTTGGTGATTATTGTTAGGATTTTATGACCAGTAATGATTTGAAGAGTGTATAACTTCTTAGAATTTTTCCATAGCAATGGAAGCTCCATATGATGGCAGTGAAGTTACTGTAGTAATGGAGGAAATAGAAAGCACATACACCTTTGCTTCTCCGGTGCCATCTAAAAAGAAGAAGAAATATAGAAGTCCTGGAGATCAAGGGGAAAAGACTAAGAAGCCCAGGTGGGTGATATCTCCCTCCTAAATGGATGTATATTGTATGAAGAGCTTTCCATCTAAGATAACTTTTTTTGTGTGTGTGCATTCCTTTTCCAAAAATGTCAGCTTTGTAGAAGTCCACAAAAGTAACTAGCCTGCAAAATTTTTTGCTAGTTTGCAGGGCGAGATGGGCAGCAGAGGTGGGCCAGAAAGCTCCATCTCTCCTCTAGCAGTTTTCTGCCTTGGGAAGAGGGGGATTTCCTCCTTTTGCAGTGATTTGGTTTCTTTGCTGGGCACAGACTACTCCACCCCTTTTCTGCTAGTCCACTCACTAGTCTGTCTTGAATTCTGTGCACTTGTCTGCGCTCATCCTCTGTCCGCTAGTTAAATATTTCAGCAAAGTAGGTCTTCTTTGTAAAGAGGTAAGAAAAATCAACAGGGCCTTAGGACTGAGAATAGAAATCACTCTGCCATGGATCTTAATTAAAATAAAAAAAAAATCCTTCCAGTAGCACCTTTAAGACCAACTAAGTTAGTTCTTGGTATGAGCTTTCGTGTGCAAGCACACTTCTTCAGATACACTGTGTATCTGAAGAAGTGTGCTTGCACACGAAAGCTCATACCAAGAACTAACTTAGTTGGTCTTAAAGGTGCTACTGGAAGGATTTTTTTTTATTTTGACTATGGCAGACCAACACGGCTACCTATCTGTAAATGGATCTTAATTGAAAAACATAACATCATCACTGGTGCCAGTGTATCTGCTAGTGTATCTGAAAATTTGGATATCTTTTGCTATAAGATCAGTAGGAAAGGTTAAAGTGTTGGATTTGTTCCAGAACTTAAAGTAACACCCAATAATGTCCACCTGCTTGTGCAAAGCAAATCTGCTTGCACAATGAGACAAAAAAAAAAAAAATCTACCTCCTCTAGCACCTTGTTCCAACCCTTCAGAGTAGATTTTGTGGGAGCTTGAGACCTACCAGTGGGGTGAAAGAAAGGAAGGAGAATCCTCCTTGCCTGAGCAGATGCCCTTTTGCTCTCTCCCTGAACGTACAAGGGCAGCAGGAATGTAGTGTGCCTTGTAAATTTGTAGTGGGAAAACTAAGTTTGTTTCAGAAATAATTCAAACTCTTTGAGTGCTTGAGAGAACTCTTGTCTTGTTTACAGTAAAATAACAGTTTACAGCAGGGTAGAGAGAGTATTAGCTGGTCTGTAAATAAATGCTTGGATGCCCCTTGTACTCTTCTTAGGCGTGAAAAGAAAAGTGAGTTTAGGTCAGACAGTCCCTTGCCAACACTCATTCTGTCCCTCTCACAGTCATTTCCTCTGTTTTTCTCGGGTTCAGTTCCTTCAGTACTCATCTGAGTGCCAGAACAGATAATATTGTAAATGAAGGGCTTTGGGACTGAAATAGTAGGTTGAATGGGACCGGGTGTGAAAGTTAAGGCTTTATGTTACATGGAATAAGCCCCTCATTGTGACTGGGTCCATGGCAACTCTAGCTCTGTGAATGATCATGACAGGCATGAAATAAAGGCCTCATGTGCAGAAGCTTCTTGCTTTTCTTCTTTGCTAATCCAGGACTCGGGCTGGGAGGGGGGAAAGCATTGCATGATACAGGATTCACCAGTGATGTAAATCTGCAGATATCCAGCAGGAAAAATAATGCATAGGAACATGGAGGTTCCATTTAGCCTGCAATAGAGCTGATTTCCATGCATGTGACCAATCCTTTTAAAAGCCATCTTACTAGCCATCCTCACATACCATAGTGATTAATTCTAAAAATTAGTCATCAGTTGTGTGGAAGAAGTACTTTTTTTAGCCTGTGTCTTGAACCTATTGTCAGTTTTCTGACTGGGTGACCAAAGTTGAGAGGGAGACAACTTCTCTCTAGACATAGCGAGAGAGGAATGGACACATGAACTAAAGAGGGAAAGAACAATAGTTTTCTTTAAACAAGCCTGCTTCCTAACCCACAGTTTGAAGTTGGCTTGTTTCAGGAAAAATCAGGATTAATATTAAAACACAAGTTTGTTGCTCTAGATCTCAAAACAAACCATGATTAAGCAAAAGCTTCTTCTGGACAGTGAAGAGGGGAGGGCGGAGGATGCAAACTCAAAGCTCACTGTGGCTCATCTTTGTCATGCTCATCTATGGCTTAGTGTGACATCCGAATTCCCCCATTGAAGTTGCTTCCAAGTAATCATGTATAGGGTTGGACTGTTGTTTACCAAATACCTCTTTGAATCTTAATGTGTTTCTCTTTACAAAATACCTTTTTATTTTCTGAATGTTTATTTTAGAGCAAACCTGTAATTGCTGGCCCGGGTTAAGTGGATTTGTTTGCTGTCACTGTAATTTGTGACCGGCTGTAAAAGTCTGGTATTTGCTTGCTTTCCAGATCCGCATACCTTCTATATTATTATGACATATACCTGAAAGTTCAGCAGGAGCTCCCACATCTTCCCCAGTCTGAAATTAACAAGAAGATCAGTGAGAGTTGGAAGCTGCTCAGTGTGGCTGAGAAGAGTTATTATTTGGAGAAGGCCAAATTAGAAAAAGAAGGTCTAGACCCGGTAATTCATCCTAAGTAGCTTCCTTTCATGGCACCTACTGGCATGCAAATATTATGTTTTGCTATATATCGAAACCAGCAAGAAATAAAATACTTAAACATCATGGCCTTTTACTTGCTTTTTCTAAACTCTGCTGCTTACACAGTACTGTGTTTAGAGGTAGCCGGGAATAACTTTTTTTAGTATGGAGGAGCATCTAAGTTTCATTGAGTTTCTGAAATGACTGCACACACGTTTGAGGTATGTGTGCATACCTTATCCGTATGCTTTGCTACAGATAAGGAAGTCTTGGTAGAATTTTGCTTTTGTGGCTTATTTGATATGCCAGGAATGCGTTAAAATAGCCAAACTGATGTATCCTCATGCCCCTTGTTTGCCCTTTTCCATAGAACTCAAAGTTGTCTTCCCTGACTGCTGTGGTTCCAGACATTCCAGGTTTCCGTAAAATCCTCCCGCGTTCAGATTACATAATTATCCCCAAAGGCTCTCTCCAGGAGGAGAGAAGCAAGCAGCACTTGGAACTCTGCGTCACCCAGGGCCAAACAGCATCAGAAGGACTGACAGCTTCTACCAATGTCACAGGTGTTTCCCACAGCACTGTGCAGAACATCCTCTCTGTAGATTCCAGCCACATTGGCATTGCTGAGCAGTGCATTGCCATTGAAGGGGTTTCAGAAGACCCAGCCTCATTTGTTCAGTCAGACACAATAGAAGAAGTTGTTGCATCGGAGATCTTGTCTCATTATGTCAGACCTGATGCACACAAAGGGGCTGGAGATGTTCTCCTGGATGAAGCCTCTTTGGAAGTAAGCGATGGCTATCCCTATCAAGCAGCTAGCGTGGTTATTGAAGAGACCCTGGTAAACAGTTCGGATGCCTCCAATGGGGGCATTGCTGTGACCCAACCACAGCCTTCAGAGGGTCTCTCTGTTGTAGCTGTGGTGACCAGAAGAGTAAGTAAAGCTTTTGAAAGTTTTTTCCTCTTGGCTTTCCTTACTGGGTGATCCAGTGCATTTTTACTGGGAAATAAATTCCACTGGTTCAATGGGACAGATACCTAATGTAATCTGCCTAGATTGCAGCCTTATTCTTGTTGCTGGCCACACTCTTGAATAATTGCAAAACAAAATTTATCCAGTCCTGTAGAGCTTATTCAACAGATCAAGATGGCTGCAATCTTGATCTGTTGAATAGAGATCTGTTGAATAGAGAAGGCTGTAGGTCTTAACTACCACTGCCCTGTTGTTTTGGCATGCTGTGTTTTGTGAATTTTATATTAATGGGGCGGGGAGGACATGCAGTAAAATTGCTAGAACATAGAAAACACACGCAACCCGCTTCTCTCTTCTCTTGTAGGACAGAGAAGAAAGTAATTCGTCAGCGCCTACTGCACAGTTCATTATGCTACCTCTGTCAGCCCATTCTGCTTTGGAAAATCCAACATCAATCAAACTGGTCAGTAAAGGAAGCGCTGATGCCATCTCTCTTGGAAAGGCTCTTCATTTTTCATGCATTGTTTTTAGTTAGGTCTAGAACACACTAAGCCAGTGTCTTATACTGAATCAGACAATCAGTCTTTTAGAATATTACTGTTTCTCTGGATTTTCAGTTCTTTGGGTTTTCCAGTCCTTTTACAGGAGACACTAGGGTCTAAACCCAGAACCTTTGCATATATGTAACATACAGTACATGAGGTGATGAGGGTTAATCCTGCCCTCCTCACTTGTGACTCCTCCGAAAATGCAACTCATGCCATAATTTGGCTTGGAAAAGGCCTCCAATAGCAGGCTACAATTCTTTTAAAACAACAACAATAACAACCTTCATTGCTGGTGAAGTTAGAACAGTTGTGGGTGTATGTCTGCCTGTGAGTATGCATCTGTGTTGTGCTTTTTGTCTGTGTGGCCATGCTCACTTTTGACAACTGTTTTGTGTGAATTACAGAATGTGAGCTGAGGGGTTGTTTTTAAAGTTACTGTTCTTAGCATTTTAGTATCATCAAAAGTTAAAATGGCAGTATTGCTGGCTTATCAACCCGATAACTCTGGGTAAAATGATCTGCCCTAGTTGCCATGCGGAACAGGGATCCAAGTGAAGTAATGAGAGTGATTCTATGCTACTGTCGTGATGCAGTCTTTTAATGATGTTTGACTATACTTAATGATAGGAAGGAAACTTCCAGTTGTGATGTAGTTCTAGCAAAATAATCCATACCCTCTCACTTCAGACAACTACCTACACCCGCAGAGGGCATGGGAATTGCACCAACCCTGGTTGTACATTCACATACGTGACCAGACACAAGCCACCCAAATGTCCAATGTGTGGGAACTTTCTGGGAGGCAAATGGATCCCAAAGGTATGTTTTCAGATGTTAGGAAATGTGACCTTGCACCTCGCTTTTTGTGTTTATTCTTGGCTTTTAATGCATAGAGTAAGTAAGGCTATGGAATGGTTTATTTGTTGAAATGATGACTCTTCAGAGCCTTTGTTCTTGGCAAGAAGTATGTGGATAGGGTTGACTCCATACTGTCAAAAATACTCAAAGCAATTTCCTTCTTTTCATAATTCTACAAGTGGAAAACTTATCTGGGGTGTCCTTTTTCTATCTCAGGCTGAGTTGGGTCTAATAAACTGAAATCAGCCGTTGCTTTCTGCTCTAACTCCTTTTAAAAACATAAAGTTCATTTTTGAACTGCTGTGATAAAAACCTGAGCTCCTCCCCTCCTGCTCCGGCTTGGCACAGTTGATAGTTAAATGAAAGTGAAGAATGATACTTGATCAACCATTCTTATTTAGTTATTTATTCAAAGATTTTATATCCCTCCTTTTGACCTATTAAATGCACATAAAAATATATAATCCACAATACAAATTAAAGCCCAAGGCACTAGTGCCTGATGAAATCAGGAATCAGTGTGGATTTCCTGTTGTCCCAAATGTTTGTTTTTTTAAAGTAAGTTTACCTATTTAAAATTAGCTGAATTGCTCAAAGAAAGAAATCCTTTTTTGTTTTGTTTACATGGTCTCACATCAACTTATTTGATGAGTTGATATTCATTTCACATTTTCAGCCCTGGAGAATTTCGTGTTTTCATTCTCCATGTCTGCCAATTATTATTTACTGAATGGATTTTAATGCAATATGAAGTATATGTGATGCTGACTTTGAATATGCTTTGCCTTTCAGGAGAAGCAGCCTAAAGGCAAAACTGAGCCAACTTCCGGTGTGCCTTTGAAAACATTGGGGCCCAAAAAAAGTCAGCAGCCATTAGCCTTGGGACAGGCTGTGGTTCACGACAGTGCCTCCAAATCTATGCTGGAGAGTTCCGAAGCAGTTACTCAGCTTCTGAATGCTGCCCCTTCTGGGCAGCAGGTGCAGGAAACAGAATGGGAAGAAGTGATCATCTCAGAAGCTCACATCCTTGCAAACAACATGCAGCCAGAGGAGCAAGGAAACGCCACAGCTGTTATTCATCTTCAAGAGGGCATTGTACAGGCAGAGCCTTTATTAGAACAGAAGGACAGGGAGAATGAAGGGCTGGAGGCACAGGCATTGGTGGAGGTAGCGAGTGCTGCCAGCTCCCTTTCAAATCCAGCTTCTGCCACGAAACATCCAACAGGGTAAGTCAGTTTTGTGTGAAATATAGACATTGCATGTCTTGCACTGCTAATTACACTTTTGGCTCCAAATGATTTTCTTGGTGTGCTCCAAGGACGTTTTTGCCTCCCGGGCTTTTCAGAGTAGCTCTTTTAGCATGCTTGCTTTGACACCTTTGAGTCAACACTATCTATATTTTAGTGTCTCTTTTTGACAGATGGCAAGCCTCAGATAAATTACAAGACAGCCACCTTGCTTCTCAAGCAGGTTATGACTGCTGCTGGCATAGCTTAACTGTGGAATTCTCAACTGCGTTTCTTCTCTTTTCAGAGCTGATGCTCTTGGCACTGCACCCAAAGGGCAGGAGCAGAAGAGCAAAGCCAAGCCCAAGCCTTCCTTACTGGCCGCAGCAAGACCCACGAGGGCAATTTTGCCTGCCCCTGTCAGTGTGGCAAGAGAAACCAACACAGAGCAGCCCGCTTGCAGGCAGCCATTTACAAACAATGGTAAAACAAGGGTTACTGTTTGTGTGTGGTGAGGGAAACTGTGTTTTCTGAATGGCAGGACATGAATTGTTGTACCTAGAATTATGCTGGCGGGGTGTGACTGTGAGTGCCACTTAATGACGAGAAGGATTGGATTGTGGTTTCCCATCAAAGCAGTTTTATGTTTCCAGGACTGTCAGTTTCGCAAATGCTTGTAAGAAAAGAGAGCCTGCACATCTGTGCTTTGGTCTCTTTGAGATTCAAAAGTGATTTTGCTACACCACATCCCACACTGCATTTGCTAGACCAGTCAGTGTAAAATGCAACATACTGATGTGCATTGTTCACATATGTTAAATGTTCTGTGCTTGTTTTTTATTTAAGAAAAAAACTCCTGTGTAAGAATCTCAGGACTGAAGCCTAGCACTCTGAAGCAGCTGGGCCAGTCTCCCCTGCAACCACCCAGTCTTGAAGAGCACAAGGTAATGCTGGTTTTTGCCTGAATTCATGCTCTTCTATTGTCTAGGAATGCAATTGTTAGCATGTTACAGAATTCAGTTTTTTCATGTAAAGTGGGGGAAAATTTAGTTTACATAACTCGTTTAATTTCGTGTGGCTTATCCTGCAAACATCAGGCTCTGGCCTACAGATTTCTATTCCTTGGACCCTGAGCATGAACTTCAGGAGCTTGGAAATGCTTCTTGCATTATACTTTGCAAATGTTTCCTAAAATTAAAAAAAATACTCAGTAGTGTGTGTGATACTGTGTAATCTTTTTAATTACTTTATTATTTATCTGTTATGCACTTTAATCCCACCCTTCCTCTAAGAATCACAGGCTGTATACATAGACTCCACCCCTCCATTTTATCCTCATAACAAGGTAGCTTGACTGAGGATGTGTTTGGACCAGAGCGCAGAGTGGGGGTTTGAGCTGGCCTTTCCCCATCCTGGTATGACCTGCTACACTATTATGGTCTCTAGGGGAAATTTCAGTATATAGAGAGAGTATTCTGGCCTGTTCTATTGATAGTGAAGTCGTTTCAAGGCCAGTTCATGCTGGGAACAAGACTTGGTTTTGCTTGCCACCTTCTCACCATGTGTGGTGTGAACTGTAAGATTTGTGTGTAGTCTTCATAATTAATATACTCTGCTCACATAATCCATCCACCCCAGTTCTGTGGCAGACAGTTATATGAGCTGGTCCTACTCGAGTTCAAGCATATGTTTTCAGCCTTTGTTCACTATTTGTTCAGACCATAACCTATGGGAATGTTAGGCTTAATTGCCTAACATTAAAATGCTAGGGTTGCCTTCTGTCTGCAAGCTTTAGGCTGCTCCTGTGCTCCTCTGTGTGTTGTATTTACAGGCCATGCATAATACAAACTGGCCTTCAGACAGCAATTTGCTGTATATTTACGTAAGGGTGAAAATGAATAGTAAAGCATATGAATGGTTTGCTTTTATTGGCGTGAGATGTTTCATGTTTTGTTTTGGTATATAAGTGCCTTGGGAGGGTTTTGCTATAGAGACTAGTGTCCTGGTGATATGTGGAGGGAAATAATCAGAAGTATGTCAGGTACAGATGGCAGCCTAGTAGAATTTCCAACAGTGCATATGACTTGAGTCTTATTTTTTCTCTTGCCTCCTTGATCTCCATTGAAAGCTCCGTGGCAGCACAGACAGCTCAGCATCTCACGTCAAAGTGGTGGAGGTCAAACCAGATGTATTCCCTTCCTATAAGTACAGCTGCACTGTAACCTTGGTGAGAATCCTTTGTCACTGCAGCACCTCAGGAGAATGCAATATGTGGCTTTTTCTCTCTCTCTTGCTTTCTGTTACCAGGTGCATGGTTTTCCTCAAATGAGAACCCCTTGTCTGTTTTTAAAAGTAGGCCACGGTTTTGCTGTGGTTATCATCTTTGATACTGTCAAAGCACTTCAAAGTTTAGAAACTTCTTATTTTAGGAATTGGCCAAGAACTGAGGCTGGTTTAGTTGTATAAACTTCCTTAACTGGTACTGACTTTTAGCTGACTTCTACTGAAAGCACAAGGTGGTGTTGCCCATGCTTTGAACTGCACAGCCCCTTATGAACTGGTTTCTAGGTCAGCTTCTACCTCCCTTTCCATTCATAAGCATTTGCAGTTTGATTTGCCCTGAAACATCACAGCTTCTAGTCAGAGAGCATGTGTGGGTTTCATTTCTCACCCGCTGGTGGTTCATAGTAGTGCAGTGAAATGGAAAGTGTACAGGTTGTTATCTTACTTGACGTTAATCTCTTTTGAACACGGTTTTCCATGACATCTTAATGGAATTCTGCTTCTGTTTTCCCCTTCATCAAAACCAGCATCCAACCCTAACCCTATTATGTTTGCTTGAACCTCATCTAGCTAAATGCTTGCGATAATTCTTGTTAATACTGAAGCAAACAGTTTTCGGTGGTTGTTGGTGTGGTGACTAATGCCATTGCTGATTTTTATGTGTTCAGGGAAAGTGGGGAGTGTAGCAAGTTCTGTAGGTCTAGTATCCTCCTGATACGTGTAAAGCAGATTGGATAAATATTTGGTCTGTCTTTCTTTGTAGGACTTGGGGTTGGCCACTTCACGTGGCAGAGGGAAATGTAAGAATCCTTCTTGCAGTTACGTATACACAAATCGGCACAAACCAAGGATCTGTCCCAGCTGTGGCTACAATCTTGCCAAAGACAGGGCTGAGAAAACAGCAAAATCCCTGGTGAGTTGTGGCTGGTGTTTTGTTTTTTGTTACTCCTTAGAGTTGAGTGTGCTGCGCTAGAAATCTCTTTCCTATTGGCCTGTGGTTTTGAATGTGGTGGGACCTGCTTCTGAGTAAAATTAACTGGTTGGGTTGTATGACAAATGTGTTTAGAAGCTACATTTTATAACTGTTAGTTCTTGATACCATTCTGGTTTACTTTTCAGTGCTGTTTAAAGCGAAAGAAAAGTAGGCTTAATTTTGGGAAGACAAATTCTTTGGCTGCTGTGGGTTTTTTATTTTGGGTTTTTATGCTATATAAAAAGTAAGGCTTGTTTCCTGTTAAAAGGGGTGTGTGGTGGGGCAGAAGCAAGAATTCTTGGAGACTTTCAGGGGGTTGGAAAAAATTTCTGGAAAATAGTTCAAGGGGATATAATAAATTATTATCATTGTTATTTTTACCCTGCCCTTCTGACTGGGTTTCCCCCGCTACTCTGGGCTGCTTCTAGTATTAGCATAACTAATACTAAATGACAGAGTTGTGCAATCTGCATTTTCTTTAAAATCTTTGTTATGTGCTGTTGCTTTGCTGCAACTGTAACCTTGTTGAAGGGTTTGTGGGTGGGTGCTGGGATCACATGCTCCATTCCTAGCTCCTCCCCTCTCATTCATGAATTATCTCTGCTGGTTAAGAGTTAACTATGGTTCAGGATTTTATTGGCATTGTTAGCCATAGTTGGCAAACTACTTTGAGGGTGTGCTCTTAATTAGGGTTTGAAGCTAGCTACAAATCTTGGTTAGCAGAGGACTCTACAGTCAGCTAACGTAAATTCACTAAAGCAAAGCGTGTTTTGTTTTACTATCCTAAAGAGCCCCCTAGTGTTCTTTGATGTACTTAATTTCCAATTCCTTGATGCACTAAATTTGAAGCGGCACTTCTCAGACCTTCTGTAGTTAACAGGCAGCAGGTTAATAATTGAAGACTATTTGCACATTTCGGGTGGGATTCACCTAATAAACCCCATCAGTGGAAGACCTGCACCAGGGCTACCACTTGCACAACAGGGCTTCCCCTCTCTTCCCTCACAGTGCCCACCCCCCTGCACAAATCCCAAATTGGCACTCGGGAGGCCAGGAGAATCCCCATAACTGTGGGGGGGGGGAGGAGGGATCCTTCTTTCGGGCAAGCTGAAATGCTTGAGAGACGCAACATGGGACTGAATTCCATTCTTCATACACCTGTGAGAGTGTGTGGACTCTTCCACAGTTGACCTTAGCCTTCTTTAGGTATTCAAAAGAATGTGTGAGGGCTCATACTGGGTAGGGGTGTGTGGGCTCATGGGCAGCAGCTCTGCCCCTTCATTTCCTAGCCTTAAACTGTTTCTGTGCAAAGGTCCGCAGGGAGATTCTAATTGTGTTTGGCTGAATATGGTTAGAATCTCCCCTGCAATAGGGAACCCTGTGTAGTCAGGCTTTCTGTTTGAGCTGGGGCTCAGCACACCCTTGAGAGTATTACCAAATCACTGTTTTTGTCTAGTCTTCACACAAATAGCAGAAAATAAGATCATTTTTGAACCCACAAACATCTTGGCAGATAAAACGAATCTTTCTTTCTAGGAGGTCACCTCTAGCCCTGCAGATGTGCTGAACACCAGTGAGCCTCTAATTCAGTCCCAAAAAGAAGTCCAGCGTCAGTCCACCTTACAGCTTCTTCGCAAAGTAATACAGATACCGGAGAACGAATCGGAGCTGGCTGATGTTTTTGCACTGATTCATGAACTCAATAGTTCGCGGCTCATCCTGTCCAATATGAATGAGGAGACGGTCACCATCGAGCAGACCTCTTGGTCGAACTATTACGAGTTTCCATCATCCCAGTGCCTTCTCTGTAGCAGCCCTTTGTTCAAAGGAGGACCAAAGTGAGTGAAGAATTGCATTGATTGCCATTCTTCTCAAGCAGATGGGGGCGTGTCTCCAAATGTCACTGTACTCCCAGCTCCAGTCAGTCTGTGGCTGAGGTGGGGGTGGGTGGGTTCTGACTGAGCAATACCTGGAGGCCGCAGGTTCCCTGCTCCTATTCTAGAGGGCTTGCTCTTTAAAAGATAATTTTCCTTGCTCTCATAACCAGTTTGTGCATTTCGAATCGTAAGTAAAGTGTAGCACCTGCATTTTAGTCATATGTGCCTCATTGGTGGTAAACAAAACTGACAAATCAAATCGCATGGACAAGCTAGTCTACCAGGACTAGTAAGGCTATTGGCCGCTATGTTTGTGTGTCGCTTTCTCCAACATACCGCAGGTCCTGAAACTAGAATTATATTTCCTTCTCTCTTTTTTTTCCTTGAGAAAATGAAGTGTGATTTGAACATCCAGATTTTCTGCATCTATGTACCCATAGTAGGGTGGAGGTGCTGTCTAAAGAGGCATTGCTTCTGTGGATTCTAGCTCTTTTGTTCTATTTACAGGTTATGTACTAAGAAATATGAGAAAGAAGCAGACAAATCTGGCTGCAGTTTTTCTTCTTTTTTATGCTGAGTTTTATCTGTGACATACATTTGTGTTTTTGTTTTTAGGCTGAATCTAAGAAAATATTTACTGTTGTCTTTTTATTGGCAAACCGCTTAGAGATTTTATTATATTCAGTGGTATTGAAATTGTTGCTTGTGAACAAACAAATATTACTTAGATTTATTATTATTTACTCATTGAATTTATATTCCGCCCTGTACCTGGAGGTCTCAGGGCAATTCACAGAATAAAATCAAAATATGAAACCACAAAATACACTTCAAACACACCATCAGCATGGCTTTTCCCTCCAACTGGAGATAACCTGTGTTTTAGGCTGTGTTTAGATTTCCAGGAAGGGGTTAAGGTAACTACTTTCAGCTAAGCGTTTGATCCTACTTGTGTCTTTCCTGGCATTTCTTAAATTGAAAACAATTTCCTTTCCATCTATTGTCATAGTTCTCTTGCGGGTCCTCAAGAGTGCTGGTTGTTGACAGCTAATCGGCTGCAGGTGGTCACTGCTCAGCTCAAGGTGTGCGTGAATGTGCAGTGCTTGGCTCTCCACAGCTTCAATGATATATACACCGGTAAGAAACTGTATCAATAAACTAGTATATTGGAGCCCTAAGCTTCAAAGGGGGGGTGTATAAAAGTGTGTCATGTGCATTCTGTTCTTCTGTTGTGATTTTTATGTGTTTCTTCTTCATGAGGCTGTGCTGTGTGCTTGAATGTGAACAGAGTTTCTGAACTTGGGATCTGAGCTATCTTCTGAATTTCTAAATCCATAGTAAGAGCTGTCTTTGTTTTTGTTTTCAATTGTAGGCTTGTTTAATGTGGGCAACAAGCTTTTGGTGAGCCTGGACCTTCTGTTTACAATAAGAAATCATATTAAACTCGGAGAGGATCCTAAAGTGGCAGTCAGCAGCATCTTGGAATCGGTGCAGGAGCAGACCGGTATTGATAATTCTCTTTCTCCTTCTTTTCCAACAGCTTTTCACCCTTAGTTTGCTTGGAAATAGGATGGTTTTTCTGTGAGGGGGTTTAAAGTAATTGGCTTTTTCCAACCAGCTCTTTTCAAATTAAGACTCCCCTGCACTTTATTTGATGAGCTTGTGAAAACGCCTGTTACTCATTCAGAAATCTACCCAGCAGTTGTGACTGCTGAGTCAACAGTTTTTAGCCACCATTTAACATTTTCTCCTTGAGAAAACAGTGGCGAATCAAGGACTATTTTAGCAGATTACCTGGATGCTTTATTTAATCAGCTGACTATTGTGGAATGGAGGGCTTTGTAAGAGAGATTAGTATTTTAGCTACACAGGACTATAGGCAAAAGGGCCTGTTGGTATGATGTTCAGCTGAAAGACTGAATGAATGCTTTTCCTGTGTCCCAAAATATGCAGAAGGTGAGACTACAGAACCTACCCAGCAGGATTGTCTGACATCTTTGGATAGGGATTTGCTGGCAGTGTAAAGTTGCCTTCACTTGATCATTGGGTAGTTTTTCTTCTGCTTTTCCAAGAATAGAATGTGAAAGTTACTGAATTAAGCTGACTTTCTTTTTGCTCAGCCATGGTTTCCCAGCCATTGTGACTGACTGTTGTGTCAGTGCAAGTATTCTTCTTTATGCAATAGAATGTGGAGAAGGGGGAAAGTCCTATTGTGCCGATGGTAAGCCTTGTGTGAGCACAATTATTTAGTTGAATACTGCACTATGTCTGTGAGTGGCAAATTCTGGAAATGTGTTGGATTCGCTGTAGGTGTAGCTACAACTGGAGTGCAGGGGAAAGGAAGCAGTGCCTGTTTCCCGACACACCTTTGCTGTGGGTGCAGTAAGGCAGTCATACAGAGTACATAGCCTGTTCTGTTCCCTGTCATCTCTGGGGACCTACACAGGTGGAAATATCGCAGTGTACCTGAATTAAAGGGAGCAGCATTGCTCAGATAAAATTTCTGGGTAAATTGTAATTCAAGTAGTACTTCTGTGACTTTCCAGTGAGAGTACAGAGCTGGAAAATAGGCAGCGCAGAAGTATGTTCCTTCAAGCTTAGTATTACCATTTATTCTATTGTCCTTCCCACAAAATCCCATTCTTAGGGATGACGATTGTCTGAGGCTTCCAGACTAGTTAAATGGTTCTCTTTTTATCCCTAGAGAGAAACCTGAGCACTGAGGAGCTCACTCAGCTGGAGGAACTGCTATGTAATGGCTATTGGGCCTTTGAGTGCCTCACTGTCCGAGACTACAATGATATGATCTGTGGAGTCTGTGGCATCGCACCCAAAGTTGAAATAGCCCAGAGGAATGTGGAAAATGTTTTGCTGCTGAAAAATATTGAGGTAGATTATCTTAGGCATGCGTCACGTGCTCCAGTCATACCTTGAATTCTGCTGCTTGTTGTATTTGTTTGTAGTGCTACTATGTACTGGCTCAGTTTATAGCCTTGTTTGTTCCAAAGGAGGAAAGTGAGAAATTCGCAGCAAAATTTCTCAGGGCATTCTCTTCCGCAAACCTCTTCCTGAAGTTCTGAGAAGTGAGTGGGGGGTACTGGGGCAACCCAGAGCTAATGATACTGTGAAATTCAAAGTGGAAAGAAGAATTGATTTCTGTGTGTAGAGTTGACTAGGGCATATAATTGTCTTAAAATTAAGTTATTGGTTGATATTTTTCTTACGCTCTTCTTCCAATGCTAGTTTACTTGGCCAGAATTCTTGGCGTCTAGTGAAGTAAACGTGGAAGACTTTTGGTCCACCATGGAGACGGAAGTGATAGAGCAGGTGGCATTCCCCTCCAGCATCCCAATCACAAAGTTTGATGCCTCTATCATCTCCCCCTTCTTCCCACCACTGATGAGGGGCACCGTGGTTGTCAACACAGAGAGAGAGAAGAACCTTGAAGCACATATAATGCCAGGTAACTTGTTTCTCTGGAATGGTAGCTTTATATGGTGTCCAAAAGGACACTAAGAACTGAGCACCAAGGCAGGAAGTTTAGCCTTAAGAATGTGTGCTTTTAAAAAGGCTGATGGAATAGGCGAGGGCTGAGTAGAATGCCAACTCTGTATGAACACTTCTGGAAAAATATTTCCCACAGTGAGCTGCCTTAGGGAAGCAATAATTTTTTTTTACGCTTTCTATCCTGTTTTGTGCCCATAGAGCCTATGCACATTGGTACAACATCTGCTAGAATACCCTTAGGTTGGCCTGCGTGCAGAAGCTTCATGTTGGCCACATTAAGGTGTAAGGAATGTTTTAAACATTATCATTTTTCCCTATGGAGCACCACATCACTGGGAAGACCTTTTAGACCAGGCATAGGCAAACTCGGCCCTCCAGCTGTTTTGGGACTACAGCTCCCATCATCCCTAGCTAACAGGACCAGTGGCCAGGGATGATGGGAATTGTAGTCTCAAAACATCTGGAGGGCCGAGTTTGCCTATGCCTGTTTCAGACAAAGGTCTTGTGCCCTCAGTTTCATCTTGCCAACTTCTGGTGCTCAGCTTAGATGCTTGATGTCTGTCATTCTAGGAATTCAGAATTTGTGAAGTGGCTTAGCTTACTGTATTCTGGTGCAAGGCAAGGACTGTTTTGTTATTTGTAGAATTAATTAAAATGTTCTCTTCTAAGTGAGAATTACACCTTGCTCTTTAGGTAATGCAAGTGTTCTAGTGAGGCTGATTCAGGACGAAACCTGTAAAATGGAGCAGATTGGTTCATATAGTGAGGAAGAATTGCAGAATTTCTTGACCCAGTGCAGCGTTCCCTGGGAGGCAGAGGACTCGAAGGTAATGGAGGTATTCTGTAAGCACATAGCAATCCGTGACTTTTGAAGTGTGTGCTGCTTCCGTGTCCTCTTGGGATTCAATTACAGAGGGAAACAGAAGCATATAGTATCACTTCAGTATGTTTGGAAAAGTAAATGGCTTGATGATAGTACTGTGCAATTCATATTGAAGCTTCATGGTATTATCAAGAGAAGCCTCTTTTTTTTTGGCATTATACAGACCAGCGTTCACCAGCCTGGTGTCCTCCAGATGTTTTGGACTACAATGGTGCTGGCTGGGACTGCATCTGGAGGGCACCAGGCTGGTGAAGGCTGATACAGACATAGTCTATAAGCTTATCTCAAAATATTCTTCTGAGGCCCTTCTTCATGTGCCCCCTTCATGAGAAGGCTGGAGGGTGGCAACACAAGAATGGGCCTTTTCTGCAGTGGCTCCCCATTTGTGGAATGCTCTCCCCAGGGGGGTTCGCCTGGAGTCTTCATTATACACCCTTAGGCACCAGGTGAAAATGTTCCTCCTAAACAAAGCCTTTGGCGGAGTCACATCCAATGCCCTTTTAATATTGGGGGGGGGGGGGTTCTTGGGTTGTTTTGTTTTTATGTTTATAATGTAGTTTGTGTTTTTATATTGTGATTTTATGTTGTAACTGCTCTGAGACCTGTGGGTATGTAATGCGTAAATAACACCCAAATGTTTTCCCAAGTTGAAAACACTTCCTGGAGGTAATATGGTAAAATCTATTTGAGAATATATCATTTAAAAATATGAGGCTGTGATGGGAATAGGGTATTTCATGAAAAAATAAAACTGGAGAGTCTGGGGGTTTTGACCCTTGCAACCTTTACATGAACTTATAACTACACCACGTTTTGTCTTCCTGTTTTGTCTCTCTCATGCTGATCTTTCTCTGTGACATATTCCGTAGGAGCAGCTGTGTCTTTCTCTTCTGGCTCTATATGATTTTGTACAGAATGGGACCCAGATCAGTCAGCCCCCAGCACACTTCACTGGAGGGAAAGTCTACAAAGTCTGTCCACACCAGGTGAGGATTAAAAATTGCACTAGTAAGTTTAAATAAGCCTGTTTCATAACATGGTTTGAACTCCTCCTTACGGTTCCCCAAGAAGAAGGATCATAGAATCATAGAGTTGGAAGAGACCACAAGGGCCATCGAGTCCAACCCCCTGCCAAGCAGGAAACACCATCAGAGCACTCCTGACATATGGTTGTCAAGCCTCTGCTTAAAGACCTCCAAAGAAGGAGACTCCACCACACTCCTTGGCAGCAAATTCCACTGTCGAACAGCTCTTACTGTCAGGAAGTTCTTCCTAATGTTTAGGTGGAATCTTCCTTCTTGTAGTTTGGATCCATTGCTCCGTGTCCGCTTCTCTGGAGCAGCAGAAAACAACCTTTCTCCCTCCTCTATGTGACATCCTTTGGTATATTTGAACATGGCTATCATATCACCCCTTAACCTCCTCTTCTCCAGGCTAAACATGCCCAGCTCCCTTAGCCGTTCCTCATAAGGCATCGTTTCCAGGCCTTTGACCATTTTGGTTGCCCTCCTCTGGACACGTTCCAGTTTGTCAGTGTCCTCCTTGAACTGTGGTGCCCAGAACTGGACACAGTACTCCAGGTGAGGTCTGACCAGAGCAGAATACAGTGGCACTATTACTTCCCTTGATCTAGATGCTATACTCCTATTGATGCAGCCCAGAATTGCATTGGCTTTTTTAGCTGCCGCGTCACACTGTTGGCTCATGTCAAGTTTGTGGTCAACCAAGACTCCTAGATCCTTTTCACATGTACTGCTCTCAAGCCAGGTGTCACCCATCTTGTATTTGTGCCTCTCATTTTTTTTGCCCAAGTGCAATACTTTACGTTTCTCCCTGTTAAAATTTATCTTGTTTGTTTTGGCCCAGTTCTCTAATCTGTCAAGGTCGTTTTGAAGTGTGATCCTGTCCTCTGGGGTGTTAGCCACCCCTCCCAGTTTGGTGTCATCTGCAAATTTGATCAGGATGCCCTTGAGTCCATCATCCAAGTCGTTGATAAAGATGTTGAATAAGACCGGGCCCAAGACAGAACCCTGTGGCACCCCACTAGTCACTCTTCTCCAGGATGAAGAGGAACCATTGATGAGCACCCTTTGGGTTCGGTCAGTCAGCCAGTTACAAATCCACTGAGTGGTAGCATAGTCAAGACCGCATTTTACCAGCTTCTTTACAAGAATATCATGGGGCACCTTGTCAAATGCCTTGCTGAAATCAAGGTAGGCTACATCCACTGCGTTCCCTTCATCTACCAGGCTTGTAATTCTGTCAAAAAACGAGATCAGGTTAGTCTGACACGACTTATTTTTCAGAAATCCATGCTGACTATTGGTGATCACAGCATTCCTTTCTAGGTGCTCACAGACTGTTTGCTTAATGATCTGCTCCCTGGTATTGATGTCAGACTGACTGGGCGGTAATTATTTGGGTCCTCTCTTTTCCCCTTTTTGAAAATAGGGACAACATTTGCCCTCCTCCAGTCTGCCGGGACTTCGCCTGTTCTCCAGGAATTCTCAAAGATGACTGCCAGTGGTTCTGAGATCACATCTGCCAGTTCTTTTAATACTCTTGGATGCAGTTCATCTGGCCCTGGAGACTTGAATATATCTAAACTAGCCAAGTATTCTTGTACTATCTCCTTAGTTATTCTGGGCTGTGCTTCCTCTGCTGAATCATTTGCTCCAAATTCTTCAGGTCGGGCATTGTTTTCTTTATCGGAGAAGACTGAGGCAAAGAAGGCATTGAGGAGTTCAGCCCTTTCTGTGTCCCCTGTTTGCATTTCACCATCTTCTCCTCTGAGTGACCCCACTGTTTCTTTGTCAGGAGGAGCATGCAGATCCCAAGATTGCTGCATCTACTTCCCTTTGCAACAAACCATAGCTTATTGATATGTCTTTGGATCAGGGAACATGCTCAGGACAGTCCATGCTCTTTTCTTGACCGTCACCCTAGAGAGAAACTTAGACTGAATCTTCCTCTATAGAATTCAAGTTGTTCATTTGAAGAGAGGCTTAAGTTATCAGGGCAGCATTTGAGAAGTTTAGGGTGGAACCTGAGACGTGCTTCCTTATCTTCCAGTGCTTTGCACCAAATCAATTACACTTTTTTATCTCCCCAGGTTGTGTGTGGCTCAAAATACATTGTGAGGGGGGAAAGCCCCCGGGACCACGTGGACCTCCTGGCCTCTTCACGCCACTGGCCACCAGTCTATGTGGTAGACTTGGCCTCCTCTGTGGCATTGTGTGCAGATATCTGCTATCCTGACTTGACTGCTCAGATGTGGGGGAGGAACCAGGGCTGCTTCTCTGACCCCATGGAGCCATTAAAGGTTAGTTGCCTTGCACCGGTGCACTGTTTTCAAAGCTAGTGAGATTATCAAGGGCAAGCTTGTCTTCTTAGGAGGTGCCTTTAAGAGAAGGTGCTAAGGTGGTGGGGTTGTTTTTCAGATAACATGAGCTACAACTTCCTAAGGCATATGCTATCTTTCTGACATTATTTTGCCTACTGTAACTTCATTAAGGTCTAATTTTGAGCAGTATAATTACTCTGATCAGACAGTATGGGTGTTAAACTTCTACAGCTGAGTTACCTCTGCAGTCGTCTTCTGCCTTCCTTTTTAGCTCCTACTCCCCTTTGTCCATCTCAGTGTGTGTCAGCTTAAGCAACACATTTCAATGAGAAATGGTTCTCTGTGTTATGTGTTTTTAGAATTCATTTGTTTTTAGTTAGGCAACAAATAGAAGGCCATGTAAATTGGTAAGAATGAGAAAGACAGCCCAATATGTGTTAAACTTATTTTAACATTGCTATAACCTGGGAACCTTGCGGTGAAGGACGGCTAAGGAATTCAGTAATAATAGCAGTAGTATTTTTATCCTAATTGTTCATTGTAGGAAAATCGGCCCCAAACTGGTATTACTTCTCTAAGCAATAATTTTGGGCTTTTCTCTCCCTCCCCTCTTCCTCACTGATGGGGTTATGTAAATAAATATGAATACAAATGTATGTCCTATTTCAAATGCTTGGCATGGGTTTTTATTTATATCTTAGTCCATAGCTTGATCCATACATTTGTCTTGCTGTGGAAATAGTCAAGTATTATTCCTGCTGTACAGATGCAGAACTGAGCATGTTAAAGTGTATGATTTACTCAAAGAATCTTGGACTAATTAGAGGTTCAGATCTAGTTGCCCGTATGATACCATGCTGACTCTTCTTAAGATATTTCTCTTATTGCTTAGGCACTTCTGAAGGAGGAAATTGCAAACATTATTCTAATACATGAAAGGTAACTTCCCCCCTTTCTCTTTCATCAGTTTGTGTCTTGCCCAGAACTTCTTGACAGACACTACAATGTAGATATGACCAGTGCTGAACATTCCGTTCAGCATCCTGTCACCAAATCAGCGTCTCGACGAGTAGTTCACACCGGGACAGAGCAGAGCACTCAGGGGGACGCAACAGCTCAGTACCGTTCCCTCTCCGTTTGCCGGGAACTGGAACCCTACGGTGCTATCATTACAGCCATCAATGACAGCAAAACCAATAACGTCCGTCAGAGGCCTATAACCTTTGACAACGCAACGCACTATTATCTTTATAATCGCCTGATGGATTTCCTCTCCAGCCGTGAGATTGTGAACAAGCAGATTCACGAGATTGTACAGAGCTGCCAGCCAGGTGAGGTGGTGATCCGGGATACTTTGTACCGCCTTGGTGTGGCTCAGATCAAGACAGAAATGGATGAAGATGAGGAGATCCAAGGGGAGGATGGTGTTGCATAATAACATGGTCTGAGGTGGTCATCTTAGCCATAGGAAAGAGAGCTAGGCTGCAGATACTCTGGGCAGCTGTCACTCAGATACGCCCCAGGCCTGAGCAGCTTTGACAGCTTATGCTGACCAAAGAGTTGTGTGCTTCCATTAAAATCTGGATTGGGTTTTTGATCTGCAGACCAGCTAGCTGAAAACAGGCAGGTTTCTCCTCCCCAGGAGCTACTTGAATCCCTAAGCCCGCTGGGATAGCGTGCTGAACGGGAGAAGACAAAGGGTTTCCAGTGGCCTGAAATTTGCAGAAATGGATTTGCAGAGGATCATCAAACCTGTTTTTCGAAGTGTGTATGTTGCTGGGTATCGGGATCATAACAGGAGACGACAGGGAGCCGCAAGCTTGTGTGACTCTCCCAATATTATACCCTGAAGTGGGTGACCATAATAGATCAATGAGCATTTGGAGCCCCAGCTGCTACTTGGTTCCGTTCTGAAAAGACTTGAACTTAGACTGACTTTCAACACCAGTCAGTGTTTGAAGGGGTGAGAGCACATCTGCTCCTCCAACTCATTCTGGCTCTACCTGAGAAGCTTCTATGTTTATTTAGTGGTTGAAATCCAGAGTGAGCTAAAGTTTTAATGGCTCCGTGCATTAAGGTAAGAGCTGTTCTGCTGTAGGTTATAATTATCCTGGCTAGCATAGTTATTATAAAGGTTCTTCAGGGATTTCTGTGTTTTGGATGAAGCATCTGGATCAGGAGAGGATTTTCAGGCACTTTACATCCTATCCATGGACTTGATAGAAGATTGTCTGTTGCTATTTCTAGTAACATTATTAAAGAGTATTTGTGCATTGGTAGTGGGATTCAGTGAACACAGCCCAACAAGAGATGCTTTTATTATTTCCCCAGCTGATGCCTGTTAGGGAAGGTGTGCAACACTTACTGCCTGGGCTCTTTGCAAACCACTATGTATGTTCCATTTCCAACATTTACAAAACTGACTTGGGCAAATTTAATATGGTTATATTCACTCCAACACTTTGTCTTGAGGAGACCAGCATTCTTCCTCCTGTGTAATATGTTGAAATGTGGTGTGTCAACTCTTTGCATTATTACCCACTGATTCCCATTCACTCTTGCCCATCCATAAATCTGGAAAGTGAAAATGGATTTCCACTATAGCTGAAAGCAGGAAATTCTGGAACGTAGGGGAAGAGTTTCCACTGTTTTATTCAGATTTGTGGTGTGGTTTTAAAAACTTCCTTCCATGAAGGATTCTAATGTGTATTGTGCTGTAAAACAAACCACCACCATAATGAATTTTCAAGCAAAGCTTGTGATTTGCTGTTAAAAATGCTAATTTATGAATGACACTTTTACAGTCAGTGAAAACTTTAATAAATTATCTCTTCCAGTCTTTGGAGGGTGAAACTATTTGGCCTACTGTGGAATTTGTTGTATGGCACCCTAAGGCTGTTGAAAGTGACTTGAAATACTGCTCCAAAGTTCAAGATCATAGTTACCCAAGATGTGGAAGGGAAAGGTTTTGTGAGGTCTGTATCATGTTAAGATTAATTTCAAACATCTGTTGAAACTGAGTATTGAGATGTGTAGAACATTGCAGAAGCTACATAATGATCCTTTATCAACTTAGTTATGAGGGTGGGGCATAGGTTATCAGGGGGGAAACACATGAATTACTACTATTACATTTATGCCCCACCTTGCCTACAAGCAGCTCAAGGTGGCATGGATGGTTCTTTTGCCATGCCCATTTTATTTTCACAACAACTCTTAAGAGGTAGGCTAGGATGAAAGAGTGGCTGGCTCAAGGTAACCCACGTGAGCTTCATGGCTGAGATGAAGTTTTTAAACTGGGTCATCGCAGTCCTGATCTGAAACTCTAGCTCTGAGGTTCCGACACGGCATTCAGAGACCTACCAGAGCACCAGAGGAATTTCTTGAATCACCTTCAGGGCAGATTTTCAGTGCTGACATAGTCCAAGTTTCTCTTCACTCTCCCCCATGTTGTCTGCTTCAGCCCTCCTACCATTTTGTAGCTGGGAGACTTGAAAAAGAAAGAGAGAGCAGTCTTCTTTGTAGTTGATGTCCAATAAGAAGAGAGAACAGTTTAACTGGACACCAGAGAGAAGAGAATAGAGTTCTAACTGGATGGTATCGGCAAGGGGACATGTTACCTAAAGCTTTAGGTAATGCTTAATTAGTGCAGAATCTCATAGAATTGGGCATTTGTGTGCCTGCTTTGTCTTTAAACAAACCTGTACTTTACATGGTTCATAAGTACATTAGCTGAGGCATGGTTGTTGGTTTTTTTGGAGTCTATCAGAACTATTCTCAAACTCATTTTTTTAATTATTATTATTATTTATTACACATTATTTAAAAATGCCCTTATAGAAGAGATTATATTGTCACCGAGGAAAAAAGTAAACAACTAAAGAGTTCTAATTACTTTGCTTAATCAAATTGTTTTATTTTGAATGGCAGTTAAATGTGAACACACTGATTTATGTACTTGGAAGAATGGTTTCATTTGGAAACTCAACACATAGCAGTTAACTATTTTAAAGCGATCTTGCAGCAACTGAATGGTGGTAGTTTGTGCTGGAAAACTGTCTGGCTTGTTCTTATCCAGTAAAAGAGATGCTCCTTTTTCATGTACACAAGGCTTCAAAGATAGCTGCTTAGCAAAGCTAGTAACCTTTACATAAAACTCAAATCAGTGGCTTGCAAAATATTATGAAAACCATTATGAAGCTGCTCCTTTCTAGTTTTGGTTTTTAAAACTACAGTGTATGTAAAAATAACAAAGTAATACATAAAACAGTTGTGACAATTTGTGTACGCAAGCAGTACAAATTCACATTTGCTACAGTTGACATATTGGAGAATGTGAGTTAGATACTTCAGATGAGACTGCCCATCCATTCTGCAGCCGGTTAACAATATTTTTTTCATATTTCAGAAAAAAATATCAAACGTCAGTAGACTTAATATAAAATTGCCTGAGATTTGCTTACCCGTTTGTAACCCAAAAACTAATACATTGCAACAATTTATTTTAGCACATTAATGCCACCCTGCAGTGTAAAACGCCCAGGGCAGCTTACATATTAACACAAATGCAATAAAATCTCAGTGTTATAAACTACAGAGCAACAATGCCAAAGAGTGATAAAATTCAGAAAAATAAAACGATTACAACCAGTCGACCTGAGTGTTTGCCTCAATAAATGTTACTTTCTATTGCTGCAATGCCCTTTATATATATGATGTTAAAAACTCAGACAAAGTTTTAGATGCAAAGATTGGAGAAATCTAATTATGGTTTGTTTTCTAATTTCACTAATACAGTGGTGCCTCGCAAGACGAAATTAATCCGTTCCGCGAGTCTCTTCGTCTTGCGGTTTTTTTTGTCTTGCGAAGCACGGCTATTAGCGGCTTAGCGGCTTTAAGAAAAAGGAAACAAACTCGCAAGAACTTGCAAGACGTTTCGTCTTGTGAAGCAAGCCCATAGGGAAATTTGTCTTGCGGAACGACTCAAAAAACGCAAAACCCTTTTGTCTAGCGAGTTTTTCGTCTTGCGGGGCACCACTATATTGTTGGTCCCTAAGGACAAAGCCTCCAGCAATGGTGATCTGTGTTTGCTGTAGTAAATGTAGGGACTTCATGAGCTACTGGTACGTTCCAGTCGCTAACAAAACCCAGTCTTTCCTAAAGGAGAACATTTCACAATTTCTTAACTCTCACATTAAAATCAGTGGGACTTTAGGTACTATTCTAGGTCATTTCCTGTCTTGTTGATCTGTTGCATTCCAAGCCATTCACATTGTTTCTATTATTTCAATGCTTGCTATCACAGATTTAATAACTTGCTTTCTAATACTGTTGCAAATTATTCCTAATGTAGCACATTCCCTAGCTTATTGCTCCTTTTGGCTTCTTGTTTCATTTGAATTGCCAAGTAAGAATGAATTAAGCCTTGTGTGTTTTCTCTCCATTAACCAAAAATTGTCAAATAAAAATTACGTTTCTAAAAACAATAAAAACTGGTTAAGCGATCAAACATTCAGCTACAATGATGGCTGCAATTATCTCTGGGTCCAATATTAAACTATATTGACTAAGGCTTGGCCAAAATACCCTCCCTTCCCTTTTTCGTGACACCACCTGGCCCCTGAAGGTGGTAGTGGGAATGTTAATGACTTTGGGGGGGGGGGCGGTGGACAAGTTCTCAGAACTTTCCAGTCAGGCAGTTGCTTATGTTTTAGGTTGGTGGGTTTATAAATGGGGAGGGAGATCCTCAACAGCTTGGTGGCAGTCCCTTCATATTTGGGAATGACATAACATTTACCACCTCATCTTTGTAGGTAAGGTCACCCATGCTGAACACGCTGATCCCTACCGAAAGCTTAATTGAGTTTAGGGTCACAGCACTAAATTTTCACATATTGATGTCTCCAAAACAAAAAGCAGTCATTTAAACCAGTTGAGCAAGAGAGGTTGCAATCCTGTATCGACTTACCTGGGAGTAAGCCTCATGGAACTTGATTACAACTGCATAGACATGTATAGAACTGCACTGTAAGTCACTCATTAGTAATGTGTTTTAAATCTAAAGCTTTGCTAATAGATTGGCTATACTACTAAAAATCACAGTTTAATACTTAAATTTTTGTTTGCTCGATTAGCACATGGTACAATGGTAATCCCAAGTGAGTGAAAGAGTTGCTGTTACTTTCTTGTTTGGAGCTCTTATCTGTGGAGAAATAGAGAGAACCTTTCTTCCAGCTGAGGTCATTTCCCCTCTTGAGATGTGACTTCACAGATGGTGAATGGTTATGATTCTTTTCCCACCCTGACCATTGCAAAATCCCTGAGCCAGAGTCAAATTGGATAGGATCTGTCCATTTCCTTTTGACTAATCTTATCAAGGTGGTATTCCTTCCCAGGAAGAAGTCAAGATAGGGAAAGGAGTCCATTCTAAACTCATATACTGATGGATGAGCAGTGAAAGGTACACGAGATATAGAAAACTTGGTTTTAAAGTCCACATTCCCCACTCTCTCACTGTTACAAGCACGCTTATGTGAAGACTGGTGCTTAGTAGGCTATGGCAATCTGCTGACTTTATACGATGATTCTGCCCAAGATTCCTGCATGCTCTAAGTTAAGCTCGATAAAAATTGGAAACCAGTTACAAGTAGCGGGGGGGGGGGGGGAGATGTGTAATGGCAGGCAATGCTTCATGTCTTGAAGTCTGCTGCCAGTGCAGTGCCCACCAGTTACACCTGGCTTTCTGGTATGAAATGCTCCCAGAGGGATAGCTGCGTGAGAACTACATTTCAGTTGAAATCGAACCAAGAAGTAGGGTGCAGTTGTATACCCTTTAACAGAACTGGTAATTGTTGCTGTTCAGAAGGGGTTGGATGCTCTCTCCAGTGTCACAAGATTCATCTTCACAATAGCTGGAAGGCTCACATCCGCTGTCTTCTTCTGTGCTGGCTGGTAAGTTGGTGTAACCCTTCACAGCAAGGGGGGGAAAAACCCACAAACTTTAGTGCTTGGAGTATATAATCTGAAGAGAAAGCCTTCTTAACAATTGCATTCAGGAAAATACAGCATTTAAAATAAATAAAACAGAAGCTCCTAAACAATTTGATGCCTCTTGATCCCTCTTCAGCCATTTGGAAAGCCTGCTAACAACTAAGGAGGTGAGTGTGCTAGGCTCTACCTCCCTGTCAATATTCCAGTCACCTTAAGACTCCTGGAGGGTAACCTTGTGGAGCAGGGAGCCTCCTGGGCCCCATGCATCTGGGAAACCAGGCTTTAAAAATGTGTGGGAAGCCCTCCATGAAGGAAGGACACCCCACTTCACAAAGTTGCCGTCCATGACTTGGAAGGTGACTGCAATGGTCACTGGGAGGCAGCTGCTTTCTACAGCTTCTCATGTATTATCATGGTTTCCAAACACCTGAACACGGCATTAATCCCCTTTTGATTTTGCCAGTGACAAGTGCCATTTTAGTGTATGTTCAGCAATGTGGGAACTCTGCTACGGAGCTAGGGAACCTCTCTCACAGACCTGATTAGACCTGGCAGACTTCTGAGGTTGGCGTGCCCACTTTTCCTGGACTTGCAGAAAACTTCCCCACCCCACTCCCCAGCAAGCCACAAGTGAAAGGGAGAAACTTCCTTTGCAGCAGTGGCCTGAAGTTTCAGTCCCCTGACATAAGATGTAAAGGGACTCACAAATGGGTGGCCCTGCCCGCCTGACAGAGTCACTCCAGAGGGGATTGGGCCACTTCTTCTGGATGTGGTCGTCTGGCTGCATCCTATTCTTCACCCCTGTTCTGCTCTTTGATGCCAGTCTTGACATCCTGCTGGAATAGCTCAGTCGGCAGAGCATGAGACTTTCAATCTCGGGGTTGTGGGTTTAAGCCCCATGTTGGGCAAAAGATTCCTACATTGCAGAGGATTGGATTAGATTACCCATGTGGTCCCAACTCTATGATTCTATGACTGTGTAGAATGGCTAGATCAGAGATGGGTAGCTTGCAGCTCTCCAGATGTTGCTGGACTCCAATATGGCCAATGCTCAAGGATACTGGGAGTGGTAGTCCAGCAATTAATGGAGGACCACAAGATCCTTATCCCTGACCAATTAGGTCAATGGGTTAAATCTAATCTGGGTGGGAATTGGATTATATACTGTGGCCAGTGTAATTTATATAGTGCCATGTATGCCTTGAGGGGAAGGGGAGGAGGGGTAACAAATGTTCTGCAAATAATGAAATAGTATGAGAAATCCCAGAATATTTTTAGGGGGGTGCAGTTTCTACCAGACGTAATACAAATGCATTTATGTGAAAATATAAGGAAAGACACAGTTACTAAAGAAACAGATCATTCAGGTATGAACTGCCTTCACCTTGCTTTTTTACTAGTAATTTTAGCATCTCACCTGTTCCTTACTGGTATCCAGTTGCTTCTGAAGGAAAGTGGAAATCTGACTGAAGGTTGGCCGCTGAGTGGGCTCCATGTTCCAGCATGCAGTCATGATGTTGTACCTGGATTGAGGTGGGGAGGAATCTGCATATTACCCATTCAGCAGCAACTTGTGGTATTCTGTGTAAAAGCACTGAAATAATTACAAGTCTGTGATCATTCCCAAGGGCTAAATGCAGATCCTATAAAGATGCCTGACCTGGTGACAACAGAATAAATGTTGTAAGGAGGGAGCTGCTGCCCATGATAGGAAAAGAGGTATTAAGGAAACACCTAACTACAGTGGTACTTCGGGTTAAGAACTCAATTCGTTCTGGAGGTCTGTTCTTAACCTGAAACTGTTCTTAACCCGAAGCACCACTTTAGCTAATGGGGCCTCCTGCTGCCGCTGCACAATTTCTGTTCTCATCCTGAAACAAAGTTCTTAACCCGAGGTACTATTTCTGTGTTAGTGGAGTCTGTAACCTGAAGCGTTTGTAACCCGAGGTACCACTGTACTTTAAATGACTTCAGATCTCCAGGGCCTGATGAACTGCATCCAAGGGTACTAAAGGAGCTTGCAGATGTAATTTCAGAGCCTTTATCTATTATCTTTGAGAATTCTTGGAGAACAGGTGAGGTCCCTACAGACTGGAGGCGGGCAAATGTTGTCCCCATCTTCAAAAAAGGGGGAAAGGAAGGCCCAGGTAACTACCAACCGGTGAGCTGGACATCAATACCAGAGAACAAATAATTCAGCTGTCAGTCTGTGAGCGTTTAGAAAAGGATGCTGTGATTACTAAGGCCCAGCATGGGTTTCTCAAAAATAAGTCATGCCAGACCAATCTGATTTCTTTTTTTGGTGGAATTACAAACTTGGTGGATCAGGGAAATGCTGTGGATTTCAGTAAGGCTTTTAACAAAGCCCCCCATGATATTCTTCCAAGGAAGCTAGTAAAATTTGGGTTGAATGAGGTAACTGTTAGGTGGATTTATAGCTGGTTGACTGACTGAACCCAAAGAGTACTCATTAATGGTTCCTCGTCATCCTGGAAAAAAAGTGACAAGTGGGGTGCCACAAGGTGCTGTCCTGGGTCCATTGTTGTTCAGCATCTTTATAAATGACTTGGATAAAGGAATTGAGGGGATGCTCATCCAATTTGCAGATGACACCAAACTGGGAGGGGTAGCTGATGCCGCAGAAGACAGAATCAGAATTCAAAATGACCTTAAAAGATTGGAGAACTGGGCGCAAGCTAACAAAATGAATTTCAATAGGGACAAATGTAAAGTTCTGCACCTAGGCAGGAAGAACCAGATGCACAAATATAGGATGGGGGACACCTGTCTTACTAGCAATACATGTGAAAAGGATCTAGGGGTCTTGGTGGACCACAAGTTTAACATGAGTCAACAGTGTGATGTAGCAGCAAAAAAAGATAATGCTATTCTAGGATTCAACAACAGACGTATATTGTTCAGATCAAGGGAAGTAATAATACCACTCTATTCTGCCTTGGGCAGACCACACCTGGAATACTGTGCCCAGTTCTGGGCACCACAATTTAAGAAGGATGTTGACAAGCTGGAATGTGTGCAGAGAAGGGCAACCAACCTAATCAAGGCTCTGGAAACTAAGCCTTAAGAGGAGTGCTTGAAGGAGCCCTGCCCACATGGTTGGGTAACTTCTGACATTCTGCCAGTGCATGCAGTCCAGTCACAGGTAAGCAGTTCTCATGTGACTAGAAGAATGTTTGTTACTAAAGTGCCTAAATCCTGGCCTGTCACCGAACACAACTTTGTGAGTGTGAAATGCATCTGAAACACCTTGGTGGAATTACAGCAGCAACATGCAGTATGCTCATCACAGAAAATGTCAGTGACACTCTGGAACGAACTTCCGTCGCTTCCTTGTAATGCTTGTGTGTGTCACCCAGTTACTGTGGAGATTTCTGAAATCTGTTTACTTACATATCCTCTGGTGCAAACTCAGGTCTGCCCATATGGTATCCTTGTTTTACCAGGCTGTAAAACTTGCTGTTCACTTTCATGCCAGGATAAGGGCTCCTGCCTATAGTGATAAGAAGAAGCACAACACAGTACGGTCACCATGCTGTTCTTATGTTGCTTTCCTACAGGACTGGCTCCTGATTCTTAGGTCAGTATCTAAGAGGCTGAAGGCAGTGCTACGTGAACTCCCTAACTGTGTGGGAGCACTGAAGCAATGGCTGGTGAATAGGGAGGAAAAGTCGGGGGAGTAGGTGTGTAACTCTAGAGGCCTTTGGGTTATCAAAGCCATTTTGGTAAAGGTAAAGGGACCCCTGACCATTAGGTCCAGTCATGACCGACTCTGGGGTTGCGGCGCTCATCTCTCTTTATTGGCCAAGGAAGCCGGCATACAGCTTCCGGGTCATGTGGCCAGCATGACTAAGCCGCTTCTGGCGAACCAGAGCAGCGCACGGAAACGCCGTTTACCTTCCTGCTGGAGTGGTATCTGTTTATATACTTGCACTTTGATGTGCTTTCAAACTGCTAGGTTGGCAGGAAGCAATGGCTGGTGAATAGGGAGGAAAAGTTGGGGGAGTAGGTGTGTAACTCTAGAGGCCTTTGGGTTATTGAAGCGATTTTAGTACTCTGCTGCAAAATTCAGAAGTACTGTAGCATGTAGTGCCTCTGACTAGGACAGACCCTACATCAAGTGAAAGCCAAGATGGTGGCATTGGCTGTCTATGGATCTGGGCCCTGTTAAGTACCTGAGGTCATCCCCCAATTTCTGGTGCCAGCCAAACTTTTAAGTAGTCTAGTATGACCTTTCTCCAAAGGCCTGAGGTTTCTTATGGCAATGTATGGCGTTGAAGAATCAGCGCTACAGTCAGTAGTGACCCAATTTTCAAATTATGCTTTCTCCCAAGCCCCATTTATGATCTAAAGCCTTTCCATACAGAAAATTGGGGACGGAGAAACACATCATTGCCTACCTAGGGAGAATATCTCCCAGAGAAGGATGCCGTAAGACCACACATCGCTCTGTACTGTGTAGACGCATTCAAAGATGCTCTCGGGTGCCATCCACTTCACTGGAAGGCGAGCCTGGAATTAAAAAATATTTTATTTACAGAGGAAACAGCCTGTGATATACAGATCTTTTGCCACTGCTTTCCACCAGATTTTGCTCAGTAGCCTCTGCCAGAATTTACATGCAGCAGCACTTGTCCCGCTGACAAAGAACACACACATACTCAAAAATTTCCCATGTTTGTGACCCCAACGTTTCCAGGTGAGGGCGGAAGAGATCAGTGTTCAAAACCCCAGAAAGCTACTGTCAGCAATAGAGGAATCAATGGTCTGACTGTAAATCAGTTTCCTGTGTACCCAGTGCACATTTGCCATCCCTGTTACTTACATTGCCTTTAACAACATAGTTGGCATCATTCATGATGTCTCTGGCCAGGCCAAAGTCGCAGATCTTGGCCACTCGTCCATCAGCCACTAGCACATTTCTTGCTGCCAAATCTCTGTGGATGCACTGTATTAAACAGATAGCAAGGGTGAGAAATGACCTATCAGTTTTTCTTGATCTTCCTGACTTATTTCAACATACGGCCATAGAGAAATACAGGTTGAGCATGATGGACTCAACCCAATTTGTGCTTGTGTCTGTTCCTCCTGGTGACCTGCAGCACGATGCAGACATCCAGGCTGGATTAGTGAGACTAGAGGCTACAGTTGCTTTCACGTCCTCCAGATGTTTTGATCTACAACTTCCATAAGCTCCAGCCAGCACAGTCAACAGCCAGGGCTGATGGGAGCTGTTGCCAAAAATATCTTAAGGCTTGGAGACAGGTGGGTTAGAGTATTTGTTTTGGCTTTCTTATTCTCACTCCACTGGTCCCCTATGGAACTCCAGTAGTTAGTATGAGCTTCCAGCCATTGGTGATACAGGTAGGAAGACACTGTACTTTGGACACAGCATGTAAAAGATGGTTGTGAGACTGTGCTGCCACCTCCACGAAGAATAGAGCACATGACAAAACTAACCATTTCATTAAGCCACTACAGAAGTAGTCATGCCTGAATCAGCCTCGATAATCATTTGCATTGATTTAGGTTAAAACAGTCTTAGTGCTCAGGGCATCCAAGTAATTGGATAATTATAGCCCATGTTTCCCTTTCCTGTAATGTCAAGGTTAAACACTCCAACAGCATTAATTTTGTAATGGTTGTAAAACCTTTTCAACCTATAGAATGCCACATATGGAGTCTATAGCTCTTACACAATTTCCTTGCTGTACAAGCTTAAAAGGTAGGGAGGTACCCTTTTGTGGAAGCCTGTGTTTGCGGCACAGTACAATCTGTGCTGTGATGAGCAGCCAGTGAGATTGCGCTCACTAATTATATTTATAACATGGTGGGTCAGAAGCCCCAACCGTCACTTTCAGTTCCTTATTCCTGGAATGGGAGGCATAAAGAACACCCTAAATCTTGTAAATCTATAGCTTTGGGCTCAAACCACTAAACAAATGTGAACATTCAGATAGGAAAATATGTTTAAAAATGGTAATACTTCTGCTGGTTGGAGAAGAGGGGACTGAACAAGCTGAAAAATAGAGTTCATGTTATTGTACAGCATCCATATGTATACACAGGTACAGATTGGGGTATGAAGCACCAATTCCCTCCCCTAATTTCATGCAAGGGGCAAGGAGGGTAAATCAAAGGGGAAGGAGTGCCCCACTTGCCAGCATCTTTCCCTTCTGACAGATGATCCCCATGAGAAATCAGCCCTGGGCAGAGAAATGGTTCCTCACCATATAGGGAGATATACACATACACCTGGATTCCTTTCTATCAAAAGCCATAAGTATTTAAGGAGGACTGGATACTGTTAATTGCCTATATGGAAAAGTATTATAATCAAACAATCGGCTTAGCAGAATGGTAAGATTTCCAGCAGTGTAAGAAATAACCTAAGTTTACAAAAGTAGTTGTGATTGGGTGAACCAAGACAATGCAAGAAAAAGAGGAGATAAGAGGAACCATGGAAAGGGGATGAGAAGTCAGTTAAGGAATAATTATTCGCTATGTTAACAATGCCACTTCTTATTTACTTTAGGGATCCTCTTCTGTTAGCATCGTTTTAGTTTTAAGTTTTGTTTGATATGGAATTCATTAAAAAGGCAAAATAATAATAATATATTTAAGATGCTGTAATAATAAATTTCTCCTGTACAAAAGCAGGTTCTTAATCTAAGAAACACTTCAGGCTACCTCACACATTTGAATGTTCCTCCATGTTCACAACAACCTTCCACACAGAAAACTAGCTGCTGGGGGAAAGGGAACTTAGCCTTCTCCCTGCCATACTAGTAAGTTGGTGTTTTTTTAGTCAGTGGGTGGGCGTTATATGGGATTTATTTTAATAGAGAAACATTCAATCATATGAACCCCTACCAACGGTATGAAATGGTACAGCCTTGACACAGGCTTATCACCTCACTGAGAACTAAGCCTTAGTCTTTGGGGTGTTCTTTTGTTTCTTTCAGGCTTCAGCGCTATGCGTTCATTATTCAAGGGTAGCATGCAGGATATACTTATGTACAGAGCAGGGTGGGGTTCCAACTGCTGCACATATGTAGAGTAAAAGTTGGGCCAAGGCCTTTTGTTTGGTATGCAAGTCAGTTTCCTGCATAGTAATGGAAAATGACACCTTGGTTTCTGAATAACTGATCCTGAAAATATTTTCTAAAGAGAACTATGTTCAGGGGAGCGTGCACTCACGTTTTTTGAAGCAAGAAAAGCCATTCCTTGGGCCACCTGGTTGGAGAAATGCAGCAAGTCATACAGGTCGAGAGGATGGCCGTCCATGTCCTCTCCTGACACTGAGCTCCTCCCTGGAATGGGGAAAACTCATGGTAATCAACAAAGGGCAACTCTACCACAGGATGAAGTCAATGTTCAAGCTAACTGAACCATATCTCCAATATAGGGAGATGAATGAAGTCTAGAAATGGGAACAATAACACTGAACCATGGTTAACAGTTAAGCATCTTGAGAAAGGAAAGAGCAATCACTTGAATTTGAAACTTCCAGTGTACAATGAAGGTTGTAACACTTTCCTAAGATTTAAGTCCCACTGAACTTGGATGAGCTTGCTTTTGACTATGATTGAACTGGAAGTCTGCTAGTAGGAAGAGAATTAGTGGCCCAGTTCTATTTGTTCAATACAATTGGATTATATGTGCAAGCTGTTCCCAGTCCCTACAACTAATAGGACTGCTTTGTTCGGTACAAAATTTATGCACATGTCATTTATGATGCTAACCTGTGTAATAATGTATGTAGTTGTGGTTGCAGAATATACTGAAGTGGGAAATAGGAATGGACTGAGCATTTGTTTGCATTTATTTTCCATGCAAGAGCTGCAATTCCTATTTTATACACATAGATGCGCTTAGCAATGCTGCTCATGTGATCTTTGTACATGGGAGCTGAGTTCCAGTTACAAAAAGCAATGTATCGTTCTGTTAATTGGTGTTCAAATTCTGCATTTAGAATCGCAAATTTAATAAATAAAATTAGAATCTGCCCTTACAGGATTTCATGGTGATTAATGAACAGGTGCATATCTAAAAATGTAGTTCCCCATAATAATTCACATTCTGGCTAATTTATTTGAATTTTGGCACAATATGTTGCTGTAAGGGTCGTGATCCTGAAAACTATGCACATTCAGGCAGCTGTAATAGTGGACAATCAAAGTCTAGTTTAGGATGCAATGAACACAGGGATAATACACAAACGTGCCAATGTTGGATGGTGTCAGCAGATATTTTTATACATCTCTCAGTCCAACCTGTAAGGGCTATTGTGAAAAGAAAGGAGATGCTACATTGAGCTCACTTCTGTTATTATTATTATTTTAATGTAATAAACAAACCATCATATAAAAATACTGGCAAAAACTGAAAACCTCAGCAGCAGGAACTACCTCCTCTGGAAATAATAATTGAAAGCATCATTCCTTGCTTATTTACCGTTTGGTGGCATAGAGCCTGATGCTGTTACTGGTTTCATTTCCAAATAACTGTCCAAACACTGGGTACCGATTCCACTGTCACTGCATCAATGGAAACAGAAAAAGAAAAAATTATTAACAATCTAATCTCTGCATCAAATCTAGCATCCTGAATAAGAGATCATGTAGATAATGGAGGAGCGCTAAAGGTGCAAATCTATAATTTTAAGTTCCAGTCCAATTGATGCTGGCTATCATCATGAACTTAGCTTTAGATGCAGCATTAAAACTTTAAAGTCATATAACAAACTGCCCCCCCCAAATCTATTAAAAACTTCAAATGGGGCTTCTCAACTCTATCAAATGCTTTCTCAGTGTCCTTTAAAAAATGCTGTAGGGACTGCCTCGCATATTAACACATTGCTAATAATATTAAGTATGTCATTATTTGAAATGGTGTAAGTGTGTGAGGAATTTGTTTAGGGTGGGACAAAGCCCATGAATGTAAGCGAAAAATAAGAATGATTGGCAGGCATCCTGGCACAAGGCATCAATCCCTTTGTCTCTTTCCAAGAAACACTATATTTCTTGAGCTTATCTCAAGAAATATAAATGTGTGTTGTGGCATTTCAAGAAGGGAGAGCAGTCGTATGTGGGATGGAAGGTGCTGAAGAATGTGGGTACCAGCTCTTCCCATCTGTAAATAAAGCTTCTGGTCAAATTCCTTCATGCCACAAAGCCCTTTTAAAGATAGAGTAGGCCATTCCATTGGACAGAAACATGTGAGGCCCTTGGCCATTTTGTCTGGTTCCTAGAATGAAGTGCTCAGATCATGTAGCCACTATCTCTCACACTATATGAAACATGAGCTAATTACCTTGTGTACAAATCCCAGTCATGAAAGCTTAGCAAAATTACTCTTGCTCTCATTGACTTCTCAGATGAGGACTGTATTGTAAAGGTATGCTAGGTTGGAAATTTGCCCTAATTCTGTTGGGTTTTAGCCCTCTGTTGAATCTGTACTGGTTTGGATTCTTACCTCCGGACGTATTTCTTCCCAAGGTACATATTTTTATAGTCTGCTGCCATGCTATCAAGAGAAGACTCAAATGTTAAATCCTGGATTATGAGACACTCTGCTTTCTTTCGCAGGAAATTCAGCAAGTCCCCATAAGGACAATACTCAGTGATGACAAATACAGGGCCTGAAAAAGAAAAAAATAAACCTGATCAGAAAATGGCATCATTGTACTCTGTTTCTGCTAGGTAGCAGCTTAGTCTGACTGATCAACACTAACTATTTCAGTTTAAAGGATGTTGGTTTTTGTAGCAGTGCCACACAGGGCTTCCACATTGTTTTTAACGCAAAGCAGGATGTGCATCACCCCATTCCCTCCAGATTTCTTTACCACTCAAAATTACCTATTCAAGCTGCCTTTTTTTTCCTGCAGGTAGACAAGCATCTTGGATGAGCAGAAAGGTCTCAAAAGAGAAAGGGCTAAGCAACACTATCTCTTGCTTTTCCTGCAGTCAGATTGTGACTGGATTGTGGTTTATCAAGACTGACCTGGGCTTAAAAAACAACAACAGAAAACCAAGCAGGGGAAAGTAATTCCTAACTGGAATGTAAACTGTAGTTTTGCTCTCAAAGGCAAGTTATGTAATCAGTAGAATCACGTGACATGGTTCTTGCTGGACAGCACCATTTCAGAGAGGGAAGGGGGAACTGAATGCTCTGTTCGTGTAAAATGATTCCCTATAGATAGAAAGCCACCTGGAGAAGCTTCATGTAAAACTCTGACATGCATGGTTTTTTTGCTTTAAAAATCTCTTTGAAATTCTTTTATACCAGGAAAATTCAAGCATGTGTTCTTCTGCCTGCCAACCAAAGTGGTACAGTATAGCAAAAACTACACATCATGATTTTACTGACTGTGTAGTTCCACTCTCAGGTGTTGGAATGACAGGTATGAAACCAGAAACAGGTGAAATAGGACGAAGAGAAAGTAGTCTGAAGCAGCACTATGATGGCAGATTAAAAAGTGAGAATAGCACACCTATTGTGAAATGAGGTCTACCTCCCACCACTCCATCCCAACTAAATATAGTTCCTGTAAATTCAGGCCACTTCTAATTTCCTACAGACTGTGTATTGTAACCCTTAAGGTCTTAATAGCCAGCATTCTCAAAGCAGAAATGTTTATTCTTGTCATGATTGTGATACTGACTTGAAAATCTATGACTCTTCCATTATGGGGAAATGTTGCTGAAAAGAATGAAACCATAGGAACGAGAATGGAGGGGACTGTAGTGGCGCCAGGGACCGCTTCTTACCTCCATGTGTACATGCTCCCAGCAGGTTGACGATGTTGTCATGGTGACCTAAATGGCTCATGATCTTCAGTTCTGACATGAGGGCTTCTTGCTCATCAGTATGTGCTGTTGCTGAAACCAGAAATGAAACTAGTTGTATGCAAACCCTTATGCAGGTTCTTGTGAAAATGCACAGCGTTTTTGTGCAAATTTCTCCTGTTGTACACACATTTTTCAAAAGCAACTTTGCCTAATGTATACTCTTCTTTTGCAAGGCAGGTTTCCATAATATAATGCATTTTTGTATGTTGTTTTCATTAATATATGCATTTATATGCATATACATAGAATATAATCACTTTTGTGTACATTACTTGGCTGGAGAACTACATTGCGAAATTAAGATAAGTGCACACTTCAAAAAGTGGCTGTGTTTCACATTGCTTCATAAAGTATGTATTAGGTTAAGTTCACCTATAAATGCACATTGAATTGATACCCCCCCATCCCAGCTAGTCACCTAGGATCAGTATGTTCAGTACTTAAATATAAGTATACAGATAGAGAAGGACTTGCTTCTTGCTCCTTACTTATATCACCCCCAATTTATTCCAATGCTGGAGCTGGTTTTCAATTTGCAGGCCTTTAGAATGATTATTAGCTAGTGAGCACTGGCGAAGAACTGCTTTAACCAGCACTTACATTTAAGCATTTTGACAGCCACCTTCAGGACAGAATCTTCCTTCCCAAGTCCAAAAGCAGTGGCCTCAACCACCTTTCCAAAAGCTCCAGCTCCAAGGGTCTTTCCTATGAAAGCAAACATGGTGTTTAGAAGCATAACAGAATCAAGAGGAGGATTTTTGATACTAATTCAGTGATCATTGTGTGTGCGTGTGTCCCTGCCTGTCCCACATGCACATATCCTTGAGAGCAGACAAGTAATATCTCCTAAAGTTCAATAAGCCACAGCAGGCTATGAGAAGGTTTGCAGTCAACAACAGGAGCAGTTTCTGTGCCTTGCACAGTTCAATGTCATTTCTTTGTTATTTGTAGCCCTGATTTCTCCGCTTCTGATTTTTCTGATCTTTTCATTGAGACCTTTTCCATTGAGTCAGTAGCTGCTATGGGATGCCATTTTGCTCATTCTGCAAAATCCCAAGAATTATGATGAGGGGGGAAATTGTGCAGTCCTTCATATAAGCAGGATAGTATTATGCAACTGCTGTGTATCAGTTTAATAATTTGGACCTTCCACAAATGTAGATAAACAGAATGACTTACTACTACCAGAGCAAGTGTACAAGGATTGCTCCTCACCAAATTGCAGGTTGTTTCTGGGAAATTCCCACTTCTCATTGTAAGGAAGCTGGGTGGGATCAATAAAAGTGTAATTGTTTCCCTCGCAGGCCTCAATGATCTTCCAACGGACTTGGTACTTTGGTTTCTGCAAGGAAAAATTATCCATGCATCAGAAAAGCATTGTTCAATAGCATTTTAGCACTTCAACATATTATCTGGAAAATAAGTCTCACTGAATTTAGTGGGTCTTAAATGTCAACTAGACATACATAGGATTGGCCTTCTAAACTCCCAGCAGCCTTCTCCATAGATGTTGTGAATGTTATAAGTTTGAACAGGCCCATGAATTTTACTAAAACCTCCATACTAAAATCAAACACATGGCATACAGTCCCAGTTTGATTAAGGATGTGGTTTTCTTAAATTTGGGTGGGTTTGAAGGCTGTAGTTTGGTTTAATTGGGTCAATATGCCCCTTCACAATTTAGCTTGGATTATTTTTATGCCACTATGACACTAAGGTTTAAAAAATCTTTCCCTCAGCAGGGTCTTCTCCTGTACCGCATTTTGAGAGAGAGCCATTTTAGACATGAAGAGTTACAGCAGTAAAGCTGCTTTCAACCTCTGGACCTCTTCCCTGTCTACTTTTCTTTCCACACAGACCACGAACACCCATCTGACCTGTTTATACTTGTAGAATAGGAAGATGATACACAGAAGCAGGAAAAACATCGTCCCAGCACATGCAATAAGAATTGGTTTGGGGAATTCGCTCAGGGGTTCAGATGCTGTGGGAGGGAAAGAAAATAAAAGTTTGTAGTGCATCAGTCATTCCTGAACATTCCTGAGAACCATGCTAACAGATCAAACATAACAGTAGAGCAAGAGAGATACCTGGCTTCCTCCCTGCTTTGCTATATAAAACAAAGGCACAGATACCCAGTGATAGCAAAGCCGATTTACAGAGCAATCCCACTCCCTGACTAGGAGCAGCAGAGTGAAAAAGGGGCAGCAGAACCACTGCCACATCCAAAGTCCTGTGGCTTGCTCCAGCTTGGGCAGAATGAGTGTGTATGGGTGTATAGGTGCGCACACTTGCACAACATTTCTGACATTTGTTTGCTTGCTTGTTTCTTTATGTAATTTCTTTCCCATGCTTCAGTATAGATGATCTCAGGACAGATAACAAGAATACAATTAAAAAATGACAAAGCACATTAAATTAAAACAGTGGAATTATCAAACAGCAAATTCAGCCATCTGTTTCAGAGGAACTTGAAATGCCTGTCAGAGGGGAAAGGCCTGGGGCCAAACAATGTACAATGCTGGTGCCAGGCCACCCTCAAGGGACAGAATCACATAGGAGCCCCCTTTATATTAGCGTAAATGCAGCCACAACCAAGATTTGGTGAGATGAAAGGTAAAACGCTAGTTCTTAGTGAACAAGATGCTCAGATTTGTCTCACCTATGTACCGAACCAATGGACCGAAACTGGATCCATTCCCCATGTTATTAACTGCTAGGCAGCAGTATGTCACGTTGTCCAGCATCTCATCAATTTTGAGGGTGCTCTTCGATATCACTCTTCCGAAGGGAATTTCGTGCGTTATCTCTGGGCTGGTGTCTTTCATAAGCAGCATTCCACCTTGGTCACATCTGCCGGACAGCCAAAGATGATGGAGATATTAATATGCTCATAGAATTTTGTCTGCTTTATCTGTTACTTTATTTATCAGCTTCTAAATTCTGCTCTATTAAGGATTGAGCTGTGTTCAGGTAGATTCACTGGATTGCCAGGCCTTTGACCTTAGGATCAGTACCCTACCCATCTGGGAGAGCCTTCCCAGCCACTCTGGGCAGCTTCCAACAGGATTTTTAAAAACACAATAAAAGATCAAAGATTAAAAACTTCCCTAGTGAACTCAGTAGTGTTACTTCTGGAAACTGTAGGGAATGCTGTAACTTATCTCACCTGTCTGGATGAAGATTGCGAGGCAGTTTATACCACTCAATGTGTGGAGCAGGATAACCACTGGCTTCGCACCAAAGGCTGCCGGAGCTGTTGTCCATCAGTTTAGCTGTAGGGGGAGCTGAATAGCAAAGGTAAAAGAGCTGTTAGGTATAGCAGCCATTTGTATACCTACACATGACCTGGAAAAGCTGTCTGCGGACAAACGCCAGCTCCCTCAGTCTGAAAGTGGAGATGAGTGCCACACCCCATAGTCCAATGCAACTGGACTTAACCATCCAGGGGTCCTTTATCTTTTTACCTAAACTACCATTCCCAGGATTCTTGGAGGGGGGCGCTTTAAATGTATGATGCATATGCAGTCTTCATTTTCCACCCCATGCTTAACATAGGCAACATGAGAAATTGCATCATGAAATAATATCTAGTGAAACTTGGCGTATGGGAAAGTGGGTAACATGTAAGGGTAATGTGTGAGGTTTTAAAATTAGGCAAGAATAACCAGCTGCACAAATATAATGTAGGGGACACACCTGGCTTGCCAGTAGTACATGGGGAAAGGATCTAGAGGTCTTAGTAGACCACAAGCTTAACATGCGTTAACAGTGTGATGCAGTAACAAAACAAAACAAAAATGCTATTCTAGGCTGTGTCAGCAGAAGTATAGTGTCCAGAGCAAGGGAAGTAATAGAACCTTCTAACATTTACAATCCCACCCCAGCCCTGCTTATGCAGTGTACTTAGAATACACTCCAGGTTTTATTTTGGCCAGACCAAACCTGGCACCACAATCTGAGAAGGATATTAACAAGCAGGAACACGTGCAGACCAAGATGATAAAGGGTCTGGGAAACAAGCCTTAAGAGGAACAGTTGAGGAAGTTGGTATACTGAGGAGACTGAGAGGAGACTTGAAAAGAGATCTGATAGCCATCTTCAAATATCTAAAGGGCCACCACAAGGAAGATAGAGCAAGCTTGTTTTCTTCTGCTCCAGAAGGATGGGAACCAATGGATCCAAGTTACGAGATTCTGACTAAACGTCAGGAAGAACTTTCTGACAGTAAGAGCTGTTCGACAGCGGAACAAACTCTCTCAGAAGACGGTGGACTCTCCTCCATGAAAGGTTTTTAAGCAGAGGTTGGATGATCATCTGTCATGGATGCTTCAGTTGAGATTCCTGCATTGCAGGAGGTTCGACAAATGCGGGTTCCCTTCCAACTTTACAATTCCATGATTCTATACCAGAGTCTCAGATGTGGCCTTTGGAGCCAATCTATTCTGCAGCTGGTCACCACTTTATCCAAGCAAAAGCACAGTCAACATTTTCCTTTTGGTGTAGATTATTCCAGTTCCCACTAGGAAAGGCTACTGCTGGCAATTATACTTCACTCTTGATCACTTGATCTATTCTTGGGGGCTGCTTTGAGTGTATGTGGTTGTATCACTGCAATCACAATTCCTTTTGGTGTATTTTATTGTTATAGCTATTTTGGAACATCACATTTGCTTACAGGAAGAGCAGAAAGGTCACCTGCATCCTTCACTTTAGCTTGTTGGTTGAGACTGAATGTTCTGCTGTTCCTTCTCAACATAGACATAACATTGGAAGAACCGTGGTGGATGGAACACTTACTTTTCACTGAGATGTTGAAGGTGATGGATGCGTTGGCTTCACCATTATCTGCAAAAAATGTGTATATTCCACCATTCTTTTCCTCCATCCTGTTCAGTTTGAGCGTATTGTTGTACCTTTCACAAAAAAAGAACAAATGCACACGGTAGGGTCCTTTCAGAAGCAATCAGAATGGAAGACTCTCAAATAGAGACCAGAGATAATTTTGCATTATCTATGGACAGGTGTTGTTAGATTTCATAAATAGTCTATGTAGAAGCAAGAAAGAGGGCATTGCTCATATCATACCTTAGATCAAGTGTGGGAAACTTTTGGTCCTCAAGATGCTAGAGCTACAACTCTCATCAGCACCAGCAAGCTTGGCCAATGGAAGAGTTCTGTGCATCCCTCGTGCAATTAATTTATAGTTTGGAAAATCATTTAGGAAAGAGGAGGCACATTCTTTCTTACCTGTTGTTGCCAGAAGTCATTTCCATATTGAGTGTGAAATTCTGGGAGCTCCTTGATGGGTTCATGTATGTCCATCTCTGTGTGTGAGGTCTAGGATAAGCCTCAATGAGCACGTGCAGGTTCAAGCTGCTGTGCAAATTTGTCTCTTGGCTTCTGTTCTGTATGGTGGACAAATGCACATAGCCACTTTCTGAAAAGAAAATGAATGAATGAAGATGTTGCACAGAGGAATTCTTCTTTTGATTTGTTTTTTAAACCTTTCTCCTAGGAGAAAAGGTTGAGACACAACTAGGATCAGTGTGGTTTTTCCCTTGTGATACCCACTTGGAATTTGGCAACTTGAATAATCACAGTAATTGGACCTCCACATAGCAAGGCAGAAGCCTTCCAATGCCATAAGCAAATTGCTTAATGCAGGGATGGAGAAGCATAGGCCCATGGGCTAAATGTGGTCTTACAGGCTTCCTTGTCTGGGACTCTCCCTAAGCCATGCTTCTCCCCAGGCCACATATAACCTGTGATATTCAGGTATGGGTCTCAGTGGAAGTGAAGATGGTCCAGGAAGGCATAAATGATGGACCAGAAAGGCAAGAAGATGATTCATCCTTTTGTCTTCTGCCTGGATGAGAGCTCGAGATGGGTGAATTAAGCCTGCAATATTGACATCAAAAGGACATCAAAAGGACAGAGTTATTCTCTGTAGGAAATTGTGGTGGTGTTTCACCTGGAAATCTGATGGGGAGCAGTGAACTTGGGGACATATGTTGGGTTATGTATTGAATCCATTGTATTGAATCCATTGTTCTCATGTTAACCCAAATGCTCCTTTCTTAAACGCTTCCTGAAACAAAGCCCAGCCTAGGCACTCATTTAAATGTGTGCATTATCACCAGACCAAGTGTGCAATGATCATAAAGTCATAGAATTGCAGAGTTGGAAGGGAAACAGAGGGTCATCTAGTCCAACCACCTGCAATGCAGGAATCAGAAACCTTTGCTCAGATAAAGGGAAGGGTCAACACACACCTCCGTTGACTGAAGTTTGTTTTGGTATTAAAACTGGGTGAGCTGTATTGTTGGGCTGCTGGGTTGTGAATGATGTTGAGAACTGGGCCCATTAGATATGAACAAGCTTTGCAGCATTTGATTTATTGTGGGGCATATCAGTAACTTTAAAAGTTGGTGGCAAATGAGTGAATAAGTGTGATCCATCACGGATGTCTTGAGTGCTGCTGGGAACAAATTGGTAGGAGCAGAAAATATAGAATCCATGGAGTAAAAATACAGAGAATTAGGTTGCAGCTGAAGTACCATAGAAGGGGAAGCTGTGATTAACAATGAATGGAAATATGAGACTTGGAAAAATCGGCTGTTTTGCAGTCTAATTTTTAAAAATCTGCTTACAAAAACTTGGGTAACTTAGAATGATCACAATGAGTTTTTAGGGGATGCAGAGAATGTACTACATTTAGTCTGGAAAAATGCTACAAGTAGTTATATTGATTAATTAACCAGGATTTTAAAAGGAAAATAGAAATTGTAAATAAAAGGGGCGGGGGAGGTTGTGATTCTACCATTGTGTGTCTCTCTGAATTCATTAACAAACTTATTTCTTCTCCTTATAACATTGTGCATCCTGAAAAACGTAATAATTTCTGCCCTTGTACTTCATCTTCTTCATCAAGAGACTAGGACATCAAATAGATGTAAGACTTTCTCAAGGCCCTGAGAAACATTCTATGAAATTCTTTTAATGCATTGCTGCTTTCATTGTGTTAAGTGAAGGATGATAGCTCCATTACTAAATTGGGATCCCCGTTTGATTCCCAGTGAAACCTCAGTGGGGAAAAGCAGAACCCTAAGGCTCATTTTCCCAGGCTGTGTACATCAAGACTTGCTCACCTATCACCTGGAGGGTGGCTGAAGAATTACTAGTTCCTGCGGAATTGGTTCCCAAGCAAGTATATTCCCCAGTGTCTTCTAACCGTACTGCTGGAATGGACAGGGTATGGTCTGTGAAGTATTTTCTAGAGGTCACATTATAATCTTCCATTGGAAACAAGTTGACCTGTAAGCCAGGAAAGTTAGAAATGATGGCACATTTTGCAGACAAGTCATTGTTTTAGTTGTCACCATCCTCACTTTAATTCATCCCATTTCATTAGTGCCCATCCTAGACCCAGTGTTGCTCCATCATCACCCAAAGGATTAGACCTAAATCATAAAGTAAATATACACAGTAGGGTATTTATTTGTGCTTATGACTGCTCCTAGAGAATGGCAATGGCATATGAAACTATGGGCAGTATTCACCTAAATAAGTGCACAAGCAAATTCAACTTCCCCAAATGGCTGACAGCAAAAGTTTCATACAGTTGTTAAATATTACGGGGGGTGGGGGAATGGATCCCTGCAGGACCCCACAGCACAACTGCCAAGGGGCTGAGCAGAAATTTCCTATTCCTTCTGTCTCGGCCTTGTAGGTAGGAACACAACCACAGCAATACTGTGCCCCAACTTCCAACCCCGAGAGCTGGTCTAGCAGGTGGATAGCATGTTTTGATGGTATCAACATCTACTGAGAGAGCAAGGAGGTGGAGCAGGATTGCACACATGCGCGCACGTGCACACACACACACACACACACACACACACCCTTACCCTTCTCCCAATGCACTTGATCAATCAGGGCAGCCAAAGCAACTTTGGTGCAAAGACTAAGTCTGAATCCAGCCTGAAAATGATCTAGATCAGAGCTTGCCAAACTTTTCATGTTGGTGACACACTTTATAGACATGCATCATTTTGTGACACAGTAATTCAGTCTTATTAGCAAACCAGCGGGCTGCCCGCTCCCTTTCCAGCCCTGGGAGGAGTGTGGGGAGTGTTCGTGCAACACACTGCAGCTGACACACTAATGTGTCAGGACACGCAGCTTGGAAAGCTCTGGTTTAGATAACTAGCTTCTTCCAGGTGCACCGGAACCTAATCACCACAAAAGGGAATATTCGTAACTAGGCAATAATGACCATACACTTTTGTGTCTAGGGAGAGCTTTTTGAGTAGAAGGTGTACCACCACCTCATTTAGCATGGCTAACCCTACTCCATCCTTCAAGAAAGCCTTCACCACTCCACAGACTCAACTGTGAGTTCAGTTCCATAAAACTCTAAGGTTCATGCTCAGCAAAGACCAGATCAGCAGGGCTACATATGACATCCAGTTTAAAGTCGTGCATCAATTAGCCCATGCCACCAAATCTCTCTGTTATCCCAGGTCTTTGCTGTTTCAGCCATATCAGACAGTTCTGACACCTTTTAAAAATGACTTACGTTTGCAGTGGAAGGATAGGTCCACTTTGCCTCATAGGAATAGGAGCGGGAACTTATTCTGCAGGTGATATTGAAAGGTTCTCCTCGTAGTCTCACATGATCTTTTGTTTTAATTGTGACAGATAAGGTGCTTGCTAAATAAAGCAGAAAAGAAAAGAAAAGAAGTATGCCGATTAGCTACAGACTAAGTGAAGTAACAAGCAGCATTTTCAGATCTGTCAAGATTTCTTCAGCTTGTGCCATCATTTTTTGACTGTGTGACCCACTTTTTTAAACCATGAATTCAAAGTCAGCCCTGTTGCCTAAGAGCTGGCAAAGCAAAAATGCAGTGTTCTTCAACTTCAGCTGGCATAAGCAGAGTGGGTGCGGATGTGGCAGCAGCTATGCTGTTCTATGAAGTTCTGCCACTGCTGGCTAGGAGTTGGTTTGCCACCAGTGCTATTTATAATTTGTTGCATTTATTGTGTGTTGCACAAAGTTGCATGCTCAGACACACTAGTCAGTGTTTGCAAAAGTGCCAATTTTGATGGATAGCTAAGTTTTGGTTCATACATTGTTCCAGACAATGCAAATTAGCTAATTTCGTATTAAAATGTGAACTGAGCCCATTTTTTCTCCCATCTTTAGCACGGGTCCAGTGCAATGCAGCAAGAAAAGGATGTGGAGTCTGGATGCAAGAAGGGATTGATGTTAAAATCCTTGCTCAGACATGAAAGTTGCATCGTGCCCTTGAAGTCTCCCTAGTTTAGCCTCACCCAAAGCTGTTGTGAGAGGAAACAAGAGGTGACCTTTAGCACTCTTCTAGCACTGTGCTGGGACACAGGTGGTGCTGTGGGTTAAACCACAGAGCCTAGGACTTGCCGATCAGAAGGTCAGTGGTTTGAATCCCCGCAACTGGGTGAGCTCCCGTTGCTCGGTCCCTGCTTCTGCCAACCTAGCAGTTCAAAAGCACATCAAAGTGCAAGTAGATAAATAGGTACCGCTCCGGCGGGAAGGTAAATGGCGTTTCCGTGTGCTGCTCTGGTTCGCCAGAAGCTGCTTAGTCATGCTGGCCACATGACCCGGAAGCTGTACGCCGGCTCCCTTGGCCAATAAAGCGAGATGAGCGCCGCAACCCCAGAGTCAGTCACGACTGGACCTAATGGTCAGGGGTCCCTTTACCTTTACCTTTAGCACTGTGCTATCAGAATAACTACACCAGCAACTTAGAAATACCACACCCCACCCTGATCACCACCACTGCTGTTGTTGTGGCGCCACAGTAGAAAGAGCAACTGCAAACCTACCTTCAACAATAAGGCCTATTTTTGCTGACTCCACCCACCGTCCTTGCACCAGGGCACGGCACTTATAGAAGTTTTTATCACTCATGTTTACTCTGTGCATACGTATTCCCTCTTGAGCATTGAAAGAGAATCCTGAGGAGATGTTGCGCGAGTCCGTCCACAGGGTAACATTGCTTGCCAATTCTGGGTTAGCGATCAAGCACGGCAGCACCACATCCTCACCTTCTGTCACCCTAATGAAGTATTTAAGGACACACCAGGCTGAGCTGTGATCTGTGGAGGGGGGTGGAGAGAAGGGTGAGAAATCAATTGTGAAGCTGAGGCCAGCATTTAGCAGATGTGCGTGCGGCAACTTGGAATACATTAGAAGCAACTGGAAGCAATGGCAGCTACCTAGGCTCCCTCACACCAAATTATCTGGGGAAATGACCCTAACTGAGTTTAGGTATCCTCCGCTATATACCCACATAGCAATGTTCATGTATATTTATAGCTGAGCCAATGGGTTGAAAATTTGAAGTAAGAATGGCACCATTTCACACACATTCATTGTACAACCTCCCTTCTCTGGGGCGCAAGCCTGGGCAGTGTGTCTGGAGGTCCTGGGCTGCCCAGACAATAAGATCCTTCCTCTGGGCCTTATGGATGTGGTCCAAAGGAAAGCAAAGCAATACATTTGGCACCAGCTTGGCAGCAGGAGCTGCCAGAAGGAGGCATACAAAATGCCATCCAACCACCTTAAGGACTCCACTCTGGATTTGTGTAGGGTTTACTCCATTTCTTCTCCTAATGATGTCCCACAAAGCAGCAGGTACAGAATTTTCCTTGTGGGTTTGCTCCCAAAGCTTTTCTCACTCCAAAGTGAGTGTAGTCACAGGGTAGGGGAGATTTAGGATCAGAGTTTTCATTCTTTCCAGGTTGATGAGCCCCATCTGGCCCTCACGTCCCACTACAGCAATGCAGAAACTGCCTTCTTGACCGTTGAACTCACTTATTGGTCTGTTGTCATGTGCAGGGGAAGTCCCTAACTCACTGAGACCCATCAGCTACCCTCACCTGCTTTAGCCAGCCAGATGAAGCCATTCCTGAGGTGTGGCCCCTGTCACATGCCGACAGCTTCTAGGAGCCACAGGGGAGAGCTGAGTGCAGGGGGGCCAAAGATGGATCAACTACCCAGAAGGAGCACGTCGTGTCCCCCACCAGACATACTGCCCCTCCCCAACACATGCAGTCAGTCCACAATATTAACCAACATACAGATGGAGAGAGTTGGCTCCCACCCACAAGTTCAGGCCTTCTATGCTCCTCTACCATCCATTCGTTATGGTAACCAGCAGACATCCATGCATTGAGGGAAACATCTATAGAGGGGAACCTGCTGTATAGATACAGTTTCAAATCATGAGGAGAGACTATGCCTGTATGGCAAGCTGGCTGCAGAGGGTTGGAGACAGAGGGAGGTTTCTAGGAGAAAGTGCCCCACTCTTCCTTTTGAAACCATTGCTGGCTGCATGGAGTCAGTGCCCCCAAAGGGTTTTCCTAAGTGCATAGCCCTTGTTTGATATTTTGGAAGCATAGAGTGGGAACAGAGATTGAAACTGAATGAAGTAGAGTAGAAAAGTCTGATTACCTTTCACACAGAGAGATACAGATGCTGTTTCCTCACTGGTACGGTTAACATAAGCACACTGGTAGTTTTTCTTTTCCTTGTAACTGGCCTTGGGTATGTAGAGGGTGCCATTGGTGTACACCACGATGTTCGACTCATTCCTTATGCCGACCCACTCCACACTAGAATTCCCGGAGCAGTGCAAGCTTACCGGGTCTCCCTTGTCCACAATCACAGTGGGGAAATTAGGGCTGATGGTAGGAGAGGCTGAGCCTAGAAAGAAGAGAGAGAGTGAGCAGCCTATGTATCTTCAGGTACCATTGGCAAATCTTTTTATTATTTATTAAATTTGTTAGTCGCTTTATCTTGCCCAAGGCTATCCTAAGCAACTTACAACCAAACAACTTGCACCCATTTGTTCTGAAATGAGTAAAATAAATGAAGCCGGCGGTGAGCCCTGTGACTTCTTTGCCTTGCCAGACTGCAGCCCAGATAAGGCTCTGGTACTCTGAAAAACAGCCATATGGTATGCAAACACAATCCTCTGTATTCTCCTAGCAGCTCTTCCTGAATGGGCCAGGCATATGCACTCATCATCTGGCATGAGCTGTGTAGTCATTGCATGGATTGTGGCAAGTTCCATTGCATGGATTGTGGCAAGATAGAAACAGAAAGATATGAAGCACTCCTAGAGTTTGAATTTATTGTTATTCACGTTTTATACTGTATTTTTATGCTGTTTTTGGTTGCATCAATTAAGTGCTTAAAATTTGTTAGCCGCCCTTAGCCCGGTTTTCTGAACCGGGAAGGGCGGGGAATAAATAAAAAATTATTATTTATTTATTATAGATTAATCAATGGTGTTGGCTTATTGTGTTGCCGCAGTTGCCTTGTGAATCACAGGTTTTAATTCCAAATGGCTGAAAGGCAGGCGTTTTGTCTACAGGGGCTTCTGTGTGCTGATTTTTTATTTATTTTTTTACAATGGACCTGACATTTGGATCTAGTCATACCTCATGTTGCATCCACTTCAGGTTACGTCTTTTCAAGTTGCGTCCCACGGCAACCGGGAAGTACTGGAATGGTTACTTCCAGGTTTCGCCGCTTGCGCAGAAGCGCTAAATCACGCCGCGCACATGCGCAGCCTCAGCGCTTCTGGATGCAAATGCTTCCGAGTTGCGGACGTGCCTCTTAGACATATTACATCCGCAACTCAAGGTTCCACTGTACATTGGGGTGGGCAGAGCTCCTGTAGTTGTGCCGAAGGGAGAGTGAAAGGTGCAGGAGGCCTGTCTTCTTTTCCACCTGGCCATCCCAGCCCCAGATGCCAGCTTTCTTATTAAGGATCCAAATTGGCTTCTTCCTCAGGCCGAATGAGATGGGAGGTGAAAGAAAGAATGGAGCATCTTCAGGCTTTTAGTGTGGCTGAAGCCAATTGCCTTTTCGCAGCGTCAGCAAGTTCTTTTGACCGCTGTTCATATTTATAATACAAGGATGAGGAAGTGAGAAGTGAATCAGCACCTCAAATGTGCTGAGGAAGGCATTAAGAATAATAGTTGCGGGGAGACGGACTCTGAAGTGCCCTTCAATAACAGAGGAAACACATTGAAGATGGTTTTCTCTGCTCTGGGCTCTGTGGCTCCTCTCTCTTCTTCCCACTCCTCATTGCTGCCGTTTAACCCCTTGGTATTCTTGTTCTTCCACTTCTGCTTTTTGCGTTTTACTCCAGATTGAAAACAAGCCCAAGATTACTATGTCAAATGTTCTTGTCACATTCGTGGCAATCCACTGAAAATGAATTCTGGCTTTCTGTCAATGTTAGGTTAAAAAAGTAAAATAAGAAAACACTTGGGTCATGGAAGTGTGTTAGCTCTGATTCAAATGATCTCAACATGGCATCATAGTTCTGCGTTTAGCTTCTGCCAAATAAAGTTTTGTCGTTAGTGCCAGGGTTGCAGGGCACAGTCCTAGGAGCTTTAAGTTGCAGCTGAATCACAGCAAGTCCCACTGATCTAAATGGGACTTGCTTCTGATTAGACATGTACAGTATAGGGTTAGTCAAGTAATTGATTAAACTCTTGGTTAACATTGCATACACTCTCATATAGATAAACCAACATATTTGCAATTATTAGAGCAATAAATCTTATTCAAAAATATGTGGTAGGTGCAATAAGCAGAATGGAACATATTACCTTATTTGGTAGACATGTGATTATGCACAAAAAGACTAGAAGATGGTTATTAGAATAATAACAAATATACTGAGACATAAAGTTCCCTTAGATCCATTATTGTTATTGCTGAACAATATGCCACCTATCATAAAGAAAGAACATAACAGCTGTTAACAGCTGCAATAATGTTAATGGCTCAAAATTGGAAAGTTACATTACTCCCTTATCGGAAATAATAGCTTAATACAGTTTGGGATTTGGCTATAATAGCAAAAATAACATCTAAGAGTGAGAACTGCAAGTGAATATTGAAATAAATTATGAGAAAACTGGTTGCTCTATTTTACAATTCTGTCATGAAAATGACCTTTTGCAAAAGCAAATTCAAATAGGTTTCAAATTTTTTTAGAAGAAACACTGCAACTTTATGACAAGTCTTATATTCTTGCAGAATATTATGATCTGAAGTATTTTTTCTGGAGCTGTTTTGTTGATGAATGTTAACAATTGTCAAATGATTAAATAAATTTAGTAATTATAAAGCTTAACAAAAAACTAAAGTGAGAAGCTTAATTAATAACGAGGCAGTGACTGCTCAATACTACTTAGGTCCTGTTAATTATACTTTTTCTTACTTGTTATATAAAATGAAAAATTCCAAAATAAAAACGTTTTCAGAAAAGCTGCTGCTCAGTTACAGTAATTGGGATACATTTTTGGTTTACAAAGAGATTTTAAAATAAATCTGTTTAATTAATTGATTAAACATTACAGTGCTACCATTAAAGTATGTTATTACCTTTCCTTTCCAATTAGTTTATAATAGTTTATTCCTTTAGATGTTGCTGGACTACATCTCCCATCATCTCTGATCATTGGTCATGTTGGCTGAGGCTGATCTGGAGGGCCACCAGCTCCCCATTCCTGCTCTAGGGAAACTAGTTTAGTTGCTGAAAGAAGAGTTTCTTTACTTGAAATGTGTTAAGCCCCAAGAAATGCCATCACATAGCAAAATTTGACTGGCTATGCAGCTCTGTGACACCCTCATGAACTTGGGAACTCTACGTCCATGGAGGTTTGTAAACAGAGGTTGGGTGGCCATGTGCCATGGATGCTTTAGCTGAGATTCCTCCATTGCAGGGGGTTGGACTAGATGACCCTTGGGGGTCCCTTCCAACTCTATGATTCTAAGGTTCTATGTTCATTGTGTTCACAGTGGGATCTCTGGTTTGTTGAAATCACTCTCAGGAGGAGAAAGAAGCTCGGAACAAAACGGCAATACAGTGGTACCTCGGGTTAAGTACTTAATTTGTTCCGGAGGTCCGTACTTAACCTGAGACTTTTCTTAACCTGAAGCACCACTTTAGCTAATGGGGCCTCCTGCTGCTGCCACGCCGCCGGAGCACGATTTCTGTTCTCATCCTGAAGCAAAGTTCTTAACCTGAAGCACTATTTCTGGCTTCGTGGAGTGTGTAACCTGAAGCATATGTAACCTGAAGCGTATGTAACCCGAGGTACCACTGTATGACAAAAGGGAAATAAAGAACAGTAAGCAGATTTGGTGAGGGGTAGATATATTTTTGCCCTCAAATTAAAATGGGAAAACATTTGGTGGATTCCTAATAAAAATCATACAAAATATATTAATGTAGAAATTAAAATCCAGATTATACCCTAATCACTATAATCCCTAAGAATGCAAAAGGGGTGTTTCTATTTGATCTGTTTGTAGCATGGTCAGCTTTATGCTGCAATATTTGTTGTCTTGCATGGACTATTTTAAAGATTTTAAAATATATTTTAGAATCTTTTAAAATTCTAGTGTTGTATTTTTGCATTGTTTCAGTTGTTGCTTACACTGCCATCCAAGCTCCAGCCTGAAGCTGGTATAGTGATTGAGCCCAAACAGGGCCTAATGCACCCATCTGGGGGGTTTCTATGAGCTTCTGCTGGTGTGTGTGTGTGTGTAAGAGGGAAATCCCACCAATAGTACTTCCGCCTGCCTGTTTGATGGGTGAAGCAAGGAGCTCTGTTCCAGTGGAGTGGCACTGCTATCAATATGTGGGCAGTGGTTGGCAGAGGCTAGGGCACCTCTGTCCAATCGAACACACACACCTATGCCCTATGCAGAGGGGGTTGGGACTGCAGCTTCAATCTTGTATTTTCTACATTGCTTTGTGAGGAATCTTCTCCTAAAAAGTGGGCTTCTTATTCAATTTACTAAATGAATGAATAACTAAAAAGGTCAAAGTAATTTCAAGACTTTTTTTTTAAAAAGGATGTCCTTAATGGGACAACAAGATATCTTAAACCTGGTACTTTTCACAAAGCTCAATGTAATAGTAAAACAGATGTGAAATCACCATCCTATTTTATGGGACTGTTAGAAGTAGCAAAGAAATAATAATTGAATAGAAATAGAAATTGAAGTATAATAGTATGGTATCAAAAAAAAGCATAGATCTACTCTTAATGATGATGATGGTGATGAAGAAGAAGCTCAAAACACACAACTAATTACATGAGTCAATTTTGACTCAGTTGCATTCTTGTGTGAATATCACAATGAACAAGTTGAAACCACCACCACAATTTGTCAAATAAAAAATAATCCAGTATTTTAACAGCATCTTTCTCTTCTAGTTATTCTAAGTATGTAATGTTTTAATTGTACAACTTGGCACACATGTCTAGAATAGGGCTTTTCAATCATTCTATCTCTCATTATCATTATTGTTGTTATACTCCTTCACATCAATTTTCCTTAAAAGCCTTGTCTGCGGCTTCTTTGCAGCCTTGTCTGAGCTGAGAATGTGCCCTAGAAAGAACACCCCAACTTTCTAGGACTGCCACATGTCCGGATTTTTCCAGACATTATCAGGATTTCAGTGGTGGAAATGATGTCCAGGGGGAATTTCCGAAAAGCGGCACTTTGTCCTGGATCCTAAGCAAATCCACTTCACTTCCCAGTGGGGAGGGGTTGCGGTGGACCGCGTGGCCACCCACTCCCCACCAGGGGTGGGGGACTTTGCCCCCCATTGCCTGGGGGATCCTGGCCATGTCAAAACCCAGCCAGCCAATCCGCTGGCCGGGGGGCGTGGCCGGGGCCGTTTAAACTGAGGAGCGAGCCAGAGGACTTCCTCTTTGGCTTGCTTCCTCAATCACCCACCCACCCTCTCTCCCTATTTTGCAGGTTAGGCAATGGCCTTGCTATGGACTTCGGTTGGTCGCCTTGGTTGTCCGAGGGGCCTGGTAGGAATTTTTCCACTTGGCAAATTGGCACTGGCCACTTGGTTTTCGCCTACCTCGTAGCAATCGTCACAACTTTGTTAGGGTTGTAGTTAGGCATTGTTTGACCTTGTGTGGGGGAGGGGAGGCCATTACCTGGTCCTCCATGCTTAAGGGTATTCCATTAAAGGAATCCGGGGGTGTTGATCTTGTCCAAAGCCAGGCTGGGGGCTAGGGCCTTGACACGACCCCGACGGGAACACCAGGGGGAGCTTGAGTTGGTTCACATCGATAGGGCTCCCCCTACCGGTGGCTTACCCTTACTGGACTTCCTGCACAATGGGCAGGAGTCAGATATAGTCAGGTCCAATCAATGCCTAAGCCAATACCGCTCACATTCTGTAATTCAAGAAAGTTGTGGCCAAAATTTGCCTAATAACATAAACCTAATATCTGTGTCCTTGTGTGTGTTATTTCCAACAAGGGGGTGGCTGCGGGGTCTCGACACACAAGTAAAAAACAACCACTTTTTGTTGTAAAAACTGCCCCAATGGTTGCACATTTCAGAGGAAAATATGTAACATTTCTTTTCAGGAAGTTTGCTGCCATTGAAACCCTAATACATTTCTAAGGAAGCCCAGAGTTCTCCAGAACAAAGTCTGAAAACTGCTTAAATTGTGCAAATTAAACTTGGACTAAGGCTGCTTGCACACCATACATGTCAGGCACAATGAAAGCACATCCTCCCTCCTAAGAATCCTAGGAACGGTAACTTGCTAGGGCTGCTGGGAATAGTAGCTTTGTGAGGAGTAAACTACAGCTCCCACGATTCTTTGGGTGGCGGTGTGCTTTAAATGTCTGGTGTCTGTGCAGCTTAAGAACTTACAAATTCTGTATAAAGAGCCAGAAATTCTGGTCTGCTGGTGTTATCAAGTCAGGACTTTGGCGCAAAAAAACGAGAATAAAAACATGGCTGGCTTATCTAATTCTGAAGTAAATGAAGTAATACGCAATCACCAACTAAACAGGCAAGACTATAAGTCCAGAATCTAAAATAATCTAACTGTACCACTTTCCTGATCAAAGTTCACTTCAGAATCCATCTTTTTGATAGGAGGTGAACTTTCATGAAGCAGTGGGATAATTCTATACAGAGAGAGTGGAATTGCTAGCGATTGGTTGCTACGTTTGGGAAAGGGTTATCTTAAGGGCTCGATTAGTGCTTTTCCACAGCGGTGGCACAGCGAGCCTAAGCCTTGAGAGCAAAATAAAAAATAATAAAAACAAAACCGGACTTTGAAAAAGTGCATAAAATTGCAGAGGCATTGGTAGGGAAGACTTGTGCTGCTGTTCACGAGCACCAGCTGTGACACTTTTGCAACCACATTTCATTCAGCGCTTGTGCATGCAACATGTGTGGGAAGGACAGTCTTTTTCCGGCAACTTGCTTTGGTGCCAGGACTGCCAGAAAATGGATGTTTCTCTGAAATGGAAGCACTTGACAAAATGTCACCCCGATTAGAGTGACCAGGGATGGGGAAGATTCCTTAATGCCTCCCACCAAAAAGACTCTTGAACTCCTTCCCCAGGGAAATATGCTCAGCCCCCAGAGTGTATAGTTTTAAGAAACAAAGACTTTTTAGAAGTCAAAATGTCTAGTAAACCAGATTGGTAGCTGGTTTCTATGGAAGGTTTTCGGCGAGCCAACATGAAAGTGATGTGGGATTGAAGAGTGGTACCACGGGTTACATACGCTTCAGGTTACATACGCTTCGGGTTACTGACTCCACTAACTCAGAAATAGTACCTCGGGTTAAGAACTTTGTTTCAGGATGAGAACAGAAATCGTGCTCCGGCGGCGCTGCGGCAGAGGGAGGCCCTATTAGCTAAAGTGGTGCTTCAGGTTAAGAACAGTTTCAGGTTAAGAACGGACCTCTGGAACAAATTAAGTACTTAACCCGAGGTACCACTGTATTATGGCAGCAGACAAAGCTGTATTATAACTTTTAAATAAATGTGTTTTTTTATTTTAAAAAATCACCAGGAGTTTAGGTGAAGAGGTTTTTTAATTCTTCTGTTTTACTAATAGGCAACTCTGTTTACTCTGGGAATGTCATAGTGCTTTTATCTGTGTTTCTTTTTTGTATTACACACACACACACACACACACACACACACACACCTGTTTTCATTTTTTGTGCAACTGCCTTAGGCAGTGCTTTTTTTCTAAAAAAAATATGTTTAGGGTAGGGGTACTCTCATTTTGACTCAAGAAAATCACCATTTTATAGTTCAAATCAGGAAAAATAAATACAGTAAATGGACAAAAGTACAAAGATTCACAAAATGTTTAGGGGTATGCGTACCCCTGTGTCCCCCCAGAAAGAAAGCACTGGTCTTAGGTCAATGTTGGCAGAAAGGAGGGGCAAAAGCCTAATGAATAACAAAATCTACTAGGCACCGAACATTTCTCATGCAGAAGAATGGCTCCATTTTGCATTTCCTTTTAACAGTACTGAAACCTTTCTAGCTGTTGACTCTTGAGAAATCAGGTGCATTGACCTGTACTGGTTCTGAAGGCTCTGTGATGGCAGGAATGTTCCCAGGACAATGCTATCTCACTTCTCCCTGCCCTTCCATCCCATGCCCCAAACTTCTCTCAATTTTGTGTGCACGGTGCAATCCTAAGCACATGTATTCAGAAGTAAATCCTAATAATTTCCTCCACTTCATGTTACATTAAAACCTTGATGACTGATTGAGAATGCAGTCATTAAGCTTACTATCTATGCAGCAAATCAGGACTGCACAGAGAGGGATTCTTGGTGCCTTGCCCTCAACCAGGGATGGTAGCAGTGCCTGCCATCATCTGCAGACATCTGCCCAATGCTCAGCACCCAAGAAGTGACCCACCGGCATTGGGGATTGAGTTGGAGGCTCTTGCACACCTGGCACCAGCACACCTGCCAGTTTTACATTTCCACTGTGGAGTGATGCTACATCAGAGATTGCAGGAACATCAAAATGTTGGGTGGCTTGCAGGTACTGCCTATTGGATGTGTGAATGCTTTGCTGGGGGCAGGAGTAGAAGGTGGACAGTCTCTCCCCCTCCCTAACTGGGAATTGCCTCTGCTCCTTAACTGTGGAACACCTGTTCTCATGACCATAGCCAGAAACAGCGTAATTTTAAATTTATGATTGTCTTTAGTTGGTATGGGATAGAGAGTGACTATGTGAGATACAAGTGACTCAGTCATTGTTAAGTGGAGGAGCTCTATGATTTATTGTCATCTGGTCCAGACTCTTCAGATATCCCTCCATCCGTCAAATGGTTTATATATGAATTGGCCTTTGGTTCCAGATGGAAATAAAACATCCTTGGTCCAGCTACGAGCTGACTATATATTAGCTCTCAGCAGTGCTTTTTCCCTAGAAAAATAGGTGCTGGTGCTCACCATGAAGTTGTTACACTAAGTGCCACACTTTTTAACAACAACAAAAGGTGCCAATACTGTGTATGCTTGAGTACCCCTGAAAAAAGCACTGGTGCTCAGAATTCAGAGGCGTGGGTGAGGCAGGGAGAGTTCACACACACCAGTCTTCTTGGGCTGAGTGCACATATGTTCCCAAGGAGGGAACAGCATTAGAGAAGATGGAAACATCTTTGCCCATGCTCCCTGAGAAAAGGAGAGCACACAGATATCTTTTGCTACCCTTTCCTGTCTCTGATGCCAAAGGATATTAAAGCGGGGCTCGGAAACACCAGGTGTGAAGGGTCCTGAAAGGGAGCCACCTTGCTAACCTCAAAACTGGCCAGCAGGGGCAGAAAGGGTGGGGTTGGGGAGGAAGTGAATGTCTTCATAGTCCCACCGATCTCTCCTGCTTAAAAGAGGGACACATCAAAAGCATACAGAGGATATTACATCCCTTGCCTACTCAGAATTGGGATAGGGGCAGAAGCTGACTTTGGGGTATTTATGTAGTTAACCCTTCTTACAAGCTTAAGGTATACTTTGTAGACCAACTGTATTAACTATTAGTGTATATGCACACAACTTGTGATATTCACCTATACTGGTGTCATTCAGTCATGGATTTAGAGTTATTATTATAAGTAGTAGTAGTAGTAGGACACCAATGAGAATGTATAGTCAGCTTCTGCAGTTTATTCAAAATACGGATAAATATATTTGCTGCCATTTCTTAAGCTGATGAGAATGAATTTTCTCATGAACTTTCAGAAAACGTCACTGACCCTGTTCCTCCCCTACTTCCTTTATACTTTCAGTAACTTCTGGCTACCACATTACCACATTGCATAAGTGACCTTCAGTTACTGTCCTGCCGGCCCATTTCCACCCCCACCCTCTCTTCCAGTGAAGCCATTTCAACCAGGCACATAACTCTTGCACCCTGCTGTTTGCAGTTGCATTTTCTACCTTAACCAAAAGGTTTTCCAGCTTATACAGGAATGATTTGGTTATATTGCTGCCCACATTGTTCTTAGCTTTTTTTGTTGCTGCTGCTACAGTACTAGGAGCCAACTTGGACAGGTTGCACCCTAAAGGTGGCATATGAATGCTACTCTCTTTTGCAGCAAACCTTTGATTGTGCCTGCCTTTTGAGGGCATCTACAATTGTGTGCATTATTGATGTGCACTATGTATTCACGAACAATAAATATGCAGAATTCCATGACCGGAAGCTTTCTTTCTTTGGTGGAAGCAAAAATTTAGAAATTGTTATTATTATTTTTTAAGTGTGCATGTGGAAGGGATGGGAATAGGAACAAGATGGAAGAGTGATATTCATAGAAAGTTGAAGGGAAATAAGTCAGTTAAGCAGAAAAAAAAATCTGTTGTGGTTATTCGCTATTATTAAATGTATTAGTTGCTTTTTACAGCGAAGTGTCTGCAAGTGACTTACATGATAAAAACATTAAACCAACGAAACAAAACAAAATTAAAGCCAAATATAAAAGCAGCAATAACACAGGACTTCAGGTGCTTATCCATATATATATATAGAGAGAGAGAGCGCGCACAAATCCTACCCACGCCCCTCTTAAAAGGATGAGCACAAGAAGGAGGCCACAGACATACAGCAACTAGCTACCTCCACCCCGACCCCAATTTAGGAACCTCAGGACTGGATAAATGCTTAAAAACTGACCATGATTGTGCCAGGCATGCTTCCCTGGGGAGAGAATCCCAGAAGGCCTGTTCTCATGTTGTCACCCTATACACCTCCCTCAAAGAAGACACATGGTGAAGGACCTCAGACGATGAATGCAGGGTCCAGGTTGGTTCACTCTCCCTGACGCTAAATAAATTAAAAAATTAAAAAATTGTTCAGTAGCACCTTAGAGACCAACTAAGTTTGTTCTTGGTATAGGCTTTCTTGTGCATGCATACTTCTTCAGCTACCCAGAACAAATTTAGTTGGTCTCTAAGGTGCTACTGGACAATTTTTAAATTTATTTCGACTACGTCAGACCAACACAGCTACCTACCTGAATCTCTCCCTGGGGCTGTCCTTGAAGTACTGAGGTCCTGAGCTGCAAAGAGCTGCAGTACTTTGAATGGTAGGGTTTGGGAAAACATGGGACTGAGTAGACATCCCATGCCTTAACCACTGGGCACCTTCCAAGATCCTCTCTAATTTATTAATTTAAAAACACATGAAGATATAATGAATTGACTCTGGCCCTAGTCCAGTGGTTAGCTATTTAAAAAACAACAAATAAGAACAAATATGATTAGACGTCTGACAAAGAAAACCTCTGGTCACTAGCAGATGGGAAGTATCAAATTCAGTTCTCTTTCTTGAGCGTAAACCTAGTCTCTGATCTTAGAGACCATCTTAAACTGCTTAGAGACTGTCTTATGTATGAAACAGTACATGAATATATTAAATAAAATCAGAAATAATGCAACATTGATGGAGTTCATCCTCTCCGAGAACGTACACCGAGTCAATTTATGTAATCTCCACAGTATGCCTACCATTCAAACTGTGAGAAATTCTAGAGCCACTTTTTAGAACTATCGTACAGGGGGGGGGGGGAATAAACTTCACACCTGAGTATTTAGTTTGTGGGCAAAAGGCTGATATGACCTAACTATGGAAAAGTGAAGCCAATCTTAAAAACAACTTCTGAAATATGACACAAATATGAACTGGCGACAAAATCCCAAGTAACGGTGGAAAAAGAACGAACTTTGACAAAATCATGCAGTTTCAACAGATAAGATTACTGTTATTGCAATAATTCAGAGATGTTTCTAATGTGTACTGATATAAGAAGCTCCCTTATACTATGCGACATGATTGGTTTTCTAGACCATTCGTGAGCTGCCCAAAGCTACCCTGGTGTCCATGCAATAGACAAAAAACAAACCTACCATGCCAGATATCAGCTGCTACCAAGAGCATCAGGATGGCTGGGCCCACTGGCCCTGGAATAAACGTGCCCATCCTGCACAGGACAGGTGTGCTGTGGTATTAGAATCGTGCCAGGGCTTTGGTCCAGTGGATCTTCTTTAGGAGAAAGAGAGATAGATGAGGCAGAAAATACTGCTAAGCTTTTTTCAGTTGTGCGTTCTCTGTGTCTGTTTCTCTCTTTGGAGTGGGAACTTCTCCTTTTTCTGAAATGACCACAAGTTAGGAAATTCCTAGTTTTTTTAGTTTAAAAAAAAAGAAGCAAATGAGCAAAGGCATGTGTGTCACGAAAACTCACCAGTCGTAGATGGGGAGGGGAAGTGCAGCTGCATTATGATGCCCCATTTAAAGGGTTAACCCTTCATATAGGTGAGCTTTGCCTATGTTGTCATAGACAACAATCAGAAAGGATCTCTTGTGAATAGGGATGGACGAATATATCACTTTCGGTTTCACTTGCTTTCTCAATTTCTAGCATTAACTTCAGTTCACCAAATTTCCACATCAATTTACAATTTTTAAAATAAAAAAAATCCATTTTAGTGCACCTCACTCCTAATAAACATTGCACACATTTCCTCCTAAGATGATGCATTTCTGTATGCTGTTCACACCAATGTATTCATTTTTATGCACACTTTCCTATAATATGCATTTTTTTTAAGTTGGAGAACTGCATCACAAAATCTGAAGGATTGCTGTGTTTCCATTTGAATGTTGTTTAGGGAAGGGTAAATCAGGTAGGTTTGCATTAATATGTGAACCGAACCAAAGTTCTCTCCCATTCCTGCTTGCAAACTAGTAAAATTCTCTGACCTCTTATCGCAGAACAAATATAAAAATGTTGCAGAGGGAGCTTTTAAACTGACCCCTGGGGAAAAGTTGGTGTGAGCAGGAGGTGATGGGGAACATTCAGATGGGGAACAGGGCAGAACTAGGCAATGAGTGCATAAAGGTAAAGGTACCCCTGACCATTATGTCCAGTCGTGACCGACTCTGGGGTTGTGCGCTCATCTCACTCTATAGGCCGAGGGAGCCGGCATTTGTCCGCAGACAGCTTCCGGGTCATGTGGCCAGCATGACTAAGCCGCTTCTGGTGAACCAGAGCAGCGCACAGAAACGGCGTTTACCTTCCCGCCAGAGCGGTACCTATTTATCTACTTACACTTTGATGTGCTTTGGAACTGCTAGGTTGGCAGGAGCAGGGACCGAGCAACGGGAGCTCACCCCTTCAAGGGGAATCGAACCGCCGACCTTCTGATTGGCAAGTCCTAGGCTCTGTGGTTTAACCCACAGTGCCACCCGCGTCCCAATGAGTGCATAGTAGGGCTTAATAGCTGGCCAAGGATCTGCAGAGGGAAATGCTCATTGCAAACATCTGCAGAAGTAACTGCTTTTACAGTATATGGTAATGATAGGAGCCTCCAATATGAGATGAGGGAGCTGGGGTGTTTCGTGTTAAAGGGGAACATAGGAATAGTGGCATAATGGAAATCTGGTGAAATGGAGAGAACCACCAGGACATAGTTATTTCTTGACACAAACGCTATAGGAATGGCAGGGCACATGGTCATTAAAGGAACAGGAGGTGCGGTATGTCGGAGAGGCCTTTGGGTCCCATCCTGCAGGAGTTGCCTTATGTTCTTATTATATATTGTTTGGTCTGGGTTCACTAATGAACTAGTTAGGTGGAGCTCTGCACAGCTTGCGGTTAAAGAAAAGGCTGACATGGGGATGGAAGCACAGGCCAAGGACCCCCTTTACCTTCCTTGGTGGATTTTCAGATTTATCAGCATTAGCAAAATGGGAAGTAAGTGGGAGGAAGCATCTTTCCTTTACAGTAACCTTAAGGGTTTTGTTTACGACGATAGATATGGGACCTGATCTGTCTATGCATATGCACAAAAGTTTCGACTTTGTGTATAGAGAGCCCTGCCACCACCCTGAAACATCCAGTAATTGTGCCACTATGCTGATTAGGAGGTTTGGGACGACAGCCTTCTGTTTCCCCCCTCCCATACTACAGACAGGTTCAATAACACTGGACTAGAAAGAGTCACTGAATTTGTGCATAAGGATCCTCATCCTGCTAGGAATACGTGTATGGAAGCCTGGATCAGTGTATCTCATGGTTGAGTCTCTCTTGGTTGTACTTTTGTTTGGTATTGTTTTGATTGGTTCTGACTCCCAAATGATGTGCCACACCCCATTGTTGCATTCAGCCAGAGAAGCACTCGTAGACCTAAAATTGTAATTTAGGGCATTTGGGATACAGTGTTATTTATTATCTCCCTATATTTGACAGGTGTGGCTTATTTGCATTTAGCAGTATTTCAGTTGATGGAATTTAGTCATTGAAACCCCATTAAATGATTACAGTATTGTGAAGTAGTTAGAGTAATGGATTTGGGCAAGGGGGAAAACCTGCATTTAAATCTCCAGTCAGCCCTGAAGCTCACTGGGTGACCATTGAGCCAGTCACTGCACCTGTCAGCCTAACACCTCATTGGGTTGTTGTAAGGATATAATTGGATACTGCCCTAAGGCAGTAAGAAGAGCCTTGCTAGACCAGACCAAAGTATCTTCATCTAGCAGACTGGTATTATAAGGTGGCCAGTAAGATGCTTCCTGAGTAAGGACAAACAGGGCATGACGTCCCTGAGCTCCTTGGGGAAAGGGCAGGTCATAAATGTGATAAACACATAATAAAGCACTTGCATTTCAAAGTCAACATTTACATTTCAGATGCAAACTGGAAAGCCAAAATCTGAAATGCTAGCAAATTTTGAATATTTGCAGAAATGCTCCTTTCAGTTCCAGCAGGAACACTTCAGAATGATAGCTAGGACCAAAATGCAATGGCCCCTAAGCTAGCCCGGAGGAATCCATGCCTTTCCGCCTGGTGTTGATGAAACCAATGAGTCACCCATGAGGGAATTGTTAGTGTTGTGAAAAATCAAGAGCAGGCTGGCTTTTTGACACACAACTCTGTCCCGATTCCAAAACAAGCAATGAGGAATCCATTGTCAGCTGCATCTGACCAACTAGTGTACTATTCCAGAGATCAGCAAGGGCATTTGTCGACCTGAAAGGCTCCTTTTCTTTCAGTTCATCATTGGAGTCAGCCACCTCATATCACTGGGCGTCTGCTAGGGCCACTATGCCCTGCCAGGGGGCACTGCTGATACCTGCCCTAACCTCCACACTCTATTATTATTATTATTATTATTATTATTATTATTATTATTACTACTACTACTACTACTACTATTATTAATTTCCTTTCTATACAGCTTTATATTTTTTAGGGGGAGGGGACTCAAAACAGTTTACAACCTATATCAAAACATCAAATAAAACAATCCAGGATAAAGCATTACTGAAGAAAGTCAAATGCAAATTATACATTCAAAGCTACATATTTTAGTTTCCTATTATCTTAAAGATTTCAACTGCTGAATGCACATCGAATGCAGCAAAGTTAACAAAAAAGATTATCTTAAACATTTCAGAAGAAAACATCGCTAAAGGAAGTCATATATAAATACACATTTAAAACAGCATTATCAGTAAGAGAATAAAATATTAAGCATTGAACGTATCTGCTGCTGTTGCTGCCAGTGGTGGGCGGTGGCTGTGGAAGCTCAGGCTCCATGACCTGGGTCTGCACTAAGAGACAGCCAAGATGGCCTCTGGCCTCTTCAGCAGCCTCAGCTTTTGCAGCTGGAATCAATCAAGGCCCCTTCCTCCCAGGCCAGGTGGGAAAAGGCCTGCAAGGCAGAGAGCAGGTCTTCCAGGACTTACAGCCTAGACGGTCTTTAAAATATGGGGTCTCACAAGAAGTACCACACAGCTGGATCTCACTGCCCTTTTAATTTCCCAAAATGCTGCTGACCTAGTTTCACTGTGGGGCATAGTGAGAAATTAAAAGGTTGCCCAGTTCAGTATGTGAGCATTGCCACCACAGTCAGGTATGCTCATCAGAGGACATTTGTACTAAAGCCCCTTAAAATTACAGCCAGTCCTATTTATGCTGAAGTCCTGTACACATTTACCCACTTGCTCACTGTTTGTCAACCATAATTTAAGAAGGATGTTGACAATTTGGAACGTGTGCAGAGGAGGGCAACCAAGATGATCAAGGGGCTGGAAACTAAGCCTTATGAGGAGCGCTTGAAGGAGCTGGGTATGTTTAGCCTGGAAAAGAGGAGACTGAGAGGAGATATGATAGCCATCTTCAAATATCTTAAGGGCTGTCACATGGAGGAGGGAGCATGCTTGTTTTCTCCTGCTCTGGAGGGTAGAATTTGAACCAATGGCTTCAAGTTACAAAAAAGGAGATTCCAACTAAACATCAGGAAAAACTTTCTGACAGTAAGAGCTGTTCAGCAGTGGAATAGTTTTCTGATTGACGGTCGAATAAAAATGATGATGATGATGAGCAGCAGTGGAATAGACTCCCACAGGAGGTGGTGGTCTCTCCTTTCTTGCAAGTTTTTAAGCAGAGGTTGGATGGCCATCTGTCATGGAAGCTTTAGCTGAGATTCCTGCATTGCAGGGGGTCAGACTAGATGACCCCTGGGTCCCTTCCAACTCTATGATTTGTGCACCAGAACTGCAGGAAACAATGAGTGATTTGTGAGAACAGTAACACAAATATTTGTTTTACTACTAGATTCTTTGAGCATAGAGTTAAGGATACCATCCTGGCTGGTAATGCCACTGCTCAAAAATCTTGACCAACGCATATTTTTAACAGAAGGGTTTGGGTTTTTTTAAGACGTTTATTTCCTTATTTATCCATTTTTCCAGGAACAAATGCCAACTCAAAAGGAACTGACTCGCTTTGAAGGAACAAATATTAAATTGCTTGCCCAGAGGGGAAACTATCTCTCAGTGGTATGTCAATCGTTTCTATCCACAGATGAATGCCAGACAATTGTTAGGTCTAAAAACTGACGTTATCAGTTCATATGTTACTTTCGTTAAAGGGTCTGGGGTTACATTTAGTTTATGAGGACAGTGTCAGCATCGAGCACTTCAATAACTGGAAATAATTACTTAGAATGTGGTCACAGAATGTGGTCACATACATTTAACTGTTTTCATCTGTCTGTCTTGGGAGACAATGTCGCAGACCCTCCAAGTGTCCCTATTTTCCAGGGACGTCCCTGATTTAGAGAAGCCGTCCTGGTTTCTGATTTGATCCTGGAATGTCCTACTTTTCCTTAGGATGTCCCTATTTTCATTAGAAATGTTGGAGGGTATGGCGTTATCTGACCCCCCAAGCCGTTTGAAGGCAATCCTGTATAGGGAAGGGTTTTTTTTTTAATGTTTAATGTTTTATTATGTTTTTATATATGTTGGAAGCTCCCCAGAGTGGCTGGATCAACCCAGTAAGATGTGTGGGCTATAAATAGTAAAATTATCATTATGGAATGGGATGTCCCTATTTTCATCAGAGAAATATTGGAGGGTATGATGTAAGAGAGTGCCTTGGGGGTTAAATGAATCTGCTGCACTTGAATTCTGGTGCACTCATGGTGTTCTGAAACTAAAGATATGCTTTAAGGTCGGGCAAACAAACCTTTCCCATGGGGAGCCTGATGAGTACCAGGTAACCTGAAGGAATTCCACTCAAAACTTTGCTTTTAATTGCATGGAAATAGAAGCAAAAGGCAACTGCAAGCCAAATGATGAAACTGAAGAGGCACCTCATAATAGGTGATGGAACATTTCAGAACTTACTCCCATTCAGAACATAAGAAGAATCCTGCTGGATCAGGCCAAAGGCTCAGCTAGTCCAGCCTCCTCTTCTCACTAGTGGCCAACCAAGATGCCTGTGGGTCCTGAGTATGAAAAGCAAAGGCAAGCATACTTCCTCACAAACAAGATGTCAACCTAAATCCTTAACAAAAGTAATGAAAATTATTGAATATAAGATGCCAGCATACCCAGTAAGGCTCCATCAAAGCCTTGGATGAGGTCCAAATCTGATGTGAATGTTTGTGACAAGGTGCAAATCCCAGTTTAATATGAACAGTTTGCTCCAGGGGGGAATCTGCCAACTGAAAATGACCCTCATTTCCATCGGAAGGGGATGCTTCTTATTTGGGTTGAGGAAAAAGAACTTGCCTGCAGTGTCAGCCTCCAAGCAGCTTCTGGTTTATTATTCAAGCCAACCAGGTGGGTTCTGATCAAGGTCCAATTAAGACAAGCTGTGTCAGGTGGAACAGGCCCCATAACATGACCCAGAAAGTGTGTGTTATTCCACCAGAAATTATAAACTTTTATATTTGCATATATAGGCAAGGTTGCAACTAAAAACATATATATCTTGCAATAAGCCTATTTGCCTTTGAAATATCTTTAATGGAAAACAGCTTACAATTTCTTGCTTGACATATGTAAGAACTTTTAATGTTCAGCAACACAGGAGCAGTTACACACACATGCAGTTTGCATTTACTAAATGGAAGCGGTGATAATTTAAAACTGTTTGGTGACATTTTTGAGAGCAAACTCATAGAAATTTAGTAAAAATAATTGGAGGCCCTTCGTAAATGGAGCCCCTAAGCTGTAGCTTACTTAGCTTGTGCATAAATCTGACACTGGTTCTGAGGTAATTTTTGTTTGGACAGCCCTAATGCTCAGGTAACTTCATGTCTGCTTACATTTCATGGATGTCTATGATTTTCCCCACAGACACTGAAGTTTGTTGAGTTCTTTTCTTTCCCCAAAGGCTTAACATAAAAAGGGTTTGTATATATGCAATATTTTTTGACGGGGTAAGGGTGATTATTTTTCCTTCTTTGTTGACTCAACTATTAATGACTGTCAGTGGACAGAGCAGCCAGTCTTGACAACATCTCAGCCTCCCCCTATGAATCATGCCTTCTCCAATGAAAAAGCCATCAAGCTGTTCTCCTCAGCTTTGTAGCAGTTCATCTGTATTCAGGGAAATCAGCCACAGGAAACTTGGACTGGGATGTCTTCTAGCTTTGGGACTGAAGCTGCACCTTTATGGTACATTTCAGAGTCTGAAAGCGGGCTCATTTTACACATGCACATGAATAATCATCTATCGGCTACTGCAGTTTACTAGCTGACACAAGCAGGAAGGAGGACAAAAACACAGCATGCTGTAGCCACAGCATCAAATTGATTTTAAAGGCAATGAGTTTTGAGAGTTTCAGCTAACTAGATGTGCCAAGGATGCTCATTTTACCTCCTCTTTTCAGAAAACCATCTCATTAGTCACCTGCACCCAGGTTGCTAGCAGACATCCATGAAGATGCATTAAAACAGTTGTTTTACAAGAGGGAATGATTTTACTAAATTAGTAATACAAGAGAGAGGAAGAGGGAATTTAAGTGTTGAACAAAATGCTGAACCAGCTGTTGCATCGGATAATCTGCAGTAGCTGAAACATGGCACAGGAAATGTGAGAGCGCTCCAACCAGGACATGCATACAGATGGTCTTGCAAATTGGGGGGGGGGGGGAATTGTGGGCAACAAATAATCATTTAGACCAGGAACGAGATGCCCGCAGACCAAGCGATGCTTTCTGCAGCTGTCCTTGGCTGGATCTAGATACTTCAAAGAAGCGTTTCAGTTAAACATGATGTAAACTTTGTATGAGAAATCGGGTTGGCAAAAACGGAACTCCACAGCGCCATCTGGTGTCACAGTGTTATAATGCATATACAGTACAATGCATATAAAGCACTTTTTCTTTGCCAATGTAGCTGAGTCCCTTGTGTCCCCTGTTAAAGATCAATCTCCTTGTTCTGGGTTACTTTTGGTTATTGCCTTGTGTCTGGGTTGCATTTGTAGGTGAGCCACACACTTAGTTGACTGCGTAGAATTTAAACGAATACATGCAAAAAGCAACAGCCCCTCCTTTCCCAAGGACAGGTGGGGCGATTACCGTATTTATTTAATGCAATTTATAACACCACCCCTTTTCTTTCTTCATGGAACTCAAAGTGGCATACATGGAATTCTCATGCTCCATTCAAGGACTGGCTGGATCCAGACCTAGCAAGGTTCTCACCTTGCCTGACCACCCTAGGGCAGCACCATGAGCCTTAACCTTTGATGTAAAATAGAAGCTTGGTATTACACATCTCACATTTCCTGAGCTGGAGAAGAATGTGCAGCTTAAGGGCAATTTAAACATGAACATTCTCTGCACAGATGACACTTCCATATAGGAAATAGCTTACATAAGTGTATTTTGCAGAATCTGTATGCTGTTCACATGCTCTGGGAAGCTGCAAACAAATGAATGTATGTGATAATCATCCCTGATGATGAACACACATTTTACATTTAGTTTCCCCCATGGAAGTGGAGAAGAGCTCTCAAAGTTCAGAGACATTGGATGGAAGAAACATTTTTAGGCTAGCCTCCAGTGTTGATTTATGCTAGGGCAAGGCTTGTATGCTCTCTCAGGTGAAGCATTTTCACTGAATGCCCTGCTACAGGTAAGATAGGTCCTGGTAAATTAATTGGTAAGGTAAAGGTAAAGGTAAAGATAAAGGGACCCCTGACCATTAGGTCCAGTCATGACCGACTCTGGGGTTGCGGCGCTCATCTCGCTTTATTGGCCAAGGGAGCCGGCGTACAGCTTCCGGGTCATGTGGCCAGCATGAGTAAGCCTCTTCTGGCGAACCAGAGCAGAGCATGGAAACACCGTTTACCTTCCCGCTGGAGCGGTACCTATTTATCTACTTGTACTTTGACGTGCTTTTGAACTGCTAGGTTGGCAGGAGCAGGGACCGAGCAACGGGAGCTCACCCCTTCACGGGGATTCGAACTGCCGGCCTTCTGATCGGCAAGCCCTAGGCTCTGTGGTTTAACCCACAGCGCCACCTGTGTCCCAAATTAATTGGTAGGATATTCCAGATATTGGAGGAGCCCTCAAAGTCTTGGCTCACACCTCTCAGAGGTGCATACAAACAACAGACCAGGTCTATGCTGTTGGCAGACCTGCTTGTATGCCTTCTTACACGCCTGGACAGCACCTGTAAGCTCTTCTTTCCACTTACCTTTTTTTCATACAGCCCACTGAGTCTTCATCTGCTCACAGACTCCGTCTCCATTGGCATATCATTTTTGCTATATAAGTCTTCTTTCTTTCTTTCTTTCTCTCTCTCTCTGTCACGTACACTCTCTCCTTGGTACTGCAGATAAGCTCTCTCTAAGCCCTGGAGTTATATTAACCATGTTCAACAAAGAGTCTTGTGGCACCTAAGCATATTAACATTCTTCCTCTCAATGCTGTTAATTCATTTGCTAAGAAATTCAGGAGAAACCTCCTCAACCCCCCATGTTTTCTAAGAAATGTAGGCTGTAGTAAGATCACAGAGAAGCCCCAGGGTTTTTAAAAAGAAGCTCTTTTAATTTTAAAAATCTTTTTAGAAAACACATATGACAAGTTTACAGCATAAAAAATAATATCTCACTGGTATAAATGTGGCTTAACAAGAGTCTTAACATACATTTGTAAACCTAGGATAACATTAAATCTTTGGTACCTTAGTTCAAGACACCTTTCTGTCTTTCACTCCCATGATGGTGTACAAAGGATTAGAAAGACAAAAAATGGATTTTGCTTCCCATTCAGAGACTGCTATCAGTTGCTATAAGAAAGAGTCTCTATGGCTCTGCCCAGAGACAAGGATTGGGAATGCCAAAAAGGTGCCTGGAAAGTGGAACAACTTCCTCCACAAAGAGGAAATTTGATGGATGAAGAGGAAGAGATATGTTGTGATTCATTTCTAATGTTATTTTCCGCCTATTCGTTACTTTAAGATACATGTAACAAAACAAGAATAAAGTGGACGTTTTTGTAGATGTCAAAAGATTATTAAATCCAAGTATGATACACACAAATGGCAAAGTTCTTCTATCTGATTCATCAGAATCAGTGGCAATCTTGGCCATTTTGTCTCAGATTCTTTAAATTAATAGAAGAACATAACATGGAACTGACCTTTTCAGAGGTGTTCAGATTATCTTAATACTGACCATATAATAACTGCCTATAATAATTGTCAATAAGATTTGCATTATGAGTGTCTGGAAAGAAAGTAATCTGAGAAAGGATTCCCTTTTGCTTGGAACATGTGCAATGCTTTACAAATCAAATGGAACTGGTTTGATTCTCCAGTCCTCAATTTAGTGTTTACTGGTTTCCAAACTGTTTTTGAATGGTCTGCTTATTTCAGAAAGTTGGTGAGACTATGAAGAAGGGAGCTTAAATGCCAATATTGGCCAACTTCAATAACATTGTTTAATTGCACTTCTATATCCTGTCTTTCGATCTACGAAGGACATGTTGGCCCTTGGAAAAGTAGACAAGGCAACTCATTGTCCACCATACTAAAGGCAACTAAAGTCCACCATAATATGGATCACACAACAGCAACAGAAAGTAAAACTCTGCCATTCTCTACATCCCTCACTTAATACAAACAACACAGTCAAACAGAAATGGAAAGGCAGAGACAAAAAAACTGTATACATATCAAATCTCATAAGCATTTCAAAGCGCAGAAAATATATATATATAAACATAATTTTGTAATGTGACAATATTCCTCTGGTACATTCTGGCTACATAACAGTAGTGGGTGGCTGGAGAAAGGTGCTTATATTTGAACTGATAACAGTGAAACAGCTGTAGATTAAAATATTACAGAGACTATACTAATATGCTAGACTAGATATGAGACCAAGATTGCAAAAATGGATTTGAGGCATTTCTAAAATTTAGCATGTTTCAGTCAGGGATTTGATTAGCCAATATTCTAAAAATATAAAATAAAGCCAAGCAAACCCAAATGACAGTAATGCAAAAATACAAAACAGCAATGGACCCCTGGAGGAGGGAGACTCATAGGCCAAACCATGGCCATAAAAGTTGTGGAAACAGAAGAGTTCTTTGGTTAAGTACCTCCTCCTGCCCCTCACTCTAGTCTTGCCAATGTCAGGGATCTAATCCACAAACCTCAGATGTCTTAATTAGTGTGAAAGTTTTATTTCCTAGAACCCATTGCAGCTGGTGCCACCTGGCGACTGGGGCCCAGCAGGTATAAATGAATTGCAGTGTTTGGGGGGAAAACATGGTACCCAGCAGTCTGAAACAGTGGAATGGAAATGCCCAGTGACTTCAGATTTACTATCTGTTTTTTGTTGGCGAGGACTTTGGCTCTGTGAAAAAAGTGACACCTAATCCTCAATTTCAATTGTTTTGTGTCCTTGCTATACAAGCTATGAGAACATCCACTGGCACTGTTTCAACCCAGGTACCTTGGCATTTGGCAGTGTCATTTGGCTGCTCCGCTGGCCTCGGCTGGAGTCATTTTCGCTTGCAGCAACACTGTTAAGCCACCGCCTCACCAAGATGCGAAACTGAAAAATGATTCAGCATAGTGGAGCAGAAGGCAAATCAGGTTGTTCATCCTTGTCAAGGAACCTTAGGTGTAGCAGAACATATCTGCCCAGTTACAACTATAGCCCACTGAGCTATATAATTATATATGGCTACTGTGACTCTTTAAAATGCTGGCTTGTATTTCAGGTCACACCAAAATCCCATCACAGAGCATAGGAAGGTGCCTGACACCAGGGCAGACTAAATTGACTGGCAATAGCTCTCCGGGATCTCAGTAAATGTCTTGGCCAATGCCAGAGAGACCGTCTGCATGGAAAGCATCGTGTGCTGTTGCCACTGGGCTACAAGTCTCTGACCATGGAAAAGTACTAAGCCCATTGGGTTAATACTGTTTAAGCCAGCTGGGATAAAACATTGTCCATGCTATGGTAATATATGAACATGGTGTAGTTACTATACTACATAGCACTTAAAAAGAAGCTACGCCGTAGTGGTCTTACCCATCCCCACCCAGAGATATTTCCATCATATTAGTGTCCTAAAGTAGAATACCAATACGTCATTTCTACGAGTGTAATTCAAAGATTGATAGAAAAGGATGTATCTTTCAGTTGGAAAGAGATAAACCTGGCACTGCCCATGATTTATGGAATATACTTTCTCGCTGCCATAACACTAATCCTTTTAAGTGGCACATTCTTTTGAAAACACCCCCTGCTTCTATTACTAGTACTTAAATCTAAATGTATAACAAGAAAATGGACAGAAAATTAGCAAATACAACATTGGGAGTGGGGTAGTGGTAGGTACTAATGCCTTTTTAAAAAGTCACCATTATAGTAAATGTACTGAAAAGCCTTCTTTCTTTCTTTCTTTCTTTCTTTCTTTCTTTCTTTCTTTCTTTCTGAAAAATCCCTAACTTGACTCAACACCCCCCCTCCTCCATCTATATCTATGGAAGGCAGTGAAAGATATGGTACAAAACAAAATAAACAACATTTTGTTAACACCAACCAGAATGCATATTTAGTGAATTGGAGGAGACATTAGAGTCAATTCTGCCAGGAATTGCTTCTGTTAAGGAAGGCTTCGAGATAAAGCAGTTTTCCAACTGGGGCATTTCTGGCTGAGGCAAGTTTGGAGTTGATCTACAGATTATGACGAATGAGAACCAAATTTGACAGTTCCTGACCACAGTGAGAAACCATATTTTTGAAGCTCTTTGCATGTAATAGGCCAGCACTCCAAAGAGAAGGCTACACAGCTCTGCTGTGCTATACATAGTGATTTTCTTTTTTACAAGGGAGAATATTCAAAGTGTGCTGCCCCCAACCTGTAATTTGAAGTAGCATGGGAAAGAACTCTGCTAGCTCATTCTGTCTAAAATGTAGATTAGCTCTGAGGCACACTGGCAGGAATTTTTCATGATTCTCTTAAATAGAATATATTGAGAACCTCACCTACCATCTACTGCTCATCTTTGGAGTAGAATCTCCTCTGCCCATCCTCATCATCTCCCAATGCTTTGTGCTTAAAACAGGAAAAGTAAAGGTTCTCTATATAAGTCTGATATGAGATGCAGGCTATGCCATATGGTAGGCTTTGGCGACCTGGTTGCCTCCACTTGTTTTGGACTAACTTCCATCAGCTCCAGCCAGCATATGCTAACTGTGGCTGATGGGAGTTTCTATTGCCACACTGCAGAAGACAATTATTATCTCAAGGAGATTTGGGGGGTGCCCAGCAATTGCCCCTCTCATGCCCAGATAATATTTAAAAATCCTGTGGGTCTGGGCCTTTAGGTGGTTACTTATGTTTATTCCACAAACTAGTAGTTTCTCACAGTTCATCATGCTGAGACAGCACTGTGTGGGAAACATGACCTTCTAGATAAGCTTTCACAGGGATATCATCCTGACACCTGCTATGGGGAGCATTAGCTAGCTCTGGAAGTGATCTATGTTGACGTCCTGCCAAGTATTAGTTAGTCTTTTGCTCTGGTGGGAAACTGATGTATCACCTAAATTCTAGCTGTGTGTATATACCCCCGAGAGCATGTTTGTTAGTCAGAACCTCTATACTAGGCTACCTGGAAAGTGCTGTATACTGGCTAAGCTCCAGATGCAGGAGTCATGCCCATTGTCTGTTGAGGGGCTCTCCAACAGCATCATGGATGTATGAAAATGGCAATGCTTTGTGGTTTTCTTTGAGCTGTTTAATAAAATCTTCAGCCTTCACCCCATTGTGTTCTGAATCCAAAAAGAACCACTGCCCCTTCAGGTGCAACAGAGTTGTAGTCCAAAACATTTGGAGGGCATCAGGTTGGCGAAGGCTGCCATATGCACAGCCTGCATTTTTCCTGAAAGAACCTGCCAACAATCCTTTCCCCTTAGAGGCAGAATGGGACAGACCAATGACAACGGCTATCAATCAACCTCCAAGGTAAAACAAATATAGTGCAGTTTGCCTTTCCTCGCAAGGTACACTAGCATCCTCCTACTGGCCTCAGAAAGACCCACTTGTTCCTTTTAAAATGAGAAGTATGATAAAAAGACAGAATGCAGGGAAATGTAGCCGTGGACTGTCCTCCTGTTGCCACAGCTGAGTCATTAGTTGATGGTCTCCATTTGCTCAGTATGTCCTTGGGCGATAAAGTTGTGGCTTTAGGTCTAGTCTAGACAATCTCTGATCCTTGAGATCTATTAGTACCTGTAATCCACGGTACCTGTATCTGTACCATCATTCTCGTGATCCTGGAACTACTCAGCAAAAGCAATGGAGAACCCAGGCAATGAAGAGCACAACCCGAGTGAAATGCCTGATATTGCTCTTCTGTTGGTCATCATCATAATTCTGCCCTGGACAGAGAATCCATGCAATGTCTGTAAATTGGATAAAACTGTGGGCAGATCACTTCTCGGTGTCTCCTTCGCTAGCAAAGCAAAAACAAAAAAACTGTCCATACATACATACATTCATACCCCATCCACACTTTCATGATAAGTTTTAAAAGGTGTAATTTAATAATCCATTGATTAGAGAATTCATTGAACAGTTGCTGGCCTCAAAAATCAGCTTGAAAAAATAGAAAGTGAAACAATTAGGATAAGGCACTCCTCAAGAGACCACTGGAGGTTTTTCTCTGGCTTGATACAAGGGGAACATGCCTTATTGTGGAGAGATTAGTCGTATATGAAGGTTCATTCTGCTCCAGCAATAAGGTAGTGAGGCTGTCAAGCAAAGAGTGACATTTCTCATCATGATGGTCTTGGTTAGCAGAGACAAGTATGAATGGCGAATGAATTCTGCATTAGGCAATGGAACAAAAATAGTCTCAGTTATGAAGCGTGAGGAGCCATATAAACTTCTACTCAATCCTGGCTGCAGAAAGTCTCTTCAATGTTACAGTTTCTGGGTTCTGCTGTGGGCTGAAGAGAATGGAAGATAATGGCATATTGCAGTAGGGCTGAAGGAGAGGGAAGCACCAATTTGTGACCAGAACTCCCCGGCACCACCATGCATGCACACACACATGCTCTCTCTCACACACCTCTCTAACAATCCTAGCAGTCTGGCTTTAGTTCTGGTGCTTTTTCTTCTTCTTCTTCTTCTTTTTCTTCTTCTTCCTGTGGGGCTAGAGGGCTGTCGCAGGATATAGTAGACGATGTGTGTGCTTCATTCAGTGAAGAGCTAATGGTGGAAAGAGCAAAGAAGAGAAAGAGAAAGAATCAAATTTCAGCTTTAATCGGGAGTAAATACATTACGAAAGCCTTAGCTGGGTGCCATGTGGGCTGCCATTCTGATTTCTGAAACCAGTTGTTGTTCTTCTTCTTAAAGAAAATTCCATAAGAAGCTTTGGACAACCATTCAGTGACTGAAAGCTCCTTCAAAATATGGGTTTCAAAATCTTCAGTCATTCTACCTAAGATTATTTTCTCCATTTGTACTTCATAATCATTTGGCTCTTTGGCAACCACCACTTCAGGGTGTTCCAGGCGCCCTGATATTTCAGGATACTTCAACGGGAAGAGCAATAGGTGAGAAAAACCTTTGGGAACCACCACTTCAAGGCACACAGAGCCAAGACTAATCCACTCAGCTTCCATACTGGCTACTGAGTATAAAAACAGTTTAATCTACTTCACCTGCCAGGTAACCAATTGGTAGAACAGAGATAATGGAGGTCTGGGAGTGAATAATGTCACAGTGGAAGAAAGATTAAGATTCTAACCTTGCCCGACTGCTGGAGGCCTCCTGCGGGTTTTCATTGGCTCCCTCTGGTTTAAGGTCCGGCAAAGGAATGATGTAATCATTGTCCAATTCATTTTGTTCAACAGCTGTATAAAGGACAGTGCCTGAGGTGGCACTGGAATTGATGGCAGCGGACCTGGAATTGTTGAGCCCTGAGTTCCAGGGCCTTGTGCGGACAATAGCAGGGTGGTCGCTTTTCAAGAACTCTTCATTGACTTGTTGGTACTTCTGCTCTCATATAAGACAAATAGGACAGAAAGTGCTTGTGAGTGCATGAATACCACATGTAATGTTTCAGCACATGGCATTTTCACACAAGGACAAGGCTATTACATAAGATAAAGGCAATGCTGATTTTTTATTGATTCTAAATATAAGGACAGCCCTAATGAATCTACAGTTTCTTAAGAGCACAAGTCTGTGAAAAAGGCTAGCTCCAGATCTGGAACTGAAAATGGAAACGAAGAAATCAGAATCATACTAGAAAATATTATAATGTTAGACAGCCCACTTTTCCCACCACTTTCCCTCTGTAATCAGATTTACTCCCAATCTTTTACACAATCTGTTTCACGCTGATGTCAACAGTCATGGACTAGTTTAGAAATGAGGCTGTTTTCTGTGCTCTCCTCCTATCATTTTTATCCTCTCAGCCCAACCCAGCTCTACCTTCTTATAGCTGTCTGCCAGCAGGTTCCCCACGAGTACCACCAGTTGAGAGAAAGAAGGTCGGATCTCAAATTTCTCATCCCAGCATTTCTGCATGATTTCATAGCTGGAGAAACACAAAAAGCAAATAATAATAATTTGGGAAGTGCCATACTGGCTTGCCGATCAGAAGGTTGGCGGTTCGAATCCCTGCAACAGGGTGAGCTCCGGTTGCTCAGTCCCTGCTCCTGCCAACCTAGCAGTTTGAAAGCACGCAGTGCAAGTAGATAAATAGGTACCGCTCCATGGGAAGGTAAACAGCGTTTCCATGCACTGCTCTGGTTCACCAGAAGCAGCTTAGTCATGACTGGCCAGTAAAGCGAGATGAGCGCCACAACCCCAGAGTTGTCCATGACTGGACCTAACGGTCAGGGGTCCCTTTACCTTTTTTATACTGAGAGAGAGGAAGGGACTTTCTTTCTCTCAGTATAAACAAACATATGCAAACATATGCTGTTAACACTTACATTTCATCAGAAGCATGTGTAGGCTTGGACATACGATAGCCGCGTTTGATAGCATTGTAGAATTGCTCATTCATGGGCAGTTCAGGATATGGAGTCCCACCTAGGGATAAAAAAGGAGGTCAAGCAAAACCAGTTAGTGGGGAAACTTCTGTATACTGCATGCCAATGCCAGCATCACCTCATTCTAGTCTCTTTCTTACTACCAGTACAGCATTGGTAATGGCAAAAGGCCAATGTTTGGTGGCCCCTCTGAGGACCGCACTGCCAGACCCCGACACCCAGTCCTGCATTGTAGGGGGATGAGGGGAGGCGCTGGCCGTCCTGCAAAGCTGCTGCATCCCTAAAAGAGGGTAAGCGGACATCATGCATAGTTTAGTCCTTATCTTGAAAGATGAATGATTCTGGGCTTGTGTGAAGGTACTTATAGTATAGTATATGAAGCATATGTAGATTAAAGAGAGTGAGAAACATTGTTTTCATTCCGTACACAGGAAATCCAGTAAGTGGGATGGGTCAAACAGAGTTTGGGTGACACTGACCAGTTGCTTACCCAGAGTGAATATTTCCCAGAGGAGGATTCCAAAAGACCACACATCACTCAAGGTAGTGTAGAGGTTGTTGAAGATGCTCTCAGGTGCCATCCATTTCAATGGCAAGAAGGTCTATAACCAAAAGACACAGCAGAAATGCAGTGATCTTCAATGAATTTTCATCTGTTTGCTAACAGTGAGGGCCTTCCATGTGACTTTTAATGAAACCTAGTCTGTGGCATGGGAAAAGCCATCAGGTATTCTATTTAGGATTATGGTATATTCCAGGGAAAATATATGCATGGAGAATTTTATGCACATAGACTTCCCTGCATAGAAATCTGTGTGTGTAGGCTTCCCCTGCTCAGACATCCATGTTCAATGCATAAGCATTGGGGCAGTGGGGGGGGGCGGTGAGATGACACCAGAGAGCAGTGAAACACCAAGGACAGGACCTGTAGCTAGCACACAGAATCCCCTTCAACATGGCAAGTCCTCTTCACAAATATAATGTGTGAAGGGCGTTAGTGAGTTTCCAGTAGTCAGAGCTAAATGCTTAGAAACACGCCCAGTGTGGGCAGGAACAGTCAGGTTAGGCAGTGTGCTTGATTGAAAAGAATGAACGTGATGAACATTAAGAGGCTCTGGCAAAAGGGACAGACATACAATTCTTGCTACCCTCATTTCCTGTACTTGTCTCCGCAGTTTCCAGACCATACTTATTTGTGACATATGAAACTAGCCTGCTTCTGGTTTTCTCTCTAGCAGCTTGCGTGCTGCTTTCCTATTACAATTCCCTGAACTCTTAGTGGGCTTATTTGTGCAACTAGCATCAAAAATAATCTCCAGGAAGGATTGCGAAGGACCACGGTTTCATTTCCCTGTTCATCTAAGAGAAGGGTCGCGTAAGGGAGATTCTGAGATGTGCAAGGTGACTCACAGTGGTTAGATTATTTAAGCCTCTGAAAACCTCAGCCTGTGCATTCGCACAATCAGCTCAAGACAAAAAATCAGATATGTGGCTCTTGATGATAACTGCAGAGTGCTTTGAGCCTTGTGTATATGGGTATTTTTTTATTAGAACAAGATGCTATCCAATGACAGCAGGAGCCAAATGTCTCAGTGGCTGCCATGTAAAGGAGAAAAAGGCATAGGTGCCCATGTGTAACTGCAATGGTTGTTTCAGTGGATGTTTGGGATAGTCCCACATATAGGAAGCCAGCACAGACTGCAGACTGGAGCTTCTAGAAAGTTCTTGAAGAATACTCTTTCCATACCCCATCCACCATAGCCGTCTGTGCTGAGAAGCCTCCTTGTCCAGATTCCCAGAAATTTGGGAAACCAAAATTGGTAAGGCTAGCATGGATCAGTTAGGATGCAAGGAGTTTTGTTGCCTAGTGTGATGGGACGATGAGATGCTTGTGCGTAAAATCCAAGTCCCTCAGAGTTTGGTCAAGTTTGCAAACCTCTGTCTGTAACGGAGCCCCTTAAACATGGCTCTGTCAGTCGCTTGCAGATTCCGACAGTGGTTGCTTTCGGAATCGCTTCCAACCTAAAAGCTCCTTAACGGAAACACGTCTTCTGGACTCTCTGCGTGACAGTTTCCGGCGAGGAGTGGGTGTCCCTACAGGAGGTCCTGAAACCTCCCCACTGTTTTCGCTGGAAGTGTCTCGGAGCCATCCCTCCTGCTCACTTTCCCTCAGCTCAGCTCTTCTCCCCCTACTGGTTCCCTCTTCAGCTGCTGAGTCTCTCCCAACCTGTGTGAGCCCTTCCACCTCCCTTCCTTCCGATGGCAGTTCCCTGACATCCACCTCCCCTCCAGGGCCCCCTTCACCCCCTCCCGCCCCCTCCTCTATGGGCGGTGAGGAGGCAAAACCCCGGAAGGAACTTCCTTCACCTTCCGATGTCTCGAACACTTCTCTCCACCTGTTGCGGTTCCTGGTCTCGAAGTACTCCTCCTCCTCAGAGTCCAGTTTAGTAAAAATCTTTCCCTTCCTGACCCCTGTCAAAATGTCATCAATTCTGGGCATCGGGAAAGTCACTGGTTCTGACACTGCATTTAAGGCCCTGAAGTCCACTACAAGCCTGGGTTTGTCCGTGTTTTTTTTGTCCACAAAAAACACTGGGCTGCCCCCCACCGCCCTGGACTCTCTGATGAACCCTCTCTTCAGGTTCTTGTCAATGAACTCCCTTAGCTCCTGCATCTCTCTGTCTGACATGGCGTACAGCTTGCCTACAGGGAGCTGTGCCCCAGGGAGTAAATTGATTTGACAGTCAAAGGGCGTATGTGGGGGTAGTTTGTCTGCCTCCCTCTCGCTGAAGACGTTGCTCAGGTCGGCGTATTGTTGGGGAACCTTCCCCTTCTCCGTTACTTCCGTCCCTGCTAGAGTGGCTCTGGCCCCTCCTTGAGCCTCCCGCTCTTTGCAGTGTTCTAGACAATGTGCTGACCCAAAGGAGACCACTCTCTGATGCCAGCCCACTAGCGGATCATGTAACGGTAGCCAGCTCATCCCCAAAATAATGGGAGCTCCTCCCAAGGTAGCCACATTAAACGCTATTAGCTCAGTGTGTCTTGCTACCCTCATTATCATTGGGACGGTCTGCTGGCTGACTTCTCCTCCCAGCAGCTCCCTTCCATCGATCGTGGTCACCTGCAAAGGGTTACTTAAAGGGATAGTCTGTATCTGGTGCTCAGCAGCAAACTCCTTACTCATGAAATTGCAGGAGCTGCCTGAGTCCAATAGCGCCTTTATCTTTAGTGGGTGTCCGTTAGGCAGCTCTAGTAACACCTCTATCACTAGGGCGGGTTTAGGAGGTTCCGGCGTGGGCACTTTCACTGCTCTTTGGCCTGGCTGCTGTGCCCCGACGGTGGCAGCCAGGCGTTGGCTTTTACTTGCTCCGGTACCTTTTCCTCCCTCTCCCCAACAGCTCCCGCCATTCCTTGCCATTCCTTTCTTTGGGGGCAGACTCTGGCAAAATGACCTGGCTGTTGGCAGAGATAACATTTCTTGGCGCCCTTTCCCTCCTTCTTCCGCTCTTCACTGGGCTTTGAAACTGCGCGCACGCGCGCGCTGTTCCAATTTCCATCGGCTCTCCCGGCGGGAACGGTGGCTCTGGAATCTCTGGAATGTGAAGCTCCCTCCAACGTTCCCCCTTCCCTTCCCGCCTCTCCAAGGCTCTCGCCTCTTGGCGCGCTCCTATGGTCAGCGCTGATTTGGTCAGCTGGTCCATAGACTCCGCCCTGGGCGCCCGGGAAAGTTCATCCTTTACCGCCGAAGCAAGCCCTTCTTCAAAGAGCATTTGAATGGGTTCCGCCGATAGATCCCACCCCAATTTATGGATCAACATGGTAAACTCAGTCCAGTACTCACGCACAGATCGGCTCCCCTGTTTGCACGCCATTAACTGTCTGCGTACCACTCCCTGCTCAATATCGCTGGAAAACATCAAATCCATTGCACGAAAAAACTTCCTCGTATCCTTCAGGATGTCATTGTTTGTTGCCATCAGGGGCCTCACCCAGTCTTTCGCCCCCTTTTCGAGATGCCCAATCACAAAAGCCACCCGCGATTCCTCGTCGGGAAAGTCATCAAACTGCAGATTAAGGGCATATTGCATCTCTGTCCTAAAGGCATGATAGTCCTTGGCCTCCCCCCCAAACTTCTGCACCAATCCTGGCAACTTTCTGGCGAGCGGGGTGGTTTTCCCCTTCTCTGCATCTTGAGCCCTCCTCTCCTCGAGCCTCGCCGTCTGCAGCGCTAGCTGGACCTCCAACGCCCGGTACCTTTCCTCCAGGCTTGGACCCGCTCCAGCTCCTGCTTCTCCGGTTCCGGCTGGGTTGCTCATGCCTTCTCCTGCACAAACTGCTCACAGAGACTGTCGGAATGCTGTGATGGGACGATGAGCTGCTTGTGCGTAAAATCCAAGTCCCTCAGAGTTTGGTCAAGTTTGCAAACCTCTGTCTGTAACGGAGCCCCTTAAACATGGCTCTGTCAGTCGCTTGCAGATTCCGACAGTGGTTGCTTTCGGAATCGCTTCCAACATAAAAGCTCCTTAACGGAAACACGTCTTCTGGACTCTCTGCGTGACAGTTTCCGGCGAGGAGTGGGTGTCCCTACAGGAGGTCCTGAAACCTCCCCACTGTTTTCGCTGGAAGTGTCTCGGAGCCATCCCTCCTGCTCACTTTCCCTCAGCTCAGCTCTTCTCCCCCTACTGGTTCCCTCTTCAGCTGCTGAGTCTCTCCCAACCTGTGTGAGCCCTTCCACCTCCCTTCCTTCCGATGGCAGTTCCCTGACACCTAGTATCTAGTAAGATGACTCATGGAATTAAAAGGGGACAGAGGAAATGCATAAACCATTGTGAAGCAATCCATTGTTGAACACAGGTCATGAAGGGCTTTGGTGCAGAATCAAGAAAATGGATGTGGGCCTTGTGCTGTGAGAAGGTTAGAGGCCCAGAGCTGAGACATGCCAGTCAATGTAGTATAGAGGAGGAGATGGAAGGCAAAGATGTGAGAGGAAAGGAGAATAACCCAAAGCTAGAGAGGGTGCATCCACAGCCTTGCATTTAGAACCAGGAAGGGGATGTCCGGTGTGCAGATTTGAGGGGTGGAATATACTGCATTCCAGAACCAAAGAAATGCTCTGCTGCCACAGTCAGAGACAGTAATGTTTCTGAATACCAGTTATTGGAATCAGCAGGAGTTGAGGAGAGTGCTCTTGTGCTCAGGTTTCCCACTGGTTGGCCACTGTGAGAATGAGATGCTGGCCTGGATGGCCCATTGGCCTGATCCAGCAGCCTCTTCTTACGTCCTTAAAACCAAATGGGGATAAATAAGGGGTATGCAGACTACTGGGGTCAGAAGGAACCATGTTTAGCTGGGGTTCCTTGTGAATGTAGATAAGATCATTAAAGACCAGGTTCCTTACAACTGATGACTTCTGCGGTCTTAGCATCAGCTATTCTTTTCCCGTGAAGTCAATATCAGAATTTTTGGTGTGAAAGAAGTGTCCTAGGAGGGTTCAGGGCTTCCTGAAATATTTGAATGATTGGAAATTGCAGAAAGGTGGGAAGCTCTGGCTGCTTTAGCTTCATACACTTAGGAGGCTCAGCAGCTATAAGAGACGAGTGGTTTGCAGCACTGCTGTCTGTTCATCATGCACTGACAAATGAGGGAGATGGGGCTGCTCAGTAGGTCCAGTGAAGTTCTAGAGATTGCGTTAAAGTTGGAGGTTAAGTTATAAGAGACATAGTAACCATGGGAGCTCTGGACTAGAGGACTTACTCATAGCCAATGACTAAGTCAGTATTCAGGAAACTGAAGCATGATCATCTAGGGAAGCAGAAGCAAGTTCTCAGGGGGACTGAAGGAGGTTTTAAAACAAAAGCTGGAGGAGCTGAATGAGATGGAGAGATGGAGACAGTGAATCACAAAGAAGGTGAAATTCTTCTTTGGAGCATGAAAATAATTCATGGGCCATATATAACTTGGAGATCCATTTCTCAGAAAATAGCCTGCAGATGCTCTGTAAAGAGGTCAGGAACCATTTTTGTAAATCTCCGTCAGAAGTTGGAGACATCTGTCATATGGCCCTTACACAAGACAAGACTCGTGGAAGTTCAAAGGGACACTCAGAGTCCATGTAATCAAGTCACTCACATTGCCTTTGGAGATGTAATTTGAATCCCGCATTATGTCTCTAGCTAGACCAAAGTCACAGATCTTCACCAGTTTCCCCTCGCAGATCAACACATTCCTTGCAGCCAGGTCTCGGTGCACACACTGTGGAATAGGGAAAAAGACACAGTGTATAAACTGTTAAACAGTTATGATTTTTCAAGAAATCTGCTGCTTTCTGCAGGAAGTGCCTTCAGACCAAAGCAGCATCAACAAGAAATTTTTGTGAAATAGTAGGGAGCGCACTGTGATCAAACGATGGGAGGAATTCAATGTCATGCTAAGGAAATTGTTCCATCAGTGCAAGTGTTTCAGCTTGCCTAACAGAATTATTCCTCTCTCCCCCTACTATACACTAGTCTGGGGATTATTCTGACCTCACAAACCAATTTTGGGGGCATGCGGGGGAATAGAGGAGGGAAAACCTTATTGGAAATCTTTGCACAGGGCTTCCACTAATAGGACTTGTTAGGTGAATCCTGCCCAAAAGCTTTACAGACTTTGAGGACCATCCCTTCCATTAGGCAGATCTCAGGCGGCAGATACTAAGCAGCAGTGAGGTGACAGACAACAAAACTGTGTGTGTTCCATGTAGCCTGCCCTACACCTCTTAAGCTAGCATGCTGTCCTCAGATGCAGTAGAGGACACAGTCCCATCGCCAGTGTTGAAGTCTCTGCCAGTCTGGTGTTATTTCATCCCTGCTATTGCCTGTGGTTCATACATTTGTGGGGCTTTTCTTCTCCTGTCAGGCTGCAGTTTCTAGTTTTGCAGGGTTTTGTAGTGCTTCAAGTAAGACCCTGAAAAACCTGAATGCAATCAGCTCTAATGCAGAAGACACACATATTTTAAAATGACTGAGACAGGTTTTGAGCTGCTTTATTAATGATGTGGAAATGCAAATGCATAGCCAACTGCTTTACAAAGCGGGAAGAGGGGGTGTAAGGCCTGGTGTTCAGAACATTTTCTTTTTCTAGTGTCCCTTTTATTCTTGACACTGATGACTGTCATAGAATCATAGAATTACAGTGCAGGAATATGCAGCTGTTCCATATGGGGATCGAACCTGCAACCTTGCCATTATCAGCATCACACTCTAACCCAGGGACTGTCAACCTGGTCCCTACCACCCACTAGTGGGCATTTCAGGATTCTAGGTGGGCGGTTGGGGGTTCTACGGCACAAGCTGAATCCTCCTTCCATCGAGCACTGGTGGGCGGTAAGGAAATTTTACCATCAAGAAAGATGCATTAGTATGCGGTAGGTATAAAAAGGTTGACTACCCCTCCTCTAACCTTTGATTTGCCTGGGGTGTTTTTTTCCCATTTCTCATTTTTTCAATCTTAAATTTAGTTCTCCACATTTCCACATTTATTTTTTTTAAGTGTTTGCTACTTTCACTGATATATGCATTTTTATGCACATCTTCCCTTAGTATTTTTGTATACATTACTTAGTGAATTCTGTGAATTTTGAATTTTGAAGGGTGACTGTGTTGAGGTTCACACATTGTTGTAGGAAGTGCAGATTGGGTAGATTTGCCCTGAAATGCAAACTGAACCAAATTTACCTTTCCTACCCGGGACATAGGCAAGAAATTGCAGTTTAGGAATCAGAGCAGGAAAGCAGTGAAAATATGCTCTCCACATTATATATGATGATGGTTGCAAAGGAATAATAATTGTACACAGCCTGAGAATCTAACATTGTGGAATTAATCAACTGTGTTTTCTTGAACCTTTGTGCTTTTAGTCTCAGAGTTCATTGCTGAACAGAACCTCTCATGAAGGATGACACCTTTCTTGCATGCAATTGTCTTGCCATTTTCACTTCTCCATTCTCTTGCATAAGTCTGTTTCCTAACAAAAGCCTTTAGATTAGCACTGCTTCAGTATGCTTACCTGCGGTACCATTAATAGCCTGTGGCATTTGTGTTGTATGTGTAATGTTTCAGAACAACTGTGGCTTGCGGGAATGCTCTCTGGGAAATAACCACAGGGCTTAGGTGTGGTAACTCTTAGCAGTAACTTGGTCTGCACGAGTTTGACCACTTTCCCCATGCTTCCTTTTCCCAGTTGTTGTTTTTTAAAAATACCTTCTGTGAAAAGGATGACTCAGCAAGGATCAAAAATAATACAGCATCACTGAAATGCCGTTGGGTGATTTACAGTCTGAAGTTATCCCAGTGAAATGGCAATTGTGTTTGTCTGTGGCAGCAAACATTACTTTGCAATGCAGCTTTAAGAATACTTACATTGTCTAAGGGCGGCCCAATGCATGCTTATGCCACGTAGGTGGGGGCTGTGTTTAGTGCATGACTATACATCACAAGGGCATATATTCAGACTGGCAATGCAATTAATCACCTTGAGAGCCTTGGTCTTTCTTTCTTTCTTTCTTTCTTTCTTTCTTTCTTTCTTTCAATTTTAAAGTAAGTTTAGCCCTCAAAGAGTCAGAGGAAGTATATAGAAATTGCAGAAACCAGTAAGGGAACAAAGCAGTATTTGCATTGGCTAGGAGGTGGGACTGCAGTGGCTGCATAGCTTTTTGCTTTCCCCCCTTCCCCCATGACTACGAGAACCAAAATAAACCATGGAAAATATACATGAATTTATTAACTTGTAAAATTTATACCAGTCACAAAATGTAGGTTTTCTTGGCACAGAACTTGAGTCACCTTAACTTAGACCATTTTTTTTTAAGCAGTCTTACATGAACAATGATTTCTACATTGAAATGGGGAAGGTAACTTCCTCAGCATGGAGGAGGATTACTTTCAGGAATAGTACTGGCAGATGCATTTTTAATGGTATCTCCATAGTCCATATTAGCACCGAAAAGACCTGAAATAGGGACTGAGTATTGCAAGACTAAACTCTGGTCTGCCTTGAGCCAAGAAGAGATACTACTGATTTATAAAGCCCTAAACAGCTTAGTGCCAGGGTACCTTCCCTACTACAAGTCATATCAACATAGCCAGCACCTCTATGAGGCGAGGTGAGGCAGCTGCCTCGGGCAGCAGAAGCCTAAGAAGCAATGCCACCATAGATGCCCTGCCCATTCTGCTGCCTCTGCTGCCAGTGGAGAAGCAGTGATGGCTTCTGGCAAGATGTCACAGAGCATATGAGATATCTCCAGAAGAGATGGATTTGTGTGTGTGTGTGTAAAAAATACTTTTGATTTTACAGTGAAGCTAGACTGCATATCATTGCATCATAATAAGTTTATTCACTCATATTTCATTATATTATAAACCGCTGAAGAGGTTTTACTAAAAATGTAAGTGGGATAGAAATTACCTGAATGAATAAATGAATTAACTTCATGATGTGCAGTGTACCTTCACTGTGTCATGTCTCTGGTCCGCACCCTCATGTAATGAGATAATATTGCCTGTTCCCCAGAAGAAGGAAGAAGCAGCAATGTCTAAAGGATGGCTAGTACCACATGACTCAAACATCCTGTCTCTGTTTATAATGAAATGTACTAAAGATAGCTGATCCTAAACCCCTCTACCTGCTTCCATTAATTTCATATTCCACAGACATGCCCCAAAAGACTTTGAAACCAGTCACCCCTAGGTATTATTGTATCATTCTGCATATAAAAAGTACTTGCATTTTTGGAAGCTAGGAACTCCATTCCATTGGCAACCTGAAAACTAATTCCAACAAGATCCACATAGCTGAGGAGAGGAGACTCATTTATCAACGCCACCTTTTCAGAAGCTGAAAACAAAGAGCAGAGATACAATCAGACATCACACAGGTCTAACTACACCTAAACCCACACAATAAAAGCCCTGCTAAAACATGGGACCAAGAGATATCAGGAGTAATATTAGATGCTTACTTCTCCTGACAATGAAAATACAATTTAAGGATGACACAGACAACACCTTCAGTTCTGCATATTGGATTTTGAAGCAATTAAACTGTTTCACATTGGTATGACTGGACACCCATGCATGCAGCCTGTCTCTGTCAATTCTCTTACCGGATGGCGAATAGCTGTCCAGCTCATAGGTAGTACCATAATTGGAGGCATCAATGTCCACGTACTTGATTTCACCCTTCATATCTGACATGGGCACTGACATGGGCACATAATCCAATGACTCATCCTTGCTCATATCCATGTAGCCCCCATCACTTTCCACAGATAAGGAAACATGGCTGCAAAGAGGGGAGAAGTTTATTTAGACCATGTAAGAATCTTAAAAAGCAGAGACATCACCTTGCCAACAAAGGTCCATATAGTTAAAGCTATGGTTTTCCCAGTAGTGATGCATGGAAGTGAGAGCTGGACCATAAAGAAGGCTGATCGCCGAAGAATTGATGCTTTTGAATTATGGTGCTGGAGAAGACTCTTGAGAGTCCCATGGACTGCAAGAAGATCAAACGTATCCATTCTTAAGGAAATCAGCCCTGAGTGCTCACTGGAAGGACAGATCCTGAAGCTGAGGCTCCAATACTTTGGCCATCTCATGAGAAGAGAAGACTCCCTGGAAAAGACCCTGATGTTGGGAAAGATGGAGGGCACAAGGAGAAGGGGATGACAGAGGACGAGATGGTTAGACAGTGTTCTCGAAGCTACCAGCATGAGTTTGACCAAACTGCGGGAGGCAGTGGAAGACAGAAGTGTCTGGCATGCTCAGGTCCATGGGGTCACGAAGAGTCGGACACAACTAAACAACAACAAGAATCTTCCTGAAGAATGTCCCTTCCTTAGTGGGCATTGTTTTATTTTATTTTGAGTTTGGCTTGAGGGAATTGCTTCAACCATCTGCATTGTTCTGCTAAAATATTCCTTGCACATCTGGAATGGGATCAACAGTTGGCCTTTGATTTGCTGCAATTCACGATAATCTCAATGGAGTGAATTAAGTAGTAAAGAGTCACATGTGGGGCAAATGCATATGGATCTTTGTTACATGCAACTGAGTTCCAGGGGGCTCTCACCTTGGGGCGATTCCAAATGTCAGCCCCATGACTGAGGGAAATGCTTATGTAAATCCTCTTTGAGCAAAACAAACAACTCGGGCAAAACTGTACTGGAATCTAGATGTCAACTCCCTTGATACCGATTGCAAAACAGTCCGCCTTAGAAATGTAGAACTAAAATAAGCACACACGCAAACGCAAGGGAAAGCCAGCTCTGTGCTGAATTTGCTATCCTTTAAACTTGTTTACAGAGATGCTATAATTCACAGGTTTCCGTTTCAGAAAGGCCACACTCCTGTATGTAGATGGCGATGGAATAGAAAGCATGCATGTAGTGAATGTAGCTGGCGTGCACTAAAGAGAGGGGAGAGTGTCAAACAGCAGGTACCTCTGCACCCTGTCCTCAGTGGGGGCATTCCCATACACCTCTGCTTCCTGCTTGGCTTTCTCACTGCAGCACTGCAGGAAGGTGTGCTTGTTCCTGTGCAAGTAGTCCACCAGGTCTCCATAGCGACAGTACTCTGTTATGATGTAGATAGGGCCTGCAGAGGAGAAGAACAGCTCTAGCCATCCAGGTAGGAGTATTGCTTTCCTTGAATATGACTCGAGAATAGGGCAATTGTGGCCTTACAGAAATGGTAATCCACTTCAGACTGCAAGTGTGGGGCTCATATTGCTGAATACTTCTACAAGCAACAACAGCAGCCATCCCTCTGCACTGAAAACATGCATGCCAGGAGGGATATTCTGTTATGTGAATCCCTGCTGGCAGTGGTGCAGCTAGACATAGATTTTACCACCCAAGTGTGAAAACTAGGTGGGTGTGCATTATTTCTTTGTCAGAGTTGAAAGCAACATTGCTTGCTTTGTCTCCACATGTTTTAAAGCAAGTGCTCCCTCGGAAGCACTTGCGTTGCATGTTGCCTCCTGCCTGCTATTTGACCACACAGCACGGATCCCGTGCTAGGTTAGTGTGCGAACCAGGCCTTTTGTTGCTCAAGGCTGCCTGTTTGCGTTTACATTTCACACTTTCTGCTTTCATTTATTTAGATTAAGTAGAGGCATTTTCTGAGGAGTTGCATAGATGTGTGCACAAGTTGTTGTGCGGACCTCCACTAGCACTGGTCCATGTTCGTAAGTATGCAGGCCGGCTGGCCAAACAACTAATCATTTCTGTAAGTGTCATGTATTAAATATCTGTGGGTACAAATGGGACAGAGCATTCTCTAGGGGAGAGAATCTGGGACTGCCAAAAAGAAAGGCATGCAAGCATCTACTGGCAGCTGTAGCAGTTGATGGGTGTGATACTTAGTGCTTTGAAAATGGGGAAAATGTGACAATGCTGTCATAAAGCTGCAACAGGAAGTGTGGAAGGACTACGCATTGTATCAAAATAACTGTTTTGCTTCCAGCTATATGCTGCCCCTCCCCTACTGTGTCTAACTTGTCTTGTTATGAGATCAGTCTCTATAGCACTAAAGGCCTAGGGGGGGAAAGGGAAAATGTGGTTTTGAAAATAATGGAATGATTAAAAGTAACAGGGCAAAATAACAATGGACCCATTAAAAGTGCACAACGGGGGGCAGCGGAGGGGGGGCTATCATTCTGGTGGGCAGTCTAAAATAAAAAGGTGGAGAGGGTGGGTGAACCTTTTTCTTTCAGTTCCATAACATGGAGGTTTGGATAGTGACAGGGCAATTGGCAGGTTTTCCTTGCCTGCTGGAAAACAACCACATGGAACAGCACTTTAGCTGATGGAACAGCAAAGCATGAGACCCTCCTGACTCTCCTTGCCCCAATGCAGGTTTATTACTTTCTCAGGTTAAGACCCATTAATGATAAATGTTTCAATGTGCATGGAGAGGAAGAGAAAGGCAAGAACACAGTCGTGACACTGGTACCTCCTTTGGTGCAGGCTCCAAGCAGGTTGACAATGTTCAGATGAGGCCCAAGGTGACTCATGATCTTCAGTTCCGACATTAGCGCCTGCTTCTCACTGCTTCTGGCAGTAGCTGGAAGATGGGTGGATCAAATTATGAAATACAGAACAGCAGCTTAGAAGTACAAGGGGGGGAGTGCTCTAGACACTTCCATCTTCAGAAAAATGTTAACATCGGATAGACACAGAGAGATGATCAGAAGTGGGAAGAAAGAGACAACAGGTGACAACAGGTAAGGGGAAGCCTCCTCTGGATTGTACACTTGAAGGCTGACAGCACAATCCTTTATGTGACTACTCAGAAGTATTGGGTTCAAAGAAGATTACATCCAGGTGAGCATAGATTGCAGTATGATCCAGACATTACTCACCTCACCTGGCCACTACCAAAAAGTAGATTTCCATGTGGCTGTATTTCATACTGTGGACTGTTATATTGTGGCTACCACATAAGCAAGCCACAAACCACAAGTGATTTCACATCACCTTGGATTCAGGAAATGGCTAAAGGTTGCTATGTATTTTTTCTTTGGGGAAACAGTTTGCTTAATGGCATGCTTTTATGCGTGTCACATGAGCAAAGCCAGTGAACACTGAAGACACAGGCAGAAGATGGTGAAAATATATTAGAAAGACAAGGTGCATGGAAAGGGGGTGCAAACACTTGGCAGCAAGGGGGAGAGAAGATTCCAAACTCACACTTAAGCATTTTCACAGCAACTCTCATGGTAGACTGTGAGTGGCTCAGGCTGTGGGCTATTGCTTCCACCACACGCCCAAAGGCCCCGGAGCCCAGTGTGCGTCCTGCAGCAGGAAGATGAAGGCATATTCTCCATCAGGAACAACATAAGAAAACCATAACTTTAGGACTTTCCAGCTATTAACAGTAATGGGAGGAGTCCGCAGAACAGCTGCATGGAAAATGTTCAGCTCTTTACTTGAACGATTGGACAGCATGAGTTATTCCACTGGGGAATGACTAAAGTTGGGAGTTATGATGTCTGGGCAAGAGATAGTTTCCGCATGACCGATAAGACTCCTGCGCTAGTCACGCTTTCTTCTTGGATGCATTCTACTTGGGACCGCTAGGTGGGGAATTTATTGCAAATTCCACAGCATCTCATTCCTAGCTGCTTATCTCTTTACATATTCTCTGATTATGAGAATATGTGCCTAGTGGCCTCAGTATAATTGGGAACCGATCCCCATTAGTGCATTTGCTGATCACACCCCAGCCACTGTTGTATGGCGCTGCTTCCTCTTCTCTGCATGGCTGGAGTCTTTCTGCACTGCTCCTTCTAAGACAGGAGCAACTTGCAAATTAATGATATTGCTGAACAAGTGTTGCAATAGCATGCCACAGCTTTCTGGTTCCCCCTAGTGGTGCATTGTCTACCTGGAAGTTGAGTTAGTGCTGCAGCTATTGAATTCTGCTATGGAAATTTGAAGTGCTTTTTCTGTGTACTACCCTCCAGTATCCAAATGCAGAGGACTGAAGAAGGTGGCTCTACGAGGGACTACAAAATTATTCCTCATCTCCTGTAGTATTGGAAGTTGTAGTCCAAGCAAGACATGGAGGTAGTAGTCCTGGAACAGATCTGCCCTTCTTCTGCTTAGTGGCACTAACCATTTAAGCATGAATCCTTTCCCATCCTCTTCCCCTCACCTAGCACAAGCTTGTCTCTGGGAACCTCCCAGCTGGAGTCATATGGAAGCTGCATGGGGTCCACATAGATATATTCATGTCCATCAGAGCTGACTGATTCAATCACCTTCCAGCGGATTTCATAACGAGGCTTCTAAGGAAAGGGAAAGGAAGGTGTTAGAAAGGACTGTGCTGTGTTGGTATCCAGGAAGCCTGGGAAGATTAGGTGTCCATGTAGTTTTCAGTAAGCACATCCACACATCTCCCCAATCTCCACATATCAAGACCTCTATCTGAGGGATGGTTTCTGCCTCTCCAGGAAGGCTAATCAAGTGATGTGATGACATTATGAACACAGTGACCACAGAATTATGCACACCTAATTCTTGTTGAAATCAATGAGGCTTAAGTGGGCACAGCCATCCTGAATTGTTCTATAGCTTTATCCACCTGCCCACCATGGAACAGCCACATGAAAGCAGCCACACTTCCACTGTTATTTATCATCTTATCAAAAAGAAGTGCTCCCCCAAATTTCCAAATGGCCATTTGGTTCCTGAAACCTTCCATTTTTACTAACTGGTGGTATTTTTTTGTTTTTTAAAAATAAGTTGGCAATTCATAATGAGGGGAAATTGTTTTACAATCTGGAAAATATATTGTGTGTCTCCTACTAGTTCTGGTGAGTAAGATTCTCCCACAGACATTAGTGGATTTTCTGGGAATAATTCCTTATTTATATTCCAGGCTTATTCTAGATGCACATGCCTAAATCCTTGCCTACTGACAGTTCATAGTGGTAACTAACTGCTTCAGCCTATCAACTATTACCACTAGATTTCTGAGGTTCCCTGTAGCTGAATAGCTAAAGCTTCATGGTTGCTCAGCCAACCAATCAAGGGCATAGGAACATAGAAAGCTGCCTTGCACCAAGTCAGACTATTAGTCCGTCTGGTTCAATATTTTCTACACTGACTGCCAAAAGATCTCTGGGGTTTGGGTCAGGAATCTGTCCCCTAGTCCTTCAGGCCCTTTTCCAAATTTTTGAACTCAGTCTTTCAAAAAAGGCTTAACAGTAGGGAAATAATATCACTACCAGGCTCGCTATAGGACTTTTACTGAGACACTGAAAAGAGTCAAGCATGCTCTTACCTTTCGCCACACAGCAACGAGGATCACTAGGAAAATAAACATGAGCACCAGCAAGGCCAGGATAACTGAGATGATTATCACTTTAAAGGGCAAATCTGGAACATTAAATGTATACAGAAACATAAGGTCCCATTCTAATTAGGAGAATACCGAAACACATTTTATTTGCTTAGATGTATATTTTAAAGCCACTTTTCAGCTAGAGGTGCTTACACTAAGAGAAATAAAAAGAATATGCCATTGTTTAAAAAACAAAAATGCACAAACACTGCCAGAGGCTCACCTCATTTAAAACCAGAAACCATCAGCAAACCTGTAAACCTTCCCCACTCGACAGGGAAACGTCGAGAACTGAGTGGGCAGTGCTGGGACACTCAGGGACATTTGAAGGTGGGTCTTGTGTGTGTCTGATTCTGAAGAAGGTTGGAGTCAACTATCTTTTTACTCAACAGGCTTAAGTTAGTCATGGCCATTCATTTCAGTGGGTCTACTCTGAGTAAACATTAGTTGACTACAACCCCATATATCCAAGCAAATGCCCAAACAGGACTTTTATCAGTGTAAATTACCTGCTTGGAGCTATCCAAGGTCCTGCAACTCCTGCCAGATACTATTTATATATAATGGGAAGCCACCTCAGATATCTGTCATAATCTGTGGGGTCCTACTATGATCACAACAAGACACCATTATGGACATTATTTTTTAAAAAAAACCAACATGAAAGAGAGGTGGAATGGGACTGCAGGTGCCTGACCTCTATGCATTCATAAAAAGGTATGAAAAGAACCTCTGCCCTGCATGTACATCTGAGCATATACATCTTCAAGCCCTAAGTGGTTATTTTGCTTTTTCCTCTGCATGCGTTGGTGCTTTTCTAAACAGGCGTGTCTTCAAGAGCAAGAGGAATGTCTTGTGTGACTGACTCACCACCATATGCCCAAATCCCCATTTCTCAACACAGGCTGACATCTCTGCTACTTCTCATCAGTCTCTGCAGTAGTGTGGTATATTATCATTGAACATTAAGAATAACTAGGATGTGGGCATGTGCCAAAACAGTCGCATTGACTGTTTTGTCACATACTCAACTTCATTGCTCAGCTTGCATCGTTGGTCTCCTTCAGAGTTTTGTAAAGCAGCTCATATAGGGTTGTGGTGATCACACAACAAAGAAGCCAAAGAAGCCATAGCTATATAGAGCCACAGAGAACAGCAAAGGATTGAGAAACACAATGCAATGTTGCAGTATGTTGCTGGTTGCTTTACTGCCTTATCTGGTATGGGAAGGACTGTAGCTCCATGGCAGAACTCATGGTTTGCATGTGAAAGGTCCCAGGTTCAATTCCTGGCATGCCTTGGAAAGGCTCCTGCCTGAAACCCCGGGGTGAGACTGTGAGTAAACAATGTTGAACTAAATGCACTATTAGCCTGACTCTGTATATACCTGTGAGGGATTGAAGGGGGGGGGGCAGAGAAAACAAACATTTGAAAAGATTGTACACTTCCATCCCCTTTGCCTTTCTCAAACCTTTTATGGTTTGGGGCACACAGAGGATAACTGCAGTCAAAAGGAATGGTGGTGTCAAGCTTTGCAGGCACTGAACCTGTAGGAGAAGCTAGGCTATGCATTTATCACATTCATGCTTCCCTGTTCAGTATTTTCTCACTCACTCAACACCATCTGCTTTTGGAACTATGCCTCTTCATTTTCTCTTACTGTGCCTCTATAACTTGTGCTCCTGTGAATTAATTTAAACACTGCCATATAATTCTAGGAATATCAGAAGGGACATATGGCGTAAGTCGAGGACATGACGATGTTCCTACAATCCTACGCTGAAATAAACATTGCTGTGTGCGCACGCACACACACGTATTATACAAGACATGCTGTGGAACTCACTGTCTGGGACCAAGGTGATGTTCTGAGTATCCGTGCCCAAGAGGTTTTGAGTAGCACAACTGAGGAAGACCGGTTCATCTACTCTGTGGAGGTGCAGCTTGCTTGTCACGATATAAATCCTCATATCATCTCGGTAGGTGGTGTTTGTTTCCAGAACCATCTCTTTAGAGGCATTCACCAGGGTTTTGGTGGCTTCTGCATCACACCTGTTGTTGAAGATAATCAGCCAATGGAAGACAGCCCAGCTTCTTCAGATGTTTGATTCATTCACGCTCCATTTGAACTGCTGCAACCCAGTCCTGTGCCTGCTTACTTAAAAGTAAGTTTGTATAGGATTGTATGCTAGGTCTAGTTGGAGACATTCAGTGCAACATCGAGTATGACCCTGAAAGTACATGATGCAGCCCCCTTGCTGAACCTGCATCTGGTCAGTGATCACCTTAGAACCCCATGTGCACCACCATGAGTTCCATGAGGGAAGGAAGGCAGGATATTAATGCAATACAACATTTTTATTGGGGTTGATCTGCAAACTGAAGAGGCCTAAGACCATCTTGGCCAGGGGTCGGCAACCTGCGGCTCATGGGCCACAAGCGGCCCACAGGGGTCATTTAAATGGCCCCCGAGCTGCCCGCTCAGTGAGTCTCCGAGCGCTGCGCTAAACCGGCGCAGCATGGAGTGGGGACTCACTTCCGCGGTGCTGGAATCACGTCTGCGCAGATGCGATCCAGCCCACGGAGTGATCTCCGTGGGAGTGAACCAGCCCAGGTGAGGTAAACCTTGCTGACCCCTGATCTTGGCTGTGAGCCACAGAAAACCTGCTCCCTGCCTTGCAGGCCTTTTCCACCTGGCCTTGACTGACTCCAGCTACAAAAGCTGAGGCTGCTGAACAGACTCTTGGATAGGGTATTGTTTGAGGGTTTTATGGGGGTGTTCTTGCTGCTATTATTGACACTAATTTTTTGTATCTATATTTTAAATATTAAAGATTTATGTGTTCAGTTTGGTTGTATACTTTTTGATGTTTTATTTATTGTTTATTACTACTTTTGTTACATTGTAATTATGTATTTTTCCCTTGTTGTAAGCCTCCTTGAACATGGTTTGAACTATGGAAAGGCAGCATACAAATAAAATTATGTATGTATATAATTCAAGTTCAAAATATTTGGAGTGCTGAAACTGTGAAAATAGCTATATGAAAAGCATGGTCACTGGAAGCTATTAAAAGCTATTAATCCTTTTAATAGGGGAGTCAGGTGTTGTAGCCAAAACTGATAAAGAAGAGAGAGGTGTACTGACAGGCTTAGGCAAGGTTTGCAGAAGTAAAAAATACTTTTTTAAAAAACCTGTAATGGGGCATAGTAAAACAAAAACAGCCTAATACGATCTGAGCATGATCAGTACTCACAGAATGTTGGCTATCACTTGGAAAAGAAAAATGAAGCAAGCAAGAGGTGATGGAATTAACTGCTAGAGAAGGATCTGGCTGCCTGGAGCACTGGAAAGGAAGAGTATTCCATCCAAACAGGAGGTGAGAAATATTGCAACATTATGTTGCAGACCCTATCTGCCATGCATTTATTTCAATCCTTTGATGAGTAGCATGCCTAATGGAATCCATTCTCTGTATTATACAGTTATTGATACTCCTATTCCATCATATTTTAATTCCATCCCATGCTACTAGAAGTCCCAAGCACAAATGTCCCAAACAGGCCCTTCAGAAGTGATCTCCTTACCATTTGGCATTATTGCAGGTATACCAGACAACCTCTGGCTGGGGCATTCCTTCTGTGATGCAGGTCACTGTTTGCTCCCCACTGGTCGTGTTGCTGTCCTCTCTCAAATGGGTCACCTTTGCTGGTACTGGTTATATTGGAGGAAAGAACACAAGAGAACAAGGAGTTGCTTAAAAGGTAGGAAGGAGGTGGTTGGAATAAACAATTCTCAGAAAACAGACCCCCACCTCTGCCACCCGAAAGAAACATTTGTATTACAAATGATACTATTATTGATAAATATTCAGAATCAGAAACATAGTAGTCCAATTTGAGTCCCTAATTTTGATGGTGTATATATAAACATTCCATTTCCTGATTTCTCATCCTAATAATCAGGGCATTTACATGTGTGCTGAATTTCAGGGCTCAAACTCATTGAAAATCGCCCTAACAATTGTGATGCTCTTGTGAGTCAACTGGTTACAGAGAAATCCTGTGCTTTTGCTGCACTGTAGGTTGCTAATGCTGCTGTGTGTGTCAATATATAGTTGTGATCCTGTGCACTTTCAGAGAGAACAAACAGAGCAGCACCCATCATAGGACATTTGTGACCTTCCAGCTGCCCAACCCTTGAATCTAGTCATATACACCAAGCCTTAGGAGCCACCAGATGGAACTGTTGCCCTGTACACCATGCAGGTTTAACACACATTAGATCCCAGGTTCAAAGCCTACATGTGGTCACGTGGTAGAACAGGCTGGGAGGTCAGAGGCTAGAACAGCAAAGCACCATAGCCAGTCAGAGGAAGTTATTCCATGGACTGACTTGTGGATGCTTGCCATCCTTCCCACCTCCTTGATCCTATTCACCCACATGTGGTTTTCCAGTCTGCTGCTTATTGCTCCAGCAGATCTTGTTATGTATCTGCCCCTCCAGCCTTCATTTCAGGCTAGATCTACACCAGGGGTCAGGAACCTAAGGCCCATGGGCCGGAAGCGGCCTGCGGAGGTTGTTTGACCGGCCAATGAGCTGTCCCTGAACTGAATTGCCCGCTCACTCGCTGCGCTAAACAGGCGCAGCACGGCGCGGGGACTCGCTTCCATGGCACTGAAAATCGCGTCTGCACAGATGCAGATGCCGAAAATCGCAGGCGCACATGCAATCCAGCCCACAGAGGGATCTCCACGGGACCGATCTGGCCCAGGCAAGATAAACCTTGCTGACCCCTGAATTCTACACACCTACACAAAAAAATGCTCTGAAAACAATCTGCAAAAAAAAGCCAAAGAAAAAAACATTGTAAAGCTCACAATTGAAAATATCATTGAGTTGCGATTTCAGCTCTACAGCACCATCCGGTGCCACAGTGTTATAAAGTATTTATAATGCTGTATTTTGACTAATGTAGCAGAATCTTCACACAGTCTGATTGTATAGTTCACCAGGGAGATGGTGAGATACCAGGATGCTGTCCTTTTGCTAGAGAACATAAGACCAGCCTGCTGGATGAGGCCAATGGCTCATATAGTCCAGCATCCTGTTCCCACAGTGGCCAACTAGATGCCCATGGAAACCTGCAAGCAGTCTGTCCGCATTCAATTTCCAGCAACTGGTATTCAGAGGCATAAGGCCTCTGACAATGAAGGTAGAACATAGGCATTGTGGCTGTGGTTGGTGGCCATCACTGCCTCCTGGGAGAGTTCCATAGTTGAACTATGTGCTGTGTGAAGAAGTACTTTCTTCTGTTTGTCCTGAAACTGCCAGCATTCGGCTTCATTGCATGTCCATGAGTTCTATTATGAGAGAGGGATGGGGAAAAGATCTCTATCCACTTTCTCCATGCAATGCATCACTTAATAAACTTCTATTGTGTCACCTCTGACTCACCTGTTCTCTAAACCAAAAAGTCCCAAATGCTACAATCTTTTCTCATAGGAGTGCTGCTCCATCCCTTTCATCGTTTTGGTTGCCCTTTGCTGAACCGTTTTCGAATCCTATCTACAACATATTTTGTTTTTTGAGGTGAGGCAGCCAGAACGGTACACGGTATTCCAAATGCAATCACAGCATAGATTTGTATAACGGCATTATGATATCTGCAGCTTCGTTTTCAATTCCTTTCCTAAAGATCCCGAGCAAGGAATTTGCCTTTTTCACAGCTGCCACACACTGGTTTGGCATGTTCATTGAGCTATCTGCTATGACTTCCAAGGTCAGTCACTGCCCATTTAGATTCCATGAGCATATTTGTGAAATTAAGATTTTTCGCTCCAACATGCATCACTTTATACTTGCTTATGCTGAATTCCATTTGCCATTTTAACACCTTTTCACTCACTTTGGAGAGGTCCTTTTGGAGCTCTTCACAATTTTTTTGTTTTAATGACCACAAACCATTTAGTATCATCAGCAAACCTGGTCACCTCATTGCTCACCCCTATCTCCAGATCATTAATAACACATTAAAAAGCACAGGTCCCAATACTGATCTTTAGGGGACTCAGCTTTCTACATCTCTCCATTCAGAAGCTGAATACAATGCATAACCTGAGCTCTGGTGGGATGTGGGAGTGTTTAATGCTTTAGGCTAGGGATGAGGAACTTGTGGCACTCAATATGTTGTTGCTGAACTCCTGCTCCCATCAGCAGTGGCCAGGAATGATAGAAGTTACAGTCCTCCCAGGAACATCTGGAGGGCCAAAAGTGCTTCATTCCTGCCACTAGGAGCTCCATTGTGAAGGTGGGTACAGGTGTGGGGGGAGGGAAATCCCTTTCTGCTTTGCATTATTATCACACAGAAACAGTTGTCAACAAGCAAATTTTTATTGAACAGCCACAATGGGAGAATAGGTTCAGAAATTAAGATGGGCACATGGGGTTCCCAACTTTCTTGTCCCAGCAGGGCTCCTAGGCCTTTGAAAGCTGCATGACACACAACAGAGTACCGGGAACATATTTCGCTGTTACTGCATCCGCAATCTAGAGTATGCCTGCACCTGCTACATGGCTGTCTGTGAAACAGCTTGCACAAGTACAGGAACACTGTGAAAGCAAATGATGGTAATCCCATGTGGAAACAATTGCATTCACTCTGGCAGCCGTTGTTGTGGCAGGTCTTGCTGCAGGCCTCGATCACAGGCCACATTCTGCTGGACTTGGAACCAGACTTGCATCTGCACCTGTTGGAGGGTTACCTTGGAAAGAGAGACAGAGGGGCAGTGATGAGTAATGGTCAATAGCTATGTTGTTCCGGTGCCCAGATGCTCAGCAGGTGGTTGTGAGCAAGTGATGAAAACAAAATGCTTTAACCTTAGTGGTCTTCCACGTCCTGTGCCTCAGACCCACCCGCCCCGCCCCCCCCCAGCCTGGAGATGCCTGACAACTGCATTCAGAGACTCATCTGTAAATGGTCACAGAAACAAAACTCACCTTTCCCATGTAGGGGAGCTGTAGTGGAATTCTGGCTGCTGATACTGTTTATTCCTCTTCATGTGCCAAGTCCTGATCCTGCAAAGAAAAAGAGGTCATGTGTTTTTGGCCAGAAGCAGCTACCGCAGTGGTTGAAATGAGTGCTTGGTTTTCTCCAGCAGAAATAGCTGTGCTTTCTGCTGCCTTCAAGGTGTCTGATGTAGTTATTCCTCCCTATTTATGCTGTGTGTCCTGTGTGGGATAAATTTCTGCTATCTGCTGAGCAGTGGCAGTGGGTGAGGTGGGGTGCAGACACCCTCCCAACACTGCTTATCTGAGATAGTGGAGAGATTAGGACCATGCTGGCACTGGTGGGACTGCTACCAGCATTCCATTACTTCCACCAGGACATCCATATGGCCCTGACCTCACTGTCATCTTGACTTGTCATAGGCCTGCCCAGATATGCTGCAGTAATGCTGGCATTGCAGGTATGGCTCCACAGCTCGATCCCACTAGATATGTCTCTATACTGCTGCTGGGAAGGGTTGTTTACCAATATGAAGTTTCCAACATTGTGAGGAATTGGGAACATGGTATGTCATGTCATGTCATGTCATGTGCAGAATTCGTACTTTGAGGCATGCGCTTCCCTTTCCTTGCTTACCTGTGTGGAGAACTTTGTCCTTGCATCCTCTGTCGCAGGAGTGAAGCAAAGATTCCCATGGGGTGTTTGTCTCTGAAGTCCCAAGGCGAAGTTATCTGCAAGGGTTTTTGCTCTCTATTGATCCAGCAAAGCAATTCTTATGGACTTAGCAAGCACACCGTGAAAAAGAGAGCAGAATGAGAGGGCCAAGAGAGAGTGGCCTGGACTTACCTATGAAAACATTCTAGAATGTTTGGCCTGCCATGTTAAAAAGCACCTGTCACATGGGCAGGCCCATTCATGTGTGACACTTACACAGTACTGCCATACACAACTGCACTGCTGATTGCAAGCATGCTAAAACTCCACATGTATGGATGCCACATGTGGTGGCAGAGTAAATGCCAGAGTAAACATGAGCACAGATGTAACTTTTGCATGAAAAATGTACCCACTCTTTCTGAGTGCTTAATACAGTACAGCAAAGTGGTCAGAAACTTGACAAAACATGAACAGCCTGACAAAGTACATTTTCCTTTCCTAAGCTCTGTGAATAGAAACCTGCATTCCGTTAATCCTCCAGTTTTGCATGTGAGTCTTTGGCAAGGTCTGCAGTGCAGTGGGAGGGAGCCAGGGATGTGAAATATGCACCACTCTGATTTTATTGGTGCGCCTGTCATCAATGCTGTTCCCTACAATTGGTTTTTGTTTGTTTACTGTGGTATGGCTTTGTTTGTATTTGTACTTCAAAACAATAAAGCATATTTGCAAAAAGAAAAGAAAAGAAAAGAGACTCATTTGTTCAGTGGTACAGAAGTGAGTGCAGTGTCAATCCTTTTGGCAGTGGGACAATGCTTATTCCCTGCCCTTAACATTTGTGCTGCTTTTGTTTAAATGAGCTGGGTTGATAAATAATTTCCTAGTGCAAGATAAATTTTTGCAAAGAAATCTGCTCACCATTAATCTGTAAGGTGAAGGAGAGCTCTTTCAAGTCATCTTCATGGAATGCTCGGACAGTATATAAACCTCCCTCACTCTGTTTCACCCTCACAAGGGTTAGAGTAGTATGGTACCTGGAGGAATTAGAACCTTATATAAATTAAGATGCTGGAGCAGATTATCAGCTCAGGTAGAAGCACGAAACCTGCTACAGTTAAAGTGGCATTTCTGCCAAGTCCCTTCGATCAAACTAAGTTTGAAGACTCTTGTGAAATTATTGGAGCAATCCAGAAAATTGCCCATCATGGGCTAAAAGAGACTTTTTTCTTTCTTTCTTTCTTTCAAGGCAGGAATTTCCCTCCAACTATACGCAGAAAAGGAAAGCCACAGTGCTTTCGAAGCACACTGTAGTCACAGTACTTGCTCTTTCATCTCTTTCCCATCCTGGTTTGTTCATGCAGGCTGGCAGGGTATGTGTGACCATGTGGATCCAGGCGATGGTTAATGCATCTTTGTATGAGGGGATGGTCCCTGCCACTTTGAAGGAAAACATGATTCCTGGAGTCTGAGGTACCTGACAACTACTGATTGGCCACTAAGATCTCCTTTTTGGGCAAGGTGCTCAAGAGGGGAGTGGTGGTTCAGCTGCAGGAACTTTTGGAGGAAATTGATTTGGACCCATTCCAATCTGGGTTCAGACCAGGTTTCGGGCCAGACATTCACCTTGGTTGCTCTGATGGCTGCCATTTTCTCTGAACAAGATTGCCAGCGTATGAGTGATGGTGGCACCCACCCAGGAAATGTCACAGTTCATGTACCATCTGAAGCTGGTGATAGGCACTCTTTGCCACAGAGGAGACTTGGGCCTCCATGTGCAAAGGTGCTCCCAATATCCTCAACAGCATACCTATTCCTTCAGAAGCAGTGCAACCCTTTCTAGAAAAGACAAAATGCCCAGTTCCTGGACCTAAGAACCACTCAGACACAGTGTCTCTGCTTGTAACAGGATTCATTTTGTGAGCCCTCAGGCAAGCACTGGTTCAGCTTGTGCACAGCCTTAATGGAGACTCACAGCTGGGTGTGATCAGGATTGTGCACCCCAGATAACTACTCCCAACAGCTTCATATAGATGCTAAGTAGCATCAGGGATAAAATAGTGCCTTGTGGCACCCTGCAGCTATGTTGCTAGGGTGTGGCATAGACTCCCAATACCATTCTTTGAGACTAGTCTTGCAGGTAGGAGCAGAACCACAACAGGTCAGTGCCTTCTACTCACAGAGATGTTCTTGGAGGATGCAGTGGTGGACAGCATTAACAGCCACTGAAAGATCCAGAAGGAGCAACCAGGGTCACATTCCCTGGCTGATTTTCCTAGCTCATCCGACAGCAGACACTTACTTGGTTTCTGAGGAATTCCTGGTGCTGATGGCAAATTCACTGTTGCTCTCTGAAGTCAGGGGCTGATTATTCTGAAGCCAAACAATGGTTGGGCTTGGATACGCCTCAATCAGCACATGGAAGGTGTGGCTTTTGTGCAGTTCAGCAGACACTGTGTCATTCAGAATAGTGTGGAAGGTCACAAAGCCATGCTCTAGATAAGGAAAAGTGGGAGAGAAAATTCACAGGTAAGCAGAGTGGCTTTGACTTTGCCATCTTTCCAGCTTCCTCTTTCAGATCTATGTGTTCTGCAGTTTGAACAGCTGAACAGAAAGCAAAGTGACTGAGTGGGTAGGAAGGAAATGGGATCAAGTTGAGAGACTGTAGGAAAACAGAGTGACCAGCAGGGAGCAAGGGGAGAATGTAGAGTGTCACAAGGGGAAAAGAGAAAGAACAGAGTCTCCAAGACAGTGCATGTGCACACATGTTGGATCCAGTAAAACGGATGGTTTTAATATTGCACTTCTTTCATGGGTTACCAACATCCCACCATCAAGTCACGTCTCACATCTGTTTCTTAATGGAAACAACAACAAAATCACAGATCTGACACTTTCCAATGATGCCATGGTGCAAAAACATGAATCTGAGGCATGGATCCTTAGGAATCCTTGTAATTTTTACAATTCCTCCCAAAACCACCATCAAAACATAGATCACCTTTGTGTACATAGGTGTGTTTGTGACTTCTTGGTGGTTTTGTTGTCATTTAGTATAAAAACCATGAATACATGTGAGGCTCTGTGTTTTGGAACAATGCTTTTGTGCTCCTCAGAAACACCAGATCTGTGATTTTAACAGTTCAGCAGTGCAAGCTTTTGGGGGAACCCACTGAAAATTATACAGTCAAGAGGATCTACTTTAATTCTACTGGATATCCAGACCCCATGGAAAAGTGTTCATGTTTTATGCTTTTCTGTCTGTTGATGTATGACCTGGCTGAAAAGGGAAATAAGTGACCAGAGGGAGAGGTGCCCACATGCCCCACAAAGGTTGGCAACTCCTTTGCAAGATAATAGTTCTGTAAAATAATCAAAGCTCAATTAAAAAAAAGGTCCATAGAGTCAGTTCAACACCATCTAATTAAATTTCACCAGAACGATGGAATTTTATATACAAACATACCAATCACTCTGATAAAGATGCTTTGTGTTTCTTTTTGCCCATGATAGGTGTCAGTGGCCTCACAGATATAATCTCCTTCATCCTCCAGCTCTGCATTGTGGATGGTTAAGGTGGTACTCGTATCGCGACTGCCCCTTGTTCCAACATCGGTCCATGGTTTTACCTCCTTGCCTACCTGCAGAAGAATGGCAAAAAGATTACATGATGTACATGGCGCTTAGCATTACAGGAGTTTTTTCAAGTGTGTCGAAGGGTTTGTTGAACCCATGTAGCCATGCTCAAATGATTGAAGGTAAGAGCATAAGAACGTGAGATAAGCCTGTTGGATCAGGCCAATAGCCCATTTAGTCCAGCATCCTGTTCTCACAGTGGATGACCAGGTGCCTATGCAAAGCCTGAAAGCTGGATAATGCCCCTTGCAGTGGAGGAAGAGCATAACAATCATGACTACTAGCTACTGATATATAGGTAAAGGAGCCTCTATAGGAGTCATTCAGGGATGTGCAAATTACTTCTCTGCTGTTCATATGGCACTTGCATTTGGCATCTATTTTCCATCTAACAAATCAACACATCTGATGTTGAAAGGCCCTTAGAAGAAAGCACCATGGCAGTGTGCTAATACATAAGTAATAAGGCAGCTTGGTATGCTTTTCCCCATTCATCTACTCAAGCAGCAGATTGCGTTCACTCTTTTATTTATATTTTATTTTTAATAGGAGTATTTACATATTACCATCTCATAATAACAATCTGACACACAGCTGTGAGGCATTTGCGAGCTTTTTTGCGGAGAAGGTCCTGTTGCTCCGCCATGACCTCCCTGCCAATTTGGATACAATAAAGGAACTGGAGGCCCCTCGACTGTCCTCGGGTCCAGTATTGGACCACTTTGATCGGATATCCCCAGCCGATGTGAACAGACTCCTCCGAGCTGGAAAGCCCACCACCTGTCCTCTTGACCCGTGCCCGTCTTGGCTGATTAGAGCGTGTCCAGACGAGGTGCGGGCCCCCCTGGGGGATATCATCAATTTGTCCCTTGGCACCGGGATATTTCCAGGGGAACTGAAGGAGGCAGTGGTGCGCCCGCTCTTAAAGAAAACATCATTAGATCCCTTAGATCTATCCAATTACTGCCCGGTTTCGAATCTTCCATTCCTGGGTAAGGTGATTGAGAGAGCGGTTGCTGAACAGCTTGGTAGGTTTCTGGATGAAACATCGGCTCTGGATCCATTCCAGTCTGGCTTCCGCGCTGGTCATGGGACCGAGACGGCTCTGGTCGCCCTAACAGATGATCTCCGCAGGCAGCTGGATCGAGGCGGGTCGGAGCTGCTGATTCTTCTAGACCTGTCAGCAGCCTTCGACATGGTTGATCACGAACTCCTGGACCACCGCCTTGCCGACGTGGGGATCCAGGGCACAGTCCTTCAATGGCTGCGCTCGTTTCTCTCTGGTCGGGGACAGAGGGTGGCGCTTGGGGGGGAACTGTCATCCCGCCACTCCTTGGTGTGTGGAGTGCCTCAGGGTGCGATACTCTCCCCGATGCTTTTTAACATCTTTATGCGCCCCCTCGCCCAGCTTGTCCGGAGTTTTGGGCTGGGTTGCCATCAGTATGCCGATGACACCCAACTCTATCTGTTGATGGATGGCCATCCTGACTCGGCCCCAGACACACTGACCAGATGTTTGGAAGCTGTGGCTGGATGGTTACGTGGAAACCGGTTGAAGTTAAATCCTTCGAAGACAGAGGCCCTCTGGCTGGGACGGGACGATATGGGATTGGGGGGGCAACTCCCATCTCTTGCGGGGGTGCAATTAGTGCCAGCACCGTCCGTTAAGAGTTTGGGTGTAATCTTCGATACCTCCCTCTCTATGGAGGCGCAGATTACAGCTATAACAAAGGCGGCATTTTTTCATCTCCGCCAAGCTAAGCAGTTGGCCCCTTATCTCTCTCGCCCTGACCTAGCCACTGTGATCCACGCGACGGTCACCTCCAGACTGGATTATTGTAACTCGCTCTACGTGGGGCTGCCCTTGAGACTGACCCAGAAACTCCAGCGGGTGCAGAATGCCGCGGCGAGACTCCTTATGGGGTCTTCGCTGCGAGATCACATTCATCCGGTACTATACCAGCTGCACTGGCTCCTGGTGGAGTACAGGATCAGGTTTAAGGTGCTGGTTTTAACCTTTAAAGCCCTATACGGCCTAGGACCCTCGTACCTACGGGACCGCCTCTCCTGGTATGCCCCACAGAGGAACCTACGGTCTGCAAATAAAAACATCCTGAAGGTCCCAGGCCTCAGAGAGGTTAGGCTGGCCTCAACTAGAGCCAGGGCTTTCTCGGCTGCGGCTCCAATCTGGTGGAACGCTCTGTCACAAGAGACTAGGGCCCTGCGGGACCTGACATCTTTCCGCAAGGCCTGCAAGACAGAGTTGTTCCACCAGGCCTTTGGTCAGGGCCCAGCCTGACTCCCTCCTCTGGCAACCTGCACAGAACTTTGCTTAACAGTTGCCATTAATTTGATTTTAATTAATTTTTATAATGAAATGTTTTAGAATGTTGGATTATTTGATTGTTTGATTATTTGTTTGTTGTTAGCCGCCCTGAGCCTGGCTTTGGCTGGGGAGGGCGGGATATAAATAAAATTTATTATTATTATTATTATTATAAAGTAACAAGGCAGTGAACAGAAATGGAGGGCACTTCATTAATGAATTCATTAATATTTCCATCCTATCCTAGGTGCTCATGGAGTATTCAGTTATCAAATTATTAAATAATATTTATATGTTACCCTGTAACCATGTTCCCAGGGCATTTTACCACAAGCAAGTTAATGGTGCAATCTTGCACATGCCTGCTCAGAACAGACTTACTCCCAGGTAAGTGTGCATAAGTATGCAGTCCCAAAATAATTCCTGATTGTGGGAGGGAGCGTCCACACTTGGCTTTGTAGCCCAGTTATTACACTCAAACAGTTGCCTCTCTGCTGTAATGACTGCCCACCCTTCTACAGAGAAGACAACATGGCAATTAGTCCATCACTTGTGTTATGTCCAGTCTGGATGAGAAGACAAAACAAACCTCCTCTCCCTCCCAGCCACTCCCCACCACCCCGGCCATTTACTTACCTTCTGGCCAGGATAACTCCAAGTATAATTGACCAGATCAATGCCTCTCACTGCACAAGTCACACTGATATTTTCCCCTTGTTTCAAAATAGTTTGCACAGCACTGACAGTGACATTGATGACGGAGGTAGGAGAAGAGGAAACTATAAAAGGGGAAATTTCAAATTAGTATGAAAAGAAGCCAAAATTACAGGAGGACAGATTCACGTGATTGAAAATGCACATGGGATGTGCACCAAGTTCATATTGCTGGCTTCATGGTTGTTGTATGACTATTCCTTTGCACATTGAGTTTAATTTTCTCTCTATGAAGATGTGAGTAATCCTGCTGCCACCTCAAAAAATAAATCTCAGCATAGGCTGAAGAATAAATATGGCAACACAATGGAGATTACTCCATTACATCGGGCAACTGTTCCAGGTGCAAAGCACACTGAACACTCTGCGGACATGGCCAATTTTAATTGAGCAGGTCCACTTCCAAAAGGTTGTCTTGCACTTTGGGCAGGAGGGTGGACTGGCTTCATCTGCTACATGTTGTTCAATGGGTGATACTCAACACCAAAACACAAAATTAGGCTGCTGTATTTCAGTACAGAAAGACCGTAACTTTTAACTGAAGAGCAACTCCTTTGCCCACATTAGATGAGGAAAGTATTATGAAAAGGTTCACCTTGGATGCTGTACACATAAAATGTTTCTGAGTCAAACTCCTGCTCGTCTAATGTTGCCCTGCAGATGTAGGACGTGTCTTCAAAGTACCCCTTGAAGCCTTGTTGTGCAAAATAAGTGCTGGGGATTGGGTCATCGATCTTCTTTTCATAAAGGGTCACTCTTGTGTTGGGGTCTGTCACACGGCATGGGATAATGTCTTCACCATGGCCTGTGGTGAAAACAAATGTGTCCTCTTGGCTGCTAGGTACGAATGGCAAAGAGGGGTCTATAGGTAGAAGAAGGTGGAGAGAAACCAATTAATTATGCAACAGCACATATCATATTCAGTAGCAATAATAAAAAAGATGAATTCCTGGCATAAGACATTTGTAAACTGAACAATAAATAATAATAATAATTGATTATTTATACCCCACCCATCTGGCTGGGTTTCCCCAGCCACTCTGGGCGGCTTCCAGCTGAATATTAAAATATTATTAATATTAAAAACAATACAGAATAAGGCTGAATTGGAAGAGACTCTGCATCAGGTCTAGTGTTACTGGAATACTACAGTCCTATTTTCTCTCTAGCTTGGACAAAGCAGCGTTTCCCTCTTGTCAGACTGGAGTTGTTGCAAAATAAGATTATATATATATCTAAGTTAAATTATTTCTTTAAGGTGGGCCATATCTGAAGATGGTAGGGTTTTGTGGAATATGCATATGCCACAAAGTTATAACCTGCAGCATTCACAGTCCCAGACCACACCAGATATCACCTTTCTTCAACATCCTCCTATATATCCTAGTCTTCCAGATTTCCATGCATGCACACCAACCCAGAGACTTAAAAGCAGCAAAGCACTGCAATCACCAATACCTGGTACAAAAATGTAGATGGCTTTTTCCTCTGCCGATTGTTTGTAGAGACAGGAATATTCACCCGTATCATAGCCAGTCACATTCCTGAGTGTAAGGACGCTAATAAAAGTGTTGTCCCTTCTCTCCAGACCAGTGTCTAATACGTGTTTGCTGTCCTTTTTCCAGTAAATCTCGTTCTGCCCTGAGCATATCACAGAAAAATCACTGTAGAGACTGAGGATGACTTCTTGGTCATTAGGAGAAATCTCCAGGGAGCTGGTTTGTGGCAGTCCTTGAAGAAAAACAAATCATAAGAGAAACACTAAAGTCCCACAGTTCAGAAGCTGAGGTGGTGATGTTAAAACTTGTTAGCTGCTTGTTACCCAAAGGTCTCCAAGCAACTTACAATACATGGCAGTAGTCATTAATCATTAATCATGCATTCATTGTTTTAACTCTTGAATTGCATGCAAAGCTCAACCACAATCCTGATTGCTTTAGTGGTTCTAACACACTGGTCAATCACAGATGTTTCATGAAAATTCATAGGCATATATGAGATAATTGGCCTCTTTCTCCACCTACTATTTCTCAACCAAAAGTGAGAGCCTGGTGTTGGTCCTTAATTTCTTTGTTATGGCAAAACCAAACATTATAAAGAAAACACAGATTTGCTCAATGACGATTATATGGTGTGAATAGATAATTAAGGTTGCAATCCTCTACGCACTTACCAAGAGACAGATACCATTACATTAAATAAAATTTACTTCTGAGTAGACATGTATAGGATTGCACTGTCAGACATCAGCACAGGGCCAAAGGCAAGCATAGGCAAACTCGGCCCTCCAGATGTTTTGGGACTACAACTCCCATCATTCCTGACCACTGGCCCTGTTAGCTAGGGATGATGGGAGTTGTAGTCCAAAAACAGCTGGAGGGCCAAGTTTGCCTATGCCTGGCCATAGGAAAGCCACAGGATAATGCATATATTTCCTTCTCCTAGAACGTTTAATATTCTGGCTTTTTAATACTAAGTTGAAGAAGGGGAGACTCATAGGAACAAACTGCATTTCATTGCTTTTTTCTATCATGTACCGTATTTTTCGCTCTATAACACGCACCCGACCATAACACGCAAGTAGTTTTTAGAGGAGGAAAATCCGTAGGCATGCCACCCGTAGGCATTCCCTCCATAACACGCACAGACAGTTCCCCTTACTTTTTAGGAGGAAAAAAGTGAGTGTTATGGTGCAAAAAATACGGTATTTAAAAGGTGAAGTGTCTTCCATGACACTTATTTCCATTATGTGATTTCATTTGCATGTTGTATTGGATAAATCTAGTCATGTTCCAAATGTGAGAGGAAAATCACAACAACACTAAAAGTAAAATTGCCAGGAAATCTTTCGGAAATGTCAAGGTAGACAATGTCTTCCTGAATTGCTTCCTATGAGCCCATCACAGCTGCCAGCTTCCTAGCTTTTGCAGAGAGGTTTCCCAATGTTACTAGAGAGTGGAAACAGCCATATAAGAAGGATATGTTATACTCCACTTAACTGTCCTCCTTCTCATTGTGTAATTGTGCTCCCACAGTTATTATATTGGTCATGGAAGTACAACTGTCACAAATCGTTTCCCATTGCATAGGACAATGAAAGGAGAGTGCAAAATGCTTCAGTTTAGAAATGTGTACTGCAGCTAGAAAGACAGAAAGATTCTTGCAGATTTATCACCAGGCTATCTCTCCATGTAGTACTGCCAATTCCAGGATTTCAAAACTCATCAATCTGAGCTTCCAAAATATGGATTATTTTATTTATTTATGGTGCTTTTCAGTACCCTGCCTTTCCATTAAGAGGTGGCTTACAAATGTTAAAAACAATGAAATAATACACAACAAAAACAGAAAAATATAATAAAGAGACCCAAAATATTTGAAAGACTTTTGTTTTTGTTTTTGTTTTAAGACAAATGAACAGCCACCCTGATCTGCTTTTTAAACATATTTTGCCCACATCTAAATAAAAAATAAATGTTCCCCACAAATACAGCAACAGAGACTTACTATGCTCAGGACATTTACAAAATAACATGAATAAAAGGTGTAATTGTAGCAGGGGGAAAACAGGATGTTGAGGGACAGCAGTGGAGACTGTGAAGCAGTAAGTTTTAAGCATGGGCATCTAGGAAGCAGTTCTGGCCTTGCTCTTGGAGCGTAAAGAAAGTGAAGGTACTCATGTTTCATTTGGTGCCAAGGCACAAAATCTTTATTTTGAAGGTCCCTTGCCTTAAGGATGTCAGAGAGACAGCTTCTTCAGCTGCCAGAAAACCTCTGCCAGAAATCTTCCATTTGTGTAGAAAGAAGGAGAAAAACACTATAAGAGACCTGCACAATTTGCAAATAGGGATGAACAGATCACTTTATTTCTGGTCTGTATTGGTTTGCATGTGCTCCATTTCTCCATTTAATCTCCAGTTTTAAAATAATTCAAAATTCATATTTTTGAATGTATTTTCTAATAAATATACATTTTGAAACTCCCCCCCTCAAAACACACATTTCTAAATGTATTTCTCCATCTTTATATGCATTAGGGTATTTTTTTTAAGCCAAGAAAGGTGCAAAGACTGAGGGATAACTGTGCTTCAATCTGCATAATAATCCAGGAGATGTGGATCAGATCAGTTCATACTGAAATTCACAAATAATGAATTCCTTAAGCATTGCTGTTTATAAGCGACCAAGGTGAACTCAGTCCATCCAACAGCAATGGCAACTTCAAGCGAAGCGTTTCACTGAGTGGATGTGCCAACCTGCTAATGTTTGCACATAAAGCTGCTTAATAATAATAATAATTTATTTATATCCTGCCCATCTGGCTGGGTTTCAGGACACAGCAACATGATGAAAAGCTGACAACCCTACTATGTACACACAAACATTTCTTTCATCCCACTGTCACTTCTGATAAAGCAGGTTTTGCAATTTTTTGAAGCAATACCACACAACATCTGAAAAAAGCAGGAAGAGTATACAGCAAACCACCAGAAGCATCCCTTTTAAAAAGTGACGTAAACTTTCTGAAAACCCCCCCACAATCCTTTAATTTGGTTTAGCTTCAGAGAAGCATGAGGGTACTTCTGCTTAAACACAGGGTAGTTTCAACTTCCCTTTTCTGATAGCAACACTTATATGCCCCTTAAAATCTCCCTAAAGGTTTTGGACCCTCTGTGGCAGCAGCCCATTCCACCCCTTTTTGTTTATGTATTGTGATATATGCGGTTCTTATCAGATTGTTTGCAATTGTATATTGAATCATTTTCAATTGTTTCACTTACAAGGCAGAGAAATTACTTTAAAGAGAGGTGGCATATAAATGTTTTAAATAAATAATAAACAACAAAATAAATGATATTTATTTACTTTTGGCTTTTATTGATAACCTATGAATAACACCCTATAGGGAGAAAAGAGAACATTTAAACATTAAACTAGCACATGCTCGAGAAAGCCTCCGACCTTCAAGGCAGAGCTTGAGAACCTAAAGTCCTCCAGATGTTGTTGGATTCCAATTCCCAGCCTGCATGGCCAATCGCCAGAGATTAAAGGGGTTGAAGTCCAGCAACTTCTAGAGAGCCACAGGCTCCCCATTCTTGTTTTAGAGGCTACCACTGATAAGCAAAATTAGCCTCTCCCTTGCCTATACAGAAGCACATTGCACATACTTGGGTTCATCCAAGCCTCTGTCTGCGACCTAAATCTAGTTCCTCATAGCTGTTATAAAGGGAATTGTGGGCTGCGTATTTATTCCTGTTTTGCAAGTTGTACAGGCCTGCCCTACAAGAACAGGAAAATGAGCATGTTGCAGCCTATGAGGGGGAAAAAATGTCTTTCATTTAAATGCTACTAGGTCTGCACACTAAGACTGCAAGCACATGGCTAAGACAGGGGGACATGTCTCAACAGGAGAACTGCCATATCTGCACCTCCTTTTCTCTTTATCTGTCCTGTGCACCATGGGGATTCCTTGAGCAGTTCACAAAGACACACTTAGTCATCTGTCTTTCCTTACCTGTGAGAAAGAACAGCAAGAAGAGGAACATCTTCAAAAACAGAAGTCGCATCATGGGAGTTCCTTTCGTAGCAAGCAATGCCCTGTTAAAAAAGCAAATTCTTGTGAGTAGAAAGCTGGAGAATACCCAAGTTCCTTTGGAGAAAACATGGGATTACAAATGTGACTAGCAATTCCACAGGAGACATCTTCTCCCTGTAGACTTAATTACTAACATCCTCTTTCTCAACCTCAGACAGGGACCACCAGTGTAGGTGGAGAGAGGAAATCCAAGGTAATCAAAAGTTCAATATGGTTTTTTGCTGCCAACCTTTTGACAATGAACACTGAAGCGAGCCTCATACAGAAGGCAAGTCCACAAAGTGCAAATCCTTGGACTGGTCATACACTGGATCAATGTTGGTGAACAGCCAGCCTATGCTATCTTCCTCCACACTATAGGTTGGTTGTGTATTGAGTGCATGCTGATTGCTGAAGATCCAAACAGAGTCTGCAGGGATTGCTCATAATTCCTCAGCTTTAATTTTGGAACAGCGTTAGCATAGGATCATAACCACAGCATTCCAGATTAATGAGCTATGAAGCATCTTTGTGACGACTCATGGTACTTCCTGCGTCATCTAAGGGCCAATTTATTTTACTAGCTGGATATAGTAGGTGTACAGAGTGTGTATGTTTGAAACCACTACAACTCATCTGGTTTTTATATATGTCTTCTGAGCAACAACACTTCTCCTGTACATGTGAGGATTACTAATCATAACACTTGGGGGTTATACAGTGATTCTCTCCCCCCCCCCCAAGTTAGCAAATTATATAACTGTGGAGTAAATTCCTTTTATTCCCACTTTACAGATGAAACAGTGAGCCTGAAGATGGAGGCTTACACTCTTTATTTAGAAACTGGCTGTAGTACTTTTTACTATGTTCTTATGTATATTCAGTATGCCACTGAGGGTACTTTCAGTAAAATAGTGAATGACGATGAGCAGGACAATGCATCCTGTATTGCCGCTCAATGCAAAACAGGAAGTGCCAACCTGCCCTGCCCTGGCCTATCGCACCACCCACTAGGCCACCTTCACCGAAGAAGTGGTGCTGTTTTCCAACAAGATCTCACTGAAATCTTGTGAGATGTTGTGCACTCCACAATATCTTGTCAGGTTTTGGTGAGATCAGCACTTTTGCCTCATGGGTGTGCTGTGCCTGGTTATGTGATTGGTCTCTAACACTCACAGTTTATTTAAAATCCTTTCTTTTAAAAAATCTAAAATATATGGGGTTGCATATGGATTTGCTGTTGCCTATATATGATATGGTGTGTGACTGATTCTATTTAAAAAAAAAAACCCAACTTTCCTAAGCGCAGTGGCCAATTAGAAATTCATTGTCTTCTTATGACTCTTTGAAAGTTGTCATGACTCTTCAAGGAACAAGGCCAGGGATTCAGAGGAAATATCATTGCCATATGTTCCCACTGCACTAGAAGGTTTAGCAAAAGCAGAGTCTGAGTTGCCAGCACCTCCCTAGTCTGTTGAGTTCGCATTGCCTCAGTGAAACCATCATTTCCCCTGGTTGCTGAATTGGGCCAGACCCCTTTAAATGAAGAGGCTTTGAGCACTGGAAGGGGAGATCACCGCCCGGGAAAGAGCTGCAGCTCTATTTAGGGCTCGCTTTGTGTTTGCCTGCCATTGAAGCGTTTCGAATTTGCTTGCATGACCTTTCAGCCTGAGCTTTGCATGGAGCTATCCAGGGTGCTACTTGCTTTGCTTGAACTTTGCCTTGCTGGAACTTGACCCTTACCATATTTGGCATTGCCTTACTAGAACTGGAAACTGGCTTTGCCTTGCTGGAATCTGAATCACTCACCCAGCTCCCTACCCACCACCAATACTTGGGATAGAATCCTATCTGGCTGGCTGAGACCACTGAAAGAATAAATAAATTCCAATAGACAGTTGGTGTAATTTGTACGCCTCTTCCTATGATATGTTTTCCTTAGCAAAATGAAATATGTGCCTTTCCAGCATGCAGAGATTAGTACATTACAGATTCCAGCTTATACAATCTGTTTATCATATTTCTTGTGTTAAGTATGTACTGAATATTTTTGCAAGGTTTTTTTTTAAAAGACTTTGTTTGAAGAAGACATATTCGGCCATAATTCTATCATTCCACAGTTCTAGTGACTAGAATTATGGAACTATAGGGACACATGTTGGCCTGCAAAGAAGATTCCTCCCTCCCTCATGAGCTTTCTTTGCCACCACCATCAGCAGCAAGAAGGCTGGGCAGGGGTCTTTGTACATCACTCATCCATAGTGACTCCAGTGACTTTTGCTCGTAATAGCTCTATGAACTGTGAACGATTGATACCACATGCCCAGAGATGGCAGCAGAAACACCAGTTTAACTGGGGAAAGGGCTCTCAAAAATATGACTCTTAAAAACACCTCCTTACCCCTACCCCCCTGGTGGACGTTCCTTGATACAACACATGATACAAGACTTGCTATTCCAGATCTATCACTCTGAGTATCTATCTATCAGCCTGATTTTATTATTGTGAAGTGCTTTGTGAACCATTATGATACATATGCATTATGGGCAAGTGTTGTAAAACAATAAATGGATAATTCCAGAAAAGTTAGGCTGCCATTCTATGTACACATATTTGGGTATACGTTACACTAAACGCAATGTGCATGCATAGGATTAGAGTATTACTATTTCTGAACAGAAGTGAGAACTTCTCCATATCCCACGAGGACTAACCTTCATATCACAATAGTAGCTTGATAACTGTATATAGTCATACCTCGGGTTAAAGTAGCTTCAGGTTGGGCATTTTCAGGTTGCGTTCTGCGGTGACCTGGAAGTAACGGAATGGGTTACTTCCGGGTTTCACCACTCGCACATGCGCAGACGCTCAAAATGACATCACATGCATGCGCAGAAGCGGCGAATAGCGACCCATGCATGTCCAGACGTGGGTTGTGTTCTGCTCAGGATGCAAACGGGGCTCCGGAACGGATCCCGTTCGCATCCAGAGGTACCACTGTAAAATGTGGGGTGAGAATCTCATTTATAGGGAAATGCCTATTCATTCAATTTTCCTATGCACAGCTGCTCCCTTTATTCCCATAGGATTCAAAGGGAGGAAATTATTATTATTATTATTATTATTATTATTATTATTATTATTATTTCTACCCCACCCTCCCCAGCCAAGACCGGGCTCAGGGCGGCTAACACCAAATATATAATACATAAAAACACAAAATCAAACAATTGGTTAAAATACAGTTCAAAATCAGAATAAAATTAAGTGGGAACCCACAAATCACAGCCATAGGGGTAAGGAATATTAAATGTTCACCAGGCCCACCCACCCATGCTGGTCTCATATGGGCTGATAGAAAGAGCCAAGGAAGCCACTTACATACAGCGTCCCACAGAAAAAAGGGGGTCAGACTGGGCCCAGACCAAAGGCCTGGCAGAACAGCTCAGATATGAAATTCACTAGGCTATGTCACAAAACACTTATGGTCCAGTCAATTTCTTTCCCCCCGTCCTTTACCTTGTACTCTGTTTCTTTCAAAAGCTTTTCTTCTCTGTCTCTTATTCACTCACTCACTGTTTGGCCAGAGCGAAGTAAAACAACCAATTTGTGTCATATTGTTGTTGTTTAGTCGTTTAGTCGTGTCTGACTCTTCATGACCCCATGGACCAGAGCACGCCAGGCACTCCTGTGTTCCACTGCCTCCCTCAGTTTGGTCAAACTCATGTTAGTAGACTAGAATAGAATAGTCTACTATAACCACTAACAGCAAACCAGATTGAGCTTCGCTCACTAAAAGTACTAGCCTCTTCCTCACAAAACCCTAGTTTATCCCTTCTGCTGGGGGGCGGGGTGCATGGAAAAGGAACACCAGAGAGCCAAAGAAACAAACAGAAAGGAGAATGTTCCACTTACAAAAGAACAAAGAAGATGGCAAATTCCTGGGAAATTAAAAACGCTTGAGGGGAAAAGTTGGCTAGGATTGCCACGAGATAGCAACTTGTTCAGCAAGAAGCAGCACTTGCTGTAACTCTCTGCCTGAAGAGAGCATGCCCATATCATATATCTAAATAACATTTGTGGATCTGATTTTATCAGCAAAGGGGGAGCATGGTTGAGGAGTACAGTGTTCTCCTCCCTAGTGGCTTATTCCCCCAGTTTGCTTCCCTGAGTGCTTAGCTCAGCAATCTGGGATGGGGACTATGTGAAGGAACCAGCACCCTTCACTCGCACACCTGCTTGCTGTATCAAAATTGGATTCGTCTCTCTGTTATGCGATTTGCACAACTCACCTGGAGAATATTGCAGCCGTGATCATTAGCTCCCTTCTCTTACCTGGTTTTAGCCTACATAAACGGTCTTAAATGGTTTAAGCCCCATATACCGTTAAGACTAGGTCCTCCCATATATCCCATTCCAATCTGTAAGATCCGCCAAGAACATCTTCTTTCTGATACTGTTCTCACACAGCAATGAGGCATTCTCTGTGACCATTCCCTAGATATGGAACAGTCTCACCCTGCAGGTGTAATAAAATCCAAGCAGAGTCCTAGCAGTCTGGGCTGGCTTTCAGAGTGAAGGTGACAGAAGGTGTACATAGGGTAGCTTTTAATAATGACATCTCACTCTTAAAAAATACGTATTTTTGTTATCCTCTTGAACTTTCAGGTTGAAGAAGGCTAGAAAAACAAAGAAGCAAATAAATGTTCTTTTCCCAAGAAGTAGTCCCTTTCCAAACAACTGTTTCAAGGGAATGTGCAGACATCACTCAGCTGCACAGGAAATCCAAATGTTTTCCCTCCAGATAGTACATCAGTTGTGGGGAAATTTCATTTTGCAAGCCCTCAAACCACAAGTTAATGTTGCTGGGAAATGCAACCCCCTCCTAAGTTCCCCCACCCACCCGCTCTGCTAGTGCTCCAATTTTGATTGATTGTGCCTTGTGGAAGGACCTCACTTGGATGCCATGGGCAGCTGACGGATGGTGCCCATGGCGTCATTGGTGACCAAAGGCATACTCCTGCTCATTGCTGCTCATGGCACCTTTTGGAAAGCTATTTGCCCATGTTAAAATTGCTTTTCTAAGAAGCTGAGCTTTCTCTGCCCTACCAAACTATCAGGTTCATATAACCTTTACATTTAAAAAACATAATAATCCTGGTGAACACCAGCACCTTTCCTCACTGCACTTTCATCCCCTGCCCTCTAGTTTCTTCCTGTTTTGTTCCTCTTTGGCTCTGCATTCCTGCTCTTCAGTAATCACCTCTGCAGCATGCATGTACTCTGGTTTCATTTTTGTTTTTAAGGGGGGTGGAATAGCAAACAGGCACAGTACAGAGCTATTTCTCACTGCAGCAAGGAGTTAATAGTGGGACTAAGAAACTGCATTACTAGTGGAAATCAAGCCAGCACTATGTTACCATACTAACATAAGTATTTATTTATTTTACTTTAAAAACATTTTTATGGTCCACAGGATGTGGCTCTCAAGTAGATTTAATCAGCTTTCCCCCTGGAAATTAAACACTGGTCCTTGCCATTATGGCTCAGTCACCAAACTTTATCCTCATGAGAAAAGTGACGAGTCACTGTCTCCAGAGCACAGATAAAAGGCTGACAAACAGGAAATACCTTAAAGCCTAAACCATTTAACATGTCGTACTTTTGAACAGCCTAGACCCCCAGATGCAGGACCATAAAAGTAAATGCCACAAATAAATCTGTTTGGGTGCAATCATATACTGAAGATTCGCCAGGTGGGAAGGCTATGGGACTTGGTAGGCCGCACTATGGCTGCAGAATGTCAGATTCTGCACTGCCACCATGTCAGAAATCCCAGTTTATAATATCTAGATAGTAATACCAACTCAACTACAGGCCAAACTACACTTTATGTTAAACATACTGTTTGGTGATCAAAGTTTCCACATTTTTAAGTTAAATGGTAGCCGTTGGTGGTGGGGATCAGGATCTAGACCCAGGGGTCAGCAAACGTTTTCAGCAGGGGGCCGGTCCACTGTCCCTCAGACCTTGTGGGGGGCTGGACTATGTTGGGGGGGGATGAACGAATTCCTATGCCCCACAAATAACCCAGAGATGCATTTTAAATAAAAGCACACATTCTACTCATGTAAAAACACGCTGATTCCTGGACTGTCCGCTTGCCAGATTTAGAAGGCGATTGGGCTGGATCCGGCCCCAGCCCTTAGTCTGCCTACCCATGATCTAGACTATGGTGCAAAAGGATAGGAGTGTAACACTTTCCAGTGTGAAACTTGCCCCTGCTGAAACTGCTGTTTGGCACATGAGGGAAGCTGCTATTTGCAGCTGCTGTTGAACTTAATGAATAAATAATAATTATAAGTAGTAGTAGTAGCATATCCAACATAAAGAGAAGTAGCACTAGTGTCAGCACTATTTTGGATTTACTGGACAGAATAATGCAAAAAAACAGCTTTCTTCCCATAATGGCATGAGAAGCAAAAACTAAACCAGAAGTCATGCCAAAATCTTACACTGCATCAGCAGAGCTCCTAAAGACTGTGCCAGGCCTGGCTGCAACAACTGCTGCTGAACCAGGACGTTGTGTCTTGGCCTCCTGGTTGCCTGCTCAGCTTTGAAGGGGAAATGAGTTTTTAAATTACGTGTGGTCACCAGATATTTTTCTTATTCCATCACTTCAGCTTGAATTAATTGATTTACCAGCAAATCTTAATGTGTTTCTGATTTATTCATCAACTTTTCCCAAAGTCTTGTGATTTTTTTTCCTGCTTTCCCAGGTCTTGTTCACATGGAAGAATTTACTTCCTGTTTACTTAGCTTTTTAAACAGTCATATGCCATATAAGCAGCCTAGTTGCATTTATATCCATCTCCATTGTAAAACAACCCTGATGGAAAGTAAGGATTTTCTTCTAGGGCAGATCAGATTTATTTTAATTGTAATATGAATTTTAAACCAATTCTATATATACTGCCACAATTTCCAATTACATGTGAATAACATAGATTTAAACTGGAGCTGGTATGCCAGGAGATCTGGCAATTATTTTATATTTTTAAAAAAATAGATTTGAATATTTTTGCTGCACTGTAACGTTTCTTACTCTATGTTTATGAATGAAGACTATTTATAGATTAAAGAGACACAGTTTTCACTAGTGCCAACCTCTACATTCTAAAAAAAAATAAAAATCATTATATTTAGCTAATATAATTTCTAGATCACTCTCAGCATAAAATTTCTAGACCAGCATACAATTGATCGGCTTTGAATAAAAAAGCACAAAATCAAAAATAAAAGCATATAAACAGAGGCCATAAAACCAGTAAAATCTATCAGAGCTATACTATACTACATTCCTGGGAGTATAAAAATGTCTTTTCTGATACCAAAGGGACAGCAGAATTGATGCCAGATTGCATTTCATAGGAAGGGCATTCATTGCACTATGACCAAAGAGCCTGTCTCTGTCCAGTCACCTCTGTCTAATCTCACACCAAGAATGTTATCCAGTGAAAAACAGAGGGTTCAGGCAGGCTTGTGTGGAAGAAGGCAGTTCTTCAGGCAGTCAGCTCCCAAACCATTTAGGTAGCAACTAACCCATCCCATTTAGCAAACTAGTCACTGCGTTTGTACTAACTGAAGTTCCATAGAAGTCTTCAAAGGCAGTTCCATGTACAATGTTTTGGAGTGGCCATGTTGGCTATCTCTGTCCAGGAGGGGCTGTGGTTCATGCAGCCCCTGTAGGCACTGTGAGGTATGGTTGTATCAGTACCACCAAACTGTGAATCTGATCCTTTAAGGGGAGTGTGACTCCACTCAGAACAGGTTGAACACAACTTCTCTAAAATTATACCAGCCCTTTAAAAAACAAAAAAACAAAACCCTATTCTGATTTGATCCCTGAATGTCCCACTTTTCCTTAGGATGTCCCTATTTTCATTGGAGAAATGTTTGAGGGTATGGTTGGATGTCTCTGTTTTCATTGGAGAAATGTTGGAGGGTATGGAGTTATTTTACTCTTGACCTGTATGAAGACAATCCTGTATAGGAATTTTTTTTAATATTTAATGTTTAATGATGTTTTTTAATATGTTGAAAGCTGCCCAGAGTGGCTGGGGAAACCCAGTAAGCAGTGTGGGGTATAAATAGTAAAATTAGCGTTATGGAATGGGACATCCCTATTTTCATTTGAGAAATGTTGGAGTGTATGAAGTAGTGCTTATAATGGGGTCTTTACATTGTCCCTTGTATATCTGCCTTGGTGGAATGATTAAACATGAATACCTCGAGAAAATATTGAGGATTTCCAATCTCTGTGAAAATGTTCCATCATTCCTAGCTCTGTTTCTTTCAAATTGTGACTTCGTGACTGGAAGAGATAAAAGGAAAATAAGAGAGGGAGCACTCCTGTTTATTCAACGTGGCCCTTTCCCAGAAGGGTTCAATGTACTACACTGGAGAACAAATCTTTCTGTTGCTCACTAAAGCTGTTCTCATACTCCTAGAAAGGGCTTTCATGCTGACTCAAAGACTACATTTCATTTAAAATCCATGTGGATTCCATCAAATGCCACACATTTGACCTTACCAGATGGAATACAAATAATTAACGTCATGCATTTGCATCTGGAGATAGGAAGGCATATCAAGAATTGGGGTGGATGAGTAAGAGGTGATAAAATGGTTAAAAGGATAAGCTGTAGTTGGGTTAGGCTGGAAGAGAGGGGCTGCAATAAAAAATATGTTCGTGTTTGTAGCAGAACTGCAAAAGTGAGTGTGCCCTTTTTATCTCTTTGAACCTCTTTCCATGTTACTTTTCCCTGCTTACATCAAGAGGCAAGTAAGAAAAGAGGAAAATAATGTCCACCTTCTTTAATGGCCAAATAGTTGGCTGTAAATCTGTCGTATGGAAGTTGTGAATCTCTTATGTGTGGCCAGCAAGATCTGTGATCCAGACTCATACGTGACCCTCAAGACTCTAACAGAGAAAACCCATTTTGCAGCAGCTGTTATTACTAAAGGGTGACATTTGCGTCAGCCTTTCTTAGTGTAGTGCCCTTTGGCTTCTGTGGGCCACAACTCCAATCAGAGCCGGGAGTTGTAGTACAAAACATCTGGAGAGTTTCAGACCATATGCAATCGACTGAGAATGAGGATCTTACACTGTTGCTCTGTAGAAGAGGGGATCTTGGCAGGTGTAACTGATCCTTTGTCAGAATAATTTCTATCATAGCTCATCAGCAGGTTGCATCAACAGTTGGCACTGTACAGCGGCAGAGTGACTGTCTCTGTGCCGCATGGACTGGGTATACCTCACCTCTTTACTCCTCACTTCAAGGAAATAGGCAGAGGCACAATGTCTTTTTCACACGCAGCTTAACAGTGTAGCAGTCAAGTATAATATGATGCAGCTACCGCGCATCCCCAAGTAATTAAAGGATGAGAAGAACTAGAAAAGTACTGTTCCAGAACTGAAGAAAGGAGCTCAAGTGAGCATCCTCTGGCAAGCTGATTGCACAGTACCCTCCTTAGCCCCCTACATCTTCAGAATGTAAGAATATATGCATACGTTCATAATCCATCCAAGTGCCAGCTATGGTGAGGTCCAAATAAACCCAGAAAAAGCCTCATTGTGTTTACACAGCCCTTATCTTTCTCCATGGACAGTTGTTTATTTTTTTCCCCTCTCTCAACCACCACTATTCCTTTAGGATTTATACTGTAGCAACAGGAATGATTCTGGTCACCCTTTTTGCCCCTACCACAGAACTGCTCAACAGGAAATAGTTGGGAGCCTATCATGGGAATGATTTGTTATTGTAAAAAAGGAATGTGGCTGGAAGAGGAGACGAGAGGTCACATCACTCTGGGGTACAGTCTGTTCTGAATGGGAAACAGGCACTTCAGTCCCTGAAAAGCACAGTGCCAGATGTAGTGAACAGCTCAAATCAGTTTTGGACTATCTCAACAGTAGTGTCAGACAGGATTTCCCACAGCGTAACCATACACACGTACAGCTCCTGAACACTTACCCTGGCAGTCATCAAGCTAGTAGAGTTTCTTTGCTTGTATCAAAAAGAACAGACCAACTGAAAGGGACTGGTTATTTCTGTGATGTCAACTTGTTCGGCATTGTGGGGGGGGGGAAGGGAGAGAGAGAATTGATTCCATCTTGAGATAGGGCTAAGAAACCAAGATAGCTGAAAACTACTCTTTTTTTAAAACTTGGTTTCAGATTTTTTTTTTATATGTTTTCAAGTATATCCATGGGTCAATGAATGTCAAAAACCTACCCCTTTCCCTTAAATTAAAGGAAATTATTAAAATCCTTCACATCATTCACTAAAATTAATTGGAAGAGTTTTGGGTGGCCACAGAGCTCATTCCTGCCCTCAGGGGCTGCACTGAATTGTTATCAGCACTAGGAAAAGAATATGGATACTAGCTATTACTACACATGACTTCGCATTGTGTCCAAACTGTAATGTCTTACCTTTCTTCCAATCTCGTTATCACTCTGCCTTGCATAGTTTAGAAATGCTTGCATCTCAACAGATAAACCACTCAGTAGTTTCCTTTGATGGAAGATGTCAGTTTGCAGCTTATGGTCACTAGTATCCAGAGAGGAGGGAGATGTGTGACTAGTTTAGCTTGCAAAAAAGCGGGGGGGGGGGAGCCTTTTTCAGTATTACCGTATTTTTCGCTCTATAAGACGCACCAGACCACAAGACGCACCTAGTTTTTGGAGGAGGAAAACAAGAAAAAAAATATTCTGAATCTCAGAAGCCAGAACAGCAAGAGGGATCACTGCGCAGTGAAAGCAGCAATCCCTCTTGCTGTTCTGGCTTCTGGGATAGCTGTGCAGCCTGCATTCGCTCTATAAGACGCACGCACATTTCCCCTTACTTTTTAAGAGGGAAAAAGTGAGTCTTATAGAGCAAAAAATACGGTAATATAAACAAAGAGCAGATTATTCTGGCCTCAATGTAGGCAAAGTGTGGGCAGATGCTGGGCACATACAGCTCATTTTTTACATTTTATTATGTGTTTATATGGCACACTTCACTTAGCCATTCACATTACAGTTCAACATTATAATTTTACGTACTGCAGTAATTTAGGATCTTTCTCTCCATATGTTCAAGCAACAGCCTCTTTTTCCATGATAATTTTTTCTGAACCCACCACTGAATTATAAAATATTATTGTTGCTAAATCATATTGATTAATTGCGTGCACAGCTTGACTTATTTATTACTCTTGCTGTGTGCCGTGATCTTGTATGAGGTCCACGCTGATGCACAAAACAGGCTGCATGGGTTTAGGCACAACAGTCAAAATAGTATTATGGGCTATGTTAATGCAACAACTTTGATTTTGTTGCACCTCTGGCACTTATTTTCTGTTTAATAAAAACAGCAAAACACTTAAATACATGATAATGGACAATAATGGATGACGCTGTGCTGCAAACATGCAGATCAGGATTTATTATGTTAAATTTTTACCCATATGGCTGAACTTTTAAAAATGCCTCTTTTCCAGCTCTTTCCTAGACACAGTTCAATGAGGTTCTTCATTGCTATTTCTATCTCACTTATCCTGAAAGGTCATGATTTACCCAAGGCCAATGTCTAAGTCGCCATCTGACGTCAGGACTGAATCTACCAGGTGCAAATCCAACTCTAAGTTAGTAGACCCTGCTAGTCTATATATACAAATGCGGAAATCTGAGCCATGAATTATATGGGGTAGATTAATCCACTGATCAGGTTTGACCTTTTTTCCCCATTGCAAGGCCATTTTTTAAAAAAATGATCTTATGGTGGATACCATCCATATCTCAATTTCCTGAACGAGCCAGTGTGTGTTCAGATTTTAGGCCATTGTTAACAACAACAACAACAACCATGGGTTCATCCATTGTTGTGGCATTTGTTGAACCTCTAGTCTGCAGCACCTATCAATATGATGAGATATGGGTTTACTGAAAAGGTTAACTTGAAATGGAGGGGGAAATACGTTATGGAAATCCACTTGAAGGGCACTTCGAGGCAAAAGGTTGTTTTTCTTCCTCTCTTAATAGCAGGCATGCTGATTCAGCATGCCCAACACCTCTAAGCCACGTAGAAACTATGCCACCCACCATGTTTATCCTTTGCTAGCCAAATCCTGTACTTCTTCCAGCTAGCCAAAAGGCAGACTGAGGATTAGTAGGATCAACATGAATGATAAATCTCTCAACTGCAGCTGTTTCACCCAGATGTGCGCATGTGCACACACAAACCCTAATGTAGTGCTTAATTCTTTCCTGTGGCCTCTTTTCTTCTACTCCTGGGTTAGTATTACCACAAAAAGAGTAAAGTCCAATGGGTGCCACTTTGTTAATAGAAGGCACCTGCAAATGGAACAGGAAGGTAATATTTAGTACTTCCCCTGCAGGCCCCTTTCTATGCCTGCAAAATCTGCTCTGCAGGGCCCCCTAACCATTACTTCCAACCAGAACCAGCTAGCATTACGAACAAGGCTATCTGCAGAGGAAACTGCTGGATACTCACAAAAGTTGTTGTTTAGGAAGACCCTAAAATTGTTGAGCTTTTGCCTTTGAAATCCCTACTCAAACACCAAAAGATACCGCCAAAGCTATGCAGCTTTTCATTTCAAAGATTTCTGCTCATGCAATGGGCTTCCTCTCCTCCCCACTGCAGCCACCAATACAGCCTCACAATCTACTCTACAGTATAGGCTTGGGGGACCCTGTGGAGCAGATTTTGGGGGTCTTATGCGGGACTGGAACTCCCTGACAATTTCTCAGGCAGCTACATTCAATGCATTTAATTGAGTGATAAAGATGTTTTTATGGTCTCTGACTTTTAATATCATTTGATTTTATTGTTGTTTTGTGACTGGTTACTGACTGAACTAGTTGTAAATGTTTTGGCAGTTCCAATATGTCTTTTCTTTCAAAATTTTGTTAGGCACCTCGAGAGTCTGTCTGAAAGGGAAGATGAAAATACATATAAAGAAAAATAACCAAACAAGTTATCTCACAACTTGAGCAATGGTCATCAAAAAAAAATTAACCCCCACCAAAAAAGAAGTACCAGTTTCCAACTCTATAACTCTTTGTATGTGCTCATTACAAAGGTTCAGATGACCCCTTATTCCAGCTAAGTGGATCCAAGAGCAAAGGGAAGACGGTGGGGGGAAATGTAGAACTTTGATCCACATGCACTCTCTACAACCAATGAGTCTAGGAATAGCCACTCTCTCTTCCCCTCTCATTTTTCTTTTTTCTTTTTTTAATTGCCCAGGGTATTCAGCTAGGAAGATAAATAAATTTGACCTAAAACAACATCTTATTTATTTATTATTTAGAATATTTTTTATCAAATTCCAGAGTGGTTTACAAATCACATTAAAACAGCAATAAGTTAAAATCATAACTACATTAATGCACAATAGGAAAAAAGAAAACATATCACTAAGAGCTACAAGTTAAAACTTCATTTAACTCCATTTAAAAATTATGAATTTGGACCTGGATCCTGCCTTCTTCTAATCTACTGGAAACAATGTCTATTTTAGAAACTGCTGCTTAACTGGCCTGCACTTTCAGGATTTCCCACAATGCCTTGCTAGACTGAGACTCTGCCAAGCAAGCAGAGCACAGCTGTTACAAATTAGAAGAAAATAAAATACATTTTATTTTTGCTTTTAAAAACGTATCTGAGTCATTAAGTGAGATCATACATGCCCATGTGTAACAAGGAAGCACTGTCAGAGCCCTAATACTATTCTGGCACGTACCAATGTCTCAAGCAAGGTTCTGGTTTGATTAAAAAGTTCTGAGCATTTCACACTTTTTGGCAACAAATTATTCTTCCCGGGACAAGCCAAGGTAAACTGTAAAAAAACCCCATCTAACATGTGGATCTGCCTTTGCAATAAGCACTAACCCTCCTTCTTCCTGTCAACCTGGCCTCCTCTCCAAGTCCATTTCTTTCCCACTCTATAATCTAAATAAATCAAAGCATTTTATGGCTGTTGTGTGTGTGTGTTTTTTAAACATCCATTATTGCAACATCTGTCCTCTGGGGTCTTCAGAGTCCCATGACACCATGTTTACTCATAGTCCAGATTATCACGAGAAAGCCATTTTCCTATCCCCTCATTGAAATCCAGAAGAGCAGACACATGTAGGGAGCCTTTGAAAGTGCATAAACAATTTATGATAAAACGCAGATGTCTGAAAACTGAAACTAAGCTGGGACTGATGGTCTCAGGAGGCTGGTGGTCTCTGTGCATGTATGCACAGAAGTACAAAGTCTCAGGGATCTTCTATTTCTATTATTGTTGCTGATATGATTATTAATTAGTCACTTTACTCATGGAAATGACTCAAAGCAACTAACAGACACAACAGAAAGCCAATTACAATAAAACACAATTTTTAAAAACAAAATAAACAGCTTCAGGTTTTGTGTGGATTTTTTTAAAAAGCATACAGCTTCTAGATAACTTCCACTTAGACTGATAAAAACTTCCACCTTATCTAACCTGTACAATCAAAGAGAGGAAGATGCTGCAATTTGGGTCAGAATCTTGGCCCATAGTGTAAGCGATTGGTAAAATTGTGAGGCTAACAGCAGAGGAAAGGGAAACAGACCCCCCTCCCTCAGCCAATGTTATTTATTTCCAGTGCTTTTTTCTGGGGGTACGCAGGGATACGCATACCCCTAAACATTTTGTGAATCTAAGTTTGGCCTCATTGAGGGGCAGTATTTTCGAGCACAATTCAAAGTGTTGGTGTTGACCTTTAAAGCCCTAAACGGCCTCAGCCCAGTATACCTGAAGGAGCATCTCCACCCCCATCGTTCTGCCTGGATGCTGAGGTCCAGCACTGAGGGCCTTCTGGCGGTTCCCTCACTGAGAGAAGCAAAGCTACAGGGAACCAGGTAGAGGGCCTTCTCGGAAGTGGCGCCCACCCTGTGGAATGCCCTCCCATCAGATGTCAAAGAGATAAGCAACTACCTGACATTTAGAAGACATCTGAAGGCAGCCCTGTTCAGGGAACTTTTTAATGTGTGATATTTTAATGTATTTTTAATCTTTGTTGGAAACCGCCCAGAGTGGCTGGGGAAACCTAGCCAGATGGACGGGGTACATTTTTTTTTAGAAAAAAGCACTGTTTATTTCTATAAAACATTTATGTCTCACCCTTCTGATGCACAAGCATGACTCAGGAAAGTTTACAACATTTAAATATAGATTCCCCCACCCCCCCAAAAGCAACAATATACAACAGCCAGTCAGGGAGACAGGATCAGCAGTATAAAAGATCAAGCATAAAAGCCTTATCTGCCACATACAACAAAAAAACCTGCAAGAATAAAACAATCTTTAGGAACATACAAAAAACAGGAAGGAAGCGGCCAACCATACTTCTCAGGGCAAGATGTTCCATCATCTGGGTTCAGCCACTGTGAAGGCCCTCTCTCTTGTACCAGTCATACATGGTTCCACCCTATGTGGAACACAAGGGACAGTCTCTCCTTCTGATTGAAGGGAGCAGGTTCGATAGCATGGAATAAGGAGGTCCCTAATATATCCTGGATCTAGGCATTTAGGGCTGTTTCCACCCCTGCTGATTACGCTGAATTGCAGCAAGCTGGATTGCAGAAAGGTCTGGTTACAGTTTCAGGAAGACCTCCTATCTCACTGACTGTATAGGACCAGCCCTGTATTATGAACCTGTTAAAAAGGTTCCATTTGTCATCCTGTGGAAAGGGGAAGTACAACAGTATGCACATAACGGCTGATGTAGGGAGCTGCTTTATTAATGCAGGCTTTCTCAAATGCCAATGAAAACATATATAATACGTGTGTTGGGGGAGCTGATCCTGTTGCTGTCCAGCACCATGCTGAATCTGGCTCTAGTCTGACACTACTCACCCTCCTTTAATTTGGGTAATTGTAATGGAGAACTAAAAACCAAGGCAAGGATACTGATGCCTAGAATATAAAATAGTAGCATCAGCCTGTACACAAAGACTAGCAGTGGAAACAAAGAAAAGAAACAGATTTGTTTCATGGGCTAAATGTGGTAATGAATCATGAGGGCTGAGCAGCTTTCATACTGTGCTGGAATGTGCTTGCTGATGGATAATCTCTGGTAGAGCGCCCATAGCAGGCTTGCTGCTAACAGCAAAGGGTTGTGGATCAGGTCGCTGATGTGTCGGTTTATCCTCTACTGCCATTCCCTCCTTCCATGTCAGAACGAGTGGAATACTCCAGATGGACACAGATAGCTCTTTTCTTTAAACAGTAAGATCCATGCCCCTTACTGATACAGGGATCTGTGACCAAGACTGATTTCACATTAGGCTGGCTCAGTCCTTGCTCTCCACTCTGGGAAAAGAACCACACCGTCCCCATGCCTCGTGGAGTCTCAAGGCTCCACCTTGATGAAAAGCCACATTCTGGGATTCAGGGGCTTTGACTGACAGCCATACTATATTTAGAGCCGTGAAGGATAGCAGTTCACAATGAGCTTTGTCTACAATGGCCTGTTCCTGACAGCAGGCAAAAGTAAGTCAAAGAAGGGGTGTTTGCCTATCTCCACATGCTCTTAAGTGAGACCAAGGTGGGCACATGAATTTGTCTGCAATTATATGCAGTGACAGCCATGTGAAACAAGCCCAAGTTTCCGAATGTTTATTGCTAAGTGCAGGGCTTGACCTTTCAAAACACTTGGCGAGGGCTAGTAATGAGAAACACAGTTACAATAGAGGAAATGACTATTGGAAACAATGATGGGTGCTTTTCTGTGTTATGCAGTGAGTGACCCAGTTGTGTGACTCAGCATTTCTGATCTTAGTTATTTTCTCATAACAAAACCAGACTGCCTCTGAGGTTCACAAGGGTTCAGTACAGTGGTACCTCAGGTTAAGTATTTAATTCGTTCCGGAGGGTCCGTACTTAACCTGAAACTGTTCTTAACCTGAAGCACCACTTCAGCTAATGGGGCCTCCTGCTGCTGCCGCACCACCGGAGCACAATTTCTGTTCTCATCCTGAAGCAAAGTTCTTAACTTGAAGCACTATTTCTGGGTTAGCAGAGTCGGTAACCTGAAGCATATGTAACCTGAAGCGTATGTAACCTGAGGTACCACTGTATTAGTTTGTGTGTGCAGGGTTTTCTGCATTTTTGTGCATATGTGTGTGGGTCAGCCTCGTCGATGTGGAAGTGTGTCTGAGTGTAAAGCCAGGCATGTGAATGATATGCTATGTGTGATCCCATACTAAAGTGCTGCTATGAGTCTATTCACCATATTTCTTAGGAGAGCACAAAGCATCCCTATTCTAAGCTTTCCAGGGGATGCGGGATCAAGTCATAGTATGCTCCCCGACCCCATTCGGGTCTATGGGGGCAGTAGAAATGGGAGCCTGCGTTGTTTAAGTTTAAAATAAAATGGAACATCTGTTTGGCAAGCTGCCAGTGTTATAAATAATTCCTCAGTCTTGGAGCATTGATATTATTCACCCTGCTCACTGTGTATGCTTCCTCTGCCCCCAGCTTCATGTTAAAAGAACAGCCCCACAGTGCATTCGCTTGCTTCTGAATAACGAGAAATCTTGGAACTGTTCATGGGAAAATATCTTAATGTATATAGATGGGACAGGCACAGAGGATGCAGAATGGCTTTCCTGAAGATAGTGCTAGGAGCAAAAAAACAACAACAACAAAACAGTGGGGAAGGACTAGTTATACCTCCACACCACTTTGTAGCCACTGCTATTACAGTCCATATAGATGCAATTACATGCAACCACTTGATTACTTCTATAGTTTATCACAACCCTCTTCTCCTATCCCATAATTCCAGATTTGCAGTCTCTATAGATGAAACTACTCCAACTGGTTCCTAAGCTCCCATTCACTGGCCCTTAAAGATCAGTGCTGGTCTGTGTCTCTGATTCTGCCGATTTTGCATGTCTGCTCCATTTGAGATGTGTTGTCACTTCTAATGGCACGGAGCACTTTCTCATGGCACCATCTGCAGAGTCTGCCCTCCAGACTGCAACTGTCTCTCCCCCACCCCACCCACTGCATATTTGGCATCAGGAACTAGGACATAAGGTTTGCCTGGGTTCGCAAAGTCACTTTCTCTATAAATGCAAGCAGCTTGGAACCATCCTGAGTGATGAGGACATCTCTTGTGTTTCTGGGACCAGCTCACGCTTGGTGAACTGGAGCAAGAAACCTAGGTCAATGATGCCATGAGATCAGGACTTACGGGTGGGGCCTAGATCAGCAGAATGGGCATGGCTGTGTGTCCAAGCACAGATGGGCTGGCTTAATATACTTTGGATCAGGTAAGTTAATACACTTTGCTGTCTAAAGAGCAGTCTAAGGGTGTGGAGTGTCTATTAAACCAGAATCTAAAATTACAGTGGTACCTCGCAAGACGAATGCCTCGCAAGACAAAAAACCCGCTAGATGAAAGGGTTTTTTGTTTTTTGAGGACGATTTTCCCTATGGGCTTGCTTCGCAAGACAGAAACGTCTTGCAAGTTTGTTTCCTTTTTCTTAACACCGTTAATACAGTTGCAACTTGACTTCGAGGAGCAACTCATAGAACGCGGTGTGGTAGCCTTTTTTGAGGTTTTTAAAGACTTTGGTGATTTTTGAAGCTTTTCCAAAACTTTCCCGACACCGTGCTTCGCAAGACGAAAAGAATCGCAAGACGACAAAACTCGCGGAACGAATTAATTTTGTCTTGCGAGGCACCACTGTACCATACTGAACCACTGGTTTAAATTCAAGTGGGTGAGAAAAAGCTTTAAAAAAACAAAACACCAGAGAACTGGATAGAAAAATTATCTGGTTGTGAGGAGAAGACTCCCTTTAAATGAACAGACAGAGAAGTTTTTGTGTTGTCAGACAAATTCAAAACTGCTAGGAAACTGTGATCCATCATCAGCTTTTATTAATTAAAGAAAAATGTTTTTCTAAGGAGTACATGAGGAAAGAACAAAAAGGAAGAAAGACCAATATGCTACTGGTGTGTGGGAGGGATACATCCTTCAGCTGCTTAGTTACAATCACTTCAACTTTGTCACTGTGGTAAAAACTAAACTAGGAGCAGATTCAGACATCCTCCCATGTATCGACCAGCTGCAGTCGTTCTTTAATGATAGACCAGATGAAGAGGAAAAGAGGAAGGGAGCTAATTTGAAAGTCAGGAAACAACCACCCTCTCTTGAATCCTCATCATTAAGAATAACAAGGACGAGGGTGCTGAGAAGAAAACAAATCTAGGCAGTAAAAGGGATCTTATAGTCTCGCTAATTGACCTGAATATACAGACTCAAATTAATGTATGTTCCCAGCATGAATTGTGCACCTAATCTGAGTACCATAGGAGAACTTCTGCGTAACATGAACCTTTCAAGTTGCTGCCCAAAGTCCTTCTGGATACTTTGTGTTAGGCCAGGAGTCAGCAACCTTTTTCAGCTGTGAGCCGGTCCACCGTCCCTCAGACCATGTGGTGGGCCGGACTATATTTTGGAAATAAAAAAAAAGAACGAATTCCTATGCCCCACAAATAACCCAGAGATGCATTTTTAATAAAAGCACACATTCTACTCATGTAAAAACACCAGGCAGGCCCCACAAATAACCCAGAGATGCATTTTAAATAAAAAGACACATTGTACTCATGTAAAAGCACGCTGATTCGCAGACTGTCCGTGGGCCAGATTGAGAAGGCGATTGAGCCGCATCCGGCCCCCGGGCCTTAGGTTGCCTACCCCGTGTTAGGCTATGTGCTGCGGCTGTTTCCAGACTGTCACTATTTTGCAGGTATGAGTCAACCAAAACCCAGCAAATTTTGTTTGCGCAGTTAAAATGGATTTAGCGCTCTTGCAAACAAACCTGCTTCCAATGAAACCCTACATTTTTGTGGTAAGAAAAGGGGCAGGAAAGCGCTGTGGAAATGTGGGATAATGGCAACAACATATAAGTTCCACACAAACAAATCAGAATGAATGCTCAATAAACAGTGATGTCATATAACCTCAGCATAATTTTTCAACAAACAAATCAGGATGAATGTTCAATGAACAGGTCATCTGGAAAAGCCCTATGTCTTCATGCTGCTTCCCAGGGGAAGGCATGAAGCCAATACCAGGAACATGCCTCACCTTCTATTTTGCACTCACCAATATGAACTCCCCTGCTCACTTTCCTTGTTGAACTTAACCATGGTTGAACATTACGTTTATGTGGACAGTGCACTAACAATTACTAACACTAACCAGGGTTCCCATTTCATTCAGTTTAAGATGTGGATTTTAAGTGGTTAAAAGGAATCCAGATTAGCATTCAGAAGGGCTGTGCAGAGAGTGGGTGGAACAGGACTGGATCTCCCACCATTAGATAAAAGCAAAACAGAGCCTACATGGGTACAAGATGCATATAGACTCTGTCTGTATAAATGGGAATAATAGAAAAGCAGGATGTCAAGTTCCATGAAGCCTCCTGCATGGCTAAGGTGCCCTTTGTCTTCCATGCAGAACAAAGCCTGGGAATGCGGAACATGGATGAAAAAGGAAGTACAGTGGAACCTCAGTTTTTTAGCGTCTCAGAAGCTGAATGATTTGGAACGCAAATGCCGAAAACCCGGAAGTAACCACTTCCATTTTCGAACACACCTCAGAAGTCAAACAGCTTCCAAGGCGCATCTCTCAATTTTCCCCATTGAACTTGCTGACAGCCCATTGCGCCTCAGTTTTTGAACGTTTCGGAAGTTGAGCGGTCTTCCAGAACGGATTACATTCGACAACCAAGGTACCACTGTATATCTAACAATAATGTAGCAATATGATGAGCTGGTGTATGCGCAGCTTCCAGTTAGGAGAACCCTGAACCCTGTGCATGCAACATATCTGCAAGAACTAATGTATTTACTGGAGGATGCACAGTCACTCCTGCTGCCCCTGACTTGCCCCTGACCTCTGAGAGTTCAGCCACAGGTCCGACCAAAGCCTACAGCTGTGCAACTGAACAGGACGTTGGCCTTTCCCAGGATTCTTGATCATGCAACTTGATCATGTACATGTAGGCCCTATTCAAGCATTCGGCTCTGAACAAGCAATCACCAAGCATGATCACAATGTCCCAAATCCACACATTCATGGATATATTATTTTCAATGAATTTTTTTTCAGTGGAAAAGCAATGGGTCAGGTGTCAGCTTGGCCTAATTTCCAGGTCTGCTTCTGCCTTTTAGGTTGAAAAGGAGGTGTTTCGGTGACTCATTCTTTTCCACATTAAACATTTAAAAAAACCCATGCCACTTCAAATTTTTCTACAGAGTAAATCTTCGAGTAAATACATATATGCACAGGGCCTTGCACAATGTACCCCTTCTCTTCACTTAAGGTGTGCAAACCCAACTAGCATGCAAATTATGTATTCCAAAAGAACAAGGTATTTCTGTAAGCCTCCCTGCAAATACGATTGAAGGGTGGAATAAAAATACTTATAATAAATAAGCAAAACCACTCTTCTACATCAAGGGTCAGAGTGGCACCTCAGGTCTGGGGAATAAATTTGGCCCTCCAGGCCTCTCTATCTGCCCCAGCCACATTCTCTCCTCAGGCCATACCCATCACCTGCCCTGCTCTGCACTCTCATTGAGTGCTTTTGCCCAACTAGAATGTGCCCTTGAAGTGTAATAATGCTTCTTGCTTGCCTGTATGAAGGATGGAGTGGTGTGTGTGGGTGTGTGTGGGTGTGTGAAGCTGCTTGCCTGGTAGGGTGGAAGCAAGTGACACTAGCTTTCTGGCTTTGACATCACTGCTGCTTACTTGGAGATGGTGGGAGGAAGTTGGAGCTGCATGGGTGCACTGGTAGAGCCAATGCAGCCATCTACGCTCGCACCCACCTAGTAAGCAGGGCACTGATGCTGGGAAGGTAGCACTGTTTCTGCCATGGCTTTTGCAGTTGACTGGGAGACCTTGCTTGATCCTTGTCTCTTTCTTCTATCAGTCCTCCTCGGTACTGATCTCCTAGAAAGGTGTAGTAGCGCCTTGTGGGGTGGGGTGGATGAGAATGCCTTGCTCCTCTGCCTTCACAACAGAGCTGCATTGTTGCAACTTAACTGAGAGGAGACGCAAGGCACGGGGAGCTCAGCATGGAGCATGGTGGTGAAGCCAGTCTGGACACCAAGCTCCCTATGCCTCACCCCTTCTCCTTTCAGTAAGCAACAGCAATGTGATGTACTGGGAATGCAGGAGAACAATACAATCCTCTTCACATGCCCCACTGGCCACCACGGGGAAAAGGATATTATTCACCATGCATGCAGCTCACAGACCATCTCATCTGCCTTGCTTACTGAAACAATTCAACAAGTGCCCCTTTTCTTATGTGGCACAGAAAATGCAAATGCTACTGAAATGACTGGCTTGTTAGTCGCCCCATTCTCAGCAAAGCTCAGCCCTCTGTAGCAGCAGGAGGAGGCCTGGTACACAGAGAACATTCTGTTAGTTCCATGAGCCTCTCCATCTCTCAGGGATACGAAAGCCACAAGAAGGAAAAGGGGGAAACAAGCCAAGATATACTCATTCCAGGCCTGGCATACCATCAGCCGCAGCCACACACAGAAATTCCAGCTTTTTTGCACAATGCCAAGCAGCAAACTTGCTGCTAGGTTTTGCAGGATGCTTCAGTCAGACAGATGGGATATAGTTAAAGTGGTACCTCGGGTAAAGAACTTAATTCGTTCTGGAGGTCTGTTCTTAACCTGAAACTGTTCTTAACTTGAGGTACCACTTTAGCTAATGGGGCCTCCTGCTGCCACTGTGCCGCCGCCGCACAATTTCTGTTTTCATCCTGAAGCAAAGTTCTTAACCCGAGGTACTATATCTGGGTAAGCGGAGTCTGTAACCTGAAGCGTATGTAACCCAAGGTACCACTGTACTGGATATTAGCTGTGCCTCCCCACCCACCCCAGTTCAGATATAAAAGCTGTTTTCAGGTTCAGCACTTTGCTGCCCGAGGAAATGGACAAGATGGGGAAGGGCTCAGACCACATAAGCACACTTGGCTCCGACCTTCAACAGTCAGTGGGTTCAGGTGGATGGCTGAAGGGGCTTCACCACTGCTCCCCCCCCCCCAGCATCTAACAGCTGAGGTAGCCACTTCACTCTGCCTAACAGGGATTGGCCCTGGAAGTTTAGGTAGTGATTTTGAGTGGATAACTAGCCGTCCAAGGAAGGGTTAATCAGCCCCACCTCCTGCTATTTTTCCATTTAAACTCACTGTCTTTTAAGGTTTTGTTGGTTGGTTAGTTGTTTTAAAGCCAGGAGAAAGATTCCCATGCCTTCATTTGGACCTGAGCCATGTGTTGTGTGTGAGAGAGAGGGGGGGGGAGAGGAAGAGTGTGCATTTCACACATACTCACAATTCCCTTATAGTAATGATGCCATTGTGAAGGCAGCTTGGGATTTACTAAAATGCACCCAAACATTGTTAAAATCAATGCAAACGAAAGAAAGAGAGGGGATCGTTCAAACTGATACAGAAAGGAAATCCCAGGTGTGAATGCTTGGATGCTAATTCAAACAGGGCTGCCACTGTTTCATGGCATGCTCTGCATTGATATGAATACCTATTCTTCCAGGGAGAAAATGCACCAGGGGTGTCATGGGAAAAACCTACAGTGAAATAGCAGAAGGCAACATGACACCAACTTCCAGCAGATTCTAGCCAAAAAGGAATGAAAATAGACAGAAATAGAAAATGGTGTGAAACATGAAGTTAGCAAAATAATTAGCAAATGGTCCATCAGACAGTACGTCCTTTCAACTGGGGAAATACTCTTTTTTTCTGTGCTAATAGGCATAGTTACTGAATCAGGTCACAGTCATTCTGTCATCTAGCATGGAACTAGAAGCTTGGTGTGTTGTGCTTTAGTGTCTTACAGTCTTTTTCTTAACTGTCTCAGTATGGAAATAATAATAAGGAAAAAAGCTAGACCACTGTGATTTGCATCCTTCTTCAGCTGGTAGCACAGACACCATAGCCCTGCAATATATCTTATTTTTAACCTCCTAATCTGACATCCTTGGAGTAAACAAGCAAGCAAGCAAACAAACAAACAAACAAACAAAGCTAACTCTCAGTGCTTACCAGGAACACAACTACAGCCAATCAAATCTCAAGTCTCCTTTTCTTTCTCAACACTAAAAAAGTGCATCTTTACCAACTACCTCTAGTATATACTTACAGTCAGAGAGCAGTATGTCTCTGAATACCAGCTACAGGGGAGTGCAAGTGGAGCGAGTGCTCTTGTACTCAAGTTGCACTCATAAATTGTGGTCTTGTTTGTTTATTAGGTATAATTATAAGCCCACTTAGCATCATCATCATAGTACATCAGCATACAACAATAAAAACAGAACAACTAGAAACAGGTGAAACTGTTCTTAAAAAGCATCCAGCTACTTCATGCGAATAAACATCCTTGTGGGGAAGCCTGTAAAAATAATGCACTTTTTAGCACCTGACAAACTGTTATCAATATTATTGGAGCTGCAATGGGCTGTGTGTTGCACAGGGCAGATACTGCTGTGTTAAAGGCCCTAGTCTGAACTGCCATGGAATGTACCTCTGGCCACATGCAGCACTTCAAGAAGGACCCGCACATGTAACTGCATTGAACAGGCAGGTATATCGTGGTACCTCAGCTATCTTGGCCCAAAGTTCTTTAGGGCTTTATGTACACAAACAATAAAATCTTAAGCTCGGACCAATCTTAGGCTCGGACCAATGGCGTTTTAGCAGTTCCCTCAGCAATGATGTTATGTGCTGATACATAACAAGGCAATCCTGGCCACAAGCCATGTTGCTGCATTTTGCACTAGCTACTGCTTCTGGACCAAGCAGAAGGGCAGCCCAACATAGTGCTTCCACAATACATACCTATTCCTTCAGAGGGAATGCAACCCCATCCAGAACAGGTAACTGACCTTTACCCTGGAAAGTAGAACCACTGGTTGCAGGACCTCTGTCATATCAGAATTCAGTTTCAGCCCTCATCCAGGCCTGCACTGCATGCAGACACTAGCCCAGTCCTGGTTCAGAGATCACGGTGAAACAGAACTGGGTCTCATACTGATTTCACAACTCTCCTAGTACACAATCCCAACAACTACGTATAGCTATTACTCAGCATGGGAGTTCCCCTAGGCATCTGGTGTGCCATTGTGGGGACAGAATACTGAGCTAGATCAGGCTTTGGTCTGATCCGGCAGGGCTCTTCTCATGTACTTTGAGCATTTGAATCAAGATCTGATTTTTGGATCTCTGAGGACTGAAGAGTTAATGCCCTGGTTTCCCCATCTTGAAAGAATTCTTCTCCTAGCTGCAACTATGTATTGGAAAATTCCCAAGTTTGGAAGGGAGAAATCTGCAGTACTTTAAGAAAAAGGGACAGCACACACACACACACACACACACAGAGAGAGAGAGAGAGAGAGGGAGGGAGGGAGGGAGAATGCACAAGCCTCAGACAAGCAGGTATTCTATTTTACAGCTTGTTGGAGGCAAAAATAAATGAATAAATCAGTACTCTGGAACTGTGGTGGCATCCAGCTTGCAAAGGGAGAATATGCCTTCAGAGAAAGAGGCTCAAGATGGTTTAGTTTCTCCTGGCCCTGATTCAGAGCAAACCACAAAGCAAACATACTTTCAGTATAAATAAGACAGTGTGTCTCGCCAGTTAAAGCAATTCAAACATGAATGTAGCAATTTAATTGGTGCCAATTACTGTTTCTCGGTAGCATTAAGAATTTAGTCACAGCTCCTTAAAATACTGCAAACACCAAGAAAAAGAAGGTAGTGCTCAGAAAAGTGGCCCTGTACCAATGACTAGCCCTGTTGAGCTTGCAGTCTATATTGCCGGCCATAGTTTTCCGCTAAACAAGCAGATGCAAGAAAGGCTTATCCAAGCATGGAAGCCAGGTTATGGTGAGGTATTGAAAAAAATCAGCAATTAGTACCCATTCCATCCCACTGGGAACTTCTAGGATTATCTTCCAGAATTATTTTTCTCCTAGGAACAGAAATGCCCTGGTTTCCCCTGGGTGATAGCCTCAAACTCAGGTCTTCTCTTTTGCAGCAGGTGCCATACATGGCTAAGCAAGCTAAGACATTGATCCAACAAGGGAGGTGGCACCAGGATGGAAGGTGAAGCTAGCACTGATGCCAGGGGCAAAGTAAGCAGCATACATGGGGATGGAGTGGAGTGCAGGGGGGAAGCTGTACTGCTCAGAGAAGATCTGCATTGTGTGTGGGGCACACAAAGGGAAGGGTTTCTTTGCACAAGGAGAAATCCTTGCATTGATGAGACAAATTACTTGGATGCTGCCCTATGAAATCTTGTGGTCTTATTGTCCCATTACTTGAAAGATCATCCTCCATACATGTTCCTCAAGTATAATAATATTCAAATATGGGAAAACAGCACACATTCCTTCATTCATTGTTCCTTTATCACTACTATTTCCCAGTCCAATGGATGTTTCAGTTTGCTTTTCTCCTTTACCATCTCACACCTTGCAAAAATATTATGCGTTCTTGGAAAGAATAAAAAAGGCCGTCCATAAAAATCTGTATTTGGCCAAATTGTGCAAACTAAACATGTTTTGTGAAATGCACAACTTTTACTTTAGCTTTCAAGTGCAAATAAATATAACTTTAAAACAATATTATAAATAAGTGTGTGTGTGTGTGTGTGTGTGTGTGTGGCTCTTGAGGATGAATTAGAACGGTGGGGCAACCCAGCCACATGGGTGGGGTATTATTATTATTATTATTATTATTAAATTGAAAACCTGCTTGTTAACATCACAGTGTGAGATACAGATAATAAAATGTATTTGAGAATTATGGCCCTGTGCTATTTTGAAATAGCACAGTATTATATATAGCATAGTATTATGCTATATATATATAGAATAGTATTATGAATTTGCCATTTTTCTTTGGATGGTTTGCTAGAGCACTGATCCTATGACTAGGCAGCATCTGTGGCATTTTATTATTAGATTTTTATGAATGCAAACTTTCACTACAAATACTGAGCAAGTAGGACAGTTCTTTATTGGAGCAAATGATGTAAACAATGCTGACAGAAAACTTTTTTGAGTCATCCTGATCTCTTATCCTAGTCCAGGAAATTTGAGAAGAGTAGAAGATAACTGCATTGTTAGGGTGATGTTTGCTATCTATTCTGCTTTTTTTCCCTCTAATGAAAAGATCAGTTCTTGAAAAGGTTCTTCCTTTGTTTGTAATGAAACTATTGTTTCCCTTGCTCTCTATTTTTTTTCCAAACACGTCGTGGGGCCACAGTGAGAGCAATCTATCTATATAGCTAGTTGTTTCATTTTCATTTCATTTCACAAAATTGAAACACTGCTTGATTGTAATAAAAAAAACCTCTAAGCAGTTTACAACAAATAAAAATAAAACATATTTGAAAGAAATATGGTTGTTTATTCATTCCAAACATTTGAATGCTGTGTTTCCAAGGTGGCTTCCACCCCTCCCCCCAAAAAACAAGCATAAAATAGTGCCCAATTAAAAAAATGAACAGACAACAAGAATATATGTCCATGAAAATGATATGTATTGCAACCCCACCCTCCCACCCCAAAAGGCCAGTGAGAAGGCACCACACACTTCTGGACAGAGGTTTTTTTCCCATTGTCTTAAAGCAACTGATACAGAGGCTTTACTTCTAGTTGTGACAGTAGCTCACATGGAGTAGGGACACAAATCAAGGCCTGATTAGAAGATTGACGTTGGAATGGAGCTTTATATCCCAGGAGCATTACTAATAGAGACCCCTGAACACCTTTCAGCACTATTGCATCTTGAACAGACATGTGCAAACAATGGGTGGGATTCAAGTCCCCATGCCCACCCATAAGCATTTCAAATTATGAAGAAGAGCTTTTGCAATGTTCTTTTCTAGCTACCAGCTGCTTGCACTATACCAGATGTCTGGGTGGTGGTAGACTTTTAGAAATGGCTCTTTGGATTGCTTAGTGTCAGCAGAGAAGTTAGCAATGTGAGGAAGAGGAGAATAAGAGAACAGGCCTATGCTTTATGAGTTCTACTAAGATAAGTCTATCAATTGCAACAACTGCTACACTGATATATATATTTGGAGACTATATAAGCCATGTACTTAATTATGCCCTGTTTATCCATCAGTTCAAAAAGGTTCTCTAGAGCTGTTTCAGCATTTCAGGAAACAATGCACAGCTCATGATGTTCCTATCAAAAATATTCTGTTTGGAATTTCTCTCTCTTTAAATGGAATTAAACTCCCAGCAGCATTTTAACTCCAACCTCTGCCTCACTTTTTTGAGTTGGAATAAGCTAACCCAAAATAATTCCAAAGTTATAACAAAGCCTTCTTCCATTAAAATCAATGAGAACATTCTGAGAAACTGTAACAGGACTAAAGGACACAAACCGCAATTCCCAGGTCACAGAGTCACAGCTCGCCCTGGATGTTTTGTGAAGGGGGGCAGTTAGTGGGAACCACATGTCCTTTTAGACCAGAGTCAAACGAAATGGAAGAAGTCAATGGGACTACAGTGTACAATCTATTCATTTGGGAAACAACTCTTGGAAATAAAAAATTGTCTTCTTGTTGTGCAGAAAACACATTTGCATGGAGAAAAGTAATGTGTAAACTGTCCTATCACTCAACAACTGTGGCACATCCTGCAGTCAGCATGGCAGAAAACTGTATTGCCACAGGTAATGTTTCTGGCCATATCTATTATCATGAGTTTTCCTATTACAGCTTGGGCGTTTGGGTCAAGATGGTTCACATATAGAAGAAAAGCATTGTGTGAATACTAATAAACAGCTCCACACCACACACAAATCCACATCCTAAAATTTTGCGCTAATTAATCTGGAATAGCTCATGTGCTGGAAGAGTGGGGTGAAACACCCTTTTATTTTTTAAAAAAGCCATTAAGTGTGAATATCGATTCCAATTTTCACTGCATTGTGCTGTCATTGCTGGTATTATTATTGTGATTGGCAGCCATTGTCACAGATGGCACTATTATTTCTTGGTTGTGATATAGTCAGCAAAAAGTAGGATACACGTTTTACGAACTAATGAATTAATGATGCAAGAACAAAATGGTTCTGAATGTGCTGATACTATCATACAACAGCATATAGTGGTGGGCAGTTTTTCATTTGAAATGTGGCAAGCAGTTTTGAATTATTATTTTTAAAAGAAACCTTTTTTTAAAACAAAAGAAAGATGCCATTTCTGAAGAGAGTGATAAACATGCTGAAACATTAATACTAGAGGCTGTTTCAGTACTTTGATCACTCAGGTCATCATCCAGAGATGTTGCTAGGCATGAAGATCTGCCCTTTGAACAGATGTATAGCACTGTCTGTGATGGTTGTCCTTAAGTGTAAAATGGGAAACAGATGCTACAATCAGTTTTTCTCTCCATCCTCAAAACTTGTGATAATCAGTGTCAGTTGATAGTGCTGATCATCTGTATATAGATTGATTGGGTTCTGATACAGCAAAGGTTTTGTGTGTGCAAATATGTGTTGTGCATTTTTTGTCCATGCTACATACCTTTCACACAAGAAGACCAATTTAAAATGCATCCACATACATATCATTCACGGGCATACACATGAATTTTTCCAGGAGGGACAAATTAAATACTCCAAATGAATAAATAAATGTATACAAGTAGTATCAGAGAATGGGTTAACCATTTCTCGTAGCTCAGTCGACTGAGCAGCAATGAGCCCTGGGTAACCTTGGCCTCTGAGAAACTAATATTCCAGGTCTGCTTCTCTGTTGTTTCTCAATAGATAGACGAGAGGTTCATCAATGAATAGATCTGGCGCTCTTCATCTCCTCCAGCACTCCCCATTTAGGATCCCCAGTAGCTAGTATTCAGAGACGTGCTTCTCTATGCATGTAAATATATAATATGGGTAGTTGGCAAAACATATGCTGGGTCCTTAGCATGATGAGTAGTATTAGCATACTTGCATGGTATTTTGTCAAGGGCACAGCACTGCTGGATGGGAATAGCCCAATCCAAGTGGATAGCTCAGTTGGTTAGACTGTGGTGCTGATAACAGCAAGGTTGTAGGTTTGATCCCCACATGAGACAGCTGCATATCTTTACATCACAAGGAGTTGGACTAGATGGTCCTTATTGTCCCTTCCAAAATTATTTTTTAAGTAGAGAACCTCACCATATTGTTATGATTGTAACATTATAATGAAATGACAGTGTAGGCACTCAAGAAAGTCACAACAGAAACTCTGCTTCCAGTAAGGATCACAATGAACGCGCTTATCAAACAGTGATAAGCATATGTGGTAACAATAGTTGCAAATCGTCAGTCAATTTACCGGTGCTCAGTAAAAACATAGCTTTTGGATTGTTGACTGTGAAAACAGTAAAAATGATCATGCTAAGCAGAAGCAAGTTGTCTACAGTACAGTATCTACATCAGTGTTGGGTTGTAGAGATGCGCAATTGCGAATTATTAGAACTCTAGTCCAAACCTTCTTTTGCGTAACAATAATATAAGAAGTATATGGCATTTTTCTAGTGGCTGCAGCAGAAATAAATAAGAAGGAGGACTCGCAAAAGGGCATAGGAAGCTGCCTTATACAGCAAGTCAGGCTATTGGTCCATCTAGCTCAGTTTCGACAACGCTCACTGGCCCTTTGGAAAGCAGGGTTTGGGGTCAGGAGTCCAGCACTATCTAAAGATACCAGGAACTGATCCTGACGCCTTTCGCATTTAAAACGTGTGCTGTACCACTGAGCTACAGCCTCTCCCCTAAAACTTAAAGTAGTTTAGTTCCTGGCACAGAGATGCAAGGTATGACAGCAACAGGTGATGTCTCTTACTGCACAGTATATCTGTTTTACACCTTGAGAACCATCAGTGTGTGAGTTCATTTAGTGGAATTTTAGTCCCATGTATAAGAACTGCAGATGTCTGGAAGGAACCATAGATAGAGTCAGGGTTCCTCTGAAAATAGAGAAGGAAGGAAGGAAAGCTTAAGAAGCAAGTAACATGGAATACTTTTCTGCCTAGAGACCATGGCGAGATACTTCCAGAGTGCACAAGAATGGGCTTTATTCATTTTGCACCAACATATATGCCTATATATAAGCTTATTACATTTTGTAGGCATAGAAAATCATATTGGCATAAGTGAGAGGCTTTTAGAAGTATTTTAGCTGTTGCTGGAACAGAAAACAAGACAGACACAAAGCGTGATAGAACATTTTGTGGTTACGAAGGAGGTGCCAATCAGTTTCAGGTAGACTTGTGGTTATGAAAAGTCACCAAAAACAGGATATAGTGAAGGAAACCTATCCATTTATTTATTAAATTTGTTTCCCACCCTTCCTCCCAAAGGAGCTCTTCTACTGATTGAAACAACCTATTGTTATTTGGGGAGGGGAATGTTATTGACCAATGGATTTGCCAGCTTTTAGCATAAAGGTAATAGTAACATTTGGTGCAGCATTGGAAGCGCATATAACATCCAGGCAAACTCTCTGCCAATGCAGGTAACATCAAGCGCAGGAGAGTCCCTCCTTTCTACTTTGCTTAAGATCTTTTAAAGTGCTTGGTGCTTTTGCTCTTGTGTGAAAGGGTGTGTAAGAAATTTGTTTGTTATCTTTCCAGCTAGTAAACAAAGTGTCCAAATCAGCACTTAACCACGTTTTGATTGCGCACTACTAGTCCAACTGACATCTGCTGACCCTCCCACCTACAGGTTTGGGGAGTTCCTGCCAATGGTGAGCTGCGACCCCTCTGCAACTCTTCAATGATAAACAGTTCTAACCCCAGACATGGGTTAGAATCTAATCTTTCAGCAGACAAACAGCCTGTTCTGATGCAAGACAGATGTTCCTTGCGGATGTTAGAGTGGCAGCCATGGGGAAAGATTCTCCTTCTCTGTCCAATCAATCCATCATCCACCCCAGGAATCTAAGCTCCAAGAAGTTTTGAGCATCAGAAAGTTATTTTCAGGCATCAGGATCACAGGCATTCTCTTTCTGCTGATTAAAGAAAAAAGAGAAAAAAGACAGAGCCAATAATAGCACTTTGTGCATCCCATAGCTTAGAACTAACTTAGATCCTATGCACAGATAGATAGATGGGCAACACACAGCACAGCGAGGGAGATGCAGGAGCACTGCTGACTCTCCTTACCAGACCTTGCAAGAAGCAACAGGCTTTCCTCCTCCCCACCCGGCTCTACTCTGGAGCCTGCAGGATGCTGAGAACAGTTCGTCCATAGAGGGGCTTCCCAGGAGTTTGGGGTGGGGAGGAGGAGGCTAGGCAAGGAGACAGCCCCATTTCAATCCCCGGAACCGTCTTCCTTGTGACGGCTGGGCTGAGGGGTTCAGCTCCTTTCCGGCCCTCTTGCAAGAGGCAGCCCCCCTGAAGCAGCAAAGGGGGCGGTGGGGAGGTCCTGCACCGCATCCCCTCTGCCCGGCGCCTTGGGAAAGCAGCGGAGAAAGAAAGCGAAAGATGCAGGCGAAGGCTCCAGGCGTCTGCAAAGGAAACTGGCTGGGTTTGGCCTTTTGGAAACTTGTCATGGGGAAAAGGAACAAGGCTGCGGGCTCTCCACATCTGGATTTGTTAAAGGAGAGTTTCCATTCGCAGACTGGAAAAGCGAAAAGGAGGCGAGCTGCTGGGAGCGAAGGAGAGAGACCGCTTAGCGCTTACCTTACTTCGCAGAGGGGGCAGGACGGCTTTCGCCAAATCGCGCCCAGAACTTGCGGGGACTTTCACCTCTCTCTTTTATCCTTCTCCTGAAGTTCCCCCCGTTGCTTTGAGTACGCGACCCCAGCTTCCTTCGGCTGAGCTGCGCAGCCCTTTGCAGAGCCTGAGGGGAGGGAGAGTCGTCTGCAGCCCGGAGAGGCGGGACTGGGCGATGGTGGGGGTGGGGTGTCCCCGCTGTCCAGCGCGCCGGCTGCCTTGCTGGTGCCTCTAGCGCATTTTATTACCCCCCAGAGCATTCACCAGCATCCAAGGCTCCGCGGCTTTCTCGCAGCTCCGGAGCCTTTTTTCTATTCTCCTTCAGAAAAAGATGCCACGAATGGTGTGCGCGCGTGTTTGAACTTCTACTTGGCTCAAACTTTTTGGTCCACTCGCGCAAAGAAAGATGTAGGGCAGGGGAATAAGGCTGAATCAATTTACTTCTTCTTTCTTGTTGGGAAAGACAGAGGGAAGACGCAAAGAAGCTTCAGTGGGGTAGACACAACAAACACCTCCGTCGGCTCCAAGGTGGGGTACGAGGAGACAGACACCAGCAGAACTTCAGTCGCCGAATTTGGGCGGGAGAGGGCGAGGGGAGCCTCTGGGAAAGCTCCAGGCGCCAAACAAAATAAAAACAAGAGGAACCAAAAGCGTGCGCGTTTTAATTCATGACTGGACTTTTTACGAATTAAACCGTGAAACTTCCCTCACACGCTGCTGTTTGTGTGTGCGTGCGTGTGAACGCGCCTCCTTTCGATTCTGGCCTCTCTCTCCCCTCTCCGCCCCTCCCGTCTTTTCCCTCCTCTCTCTGCTCTCCCCTTTCTCAGGATATGAGGGGATGTTTAGAAAATCCGCTGCCCACGCCAGCCGCTGACTCATGTTTTTATTAAAGAAGAGAGAGGCCTGTGCCTTAAAATTGCCTCCACGTCTTAAAATCCCTGCGAGCGCCAGGCCTCCCCTGGCCCCCCTACCCCACACCCCGCGCTCGCTGGCACCTAGCCTTCCCCGGGAAGGGCCGTGCGGGGTGGGGGTTTCTGACGGGGGCGACCACGGCGGGCTTTGCCCAACTCCTTATCGCCGAGATAACGTTTTGCTACAGGGCGGCTTTGTTTGCTGGGCGGAGCCGCTGTTTACAAGCTCCTTTGAAAGGCTTTTCTTTTTTCTTTTTCTGCCGAACAATAGAGCTTGTGGAATGGTTCACAGGCCCGAGTGGGACTCATGCGCCTCAGCATCGTTTGCTTCCGACTGATAGCGGGCCAAGAGGAGGCCGCTTAGCCATCCTTCTTCAGGCCCCTCCGCAAATTAGCATACTGTGCCGTTCTCTTTTCTGATGGAGGCCTGGAACCAAGACAATTCTGCATCTGAGGTGGACCAAACCATGGGAAGAAGGGGTGACCGAAGAGATACACCAGGAACAAGGGAGGGGAATAAAGATCGGCAACATCAGGGTCTGCTGCCCCTGTAGATACTGTGCCACCTGAGGCAGTCGCCTCATGTTGCCTCATGGGTGGGCCAGCCTTGCCTGGAAGAGAAAGGAAGCACATTCATTGCTGGATATTGAGGATGTGCATTCTTCCCCTACCTGAAGAATGTGCAAGATTTATCAATATGCACACACCACTGTGAATTTTGCTCACTTTCTTCTTCTTTGGCGATCACTCGTAGCCGAGTAAGATTGTCTTCCATAAACACAGTTTAAACAGTGAGTCCTAAGTGACTGTGGAGGCCAGTTCTGGATCCACACCTCCTTCCACAGTGGGGACATAGGTTTCTGGGTGGGAGCTGATCATGGTGAGGGTTTGCCAAGTGTGCCTTCCTCTTAGCTCATTTCTCCCTTTCGTCCTGAGTTCGAGCGTCTTCAAAGCCCATGACACCTTTGGTAAAGATTGTTCTCCAGTTGGAGCACTTGCAGGCCAGTGTTTCCCAGTTGTCAGTGTTTATACTACATTTTTAAAGATTTGCCTTGAGAGAGTCTTTAAACCTATTTTGTTGACCACCAGCATTATGCTTTCCATTTTTAAGTTCTGAATAGAGTACAGTAGTTGCTTTGGAAGACGTTAATCAGGCATCCACACAACATGACCAGTCCAACAAAGTTGATGTTGAAGAATCATTGCTTTGACACTGGTGATCTTTGCTTCTTCCAGTACACTGGCATTAGTATCTACCTAGGGTCCTGTGAATGCAACAAACAAACACACACATATCATACAAGTACATTCTTTACCGGTACAGCCCAGGTTTGGCTGGCTCAATGGCTGACTCAGATATGCATAATGTATGAAATAATCCTGTGAAATTCCAAAACTCATAGTCAGGCAATACTTGGGAATTAAGACCAACCAAAATGTCACAATATAGCGAGCAAGCTCTTCTGAAGACTCTTTATATGGTGATGGATGACGGAAAGCATCAATGTCATCCATACCTGAGATACTTGTGTTGAACTCTGGATTTGCAACTAGAATTTGCAAACAGTTCTTGCCATGCCACACCCTTGTTGGTTTTTCATAAGGAAAGCAGGCAAATTTTATGGTTTGGGAAAATTTATGAGCAGTTTCAAAAGTTTCTTAGGACTTTCTTCCTGACATTCTAGTCACTGCACTGTGCATTTGAGATGCTAATCAGCTGAGCTGCTTGCTTTTAAAAACTGTCAAAGAGCTTCTTGAGTTGGTCCTTTTTTAAAAGGAGTGTCATTGCTCAATTGTTGCATGTTTTCCTTTGAAGAAGCATGGCCGTTTGGTGGGTATTGCATTCTCTGAGCACTTGACTCACAATATATTGTTCTGGGGAAATGCTGAGGGGCCACTGCAGCTTCGAGTACTTTATGTAATGTGGTTGGGCAAGCGTCACAGTCATCTCATGACAGTACTTGACATCATTTGTGGAGAACGACATGCCCCATCCCATCAAATGCTACCTGCAACACAATTCCATTTTATGGATCTTCTTGGTTGCTGTTGGTTGTTTTAACCTTATTGAAGGCTGCATTCTCTAGCTCTTCAGTTCTCCAGCATACATTTTCCTTGATGTACAGTGGTATGTCGGGTTAAGTAGTTAATTCATTCTGGAGGTCCATTCTTAACCTGAAACTGTTCTTAATCTGAAGCACCACTTTAGCTAATGGGGCCTCCTGCTGCCGCCGCGCCACTGGAACACAATTTCTGTTCTCATCCTGAAACAAAGTTCTTTACCCGAGGTACTATTTCTGGGTTAGCGGAGTCTGTAACCTGAAGCGTATGTAACCTGAAGCGTACCACTGTATATATTTTTCAACTTTGCACTGGCTGCCTGTGAGCTAGCAAGCCCAGTTCACAAAGCCCTAAATAACTTGCTAGCCAGGTACTTGAAAGAAGGTACTGGTCAGAAATTAGCAGTTTGAGGTAGAAGCCCTACACATATTCTTCTCCATAGCTGTGGGATGAAGAATGGGGACCTAAGATAGGACGTTCTCAGTGGTGGTAGTGTGGCTATGGAACTCTCTCTCAGGGGAAATCAGGATGTTCTCCTCTTTACCTGCACTCAGGAAACTTGTAAAGCCTTTTCTCATTTATCCAGGCTTTAGGCCAATAATTTTATGAAGTTTGTCAAAGTTTTACCCCCAAACAAACTTGTTCAGTTCACCAGGCAATTATCAGGTATATTTTTGAACTAATTTTTGAACCAATGCAGTTAAATTTTTTAAACTGCATAGGTATATTGCAATTAGAGACAACCAATGAATTTTAAAAACAGGTACGTAATACAATTATATGTCTTGCCTAGACAAAAAGGTTTTTAGCATATTTCAAAAACAGTGAACACTAAAATAGCAGTATTTGAAGATGTGGAGTTCTACTGAACTTGAGTCTTTTTATAGCAAAAGCAGTGCTATAAATTTGCTTGTTCGGGGGGGGGGGTGATCCTTTTAATCCCTAGAGAGCTCTTTAAGGAACAGTTTGCTTTAAGTAGCACAAACAAGATGACAAAACCCCCAAAGATATCGGGGACAAAATGTCAGAAACGGAAACAAAAATCAGTAAAGAAGTTCCAGAGGATTTGCAAAGCATCTTAGCTTTCTAGATCTTCATCTTTTATAATATAATTCGAAGAAAGTAGATAAAGAGAACATGATCAGGGAATAGCATCTTGAGATGTATATACACTAATGGCTGCTGCCCCTGATCTCTCCACTCGTCAGCCTCATGTACCCACCACACTTTTGCCAACTACCCTTCTCCAACTCCTGACTAAACTCTCCTCCCTTTATACCTTACCCACCCATCCTCTTACAGCTAAGCGGACAGGTCTTTCCACAGCCACCCATACCTGCTTCTTGGGACACATGCCTGCTTCTTTCCCCCACCCACCCCCACCCCCAATCTGGGCCCGTTTCTAAAAAACTCAGCGTATGTGAACAGGTATATTACCATTTTCTTCTAAAATGAAGATGGTCCATTTTTGTATTCTGACAGCCACTCTGTTCTCCAGGCTGGAAAAGGTTAGTTTCATAATAAGTTTGGCACTAGCCAGCAGCAAAGCTTACCCATTAAACAGCACATGTGCTCAATACACAAAAATATCCCTATGTACATATTGCATAAAAATGTATAAATGATGGGAATCTGTTTTTGAAAAGGTCTTTGATAGGGTCACTAGAGGCTGAGTAAAATCACTTTGAAGCCTTATCCAGTCACAGCTGCCAGTTGTCCGTTTTTGACATTAAAATTTGGTACATTTTCCATTCCTCCAGTAAGTTTTTAATGTACGCATGTGTGCTATAAAGGTGCTGGTATTCTTTATAACTTTAAATGGAATGTGGGATTACAACAACAGACTCCCAAATAAGATGCGCTATTGGCTTGGTGTATTAACGCTCATGACGGAACTTAGATGGCATCCCAAACAGCAACAAGAGAGAAAACAACAATACTCCATTGGGGTGGGGGGTGGCAGCGCACCAGGTTTTTCACAGGCTTCGAAAGGAGTGTTTGCCTTTGGGACAGCTGAGACGAAGGCATCTTGAACCATTTTAGCAGACTGGAAATTGGTGCAATGTGGTCCCCAGATGAAAGAGCAAATGGTTTATTTTATCTGCAACGATAGCAGCAAATGCTGAAATGGAGCCCAGAAAGAGACAGGAAGTACTGGTGTGATGTCAGGAGATATCACATATCCAGGCACTGAGTAACTGTTCTGTAGAGCACTGATGCCTGTTGCTTCCCTCCTGGACCTTCTCTCTTTAAGAAAAGAGCAAACACTGGAAAGCTGCACCAAGTACAAATGGCATAAAGCTGAAGGCGTTTCTACATTATATATTTCTGCGGCGCTGACAGCATTGTCTTTTAAAGGGAAGGCAGTCCTAAAATTGACATGTTCTGTAGAGATGAGATCAGGGGCAGCCGAAGATTAATGGCTGACTCACCAAATAGTAAGGATAGTTTTTGAGGGGTTGGAAATTCTGGGGCTCCAGGTTGCCTCCAACCCAAAGCCCTTCCTTCAGTGGGGCTAGGGAGCTGTTTACAGATGAGGCAAAGACCCTTCTTGCATTGCCAGAATTGTCCTCCTCTCATTTCACACATTCTTGGGCTCATCCATTGGCCGGAAAGCATTATCCTTGTGTGAGCTGGCTCATGTTGAACCTGTTGTCAGTGACTTTTGAGAGGGACCACTGGGCACACCACTCTCAGTGGTAACCTGGAAGAAAGAGCACATGCATGCTGAACATTCTCCCAAGCTGCCTCTGAGTGAGCTTCTCAGGTGCTCTCTGCAGTGTGAGGAGGACAGCACCACTGGGATAATGCCAAAGGCCCTTTGCTAGTCTTGACCCCTCACCAAATGTCTGACTCTGATATCCTCTGAATTTAGCCCCAGTGGTTGCTGTGTTGACTGGAGTTGCGTGCCTGACATCTTGGGGAATCTGCTGACTCCCAGAGCCCTCTGCACGCTCCCTCCTTGCTGTTGCCACTTGCTCACTTGTCTCCTCCAACATTTGAGCTGCAACAAAGGGAAAGGGGTGCAGCAGTTTCTAATTGCCTTGTCCTTTCCTTCTGAGCAGTGGTGTTGACTGGCCCGAAGAGAGAGAGCAGTAGGGTAACAGTGGCAACAGTCCCCACTACCACACCAAATCTGGATGTCATGGACTGGTTCGAAACAGAGGAATGGTGGGAACAGTAGGTGGGGAACTATCAAGGGAAGAAGGCTCAGAGCCCAGGGAGTGGTGGTGGGACAAAAATGAGTGGGTAGAGGGGGAAAAGTGGGAAGAGGAGGTGTCAGAAGCTGGAGAGATAACAGGGTTTAGTGAGCTGGGAGAGTCTGTGGCAGAAAGAAGTCCAGAACCAGAGGAAGAAGCTGGAGCAGGATAGGGGGAGGAGGGAGGCCAAGAGGCAGAGATGAGTCAGGCTGGTGAAGAGTCATGTGTGTCTCCCCCTCTAGCTGTGACAAGTGCCCCTCACTGTTGTCTGCCAGAACCAGAAGAGGCATGAATAGGGCAGAGGACAGGTTGGCTTCAGGCAGGCATAGTCTCTTATTGCTTGAGAAAAGCCCAGGAGAGAACAGAATATAAGAAGGCTGTGAAGAGGCAGGGACTTTCAGTTTGGCAACTGATTTTCATGGAGTAAGACCACTGAGAATCAGTTGCTTTGCAAATTAATGGGGTCACCCCCATATTCACAAGCCTGCAGTTCATGACGTTCATGGGAGGGAGGAAGTCAGTCTGGTTTCATCTGGGTCAATTGCTGTGCCATCTCTCAGCTGAGGCTGTGTACACCCTATACCTTAAAGCACATTTATTCATTTAAATTTATACATCGCCTAATTGGTGGCGTTTTTTTGGTTTTTTCTTTTTTAAAAAACACACCTCCAAGCACTCATGAACTGTCAGCCATGAACAGACTCAGTCCTCATTCAAATGCAAATATTTTAAGAGAAGCTTGGTAGAGAAGAGGAAAATTGTAACAGGTTTTCCCCATAGGATGGTCTTGATTACAGGTTACATTGATTAACCAGAATGTGATTATAGGTTTGTTGTAATACTTTAAGATATCTGCTTTAAAGCCATTGTTCTTTGTGTTTTACAAGATTATACAGTCCCAATGACATCTTTAAAAGGCTATACACATTTCCTTTTACAAGGATGGAGGTTAGAGTGGGGTAGCTATTCTATGTAGCCCATTCAGGATCTATTTGGTTTCATCCATGTGAGTCATACCAGGACATTGTATCAAGTTCACCAGATGCAGTAATTTGCAGATTACAAGTTATCTTGTATTTTGCTTAGTGGTGTGCAAAATTCAATTTTTATGTGAAATCTGATGCTTTGGGTGGGGCTATCTACAAAAAATCCCCTAAATTCTACGCTTTCACATTTTTTGTTGCTTTCATTTGGAATTATTATTTTAATCTGCTGCTCCCTTGGCATCAGTTCCTCCCTCATTACTCACACTATTCCTTCACTGTGTGATCACAGGGACCAAGCACTGGTAATGACTGTTTCACCATGCCGCAGAGCCAGTTAGATCTGGCTACATAATAACGCCTCTGAGCACAAACAAAGCTTTCCCATTGCCCTCACCTTGAATGGGAGAAAAGACAAAATGCACTGCAATTGCGTGGGCAATCATGGCAACGTTCCCTGTCTTGCTACACAGCACTGATGGCTTCACTTCCCAAGAGCAGTGGAAACCAAAACTTCTGCATCAATACAGCCCTAAGTCATGTGACTAGTTCAGGCAGGCAGGCAGAATGGGGATGCACATCACTTTGGAAGTAACGGGCATGTGATAGATTGATTACATTCAGATAACTATCCAGATACAGATGTAGACCACTGTGACAACCAGACACAGATGTTGTCCACTTTAAATGGCATGTGCATTCAGATGCACAAATGACTGCATATCCCTATTCACATCTGCCCCAAGTAAAATATGTGTGGTTGGTTTGGGCTGAGAGTACATTAGCCCAGCTGTCTCAGCAATGGGGATCTTACGCATCCCTGTTTCCCCAGGCAGTCACTCCTAGCAAAAAATTTTGAACCTTTTCAGACAGGGCTGCAAAAAATAAAACAAATCACCCATAAGGGCTTTGCAGGGCCAAATTGTTTGTGAGGCATGCTTCTCCTGTTGCAGCTCTACTCATATTTTATTATCAGTTGATTATTATAAGCTGATTAACAAACTACACAGTTTATTTACTCTATCAATGGATCCCAAGCAGAACTGTAGATCTAAATCAGCACTCACCTCTATTTGTTTCCACAAAAACCGAGGTGTGTGTTTCTACCTAAGATCACAAAAAAACAATCTCTTTTTTTATTTGCTTTTCTGTTTATCATATCATCAATGCATAGTATGTTACAGTCAAACAGATGGTAGTAAGAAAGTGGAAAAGAAAAGGAAGGAGGGGAAAACATAAAATCTATTTCTGTAAGTAATAATAGTAATATAACTTATTCATCCAATTTAATTGACTCTTATGAGACTTAATTTTAACTCCCCTTCCACTCTTTCTCTGGTTTCTTTACTGTTATCTTTTTGACTGCGTTTTCTTATTCTACTAAATTATTTTCATTACCTTACACATTATCCCACTTTGTCACATCTACTGCTGAGTATTCTTTTTTCAGTCTATTACGCTTATTTTCTATATATAATATCCAGTCCTGTTTTAAATTCTTATCATCTTTATTTCTTTAATAGATGTCATGCTGGCAAGTTTATATATTCTGATATTTTAATGTGCCATTCTTCTTTTGATGGTACTGCATCTCTTCTCCACTTTTGTGCTACAAGAATTCGGGCAGCTGTCGTCACATACATCCAGATACTAGTTTGGTTTTTTGGGATTTCTGTTGTTATTGTTCCCAGAAGGAAAGCTTCTGGGTTTTTAGGAAACGTTCTTTTAAACATTTTCTTAAGTTTGTTATAAACCACCTCCCAGAATTCTCTTATTATTCTCTTATTATTCTGCAAGACCACCATGAGTGATTGAAGGTGCCTATTGTTTCTTTACATTTCCAGCATAGGTCACTTTTAGTTCTAAACATTTTAGCTAGTTTCCTTGGTGTCAAGTGCCACCTGTGGATCATTTTTAAACAGTTCTCCTTTAACACATAACTAGCAGTGAATTTTGAATTTATTTTCCACAGATGTTCCTACAAGTTCAGATCAATATTATGACCTACATCTTGTGCCCAATCTTATCATAAACAATTTCACAAGTTCTTCCTTAGTTTCCCAATCTAATAGTATCTTGCACATTTTAGATAAATTTTTAATTCTGAATCTTAATATTACTTTTGCAAATTGTGATGGTTTTTCTGCAAATCCCAATTTCTTATCTACAGTGGTACCTTGGGTTATATACACTTCAGGTTACATACGCTTCAGGTTACAGACTCCGCTAACCCAGAAATAGTACCTCGGGTTAAGAACTTTGCTTCAGGATGAGAACAGAAATCGTGTTCCGGCGGTAGCAGGAGGCCCTATTAGCTAAAGTGGTATCTCAGGTTAAGAACAGTTTCAGGTTAAGAATGGACCTCCGGAACGAATTAAGTCCTTAACCCGAGGTACCACTGTACTTTGAATTTTGAATTGATTTGATAATAATTTAGCCAGTCTGAAACATATTCTCTTCATCCCCCCCCCCTTTTGGGTTCTCCTTCTGAAAAGTCTAACAAATCGTTATAGGTACCCCAGTTTCCGCTCATATTATGGCAATTTTTTTCCTTGTTTCAGCTTCTATTGGAGATAGCCACCTTGGTGTTTTGTTTTCTATTAAGTTTTTGTATTTTCCCCACATCCATTTTTTTCCTAATAACAAGGTTGTCAAAGCTTTTACATATTCCCCGCTTTGCCATACCAAATACAAAAAAAAAAAAACAAAAAAAACCAGTCTCAAAGAATCTGAATGAGGTGGGTGAGATAACTGGGAGCTCGATAAATAACTGCTAGTGTGAAAGCCACACTTTCTCACTGCCTGTCCAGGGTTCAAGTGGCTGATATTTCCTATTTCCTAATGTGGTGGAAAGGAAAGAGGGAGGGGCTAATGTTGTTCAAGTGTATTGCAAGGGAGGCCTGTCACTCAGAACAGAGTTTTCTGGCTGAGGATTCAAAAGATAAGCAGATGTAATATGGTACAGGAGGGCATGTAAGTGTGTTATACACCCATTCTGGAAAAAACAGTTGTATTTCTCCCATGATGATGATGCATTGATGTGAAACACCACGTGCAGCTGGCTTTCCATCTGCAGACATCCCTGCTCCTTGGAGTCTTCTTCCCTTAAGTGCTTTCCTAACTGAACTTGGTGGGAGAATCCACATTCTCACAGGCAGCGGCCCAACTCCAGTGTGAATATTAATAGAAGCACCTTCCGGTCACCCAGTCATTGCAGCACATCTGGAGCCACTTACATTCTGGGAAGATTAACCATTTACTAACTAAGCTGTTGCAGATTCTTGCAAGTCCAAGGGGAGGGGAGGGAGTGCTGTTCACAGCAAGGTACCAAGCCCTCTGCCCCCATATTGTATTATTTATATGTTGTTAGCTGCTCTGAGCCTGGCTCTGGCCAGGGAGGGCAGGGTACAAATAAAATATTATTATTATTATTATTATTATTATTATTATTATTATTATTATCATTATTATCATCCCTCTAACTTATCACACTGGATATTCTCCACTCACTCCACAAACAACGTCTCAGAGAAGATGGGTTGTGGAGTTGTTGTTTTTTAAAGTGATCTACTGCATGCCTGCAGAAAGGAGAGAAATAAAAATGGGGACTAATCCTAGAAACTGAATGTAGAGTTATGCAGATTTAGTTCCTGGGCTGCAAATACTGTGTGTGCCTGGGCCCACCTACATCTAGAAACTTATTAACTCTTGGGCTTGCACGGTCCCTCCCCTCTGTCTTCCCCCCCTTACACATAGATGTTCCTTCAGTTTCATGGCTTGCAATAATCATAGACTTTGCAATGGCATCTGAACTGAGCAAACTATTTAGTGCTAACAAGGGGTTTGCATCAAACCATGGTTTACACACCTCCTTTAAACCATAGCTTCAAACACCAGTTAGGGGGCAATTACTAATTGGTGCTAATCATAATTACTGCATTTGGGCAGTATGACAAAAATATAGTCATTCCGTGGGGTAGAGTGCAAATCTGCACATGAGAGGGAATGAGGGAGTAGAGAGAGTTCACAGCATGGTTTCTGCAATGGAAAGTCCTTTCTCACAAACTTTTGAGGATTTATTGAGTGTCAACAAGCATATAGATTTTGTATCTGCCTAAATATGTATTCCATACAAGTGCATGCAGAAAAATCCAATCAGCCTTCATTTTTTAATTAATTTCTGGAGGGGGAAGGCTAGAGTTGGGAAGTTGTGAGAGGGGGAAGAAAGAATATTTAACTCTTTCCCTGTATGCCCCTTCTGCCTCTGTGAAGTTTCCAATGCATGCAGACTAATTTGGAGCAGTTAAGTGGCTGGTAGAGAAATTAGTAACCCTCCTTTTTCTGCTATTTTGCTATTTCAGCCTGAAGCTGCTTCTCATTATTTTATTTTTTAAAAATTCCTTCATGGTCTTTTAAAAAAACCTTTTACATAGGTGTTAAATTCCACTGCTGCCTTTTATTTGTTTCTTTATTTTGTTTGCTTTTTGGTCCCCTTAGTGGACAAGCAAAGGGAGTTCATCTCACTAGATTGCAGGAATGGAAACAATGCATTCCGAATACTTGAAATTATTTGGATTGAGGCAGAGATTGAGCTGCCTCTGTCGCCTTCAGCATGCCACAGGCATAAAGTTCAGTGGTATGTATGCCTTGGAATGGACTTGCGTGGGGCAGGAATTCTTGCCAGTTAAAAAATAATTAAAAAGGCAAGGCCACACTTAATCAGCTGATTTTTGCCTTTCCCCATTCTTTCTTCTGCTTGCATTTCTGCATTTCCCCCTGCATATTAAGCAAATGCTTAGACTTGACATCAAACTCTGTGTGTCCTCCGGCCTTGCTTCTAATCTTTGAATATCCAAGTACCCCACTGTACTTGCATACCCTCCAACATTTCTCCAATGAAAATAGGGACATCCTATTCAATAACAGCAACAACAATTTTATTATTCATACCCCACCCATCTGACTGGGTTGCCCCAGACACTCTGGGCAGCTTCCAATATACCGTATATAAAAACCATAATAAAACATAAAACATTAAAAAGCTTCCCTATGCAGGACTGTCTTCAGGTCTCTTCCAAAGGTTGGCCTGGGGTCGCATTACTCCATACCCTCCGACATTTCTCTGATGAAAATAGGGATGTCCTAAGGAGCGGGGCATTCCAGGATCAAACCAGAAACTGTTACGGCTTCTGTAAATCTGGGACTGTTCCTGGAAAAGAGGGGCTGCAGTTGGATGTACATGGGGCACTATAGATTTCTAGCCATGCCTAATACAGTGGTACCTCAGGTTACATACGCTTCAGGTTGCAGACTCCGCTAATCCAGATATAGTACCTCGGTTAAGAGCTTCAGGATGAGAACAGAAATCGTGCAGCGGTGGCACAGCGGCAGCAGGAGGCCCCATTAGCTAAAGTGGTGCTTCAGGTTAAGAACAGTTTCAGGTTAAGAGCAGACCTCCGGAACGAATGAAGTACGTAACCAGAGGTACCGCTGTATGAGGAAGTTGCTGTCAATTCCCTACTCACTGCACCACCTGCTGATCACAGGAGGTAACTGCAGCAGTACTCCTGTCCAAGCAGAAGCTGCCTTTGGAGACGGAGAGAGTTATACATAGCTATATAGATCATCAGGCAGACAATCCCCAGACTCAAATAACTAGACGTTCCCTCCTATATAAACTTGGAGTCTCATTTCTGGATAATAAAAAGGCTCCACCAAGCTCCTGCTACTTGCCGGAGCCTTTTCTTCAAGCTGTGCCTTGCTTTGCCTAGAACCACTGTCATATTAAACTCCATCACAAACTGTGAACCCACATGGGGTGCATCTTTCCTCTCATAATCTACAGCAGCCACCACCAGCTTGAGCCCTCCAGATGTTGCTAGACTACAGCACCCTTCATTCTTGACCACTGGCCATGCTGGCTGGGGCTGATGGGTCCAATAACATCTGGAGAAAACCAAGTTGTCTTCCCCTGGTGAGTGTTAACATGCATTTTCAAATGCCCCCACTGACCAATGCTGGATTTCTTCCAAACTTCTATGTTGCATTACACACACACACACCAGAAGCCAGAGGAGCAACAAACAATAAGTCTGCCCCCACCATCAGATTGACTCACAGTGCAATCCTACAAACCTTCTATGTGGAGATTTTTTACCCCAGATGGTATCTCTATTGTATAGAGTTAACTTCTGTTTTTCCTTACCCCCAGGTATGTGGGAGTAGGATTACAGCTTTAGAATCCTTACATTACAGTGGTAACCACAGGGTAATGCACCATTACATACAAGAAATGCTGCTTTTTTGTGAGCCATACGAACTGTGGAGTGTAATGCATTTGACCATTTCTTTGAACATCAGTATACATAAGGTCTTAAATGCATTACCTTCATGCATTACCTTTTCTGCCGAGGAAAAGCATAAACCTCATTATGCAACACATTTTTTAAAATGTCATGCATTGCCTTGAAAATGTGACTGAGGAACTGTATGACGATAGTCTGCAAAGGGTAACACATTTCTAGTTGTAAGTATTTGCATTAATATTTCTGATTATGAACACACACAAGTGCTATCCATGCTTTTCACATATTAAAAGGGCTACTTGTATAACAAAAAACAAAAAACCAAGCAGAGCTAGTTGCCTGTGTGGAACTTTTAAAATTCTTGTTCATTTTTGAGCAAACAGGGAACTTCTGCCAAATATTTTTGTTCATAGTTTTAAAAATGTTTTATCTGTTCCTTTTATTAAATGTATTGCCAATACTTCTATGATGCTCTCTTCCTGCCATCTGTGATGGATGCTTTAGTTAAGATTCCTGCATTGTAGGGGGTTGGACTACTAAACGATCCTTGGGGTCCCTTCTGACTCTACAATTCTAGTTTCTATATCCTTATCAACTACTTTGGGAATTTATTTGAATTGAAAAACAAGCCATACATCTAAAAGTAAATCATTCAATATCCTTATGTGAAATAGCCCTCAGATCTTTCCTGGTACAGACTGTTCTGCAAATAAACAACTCATTGTAGAGATGGAAACAGATTCTATACCTCTTGTTTCAATCCTGCATCAGTCACTTCCCTTTCTGTTTGTTTTTCCTTCCTTGCTTGCATTCTGGACATCTTGTGTGGCCTTAAGTTTCTTCTCATTTCCCACAAGGTGGCACTGTTATATCAAAGATAACAAGAACTGCCCCACAGAGAAAGATACAGAATACATTATTTTTAAGATCTACCTTAGGGGAATAAATTAGGCCAACTAATCTGTCACAAAAGAGGGTGGAGGCTTTGGAGTTCTCCCAAACTGTTCCATCAAGCTAGATGGAAAGAAAGTTGGCCAGGGATTCTTAAATTCACCATCACAGTCTGTGTTCACAGTCTTAAGAAGAAATGTGGGAGGAGGTAGCAGACATTCAGCAGACATTCAAATTAGGCCTTTGCTCTTATTTATCATCTAGCCTGATTTCTGGAGAACTCAAAAGTTAGTTCACTATTTTGTAACATATTGGATAGATTAAAAAAGGTATTGCCCAAATGTGGATTTTGATATTTTTCTTATGGGCCAACATGGCTACCTGTGACTTGGAAAGTAGAGAGTGTGATGGCTTTTATGAGGCTAATTTCTGCCTATTATTTAGCATCCCAAGACTTCCCTACTTTATTCTGCCCAGGGCTTTGTGTGTAAAAGCTTGGGCGCTCTTCTATCAGTTTACTTTCTGGATTCTGTCTTTTTTTAATCCAAAAAAACGTTTTCTAGAGATGACAAATGAAGGGGGGAACAGAACCATGTCACAATTAAAATCCATAGATGCATAAGACTTGACCTTCCGGACTCTACAGTAATTTCAAACACTAACATATTACACCAGCTAGACTCAGAAGCACAAAGCAGGAAACACCATCGGCATTTGTAGGCAAGGAAGAGCTCAGTAAGACGATGTAACTGGTTCAAAATGAAGGGCTCTTCCACTTGATGCGGAAGTCAAATAAATAAAACTCAAAGTGAGAAACAAGGATATCTTGCCCAGGATCACAATACTGTGTGACTCCTACAGCATCTTGGTCCCACATCTAGTGAGCCAGTGGGGTGCAGTGATCAGAGGGTTGGATCAGGATCTGGGAGGCCAGGGTTCAAATCCCCACTCAGCCATGAAACTGACTGAGTGATCTTGGGCCAGTCACTGACTCTCATCCCAACCTACCTCACAGGGTTGTTGTGGGGATTAAATGAGGAAGAGAACTATGGACGCCACCTTGAGCTCTTTGGAGGAAAAGGTGGGATGTAAATGCAATAAATAAATGAAATTAAATCTGACTGGCAGTGACATTGCATACTGTAACTGACAATAGCATCTGTTCACCTGCCCTGACTCTTCCTGAAAACTGTGTAGGTATCCCCTCCTTGCTAGGCACCACTAAGCAACTGTCTAGAAAGACAGTGGCAAGATCAATTTGATACCAGGCTGTCAGTTCTTCCTATATTATAGCAGCATTGCCAGCTTCTGCCTACAGATCTTCTGCAGGGAAGACAGAGCATTGCTGTTAGCAGCTGCTGCATCCAAGCAGCTTATCTAACGTATCAAGGAGAAACAAACATGGGAGTAAGAACAGGCTGTATGTAATCAATGTGATAAATGAATAGCCTTTGTCTGAGAACTGAGAGCAGGGAAGGCTGTCTCTCCTAGGATGCCGGAATTCCTAAACCCCATCTTGAAGTCAAGCAGACATTGGTAGATCATAGCAGTCAGAAGGGATCACAGGGATCATCTAGTCCAACCCCCTGCAATGCAGGAATCTTTCACCCAACATGGGGCTTGAACCCATGACCCTGAGATCAAGAGTCGTGTGCTCTGTTAACTGAGCAATCTTCTCACTACCTCACCCTTTGATTTGCTATCCAGACAAAATGGCCTGGCCAGAATTGGGCTCCTTTGACCAGCAAGCAAACTGGAGTGTGCAATATTATGGAGGAGTGGGGTCTACCTAAGCTGTTCTCGCTGCAGTGCACATGCCTGTTCCTATATGTAAGGGTCAGTGGTTGCATTCATTTATTGCATTCACCTCCCCCTGTCCCACTTTTTTCCAGTGACCCCGAGGCAGCATATATAGTTTCTCCCCCTCTCCCATTTTATCCTCACAACAACCTTGTAAAGTATATTAAATTTAAGAGATTGTGACAGCAGTGGCCTGCTGCACAGAGAGGGCAATGCCACAGAGCCCATCTCCAATCACTGATGCCCTGCCAGGGACAGGGCCTTCTCGGTGATGGCACCACCACTATTGAACTCTCTCCCTGGAGAGATCCAGCAAGATCACCACTTCCTGTTTTACCATGAATGATGAAAACTTTTTTTAAAAAAATCCCAGAAGATAATTTTGATTGAATTATTGCTGTTCTAGTTAGATCATCTCTTTTCTGGTGGTTTTAATGCATTTTTACTCACTATTTTTAATGTTTTGTGGTTAGCATATTTTGATCTCTCTCCCCTTTTTTTGTAATGTGAAGCGCTTTGGCAACTCTTTAAAAAGTGGGATATAAGTAACAGGAGTTAAATAAACAATTCCTTCTACCTTTCCTTTCTTTATTCTGTGCTCCCTTTGATCTCTGCCTCCATTGATCCCTGTTCTTGCATCTAGGCTTCAGGGGATTACAGAGCCAAGGGCCTCCAGCCTTTGCTTTAATCTGCCCTTGACTGGCTGTAAAAGATTAAGGCAAAGACTGATGCATCTGACTCTGGGACAATAAAGTGCTTGGTTTGCTGCTCCCTCTTGATTCTGTGATTCGTAATCAGGTGAGAGGAGGTTGGGTGGGCTCAAGGACTCCTAGAGGGTATTCCAAAGCGGACATTGTTTGCAGTAGTTCTTGCCCAGAGGAGTTTGTAGAAGGACTCTGAGGCCTTGCAGCTGCTGTGAACACCCATCACTGGAAAAGTACAGAAGGGAGAAAGCAACTGCAACTTGGGGAACTGCAACAAGGAAGCTGCCATCTTCCCCGCCCAGTGCAAACATGCAGAGGGACTACAGCAAGCAAGGCTGGGAGGAGGAGGAGGAAGACTAAGGCCAGCTTTCGTTCTGCTTTCTCCAAGTTCCAGAACTTTGGGTGTGTCTTACTGCATCAACCACCAACCCACACAGCAGTAGTGCTTTATAGCAGAATGCTTCAGCACTCTTGGGTCCAAGCTCCTTTGCAGCAGTTTTGCAACACGGCGACTCAGTGGCAGACATGCTGCTTTCAGATACTGGCCAAAGTTTTCTCCTCCTCCTCCTCCCAAGGAATCGGGAGGGGCAAGACTGGAAGATAAATTGGTGTAACTGTTTGTTGTTTGGTATTGCATCAGTGTAAGATTTTGCCTAGGATTTCCTAGAGAGATTGCAATAGTAAAGAGCTGTAGCTGTACTGGGTAACACCCGTTGTCCATCTCATTCAGCGTCCCGTCTTTAACAGTTATCAAGTAGAAAGACTCAACAGAGTTTGCAAAAAATACAGAATGGGCTATCCATTCCCTATTCTTAGGGCACCTCCATAACAGCCTTGTCAGAGAGGAAAGGGGCTGGGAGGTACAAAGGAGTGAGGGTGAGTGAGTGGAGCGAGCAGCAATGGCTGCCCTAGAAACATAAACTTCTTAGGCTCAGGGGCAACAACTAGTCTATTTTTGCCCATGAAAGGTTGGGTACACCTGAAGTGGCTTAGAAGACATCTAGTTCTTTTTCTCAATTCAGATCAAAGCTGGTTTGGGAGGGAAACACATCAAAACACAGTATTTCTCAAGAAACAACAGGAGACATACATACAGTGCAACCGCCCCATTTTGAGTGTGACATCCCAGATTTACAGAAGCTACCTCAGATTGGGATGCTAATCCTGGATGTCCCTTTTGGGCTGCCTCTGCCTCGGCCATATTTCCAGAAGCTGGTGCCACACTTACCTAGGAACCAAAAGAGCGTGGAACCCAAGGGCGTGGGGTTTTTTGGTGCTACACTCTCCTATTTCTCTGGCACTGCTTCTAGAAGTGTGTGCATGTGTGTGCGTGTATGCGTGCATGTAGCAGTGGCTGGTGGTGAGATAGGGAGGAGGCGACAGGGTGTAGGGCCGCTGGTGGCAGGATGGTACCGGGGGGAGGGGGGAGGGCTACAACGGGATGGTGCAGAGTGTATATGTCCCAATATGCACTCCCCAGGATGTTGAATGGTATGGACATATGGATGGTGGCTTCCGTCACATGTACACTGTTTCCCAAGTCTGTGGTGCAAGCACACTGTATGCGGAGTCAACAGGATTTTGCACACAGCCTAAATTACTCTGAATTGAACTAAAGGAGGTTAAAGTCAGATCTGGTAAACCCCAAACCATGCAGTAATAACAGCAATAGTCAAGGTGGTGGTGGAGTAGGGCCTACTTACCTCATAAACTTCTGTGTAGGCCCATTAGTTACAGTTTTTAGAAGGTGAGGGAGGAGGCTCATATTTTGGTGGAGTCAGGGGTGGGACTTGTGGTTTTCATCTTTGCTCGTCGTCACCACCCTCCTGCCCCCATAATTCGAGAATTGGTGATAGTTACATCTGTAACCAGATACTTACAGGTGTCATGTATACAACAAGCACTATGTTTCAAAGGGCCAGTGCTCTGAGGAGAAGGGAATGAGTTTGTCACTGGAAGTTGCCCATGAGACCCTCACCTCTGCTTCTCCGCATTTCACTCACGCACCCCTACACACTTCCAATGCTTGCATTTGTGCACCTATATGCTCAACCACCCAAAGTATTTTAAACAGTAGATTATTATAGATACTAATAGTCATCTCAGTTCTCTGGGTGGCTGTCCTTATATAGTCAAAAGACCACCATCTACGCAGGAGAGGGGAGGTGTCAGCTGGCTTAGGGGAACCAAGCAGCTTTGCAGAAGTTTTCATAAAAGAAACTCTAAAGGTGGAGACTCCAAAAACAGTGCAATGAGGAATGAGCATGTGTGGTGGTCACAGAATGCAGACAGGTGGCAGAAAACTGGGTTATCACTTCTGGCTGTGTTTACACATGTAGTACTTCCTGCCTGGATGAGGGATGTGATTTCCTAGTTTCCTGCAATTAGGAATAAGAAACTTGTCCCTAAATTTATAGTGACTGCTCTGCTGGATGCCCCTGTGTACACCATATGCTTTTTAATCTTTTTACTCTTTTAATTAAAATTAATTAATCTTTTTAATCTTTTTTTCTAAACCACTTGGAGGTTTTCTACAATTAAGCAGTATATAAATCTTACGAGATGTAAATAAATAAATAAATAAATAAATAAGCAGCTGCTTCCCAAGCTTCAGCACCCAGAACATTGTTTTGTTTTGTTTTGCTTTGCTTTGCTTTGTTTCCAGTGCCTGCATTTGTTGGGCTGTGCTGAGGAGATTGGGCCGACCCTTGTGAAGTATGGGCATTTCCATGTGTATCGTCACTTTGAATCAACCGTTCACAATATGATTATTTTTATTCTATAACACATTCACACAGAAGCAGAGCTGCAGAACTGAACCCAAAATTAGTGAGTAGGATGGGGAGCTCACTGCCAACTGAACAGAGTCACATGATCAACACAGTAACATGGTAAGCTTTGGAACAGACAATTTCAGTCCATTTTGTTCTGTGAAGCATTAAGTTGAAGCACGTTAATTATTTGCTTCAGTATAAATGGTAATCCCCTCCCCCCCATAGTAACACTGCTCCAAGAGACCCATTCCCAATTTTTGTTCCAATGCCAAACATGCAGGCTAATGATGAGTTACAGATGTCTCTAAATATCAGCACTGAAGTGTGATAAACACTGAGTCCAGACATCATCAGATGCATATCTGTTACTTCCAATGACTGTTAACAGCTAATGTCTGCTGGTGGGGATGACCTGTTACTACTACATTTTACTTGCACTTTGGAAAGATGTCCAGGTCTCGTTTTACCTTTTTCCATCCCGAGTCTGGAGTTCTCCAATGTGTTACACAAACCTCTTTCTTAAAAAAGGAATTTTGTCTTCCACACTAATAGAAAAACCATAGCAGATTAAAGCCACTTCCTTAACTGTCTGGAATAGCACAGGCCTGATGGCAATTGGGCCACCAGGATCAGGACATTTACAATTCAGCACTTTGAAACACCAAATTCTGTGCTTGGAGGAAAGCAGGTGAATTGCTTTGATTTACAAACACTGATGGTTTGAAGGACATGAGGGACAAGATACATAACCTGCAAGTGTTCTGGAAAAACTGGGGCATCCTGGGTTTTTTCGTGAAAGGATGACGGCCATTTTGGGTGCTATGATCTAATGTGATTTCATGCTGTGGTTTCTTGGGCTGCAATCTAGTGTGGTGCTCCAAAACTTGTGTTTTTTGGGCATTGTGCCTGAAAAAAGCATTTTGGGGGGGAAATTGTGTGGCAAGATCACAGCGCCCAAAATGACTGCCATCCTCTCACAAGAAGAAATGGGAGGATGCAGTCCCAGAAAATGTTGTCCGAGTTTTTGCCTTCAATGCCTATGTTTGCCATTTTCTTCATGTTCGAAATGTTAATTGTTCAAACTTTCAAGTAAAAAATTAAAAAGAACAAGATGCTTAGAATTACCACCTTACTCTTGGAGTATGCGGAAATGACGAAATTCACCAGAAGATTAAGAAGTCTAGAAGAAAGATGTTTTAATATATAATAAAGGTAAAGGTAAAGGTACCCCTGCCCGTACGGGCCAGTCATGTCCGACTCTAGGGTTGTGCGCCCATCTCACTTAAGAGGCCGGGGGCCAGCGCTGTCCGGAGACACTTCCGGGTCACGTGGCCAGCATGACGAAGCTGCTCTGGCGAGCCAGCACCAGCGCAGCACACAGAAACGCCGTTTACCTTCCCGCTATAAAGTGGTACCTATCTATCTACTTGCACTTAGGGGTGCTTTTCGAACTGCTAGGTGGGCAGGAGCTGGGACCGAAAGACGGGAGCTCACCCCACCGCAGGGATTCGAACCGCCAAGCATGCGATCAGCAAGCCCTAGGCGCTGAGGTTTTACCCACAGCGCCACCCGCATCCCATATATAACGGGGACAATCTAAAGAATTATTGTAAACAACGTAAATCACTAGCAGGACTGATATAAAAATGTGCAGTGAGAATAACTTAAATAAAATATAAAGGATGACTAGTAGATAAATATGAACTGGATATAACATAAGTAACCACAGAAAGGGGGGAAGGGTCAATGATTGGATGTTTTAATTGGATCTGTCAATTCAGGTGTATGATTATATTTTAAAACATGGAGATGAAAAAAATAAAATATTTTTTTGAAAACAGAATTACCACCTTGCATAAACTGCAGCGTGGCCCATTTCCTTCCATGATTATTTTCAGTAGCCCATGTTTCTTTTTCTACATTTTTTGTTTCGTTTTTGTGCATATAAAAAAATGAAATGACAAGCAAATGTTCACACTTTCTTCTTTTTGTCCTATGTTTTGGGGATGGATAATGTGGAATTGTAAAGGGGAATACAGAGATACAGGGAATACAAAGATGTATTAAGTGCTGTACAGAATTACGATAGACCCTCCTTTACTAACTGCAGAAGAGCAATGCCTCAGTAGCATTAAAAGGCCCCAGGGTGTAAAGATTAATAGGAACAAGGAGGAAAGTGAAATAATACAGGATTGCATTCAATTTTGGTTCTACTCAGAACAGATCCGTTGAAGTTAATGAACCTGACTAACTTACTTTCATTAATTTCACTAGGTCTCCTCTAATCAGAACTAACATGAGCTACAACCCACCATCTTTCATGACAAATTCTGAAAGACAAGGGAAACCCCCTCATATTCAGAGCTGTTGGGAATTTTAAAAGATCCCAGGGGAGAGGGAGCAGAGTGATAACATCCTGAAACTTCCTTTGATAATCTCTGATAATGACATCAGAGGCCTCGTTTGCCAAGGGCGGTGTTCTGCTGCATACTTACCATGATTGCAGCCAAGATACTTTTTTTATCGCTGAGCACTGACATATAGTTTGGCTTTAATTTTAAAAATAAAATTAAAAAATGGGGCAGGGGTTAAGAGACAGATATGGGATGAAAATAAAAACTGGAGAAGGATACTTAAGACTCATGGAACACTGTAGTAAAGGCAATAGACAAGTGTTGGATATTCTCATTTGTGCTAGTGCAGGAACCTTGAAACCAAGCAAGAAGGCTCATCCAGATGCCCTTTGGGCTCTAAAGGACTTTTCACACATGGCCTACAATGTGTGCATGTGCCGAGTCTGTAATTTAAAACCTAGCTGTTGTACATTGGTGAGAATGTACATGTGACAAGGAGGGAAATATCGTAGTCATTTCTTACATTTCAATCCATCCTCCCATCTAGGAGCTCAGGACAGCATAGGGCTCTTTTGTCCCCTACCTCCCTGCTTTTGAATCTCACAACAACCCTGTGAGGTAGGCCATGCTATAAGAAAGACTGATGCCCTGGTTATGATTTGAATAGGATCAAGGGTTGTGCGCACACACGGACACACGGACACACACACACACACACACACACACACCATTCAGTCATGAAGTTCACAACGACACCTTACACTTTTAAGTGCTAGAACACACACTTCTGTGGAATTCTTGTGTTTCTATACCACCTTAAGCATATGCATAAGTGGTCAAAAAAAGCATGAAAAAGGCAATGGGCAAGAAATGTGCTTGTTTAAAATGATAGCTTCTCCCAAATGTAATACAGTCATATCTCGGTTCCCAAACACCTTGGGAATTGAACATTCTGGCTGGAAGTGAGTGTTCTGGTTTTTTAACATTCTTTTGGAAGCCAAATGTCTGGCGGGGCTTCCACGGCTTCCGATTGGCTGCAGGAGTTTCCTGCAGCCAATCAGAAGCCATGCTTTGGTTTCTGAACATTTTGAAAGTCGAACGGTCTTCCGGAATGGATTCTGTTCGACTTCCGCGGTACAACTATACATGCTTTTAGCCTTCATTTATTGCATTACATCTAGGAGAAGCTATCATTTCAAGCAAGAACATTTCTTGCCCAGTGAGCTTCATGGCTCAAGGGGGATTATGAACCCTGGTCTCCCAAGTCTTAGTCTGGCACTCTAACCTCCACACTACACTGGTCTTTTGTTTCTATGTGACCACTGCTCTCTTTTCCTTACAGCAAGGAAGTGGGGGTGGCTGTACTTCTGAAAGAAAACTCCTTACCAGACATTGTACTGGAGTTGTACTATCCAGCCCGGAAGGGAAAGTTACAAAATGGCCAACCTCTGTCCTTACTTTGTAGAAGCGGTGATTGTGAGGTGGAGATGCTCTGTAGTATGACCACAATGGATAGAAGGGTTGTTGGTTTTTTTGCAAACAAACTTTTCCAAACATGATTCTCTTCTGTTATTAAAAGGGACCAAAAGGAAAAGTTATCAGTGGATCTTTATGGCTCTATTGTCATTCCAGCTCATCTCTCTTGTCCCAGCTAACCCTCCCCACCAAAGTAAACTTTCACCACATAGACACGGAGGGTGGGTCTGTAAGCAAGCGCCTAAAAATAGAGTGCTGCATTTTAAACCTTATCTGATTCACTAGGCAAATGAGAACCAGAAAGACATCAGACATTTTCTGCATAGGACACCTACACTTATAGTATACTCCCGACAGTTTTCCAGCTGTTCATGCACTGAACAGCAGCTAGTTTCATATTGTGTACTGTCTGACAGCAGCTCTCTAGGATTCCACACATGGGATTCCCAGCCATACATGGAGATGATGGGGGGGAGGGCGGCAGCAGGGATTGAACCCACACCCTTCTACATGCAAAGCAGATACTCTGCTAGGTGATGCACGACCACTCTCTCTCAGCCTAACCTACCTCACAGGGTTGTTGTAAAGATAAAATGTAGAGAGGGAGAAGTGTGCGCACCACCTCAAGCTCCTTGGAGGAAAAAGAAGTATATAAATGTTAATGGCACAAAATAGTAAATAAATAGGTAAAGGTCTTTGGTAATGGACCCCTGACCATTAGGTCCAGTCATGACCGACTCTGGGGTTGCGGCGCTCATCTCGCTTTACTGGCCGAGGGAGCCAGTGTACAGCTTCTGGGTCATGTGGCCAGCATGACTAAGCAGCTTCTGGCAAACCAGAGCAGCGCACGGAAATGCTGTTTACCTTCCCGCCAGAGCGGTACCTATTTATCTACATGCACTTTGACGTGCTTTCAAACTGCTAGGTTGGCAGGAGCTGGGATTGAGCAACGGGAGCTCACCCCGTCACGGGCATTCAAACCTCCGACCTTCTGATCGGCAAGTCCTAGTTGTGGTTTAACCCACAGCGCCACCCGCGTCCCTAGTAAATATTTTTTTTTTTTAAATGATATTTATTAAGATTTTCAAAAATACAGAAAGTAAAGATTAAAGTACATTCAAAGCCTTATTTTCATACATCCACTTTCCGGGACTCCCCCCTTCCCCCACCCCTACCATATTCCCCTTTCATATTGTTGGCTCCACAAGCTCTCAGTTCTAATTAAAACTTAATTTGTTTAGACCATTATTCGAATTTAAAATTTATACACTCCTCATCAATACCCTTAATAAAAGACAAAAGTTCTCTCCCCAGGGCCCACCCCATTTTCATTCCACAATTTCCCTTTTTTTAAAGATAAGGACACCCCACACAATAGAAATATAAGAAATAAGAAATAAAAAGTATAGTAGGTGAAAAAGAGCCTGTTCAGAAAAAAAAGTTGACAAGCCTTTGAATTTTAGTTCTCCCCCCCCTGTCCCCGGTTTAATTTCCCCCTGACCACCAAACCATGTTATCTGCCTGGAATTCTTAAAATCCATAAATCACCTATTTCCCCCAACTCCTTGCTGGCTTTTTCTTTTTATAGTTATTTTTTAAAACATTTAACTTCAAATCTTTAATAAAACTCCCCCCATTGTTCTTTCCAAGTTGTAGTCCAATTTCCTCTTGTTCCGCTGCTGAAACGTTCTAATTCAGAAGTTTAGTAACTCTGCAGGGATTATTGTTATTCAGGAACAAAAACTTGCGTTCAGTCCCTTCCTTTCTTCAATAGAAAATTCTATTGTCTCCTTTAGCTGAACACCCTGTAGACAAAATATTATTTCCGTTTTGCAGCTTTCCCAGAAGATAACCAGTCCTGTAAAATTCCAATGGTATTTTTCCACTTACGACCATCTTTGTAATGTCCCAAAACTCCTCTAGGGGGATTGTTGTAACTTTGTTTTCTCTAGTCCAAAAGTCCGATTGTTATCCATGTTTTCGCCATTTTGTATCCAAGTTTTAACGGGTTATAGCAAATTGTAACCAATTTAACCAGCAAAGTTCTCATAATAAAATCCTCTCTGCTTTCCGACTTTGACAGCTACTTTGACAGCTGTCAAAATCTCCGACTCTTTTCACCAGGCTCTCTCTTCAATCACCCCGGTTCCCAGGGGGGGGGGTCACGTTTCCCTTCTCCCTCAATTCTTCCTCCAGCACAGTTCTTGTAGTTCCCCATCGTGGAATTCTTAGTTTTTATCAACAATACAAATCTTTTTGGACCTTGGTTTCCCCGTCCTTGTTTTGGAAGGTTTACAGTAGGGAGGGGGACTGACTTCCTTTTTGGATCCCCCCCCCCGCTCGTGTCCAATCCGAAAAAAAATTTTTTTTTTTTCTCCTTTTGAACCCGGTTTCCAAATTACTCACGGGTTGTTGTTAAGAAGTCCGAATTTTCAATAGAAGAAGTCAGCGCTCTCCGCCGGATGGCATGCGGCTGCGCTCGGCAGGGATAGCAGAGGACTCAAAGCACCACGCTTCTCCCCGGCACCCGATCCGTAGCCTTTAAAAAGGCTCCTTCACGAGTCGGGAGGGCGCTAGCGGTGCCAGCCGAGTCTCCATGTCCACGGCCTCCGTGGCCGTGGTTTTTAAGGGTCCCCGCATCGCCGGTGCGGTAGGACCCAGCCCCTGCCGAGCAGGCTCCCTCCGGAGCTCGGAGGGAGTCCGCCATTCGGCGATGGCGCCAACCCGGAAGTCCGCGTCCCTAGTAAATAAATACATAAGATAAAATGTACCACTGAGTGACAGCCCTTCCTTCTAGTACCATACAAAGCTTGGTACGCAGAACAAAACTGGCTGAAGACACCAAATCAAGATGCCTAATCTCATCAGAACTACAAGGAACAGCAGCATCCAGCCAGGCCCTTGTGAGTATGACCTTAGTGCAGGACAGCACCCCAAGATTACTGCATACTCAGTCGCCCCTGTTGCAGGTCTCGGGCCATATGCTGACAGCCTGTGGTCAAGATAAAAGAATGAAAGGAGGCGGCATGAGCAACAGATCCCCTGATAGGAACATAGGAAGATGCCTTGTACCGAGGCAGACCATTGGTCCATCTAGCTCAGTATTGTCTACACTGATTGGCTGTGGCTTTGCAGGATTTCAGGCAGGGGACATTCTTATCTGAGATGCCAGGGATTGAACTTGGGACCTTCGGCTGGCAAGGCCGATGCTCTGCCACTGAGCTACGGCCTGTGTCCATCTTTGAATTGCATGATGCATCTGTCACCCTTTCTTCCTCCATTCCTCTCCTCATCACTCTAGACTGGCCACCCTAGACTGGCCATCCCGACAATGTCTTCTTCTTCTTTGGCGATTACTCATAGCTGAGTAAGATTGTCTTTCATGAACACAATCTTAACAGTGAGCCCGTAAGTGACTGTGGAGGACAATTCTGGATCCACATGTCCTTCCACAGTGGGGACATTGATTTCCGGGTGGGAGTTGATCACAGTGAGGGTTTGCCAAAAGTGTCTTCCTCTTAGCTCGTTTCTCCTTTTCACCCTGAGTTTGTGCTTCTTCGAAGTCCATGACACCTTTGGTAAAGGCTGTTCTCCAACTGGAGCATTCACAGACCAGTGCTTCCCAGTTATCAGTACTTATACTACTTTTTAAAAGATTTGCCTTGAGAGCATCTTTAAACCTTTTGTTGATCACTAGTATTTTGCTTTCCATTCTTAAGTTGGGAATAGAGTAGCTGCTTTGGAAGATGATAATCAGGCATCCACACAACATGACCAGTCCAAAGAAGTTGATGTTGAAGAATCATTGCTTCAACACTGGTGATCTTTGCTTCTTCAAGTCCTGATAGCGTACCTATGTCTTGTAACTGTACCCCTGCAGAGTGCATGATAATGTGTGAGTGTGTTAATGCGCATGTGTGTGTTAAGGTTTTCCCATGTAAGAATCCCACTATTTTTGATGTTGCTGTTCCTTTGTTTTTAAATTTGGGTTTTATATATATCCGTGCTACATATTTAGCACTCTTTTCTAAAAAAATTTAGTCAGAGTTGGATATGCTTTTTGCCATTATCCCCCAAATTCTGCCAGTATCAAAAACTGAAACCCAAAACTATATTCTGTATTCTGTATGCTTTATACAATTGTGATTAATTTTGCATTATTTGTTCTGACTTCTGTAGATCCCCAAGCAAGCTAATCCACACACAGACCACCACCACCACCACCACAGTACTCATCCCAAAGGAATAACACTGAAGCTATATTGTTTGTAACCTGCAGCACATAGACATAAGGTCAAGGATCATTCAGGAAATTGCTTCCTTCAGGCTGGTTATGGAATTAGAATAGGTTGCCGTAATAATTCCAACTGGCCTTTAAGAATGGTAGGGATACATTCTGGCCCCAAACTGGTGGGGATCAGTCTTACTCAAGATCAGTCCTACTCAGATCAGTCCTACTCAAATTAGCAGGTTCACTTCAGAGATAGCAGCTTGCAATCTGGAGTTTACATGTAACCCCCCCTCCATTTTCTTCATTTTCAAAAGAATAAATGCATTGATATTTCATTTGGATTTATTCTATATAAGCAGGGCTATGTTTCAACTTTCGGATGATTTGTTTTGTTTTGTTCTAAGAAGAGAAGAGTAAAATACATCAACCCCCCCCCCAATGATTTGTAGAGTCCATTCTCCTAACTAATAATATAAAACAAAACAAAACAAAACAAAACAAAACAAAACAAAACAAAACAAAACAAAACAAAACAAAAGGTTGTCTTTCTGCTCCTCCCTGCGTAAACAGAAAGCCAACACAGTGTTACACAAAGATAGGAAGAAATTATGTTTGTGTTTGATGATATTGCATCCTCTCTGACTTTTCCCACTGGTCTGTGCTCTGGGAAAAAGAAATATTTCGTTGAACAAAGGGTTTTCTAGTTTGAGATGAATATAAGGATTGGAATGCGCACTGTGCCCCTTTGACACACAGGCAAATTCCTGTCATCATTTGCACATGGTATCTTGCAGCTTTCCGCCTTGGATGTTCCAGCTATAGGTGTGGCTAGAGGGTGTGGCAGTATCTGTTGACTCTATTGGCCAATTTGTTTTCCCTGTCATTCAAACTGACTACTCCTTGTAAGGGTATCTGTGATCCAGCTATGGTAACTAAAAATAGAATTTGCTCTAAAAATAGAATTTGCTCTCCATATTTGTTATGCAGCTAGGAGAGCACTGTACATGCTGAAATGCATGTGGGGTAGCAAATCCCCATTGCCAAGCTAGGCGTGGGTGAAGGGAGTGGCTTGTTCACTGGAGGAAATAAGGAATTCTAAACAGAGACTCCAGCATGAAACTGCTGAATTAGAACTCATCAAGAAACTTAGATTACATGCATTTGGGCATGAATAGAGACAATGGTTTCCTATACCACTATGATTATTTTGTGTACACTTAATCTTTAATTTCATTATCTGTATTTTTTGTTTTCCATTGCCATTTGAGCCCACAGCTTGCAGTTTCTCCAGCCGCTCTATGACACCTCATGCCCCTAATGAAGTAGTTTGGAGTTGTTGTTTTTTGTTTGTTTGTTTTACAATCAAGCAAAAGCCCTAAGACTCTGCTAGTTTCCCATAAAATAACAGTCCCTTAATATAGCAAGGTGGTTAGTGCACCATAGTATTTCATCACCAGGTGGGAATGAGCCACACCTGTGATTGGATCTTTCACTCCTTTGAGCAGATCTCATTATCATTTGCACTCTGCATAGTAGTGTGACACAACCACATTCCACACTGAATGGCTTTTAAGTCTCACTTCTCCTTTTTCTTCTGTATATAGATACCTGAACACTGTAATGAAATGGGCTCTGGCCCATGCAATCCAATTGCTAGTCTTTAATGAGCCACTTTAATCTTTGGCTTTTTGCTAGAGCAAGCGCTAAAAGCATTGTAAACAAAACAGAAGACATACAGCGCATCTTCTGCTGCACACAGCCTTCCCTAGGTGGTGCCCTCCAATTTTATTTTTTATTTTGGAATAGAGGTGTCATCATCCCTGATCATTTGTCAGGCTGGCTAACATCTGGAAGGCACTGGATTAGCTACCTCTGGCTGAAGAGCTTTGCAGGCTGATAGCAGCTAGCCTGAATGTAGACTAGGCCGTGTCCAGAGTGGAATCAAATGATTGGGTTGTTTTTTTCTATTGCCTTCCACTCCATTTTTTAATGGAGATCCATATAGTTCTTCTTGCTTTGGTAGTTCAATACCCAAAAGCAGAACTGCAGACTACATGATGCTGAACATGCTACAAGCTGGGAAGCTTCATTTCTACTGCAAGCTGACTGCAAAAACCGAATAAACATTTTGCTGCATCTATCACCTTTTCACAGAACAAAATAGCTCTGTACAAAAACTTGGTCTGAATCAGGTTCATCCAGCTTGCAAACTTTTCTTTTTGATGGAGGCGGGTATGGATGGCAGAAGCCTGCCATTCCTCTTCCCTTTACACAGTGCTGGTGGTAGCAGTACTAATAGTAGTAGCAGCAACAACTACATCATCTGTCAGGAGACTACGTAAAAAAGGTAATACAGTAGTTTGTCTTATTTATAAAAGTACTTAAATAGCGCCATTCATTAAACAATATCAGAGCAGTTTTCAGGAGTCATACAGAAAAAACATACGTTAAAAACCATATAAAACTGTTAAAATCAGAAATCACCTAACTATGAGGGGAAGATCTTATTTTTTTTAATTGGCTGCATAAGCCTGACAGAATAGAAATGTTTTCAGCAGGTGTTTAAAAATGGAAAGAGAATAATGGTAGTATTAATATCAGTAATAATTATAATTATTTTATTTAGGACATTTAAAGGTAAAGGGACCCCTGACCATTAGGTCCAGTCGCAAACGACTCTGGGGTTGCGGCGTTCATCTCGCTTTACTGGCTGAGGGAGCCGGCGTACAGCTTCTGGGTCATGTGGCCAGCATGACTAAGCCACTTCTGGTGAACCGAACTCTAAATAATGTATTATCTCTCAGCAATCTTTAAAATAAACCTGTACGGTTGATCTGCATAGTATATACTGCAGATGCAGAGAGGAAGCTATAGAAAACGATGGGTTGCCCCTAACCATAGCTGCAGTGAGGCTGGAACTTTGGATTCTCACACTCTTACAGCTGACTCTTCTATGGCTCTTTCCCCTAGTACTTTTAAAGATTTATTATCAGGTGATGCAGCTACAGGTGGATTCAGAATGAGCAGAGCTTGGGGGGTGGGGAGAGAGAAAGGGAGTGTTACACCCCTTCTTTTATATCCATTTCTCTGCTGAACTTAGTTGCCTTTCTTTCCAAGGTGCCCTTCTTCCCAAGGTTTCATCTCTCAGAATGAAAAGCAGCTGTGGAATCATTAACCCACCACCTCATCAGTCTGAGGCTACTTGCAGTTACTTTAGCTGATGGATGAAGATGGCGGGCAGAGGAAAGGACTACAGTGGTACCTTGGTTTAAGAACAGCCCTGTTTACAAACAATTCGGTTTATGAACTCCACAAAACCGGAAGTAGTGTCCCGGTTTGCGAACTTTACCTCAGTTTAAGAACGGAATCCAAATGGTGGAACGGCACCGGCGGCGGGAGGCCTCATTAGGGAAAGCACACCTCGGTTTAAGAACAGTTTCAGTTTAAGAATGGACTTCCGGAATGGATGAAGTTCATAAACCAAGGTACCACTGTACCTTGTAGTTCTGATTTCAGCCACTGTGCTCCACCAGCTCCCACTGTTTTACTCAGCCTAATACCTGGGCAGCCTGGTCATGGCACAGTAATCGCTTATTATGTATCTGCCCAGTAAGATGTTATAGTTAGGGCTGGCTGTGTGGTTCCATCAAGAGAGAATGGCTTTGTTGTGCACATATGAAAAACACTTGCTTTGCGCCTGAGGGTTTAGAAAGTGAAACCCTAAAAGTGGGAGCTGCTAAGCTGAACTAGGGTTGCCATTTTTAAAGCTTGGGTCAGGCCAGTGTCGTACCCTGCACAACATCAAGTTGTGGAGATCATGTGACCAAGCAGGACTCTCATTCAAAAATATATTTCTGTCCCCATCGTATTTTGTGCACTGCCAGACCCAGTTGTTATGCTGAAAGATAAAGCCGTTCCTTTATCTTCCACTTGTATTTCCCCACAACCTCAGGCTGGACCTTTCACCCTGCTGCAAGGAAAACAAAAGCTGCTTATACAGTCTTGAAAAAGGAGGAGGAGGAGGAGGAGGAGATAAAGAAAAGAAAAGGAGTTTCCAGACACATGAAAAGTTTCCATTCTGCTAAGTTACTAGATACACGGAGAATAAGTTGCTACAAATTAAATAGTAAATCACAGAATTCTTGTCTGCATTATAATTATCTTATTAAATTGTTTTGATCTCAATATGTATGTGTTTTTAACCTATTAACACTTTGAAGACCCTTGGGCAGAAAAGCCACCTAAAATAATATATATTCATTATACTGTGTGTGAGTGTGTGTGTGTGTGTGTGTGTGTGTGCATATGTTGGTAATTTTGTTTTGTTTTTTAAATAATATTTATTAATTTTCCAACCGTTTAAACACAACAAAGCAGAAGAGGGGGAAAAAACATAAGACTAACAAAATAAAACACAAACCATTTAAAACACAAAACAATTTCAATATCTTATCTTTCATTCTCTTATTTCCACGACCTCCTCACACCTCCCTTTTTGTATTCCACTTCTGTTAATTGTTTCATCAATTCCTTTCCATCTTCCTCTGTTTTCTATCCTATAATAATCTTAACATATTCTAACCTTATTTTTCCCTTTAATACTCTATTAATCTATTTATACTTGATTCCTTATAGCATTTCTAATAGAGCCATATAGCTTCATTCCAACATTTTTCTAACATTCATTATTTTTACAGTATTTCTATAAATAGTCTTAAACTTTTTCCAGTCTTCTTCCACCGACTCTTCTCCCTGGTCTCGGATTTCTGCAAGTCGTTTCCGCCAATTCCATATAGTCCATCAACTTCATTTGCCATTCTTCCCGAATAGATAAGTCTTGTGTCTTCCAGTACTTCACAATGAGTATTCTTGCTGCTATTGCTGCATACGTGAAAAAAGTTCTATCCTTCTTTAACACCAATTGGCCGACCATGCCCAGGAGAAAGGCCTCTGGTTTCTTCAAAAGGGTATATTTAAATACCTTTTTCATTTCGTTATGAATCATCTCCCAAAGTGTCTTAATCCTTGGGCATGTCCACCAAAGGTGAACTCTGATCCTCAAATTCGTCTGTTTTTCTTTAAGTTCAGTCATAGCAAGCGTCAACTTATGTTCATCAAATTGCCTCTGTAGGGCTGGGGCTCTCTCTTTCTCTCCAGTTGTGTTACTTTACATTCAGGAACAACAGCTTTTTCCCAGGCTTCCTCCGCAGTTTGCCGTATCAAAGCAGGTTCCTGTATCAATTTCTGGGTGGTTTCTGTATTGGTATTATTTATACTTTCTGTATTTAGGTTAATTTTAGTAATTGAAACATCCACTTTCGCATTTATCGTGTCCATTTTCCTGTTAAGCTGATCCAATGAGTCATTTATCTTATATAATGCAGCCACTAAAGCCTCTTCTGTCGACATTCCTCTTGGTTTTAAATATACTGGTACAAAGGCAGCAACAGAAGGAGCAGGGGGGCCTGATGATGGACCTCTCCTGGATTGTTGCCAAGTCCTCCCATACCTTAATGTTTTGTCAGCAGTTGACTGGTCTGTTTTTCCTCTTCCATTTACCATAACACTTAAAAGATTCAAGGTCAGTCCCAGAGTCTCACGGTTTTTAACTTGCAGCTGGAAATTCCCCTAGCCCAGCTCTTATAAAGCAACTGGTTTCAAAGGCTTCCACTAGGGGGAAACAGTTTCTATTTGTAATAGTCAATAGTATCCTCTTTTAAACAATCCAAAATTAGTTTCAAATTAGTTTCAATTTTCAGTTACTTTTACTCCTTTTTAAAGCAGCCGGAGACAGTAGAAACAATGTATTCCTTTGTTTAACTAGCTGTCAATGAACGTTCTAAACGCTGTCAATGAACATTCCAAAAGATGTCAGTCCTGCTAGCAGCCCGTTTCCAGGGTCAGAGTGGCGGTGTTTTAAATCTCTTCGCTCTCTCCCACAGGCATACTCAATCCGCAACTTCCCCCTCTCTTCTCCTGCCTCCAAGAGGGGGTTTAATGTTCTTTAATGATGGAAATTTAATCTTTTACAAAAGGCTTTCCAGGACTCCAGCTTGCAACTTCATTGCCTCAGTCTATTTACAAAAGGGGAAGGCGGACTTCCTGTTTTGAACCTCCCCGTTCCGGTACCAAATTAAACATTTAGAAATCCAATTCTTCCGCTTCAGCTCTACTCACGGGTAATTACTTTAAAATCAAATTGTCCACAGGTCAGCGCTATCCAGCAACAGCTATGCGGCTTCGCTCCGTGGAAGAAGCAGACGATTCGATGCACCGCGCCGCTCACCCCACGTCGCTCCAGAGCCCCAAAAACTGGGGTTCCCCGCGTGTGGGGGAGGCACAAAAGGTGCCCGCCGAATCCCACGCTCACAGGCTTCTCCCGCCTGTGATTTTAGCGGGTCTGCGCCTTCGCCGTGGTGGCCAGACCCAGATTCCCATGGAGCAGATTCCTCCCGGTCAGAGTAATTCCGCCATTACCGGAGGCACCTCCCCGGAAGTCCATATGTTGGTCATTTTGAGTCAAGGTTCATCTGAGTCCATTTTGTTCCCCCATTCACTAGTTCAAAGTTTAAACATAGTTATAACTTCTGTTTTGTTTTGACAGAAGTGGATGAAATTTGTAGGCACATGAGTTCCTGAAGAATGGATAAAGCCTGTGAAATTATGTGCAACTAAAAGGACCAGGAGCTATTGTGCTGAGTCCTTTTTAATTATTATTTTTAAATAAACATCTAAACATATGTTTTGGGGGTTGGATTAAATTTGCAGACAAGGTGATCCCTTCCTAGGGTTTAAAGCCTGCTAAATTTCAGAAGGATGGCTGCAGTGGTTTCCCCACAAGGGTCACTGTTATAGTTTTTGGGTGGGTAAAAAAAAAGGACCACCTAATATTCCCTAGTGCTTGGAGGACAATTGGTCTGAAAATAGCAGACTTAAGAGATATGCCCTTGGGAAAGAACCCTGCCAAATTGTAGACAAATAAGTCTAGGACTTATTTTGCTAGTCACATTTAAAGTTGATTGGGGGCAGGGGGGAGAACTTAATCTTCACCTTGATCAAATCATTTAAATAGAGCCAAAAAATACTTCACATTTGTGAACATTATGTGCTCTATTTAATGAATGATTTCCCCTTCCTTCCTTCCTTCCTTCCTTGATGGTTAGTTTTGACATAGCTACACAGTCATATACTTTGTCTTCATGATCTTCAATAGTAAGGATTGCTGTTGTCCCCCCATTTTGGCATAACAAATTATAGCCGTTACTACAATGTGCACAAAACAGGCAAATCTCTTGCATTACTTAATAATGGAAAATTTATATCCCACTTGCTATGTGTTGTTAACATTATGTTATCCCTTACCTTTGCCCAGGTATTCTCTTGTTTCCAGATAAGTCCACCACGTATGAAAATGAACTCTATCTTCCTTTTGACATTTCCAACATTTCTTGCTAACTATACTTCATAGGTTACATGATTTCACTGCTGCTGTTTGCCAATACATCATCAGCCCAACACAGTGGTCTTGATAACTTGCAAAAAGTGAGCAGCTTATTTGCTCTTTTCCCGAAGTATTCCCAGACATCAATGTTTTAGTACATTTAGTACATTTACGGTAGTACATTCCTAAATCTTCATTCTATCATCACTTTAACACAGTATAACACGGTTTATCATTTTAATTTAGGCTTATTTTCCATATTTTAAAATCTCCTAAGGCAGGTCCAAAATTGAACTCTTCTCCATATATTACTGTACATACATACGATTTATCAGGACACATTGTCCGACTATATGGATCTTATATGTTTATTAAACTATCAAAAAGTTAGATTCAGAATATTTCTACTTATTCTTATTATCCATCCACATGATCCAAAGAAATCCACTTGAAATCCACTTTTGTATTAACCTATAAGGTGCCACAAGACTCTTTGTGGTTTTTGTTGCAACAGACTAACATGGCTACATCATATCACTGGACGTTGTTAGGTAGGACTTGCAGTTCTTGAGAGAGCATATCACGCAGGGCAACACACTTCCCTCTTTCTCTCAGACTACAAGACCAAGGCCTTGTGCTGACAGATCACGGTTTATAACTTTGCTTGTTCTCGTCTAACCCTGCTTCTGATTGGCTTTGACAGATTTCACAAGTTCTGGATACTCTAAGGGGAAACAGGGATATAAACATCTTAACTGTGATAATCCTCAACATTTTAACCTGATTTCCACTCACCCCTGATCGTAATCACCTTGCAGCCCCTGTGGACCTCTAGCCCTGGGTAGAATGTCCCCTCCTCTCATCAATGCCTGGATGCTGACTCAAAGCTATATTACCCCTATTTGTGGAAGTATCACTTAGCTGTCAGAGTTAAAAGTTGTTGATAAGACATCTCCTCTGGGAATTTTCTTACCCATTTGAAAGCTAGTAGCCAATACCACATTTTGTAGTCAATTTCCTAATGTGAACTTCCTCATGTGAACAAGGGCTACCTTTTGTTGGTCCTGAACTTAATGTCAGTCGAATCCAAGTTATTGTATCAGTATAAAGCAAACTTGTGTGGGAAATTGTTAAGTTATTCATAATTTTACACAGCTTTATAAATAAATCCTTGCTTCAAACCAGGGATGGGGAGCCTCTGCCTGCCTATATGTTGTTGCACTCTAAAGCCCATCAGTCCCAGCCAGCAGAGTCTATGGTTAGGAATAATGGGAGCTGCAGTCCAGCAACATCTGGAGGGCTATAGTGTTCCTTTGCTGCCCTAAACTAAAAAGCTTTAGATCACTTTAGCCTTCACTAATAAGGAAGTTGCTCCAAAATCTCTATAAACCTGCCATTTTATTGCCAATCCCTTTCTGAATTAATCCCAGAATTGGGCTTGTCTTTTTGCTGCAGCTGTCATTCTCAATGACCTTTCCACCGCTCGCCCAATATCTCTCCTCTCTCAGTAAATCCAGAACAGCAAACACTAAAAATACTTTGATCAACTTGCTTATGACAACGTGTCATTGCACATAATATAGAAGTCCATTTTACCCAATGCAGAGAAGCTTCTGTTGTAATCTTGTTTGTTTTATAAATGCAACATATTGTCCCTTCAATAGCAACAACAAAAAAGTCTTCAGACTGTGATGCTCTTTTTAAGACTATGTTATCTAGTGTTGTATCATTTTGTAACTCCCTCATTCACCTGCATTTCCCACAATTATCCCTGGCTACCTGTAATCTTAGGTCATCCACGAGTTGTGAAAGATTTTGTAGCAAATTGCTCGTCATGGGAAAAATTATTTCATTTTAACAGATTAATGCCTATTTTTACATCACTTTCATAAACTTTTTTTCTTTTGACCTGCAAGATAAGTACAACTGATATTTAAAAATAAACAAAATGGGAGAATATGAATTTAATTAGACTTCTAATTAAGTTGCTGTGCGATTCCTAACCCTGTTCATTACAAGGAAGGCTCTGAAATCACCAAGCACCTCAAATTATGACAGACACTTTTAAAAACACAAAATCTTGACTTTTAAATTAGCTTTAAATTTCCTTCTAGATTTTAGGTAGTTGGACTTGATGACCCTTGAGATACCTTCCAACTCTACAGTTCTATGATTCTATTATATCCTCCCTTATAAAACCAAGATCTAGCTAAGATTTTTAGAAAAGACATTTACTTATTGTTTTCTGCAGAGATCATGCTAAAATCTTAGGGTACACTGTATAGTTTTCTATCGCTTGGCAATTATAATCATTTTGCACAGCCCAGTCAAATATTGGAATCCTACCCAGAGAGTTCAATTGTTTTAAAGCAAAGAGTTAAAGTATGTGTTTAACACACTCTCAAAATAATTGAAATGGAAATTCTGGATTAGAAAACACTGTGGAAATTGCCTTGTATTATTTCACAATGTTCCTTTATAATATCTAATTACTAAATTTGTATAAGCCACCCATTAACATTTGTTCTCTCAGTGGCTTACAGAATAAATTACAATATTAAATATAAATTACAATAGTTAAAATTAAACAACAGAAACAATAAAAGCTGCCCTTTCTAGTAGAAGATAAATAAAACCACTTAAATTATAAGATACAACTCAAACCCTCTGGGGTGGTACCACTGAGCAGGCCTCTGAAGAGGACCCAAGGCATAAGCAGAAGGTGGCAGTCATATAACTGCATTGACGGTCTTCCTTTTTTAGAGTATATCAACTATCTAAACAGAGGTACTGAAAAACTTTAATAAAAACATGGGGTTTTAAAACAATCCCCATTTCAATAGAAGTATCTCTATTGTACAGAAGGCAAACAAGCACTTAGGTTTGCTTTTTCAGATTTTTCTGTATCTGTTAAACTGTGAGCCAAACCTGAAAGAGGTGCTTTCAGAGGAGATCCAAATGACACCTGTAATAGACAGGTCTCTTAATCAATTGACCACTTTGCCACGGTGTGTGTACAACTGGGAATGCTATGTACAGATAGATAGAGAAAACGTCACAGTGTAGCAAAAACCATTACGTTCTTTACCTTTTCTCCGGCCTCAACACACACAGAGAGATAGGCCCTTCCCTAAGTAGATTTTGTGCACTACTTGAGTGTTTATTGTTTATGAGACAGATTAATTTGAATTAGGAGCACAGATACTATTAAATTTTTTTTGCTAGGGGTTAAAGCTGTGTTGCCAATCAGGTCTTTAAATGACTGAGAATCTACAATCTCATGGGGCTGAGCTACTCCTAGGAGTGCAACAACTAGCTGGAGACTCATTAATCTTCAGAGGGGTAGCCCGCTAGTCTGCTTCAACAGAAATACCAAAGAGTTTTGTGGCTAACAAATTTATTACAGCATAGTATTTTGTAGACCACCGTCCACTCCATCAGATGCAAGAAATGTTATCCTGAGTTACAGGTATAAGCACACATTGGTGGTGTATTTAACAGTTTACAACCTCCTCACTCCCCAAATGTGGCATGTGTCTCAGGATAACATTTCACTTATCCACATTTCCTGCATCTGATAAATAGACTCCAGTCCACAAAATATTATATAGTAATAAATTTGTTAGTCTTTGATCCAATTAAACTGGAAACATTTTCAGAGCCCTGCTGAGGGTGATGAGACCCCTGGACAAACTCAAGCAGGCAGATAGTACAACCCTCTAAAATCAGTGAGACTTTCTCCAGTAAGTAAGGAGAGGATTGCACCCTGGGCCTTTTTTTCTGGGCTTCTGAATTTGTCTCTTCTTCCAAGTAAAATAAGGAAGTGAGAGCAGGAGAAATCCCTGCCGTGGAGCACGACCACCTTCCTTTGCATGCGCCTTTTGTTAGGGGCGCTCTTCTTCTCCCCAAGGAAGGAGGAGTTCCTCTGCTTGTGGGACAACGGCTGGGCTTCTAGCAACGTGTAGGTGTGAGTTGCCTTCAAAAGGATAAAAGGCACGGCTGGCGGGGTGGGGGCAGTTGGGAGAGGGCAAGCCCTGACACTCACGAGGCTTTGGGGCATGGAAATCCGAGGGTGGTTCCCAGCAGCAGGTTCCAGCCTTCCTGGATTCAGGATCTGCAGGAAGAGGGGTTTGAAATCTCGGCGCAGTAAATCACCTTGCACGGAGATCCTATGGATTTCATTGCCCACATTATCTTATTGGTATCATCAGCAAGCCCCTCTCCTTTGAATGAGCCGCGTTGGCGTTTCTTATTGTAGCAAACGGTTCGTGCTTGCTGCTCAGAAACGAAGGAGAAAGGGCTCTTTTAAAAAATTGATCTATGCCACACACAGAACTGTCCTCTTTCAATACCAAAAGATTCACGATCGTTCCAGGAAGCCATGCTCCGTGTTTCTTGCCCCGTCGGGGAGGGAGATTTAGCTACCAGAGTCAATATCAGTGGGTGTTTTGTTTTGTAACTCCAAAAAATACCAAAGAAGAGATAGTGTAAACACGTGTGTATATGTACGTGCACATACACACACACTGAGACAGTTGTCACGGGGTTGTTACTAAGCCTTTAAGCCACTGTCTCTAAGCCTAGCCTACCTCGCAGGGCTGTTGTTGGGGCGGGGTAAAATGGGGAGGAAGAGAACCACGTGTGCCCCTGGAGAAAAGATAGAATACAAATGTAATGAATAAATAAATAATATTATATTAGAGAGAGGCACACTAGAGATGTAGTTTTAAACCTTTTTAATGACTCTAAAGATAGTTTTGATTATGTTTTGTTCGCTGCGCTGGGACACTGCGGGAGGAAGGGCGGAAGAGAACTATAATGGAAATGTAATAAAATGTAATAAATGTCCTAAATCGACTGCTGAGTGAAGAGCGGGCAGCAAATATTTCGAATAGACACGTAAACATAAAAGCTAGTTTTGGAAAGCGTTCCTGTCAATTAGTAGTATTACGACCTCGCATCAGAGAGGAGCGTCACCCGAAGATAAATGAGCTCTTGCTTTCTTCCTTCCTCCTCCAGCTTCCCTACTTTATTTCTCTGTTTTTCGAAAATTTTAATGAAAAAAACCAGCTCCTTTCAAAGGTGTAGTGCAATGAGGATTAGCGTTTCGAATTATTAACAGCTGCCTTTCTTAATATTCATCGAGGTGTTTATTGGAGAGATCCACTGGAAGAGCACGACGTCTTTTAACAAGCTCAGCGCTGCTGCCTGTCATTCTTTGGACACTTCCGACAACCAGGAAAAACGGTTGTCCAATGATGATGATGGTGGTGGTGGTGATTTTAAAAGACCGGTGTTTTTTTTTCCCTTATTAATATCTTCTTCCTGAATGGATGCAGTTGATTCTACTTGAATATTTTAATAATAATAACAATAACAATAACAATAACAATAATAATAATAATAATAATGTGTTTGTTCTTTAAAATGGAAAAATTTGTGTGTATGTTTCGCTCATTTGAAGCAGGAAGCTGTGAAAATTGAACCTTTCAAGAAAACGTAGACTCACCCGATTATTACGTTAATATTTATAATGATAAAGTTTCCCCCGCCCAATATCTCCAGGCAAATGTTAGGCCCAGGTTTCTGGGATTCTCAAACGTCTGGCAGCCTATGTACAATCTAAAATGGTTGGGATGGGATTATTAGAAAGACCACTCCAGCATGGCTATGTGGCTTCGGGGTCTCAGAGGGATTAAAAAACTGGAAACGGTGTCCATTTTTTGCACGGAAAACTATGCTTTTCTCACATGATAAACACCACTGCTTCCACAGAGCTGACCTTAAGAAACTAAAATGCAAAGCGAACAGACAAAAGCCCCTTAGGACCCTTTCCATTTTTTGTCAGTCTCTTTTTAATCAGGTGCTCCAAGTGGTGGAGATGCCAGGTTGCCGGTCTTGTAACTAAATGACACCGACTACCTGCCCACTGCCTGGGAAAACCCATGGAAATACCACCTCTCCCTCCCTCCCCCTTCCCCGTTTTCTTCCTGGGCCCTTTACCTGATGACCCCTTTTGTGCCTGGATTTCTTTGTATTCTCTGGGAACTTCTCAGGCCTTCCTTACCATCTAAGCATAACCTCCTCTGTCAGGGCCTTTCCTCTCCCCCACCCCGTCATTTCTATCTGCTGAGTAATTTGTACCCAGTGGCTTCCCTTTGATTCCTGCACTTTGAAATGCAAACCTGCCTTTCAATGCAAATGCTCCGGGAGCTTGGCCCAATAAAAAGCCTTTCCTCAGGGAGGTGCCTTTGCAAAGTGGGGAAGTGAAGGGAGGAAAAGAAAAAAAACCAAACCACACCACTGACCAAGAAGTTCAGGTGAGCAGCTAATCAGGAAGAAGCTGCGAGTGATCGGCAAGGGCAGGCCTGGGAAGAGGCGGCTGTGGCACAGGGCGCACACATTATGCGCGCAGGGCCACTTGGGGATGATGTATGTGGGATACCTGTTGGATAAGGACGCCACCAACATGTACCCCAACCCGGTCAGGCACCCCAGCCTGAACCTCAGCCCTCAGAATTACGTGCCGGTGCCCCCTCAGTACTCGGAGTTTGCCAGCTACCACCACGTGCCAGGGATTAACAGCGATCCTCACCATGGGCAACCCGCGGGCGCCTGGGGCTCTCCCTACACCCCCACCAAAGAGGACTGGCACTCCTATGGGGCAGGAGCCCCTTCTTCTGTCGCCAACCCGGGGCAGCTCGGATACAGCCCCCCTGATTTCAATCCAATTCAGCCACCGGGCTCTGGACTGCTGCCTCCGCCTATGAGCAGCTCGCTGCCCCAGCTCTCGCCAAATGCGCAAAGGCGCACGCCTTATGAGTGGATGAGGCGCCCCGTCCCCACCAACAGCGGCAACGGTAAGGAACCGTCTCCGTTTCTTCCTCCTCCTTGCTCTTGGGGAGAGGGCTCGTTTAGGTCACGCAGGAGACCAACTTCTGCTGTTTCTCTGCCTTTCCTTTTTTTTCGCTCAGCAAGCCCCACACGAGTTTCCGTTGCTGGTTAGTAGGACTGAGGTGTCAACTTTATAAGGTTTACTCTTCATTATCTTTCGCCCATCAACTTGTAGACACAAGAGTTTGTGGTCAAGCGGCATTTTAACATGAAAGGGTGCATGAGAGGTTGGCTGCAAACCCAGGGCCATTTCAGACTCTACACTTAGCAGTTAAACCTGCAGAGTATATGCGGTTGGCATGCGTAACCTTCATACTGTACATGTAGATTTGTCCGTCAGTGAGGTGTGATTGGTGAGTCTATAACTTGGTGCTTTGCTTGCAAAAGGTGCCAGGTTCAATCCCTAGCATCTCTGGCCAAAAGAAGTGGCAGGTAGTGGGAGCCTCTGCCGGTCAGAGTAGGCAATCCTGGGGTAGATGGACAAATGGCCTCAGTACGAGTTTGCTTCCTATATCCAAGACAATGGTCACAACTCAGCACAGAGTTAAGGGCGCTTAAATGTGGATCTTAGTTAGTGTGTGTATGATCCATACTATATGTTAATCACATTGATTATGACTAAAGAGATTTACCTGGAAGTATGACTTCTTTTTCTGTAAACGTTATAGCCAAAATGATAAAGGTTATAGGTCTGAGGAGTGGGTGCAATGGAGGATTTCTAAGAACACAAGATGGGATGAAGATAGTATGTAACATTAAAAACATGTAGTTTATGGTTTGGGCTGATGACTGTGTTTGCTATAAAATGGATGGCTAGAACTTTCAAATAGCTACCTTTAACTGTCGACTTTTTCAGTATCATTGTCAAACACTTCACTCAGATTCTAGCACTGAGTCACAAGTTAATTTTTCTCTCATCTAGTAAGCCTGTAGTAAACTGAGATTTTTCTCAGTCTAGATTACTGACAGCCTCTGCAGGTAAATATTATGCTGAGAGACAACTCTGATGGATAAAGCAATCTATGTTGATTGCAAATAGTTTGGTAACCTGGAAATTGCAATATGTTGATTGCAAATATTTTGCTTGCAAATATTTTGGTAACCTGGAAATAATTTTTGTTTTATTTTGGTAGACCCTTTGAAAAAGGACCAATTGTGGGTATATACGTGGGTATATACGTATTTGGATGTGTTAGTTATCCATTTATTATTAAACTAGCAAGGGGGTGGGCAATCTTCTTGCTTTGTCAACATTATTTTACATTTCAAGGGTCATCTTATGTGTTTCTGTTTTAAAATAAGAAAATAAAGGTGGTATCTTGGGGAAAGTATGCCTCATTTCCGGGGGCTTGTGTTAATTAATCAAGGAGCTGCTGTGCTTATGAGCTCTCTTGTTTGTGGGGCACATCACACTTATGTTCAATAACACTCACTTCTAGTAAGTTTATCTTGAATTGCAGTCTGTGTACACTGACAGAAAAGTGTCCATGTTCCAATTTTCTGCTACATATACCTTTTAAAATATAAACAATTGTTTCACATAAGATGCGAAGTGGCTCTGCTTAAGCACAGCCTCAAAGTTGCACTCATGTATTTGTCTGGAAAAATCAATATTCCACATGGTATCTAATCAAATTTGGATCATTATAGGACATGGGCATGGACTTAGTTTTAATAATTCTATTCCCCTTCTTCTTGCTCCATTACTGGGAATCAGCCAGGCTTACGATACTTTAAACTGAGATGCTCCTTTATTTATTTTATAGATCTATAATTTTGGAAGCTGTTACCATGAAGCTACTGCACTTCATATGCAATAAGGTTTTACTGTTTCAGTTCTGATCCTGAATGTTTGCAAGTCCTTTTCAGATCCTTGCTGGAGGTGGTTATTGGGAATGGCAAACCAGCTCTTTTGGGTGTCCTGAGGCAGATGAGTAGAATCACCTGACATTATCTAATTTGTGCGAGCAAATGCCAAGAAAAACTTAGAACCTAGTTAAGCAAGCAGAAATCTCTCTTTACTGGATCTGATGTATTAGCAAGTGACTGGGGACGAGATGTGATTTAAGGGTGGGTTTAATATGGACGGATGGATTAAATTCTACTTTTCTTAAACATTTCTTCAATAGAACTCAAACCTGTTTACGTAACTTCTAGGCAGCCTCTAGTCCAGGTACCCACCAGCCCCAAAGCTGTTTAGCTTCAGCACTCTGGCTCTGCTACATGGATTCAAACCATAGCCCTGGTAGCATGCGAAAAATCTTAAGTTACATCAGCCACAGTCTTGATGACCACCTTCTCTTCTTTAAATGAGAAACTATCGGATCACTCATTTGGGTCTGGACTGATCTGTTGACAAATAATGTGGAACTACTAAACTGGGTGATGGATTTGCTTTATGTGATGGTTTAGTATGCAAAGAAGAATGAAAAGATATTTTTGTATGATTGTATGGAAGAATTCAATGTTTTGCAAGGATGGGTTACACCTATGTATGAAAGGAGAGTTCCACTGGATCTGAGATATGCTTTGTTTTTGTGGAGATTCTGTACATATGTGTGTGTGATGAGTGCATACATAGGCACATAGTCAAGATCACTTAACACAGATTAGTTACTCTTTAATACTGTCTGTAATCATATTGTTTTATTCATAATCAGAGTGGTAAAAAGGTAGATTCCCGCCTTTCAATTCTTGTGTTTATACTCTAATCCATTTTAGTGAGTGTAAGTAAGAAACCACTGAGTGTTATTTACATGTTCTTAATTAAGGCAAGAGTATGTGAGAATGATGGATCTGTAGGGTAGGGTAGGATTGTGGGTAGAACTATGTGATTGTCTGTGAAAAATAGGTGTTGTACAAGAATGAGCTACTTAATATCACCATAAGATGTTAAAATAATAAAGAGTTCAGTGGCTCTTTTTGAAGTGAGACTGCTTATGTGACAATAAATTGGGTATAACTAACACATTTATTGTGACATAAAGCTTTCACAGACCAGAATGCATATCATGCGCAAAGTGTTCTTCTAATGCTCTTAAAGCACTTACCTAGAAATAAGCTCTATTGAACTAAATTGGACTTATGTGAGTAGTCAATGATAGAGTTACACTGGGAGTATTTTTAAAGAAATGTGAAGCATGGTTTGCAATCAAACAAACTGATTTCACATAGTATGTAGTTTTACAGAGGCCGTACTTGTGTGGGTGGGGTGGAGGACAGGTCATCTCTTTATAGTGTTTATGTCCACATGACAGCTATAATAGGAGTAACCTATCGTTTTAACCTTTCTGCTGATGATTGGGCAAACAAAGATTTGTAATTGTGTAATTTATCAAAATAAATAGAATTTCTGCAGGATTACAAAATATACAATTAAATGCAAACTTGCATTCAGTGTCAAAAGGAATTAAAAGTGAAAAAAAAGGTGGGGAACGGACAAGAATATAGATACCTGTTGACAATAGATTACATAATAATTTAACTATCCTCGCCAACAGCTGTGTGTGGCAGGTCCCAGAGCGAACCTCATGGCTGGGCATTTGATGTCCGCTTTCCAAATCTGGCATTCTGCTCACTGCATGCTTGTGTCTGTTTCCTTTTAAAACATGATTTGGTGTTTCAAAATGTCACAAATCCACCTTGACTCACAGCAAAAAAATGGGATGTAAAATTATAAATTCTGGGGTACTTTTTTTTACAGGTGGGAATTACGTATGTGGCGTGGTCAAGCAACGCACCACATGTATGTATGTATGTATGTATGGCATTTATATATGCCACCTTTCTCCAAGGAGCTCAAGGTGACATACTTGGCTGGTTCTCTTCCAGTAAGTTTCACGGCTGAGCAAGGATCTGGACCCTGGCCGTCCAAGTGCTAACCCAACGCTGGAACGTGACGGACGGACTTTGGTTCTCATCCAGCGTTAGCCATACTCCGAGTAGAGCCGCTGAAATGAATGGATTTTTAAATCTCTTCCTTGCGTTTCTATGAGGGGAAAAGGGCGCGAGCGGCGAGAGCGAACTTTCCCGCCAAGTCTATAATTCCTCCTCGTCGCCTAGATTGCCTTGGCGGGAAGCCGGGCCTCCCCTCGACGGGAGCTTTTCGTCCCCCACGCGGGTTCGCGCCCGCCCGGGAGCTCTCCAGCAGCCGGCTTCGTGATGGCGCTGAACTCTTGAACTCTGCGCGGGGTCGACATTTTAAAGGGCTGGGCTTGCTGCCGGGTGGGAAAGTGGAAGTCTCTCCCCAGGGAAACGCAAATGAACATGCCGGGGAAAGACCCCGCGGCGCTGCCCAGTTCAAAGGCGGCCGGGACCAGGAGCTGGTTCATGAAAGGGCCTGCGAGGCCTCCCTCAAGCCCAGGGCAAATTTACAAGCGTGCCCCCTTTGTCATGCAGATAGGCAGCGGCCCTGCGTGCAGCGGGGCGCCCAGCGGCTTCCATTGTCCTCAGCTTGGGGGGCTGGGAAGCGGGGGCTCCTGGCGCCCTTTGAAGTGGGGGCAGCATCTGCAGGCACTTTCTGCTTCCTGCCCGGCTCCACTTCGGGCCGGGCAAGCCCGCCGCTGGCATGCAACAGGCCTCCGCTCGCTCCCGCGCTCCTTTCTTCCGCTGAATGCGAGCGGCGAGTTTTACTGGTGTCTCTTCATTTAAGCCAAGCGGCCTGATGCAATACTTCAGCATCTATCTCACAAAAGAGGCGCTGGCATAATAGGTGAAAGCTTGTTTTCCAGAATCTCTGCTTCAGCTGGAAATTTGGCACTGAAAATCCTTCAGGTTTGGAAATGTGTCGCTCAATTCGGTTTTGAACCACGTTTTATATACCATAGGCCCAACCTTGCCAGAGGCCAGCATTTTCAACTACTCTCTTGATTTCAGCGAGAGAGATCTAAGCAGCAGTTTAACGTTTCCTTGAAATCAGCAAGACTTTTAAATACCAAACTTGTTATTTAAAAATAAAACAAAGCAGTGGGTTTTGTTTTGGTTTTAGTTCACCATCTTTATTCCTTGTAAAAAATGATTTTGCCAATCACAAAATTGCCTTCACCTGGGCATAAAGTGGCCCAAGTCACAATCATGCCATCAAACTTCATGATTTTTGAATGGCATGAATGAATGAATGAATGGGTGGGAAACGAAAACCTGGTCTGGTCATATGAAGATGCACCTCCTCGACAACATCTGAAGCAAGCACAATCAATGACTTTACCACCATCACCGCCTTGCGCCATGATTCATGGACTCATCCACAACAATAGTGACTTCTTTTCTGCCCTCTGACAAGGCTATACTTTCCAGGAATGGTGTAACAGTATGTCCCCATACTGTTTTACTTACCCCTCTACAGCCTTTTTAGTGAGGGATAATGTGTACGTACTGTTTTGTGGTATTGTGATGGCAATCGCAAGCATGTCTGCACTAAAGTAGATGTTGAATCATTTAGGAGTTGAGCAGGATGTTTTAATACAATGATATTCAGAGACTCCTGGTTTCCTTAAATAGGTTGCTAAAGAAAAGTACAATGAAGTGGGCTGGCTGGGAAGGTCTCGGAACAGTCAATATTCCCCTTAGGAATTCTGGAGAGTAGATCCTGGGCTATTTCCCTGCAAGAAATCTTAACAATGTGTCAATTCTCCTGTACTCTATAGATTCTAGGAAAATCTGTTCATCTCCAGATGTCTATTTTGGTTTTGTTCAGTGAATTCATGCATCACAAAATTTTGGAAGGCATCTCATCTTGGACTGAACCAGTGCTGATTTAATATTTGCATATGAGAGTTGAACTAAAGCACAGAATTAGGGGTGGGGATGTATTTCAGTTGGTGTTTTCTCTTGAGACTTGAACCATACACACGGTTTACAACTTGCATGCTTTTCTAGACAGGCCTAAGCAGGGGTGAGGGACCCATCGCCTTCAAAAATACATTTTTGAGTTAAGTCTTGAAGGTATGTGAAGGTCAATTAGACTGAACTCTGGAAATGTACACCCTTAGACCTAGATCCTATAGGAACTTCATTTTTTTTTCTTTAGCAAGGATGGGGAAACTACAAGAAAATCACAGCAGCTGCCATTTGTGTGAGTGGGTGGTCAGACACACAGGTTCAGGAATCTGTCATTCATGCATCTCAGACCCAAATGTAAAAAAAAGGGGGTGGGAATCAAATATTTGGTCATTTTCCAGCAATATTTTTAGAACATGTACATTGGAAGTGCCTCTGGAGAGTACTGCAGTATGAAAGGCCATCACTGCATGAGTCACTGCTGAAATGGGGATCTGTAAGAGAAGACTGAAATTTTGTCATATTATAAACTTACTGTCTGGCTGCCCTGGCAGACTGTACTTAAAATAGAGCCAAATCCTGGTGCACCAAGGGGGGGGGGGAACAATTTATGCAGCCTGCATTAACTATAAAAATTGCTCTCTGCTTATTCTGCTTCTTTGAGTGGCAGTGAGGGGCAAGGAGTGAATTCTGCCAAGGCCTCTCCTGCTCTGAGATTTAGTTATCTACACATTCTCAAGACAACCTTCCCAAACAACAACAATGAATAATATGAAATCTAAGATTGCAAAGAGGCAATCCAGTGTTTGATGTCCATGATGGGCTGGATAAGGGCTAACAAACAGAAACCAAAGCTAGTTCTTCTGATCAGTAGGCAGGATTTCGATTTGGAGGTTCATTGGCATTGAAGGGGCATGCTATTTGGGGTAAATTTGGACTGAGTCTTAGACCTGGATTTTCAAATCTTGGACATGGCTAGAACCATCTTTCCATGATTAAGATTTCTGCACCATCCACATACTTTTTTGAAAACTTAAAATTTAGCTGTGATGATCCACGCCATCTTGTCTTGATTATTTTAACATGCTGAATACCATTTGAAGACCTTTGAAGACCATTCAGAACATTCTGAACAGTTGGATCAGAATGCTGCCACCAAGTTTCTTATGCAGGTGAGATATAGTGCTTATGTTACCCAACTGCATTCTGCATTGGCTGCCCATTTGTCTCCCAGCTCAAGTCAGAGTTCTGGTTGACCAATAAAGCCCTAGGGACAAGGTTATCTGAAAGACCATCTTCCTCCATACAATCCTGCTGAGAATCGAGACCTTCCACATATGCCTTTCTCAGTGTCCCTTCAGCTATTCCTAAGACAACAATTAGGGATTAAATTTTCTGAAAATCTTTATCTCGACCTTATCCAGAGAGATTATCCCCCCCCCCAATTCCTGCCTTGCTCCTTGATCTCAGTGACAAGCAAGTTTTTTTAAAACCAGCTCTGCTAAAAATAGAAACATTCTAGCATTTTATATGCATAATATTATATGCATATACATTCCAGGTTTCTTATGGTAGTGCTCACATAAGAGATACATGCAGCAATGCATATAACGGAATAATACTTGTGTTTTAATGCTGTACTTATACAGGGCAAAATAGTACTTCTTTTATATACTAGATATACATATGCGTATAATAGATGTATAATTTTGCATATAATTATCCAGGTTTTTTTAAAAAACATGAAAATGCATGAGAGGTTCTGACAAAAACTTTTGTATTCAAGAGGTGATCCAATACTAGATTGGGTCAGAAAAGCCAGATTCTGTGTCTAAATCCATTCAAAAATATTTTTTCCTCCACCCCACACGACAGTGCACAAAAGGGCATTTTCTGTGGTGGTTCCTGCCCTCTGAAACACTCTTCTTCATGAGATAGAAAGTTAGAATTGGAAGAGACCCCAAGGGTCATCTAGTCTAACCCTCTGCAATGCAGAAATTCCTCTCACAGCCATCCCTTGGTGGGCACAAACCACCAACCTTCTGGTTAACAGCCAAAGGCACTGATCCATTCCTCTCTATGGTTCCTTCACTGCTTGTGTTCAACAGGACAGTTAATACATTTCATTTTAATAAAGGTTTTGAGACCTCTTAATTTTGGAGGGGCTGCTGTGAGTTTTACTGTTTTCTATAACTTGTCTTTATTTCCTATTGTTTTCAATGTACACAGCTCTTAGGGAGGAAGGATGTACAATATTTTAAAAACAATAAACATGCACATTATCAGGCTTCTGAATTGAGCTGAACCCTGTGTTCGCTACCATAGTCATTGCAGTTGATTTATTTGCCTGTTTTCTCTCTGCCTCACAATAATGTGAATGCCCTACCGTAGCAGCCAGTTATATGAAAAGTGTGGACAAATTATGAAAATGCTAACGTGCGTAAATTGTGTGATGAATAAAGAGTCAGAAATGCATTGTATTAGATGAGGCATTCCTTTCCCACATACTATCTGCACTGGGTTGTTGAACTTCATTTCTGCTGGATATTATTTGCATTCTGACATAATGTTAATTCATGGTTTACAGTTATGAGAATAACCTACACACCCACACACCCTGCAAGAGCTTTCCCACTCCACTAGGCGATCAGAAACTTCTGCTTCGGTTTTAGATTAGCCAGGTTTAGGACATGGCTTTGAACCCATGGCTGTTAAAACAAGCCAGTTTAATAACCAATACTCTGTGTTTATCGTGATAACCAAACACAACCATTGACTTGCATGGCTTGTTTGCACAAATACTTTTTCATGTATTAGTGGTGACTTTAGGCAACTGTAACATATGACTAGTTTGCACAAAATGAATTGCAACCAATGGGAAAGTAATGTAGGTGCACGACTGAGAAATGAAATATTTGTGTGACCTTATTCATAATAAGGTGCATGGGACAGGTGAATGATATACCTTCTTTAAAAGGAGCAGTAGGACCCAGTTTTGTGAGACCATTATGCCCCAAAACCCTGATCCTTTTCCAGAATGATTTTCCCAGTGTTTGGGCTGCATTTACTAAGTTTCACGAGGTAGAGTTTTACTTTGTCTGTGTTTTTGATAGTTGGTAGACCCAGAATGACACTAGGTTTCCACTATTTTTGTTTTGTGCAGCATCTAATGGGCTTTTGATATATGCTTGTAACAGCCACGGCATTGCAGAATATAGTAATAAAATACAGCCATTAGATGACATGTTTAATGTTTTTATAATGCCTTAGATTATAATGCCTTAATGTTTTTATAACGCCTTAGATTTTAATAAACCATTTAGAGAATGGTAGCTTAATAGAGAGGTCTTTTTGCTAGTTTTCTGAGTGGTTATGTTGATTCATTGTAACACTTTAAGGGCCTCGAACTTTCATCTTTTTGATTTGTTTACCGGTACTTCCCAAAGGGTCTGTAGAATAGAAAACATAAGAGAACTGGTACTGAAAGAATCACACATTTGTTATCTGTGTGGTTAACTTGAGAGCCTTTTTTAACCAGGAAAGGATTACAATCTAGTTCTGCTTAGAACTCATCAAAGGCTTGGTATCACCTTCACTTTATCAAAACTGGAGCCAGTTGGTATTTTGAGGTCCTGGGGCAGCAAAGAAGGTGTCTTATTTTGTGATGGTGGGAAACAAAAACATTGTAACTAGATTTTACTTAAAATGTTACACAACAGAGTTGCATTAAGATAAAATAAAATCTCAAAAACATTTCTAAATAAGTTAAATGATCTGGTTGGATTGGATTATGAGAAACTTATTCTCTCCTTGACTACAAATAAACAAAAACCAAAAAATTTTTTAAATAATAAACTACCGAAAAATTCACACACATTTCAATTATAACACTGAAAGGAAAATATACACTTTTATACTATTATGAATTTTGTTTTATATAAAGTATCATAAATCAGGGTGAATAAAAAGCAATTATTATTTTTAAAAAATAAAAAATCAGATTTTTAAAAAATTTAAATCAGATTTTTTAAAATTTAAATTGGATTTTAAAAATAAAATGCTTTTGGTGGAAAAATCTTTCTAAAGATAGTTTTCTATTTAAGTTACATTATAGTCCAAAGGTTATTCATCAGGAAATAAGGATTTGTTTTAAATTTTTCATGTTTGCTTAAACTCAGTCTAAGCTTTTTTTTAAAAAACAACAACAACGTTTAACCACATCAGTTAACGAACATGGATACATATGCTATAATGTTACTGTTTTAGTTAAATAAATTGTTTAAATTGTTATTAAGGAAATGATTATTTTTCTCCTTCCAATAAAGTACAGCAGAAAAGTTGTCCAAATATAAACAGTTAACTTATTAAACCTCACAATAATTTCATAATTATCTGTCAATGTATTTCTAATAGTATAACCAAATCAGTAATTTTTTATATAACTGTAAAAACTACGCTGAAAATTTATTATTCCAAAAATGTAGCCTTCGTCTGGTTGTAAATATTAAGATTATACCAGCAAGAATGAGTCTGTCTATTAAAAAAAAAATCATTTAAATCAAGTCTTACTGACTAGTGATTTAAATCGTTTTTTTAATCGATTTGATTTAAATCAATCCACCCTGTCATAAATATATAACATTTTTCAATGAACAGTATTTTATTGCCCAAAATAACTTCATTAAAATACACTTAGTTAATAAAGCAGTGCTCTAAATATTATTGAGCAGTTCTGAGATTGGTAGCACTTGTCATAAACCCCCACCCCCATAAGTTGTTATAGGGATTCTCACTAATACAAATGAATTTAATATCAAATCAGAAGAAATGTCTTAGAACTAGGCACCTAAGTAGAATTTATTGTATGTACATATGGTGCCAGATGTTTGTAACATCCAAAAGATGTGAAATTCTTTTTTAGAAACGTAGGGTGGTATCCAATGCTACTCAAAGTAAACTCATTGGGATTAAGTAAGAATTGATTTCAGTGGGTCTACTGTGAGTATGGCTTAGTTAGGTATCAGACCATGGAATTTCATTTCGAAATAGAAATTGAAAATATGAGCAACGAAAGGGAAGAACACATTAAAATACAAGGTCACTAATTAAGAGAAAAGGGGGAAAGAATAATAAAAAGTGAAGCTTAACTGGTTATATTCTTGGTATATGAGGTTGTAAGCCGTGCTATTTTTCTAGAAAAAGAGGTGCCAGAGCTCACCATGAACTTCTCCCTCATTCTCTTAGAATGGTCATGAGAGGTGCCAGAACTGAGCACTCGGGTGAGCTCCAATTGAAAAAAAAAGCCCTGGTTGTGAGGCAATTATAGTAAAACAGCCTGAGGGTCTCTTAACCATTGAAAGCATTGGATGTGGAAATGATATAATTGAATCATAATGAGAAAATACTTGTACACATACAAAAACTGTTAACGCACATAGATTGGAATAATCTAATTTTTCTGAAAGTGCAAAACCTTTCATTTCATTTTGGCCAGTGCGAATAAGGCACTTTGTATACAGGTGCTGTCCTATGTACATTGTATTAGGTACATTATATTATTTAAAATCTGTAATCATTTTAAAGCATTTTTAATAAACAAAGGAGTAACCCGCTCAGGAATAAGATTAACATAGAGAGCAAATAAAACTCTTAAATGAAATTATACGAATCAAACAATCAGTTTGAATTGATTAATGGTTGACATTATCAACAGTTTAATTATGTATGTTATAAATCATAATGCTAGATAGCTATATTAAAGGTTCCTTCTCAGCTCCTTATTGACTAAATCACTATTGGGATGTATCCTGAGAGCTGCTGGAAAATAACGTAGTGGTGTTATTAAATCTTGGCGAACCTGGGAGAAAAAGGGACCTTTAGATGATATGATTTAGTGTTCAAGATACCATGAATGAAATTATTAAAAGCTTCTAACACCCTGATCAACAGGATTTACCGTAGATCTATTGATTTTAATGGAATTTATATCCATTTGTTTAGTGTTTAGTAGGATAGGGATTTAGGTCATTTTGTTTGCTTATAACCAAGCACACATTTCCAGCTTGTGATATTGAGCCTACCAATTATTTAAGCAGGAGCAATTTCATCTAAGCCAGCTCAAACACCTTGTGCTTGAAACTAAACAGATATATAGGCACACGTAGTTTATGCATCATTAGCAGCGTTAGGAATTGGGCCAGCTTTAATTTGCTTGTTTGTGGCATTTTAAGACCACGTACCACTAAGAGGAACAGCACCTTTCACAATTAACAACAATCTACGAGCATCAAACATAACTGCAACTTTATCAAATTACGAGAACACTTAATGAAATAAGAATAAAAATAGTTGATGCTGAATGTCAGCGAATTTTGTACTGTCCACTCAGCAGCAATAATTCTAAAAAGACTCAGCGGCCAGGAGATGCCTTTTTAAATAAATAAATAAAAACCTCACTTGATGCCAAAAAGAAATGGGACAATGGCAGTACGTGATCTTATTTTTAAGCAAGCTACCGTATTCTACACAAGCTACAGCTTCTGAACGTTCTTTAAAGACAGCATGTGTAGAGTGGGCTACAATAGTTTGCCAAGGTATAGGTGACTGGCCAAAAATTAGAATAGCAGCAAACTTTAGCACAAATCGCACAAACATGAGACTTCAAGAGTAACACTGCATCCGTAAACATTTTGAAACTGCAATCACTCCTCATTTTTTTTTACGCACACAGTAGAACTCACACCTAAACTATATGTAATGACGAAGATCATTAGCTTTTAAACAAACCACTAATAGTGATTTACAGGGGCGTAGTGTGGGGGGTACCAGGGGGCCGTGACCTTGGGAGCACAATATTTGAGGGGGCAAAAACCAAGCGCCCCCATGTAGGCACCCCCAGTGCAGCCCAGCCCAGCCCAGTGCTCCTCTCCACCCACAGACTGGGCTCCCCCCTGCTTAGAGATGGGAAGGCCTGGAAAAAAACTGGAAAAATTTGGGTAAAAAACAGGGTTCCCCCCCCATTTTTTCCAAAGCTGTTTTTCCCCAGAAAAATTGAAAAAAAAAATTAGTTTGATATAGTTTGAATATTCCACACACTTTTTTCCAATTTTTCCTGAAAAAAATGGCTTTGGGAAAAAACAGAAAATAACATGACCCCCCCCATTTTTCCATTCCCCCCCCCCCCGGCCAGGCCTTCCAGCACCACACTTTAGAGCTCCCAGCCGACTGACACCAGGCAGGTGTTCTCACTGTACTCTTTCCGGCAACTGCTCAAAACATTTTCATTAGGTCCAGCCCATCTGAACACGTAGAAGCTGCATGCGATTTACTTCCTTTTAACCACTGCTGACTTTAATCATCTTTTGAATACTCTTAAATACCTGCTTTTAACTGTGCTTTATCTATCATTTTAATGTTCTGTTGAATATTTTTGTAAACTGTTCAGAAGCTCTCTTACCATCATGCGGTTTATAATATATAATAACAAATTCAATTTAAAACACACACACACACACACACACACACTCCTTTTGCTTTCAAACAGAGTTTGAGCCTTAGTGCAATATACTATTCAGTAACTGGATGTTGGTTCCTTCTGGGCCTGGCATGCAAAAAATTTGCCTTATGCTTTACCCCAGCTGTCCTCAAGTAGAGATGGGAAGACCTGGAAAAAAAACACGGGAAAATTGGGGGGAAAACAGGTTTTTTCCTGTTTTCCCCCAAAGCCGTTTTTTAGAAGTCCATGAGAAAAATGACAAAGAGGAAGAGGAAGAAGAAATGGAAAATGATAGCAGTAGTTCAGAAAATGAGATTTTTTTAAAGCACCACTCAAAGGGTAGACCTTCTATGGAGCTTAAATATTGAGGTGGATCTTAATTTTATTTGCTGTTGGTGCTAAGGGGCAAATCTGATTATTATTTATGTTGATGGTTTCTTGCTTTTTTTCTTGTTTTTGATGGAAAGGGGGGTGGTTGCCTGTTTTATTGCAAGCATAATACTTTTATATAGACGGTGTTTCATTTGTAAAACTACTCCACACTGAACTTTTTTTCAATTTTTCCAAAATTTCCTTTCCCACCGGGAAAAAACGATTTCCCCCCATGGCTTCAAAATTTCCAGAAATTTTACATCTCTACCCCTGCCCAGGCAGGCAGGCGGCTCAGGGCAGCCCTGCTTTGCCCTGGTGGGGCTGGGGTCGCTCCGGCAGCATTGGTGTTGAGGGCTGGGCGGCTGCCTCCCCCCCCCCCCCGTGCATGCCCACAGGCCCTGGGCACTGACAAATGATCTACGCTGCTGGCGATTCATATTGAGACTGCGGGGCTAGAGAAAGGAGATCCTCCAGAGGCACATTCCAGCAAAACAGTATTGAGTAACATTTTACTGAAATTAACTGGACTTGCCATTGCAACTAACTTGCTGGATTGTGCCTATAATGTTGTTTGGAATATTGTTTTATTTGGACAACAAAACAAATGCTTATTATTATTATTATTAAAAGCTACAGTCATTGTTAAATGTTGCTCTTTTCCTCTGCAGAAGATATTCACAAACTATGTGTGAAAGTCTTGCACTTCTTTGCAATTTTTCACAGACTTCCTTGTGCTATTTATTTTCAACCCACCTTTGTAAATAAATAGTCTATGAATAGTTCATTGCCCATGTTTTATATGTGAGCTTTGAAACTCGCCCTTCATTGGGTAGTTATATAAGTAGTAATGTGGCATAAATTCCACTCTCTGGTTCAATACCTTTTTCAAAACAATGAGTCCCAATATTTTGTTGCTAGATATTCAAGCTTGGCTATTGTCATTTTGTTACAGTGGTTGCAATGGATGGTGAAACGAGGATTTGAATGCAGTGACAAGCCGATGTTTCCAAGTTGCAGAAAAAACAGTTGATTAGAATCTAAATAAATATTCTCAGAAATACTTCTGTTTCTGTTATGGGAAGGAAATTAAAATTCACTCAAATCCTAGGAGATGAGTGTGTTTCAGTCTGAAAATGCTGCTGCAGATTTCACATTAGAGCCTTTATGGAGTCTTTAGCAGAAAGGCTTTTCATCTCTGTGTGTAATTCCTATGTGTGAGCTCATTGTGGATTTTTCAGCATGATAAAACTTTTGGGGTTTGTTTTCCATATGGAACACATCACTGTCAAATACCTGAAACTGATAGCTTCTCTTCTCCATGCAGAGATACATATAGAGGCATGCTATATGTACACACAACCATGCACGTACACACACAAGTCTTTCTTAAATTATTAACCACAGCATGCTGCTGACCTCATATGAGATTTGTTGAGCAGCCAGTCCTTTGTCCAAGGTACATACAGTCCTTAAGGTATGGTTTCTTTGAAATCCAGAGAATAGCAGCCTCCCTTTAAATATGCCTGTATATTTAACCGATACAGTGGACGCTCGGATTGTGAACGTGATCCGTGCGGGAGGCACCTTCGCAGCCTGCAGCATTCACACCCTGCAGCACTGTGTCTGCGCATGCGCAGGTCACGATTCGGCACTTCTGTGCATGCGCAAAGCGTGATTTAGTGCTTCTGCGCATGCGCAAGTGCCAAAACCCGGAAGTAACCCGTTCTGGTACTTCCAGGTTTGGCGCAGTGCACAACCCGAAAACACACAACCTGAAGCATCTGTAACCCAAGGTATGACTGTATTTCTAATGTGCATTGTACATTGAATGCACTAAAATTAGAGATCTGAATGGACATTAAGGGACTCCAGTGGTGGAAGATACATCTGCCAAAAATAAAAGCCCTAAAAGGATTTATACTGGAATAAAACCAGCTTTTAAATCGTAGGCAAGCAGATCTCATTCTCTTTTTACATATAATGTGTATATATCTCATGACTTGCATCATTATATTAACAAGAACAGCTCTGTTCTATAGAATTGCTTGACGCATATTTCCTTGGAAACAGTAAGGCTTACTTTCAAGTAGGTGTGCAAGGGATTGCTGTTTTCATTCCACACTGGCACAGCAATCTACCTGCCCCCTGCCACCACCAGAAAGAACTTTTTGCCAGTAAGAGCGGTTTGACAGTGGAGCGGACTCCCTTGGGAGGTTGTGATTTCTCCTTCCTTAGAGGTTTTAAAGCAGAAGTTGGATGGCATGTATTATCTAATTGAGATTTCTGCATTGCAGGGGGTTGGGCTAAATGACCCTCTGGGGTCCCTTCAAACTCTACAATCCTGTGATTCTATGTTTCTGCCCTGGCCTTGCGCAGCAGAGATGGGGGGGGGGGGAGAGAGAGAGACTTCAGAGACATATGATTGCAGCCTATTACACAGAGTGAAAATGACAAAGGTGAAAACAGCTTAAAAGACAGCAGTACAAAACTAAAAAATTATCAGATCATTTAAAGCAGCCTTCACCAACTTGGTGCCATTCAGATATTTGGGACTGCAACACTGTGGCAGCTTGGGCTGATGGGAGCTGTAGCTCAAAGCATCTGAATGGCACCACTTTGGAGAAGACTAGTCTAATGAATGGCAGAGAGGCAACCTGGTGGATCTTCACTGTGAAGTCACTCCACAATATTGATGTCACCTCCAACCTGCGCTGATGTATAGATGGCCATGAGAGCAGGACCTGTGTGAGACTGATCTTAAAAGCTGTGGGTCCACAAGGGAGTGGGCAGTTTTGGAGATTATCTGGTCCCTAAGGTGTTTCTGTAGCTATGCAAGAGAAAGCTATTGTCCAAATTAGCTCTGGCTCCTAAAACAATCCAGCCTAATCTAGATGCTGGACACCTAGATATTCACCTGGTGAGTCAGTATCCACAAGCCTGAACTGAGATAAAACCAATTCCACTCCAAGACTGAGGGGGATGGGTAGAATCAAGGAGAGAACAGGAAAACAAGAACTCTGTGGTGTGGTGAAAGGCAGCTTGGGAGAGCGACATTTTGATCAGGAAAACGTCCTACTGAGAGAATATTAAGCAGCCACCCCCATTCCACCACAGCAATCAAATTCAGAGCCCCTGAGACGGCATTAAAATAAAATTGAAGCTTGCTGAGAGACATGTATTTGCTACTTTATGCCTAGTTTGGTCCTATTATGGAATGCTGTGATGCCTAATCTTTTTTTTAAAAAAAGAATCCCTTTACTCCACAACAACTATTTCGTAAATTATGGCGCTTTCCCGCCCCATACACTGCTTGCTGGATTAAATAGTGTTCTGTACTCAAACATTCTGCATTTTTCCACCTCTGTGGTGAATAATCTGCACATGCACTCCTGTCTTCTTTTAGGTAACCAGGCACACAGAAGCAAGAGTTTTAGTTCCTGTTGTGGCACAGTTTAGAAAGTATGCCAACCTTGCTCATTATGCCAGGCAGCTTCACTGCTATTTTAGGTTTCACAGCTGAGAAGATGGCTGTTCCTTTGGGTTACAAAATAAGGGAGCACTTGTCCTGGTTGGAGAGGCGTTGTGTTTCATAGCTACTAGCACAGGGAGCAGATCTGGCAGGCTTTTCACACAAAGGTGCTCAGGTAATTACTAATTATACTGCAAAGCCACAATCCACTTGTTTTAGGGCCCCACTGTTGAATATTCTGCTGAATGGCTAAGAATATTCTCTAAACTCCAAATAAAATCTATTTATTACTTTTTCCACACACCCCTCCCTTTTTGTTGCTGTAACACCTCAGAGCACAGTTTAACAAGAAAAGTATATTATCCACAGTGAGAATCTGTGCCTGCTTATTTGAGGCGGCTTATTCCCAGGGAACTGTGTATAGGATTGCAATAATATAATGGGAATCACTGTATTTGTTTGGAGTCTGCTCTTTAAAATTATTTAGCATTTGGGATATTGTGGTTAGATAAACCCCTGGTACAGTGGCACCTCGGGTTAAGAACTTAATTTGTTCCGGAAGTCTGTTCTTAACCTGAAACTGTTCTTAACCTGAAGCACCACTTTAGCTAATGAGGCCTCCCGCTGCTGCTGCGCCGCCGGAGCACGATTTCCTGAAGCAAAGTTCTTAACCCGAGGTACTATTTCTGGGTTAGAGGAGTCTATAACCTGGAGTGTCTGTAACCTGAAGCATATGTAACCCAAGGTACCACTGCATTTCCTTTCCCATCATCACTTGACTTAAAGAATAGTGGTCCCTATAAATTTCATTTCTTGTTTCTGACACACTTAGGGCGGTAGTCAGGTAGGTTTTACTCAGAATAGACCTGTTGGATTTAATGAACAGGTCTAAGTTAATTTCAGTGTGTCTGTTTCGAGAAAAACTTAGTTGAATACCAACCTCAGCTTGGAAAGGAACTTTCTCACTTGATGAGAAAATCTGTCTGAAACAAACTGTAAGCCACCCAATCTGATGCATTAGTTTGGAGATGTTTTTGGTAAGTACATTTTAGCTTGTGTCTTTAAGAAAACACAGCTTTTTTATTGTCAGAGATTGTGAGCTTGCATGCACATGACATTGGCCTGCCAAGAGTTGCTATTTACTCAAAATCACAGATTCCTGAAATACTTTAACAAATCGCATTAATCTTCCCACTTTGAGCAAAATTTCACATTGGTTTTCTGTGTGAAAACTGCTATTTCAGAAGGCACAAAACTGGTTCATGAAAAATCTTTACCCTCCAGCTCCTTTGTGCCCTTTTCCATGCCTGTTCTGATCCATTGATAGCTCATCTACTTCTGTTTAGAGTGACAGGGAGAGAACATGTCCGCCTTGCCCTCCCTTGTCTTACCATGCTTTGCTGGAAGCTTCATTGCCCACCACTATTGAGCAGCATGACTTTTGCCCCAGTCTAGCAGTTCTGGTGATGCATCATGAATGACCAGGTAGGGACAGAGTGTAGATGTGGATGGGCATGCACACCTGGATGGTAATCCAAATGGACATACCATTAAACACTATGCAGAATATTCACCTGAAAGTGGATGTTAGTAGTTTCAATGGAATGTTCATCATTTGTACGTAAGCCAGGATGTGAATCTTCATCCACATTCTGAATCAACTGATCAATTTCATTTATGGTTTAAATAAACTCTTTTGTTATTTGGGAGTACATAAATATTGCAAATCAATAAGTACTACTGGAGTGGAGTGAGGGAGCAATGAGACGTCAGGGAACACATCTGCAACCTTGCAAACAGTTTTGCATTCTGTTGAAAACGTGTGCAAACCATTAACAAGCGGGTGTATTTAACCGGAGTGAAAAAAGACCCTAATGTTTGGCTGAACACAGGTGTAAATCCATTTCTTTTTTACGTCCATGATCTATTCAGATATTGATATACTGTAATTGGTTTACACTCTGGTGTGCCGCTCCAGGCATTAACGCAATCCTTTTGTTTTCTTTGGGGACAGCTTGCCAGCAGAGAGTAGATTAGGTTATGCAGATTAATTGGGATAAATCCTGGCCCCAGAATAGCAAACGAAACAGAACAAATCCTTGGATCATGACTAAATTAGTACTTAGGTGTTGATTGTTTTAGGTAAAAAACCTGAATGTGTATCAGTGCGTCTATGCATGTGCATACACTCAAAGGTGATTCCTTTTATGGTTCGTGTAGCATATTAAAGCAGTTCCCTTATCTAATGATAGCTAAGTTGAGCGCTATTAGGGTTACACATTAACAATAGTAACGATACCTTCCATCTATACGGACATTAGCCTCCCCTTGATCCCCATTTTGAACTTCTTGCCTCTGGCCTCATTAACAGGTTTATTTGGGCTGATCAAGGAGGTCATTTACCTCCCATAATTGTGACAAGATTGTGGATGGGGGCGGGAATTCAAAATAAGTTAGCCCTTCTTATCAGAAGATAGTCAGGTGGTGGCAATAAAGTTTTCAAATATTAAAAATTGGACAATTGGGCTCAATGCCTACTATCAGGAAAAGTGGTTTAATGAATAAAGAATAGGAGTTAATTGGAAAGCAAAGATAGCAGGAGAGCTGCCTTTGAAGTTAGGGATTAGGGCTGGGCGATATCTGGTTTTCAACATCACAATATTTCACCAGCTAAACATCGCGATATTTCAATATATCACAATGTTTGAAATAAGGCTGAAACTATGTAAAGGTGAATGTGGTAATGCCCTTACAGGTCTAACTCTAAAACTGATAAATTTTTCTTACCTTTAACATATTGTTAAAACTGTTATGTTATAGTACTACTGTACTGATAATGTTTAAATTAGCACATTATCTCTAAAACTAAAGCTGTAGAAGTAATTCAGTAGCACAGATATCAAAGGTAAGGTGAGAGAGTTTCCTAAAAAATTAATTACATTACTAAACAAGAAAAAAGCCAATTCACAATCACTGTCACAATTTTAGATATTCCAATATATTTCACTATTGAGTCTTAGCTGAATGTGTGCATCCCACAACACCAGTTATTAGATTGTTAATTTTCTTTTCTAAACCAGGCCAAAATAGAAAGAAAGGAATGAATACATTTTAATAGAACAAAAAATTGGTAAAGAGGAATGTGCATTTCTTTTATAAACCAGGCCAAACCAGAAAGAATGGATAAAATTTTACAGAATAAAAAATGATTAAACATATATATTTTTGCAAGGAAAAATATTTTTGCACAGTGCTTTAAAAATATTTACAAATATATGAAAGCAAAATACCAAACTATAGCAACTAGTGGTTAAAAACAGGTTCTTAAAAACAACAAACAAACAAACAAAATAGTTTTAAAGACACTCAAAGTTTGACGTTCTGCTCGAATCAGTAAAACTTAAATCCTATTCAAATATGAATTTTCTGACAAAATTGTCTCCAGCTAGATTTTAGGAGTGGGTCTTACCACTTTCTCATCAGAGGAAGAAGGAAGTGCCCAAATGGGGAGGGTTTGCATTCAGATAAACAATATATTTGCGACAACTGCATGTAAAAATGTTGTTAATTTTTTCCATTGCAGATTATATTTTGTTTAAAAAAGGTGTGTGGGGGAAGTATTCTAGGCTCACACTCTTCAGTCAACCTTAGAAGGGATGTGAATGCCTCTGTATAATGGGGCATGGCTTTGTGACGCTGGCAAACTGTTCTGCAACACCTGTATTTACTGTACATATTACCAGCAGAACATCCTCTTAATGGACAACCGAGCATGGTGGAAACAAGAAAAAAAAAATCAATTGATGTATGGATGATACATACCGTATTTTTGTGTGTATAAGACAATGTTTTGTTCAATTGGTGGTCAGGTGGGTGTGCGATTGTTGGCACCCCCACAAAAAAAAGCTCAACAATTCCAGGCAATCTCCCCCCATTTCCTTAATAAGGCATCCCCCAAAATAGGGGGGTGTCTTATACGTGGGGGGTGTTATACACAGAAAAATACAGTACATAAAATCTAGCATGAAATGCAGTATTACCATGCAGTGGAATGTTGGATTGACATTTAAAAAATTTGTAAGTCATGCTGTTTAACATTGATGGGGGTTACACTCCCTCTGAAGGAGCAGGTACATAGCTTGAGGCTCAGGTGGCCTCAGTGGTGTAGAGTACCTTCCATCAGCTTCAACTGATGGCCCAGTTGCACCCCTATATGGACAGGGATAACCTAATTTTTGTCATCTATGCTCTGGAAACCTCTAGGTTAGATTACTGAAACACATTATGCTTACGGCTGCTCACTAGGGCAAGATGGTTTCAAATTTCACTGATCCTGGCCAGACTGCACTGGCTAACAGTTAGTTTCCAGGCCCATTTCAAAGTGCTATAAAGCCTTAAAAGGCTCGGGACTTCCTCTCTCCGTATGAGCCTACCTGGACCCTGAGATCATCCTCTGAGGCCCTTCTTCGTGTGTCTCCTGCATGAGAGGTCCAGAGGGTGGCAACACAAGAACAGGCCTCCCCATATGCAGAATGCTCTCCCCAAGGTGGCTTGCCTGGCACCATTATTACATCTCTTTAGACACCAGGTGAGATCATTACTCTATAATCAGGCCTTTGGCTGATTAACATTCTATGGCCTTTAAATGAGTTTGTCGGAGGGGGTTATTGGTTTTGTTTTTGTTTTCATTATGCATTTTGTGTTCTCATTTTGTATTTTTATGTTGTGAACTGCCTTGTGATCTTTGGATGAAGGACAGTATACTACTACAGTGGTACCTCGGGTTACAGATGCTTCAGGTTACAGACTCCGCTAACCCAGAAATAGTGCTTCAGGTTAAGAACTTTGCTTCAGGATGAGAACAGAAACCGTGCTCCGGCAGCACGGCAGCAGCAGGAGGCCCCATTAGCTAAAGTGGTCCTTCAGGTTAAGAACAGTTTCAGGTTAAGTACGGACCTCCAGAACGAATTAAGTACTTAACCCGAGGTACCACTGTACTACTACTACTACTACTACTACTACTACTACTACTAAATAACAGGTATTCAGAAGCCCATCATTTCTGTCTTTCTCTTTGATAATCATTTCAAATGACACAGGCAACTCCCTATTTACGCAGGGGTTACAACATTTTTGCCATTTTCGCACTCTTTTGGGAACTGTTTTTGCCTCTTTAGGTGCCATTTCTGGGTTTGTGGCAATGTGGGCGGTCACACATGATTCGACTGCGTGTAAATGGAGAGTTGCCTGTTGAAGCAAGTACACAGAAACCTGTCACATGAAATGATTTAGGTATAGTTGTCTTTTGTATCCAAACTACCGATCTTCCATGCTTTCTGGTCAACACACATTTCACTAATACAGGGGAATTCCCACTTACGTGGGGGGTTCTGTTCCTGGCCACCATGCGCATCAGCGGGATGTTCTTAAGTCCCTTCCCCCCCTGCCCCCTTTCAGCACTGAAAATAGTGTGTGTGTCAGCAGTTGCGCGTGTGCTGATCGTGCACGAGTGGGAAATGCCTGTATGTCAGAATACGAAAATTGTAGCTGATACATTTTACATTTTCCCTTTTTTCCTAATAGCCCTCTCCCCACAAACCCATCTGATAACTTGGAACTGATATAGTAATTGTGTTCACTCTCCACTCAGTCATTAGTGTTTTTCTTCTGTTTATGAATCATCCGTATTTCTGTGCTCTACACGTATTGTCTAATTATTGACATGGATGAGTAATGCAGCTAAGCCAGGGGTTGCCAGCCTTTTAGGGGCCACAGGCACATTTTGAATGTTGAAAGCGCCATAGGTTATTTCTCCCCCTCCCAACCAGACAGAAAGCAGATCTGTGTATGCATATTCTTTGCTTTCGTAAGTGGTCTGAGTAAAAGGTGCAGTAGAATTAAAATGGATCCTCTTGAACTTGCAGAATGTGTGACATGGTTTAATAGTGATTTTCAGGGGATCCCTTGAAAAATTAGAGTAAATAAGGATCTGTGTCTCAGATCCATGTTTTTGTGTCATGGCAGTGCTGGAAAACAGTGGAACTGTAGGGGGTTTCCAATGGATACAAAAGTGATCCATGATTTGATGGTGGCTTGGGATATGTGTGAACCCATTAAAATTATGAAATTTCAAGAGGATCAATTTTACTGGATCTGATTTTGTGTGTGGCACATGCACCTCCTCCCACTCTTTGTCACACTTCACCCTTTCTCTTGACTCTTGTGGCACAACATTTTCTCCTCTCAGCTACCCTCAAGTCTCCCAGATCACTCCAGTTTCCCTCCTTAGCCTCCCTGCTTCCTCTCTTTCCCTCTTGGTTACTCTGCTTCCTGTTAAGCTGCCCAGGAGCCAATCTGAGCCTTGGAAAGCACATAGAGCTGAAAGAAGTGGCGAAGAGTGCCACTCTTTCAACTTCCTCCTTCAGTGCTATGTAGTTTTTAGGAGGGTGAGGGAAGATAACCACTCTGGCTACTTAATAAAGATAGTGCAGTGAGACGGGGAGGGAATTAAGAGCTTTCACAGGCATCAGGGGAAGTCCTCCAGGGTGTTGTTGTGCCCATGGGCACCATGTTGGCAACCCAGAATGAAATAATATATAGGCTGCATTGTTTGTGGACTCCTCTTTAATACTCCCCTGCTTCATTCTAGTTCCTTTGAGTGACAGAATATTCAGATTATTTGACACTACTTAACAGCCTGATCCTTTGCAAAGTTAGACATGCCTAAACCCACTGATTTTTTTATATGCATGGGATGGACTGTTAATCCTATTTGGCTGGCTGATAAAATAGATTAGAAAAAATGAGTTATCAAGTATGAGTAATTAACGACAAAACAAGCACGCAGACCTTGTGTTTCTCCAGTTAATTGGGGGCTGGGATGGGGAGGTAAAAATCCTATTTAAATTCATGAAATGTTTGAAATTGAAAGACAAAGTCATGAAGAGCATTGTAAATGTTCTAGTGAGATGCCCATCAAATGGGCCAGAGGAGGGAACATACCGTATTTTTCGCACCATAGGGCGCACCGGACCATAGGGCGCACCCAGTTTTTAGGGGGGGAAATCAAGGAAAAAAATATTTTTCCCCCCCAGCCCCAAAGAGCAGCGTACAGGCTGCACACAACCTCTCCCTGCCAGTGGGGTTGCGCGCAGCTATGGAAGAAGGCAAGGCAGCAAGCGGGATGGATCCCGCTCGCTGTTTTGCCTTCCCCTTTAGCCCCATGCAGCCTCTCTTTGCCGGGAGAGGCTGCGTGGGGCTAAAGAAGCCATAGCCCCGTGCAGCCTCTCCTTGCGGAGGGGTTGCGCGCAGCTATGGAAGAAGGCAAGGCAGCGAGCGGGATGGATCCCGCTCGCTGTTTTGCCTTCCCCTTTAGCCCCGTGCAGCCTCTCCTTGCAGGGAGAGGCTGCGTGGGGCTAAAGAAGCCATAGCCCCGTGCAGCCTCTCCTTGCGGAGGGGTTGCGCGCAGCTATGGAAGAAGGCAAGGCAGCGAGCGGGATGGATCCCGCTCGCTGTTTTGCCTTCCCCTTTAGCCCCGTGCAGCCTCTCCTTGCCGGGAGAGGCTGCGTGGGGCTAAAGAAGCCATAGCCCCGTGCAGCCTCTCCTTGCGGAGGGGTTGCGCGCAGCTATGGAAGAAGGCAAGGCAGCAAGCGGGATGGATCCCGCTCGCTGTTTTGCCTTCCCCTTTAGCCCCATGCAGCCTCTCCTTGCCGGGAGAGGCTGCGTGGGGCTAAAGAAGCCATAGCCCCGTGCAGCCTCTCCTTGCGGAGGGGTTGCGCGCAGCTATGGAAGAAGGCAAGGCAGCAAGCGGGATGGATCCCGCTCGCTGTTTTGCCTTCCCCTTTAGCCCCATGCAGCCTCTCCTTGCCGGGAGAGGCTGCGTGGGGCTAAAGAAGCCATAGCCCCGTGCAGCCTCTCCTTGCAGGGAGAGGCTGCGTGGGGCTAAAGAAGAAGGCAAGGCAGCAAGCGGGATGGATCCCGCTCGCTGTTTTGCCTTCCCCTTTAGCCCCATGCAGCCTCTCCTTGCCGGGAGAGGCTGCGTGGGGCTAAAGAAGCCATAGCCCCGTGCAGCCTCTCCTTGTGGAGGGGTTGCGCGCAGCTATGGAAGAAGGCAAGGCAGCGAGCGGGATGGATCCCGCTCGCTGTTTTGCCTTCCCCTTTAGCCCCGTGCAGCCTCTCCTTGCCGGGAGAGGCTGCGTGGGGCTAAAGAAGCCATAGCCCCGTGCAGCCTCTCCTTGCGGAGGGGTTGCGCGCAGCTATGGAAGAAGGCAAGACAGCGAGCGGGATCCATCCCGCTCACTGCTTTGGCTTCCCCTTTAGCCCCGTGCAGCCTCTCCTTGCCGGAGGGGTTGCGCGCAGCTATGGAAGCAGGCAAGGCAGCGAGCGGGATCCATCCCGCTCGCTGTTTTGGCTTCCCCTTTAGCCCCGTGCGGCCTCTCCTTGCCGGGAGACGCTGCGCAGGGCTAAAGAAGCCATAGCCCCGTGCAGCCTCTCCCTGCCGGAGGGGTTGCGCGCGGCTATGGCACAAGCCTGCATTCGCTCTATAGGACGCACACACATTTCCTCTCAATTTTTGGAGAGGAAAAACTGCGTCCAATAGAGCGAAAAATACGGTATTTCAGAAAGTGGTGATATAGATGGACTGTAGCTGAGTGTGTTGGCGGGTTGTGAGTCAACCTCCACTAAGCTTTCCCATTCTTAGGTGGGTTTTGGACACCTTTCTTTTCCTCTGCATCTTTTTCCTCCAGGCTTGCCCTCCTATATTGTAGCAGGGCTCCTGTGCCTTTAAAATGCTGCATGTCCAGCACAAATGTAACAGCTGCTGCTGCTACCCTCATCTATACACTCTTTTTCTTCTGCATAAAGCTGGTGTTATAGGGAAAGAGCAGAGGGTGAGCTTATAGTAGGAATGGGAGAGCATATGATTGTGGGTCCCAAATATCAAACAGGTTGCTTGACTGTTTAAGTTACATCCCATTTGGATTACTGCACTGTGCTCTATGTGGGGCTGGGGGGCTGCCTTTGAAAAGTGATCAGAAACTTCAACCAGCTCAAAAAGCTGCAGCAAGATTGCTGGCTGGGGCTGGTTATAGGGAGCATACGATTCCCTTGCAAGAACAGCTTCACTGGGAGGGAATGTGAAGGTGCTTGCACTCTCTAAGACAGAGGCACCAACGCAGGAATAAGATGGAGGGCTGGTCGCATGTGTGCAACGTCATGACGGCGGTGTCATGCATGACGTCACAATGTTGTTTGCAATGCCTGGATGGGCGCTGTTGTGTGCAACATCCAGACATCACGCAGCATCTCTCCCAGGAGAGACACATGGCTCGGGGGCGCTGGAGGCCCCCCGCGGTAAGTCCCACCCCCTGGGTGAGTGGCACCCAGTGCACACACCCCCAGCTATGCCTCTGGTGAATCCCCTAGGGCCTGTTGTGAATCATGGAGGCCAGTGTAATCAGTACTTGTTTCAGTAGTGGGCACACAGCAAAATGGCATTCATGCAGGCATCACGAGAAGTACTTGTGTGGAGAGGCACATTGCAGAAAGCCAGTGAGAGCCAAGGTGGTACAGTAGTTCTTGGATAGTGCATTGTCCCTCCCATCCTGCTCACTTGACTGTCCGGATTAGTATGTAAATAAAATGCTGTAATAACTATTGAGAGCCAGTGTGGTGTAGTGGTTAAGAGTGGTAGACTCGTAATCTGGTGAACCGGGTTCGCGTTCCCGCTCCTCCACATGCAGTTGCTGGGTGACCTTGGGCTAGTCACACTTCTCTGAAGTCTCTCAGCCTCACAGAGCATTTGTTGTGGGGGAGGAAGGGAAAGGAGATTGTTAGCCGCTTTGAGACTTCTTAAGGGGAGCGAAAGGCGGAATATCGAGTCCAAACTCCTCCTCCTCTTCTTCTTTTGAACTGAAGTCAATGCTTCCTGTTTATACTCAGAACAGAATTTGGCCTACTTTTGCTAATATACTTCAGCAGCACCAGGGCCAAAATCTGGTGCTCTACATCTGGTGAGCAGCTGGAGATAAGCAATTGCAATTGCCAGGCAGAATTCTCACTGACAACTGATGTTGATCCCAGGCATTAAAATTAATGAGCAAATGCTCTGGATTTCTCACCCGCTGGGTGCTTGTTTCAATGCCAATCTTATTGGCAAAAGTTAAGGAAAAGACAGCTAACAGACACCTGCTCTTCTCTGGACTAGTTCCTGTTCAGTGGACTGAGATTCCTATTCAAAAGGATGTTGATATCTTAAATGGTCCTGCCTGACGTTTTGGACAGAATTTATTTATTTGCTGTTGAGAGTCAAATGGTCATACGGTACTCATGCACTGTGTCACCATAGAGCTCACAAACCCCATAGTTCCCTCATGGGGCTTCCAAGCCTCTGGAATAATGCAGAGGTGTAGAAAGTTAATTGTGAGGACTGTTGCAAGATTACACAGCCTCATTTCCATTTTTGTTCCCTACTCCACTATGCACAAGAGCTCCATTGTACATGACTCATAATTAGTCTGCAGGGGTCCAAGCCAGATAGCTGATGTGAATGTCAGGCTGCCCACAGAGAACTCTGCTCAGTTCATTTCTGGTGGATTTAAATTAAATTCATCTTGAATGCTAACAAATTGAACAGGGTGCTTGAGAGACCCTGCAATGGTTAATTAAATATATGAACTGATTCTGTTCTTGAAATTACTGCCTCTTCTTTTAGGGGTGAATGTTGATCCTTATGCAACCTACCTGGCACCATCCATGCACAAAAGAGGAAGTACCAGCAGATGTACAGAAGTAAATAAGAAAGGGGGGGACCCTAAGAGGGTGGGAACCGTAAAGCAGCCCAGTGAGAGCAAAATATGCACAGTGGCCACAAAAATTGCTGACTGACAGCTGCAGGAGACAGATGGAGGAAAACAAAAAAATTGTGAGAGGGAGAATTTGATGGAATATTGTGGATGAGAACAATGGCTGCACTGGAACCCTAAACAGGAGCACTGCACATGGCTACGTTTTGTTACCAGTTCCACTTGTACAGCTGTTTTATTACTCACAAGGGTTTCTAGATGGCAACAACACAAAACACACACAGGGTGGCACACACCTTTTGTGCTGTTTTAAATAATGTACAAGCTAGCCTGATTTGTGCAAATTCCACAATATGTAATCCCCTCTCAGGGTTTTGCCCTCTGTTTGCATTTGCCTCTTGGGAAATGGACACTTGCTGCCATTACGGGGAAGAAAAGGGGGCATACGATGTGGAGATGTCTCTTAGTGCACTCCTTATAGACAGAGGTTTCTTTGTAAAAGTGAAATGGGGCACAGAAACAACACAACTTCCGATGCCAATGGCAATTGCTAGGTCACACCTCAACTACGTGAACATCAAGTAAGAGCAAAACAGGGCACATCAAGGGAGCGACTGCAGCTGCTAAGAACGTGCTGCTGTTAAATGGGAGGCCTGAATACCTCTGAAGAATGGAACACTAGGATGAAGAAATGTCAACACTGGCAATCAGAGAAAGCTGTGTGGTGTACCACTGAAGAACTGGAACTGATATGTATCTTAACACTTGGCCAAAGTACAAAAAAGCGTACATTTGAGAATGCACTTCCTGTAACTTTAAGAAAAATCTATAGCTAGAAGTTTTAAAAGGCACAACATGAAATACGAATTTTAACTCAGAGAATCATTCCACCTCCACTACCGCTCCTGCCATCCTCCACCAGATTACCACTTTGCCATTCCCTGCCTCTCCTGTCCTCCTCCTCCTTTTCCCATTGCTGCTTTCTTCAATGTTGTTGTTTAAATTAAATTAATGTACTCCCCTTCATCAGACGACCACAAGACGGTTATGGCAATACATTTTCCAAATCCCTTCTTCTAATTCAGTGTCTTACTGTTTGCTGTTTATTAGGGAAGACCAGAACGAAAGACAAGTATCGTGTTGTCTACACAGACCACCAGCGCTTGGAACTAGAGAAGGAATTCCACTACAGCCACTACATTACCATCCGGCGGAAAGCAGAACTGGCAGCAACGCTGGGACTCACCGAGCGGCAGGTTGGTACAGAAAGGTCTTGCACAGGAGTGGGGGGTCCTGTTGGACTCCCAACTCCAATCAGCCCCAGCTAGCATAGCCAATGTTCAGCAGTGGCGGGAATTGGGAATCCAGCAACAACTGGAGGGCCACAAGTTCCTCGCCCCTGATGTGGCAGGATCACAAACCATCACAAAACGTAAAGCATTACAATGAGCATCTCAGGCACAGATGCCAGTGCAAATGCTGAGGATAAAGACAGCAATCTTATACACACTTACCTTGGAAATTGACCCCACTGAATACAGTGGCTTACGTTTGTGTAAATATGTATAGGATCAGGCTGTGAATGTGCTTCATGGTTGGTTATCTTCTGTCTTGCTTGGCATATATCAAATGTAGGCTAGATACTTCTATAACTGTTTTTTTAGTTAGGTGGTCCAGGTTGGTGGGCAGTGATGGGCCAAGGAAAAAGTGGTCAGATGATGAGCCCTTTATAGCACTGGCATCATTCACCTGCCTCAGTGTAGGTCCCACTTTCTTCCTCACTGTTTGACTATGACTGAATAGTTCTCAGCAAGAAACCTTAATGCTCAGCTATTACTATGTGGAACATAAAAATGACACGGAAGATTGGAAGTCCACAGAAAGGTATCTGATTGCAGACTATTAGGGGCATTAGAAACCAGTAACATCCTAAATGAATTCTCACAGTTATGTATCCATTTTGCCTCTGCTCTGAATCATGCCATGCTCTTCCTCCTCCCAATTCCTTTTCATCTCTGCCTTTCCTCGGCCACTATATATTCTATATACCGTATTTTTCGCCCTATAGGACACACTTTTCCCCCTCCAAAAATGAAGGGGAAATGTGTGTGCGTCCTATGGGGCGAATGCAGGCTTCAGGAAGCGCGCCTTCCCGCTGTCCCCCCAACCTGGTTTGGAGGCTGGCGGCGGGGAGAAGCACGCTTCTCCCCGCCGCCAGCCCCACAAGCTGGGGGACAGCGGGGAGGTGGAGCGCCGCCATCCTGCTGTTCCCCGACCTGGTTTGGGCTTCAGGCAGATATCCGCAAGGCATGGGAGCCCAGCGGGAAGTCGCGCCGGTCTCCCAAGGCTTGCGGAGAGCTGCCTGTTCTGGGGGCTGGGGTCGGGGGAAGCTCGGGCTGGGGGGAAAATAATTTTTTTTCTTTATTCCCCCCCCCCCCAAACTAGGTGCGTCCTATGGGCCGGTGCGCCCTATGGGGCGAAAAATACAGTAATATATATATATACATACATGTATACACACACACACACACACACACACACACACTATATATATTCAGTACATACACACATCATTTTATTTGTATGCCACTTTCCATAGTTCAAACCATGCTCAAGGCAGCTGACACCACGAAAGAAATCACGTAATTACAAACATAACAAAAGTAGTCATAAGCGATAAATAAAACACCAAAAAGGACACAACCAAACCGAACAATTAAAACATAAGTCATAATGCATTTTAAAATATAGTATCAATAACACTAATACTAATAACACTAATACTAATAAAGATTAGTATCAATAACAGCACACCTGAACAAAACCCCCTATGCACAGCCCAAGAGTCTTTTCAGCAGCCTCAACTTTTGTAGGTGGAGTCAGTCAGGGCTCCGCTGTCCCAGGCCAGGTGAAAAGGCTGACAAGACAGGGAGCAGGTCTTTCTGGACTCACAGTGAAGATGGTCTTGTCCTGTGCAACCATCTCAATCCTCTTTCTCTCCCATCTTCCTCCTTTATATTCTGTACGGCCTTTACCGCCTTCTGCGTTTGTCTCTGCAGGTGAAAATCTGGTTCCAGAACCGCAGAGCAAAGGAGAGGAAGGTGAACAAGAAGAAGATGCAGCAGCAGACCCAGCCTGCCAGCACAACCACACCAACTCCTCCAGCAGTTGGCACCCCTGGTCCCATTGGAGGCATCTGCAGCAGCACTACCAACCTGGTTTCCTCATCACCAATGACTATCAAGGAAGAATTTATGCCTTAAACCCAGCCCTTCCAGTTGAACTGCATATAAACCAAAACAGCAATACAGTGGTACCTCTAGTTAAGAACTTAATTTGTTCTGGAGGTCCGTTCTTAACCTGAAACTGTTCTTAACCTGAGGTACCACTTTAGCTAATGGGGCCTCCAGCCGCCACCGCGCCGCCGGAGCACGATTTCTGTTCTCATCCTGAAGCAAAGTTTTTAACCCGAGGTACTATTTCTGGGTTAGCGGAGTCTGTAACCTGAAGCGTCTGTAACCTGAAGCGTCTGTAACCCAAGGTACCACTGTATACGGATTAACCACGAGAATCGGCACTAGCTGGCATACTCTAGAAACTTACGCAGAGGCAATGCTATCACTGCTGAACCAATGAAGCCATTTCCTCTTTGACCCACTGGGTTATTTTCTATGATACCACTGCAGGGGAGAATCATGGACTTATTCCTAGGAATCGAAGCAATAGGCTCATTATCTTTTCTGTACTTTTCTTTGGGAAGGAATTGCTCCTGTTGCAAAATATTTAAAGAGAAAAGAAAATGCAAGCATGGATGATTTGGGGTTGGGGGGAAGAAACAGACAACCAGGGTACTCAGGAAGTGTTTCAGGAGCATTTGCCAGTATCTGGCATCTGACCACAACCAGGCCTTGATATCTTGGCCAGAAGGACTGAGCTTGTCAGGTCAACTATCCAAAGCCAACTCCAAGCCATCACAGAAGCCCATCCACACTAGGCAATGGAGGTCAGGAGGCCAGTGCCACACACCTGAGTTACAGTTGATATTTGTAGCACTAGGAGCAAAAGTCATTTAAAAAGCAAATAAATAGGGGTCAAGTATGCAAGAGCAAAACAAAATTGAGATTAAATGCTGACACGTACAAAACAATGAAAGAACCTTAAAAGAGGCAATAAGGTATAAGGGAAAGGAAGCAAAGGGTTGGCTTCTGCACAGCACTGTCTCTTACTACATCAAAGATTGAAGGCTAAGAATGTCCTTTGGTTACGTTTTTTGTTTTTAAAGTTTTATGTGCCTGCACAGAGTTGTATATTTTGTCCAGTGCTGGGCCCTGGTTCAGTTTCTGGTAGGTAGAGTGGCAGAATTCAAGACAACAGCCTAGCAGCTTTCCGACTCGGGTTTGTCCAGTTTCATCCAACCACTTCCTTACAAGATGTTTGAGATGTTGAGGAACATGTCTTTGAATGAATTGCCAGGGCTTTGTATTTGTTGATGCCTGCTGATTTGGCTATACAGCCATACCTTGGATCTCAAATGCCTTGGCTCCCGAACGATCAAAGCCTGCAAATGAGTGTTCCTGTTTTCAAATGATTTTCGGAAGCCGGACATCTGGCGCGGCTTCCAATTGGCTGCAGGAGCTTCCTGCAGCCAATCAATAGCCGCGCTTTGGTTTCCAAATGTTTTGGAAGTCGAACGGGCTTCTGGAATGGATTCTGTTTGACTTCTAAGGTACAACTGTACTTTCCTTCTTGCTTTTATATATGCCAATATTTGAATGACTTGCCCATTGAGGTGAGTAATGGCCATTACACTTCCCCCTGAAGGTGGGGAACCTTTAATTATCAGCCTGAGGGCTGCATTACTTTCTGGAGAACCTTCCAGGGGCCACATGGCTGTAGCGGGTGGGGACAGAGGCAAAAGTGGGTGGAGCAACACATGCAAATTTTACCTTTATACGGTAGGCTAGTTTCTACACTTATACACACACATCCCTCTAGCCTCCATCCAGGCAAGCAAAATACATTATCAGAGTTCAAGGACAGAGTTCAGTCAGTCAAAAGCACTCGAGGAGGGTGTGAAGCAGGGGAGAGGGTGTGGTGGTGGGGAAGTCTCAAGGGGCAGATATGAGAGACTTGGAGGGTGGAATTTTGTGCCTGAGGTTTCCACCCCTGCCCTGGGGAGATGGAAATCCTAAGCACAGCCCACAATTACTTTAACTTAATGTACCAGTTCCTTGTTTCCACATGTAAAGCACTGAGGCAGAAATAGAGAGTAAAATGATTAATCAGTGAAAAATGGACTCGCTTGTAACCAGACTTTGGAGCATGCAAAACTTGTTGATTTGGTGTACCAATATGACTTGCTGCAAAGCTTCATGAGCTTATTCCTGATCTTCATTCAAATTGTATTACTTGGAAGTAAAATGAATCTTCTAATCCTGGAAGACCAATGGAAGTTTGGAGAAGTGGCGATAAAGCTGATGTCTCCCCGATGAAGGCTAACAGTTGGCTGAATCAGACCTACTTTCATTCATTCGTTCTCCACCTTTGATGTATATTAGGCTTTTAGTTCTCTCCTCCTGAGTATTCCCTCTTGACACCAGTGCCTTCTGGGCTTAGTGTCAAAACCACTGATGTTTATATTTCTTCATAATGGCTACTCAGACTGGTGATATTTTTTGTATTTAAGGTACATTTTTTAAAGCCTCTTTAAAAATAAAAAATACATTTTATGTATTTGTTATTCTATCCTTTGTACACTGTGGTGAGATTTGCGAATTCCTCAGTTTGAAATTGGGGCAGCAAATGGTCTATAAAAAAGTTTGGCATTGAAAATAACGCATGTGATCTATTGGTGTTGAGAAGTGGGGGTTAGGACAAGTTGTACAGTAGCAAACATGGGTCTGAACCAGCTTTCATTGTTCAAACATACATTTTTAACAGGCGACAATTACATTGCATACACAGCACTGAATGTGTGCTATGATCTTATAGGTTGCCATGTGAATTGGGAATCCAAATATCTCCCAACAACATGACTCCTCCATTCTACTATTTTTGGCCACTGCACTTTGGTTAATTGTGATGGCTGGTCTTAGTCAAAGTGATCAGTGACGTTGTGGATGAGGAATTTTGTGATGTTCTTGTAGTAGTCTTCCCTGCTAAAGTTGCACCTTTCCTCCAGATAGTGATGCTGATGGAACTGCCATTGTGCTAACATTCTGAGCCATTGTTTCCTAATGCAGCAAGTTTTAGGACAGCCTGGATTTTTTATATAGAAAAAAATCTCTTATTAGCTGCTTCCAGTCCTCATCATATTGTTCCCTGACTACTGCTAGACTGCATCAGGCTTGAAAAGACCATTCTTGTCCAGGTTTATCTCCCTCACAGTCTTACCACTAACATTCTTGCAGATAAAGTTGCTCAGATTCGGAAAGAGGTAGACTCCACCATGGTAGCAAGGCCAGGGTGGGAGAGTGCTAGAGCCCTGTCGAGTCAAGTTGCATGGGATCATTTCTAATCTGTTACCTCCGGGGATGTGGACTGGCTGCTTAGACAAGTGAAACTGACCACCTGTCTCCTTGATCCTTGCCCATCCTGGCTCATAAAAGCGAGCCAGGAAGGGCTGGGTGATGGGCTCTGCAGGGTGGTGAATGATTCCCTCTGTGAGGGAACTACTGCATTGGGCTCTACATGGGGCAACATTTGAAGGTGACTTGGAAACTACAACTAATCCAGAAGGCAACAGCTAGACTGCTGACTGGGAGTGGCCGCCAGGACCATATAATACTGGTCCTAAAGGATCTTCACTGGCTCCCAGTACATTTCCAAAAACAATTCAAAGTGTTGGTGATGATCTTTAAAGCCTTAAATGGCCTTGGCCCAGTATACCTGAAGGAGCATCTCCACCCCCATTGCTCAGCCCAGACACTGAGGTCCTCCTCCAAGGGTCTTCTGCTGGTTCCCTCACTGTGAGGAGCAAAGTTACAGGGAGCCAAGCAGAGGGCCTTCTTGGTAGTGGTGCCCGCCCTGTGGAACATCCTCCTTTCAGATGTCAAGGAGATGAAGAGCTACACAAATTTTATAAGACATCTGAAGGAAGCCCTGTATCAGGAAGTTTTTAATGCTTGATGTTGTACTATGTTTTTATATATGCTGTAAGCTGCCCAGAGTGGCTGGGGAAACCCAGCTAGATGGGCGGGGTATAAATAATAAAAATTATTGTTAATGTTATTATTTTTATTATTATTATTACTACCACTACTACAAATCTGGTGTTCCTTTGTGCAATGGTTCTGTTTTAAAATATATGCTTCTTATTAATAACCTGATTCTTGAGTTTTAAGGTTATTGGTAACCTAACCTTCCCTGTGTTAAAAGGCTGCAATTCATTGCAAACCATTTCTTATCCCTTTGCAGCCTTAGTCCGTTGAGGTACGTTTTGATTAACACAGTTCAGGAATTTGGCGTGTCTTCTTGCTGTTGGTAATATGGTTTTTAATCTGGTGCCTCATGCTATAAGATAGAGCTCACACAACCCTTTCAGGTCTTGAATTTCCTTTCTCATTCCAGACGTAGGTACGACTTGTACCAGAAGCCAATATGTATCTCTAGATAATATTTTCCCCTCATGGGGTGCAACGGTGGATGTTTTTTTGCTTCATGTTCAACGTTTAACTGGATACCTATTCCATTATGTGCTGTTTGGATTGTTTTACTAAACTATTAATTTGAGCTGTGCTGGCACTTTTGGTTTTGAGCATCTTTCCTGTCCTTGGTCTATAGTACATTTTGTGTGATCTGAAGGACACAAAATATCCTTGGGATTGATGAATAGAGACTGCATCCTCTTCAGGCCCTTTTTTTAGCTGTATGATTCTATAAGAACGTAAAAGAGTCCCGCTGGCTTAGGAAAGTGGATCATGGAGTCCTATCTCTGGTAAGTAGCTAAGATCCAGCTACAGAAATAATGTAAGAGAGGAAACAGGGCTATTACAGAGTGTTCATTACTTATTTCCACCTTCCAGCAACGAGGTTCAGGAATATCTTAAGAATTAGCTCCTTGTTCACACTGATAATTTTATCCTTGTTCACACTGATAATTGGGAGAAGCAACAAGAGGAACAGCCATTTTAGATCTGGTCCTAACCAATGTTGATGACCTGGTTAGTGGGGTAGAAGTGGAAGGATCATTAGGCGCGAGTGATCATGCTCTTCTGAAGTTTACTATACAGCGGAAAGGAGCAGCCAAGCATACTAGGACTCAATTTCTTGACTTTAAGAAAGCCGACTTCATAAAACTTAGGGAAGTGCTGGGTGAGATCCCATGGACAGTAATACTAAAAGGAAAGGGAGATCATGATGGCTGGGAGTTTGTTAAGAGGGAGATAGTAAAAGCACAACTTCAGGCAATACCAATGAGACGGAAACATGGAAGGTGCCTAAAGAAGCCAGGGTGGCTATCTAAAGAACTTCTAACTGAGTTAAGATTAAAAAAGGATGTGTACAAAAAATGGAAAAGGGGGGAAACCACCAAAGAGGAATTCAAACAAATAGCCAGCACGTGTAGACACAAAGTCAGAAAAGCTAAAGCACAGAATGAATTCAGGCTTGCTAGAGAGGTTAAAAGCAACAAAAAAGGTTTTTTGGGTATGTTCGTAGCAAAAGGAAGAACAAGGAAACAGTGGGGTCACTCAGAGGAGAAGATGGTGAAATGCAAACAGGGGACACAGAAAGGGCTGAACTCCTCAATGGCTTCTTTGCCTCAGTCTTCTCCGATAAAGAAAACAATGCCCGACCGGAAGAATTTGGAGCAAATGATTCAGCAGAGGAAACACAGCCCAGAATAACTAAGGAGATAGTACAAGAATACTTGGCTAGTTTAGATGTATTCAAGTCTCCAGGGCCAGATGAACTGCATCCAAGAGTATTAAAAGAACTGGCAGATGTGATCTCAAAACCACTGGCAGTCATCTTTGATAATTCCTGGAGAACAGGCGAAGTCCCGGCAGACTGGAGGAGGGCAAATGTTGTCCCTATTTTCAAAAAGGGGAAAAGAGAGGACCCAAATAATTACCGATTTGGATGATGGACTCAAGGGCATCCTGATCAAATTTGCAGATGACACCAAACTGGGGGGTGGGGGGGTGGCTAACACCCCAGAGGACAGGATCACACTTCAAAACGACCTTGACAGATTAGAGAACTGGGCCAAAACAAACAAGATGAATTTTAACAGGGAGAAATGTAAAGTATTGCACTTGGGCAAAAAAAATGAGAGGCACAAATACAAGATGGGTGACACCTGGCTTGAGAGCAGTACATGTGAAAAGGATCTAGGAGTCTTGGTTGACCACAAACTTGACATGAGCCAACAGTGTGACGCGGCAGCTAAAAAAGCCAATGCAATTCTGGGCTGCATCAATAGGAGTATAGCATCTAGATCAAGGGAAGTAATAGTGCCACTGTATTCTGCTCTGGTCAGACCTCACCTGGAGTACTGTGTCCAGTTCTGGGCACCACAGTTCAAGAAGGACACCGACAAACTGGAACGTGTCCAGAGGAGGGCAACCAAAATGGTCAAAGGCCTGGAAACGATGCCTTATGAGGAACGGCTAAGGGAGCTGGGCATGTTTAGCCTGGAGAAGAGGAGGTTAAGGGGTGATATGATAGCCATGTTCAAATATATAAAAGGATGTCACATAGAGGAGGGAGAAAGGTTGTTTTCTGCTGCTCCAGAGAAGCGGACTCGGAGCAATGGATCCAAACTACAAGAAAGAAGATTCCACCTAAACATTAGGAAGAACTTCCTGACAGTAAGAGCTGTTCGACAGTGGAATTTGCTGCCAAGGAGTGTGGTGGAGTCTCCTTCTTTGGAGGTCTTTAAGCAGAGGCTTGACAACCATATGTCAGGAGTGCTCTGATGGTGTTTCCTGCTTGGCAGGGGGTTGGACTCGATGGCTCTTGTGGTCTCTTCCAACTCTATGATTCTATGATTCTATGATCCATCCATGATTTTATTAAATTCTCCTTTGAGAATGAATACACTTGCATTGTGCGGAAAGGATCCTGCTGTGCTTGTTTTAAGCCTGCTTCCTATGCTAAATTTGGGAATCGCAATTCATTTTTTGCAGATCAAGCGAAGAAAGCTCTCTTCCTTCTCACTTGCACCCAGCAGCAGGGTGTGTGTGTGTGTGTGTTTTCCAGAGGCTAGTTTGCTTTGCATAGAAGCCTGGTAAAGGGAGTTATTGAGAACTGTTACAATCTTGACACTGGGGGCAGCTGAGGAAAGCAAGAGAAGGGAAGGGCTTGCTTCTTCCTAGGGTCAAAGACCAAGGCCAGCAAACCATAAACAATCAGTTGCGCTGGGCTTCTAATCTCGGTTTATGGCTGTCCACAGGCTGACGAGCCTCCCATCCAAGAACAACAAACACAGAAGGAAGGCATGCGATACTATCGCATCGGGATAGTACAAGGGGCAGCTGGCAAGGGTACCTTCGGGACCCAAGGAAATTGCTTTGAAAACATGAATGGTACACCTTGGCCTCTCACAAGCTTAATTGTTTTGTTACACACATTCCTTCCACTAGCAGAGCATCAGGACCAATTTTGCAGGTGGTACTTCTCTCAAATGGTATGTGGAGTCATAGTGTCACTTGAGGGCAAAGAGAAATGGTGGTGAGTCATCCTAGTTTCTGTCAAATTCAATGTCTTGCTAGTCAATCACATGACAGCAAGATGGCCTTGTGCGCCTCTTATTTTCAGTTTTATTTTTTAATTCATTTATTATATCCCACCCTTCACCAGCTCATTGAGCCCCTCAAGTCATGATTAAGCAACCAGGAAAATCAGTGAAAGCAATTAACAATTCAGATACTTCCAGTATATAAAATAACAATACGCAATGCAACAGCAGACAAATCACTGGTTTACATCTGGCGCATCAGGTACTCTCGTCACAGAAACCTGGTCAAAGATGTGTGCTTTTACACATCACTGAAAGATAAGCAATTAGGGTACTATTCGTACTTTGAGGAGAGGGTATTCTACAATTGAGCTGCCACCACAGAAAAGTCCCTGTCATGTCACCACACCATTAACTTCATCCAGTGATGAGGCTATGAGAAATGCCCATCCAGCTGATCTTAATGCACAGGCAGGTTGATATAGGAGGAAGTACTATAGGGAAAGGTCCCACTGAAGTCAGATTGGTAGCATATAGGCAACTGATATTGGATCCAAGTATCTGGGGACTATTCCTAACCTGGGTGGGATTAGATTTGGCAAACGCCTTCTAGGCTATAAAAGGTCTGCAGCATTTTTCAGGCCCTTGTGATGGAGATCAGACAACACATTTCAAAAGATGAAAGCGATAAAGTACATTTACGAGTTGTGTAGAAGGCACCAGGTAAGTGAGGACCACTTTTTTAAAAAATTCTCCCATATATGCAGAACTCCCTTTGCACCTTTTGGACTGCATCTGTAGGTTTCCCCCTCTGTGTCAAATAACTGGGGCCAAATAAGTGTTTTTTAATTTTTATAGTACAGTGGAACCTCGGGTTGCGAATGTGACATGTTTGCAACCCACAGTATTCACAACCTGTAGCGCTGCATCTGCGCACACGCGGGTCGCAATTCGGCACTTCTGCGGATGCGCAAAGCACAATTTAGTGCTTCTGTGCATGCGCCAAAACCCAGAAATAATCCGTTCTGGTACTTCTGGGTTCGGCACGGTGCGCAACCCAAAAACACATAACCTGAAGCATCTGTAACCCGAGGTACCACTGTACATGGAAGATGGATGTCCCTCGGAAGGTTCTGGACTCTCCTTCCTTGGAGATTTCTAAGCAGAAGTTGGATGGCCATCTGTCATGGATGCTTTAGCTAAGTTTCCTACATTGCAGGGGGTTGAACTAGAAAATGACCCAGCTCTATGATTCTGTTTTTCTGCTTCAACAATATTTCATTATGTTCCTATCATTTTATGTAATTATGTTTTGTATAAATTATTTTTTAAAAACCATGTTCTATTTACAAACAAAACATTTAAATAGCTACTTTTCTACCGGTATGATGGGGGGGGGCATGGGCATAGCCAGGATTTTTGTTGGGGGCAGGCTTTTGTTGGGGGGGGTAGAACCTCAGATTTGTATTGATTTTTACTTATTTGGGGGGCAGCTGCCCCCCTGGCTATACCCATGGGGGAGTCACAGGAAGGACACAAGATCGGGAGGGGGCCACGATAGGAAAAAGATTGGGAAACACTGGTCTAGGTGACCAGCATATCAGCAAGCTCTACAAGCGAGGGGCTATCTCTAAGAAACAATGTCTTCAAAGGCTATATGAACTTGGTCAGCAACTAATTTTTAACAGCAGAAGTCATATTTTGAACCGAACAAACATTTAGAGATTCAGCCGCATTGGGTCACATAAGCTGAACCCCAAGGAATTACCTCTCCCAAATTCCATCTCAATGGAAATACCAACAGCACTTCCTTTTAGCATTACAGCTGCTCACCATCATTCTGCATATGTGGAGCATGCTCTCAGAGCTTTGTTGCTGTTCCTGCTGCAGATGAAGGGGTGAAGAAATCTTTGCCTGCATCTTAGTATGTGTGAAGTTTCCGTGTATGCTGGTGGTTGAATTTGGCCCCAGAGCTCCAGATACCTGCTGCTCCTTTATCATTTCGCTGTATTTCTGCATCTTTATCCCAGCAAGCTAGATAAATTAGTAGTTTATTGCAGCATGCCAGGATTCACAGCTTATCATTGCATATGCAAGTGTCAATGAGGGTGAGGAATGCACATGCCCTACTTAGGAGAAAGACGTAAAGGCAGGCAGTGTAATCTAGAATGGGACAGAGCTAATAACATTGAAGAGGCATAAAAGGGGAGAACACAAGATAGCTCAGTCAGTAGAGCGTGAGACTCTTAATCTCAGGCTTGTGGGTTCAAGCCTCATGTTGGGCAAAAGACTCCTGCATTGCAGGGGGTTAGACTAGATGACCTTCCTGGTCACTTCCAACTCTATTCTATGATTCTATAAGGAGAGAGGGAGAGGGGAAGAGGGAGAGCACACACTAGGGATTCACTGACTCAACCGCAGTTCCGGCCATGTATTGAGATGATGAACTTCCAACCGAAACTCTATCAGGCTTTTGCCTGTTTGCACAGCAGGGTAAAAGTCCATGGAACGACAGGCTGGTCCCTGTGGTTCCCGCCAGGCATGTGTGCACAGGGAACAGGTGATGATGAGAAGCAGTCATAAAAGTGCCCTCTGTCCCCACCCCCGCTCAAACGGCTTGGCCCAGGTTATGAAATGGGCTCAGGTGCGTTTGCCCAAAGTCATCTCCCCACCTGTGTGCACTTTCAGGAGCTTAGCTGAGAGAGTCCTGTTTGCCTTGAACCAGAAGTGAGTGCAAATGTGCAATTTGGCTTCATCAGCTATCTACTGCTGCTTGTTTCCTGGTTTTTCATGCTTCCACTTAAGGGGGGGGGGGAATTCAAGGCACCCCCAGAAGGTCACGTCAGGTGCTCTCTTCAGTGGTTCTGCACGAAACCCAAAAGGCAAGAAGAATGATTTAAGTCACTGCTGTTTGTTTTCTGCAATTGTAGCTATGTATACTTTCTACATACATTTGTGGCTCTGTGGCATAATTTTGATCTCTGCTTTTTAGTCCTCAAGGTTGTAGTAATAGATGGCAGATTAATGGTCTAGGTGGTTCTCTTAGATCTTAGGGAAGAAGATTTCCCCAATGTTGCTTGGACATATTTTTTTTTAAAGGAAGAAGACAGCAATGACAGGGATTTCATCTAGCGCATAAAACATGTGCTCTACAAATGAGCTATGGCTTTTCTGCAAAAGGCTCCCTTGGTTTGCAAGACTGAGGAGACTATAAAGTGCGTAAGGTGGAGGGGGATCTAAGTACTGTGATAATTCCTGCCATCCAGTTACCACCCTTTCCCTTAATTAATTTGGAATACTTATATACTGCTGCCTCATTAACCCATTTCTGTGCCTGTCTTGCTGCATTTTCCCCTAAACGTTCTGGAGTCTGTCAAAATTTGGAATAAAGAATTTTCAGGTGGAGCCATTCCATGCAGAATAAGCCAATAAAGTGGCACATTTGTCTTTGTTTGCATAATGCATTTTGTGCCTTTTGAACCGTGTGTATGGGTGAAGAGACTCCTCTAGGGAGACCTGCTCTTTCCTATAGAGAAGAAGGAATTTCAGCAGGAGGAGCTGCAGGAATCAACGTTTGTGCATCAGTGCAGGCATTTGCCAGTAGAGGGAGCAAGGATATCGGGTGAGGGGAGGGGGGACTGGCTCAAAACAGGAAGATGTCAGAAATGCTCCTGATCCCTGAGCTGCTAGGGTTCAGTCCCTAAATCCCTGGGTCACAGTTCAGTACAAATCCATTTAGAAGTGGAAAAGTACTGAGGAGGTATCTAGTCAAAGGAGGGTCAGACAGGTTTGAAATGGGCAGGCAGGGAAGATGAAAGTAAAACACGAATTCAGCTCTCGCTGTGATGAATTTGGAACAAAATAAGGACCTGTCTCATCTTGACTGAAAGCATTTGTATACGCGGCAGCTGCCCGATCTAGCAGTCACACTGTGTTCTATTGCCTGAGTGTGGGGATTTTTCCCACCAGATGGTACAACACAGACCTAGACCAGATCTGCTACCTTTGTTATGAAGTTGGCAAATCAGAGCTGATTACTTGGCATTGGATAAAGCAGGTGTGGGAAACCTCTGACCCTCTGGAGGTTGGTGAACAACAAAGCCCATTATCCTTCGCTGTTGGCCATGTGTGCTGGGGCTGATGGGAGTTGTAGTTCACCAACCTCTAGAGGGGCAAGAGTTCCCCACACCTGGCACAAAGCAAGGCAAGCAGAAGGTGGGATGTCATTTAGGATTTGTGGGAGCCAGTGTTAGGGACAGTAGTGCTTGCGACAGGGCAACATGGAAGCGTGAGGTCTGGTTCCTTATTGACAGGGAGATAGGCAACTGAAAATAGAGAAACAGGGCAAAGAACTGCTATGGGGAAGGTCACAGAAGTTGTGTGCCAATCCAACAACCATTCTACTTGCTAACAAGAAAGTATTTCTTAGAGCTCAGAAATGATACACTCCACTGCTAGAACGAGTAATAGAATCATAGGTGCTTTATTTGGTGCTTTATTTGGCTTGGCAGAAATTCAGTTATCAAACCAGGCAGGTTGCTGTGAATCTAGGTGAATACTAGACAGGTATTCCATTCTGTCTCAAGCCACATAGAAAAGGTTGGTAGCACTTTAGTTTTTGTTAAAATCAAAGTAAATCCTACATACCAGAAATCTGCTTCCCCCCAGAGTAGATTACCAGTGTCAAACATAGCATGAGAAATGGAAGTGTGTTAAGTACAGCTTTAGTGTGGGTGTCTTTTAACACTACTGCTGATAGTGTTCACTCCATTCTCTTCTTTCTGATAATGCCTCCTAAACATGTTCAAAGCCCAGCTCATTGAAAAGCAACAGATCTCTTGAATACCACTCCACTGATGATGAAGTAACAACACAGACATAGGACATGGGGATCTGCCTTGTATTGAATGAGACCATTGGTCTGTCAGGTTCAGTGTTTCCTACACTGGTTAGGGTTCCAGAGATCATTCCCTCACAGCCTTTCCCAGGAGATGCCAAGGATTGAGCTCTACCACTGAGCTATGGTCCAGTGTCATGTTCCCCAAATAAACCAAGATGACTCTGGGAAATCGTCAAAGTCAGACATGGAAGCAACAGTCCCAGCATCTTGCTTGATCCCCAGAAACAGGTATTGAGAGGCATAATCACTTGCTTCTGTATACAAAAAGACAAAAAGTCCTGTTAGCCGCTGGCAAACCTCCTGCTCCAGGCATTTGTCCCCTCTTCACTTACTGCTTGACACAGCCTGCAATCTCCATCTGACTCCGAAGCAGAGCTGTGTGCCAAACAGCCAACCTGCTGCTGCTAGCCCTCCCTGGCAGCTCGCTCTCATTCCGCCTCATTCTCTAGCTAGCTAATGGTAACAACATACTCTGTGCTGGTCCAGAGAGGGACAGAAACATACAGAGAAAGGGAAGGTTTCTCCTGCTCACTTGCTGATCTATTTATCTGGATGGTCCTTCTGTCTTCCCTATTGTTGCAGAGAGAGGGGGGGGAGAGAGAGAGAGAGAGAGGGAGAGGGAGGGAGGGAGGGAGGGAGGGAGAGAGAGAGAGAGAGAGAGAGAGAGAGAGAGAGCGCATCTCTGGAACAAGTGGAAGAGCCAGAGTGCGAACAAGCAAACTGCAGGGAGGGAGAAGGAGTGCATAGCAACGCGACTCCACGATGAAGAACCAGGAGCATCATCCTCAGAAGGTAAGACGAGGAGGCAGCGAGCAGCTTGTACCGGAGGCACATAATTAGATGCCACAAAAGGAGAAAGTGTGTGTGTGTGTATCAGGGGAAGAGAGCTTTAGCAGGTGCCTTTTTCTGGATGGCAAAACAATCCAGGCTCAGGATTGCACATCCCACAGTCCCTGTATCCTTTCCCCCAGGTAAGGTTGGCAGGGGATGCTTCCTCTGGGACCCAGACCCTTCAGAGTAGCAGGTTGTCTGCTGCTAAAGGTGGAGAGCGACGACACCTTCTGCCCCTGGCAGGACCCCAGGAAGCAGCAGGTGGGGCAGGTAGGAGGCGGGGGTGGCTGGCTGGCTGTCATTGCACAGCCAGCTCTTCTCACTCTCTTTAATTAGCAAGCTGGGGGGGGGGGCTGTGCCTATACTTGAGTGCACCCGCTTTTCACCAGCCAGCCTCATCACGCAGGTGTTTCTTTTTCCTCTGGAAGGCAGGTGTTTCCACCAGGGGATGATGCATGCTATATGGCTGGGGGTGGGATTTAGGTATGGAACAATTGGGTGGGGAGAGAGAGGATTGCAAGTCCCCTGTAGTGTTTGCATCAGTGCTTGTCCTCCCACTGCATCCTATGTGCAACAGGTGCTAAAAGGGAAAGAGCGCCCAGGAAGACAGACTAGAGAGGTTCACATCGGACATGGCTGGAGCAGGAAACTGGGTCAGGTCTATCAAGCCCCTCGTTGCTTCTTTCCATATCCGCTCCCTCTCGGCTTGCATCACCCGGCCGGCTCCTCCCTCTTTCCCCCTGGGAAGCCTTCTTCTGGCAGTGATTCTTTTCCCCTTTCCCCTTCCCACTTTTACATCACCCAGGCAGAATCTCTTACATAAGCATGTCAGTGTGGCACAGTGGTTAGAGTGCCAGGTAGGAACTGAAAGAGCAGGGTTCAAATCCTCACTCAGCCACGAAGGTTACTTGGGGCCAGTTACAGCCTAACCACAACCTATTGCTGTGAGAATAAAATGGAGTGGGAGTAGAGGACCATGTGCTGTATGCCACCCTGGGATATGAATGCATTAATGTTTATTCATTTATTTATCTTTCCCCATATCTCCCACTTCTGACTCCACTGCTGGCTGTTCCAAGACATTTTGCAGTAAATGAAGGTAGAGCAGTAAATAGCACCCAGTACCCCCCCCACCCCGGTTCAAGGCCAGCCAAGTTATTTTGGCCCTTGAGGCAGAAAATCCCACAAGACTCCAACCACCATTCAGAGTGCGCTGTCTGAGAAAGTTCATAAGATTTGCAGGGACAGGTAGTCTATAAGCAAAGCCATCCATCCTGTTTCTGACTGGTGCTAGCAGGGGTGGACATTGGTAATATTTTGTAATATGACATCCCGTGTGAGGCCAACATTTGGCGCCCCAAAATGGATCTTCTCAGTTTGGCACCACCCTAAATCTGGTGCTAGTGCTAGTCTTTGGACCAAAAGGCTCTCTCATTGCAGCAGGTAGCAGGCAAAGCAAATTTAAAAAAAAAAAAACAAGTTACAACCGCCAAGAAAACCCCCTAATTAAAATGCACAATGAAACAATTTAATCAAAACGTTAGAATAAAAATCCACAGTCAAAATGCACAATAAAGCAATCCCATTAAGACAGCAGCAGAAGATTCAAGTCAGGAGCTATGGGGAATTCTTGTCTAAATGGGGATTTGCTATGATTTTGCTGAAGCAGTGAGCCTTGTTTTGCTCTAGTGACTTTCAAGGTGGCTTCCTGCCGTCTCTAGTCCAGGTCTCCACCTCCCATCCCAAATTTTGAGAGAAATGAAAAATAATTTGTTTCTGGGGTAGTGGTGCTAGATAAGTAGGTGAAAGTACCGCCATTTCACCAAATAATGAGCCTTCACCAGCACAGAGTGGTGGAGATGCCATGCAGCCTCAGCCAATTGATCTGAACACCTCTGAGAGGCATGACCTTATCTAATCCCCAGGACACTAACTCGTGTCTGCTTTCCCCCCAACTTTTGTGTGTGGCATGCACACTGACGGGGTTCAGACAATAATATCTCAGCAGCTTCAGAACAAGGCAAGGTATTAAACCAGCTTCAAACTGAAGTTTAATATCATAAGCAGCTGCTCTACAACAGAACTAAACCCTCTCTTATACGCACATGTGTGCACACACACACATCTCACATAAATGTAACTTAATGCTAAGGTCCCCCTTCTCTCTCCCTGTAATGTATAACTGAGGAAATGAAAGATATGGCATCATTACACCGTGCTAATGTAGAGTAAGGGGAGGCTACTACATACCACATCTGGTTCCAACCAGATCTGAAGTCAAGGTCTACAAAATGGGACACTCCCAAAACTGTGGAGAAAAATATTCATTTTGAAGTGTTTCGGGGGGGGGGTGTCTTTTGATTTCTCCAGCTGCCAGCTTGTGACTCAGATGTGGCACAGATGCATTTCTTAAAGTGAGGGATTTTCTCTCTCTCCTGTAACTCAGTGTTCTTGAGTGTGATGTGGTACTGATGACCTAAATCAGTAAAATAAAGGCTTTTGTGGGGCTTACACACACTCTAATAAATGTTTTTCGTATTCCAAAAGGCGGTCTATCACATTTATCTGGTGTGTAGTGGAATAATAATATTTGTCCTTTTTGCCTTTTTACCACAATAGTCACCATATACTTTCTTTTTTTATATATCCAAAGCTAGCTTATCCATTGTTCATTTATCTGAAGGATAGCCCTCTCGCTCTGAATCTGCCCTTGTTTTTTCTACTCTGAACTATTTCTGTTTGAGGATGCCTTCATAGAATACCTAGCTGCCCAAAGGACAGGAGAAGGGAATGGCAGAAAGCTGTTAAAAATTTCCTGCTGAGGAACCTGTGCTGGAGTCTCTCAGTCTCCCAGCAGAGTTTGGCATTATAGATTAACCACAATGCTTAAACTTTGCAGCCTGGGAAGAAAAGCTTCTTGCCTCAATTTGTTGTTCCAAGCGATGGTGTGTATGATTGATTTTTTTTTCTTCAGGAACAGAAGGCTGCCTAAGAAAAATGAAAAGCAAAGATGCTCAGAATGCCACCAGGATTCTAAAGAAAGCACCAGATTGTAGCATGGAGAGACAAACATGTTACTCCAAAGTATAGCAGTGATCACACTCAGTGGAAACTGGCCTTGGCCAAAAAATGGGGTAGAGTCTTTGTCAGAATAAACTTTAGGCTGATTCATATAACTTCAGTTGTGGGATAACCCTTCATTAACCCTTCCCGGTGCTCAATTTGTAGAAAGCCAGGTGCTAGAAACTGCTCTCAGGTATGAGACATATGTACTCTACATATGCTCAGAGGCATACTCTTTCTTCAGACATCCCATGGCATAGTATATAGGTTCCAGGAATGAGCCATAGAGCTATGGCCTTCCTGGACAGAGATAGCCTGGCCACTGGTAACTTCCAGGCTGGATTACTGTAATGCGCACCATATGTGGCTGCCCTTGGGTCCAACTAGTGCAGAACACAACAGCCGTACTGTTGATGGGGGCATCTGGCCGAGAACCTGTGACACCATAGTTAAAACAGCTGCACTGGCTGCCCATCTGCTACAGAGCCAGGGTCAAGATCCTTGTATTAATTTACAAAGCCAGCCTGAACCACTTAGGTCCAGGGTACGTCAGGAATCACCTGAACTGTTATATCCCAGCTCAGTCACTGAGCTCATTGCAGGGGCATTGTTGGTCGTTCCTCAAATGTATGAGGCCTTCTTGATAACAACAAGAAATAAAGCCTTTCATGTCTTTGGCTCAGTCCTGTGGAACACTCTGCCACTAGAGATTCAGCTGGTGCCTTCTGTTCCAACTTTTCAACACCTGCTGAAAACTTTTCTATTTCGCTAGGCTTATGCAGTCAATTAAGAATACATCTTTCCACATTGGTTAATTGATTTCTGTTTTTAACTTTTTAATATGCTTTTTACTGTATTGTTTTGTGTATTTTTGTTGTAAGCCGCCTTGATATATATATTTTTACAAAATAGCTGCATATAAATAAACAAATAGAGGGATCCCTGGCTAAAATTCAAGCTCTGTGGGCACCCTTCCCCTCTCCCATCTTAATTAAGTACATATTTGGCAAGCAAGTTCCCTTGAGTCCAAAAGTGTGTGCAAGCGACTATAAGCTGTGATGTGGACATTTTCACACAGTAATTTATGTATGTGGCTGGATATCACAATAAACACTAGTCTGTTAACTGCCTTCCTCATACTATGCCTCTGCTTTGCTTTGGGGCAGTTAAAAAAAAGAGAGAGAGCCAAGTATTGTATAGGCTGATTCATTGCACCTGAGATACTGACACTGAGAAGAAAACAATAACCAAGGACCAAGCTTAGAGTCTTCTTACTCATAGTAGTCTCATAGATGATGAAGGGCATTTAGACAAAAGAGAGTATGGCAGGAGGCGGGTAGAAGGGAGAGATTAAGCAATCAAAGGTAAATAGTTTGGACCATAATGTGGGCTGAAAATGGGGTTTAAGAGAATCTATTAGAACTAACATTCTAAAGATTACTAGTTAACATTGATTTCATGCCAAGCAGGTGCTAGAAAAAAACCCTAAAGGATTTTGACTTATTTAATGAACATGTTTCCTAAAACAAAGGCATTTATTTTTATTTTCAAAAAACCCTCCAAAAAAGAAGTGTTCTGGAAAGTGTAAGGTTTTATTTTATTCAGACAGCACAGAATGTAATATATATATGTATTTAGAAAAGTATTACAATGCCTGCTGAAATGATTTTTTTAAATTTCAGCTATTTATATACTGCTTAATCACCGAAGTATAAAATGGTACCTCGGGTTACATATGCTTCAGGTTACAGACTCCACTAACCCAGAAATATTACCTCGGGTTAAGAACTTTGCTTCAGGATGAGAACAGAAATCGTGCAGAGGCAGCGCAACAACAGCAGGAGGCCCCATTAGCTAAAGTGGTGCTTCAGGTTAAGAACAGTTTCAGGTTAAGAACAGACCTCCAGAATGAATTAAGTTCTTAACCCGAGGTACCACTGTATAAGTGATGTACATAAAGAATACAAAAGTAATTCCGTGGATAAAATCAGTTAAAATTGTTCGTAAAACAGAAAACTTCCTTAAAATTTACTGCTTTAAGTGCATACACACACGTATGCACACACAGACACTATTATTATATTAACAGAAAAAAAGTCATAATAGTTTCCTTGTACACCTTACTCAGCTAAGCATTTTTAAAATACATTTGCCACTTATTTTAAAGGCAATTTCCCACCCCAATTTGCTTTAGAACACAGATCTATTGCACCCAGCTAGTTTGTCCTACTTTCTCTGTGTGCTGCCCCACTCCTTTTTCTTACAAGGGAATGACTGCAAGATCTAATTGCTTCAGCAAAAATCCTGGAAAAATATAAGCCGTTACTGCAAGAGGTTTAGAAACTGGAGGTTTACATTGTGTAATGGTGAGACTTAGGCTGTGTACACATGGATACCATTTACTCCAGCTTCAGTGCACTCCCACTACTGGAACAGTGAAACTGAGTACACAAGATATTGGCTGAAACCCATCTGTATCCTGCAGTTTCTTGAGAAATTCTCTTGTTCAATGCATTTCCCCTTAAACCACCTTCCTCCTGATTTGAAAATATAAGCTGTGGTTAAGCTGAGATATTGTACATCTGAGATAGCCATTGAACATGCACTGATGGTAGCCCATGTGCAGATGACCTCTTCATCAAATAGGACAGGCAAACTTGGCGCTCCAGATGTTTTGGGACTACAACTCCCATCATCCCTAGCTGACAGGACCAGTGGTCAGGGATGATGGGAGTTGTAGTCCCAAAGGATCTGGCGGGCCGAGTTTGCCTATGCCTGAAATAGGAGTTTGGTGCAGAGAAACTAAATCAGGTAATGGGCATGGGGTAAAGACATGGTTTGAAGCTCTACTGAACCCGAATTAGGTGATCATTCTGATCTGGTTGGGGCTGCAATCTCCTGAATGATCGCGTGGACACTTTTGGAAGTTTCCTGGATCCTGCACTGCTCCTGGGTGCCCTCAGTGACCATAAGCTTTTCAGCATAATTGGCTGATGCACCAGTTGTGTTCCTAGCTGGAGAAGACCTGGCCAGTTCTTCATGCCCCTGTTATGCCCAGTTTAGATCACTGTAACATATTCCATACATGGCTGCCTGCCTTTCCAAAGCACTTGAAAGCTTCAGTCGCTTCAAAATGTAGCTGCCTTGGTACAGTATGACGCTTTCTGATCTTGTCATCCCAGTGATACTCCAGTTGTACCAACATGAATTTTGGTTCCAGGCTTAATTTGAAGTCTTAACCTTAAGGCCTTAAAAGATCTGGAGCCAGTTTGATTTATAGACTGCCTTCTTCCTTTTGCTCATGCTCAAGCACTCTGTTCAACTGCCACTCTGTTGGTAGTCCTCCTGCTGCCTGAAATTTGGCAGGTGGTGACACAAGATGGCTTTTCCGATGGCGGAGCCTAGACTGTGAATGACCTCCCCAGAAAGAGCCATATGGCTACCTCACTTGCTCACTTTTCAGTGAGAAGCTAAAATGTGGCTTTTTAAAGGAAGCTTTCAGTCTGTATTAATTTTATCTTGTAGCTGCTTAACATTGCTAATATATTTTAGATGTTAAAATGCTGTATTGTAAATCACTTTGACAGCCTTTGGGAGGATTAATGGCATATAAATGTGTTCAGTAAACAGATGAATGGCTATTATGGTGCATGGAAAAATATACAGTACCATGAAGGGCATTTTTAGTAGATTTTCCCTGGTTATATTCATTTCTACAGATGTTGGCACTGTCCTGTCCATATAGTTACTTTCTGCTTTGATGTGTTAGGTCTAGATTATTATAAATGTAAGTGTGTATGTGAGAAAGTGAGTGAGTGTACATGATAATGTACTTGTCCACATGAGTTACAGATATGTCATGTACATACATAGGCATCTTTTGCACTAAGATATATAGAAGTTTCTTTGGGCATCATGTTCATATATGTGCCATGAAGCCTTGGGCCAGTCACCATCTCTTAGTCTAAAGCAGAAACATGTACACCACCTTGAGATCCTTGGAAGATAGAAGTGGTATATAAATGTAATAAAGAAATAAAAATATATAATTGCGTCTATGAGGTCTGTATATGGATACACATGTTATTCACATGTGTGTGATATTAGCTTGCCCACGTACAGACATGTTTGTATGGCTGGGTCTGAGCAGAGATATGTGCGCATGTAAGTGCAAGAGCATGTAAACATATGGCAGGTAAATCTGTGCTTCACTAACACTTTCTTCACTTGTCTCCATGGAAACTGAACAAGAGGAGCATTGCTACAACTGTAGCCTATTGTGGGAGAGGAAAGGGCAGCTATTGGAGAAAAAAAGGAGAACCAACGTTTAATTTGGGCCAGTGCTCACCAGTGCTCTGGCTGTTTTCAAGGAACATATGAATTAATAATAAAGATCAAATAGTTCTCCTGAGTTTTGGCAAGCGAACCTTTCAATCGCTGCTGAGTAGCCAGAGCCTGTCCCCTCATGTCAAGGATTTTAAGGGAGAGCTTTCAAGTCAGAGTGTGTGGTTTCCATATAGGATTGAGCCCTGTCACCTCTCTTTTTATGAAATTAAGAACCAGATGCAGGCAGCTTCTTGTGTTGGGAAAATATATTTGGAAGCCATGTCAAGGGAGGATCATTTTTAAGTCAGTCTAGTTCAGCCAGTGTCTTAGCTAGGCAGGCAGTTCTTAAATGAGGCAATGGAAGCCAGCGAGATGATGGGTTGCTGCTTTTTAACTTGGCAAACCAAAGAGGGTTTGTTGGGCCAGAGCAGAGGTAGCCAATTATGAGACTCCGATTCCCATCAGCCTCAGTCAACTAGATCAGTGGTCAGGGATGATGGGAGTTGGAGTCCAACAATATTTGAGGGCACTATGTTAGCTATCGCTGGCCCAGGGGTGTGATTCAGGGGCAATAGGGGCTAAGTTAATCCTTGACTAACATCATGCAAGCCGGGAGAGCAGAACTGGACATGGAGAAGTGGTGTAGCTTTGTGCCAGAGCACAAACTTTGCATGATGAGGATCTCAGATTCAATTGCATCTCCAAATACGGCTGGGGAAAACGTCTGTTGGAACCGAACCCCCGGAGAGCGTAGTCAGTGTAGAGTAGACCAAGGGTAGTCCAGGGTGGTGCTCTCCAGATGATGTTGGAGTCTACCTCCATCAACTCTAGCTGGCATGGCCAGTGATTAGGAAAGATGGGAACTGTAGTCCCAACAATAACTGGAGGTCACAAATGGGCTGGCTCTGTATAAAGCAGACAGGCAACAGCTCCTGCTGTGGACCTCTGAGGCTGAGAAGATGGACTTCACTCAGCTCATGACAGATGCAAGTCTTTCCTTGCAGCTCCCATCAGCCCCAAGCAGTATGGGCAGCCATGATGAAAGGCACAGTCACTCAGTGGCAGATCTCTTGGTGTTTCAAATTTCAGTGGCACCCTGTGTGACGCCAAAATTCGGAGCCCCTCCACCTCTTGAGCTCCCCAGAAGGCACCCCTGAGGCACCATGCACAGTGCGACTGAACCAGTTGTGCTCCCCTAAGTATGCTGTAGTCCAATAACATGGAGGGCCACCGGTTGCCCACCCCTGTGTGTGTATATTACAAACATATACCACCATCTAGCTTCTATCTACCCTTTTCTTAAAAAAAAAAAATCATTTCCCCTTGCTCTCTGAAGTTTCCCTTGCATTTCTTTCTGTCTTCTTCCAACAACCTTGTCTTTAATTCCTCACTTCTGCCCCTTGTCAGCCCGTGATTCCAGACTTGCTAATGACTCCAAGCGATCAAGGAGATGGTGACCTGGAGATTGAATACCCTGAAGACAGAGGGAACTGGACAGGCAAGCTGGATTTCCTTTTGTCCTGTATTGGCTACTGTGTTGGACTGGGGAACGTCTGGAGGTTTCCATACCGCGCTTACACAAATGGAGGAGGTAAGCCCTGGGCTTTTCTTACCTCCTGTGCTGGAGGGCTGCATCTCTATATTTAAAACTGACAATAGAAAACTGGTGTCAGGTAGGAGTTGTGTGTGCGTGCAACTCCCACAGCAGCAACTGCTACGCAGGCATGGCCCAGAAGGACTCCTCAATGCTGCTGCTTTGCCTGTAGCCACAACCAACTTCAGGAAACACACCAAGCAGACACCTGATTTCCTGCATCAGCTTCAGCCTGGAGTCACAAACGACTCTGCTGATCCCCTGGGTTGGATGTGCATTTGCTCTTGGCTGGTGCACAAGCACCCTGGGGACACTGCTGAGTGACTGTCTCTCTCTGCAGCTTGCAAGACATTGATCTGGCAGGTGGGAGCGTACACTGCCCACCCCAAATGACAGGCACACCTGCATCTCTGAAATGCAGGGCAGGGGGGATGGAGTGTTTTATTTAAAAAAAAAACAAAAAACAGACACCAGGAACACAAGTGATAGTGAAGTGGTATCTAAAGAATATCTGCCTAGGCTATGGTCCCTTTAATTTTTACAAAACCAAAATGGGGACGGGGTGATCACAACAAAAACTGCCAGAAAGTCGACACCTAAACATACAAAACTCAAATTCCTGTAGTTCGCTCCAGCTCAGTGCTGGATGAAAAGGCACAGGTCCCTAGATTGTGTACCCTATTCATGGGTGATAGTCCTCTGTGACCCATTTACTATACCCCTGTGGTGTCCTGGGATATACAACTAAGGACACATTTATAAAGGGGCTGGCTGCCATGCCATATGAACTGTTTACTCTTAAGCAGGCTTCAGCATGATGCCAGGCACCTCTGTCAAATGTCCTGCGTGCTTCCGAAAGCAACACTGATGAATCAGTAGGAGGCATACATCCTTCTGAGTCAGTGCATAGTGCAGCTTGCATGAATTCAGGATGTGAAAGGGCAGCACACTCCTGGAGATACCATCTTCTCCACTGGGGAGAAAAGTAACAACAACAACAAGATTCTAACCATTCACTGTAAATCTTTATCAGTGTTTTGCTTATGCCATAGGGGTGTCGGTCCCAGAAAGCTGACAGAATTCAGAGAAATAATTTGATTTTGCTTAGCTGAATCTTCTGGTTAGTGTTTGATGAATAGTGTCTTCAGATTGCTTTTCTAAGAATGGTGGGTGGAATTATTTTCTATGACAAAATTGGCTGGCTTTCAGTAGAGTAGAAACTGAGCCCTTTGAATTGACAGAAAATCTTGTGAATCTCAGACAGCTGCCAAAAATGCAAATTTGAAAATATGTGCCATGTAGATAGTCTTTGACGTTTTATGTTTTTTCCCCATTTTAATCCACTGATTAGGATACTATGGGGATTTAATTGGGTTCTTGGCTGAACCACAGTCACTCCAGTGATCTTGTCAAGTCATTTAGATTCAGCTTTCACCTTAAAGTCTTTGCTCTAAGTCCCCCAGATCATCTCAGTTTCCTATTATTGTGCCTATTTCCTCATTTTTGTTACCAAAGATGCTAAGGAATGATTCTCGACCTTCTGCAAGCAAAGCATGTGCTCTATCACTGAACTATGGTCCCATCACAAGCAAGTTATTATGATAGGGGGTACTTCCAATGCTGGAGTCATAGAGTTCTCAGATGGCAACCTGGGCATTTGCACATACATTTAAAGTAACTGGAAATCAAGGGAGCTATTGTAGACTTGGCGCTGCTCAGGCATGCAAGGTGTTTTTTTTTTGCAGTATCCACACAATGACATCAAAATGCCGTTCCATTCTCCCCACTCCCATTCTCACTTAATCCACATTTACTGTTTCCAGTTTTTGTTTTAACCTATTGGGTTTTCCATAGAAATGTTCAATCTAGATTAAAGTTGCAGCCTGCACTGTAGATCCTACATTGAGCTGGTGTTGCATTAAATGACCTCCAAGGTCCCTTTAGCACAATGAAACTATGCTACATAGGGAAGTTATATAACAAGGTGCTCACATTTAACTGTGCTGCTTGCCCAACATCCAGTCATGCCCCCTGTGCCTTGTGTCACAATTTTCTATCCTACAGGGGCATTCCTTGTTCCTTATTTCATCATGCTGGCGATCTGTGGGATTCCCATCTTCTTCATGGAGCTGTCGCTGGGCCAGTTCTCCAGCTTGGGGCCTCTTGCTGTTTGGAAAATAAGCCCTCTGTTTAAAGGTATGTGTGCATGCAAGGCAGTTCTCAGCTTCCTTGATGTTTCTGTCTCTCTCTCTTCTGCTGAGAACTATAAAACCAGGGTCCGTTGTGTCAGTAGCAAAAAGGCATAGCAGCAGCTGTTGCCACTGTCTCCGCTCATCATGGAGCAAACTTAGAACATAGGAGTCTATGGGTGCGAATGGATGGTACACAAAGGGATCAGTGAAGCTGCATGGTGAGAGACACAGAGAAGGCAGCCTTTCTCTCTCTCATTGTTTCAGAGTTTTAATGGTCCAGTCTCAAGCTCCGAGTTGCATAAGAAACAACCCCAACGAGGCCAATGTTTTCACATGGCTTGTGTGCTTTTAAATGCAACAGCTTACACTAGAGATGGTGACAAATGTGACAGCCAGGATGAAAATTACTGGTGTGGATAGTTATAAATGGATAGGGATGCTTGAGGAATCAGTCCCTTGCTAATTCCAGTACAAGCAGACACAATCCACACCTCCCAGATGAATGTGCAGATTGGAATGCAACTATCCCTTGGGATTTCAGAGTTTTTCAAATTCTGCAAAAAAACCGATACTAAAACGCATATAGAAATGTGTAGCTTGAGACAAAATATATTTAGGGTGCTTTCAGACTGGTGTTTACAGTGGTACCTCGGGTTACAGACGCTTCAGGTTACAGACGCTTCAGGTTACAGACTCCACTAACCCAGAAATAGTACCTCGGGTTAAGGACTTTGCTTCAGGATGAGAACAGAAATCGTGCTCTGCCGGGGCAGCGGCAGTGGGAGGTCCCATTAGCTAAAGTGGTACCTCAGGTTAAGAACAGTTTCAGGTTAAGAACGTACCTCCAGAACAAATTAAGTTCTTAACCCGAGGTACCACTGTACTGTGGTGTTGGTGTGTCTCACGTATAAACGTTTTTTGCAGTATCCAGCCTGTATTCCTCCCCCCTCCCCTGGCATGGCATTTAATCCAGATTTACCCTTTCCAGGAAGAAAAGGTAAAACAAACACCTGTTTGCAATATCTCAATAACCTGCTTGCATATTAACTCCCCTCCTCAAAATCTGGAAGCAACCTTAGCAATGCATAGCAATAGCCACCAACTGGATGGCTCCAAAACAGGACAAATTCAAGAAGGACATTGCTATTAGCCACAGCGGCTATGTACTGCCTCCCCTGTAGGAGGCAGTATGCCTCTGAATACTAATTGCTGGAAACTGCAGGAGGGGAGAGCTCTGTTGTTCTCCACTCCTGCTTGCAAGATTCTCAAAGGCATCTGGTTGGTCACTGTGAAAATAGGATGTGGCCTAGATAGCAGAGCTATTTTCATGTACTTATGTAATTTGTGAGAAAATATGTGTCTAAATGTAAATTTTAGTTTGGATTTCTTTTTTAAATGTAGATTAATTCAGAAATAGGGCAAAATGGATTTATGAATGTAGACATGCAAAGCTGGCATGGACCAGGAATAGGCTGGTCCTTCCATCCTCTGTACATATCATGCAACCAAAGCAAATGAAGCTTTCTTCTCCAGTGGTCAAGTGCCAGCCTATGTGGTTATGGCTGACTCAGATTTTCTGGCGTGGAAATGTTCACTATAAACAGTGCAGCATATAAGCAGCACCCAAGGAGCTGTTTGAATCTTGTTGCCGTTATGTTAATCTGTCTTCCATTTTTGTTCCCTTTTCAGGTGTTGGCATGGCCACAATCCTGATTGTCTGCTTGGTGGCCATTTACTATAACATGATCATTGCCTACGTTCTCTTCTACCTCTTTGCCTCGCTGACAAAAAACTTGCCCTGGCAGTACTGCGGCAACTGGTGGAATACAGATCTGTGCCTGGACCACCACATCATGCGCTCGGGGAATGGCGCTGTCCCCTTCAACATCTCTAACACTGTCAGCCCAAGTGAGGAATACTGGAGGCAAGTACAATAAGCCAGGCAATGTTTAGGTGACCATTGACGACCATATTGGACCTGATTGACAACTGCACACTCTAAATCAGGGATCCCCAGCCCTTTTGGGGCCCTTGGCCCAATCCAGTTTATGTTCCTAAATTAGGTGGTTTTCAATGGCAGATTTGCCCTCCCTTGTACTAAGAGAGACGTGATGCTCCTGTCCATTAACCGCCTCCCTTTTGTCCTAGTCGTTATGTCCTGCACATCCAGGAGAGCTCGGGGATTGGCGATCCTGGGAGGATCCGCTGGAATCTATGCCTGTGTCTTCTCCTCGCCTGGGTCATTGTGTACCTATGTATCCTAAAGGGAGTCAAATCCTCTGGCAAGGTAAAGTATGAATCGGCAGCAGCCACTAGTGTGTTTGAAGCTATGCTTGTTCTGGAACTATTAGCTAGACTCAATGGTTGGCCTCTTCCCCTCCATTGCATTCGCAGTGGCCCAACCAGTAACCCTCTATACACCGGGGCTTAATGTATATGAATGGGGGGGGGGTGTTTGGCTTTACATGTGGACATTCCCCACACATTTTAGAATTTGCTGCCAAGGTTCTAAATTGTATGGGGAGCTCTGCAAGTAAAGCAGCCTCCCAGCTGCAGATGCTCAGCCTTCCGATGCATGGAGGGAGACAGGACAGGCTACAGGGGACCTAACAGAGCTGGTGGGGCCAACAAGTACAGCTCCAGTCTCCTCCCTTGCACAATTAGTATCATTGTCTGACAATAACCATGTGTACCCCCATCCAGCTGCACTAGGAGGAATGTCTTGATGGTAAGAGCAAACTCAAGTCAATTTCCGAGAGGGGTGGTGGGCTCTCCATCACTGGAGGTCTGGACAACCATCTCTTGGGGATGCTCTAACTCTGAATTTCTTGCAACGTGCAGAGGAATTATTTATTTATTACATTTATATTCCTCCATTCCTCCAAGGAACTCAAGGAGTCATGCACCACTTTTTCTTTCTCTATATTATCCTCACATAACTCTTATTAGATAGGTTAGGCTGAGATTTGGTGACTGGTCCAAGGTCACCCAGTGAGCTCCATGGCTGAGTGGCAATATGAACCCTAGGCTCTCAGGTCCTAGTCCAACACTCCAACCAATACACCACAATGGTTGGACATTATGGGTACATGACAACCACTCTGCATAATCTGTGGAACTGTGCAAGACTTCTACAGAGCTGTCCTGTAGACAGCCACCATCTCCACATTTTCTTATGCATACTGAAATGAACCACTGCAGCTTCAATCAAATACCTTTATCCTCTTGCAGGTTGTATATTTCACAGCTACCTTTCCTTACCTCATCCTGATCATGCTCCTGATTCGAGGTGTGACCCTGGAAGGAGCCTGGTTAGGAATCAAGTTCTATCTCACACCACAGTTTGACCTGCTACTGTCTCCCAAGGTGAGGTTTATGCCATGTGATTTCACTGTAGAGTGGAGCTTAATTACATAGACCTGCCCTTTCAGCTGCCACACACAAGTGCTCGCCATGTTCAGAGCAGATGTGTGCAGCAGGGGGCTCCTCAAACTTGGTGGGATGCACAAGGAAGGAAAAGGCTTTCCTTTTAGAAGAATGTTTATGGGCTGGATAGGCCAATCAGGTTTTAATTGGACCCCACTTGTAAGTAGGACAGCCCTTGCAAAAATAAAATTGAAAAGCAAGTGACATTCCAATGCTATGTAAGAATAGCATTTTAGATGTGTCCATGCAAAATATACATCACTGAGACCAGAGCAACATACTATATTAGATGTGTTGCTGCTACCATAAACAGCAGTTGTGTATTTTAGCACCTCCCCCTATAAAATCAAAGACAACTTACCCACTTCCAGCCCCCTTGTTTCCATCAGCATCACTCACTTCCCTCATATGAAACATTTATATGAAAATATAAAGTGGCTCATATATATATATATATATATATATATATATATATATATATATATACTGAGCCTCATTTCTCATTTTAGCCCATTGTTCCCTATTTTGACTAGCAGTTGCTCTCCAGATCCTGCTCCTAAACCTGTAAGTGGAGATGCCAAAGACTGATTGCAGGCTCTTCTGTGTACACAGCATGTGCTGGACCACTGAGCCAAGGCCCCTTCCCATGTGTTGACTTGTCTGAGATCTATTACATGTATTGCATACACTCTATAGAAATGCACTTAGGTGGGTCCAATCGAAACACAGAGTTCTCCTGTGCATTAGAGGAAAAAGCAAAAGTATAACGTGTGTTTACTGCCTTCACTTCTGCTGTAACGTGCAAAGTAGAAATCAGCATGCATCCTTCATGAGGAGATGTACAGAAACACTTTAGGATCATTTAACTTCATTAAGGAATAAGTGCAGACATTGGCAGATTATTATTATTTATTAAAATTGTATACATTGGCAGATGTGCTTTGGCAAAGTTCTTCCTTAATGTTTTGTTGTCATGAGAGGTTAGGTAAAGGTAAAGGACCCCTGGACAGTTAAGTCTAATTGAATTCAACTATGGGGTGCGGCGCTCATCTCCACTTTCAGGCTAAGGGAGCCGGTGTTTGTCCACAGACAGCTTTCCGGGTCATGTGGCCAGCATGACTAAACTGCTTCTGGCGCAACGGGACACTGTGACGGAAGCCAGAGAGCACGGAAACGCTGCTTACCTTCCCACTGCAACAGTACCTATGCTTTCGAAGCTGGTATGCTTTCAAGCTGGTTAGATCATCCTTAGAAAAAGCTTCACTGTGCACATGAATGGACTGTTTTGTCACTCAAAGCAGAGTCTTGACTCTTCTGCATTTCAATGGACTTCTCCTTTACCTCTTGTTTTCAAACACTGTTTCAGGTGTGGATTGAAGCAGCTTTACAGATCTTCTACTCTCTTGGGGTAGGATTTGGGGGACTTCTCACCTTTGCATCATATAACACCTTCCACCAGAACATTTACAGGTACATGTTTTCAGTGTAACATGGCATGGAGATGGAACATACAGAGGTGGTTGCTCATCCATGTCATCATGGATGTTAGCAACACTCCATGATCCCTGAATTGAGGCTGTATAGAGTAGCAGGTGAATGATGGATGTGGCAAGAGGAAGGAGACAAAATGTAACTACCAGAAAACAAGTGGGAATGTACAATGGAAACGAACATAGACTAAATCAGTCAACCTTTTCCCTGGCTCCCCACCATCCCTCTAATGGATGCTTTGCGACAGTGAAGGCAGAGGATGAGATTCACCCAACAAGCCCTGCCCCATCAGAGAAAGCTCTGTGCAAAGATTTCCGCTTGCACAATAGGACCTCCCACCCTTTCCTTCCCCTACACCCCCCAAAATCGGCTTGGGAGATGTTGGGAGATCCCCAACAACAGCATAGGGCGGGGAGGAGAGAGGGGATTGTTCTGGTTCTGCTGAAATGCTTGTGCAAAAGGAAGGTTTATTGTGGCACAACCACACAGAATTCCAGCTCATCATGGAATTCAAATAAAATCAGCATAAAGATCCCATGAGAACTCTGTTTCTGCTCTTTATCCTCAGCAAAACATATGCTCCTTCATATTTCTATAGGTGACATATCTCTCGATATTTCCATGTAAACCCAAAGCACAGCAGAGTAGCATTTTCTAAGGTATGAACCCCACAACTTAGATCCCAATAGATGGCAAGTATGGCAGCCTAATTTGGTTGTGGTGTCATCCTTTCCTTCCTCTTGCCTTCCAACTCAGTACATCAGGGATGGAACCCTCTGGCTCAGGGTCCAAATGTGGCCCTTCAATCCTGTCTGGCCCCAGGGACTCTTCACAGACCACACACTGTCCTGAGCCACACCTCTTCCCAGCTGTGCTCTGCAATCTCCTTAAGTCTTTTTGCCTGCCTGGAATGTGTCCTTAAGCTCTAATCATGCTTCTTGCTTGGTGGTGGTGGTGTGTGTATACATGCGCATGCAGAAAGTAGCCTACTGTTCACAGGTGGCATTCACACTGCCCACTTTTACCTCTAGTCCTGCCTACTGCTAGCATGTGACTGCCAGATGTGACCCTTGAGCTGAAAATGGCTCCCCGCCACTGCTATGGGGTCTCAAATGGCCAGTTCATTATGCTAGAGACAGCTGATCCAGTTCCTGTATTTTTTATTCTGTAGGGATACGTTTATAGTTACTGTGGGCAATGCTATCACCAGTATCTTGGCTGGCTTTGCCATCTTCTCTGTTTTGGGCTACATGTCCCAAGAACTTGACGTCCCCGTTCAGGAAGTTGCCAAAGCAGGTAAGGCCTGAACATTCCTTCCCTCCATCTTCTGTGCAAGTGTGTGTATTGTCCACCAGGTCTTCCAAGCATTACATGTCTGCATGCAACATAATGAAATTGGCTTGCAAATGATTTCTGAGGCTGCAGGACATCGTGAACAGAACATCCTCCTTTTACATTTTAAATTTTTGGCTTCCTTATTTTGAGGGGAGCTAAGAATATTCTTTTTTATAAACACACACACACAAAAAACACACACACACAGAGTGGAATTGCTGCATAATTTCCCTCTGGGTATACAGCTATTCTGGGAAATTTAGAGTATTGTGACCATTTTCTAATTATGCTCTAGGTAGTTTCCCCTTTATGGTCTATATTGCTCCTCTAGGAATCAGCTCTGTTGCTTTAACCCTTCCCTTTCTAAATAACATTGTTTTTATGTCATTTTTTTCTTCCTTCCCACTCTAAATTACAGCACACAAGGTGAGGTAGGGTGTAACTGCAATTGTGATCATGGTGAGAGAAAGGCACTATTTAACTCCTTCCACAGTAAAATTACACATACCCTCCAATATCTGGGGCTGCTCACTTTGCTAGCAGGTGTTAGAAATCTGAAAGCAAAGTTAGTGTTCCACTTCCAGCTTAAATCAGAACAGCAACAATTGGCTTCTGCTAGATCATCCATGTCTTGAAGAATCCTAAGTTGTGACTTAGGGTATCAATGACTTATTTCCTGAGCCTTGGCTTTCAAAAAATACGGTCCAGAAAGCAAGTAGTACTTCAGGGACTGGAAACCGTTTCCAGTTGGGAAACACTGCTCTGTGCCAACTCTAGACTGTTTCTGTGACATTTCTCCTTTCCTGACATCTCTTGCTGTAAGTTGCCCTTATGTCTACAGCCATGAAACTCTACTCAGTCTCAGTAATATCTTCTTGCCTGTAGCTGTATAATCCCACTTGTGATTCTTCTCCTCCTTTGCCTGTCTTCTAGGTCCAGGCTTGGCATTCGTGGTGTACCCACAAGCAATGACAATGCTTCCTCTTTCTCCTTTCTGGTCTTTCCTTTTCTTCTTCATGCTGTTGACTCTTGGCCTGGACAGTCAGGTAAGAGTGTGCTCTGCTGTGAGGAAGGACTTGAACTATATGGCCTCAAGCGAATGGTGCTTACGGCTTACAGTACAAGAGAGCATCTGTTATTATCTGTGTGCAGTTTGCCTTTCTAGAGACCATTGTTACTGCGGTGACAGATGAGTTCCCATATTACCTGCGGCCAAAGAAGGCTTTTTTCTCAGGCGTCGTTTGTATTGTGATGTTCCTGATGGGGCTCATCCTCACAACAGAGGTAAGCAATATGGACAGTCCAAGACTGCAGCAGCCAGACCTTTCTGTTGATCATTTAAGTTGAGGATTTACAGGGGCAATTGATGTGTTCTCCCTCTTTCCTCTATCTGTGCCCTCCCTAAATGTTCTAGGGGTTCCCCAAACCCTCTGGAGCAGATTTGGGGAGGGCATAGGGACACACAGGGAAACAAGAGGGGAATGTCCTGTTGTGCAATCAGAAATCCTTGTGCTGACAGAACTCAGTAGAATTCCACCTGTAATTTGAGCTGTGATTCAGAAAGCAAATCATAGTGTTTTCTGTGTCCTGATAGAATGAGCCCATGAAATTCCTAGAGTGACTTATTTGGTACGTGACACCCCCCGTTCATACTTCCTAAATATTCAGGTTATTAAAATGCTGGTGCTGGCCTATAGAACAGGATGTATTGACACAAGTAAACTCACTGAGTTGACAATCCCATGTCTTGATAGAGGCCTTGACCATTCACTGCTTTTTCTCCCTAGGGCGGGATGTATTGGCTGGTGCTGCTGGATGACTATAGCGCTGGGTTTGGACTCATGGTAGTGGTCATTACCACCTGCCTGGTGGTGACACGTGTCTATGGTAAGACGAGATACACCGATAGTGTAGAAATTCAATTCTGAATTGCTGAGTATATGTTGAGATTTTTTAAGTGACATTGATAAATACAAAGAGATATACACTGGCTTTTGTGGGGTAAGTAAGACTGCCAATAACATATGCAACATCTCAAGATGCATGTGGCAGTGGTTAAAATGATAACTTAGAATTGTACCACCCCTGGCTTTCATACTGCACCAAAGGGGGGTGGTGGTGGTTGTTGCTACAACTAAAAGTCTCAAAACCAGTAATATATAATAAATGCAAAAAATACAGTACATATAAATAAGTTTTAACATTTAAAAACAATGTATTCTGCAGAATACATTTGTACTACTGTTTGTTTTGTGGGTAAGTCACATATCTTTATGTACCATTAAAAATTGCTTCTCTGGAAGTCAGCTGAACTGTGTTTGATGGAGTTTACTCCCAGATAGCCTCGGACAGCCATCCTTTGCATTATTACTTGGGGCCAAGCCACATTAACCATAGCGGGGCTTACTTCTGAGTGAACTTGCATAGGGTTGTGCCGTTAATGATTTAGTGGAAAACAGCTGATGTAATATCCCATTTCTTACACATCATTTTGTTCTCTGCAGGCATGAAGAGATTCTGTCGTGACATTCATATGATGCTGGGTTTCAAGCCAGGGATATACTTCAAAGCCTGTTGGCTGTTCCTGTCTCCAGTGACAATGATGGTAAATATGCACCAATATCCACAGCTGGACAATACCCTTATCAAAACCATCTAAAATGTCACAAGAGAGTGGGAAGCTTCTCAAATGGAAACTACAGACTGATTAAAGGCTTGACCACATTTCTGCTTGCTCTGTGCCTGGAAAGCACACGTCCAAATGTTTTTCCGCTTGTCCTGACGCTCTAGGCATTGGTCTGAGTACTTTTGTATTGGCCCCGCTGCTCTCCCCAAGAAAATCCTCTATTTAGTGCTATGTGGAACAAATCGCAATCTGCAGAAAACCTGATTGCCATTTGTTCTGATTCAGCGCTGCAGATTTTGGCGGAGGTATGGATAAACCTTCAGTCTCTGCCAGGTGGTAGTTTTGAATCATTTCCCCCAGCTCATCTCATTCTCCCCTGGTCTGTTAGCAGGGTCTTGTCCTACACCTCCTGAGATTAAAAGTTCATCTGTAGGACAGCACTCCCCACAACTGACTCAAAATGGAAGGGGAAATGCTTCGTGCAATTCTATGATGACACTCTTTGTTTCAGGCTCTGCTGGTGTACAGCATCATCAAGTATGAACCATCAGAGTATAATGGATCCTATCGTTTTCCATTCTGGGCTGAGATCCTGGGCATCCTGATGGGAATCATCTCCTGTCTGATGATCCCCATGGGGATGGTTTTTGCTGTGCTCCATGAGGAAGGAACACTCTGGCAGGTAAGCCGCTTCTGGGGTCATTTTCTTTGTTTTCTCATACCCTCCAACATTTCTCTGATGAAAACAGGGATGTCCTAAGGAAAAGCGGGACATTCCGGGATCAAATCAGAAACCAGGACAGTTTCTGTAAATCCAGGACTGTCCCTGGAAAATAGGTATAATAATAATATTATAATAAATAATTATTTCTACCCCAACCATCTGGCTGGGTTTCCCCAGGCACTCTGAGTGGCTTTCAACAGAATATTAAAATACAATAGTCTATTAAACATTAAAAGCTTCCCTAAACAGGGCTGCCTTCAGATGTCTTCTAAAAGTCTGGTAGTTGTTTTTCTCTTTGACATCTGGTGGGAGGGCGTTCCACAGGGTGGGCGCCACTACCGAGAAGGCCCTCTGCGTGGTTCCCTGTAACTTGGCTTCTCGCAGTGAGGGAACCGGCAGAAGGCCCTTGGCACTGGACCTCAGTGTCCAGGTAGAACAATGGGGGTGGAGACGCTCCTTCAGGGACACTTGGAGAGTCTGTTTTCTCATGGGATCTTTGTTTTTGCACCTTTTAGGTCTACTTTATATGACCATTGTGGCTACAAGGAGAAGATTGGAAGCTTTCTCTTTTGTTTTAACTAGCCTCAGTTTAATGCTTTGTCTAAACGGAGTTGGTCATACCATTAGGTCCAGTGAATGAGGCTGCAATCATTCCCCCTCTGCTAGAGGACAACTGGTTGTCAGTTTCATTTTATTTAGCCATTTAAAAAGAATGTGTGGAGAAAGCAAAGGAACTTTCCTTGCCATCCAATCTTAAAAAAATTGACTTTCCAGAGATACGCTAAATACCAACACCCCCACCCACTTTCTATCTTCATTTGAATTACTTCGTTTAAATAGCTTTTAATAATGTCAAGTTTCTATATTGCTGGGACAGAGGTTGCCATCTAGTGGTGTTTATGTGCATTGCATAAACTTGAAATATTTTCAAACAGAGAACCAATATGAAGATCTGTAGAAAAATAGCAGAGCCTTGCACTTCTGCTTTGCAGAAAAGAACATGATATTGCTGCTAATCTCAGACTATATTGCACATTTGCTGTGCAGTGCTGAACAGTCAGGGCACCCTGTGAAATTAACAGAACTGTCTGCCTCCACAGGTGCTGATAACTTCTTTGGAGTTAAAAAGTTAACACTAACAGTGAACAAAGACCAGTGCTCTGTGTTCATCAACCTTATTGGCTGTGCAAACACTAATCACTGTTTGGGTTTACTTCATTGGCAATGCCTTGGGAGCTTTGGAGATGTTCTTCCATGCTCTTTCACAGAAATGCTTTCGACAGTATCAAAGCAATTTTGGACTCCCAAAGATGGACGTTCTTTTGGATGTCCATCATGGTACTTCCTGTAATTGTTTGTCCTTCTACTTGCAGAGAATCCAGCAAGCTAGCAGGCCAACCATGGACTGGGGTCCTTCCCTGGAGGAGAACAGAACTGGCATGTATGTGGCTACTCTGGCAGGCAGCCAATCACCTAAACCTTTGATGGTCCATATGAGGAAATATGGAGGGATAACCAGCTACGAGAATATAGCCTTTCAGGTAGATAAAGAGATTGAAGAGGATGAAGAAGAGTCCATGATGTGAATGAAGCGGCAGCCTCCCAGCTCACCCCCCATGTGGGGGAAGATGGAGGAAACGCAAGGAAGCAGACCACTGAACTTTTGCACAAAATTGCACTTTGGCACTTCCAGATGCATTTAGCATCTCATTGCAGTGAACTCAGCATAACTCTGCTGAGAATCCCAGTGTTGTTGAGGTTTCTGTTTGATGTGGAGAGGTGTGCAATGAATCTGTGTCTTGCTGCTCTAATGTCTAGGACAGGTCTCTTGGATCCACTCATGTTTTCCCTTCCTCACCAAAGCAGTGATGAATTCCTCAGGGTCAGGGCCTAGGATCCCATAAACTATCTTCTTCCTATCTAATCTATCTCCCCACCCACTTGATGGTCACCTAGCTATTCGTTTGCAGTTTTTAGCCTACATTGTGTCACTCAGTATAGCTCTCCCAAAGCTGCCACTACGTTCTGTGGCCTAACAACTAAGTCAAGGATGGGGGACCCCTCAAGTCTGGGGATCAAATGTGGCCCTCCAGGCCTCTCTATCTGGCCCTTGAGGCACTCATTGGGCCACACCCCTCTTTAGCCCTGCTTTGCACTTTGAAAATGCTTCTTGCTTGCCACTTGCCAGGGTAGAGGACAGGGAGAGATGTGTGAGCATGTGTAGAAATCATCCTACATGTAAACACAATTTGTATAATCATTGGAATGTAGGGTTGCATCCAATGCAGAGTAAACCCATTGAAGTTAATGGGCATTGCTAGCTTATATCCATTCATTTAAACTTAGCTAGATAAAACCCATCCACTGCCTGAAGTACAGAGTGGAGGGGCAGACATGCAAACCTTCTACTATGTCAGACAGTTTGTCCATCTCATTCATTGTTGTCTACAATGTGTGGCAGGAACTCTCCAGGCTCTTTCAGATGGGATTTCCCCAGGCCCACCCTGGGGCCTTTTGCATATAAAGCATGTTCTTTACCACTGAGTTACAGACACCTCCTCCTCTCTTTTTGAGGAGGAGCTATCACATACACTGGACTTAGTTTTGTATGGCCATATGTGCCCCAATGCCACACACTACCTGAAGTACATAGAGGAGGGGCACACATACAAACATGATGGATGGGTGAGTGGCTGAAATGGCCCAAAGTGCAGTTTGCTCTTCAGTTTTCAAATTGTATTGGGTTGGAAATTTTGCTTGTGAGGCTGAAATTGGTTTATGCTTGAATCAGTGTCTAATAGGAATGTAAAAAAAACCCCAAAACACTACAAGAATGACTAGAAAGTGCATTCTATTTAGCTTCTGAATTCTATCCTCTTGTGCCACTCAAATGTTGTGTAAGTAGCAGGAGGGAGGATTTATGTGTATTTCGGGTCCTATGCATGAAAACAGCCCCTAGAGCATCCACCAAAGAGAGAGAGGACACATAGGATCTGAGGGGGAGGAGCTGAGGGAGGAGTTAGCAACCAGCAGCAGTGAAACTTAGCTCAGTGCAGATCCTGGGAGCTCGCAAACAGACCTCGCAAACAGGGGTGTTTGCCAGGGCGTTTAGCAGCGGAGGCCCGGAGTTGTGTCTCTTGGTGTGCACAGGACCAGAGACGTGGTGGGAGAGGGAGCTGCTGCAGTGACCTGTAACACCTGTGCCATGTTTGCCATTCTGCCAGAGAACAAGCAGCAGTACACTTGTAGCAAGTGCAAGCTCGCTGTCTTGCTGGAAGAGAAGGTGCTTGAGGCCCACCTAGCCACACCTCAAGCAACAGGACAGCTTCAGCTGAGATTCCTGCATTGCAGGGTTTCGGACTAGATGACCCTTGGAGTCCCTTCCAACTCTAAGATTCTATGATTCTAAGAGGCAAACTTGGTTCTGTTAGCACTACCACTTCTTTATATAAAGGATCACAGTATTTCAAGGCACCCTCTTTCCTGAAGCGTGTGTTACAGTAAAACCAGGAAAGATCAAATCTGACATTCTAAGTCCTATTTTTCAAAACTGTATGAAATGCTGCTATTTTACAAAACAATGCAAATCACAATATCTATTCTTTCATCCTCTAAAGAGAAACAACAGGTAGGAGCAATTTTGTACCTCCAGCTTTGGGGAGAGCTTTAGTGAAGGAAGATCAAGAAAGGACTTTGGTGCGAGGCCATTACCTATCTGGCTCGCTGTCGGCGAAAGTATAGACTGGAGGCTTGTTGTATTGTGTGGGACCTGTGAATAGACTGGGTTTTCTATAGTACCTCTAATACATTATGAGGGAAAAGGTACCTAGGAGTTTTTCCCTTACATGGCTTGATTTTCTAACAGTTGGCCTTTTTCTGTTCCTTCTTAAACCAATATGCATTGGGAAATGGGCTATTTGTAGAAGCGCAATGTAGTTCCCATTTCCTGGCACAGATACACGCTGTTCTTCTGTGTGACTGTCTGCATTCTTTTCTCTAGTGGCCTCTGTAGTTATAGGTCGGGGGCGGGGAGGCAGTCCATTAGTGAGCAATATTTTAAGATTTTGCTAAAAATAATTGGCAGAAAAAGAGGGAAAGAAATATCTCTCGCCTCTAGCCTGGCATATAAATGTGCTGTCTGTAGTCTGGCTCCAGATGATTTTCTGGGACTGATTGTCCACACAGGCTTTTCTTCCTGAGTTGGCCAGCAAATGTGTGCATCTATGTATGGGTGTTCCAAATCCCAATGAAAACCCCTGGAGAATCCAGGCTTCAGAAAACTTTTATATACAATCTACAAAGCCTCTTTTGGGTGTTGAGAAGTCCCTGTTTCCTTACAAAGCAAACAGATGAATGGACAAATAACTCTGATCAGGCATTTCTAAAATTCAATAGGTTCCTGACCTCATCTCTGTGTTAAGTGCACATGTGAGTCTGTGTGTCAGAATCTTCTTATTTTTATGTAATTATGGACAGCACAGGCCACTCCCCCTTTAAAGAGCAGTTCTAATGCTCAGCTACAGTGGCCAGCATTTACAATGTATTCCAGCTACTGATATGTGTTCTTGAGTGAGCGTGGGTGTGTACTGTTTGACATTAAAATAAGGAAGAACCAGTCTGCTCAAGTGAATGTGTCTGTGGAACACTAGTCTTAAGGAGTGATAGTAATATGCATATAAATTATTGCCATGTATCTTTTAAAGTCTGTGTTTTTATTTGTTTATTGAATTTATATACTGTCCTATACCTGCAGGTCTCAGGGCGGTTCGCAGAAGAAAACCACAAAATACATAATCAAAATAAAAACAACAGCAACCCAGTAACCCTGCCCCCCCCAAGAGGCCTGAAGGATCAGGCCAAAGGCCCATCTTGCCCAAAATGCTGTCTCCCACAATAGCCAAGTAGATACCTATGAGAAGCACACAAGCTTTAAAGCACATTCAAAGCACATTCTTTCCCTCAAGGAATTCTGGTTCTCTAGCTTGTTAAGAGTTGCTGGAGATTGTAACTCTGTAGGGAGTAAACTACAGAGCCCAGAATTCTTTGAGGGGAAGAATATGCTTTAAGCGTATTGTGTGTATGCAGCCTTCAAGGAGCTTTAAGCCTCTGTAGAACTGTGTTAATCTGTGTTTATTTTATTTATAAAAATACATACTGTCAGGGGTACATACTGAATCAAAAATTCATTAAAATCAAAGCAGTATGAAACACCCACACCCACCCACACACAATGTAAAAACCAAAATTACAGATCACAGCTTTGACAAAGAATTTGCTGCAAAAACAACAAAGAGAATTGTATCTTAAAGGCTGCTAGCACATTTCTTATGCCATAAGTTCTCATGAGTCTACTTCATTAGGTCCATGTCAAATGTAATCCTCAGTTGCACGTATATATAAAGATGGGTGAGTGGGGATTCTGAGCAGTGGGGTCAAGTGGAAATGAAATGCAAAAATTGCAGCCAAAGACAATTCAACAGAGCATTGCTACACTGACAGTATACACGCCTGTGAACAAGGCACTCAATCATTCTAGCCTTCCCTGCATGCATGGGAAGGCTTCCTTACCCAGTTCCCCTTTCCATGACCATGAATATCTGTGTGGCGTGACTATTTTGTTCACTGCCTTTTGCAGTCTCTGGTGAAATAGACAAGCTAAAGGAAAACCCCGATGGTGTAAGGACTCTAGCGCAACCAGACGTCCCGGTTTCATGAAGCACTTACTCTTGAGCAGGCGCTCACACACAGGGCTTTCTTTGCAGACAGCCACAAACAACTCATGTTTTAAAGGAAGAAGATGCAATATCAGGGAGTGGGGCTAAAAGTGCAGCACCACTCTGTGGTCTACACAGTTATGCCCTACAAATCAGCTAATATGAAAACAGACCATTTAAAGTCACTGAGAAAGCATCTGTCCACTACTCATATTTATCAAGTGTCAACAACAGGAAGGAAGTGGCATGGGTTAACTAAGCATTTAAAAACAACCACCTGAGACACCCCTCTAAGCATAGTTTTAGACACACTCTTTGAGAACCTCATAGTGTGGACTCACTGTCCAGCCAAGCTCATAGTACTGCACCCATTGTCGTTTTCTCCCAGTTCTCAGATCTGATTCCCAACCACCCACAGGTTGCTCTCTTAGAATGGTAAAGTTGAAAGTGACCAGGAGGGTCCTCTAGTCCAACCCCCTGCAATGCAGGAATCGTTCACCCAATGTGGGGCTCAAACCCACCACCCTGAGATTAAGAGTGAGATTAAGCTCTACAAACTGAGCTATCCCATACTACAGGATTTCTAACTATCAGCTGGCTGGATGAATGCCACTTGGAAATCATGATGTCTGAGGTGACAAGAAGTGAAATAAAAACTGTATCTATGGATATTTCTGTGATGGCTCACGGGTTGTCTCTGAATATTATAGTCATCAAGTGATGATGAAAATGAATATGTGAAACAGTTCTTATGCCCAGTGTTGTTGAAGTACGACTCCCATTATCCCTGAGGATGGGATTTATAGCCCAACAACTGGAAGCGCCACATGGTTCTCCACTCCCTGCCTTAGAGTCACCTGAACACAGATAGCAGGGTTGCAATCAATTATTTCCAATTATCCCAAGAATGCCAGGAATAGTAATGGCTGAAATTGAAAGCACAGCTGCTGTTTTTTCCTCAATGATACTTGAGCTAATAGGTTACAAATTCAGGAATTAACCACTGAGATATTTATGAGAAAGAGAGATTCTATTATTAGTGTCCAAACAATGTAGAATTCAGCATTTAAAATAGGATCCCTCAAGATTTGTGACTACAGAGCGAAGTTGGAGAGTGCCTTAAAAATAAATAAGAACCTAGAAGGGGGGTGGGGTGTAACACAAATTTTCTCATCAGGTCATTGAACTGTAGCCAATTTCTCTCCTCCTCATTTATCTGAAAGGGAGGCATCAGAGACTAGGAAGCTTTGAAATGCTAGTTTTGAGGTGCATGACAATTTGAATGTTGATGGTACCAGGCCCTCATACATGCATACATACATTGCAGAATATTCCTTCCCTCTTTCGTTCTCCTCCCACCTTGAGGCAAGCGTTCTGAGGGGGTTACCAGAGATTTATGTGTAAATCATCGGGGATGGAGATTCACAGCCCAAATTCATTCAGATGGCTCGCCCCCCCCCCCACCGTTCACAGGGATGCAAAACGTGTGTCCTTCGATTCTCTCTTTGCCTCAGGAAGTTGAAATCATAGACAAGTCACCACAGCGAAATCTAAGGAAAGGAATCAGCCTGCCATGTGAATTATTTAAATGGACTTCAGGGATGGGGATAAAGGGTAAGGTGACAGTTCAGAAGAGCAGCATCCTGTTTACATACCTCCTTTGTGGAAAAGATGTTGGATTCTCTAATGTGTGGTGTCATAAAATAAAATGGAGCTGCATGTTAAAATTAAGATCTTGGATTGAGTTAAGCCCAGCACTTCTCGTTTTAAAGGAGAGACTGAATAAAGTACAGGAATTTTCCTTTTTATTTCTCTACTTACATGCTGATTTACAAACGTCAGGAGAGTGTCCATTTTGCCACATGTACATAAACAACATTCTATATCAAACTGCACCAAACCACGTTTCATTTCTGGGTCATGTTTTTAATGCCAAGGTGCAAACATTTTGAATGACAGCAATAAAAAAGGAAGTTTTCCATATATATTCAATGTTTTCTCCTTGGCATCAACAATCTCTCTCTCTCTCTCTCTCTCTCTGTGTGTGTGTGTGTAAAAAAGAGAATGTGTGCTATTCTTATTTATTTCACATTTATATTCCACTTGATTGTATAATACCTCAAAGTGTTTACAAAAAGATTACACACACACACACACACACACAGTTACTTTCCAGCTCCACAACGGAAATGCTTTTCAAAATGTCAAGGCTTCCCCTGGGGCAGCAATTCCATTTGTCATCAGCTCTACAGGAGAGCAACACTGGCAGTGCATAATGGACTGCAGCTGCAAGTTCATAATGTCGGCAGATTTCCACACCCTGTTGCTTTTCCTTGCTTCCCAGCAAAAAAAAAAGAATGAGAGAGAGAGGAAAACATTAAATACCAGATTAAGATTTAGAAGACCAATCTTGGATGTAAATAACACTAAAGCCAAATAAAGGGACTTCCTTTGGAGCCCCTGCTTTCTCAGCGCATATCACATGGCACTATTTATTTCATTTACAATAGCCAGCCAATAACAATGTTTTCTAGATAGCTTACAGTTGCAAATGGGGGGAAAGCTGTCGCAGCACCCTGTAGCTATTCCCCCTCAGGTGTGCTGCTCATATCAGAAGGAGATATACCGTATGTAAAAAATACTCCAGTGACATCACTCATTGCTCCTGGTCATTCTGGCCCCATTGGCAAGAATGCTCTGCATGAGGGAATGTGGTCCCTCAGATTGAAAAAGACCCTGCAGCTCTAGTTTGGAGCAGAACTGGGCAGAAGATCCAGGTTCAAATCCTCCTTCACCCATGAAACTCACAGAGTCTTGGTTTGCTGTGTGTTTTCAAGGCAGTGGGGGAGCAGGGTAGGGGGAGAGAAACTTAAGGGCCTTGAGGGGAAAGGTTTGTGTAAATATAATAAATAAAAACTATGCCCTGCAAGGTCTGTCCATCAATTCAAATGCTAGTCACTTCACATCAGCGCTTGCTAAGCAAGCAGATAGTGGGACACTGAACTTCTTCTTGCTTGCTCATTCTAAGGTGAAGTTTCCAGACAGTTCAAATTTTACCTCTTGGTGGAAGCCATAGTGGATGAGGCAACATCCACAGTATGCATTGCTGTACTCTGCTCTTAACTAGGGCTGGGCGATATATCAGTGTATCATCCAAAACTGGTTTCAAGTCCATATCATAACTGACTGGATCCATTTACAGTGTAGCAGGCTAAAAATAGAAACCCGGGGTGGGGCGGGGAGTCCTATGTAAGAATTCCCAGGACTTAATGACATTTTATTTTCAGATTAGTTCTCATTTTAGTGTATCTTGGCATAGGAAACTAGCCTCTTAAACCACAGGACAAGCTTTAATTTAAGAAAAGGTCTGAAATTATTTCTCCTATACCCTTTAAAAGGTGGCTCTTTTGGGGGGGGCTATTGAATTATTTTTATTTTTAATATTATATATTGTGATTTTTAAATGTAATGAAATGAAAATTACTGTTTGCTCTGCACTACACTTTACAGAGCAACATGAATCAAACAGGCAGTCTAAATCACGGGTCACCAATATGGCACCCATGTGCCCAAAGAGGCCTGTCCTTTCTTATCCCTATGCTGATGTTTGACTCAATGCAACACTACAACCGAATAGGCTGCACAGTGTGCTAGGTTGTGAGGTGTGTGTAATGACCACAGTTTGCAGAGGTACCCATAGGCCTAATTTTGTTTTGGCATCTCATGATCTAAACCAATTGCTGCCTTTATACAACTTTCTTTAATGTTCTCAATGGAAAGCATTTCAGCCTGGAATCATCACTCTTCCAGTAGCACCACCATCCTTCCTTCCTGAACTGATTTCCCTCTCTCTTGTTGCCCGTGATGTTTGGAAGGACCTCCCAGCATACCTGCATGATGCCTCCTCTCCCATTCACTCATTCATTCATTCAACCTGGACAGCTCTAAAAGGTGATTAGACCAATACATGGATAAGACTACCAGTGACCACTAGCCATGATGGCTATGACCTACCTCCAGTATTAGAGGCGGCATGTCTCTGAATACCAGTTGCTGAGGAGCACAAGTGGGAAGATCAGCACTTGTTATCGGCGCCTGGTTGACCACTATGAGAACAGGTTGCTGGGCTGACTATCCATGGATGTGCCTTTTTAGGAAAAGGAGTCAATCCACTCAGAAGATGGGGTTAAACCTCTTTTGACAATAAGACCACACCGTCCACATAACAATACTTTCCATTCCATTTCAGAACTTCAGGTGGGGAAACTACATTGTTATAACCTTATTTAACTAGAAAGGAATTGAGCAGGTTTCTTTGCTTTCTCAGTTCCAACACTCTTAATGCTGGAATCAGGCAATTGTTTCTGCAGCTTAAGAGTCAACTTCATGCTAAGAAGAAGAGACTGCAGATGCCCTTCAGAGTTCTTGCACTACCAGTGCCTTCTGCAGAGCTTTGCAAGCTGCTAAGCTGCAAGTTAATCATTAGAAGAAGACCTACTATAAACCTAGCGTTTATGGAAAGTTTAGTTTATGATGGGGGATGGGAAGAAGGGGTTGCAATAAAGATTTATTACGACAATGAATGACTTGCTCTAACCTTGACACCGTTTACCCAAGGAGAGGCTGGTTTAATTGCCCAGATTGCCTTTGATTGGGTGAGAGTTGGGGAACCCAGGAACATACTGAATTCAGATGGAACAGGAAATAGGAAAACTATTGGTTTGTGCAAAGATAACTAATTAACAGGTAAGTTACTGGTTGGCTCTGAAAAAGATCACAGGCAAACTGCTGAATCCTGCCCTTTTACAACACAGTCCAGTGAGGCCATAGTGCAGCAGGAATGTAAGAACGTAAGAAGAGCTCTGTTGGATCAGGCCAAAGGCCCATCTAGTTCAGCATCCTGTTTGCACAGTGGGTAGCCAGATGGATAAGGGAAGCCTGCAAAGCGGTGTGGACCAAGGAGCTGCTCGAACTGTTGCATTCCTCAGTTCTGTTGTGCACAGGAAAAATGATGGCATGGAGACAGGTTTGCGTAAACCAGGCTGGAAGGAGTGAGCTGCCTTTTCAGTTTTCAATGAGGGGGAAATGAAGCCACGGGCATAGAAATGTCTGACCATCCCCATGTGTTCAGTTTGGGTCTCCCTTGTCTTTCACCACATGAACCAATCCATCCTTGTGCATCATGCACATAATGTGACAGTGCAGTGAGGATTACAGATGTATCCTGGAAAATGCTATGCCACGCCATGCCACCATATCAAAGTTTTCTTTTCATGAACATCCCCAACCTCAATGCAAGAAAGGGAAGTCCTACATTTTACTAACAATGGGCAAATTGTTCTCACATCATTAATTCATTTCAGGTCACCATTGTGACCTAAGATGTGAAGAGTCCCACGTGCTGTTTCCTTCTTACGCAACACAAACAAGTGTTGTGTGAGGCTGCTCTTATATATAGGCTGGGCCAGGAGGCTGGAGGGCAGGGACCACCAGCCTCCGTTGCTGGACTCCTGTGGTTCCTTAATGCAAAGGCACTTTTCACATGCAAATTATAAGAGGATCATAAACAGGCTGTAATGGTAGGCATGCTTACTTCATGGTTAACTCCATCAAATAAATAGGACTTATTTCAAAGAAAACGTGTTCAGGGTGGCAGCGTGAATATGAAATGTACCGTTACTGATCTTTTAGAAATCTAATTTGTGGGACAAAACTCCACCTCTCCCAGATTACATGTTGCTCCCCACACCCCAACCTCAATTATATTTTCCTGTAGATTCCACTGGTCCCATGCAAAGGCACATGGCTAAGGCTATGTACACATTATCAACTTAAAACGCAGCAAAGTTGTCATCCCCCACCGCCCTTAAAGTCACACACTTGCATGTTGCTGTACACACCAAAGAGGGGTGGGATGTCTTCATTTCCTATTTGCGTCTCTTGCCACTGCAACTCCCAGAACTCTGATGCATGAAGCTGTCATATGCACATGTACAATGGTTGACTCAAATGTATGCCCTTCAGCTTAATGGTGAAGTGACTGTGGCTTATGTTTCAAATCAGATGGAAGCTGGTTTAAGAGGAAATGCATCAAATAGCAGTATTTTTGAGGGAAATTCAGGATATATATGGACTGTAACTAATGCCCTTTAAATACCAGTGGTGGGAGTGCACTGGAGCCAGAGTAAACAGAATGTCAGATGTATGGACCAGACCCTAGTGTGTGTGTCCCCGTCCCTGTCCCCCAAGAGCTGTTTTCTGAAGTTCACATGCAGAACCAAATCACAAAGCAGTGTGAGAAGCCTTGCGGACAGGTGTTTTGAAAAAAATCCCTATTCTGAGGGATGGGAGTTCTTCCTCATCAAACGGCAATTTGGAGATGTGGATGAGAGTGGGGCAGGGGAAGGTGAATTAAGACTGAGGTGAAAAATCTGTTGCCTTAGTACAGTAAGAGACTTTTCCTCAGAAGCTGAATTCTCATGGGAATAAATCCAAGCTGTCCTGACTTGATCTAACACTTCCTCTTGCTCCTAGAAATGATGTTCATAAACCATTTACAGAGCTTGGCGCCTATGTCAAATAAATTCATCCAAACATCTTTTGTCACTGCTATGCTGCAGAGAGAGGGTGGAGAAGCAACAGTACACACTCCCATGCTCTGTTTATGGTTGCTGTTACTTGACTGTGACTATGGTAATTGTTACATGGGGGGTGGGGAACCCCACGTCATCAACAGATACACACAGTAGAGCAGTAGAGCAACCCTCTTCAACGGGGGGGGGGGGGCTACACAGAGGTCTAGTACAAACACAAAGAGTCATAATTTACATGAGGAAAGTCATTTGTCAAAAAGGCAAGAAGAGAGAACAGAGCATCACGTCCAATGTACATATGTAAGTTAATGTGACTTCCTTCATGCTCAGGTCTGTGCAGATTGTACAGTCAGTCCAGCACACCCAGGTTGGGTAATTGACCACCCTGCAGCAGAAAGTATGGCCACATTTGTCTATGCATAACTAAAACATGTGTGACCAAAGGTCTTCTAAGACTCCAGCTCCAGCCTAGTGCCAGGACTATCAACACAGAAGGTTCGTAGTACCAGAACTTAACCTATTCAACCAAGCTTGCTGTATGTCACAAGCAGAAAACAGGAATGTTGCACAAATATATCTATATGTAAATATAACTCAGATTAAGCAATATGTGGTACAAATGTCATAACCAGTCCAATCCTCCTCACCCTGCATGGAGCCCAGAAGGCTTGTGGGAAACACAGATTGAGTACAGAAGACAGGTACAAGATGCAGGGCCTTTTCTGTTGTGGCCCCCAAGTTATAGAACTTTCTCCACAACTGCATGTAAAAAATTTCAGACTACTTTTTTCTTTAATGAGGTCTCTTAATGCTGGAGTTTTTAAATTAATGTTTTAGTATTGCTAATTTATTGGATTCTATGCTGCTCAGTTGATTCATCCATCCCACCAAATCTTGCATTTACCAGTGCCATTCATTAATAAGGCAAAAAGAAATGTAAGGTCACTATTAGAATGCAGGGAAGCAACGTAGGTTTCTTGACAATGTTTTCAAGGGACTGACTAGCTAGCAACCAAACAAAGAAAACTCTTCTGGGAACTATTGCTGTAAATTAAAAAGAAGCAAATTATTATTTCTGTCAGCAATGGGCCTCAGCACTGTTTTGGTTAGGATGGATTTTACTGTAGTGTTTATAGCAGAATGATGTACATGTTTGTTTGAATTACAGTATTTTGCTAGATTATAATAATTGTGTTCATATATAGTTTATAGGGAATAGCTACTTCATTTTGAAGGAGGTGAAGACCTGGTGGGGTTGTTTAAAAATCAGCAAAATAGGGGTTTTATTTTCAAGTACTTGAAAATAAAACCCCAAGGTGGTTGCCACCAATGGAAGCAAAGGCTCAGAAAAGGCTCAATATGGAGGCCAAATGGCCGAAATATTGGGAAATTTTGGAACAAGAAGGAGACAAATTGAAATTGCAGAGTTTTGAGAAATTAAAAGATAAAGTGCGAGACTGGCTTCATTATTATCAGATAATGGAGGCATATAATTTGGATAAGAAAATTGGCTTCCAGGTGGAAAAATCAAAACTAGAAACAGAACTGTTAGAACCCAAAACTAAGATTTTGTCAAAGATGTATAACTTGCTGTTGAAATGGAATACTCAGGATGAAACGGTGAAATCTGCTATGATTAAATGGGCACAAGATGTTGGACATAATATTATGTTTGCTGACTGGGAACAGTTGTGGATCACAGGTATGAAATTTACGGCATGCAATGCCCTAAGAGAGAATATTATGAAAATGATATACAGGTGGTACATGACACCAGTCAAGCTTGCAAAAATCTACCATTTGCCCGATAATAAATGTTGGAAATGTAAAGAAAACGAAGGTACATTCTTTCACCTTTGGTGGACGTGCCCAAAGATTAAGGCTTTCTGGGAGATGATCTATAATGAATTGAAAAAGGTATTTAAATATACCTTTCTAAAGAAACCAGAGGCCTTTCTGTTGGGCATAGTCGGCCAATTGGTGCTAAAGAAGGATAGAACTTTCTTTATGTATGCCACAACAGCAGCAAGAATACTTATTGCAAAGTATTGGAAGACACAAGACCTACCCACTCTGGAAGAATGGCAGATGAAGGTGATGGACTATATGGAATTGGCGGAAATGACTGGCAGAATCTGAGACCAGGGAGAAGAGTCGGTGGAAGAAGATTGGAAAAAGTTCAAAGAATATTTACAGAAATATTGTAAAATTGATGAATGTTAGAATGATGTTGGATAGAAATTAAGTGGTTTTTAGCTGTAATAGTATAAGGGAATATGAAAAAATGGACTATTAATAGGTAAAAATTTAATGTTACAATACTTTAAGATTGAAGACTAGGATAAACAAAGAGGGGAGGGATTTGCTAAACTAACAATTGAAGTGGAATACAGAAAAGGGAGGCGTGAGGAGGTCTGGGAAACAAGCAAATGAAAGATAAGTGATTGAAAGACTGAATTGTTTTTAACTATTTTTATTTTGCATTTTTCTTTTTTCTTTTTCTATTTTGTAATATTTTGAAAATCCTAATAAATATCTTATAATTAAAAAAAATCAGCAAAATAGCTTTGCTTGTATAGTCAAATTGAAACTTTCCTTATCTATATTCCTCAGTAGAATATCTCAATGGGAAGCCAGCCTCAGAAATTCAAATTTCCATTCTAGCTTTCAGTTGCATGTAGGCATTCTGCTACCATTGATACTAGAACCCTCTAACAGCTCATGAAGATTACTAAGACTACAGTGAGTACCCAAGAAATCTGATGTGCAATATACTTTCCTATACATGTTCCACGGGACGTGGATGGGCGCTGTGATCTAAACCACTGAGCCTAGGGCTTGCTGATCAGAAAGTCAGTGGTTTGAATCCCAGCAACGGGTTGAGCTCCCATTACTTGGTCCCAGCTCCTGCCAACCTAGCAGTTTGAAAGCACGTCAAAGTGCAAGTAGATAAAAGGTACTGTTCTGGTGGGAAGGTAAACGGCGTTTCCGTGTGCTGCTCTGGTTTCGCCAGAAGCAGCTTAGTCATGCTGGCTCCCTCGGCCAGTAAAACGAGATGAGCGCTGCAACCCCAGAGTTGTTCACGCCTGGACTTAACTGTCAGGGGTCCTTTACCTTTACCTTTTTATACATGTTCCACTGTTCTGGGATGCCAACATTTTTGAGCTCTTAAGCACATTTTGAAACTGGAGGTTTTAAGTAATGCCCTACTGTAGGTGTGGGGAATCTTTGACTCTACAGATGTCACTGAAATGTAACTCCCAATATCGCCACCTACTGGCCACGCTTTTTGGGGCTGGGAGTTGTGGTTCAACAGCATCTGGAGGGCCAAATCTTCCCCCCACACCTGACCTACTGGATCATGCCAAAGGCTCATCTAGACTGCAGCCTTAGAGACTTAGTGGGGCATCATAAATTGTAAAGCTCACATAATATCCTTTGTATAAGTATTCATAAGTTGCTGACCGGCCACTGCAAGGTGTTAATGGGTTTTGTCTCCAGAGAGCTGGAATGAAGGCACTATTAGGATTTGTAGTAACAATAACAGGCTATGTGGGGAAAAACCTGCATATGAGGTACACTGGGGTCACAATACCAAAGTGAGCAAAGAGTGGATTTGTGGGAAGGTGGAAGGGAAGAAGACTGAAAACTAAAAGCAGGTTAAATGCATAACAAGTCTTGATTGCAGCAAAATGAAATGTAAGTGGCAAAGAAAGAAATTAGTTGGTGGGCTTTGGGCAATGCCTTATTAAAGGAATTTTCACTGGCGGGGAACAAATTCCAAACAGCTTTTTTAACTATATAATATGGGACTTTAAAATCTTCATAAAAATACATATCACATAAACAAAATGAAGACTATGATAAATGTATTTTAACATTAAATGTGACGAAAAGAAATTTGGCACTTACATTTCAGAGTGATCTTCTCTGACTGTTACTCCAGTATGGAGCAGTTTCGTTCTTTGAGAACTTCTTGCTTCTGCTGTATCACCACAGTTTATGGGCAATATGCACATCCCCAGGCCACCATTTTCAATTCTCGGATTTTTTTATTTTAAAAATCCTCACATCAAGCCTCATGCCTTGAAAATAACTGAGTCCATTTTGATTGGCTGCCTCTTTTGTACAGCAACGCTGGTCAGATTTTGTCAAATCCTTCTGTAATTCAACTTCTTGTGAAGGGGGGGGGAGTGATTTGCCCTCATTTTTAGCCAGTACCAGTATTCTGTTTTGTTTGCACGCACCTCACCTGAGACTCAGGCTGCTCAGCTGCAGGCTGCCATTTAGGCCTTCCTGTCTCTCACACAGAGGAAGAGTGCTTGCTTGTGCTCTGATTGGCTCTCCAGTAAAATCTTCCTCTTGGCCTTTAGGGCTCCCTGTTTATTAAGATAGGGCAAGACTTTGCAGGCCAGCGGGAAATTACTTACATACATAAGGATCTCTCTACAATCATGTAGACTAGGGAAAGGGGGTGCTTGGCAAGGGATTCAAGGAATGCACAGGATTCCCAAAGTAGATGAAAGCAAGTTAACTCTCTTCACAGTGACCTCAAAAGTACTCTCTCATTTATTATGTATTTAGCAAGGCAGAGTGAGATCCTCTCCCTTCTCTCATTCCCTCTTAGCACTATGAACAATACAAAAGCCTGAGTATGGGGAATTTTCCCAGACTTTTCTGTCTGCTTCCAATTCTAAGAAAAGAAAATTATTGAAGTGGGCGTGTAAATACCTCCTCAAGTTTTCCTCACATTTAACATTCAAGCTTGCATTCCCCCCCCTCCCCAAGGCAGCCCTGTCATGTCCATCAGCTCCCAGCTGGGCCTTTAGAGAGGCTTTCAATGAACTTTCTTGTCATGTTCCCTGTCTGTTTGGGGAATCTGAAGTTTGGGGGTCAGAGCAAAAAGAGCACCGGAAGGGGAGAGTTGGAGTTTCCTGAGAAGGGACACAGCAATGGCCAGAGGAGCCCATGTCTTCATACTGAATAAAGAAACTTGGTGAACACAAAAATGCACGTGAGGAGAATTCCTTCACTTTTTTAGATGTTCTATTAAAAAAAAAGCTTTGGCTTTTGGGTTCAGCTGCTCCCAAGGTCTGGAACAGCAGGCCTTGACTTCCTGAGGGATCAGCCTCATTGTGAGGCTTCCAAGAGAGCTCACCAAGCCCTTAAATCTCTGGGATGAGGCTTTAAAAAAATGAAACTTCCATGCCCAAAGGCATGAAGAATTCCCCTCAGCAAAAAGGGTGACCATAGACCAGTGGTCCCATTAATTAGCAATCCATTCCCAAATGTATTTATTTGCAATGGAGCAACAGGCTGTAGGCTGCAGGGCTGGGGAAGCTGGGAGCCAAACGATACCTTTCTATTCAGTGTGTTCTATTACCGTATGTGCTGAAGACTCTTTCCAGTCAGGCAAATACGCTCTCTCCCGAGGCCCAGTCCCTCACCCAACACAATATTAGGGCTCATATACACAGTTTAAAACTCTCCCATATACACACACGGTGTAGGAACAGTTAATGTATTAAATTTTATTTACACTCTTTGAATCCTTGAGTGTAATTGCCCATCTCATTAAAAAAAACCCCACCCCCATCTCCCTACATGATTATGGCCTTTCTCCTTTGATACTAGCTTTCCATAGACAGGAATTTTAGGAGGGGGAACTCCACCATACAAAATGAAATAATCCCAAGAAACCTGGGCTGTGTGTCATGTTCCACCCAGAGTTCCATTACTACAACTGCACAAACTTCCTCACAGTGAGCTGCTGACATCTTGTGGGCAGAGATAGTGTTGCATGCTTAACCTGCTACAGGTCAAACTTAAATCCTTTAAAAGTGAAGGTGAGCAAGGACAGGTTGAAAAGTCTCTTCTTCACTCTCTTTCCTTTGCAAGGCTGCTTCTTCTTCTTCTCAGCCATCTTGGTTTTGGTCTGAGAGCTACTTAGAAATTAAGTAACTCTCCTATTTTATTTTAGTTTTTCAGGCACATATATTCTTAGATGCAGTTGGGTTGCTTTTCCTCATTCTTGTATGACTCAGAGATCCTTGATATACACAATATTCATTCAATTTCATCTAGATTTAATTTGTAACCAGATATCCGAGTAAAAACATCATTGTCATTTAGCACCTCCTAGTGATGTTAGAATTTATTGATGTAAATAAATAATATAGAGGCTAATTTTAATCCTGATTTCTATATATTCTATAGTTGCATAATATTTTAACAAGGAGTTCTATAAGCATAGTGAACTGCAGTAGATATGGGAAGAGGATATGGGAACTATAAAGATATGGGTATCCTTATCTAAAACCCCTCTAAAAACAAAAATCACTCATGAAATTATTTCATCCATGTTACAGTCTTGTTCCTTGACAGTAACATCATTCAATTACAATGGTACCTAGGTTTAAGTACTTAATTCGTTCCGGAGGTCCGTACTTAACCTGAAACTGTTCTTAACCTGAAGCAGCACTTTAGCTAATGGGGCCTCCCGCTGCCGCTGCGCCGCCAGAGCACAATTTCTGTTCTCATCCTGAAGCAAAGTTCTTAACCTGAAGCACTATTTCTGGGTTAGCGGAGTCTGTAACCTGAAGCGTACGTAACCTGAGGTACCACTGTAATGCAGTAACATCATCCAATTAATGAAGGTTTTCTGTTAAATATATTTCCACCTGACTGCTTCTAAGACCTTCCTGTTCACCTTACAAAATGCCTTTTGGACATTTAGGTAGTAGATGTTTCTGAAGGCTTAACTCTGTCCTTATCCAGAGAGTCATGCTTGAAATAGTGGGCTGTACATGCACTGCTATGTTCACATATCTGATGGATGATGTCAACTCTGCCCAACAGGTTGGGGGGTGGGGGGACAGATTCAGCAGTCATCATGAGTGGTGGTTAAACTACCTTTCATGCAATTGAATGGTAATTACAACTACTTTATGAAAAGTAGTTCAAAATGACATATAGTCGTACCTTGGAGGTCGAACGGAATCCGTTCTGGTAGTCCATTCAACTTCCAAAACGTTCAGAAACCAAAACGTAGCTCTGATTGGCTGCCAGAAGCTCCTGCAGCTAACCAGAAGCTGCAGAAGCCCCGTCAGACATTCGGGTTCCAAAGAACGCTCAAAAACCAGAACACTCACTTCCAGGTTTGCAGTGTCCAGCAGCCAAAACGTCTGAGTACCAAGGTGTTCGGGATCCAACTGTATTTTAAAACTATTTTTGTTTATCACTACTAGGAGAGGGGGGGGACCTGTTATATAAACAACTGATCATTTACTATCATAATGAACATTGTGTATAAATCTCAAGGGCCCTTCCAGGCTGGTGTTTTTTGGCAGGTGCACCCTGCAACCTGTCACTGACACAACATTAGCGGTGATTTTTTATTGAACCATCCTCACATCATTTCACTTTGCTAGTTGTTCTGCAATGTGAGCAACACTGCATTATTGCCCTTGGGAGAGACACTCTTGCATTGTGGCACAACGAATACAAAAAGCTCTCAGACATTTGTGGTATGAACGTTACATTATTTTTCTAGGAAACTACAGGACACACAGTAACAGGAAACAAAGCAACATGTTTGTCGTGAAACGGCTGCAGGGGCAAAGAGGATAGAAAAAGGTTTTGAGTATTACTGCACCAACACCATTGGCACAAATAATCACGAATGCACAGTAAACAAGATGTCTGGATGGGCCCAAGAGAATACAAAAGGAAACACTAAGAAGAATGCAGGCATGCCTGCAATTACCAGCAGAGGGTGTGGCAACCCTTCTATACTTCCTACACAGTTACCCGCTAGGGCCTTGCTCAGTTTGTATCATTTCTAAAAGCTATGGTATTGATTATTCTGGCACAGGGATGGGAAACCTGTGCCTCTCCACAGGTTGCTGCTTACAGGCTGTGGTGGCTAGTGCCCATTGAGACTGGTAGCGCAGAAGGCAGGGAGACCCAAGGAGGCAGAGCCAAGGATAGGCCATTCTAATTTTGTCTCCATCCTCCTTTCTCAGATCTGCAAGGGACAACACTGAGGCTAAGGAAGAGGCTGATGAGGAAATGTCACCCCTTGGAATGAATGTAAGTAAGAAGTCACGTAGGGCCCCATTCACACTACTGGACCAGCCTCCATTGCTCCCTTTTCTTAAAGGGTCCCTATCAGATTCCTGTGAGTAGGGCTTTCAGTGTGGAATGAAGAAAGACACGGCCAGCAGCTCAGCCCCAATCAAATAGTGCTGATGAATACTGCATTTTAGATTTTTGTTTTAATGTTGTGGCTTTTAGATTTTGTTAGCCACCCTGTGCTCTGTGTGAGAAAGGGGAGGATATAAGACAGTAGTCGTAGCAGCAGTAGCAGCAGAGGTGTTGTAGTATTGCTGTTATTTTTATTATTCCCTCCTCAGAAGCGAGAGAGGGCAAGCTAGATCTCTGTGTGAAAAGAAAACAAGGGTCAGAATTTTAGCGGACACCCAACTTGTGTACATTTTAGAGGAATAAGCCTCCAAGGGACCTCCTTACAATAAACCTCCAGTGGTTTCTAAACCACCACCCCTCTTTCCATCCAAGTATATCAAGAAGCATAATCACAATTGAAGGAAACATCCCAAGCAGGAAAAAGCACCCGAGGAGTAGAAGACAGGCCCTAAATCACCAAAGAGGAAGAGAACTTTCAGTCCTCCTTTCTGCTCTGTCCCTGAGTGTTGTATTCTAGATATGATACCCCTTAAAGACAGAAGCATCACAATGAAATAGAAAGTAAAACAGAGTCTGGGAGTCATTTAGTGACAATCAGCATTTTCCATACTCAAGAGTTTGTAGCTATTTTATTGCACTTGAAACACCAAGAATAAAACTGACAATCCCCATCTCCCCCACCCCAAAAATATAGCATAAATTTTTAGCAGTGATCATTTTGTTCACAGCCACAGCTTCAAAAAACTGGAACAATGAATCCAACACAGTCACACCGCTTTACAGGTCTGATTCACTTACAAAAGATACTGAAGGATTTTGGAATATTCCAGCCACATCAAGTTAACAAACATGAGAGGGACGCTCTCTGACTGTTTTGTTTGTTTACATTACAAAGCTGCTTTTTTTTTCTTCCCTTCTTTTTTGTGATTTTTTTTTTTTGCATTCATGTGAAATAAATATTTCCATAGAGATTTCATATATTTATATGCATATATATTTATATCTTTATATATATCTTTTTATATACATCTATACTTTCTTCTCAAACCACTTTTCCAGCTTCTCCCCCCAAATGTTACAAAAGCCAAAAAATTGTGCAACAGTTAGAAAAAAAACAAAAATACCAAACTTTGCCTTCTCGCGGATTTTCCATTACCTAAAAGGGGCAGGGAGCAGGGCAAAAAGTGGCTGATTTGCAGCCATGCAAGAACTAAGGAGGAGGAAGGGAAGCCATCCTAACAAAAAGGAGAACATGTGGCATAACCGAAGGAGAAATGACAACTGGTATTCTCAGTTAGGTAGGAAGCAAAGTCTGAGCATATAAAGCTTTGCTCCAGGTTCCATCTATCTGGAGTATATTTGAATATATTTATTTTTTCTTTCCACCAGCAGTGGCAGCTGTAATGTACAGAGGAAAGGGTTTCCTAGGAATCATTCTGTCACACATAGGAACCTAGGAAGCTGCCTCTTACTGAGTCAGGTCCTTGCTCCATCTAACTTCACTTATACTGACTGCCAGCTGCTCTCCAGGGTTCCATGCAGGAACCATTCCAAGCCCTACCTGGAAATGCTGGGGATCAAACCTGAGAACTCCTGCAGGCAAAGCAGATGCTCTGCTACTAAGCCGCAGTCCTTCCCTGCTGCTAACTTCATCTCTAGCTGGAAATTAATTTCTGGGATCAGTTGTGAAGTAGGTAAGATGACTAGACTTCAACAAGGAGCAGGCTAACTTTGCAGTTGTTTTCACATCAGTGGTAGAATGCTAGATGAGGTAGCCCAGTTTTCCCCCACCTTGTCCAATTCAATAGGCATAAACTGTCCCTGATACAGGTATATCCCGATTCATCTCGAAAGTAATGAAATATGGAGATTACTCCTGTGCAGCTGTAGAAAATGCCAATAAATGCAGCACACCTTAATCCTGGTTCTAGATTGTTATGAGGTGTAATGCCCAAGCCAGGTATCCTCTTGTTGCTGCTAGTTAGATTTTATTTTAGATTAGTTTGTCCCTCCTTATCCCTCTCCTTCCTGGTTATTGTGCCTTTTATTGCTCTTCACTGCTTTCCTATACACCCATGGTTTCTTTCTGTTCAAGACCGTAGACAAGGGACATGTTTATTTTATAAAATAAGCACAAATATAGATGTGCAGCCCTTCATGCACCAAGAACTTTGATGTGGGATGCAAAAGGGGGTGAGGAATTGAAATATTTTTTGTGGGGTTGTGTAGAAGCTGAGGTTGTGCTGTGGAAAAGCCCCACTATTCCACTTCCACAAAGGGTATCAGGAGGTGTTTGTGAGGTTTCTACGGGGAATGGGTTGAAATGCACGAAAGCTTGTAGTTGTGGTTAAAAAGGCAGGGCTACGCTATTGCAAGAGGAGGTCCAGGGCAATGGTCTGGAGAAGGGAAAGAGCAAGATGTTTGAAGCAACATTAGCAAAGGGCATTGTGGTGGGAAAGGTTAGCACGGGTACCAGCAAAACCCAGTGACACATTATTGGGACAGATTGTAAGATAAAAGTGTGAGCCATTTGCAGCACTTCCTCCCCAGGACAAACCATGACAAAATAGGCCTGTCCAGGCACAATTTTAGGATTTTTAACTGGTGTTTTCTCTTGGATCATATCACTAAGCTGTCACTGAACATTTGACTTGGCTGATAATGATAGTGAGGGTGATGAATAGTCAAAGCACATTTTCCAACAGCATCCCTTCTTGTTGGACTCCGTAAAGCTCATATGGAGCCATGATCTTGTTGTTTTGTGCTCAAACAGATGCTGCTAACAGCCTACCGCATACTAGAGAGGAAATTCCAATTACATTTGTACCTTTCACCATCTGAAATCTGCCTCCCTGCCTAAAACCGAGGGGCAAACTACACATTGTCTTGCAGGGGGTTGGAATAGGTGACCCTCGAGGTCCCTTCCAACTCTATGTTCTCTGATTCTGTGTTACATTACACACAAATGCACGCAGTGAAGCCCTGCTGTTTATAATGAAAAGTACTGTAGCTTCAAGAGTCTACAGTTTTGAGTGTTGTACTAAGAGGAGGAATGGAATGCTTAACCCATGCCCTGCCAGGGGTTTTGTTGGGTTCCACCCACCAACACTGCACACAAAACTGTTTCACCTTTGTGGGAATTCCAGGAGCGTTTACCCTCCTAAAGCACTTCAACCCTATTGTGGGGAGGATGGGGAGGTGGGGTGGCTTTGGGGCAGAAAGATGGAAAGCATTCCTTTCCCTTTACCATGCCTTCAAAATCCCAGCCCCTTGATGCTGCTTGTGGGTTTGCTACATGCATTTCTGTGGAACATGTACTGCCTTACTGGCATCTGTAGCCTATGGAAGAGGTACCCAGGCTATGTGCTCCAGAAGTGATTAGGATCCATAGGCCTTTATTGCGGAAGCCAGGAAAGGTGAACTGGTTTGTCTCTAGGTATTATGCCACTGATACGGAAGAGTAAAGGTGGGGTTTGGGGAGGTACAGACAATGGATCAAAATCTGGGTACAATTGCTTTCACGATCAAAACAGGGTTTCAGAAATGCCAGTGGCAATCAGGGCAAAGAATACATGAGAGGGCCTTGAAAAGAACTTCATGGTAGGAGGCCCCTCCTTAAAGTGCAGGTGCTTAATCAGATGTTTTGGGCAAAATTGTAATGGGATGGATTAGATGCCTTGTCACCTGTCAGGTTCCCCTCTTTATTGGAAGACTTGAGAGAAGTCAGGCTCTGCTAGGACAGACTCCCCCTTCTCTTTGAAATGTTGAGGTTTATGTTTGGAAAGGATGCCAGAAATTACGAAATATAAATTCAATGCAGGAAATAGTATTTATGTTGCCCAAAGAAACACAGTCAAGGCAGCTAATGCTTGACAGAATGTGTGCTTGGGAAACAGGAAGGAAGGGCCTCCTCATTCCTGAAGTACTCATCATAATACACTGGAAGCAAAAGCCCGGTGCAATGGGTACAGCCCAGACAGGCCAGGCTATCAAGGTTTATCAGATTCATCACCTGAGCAGAGGTTTTCACAGAGAAATGGGTCAAAAGTAGTTCAGTGGTCAGGAAATTTCAGTGCTGCTCAACTCAACAGGAGAGAACTTCGTTGAAGTCCAGTGTAAGATCAAGACATGTGAACACTGGCAGCTGAAAAATTAGGCCTGTAGTTATAGATATGTAAAGATGAGCTGCCATGTATGTTTTAAATGCTACTAGTAGGTGAGGATAATGAAACAAAAATGAAACAAATTGACTGAAATCCAAGTAATTTGAGTGGGGAAATGCAAACAGGTCCTCAGGTCTATATTTTTATGGCAAGCCCCCCTGATATGAAAGCCCTTCTCACCTCAGTATATTTTTTTTATATTCAGTTGAGCATCAAAAAAATTCCAATGATTCAATCATGTTATACTTTTTCTGTTAGAAATTGGAAAATGGTACACTGACAGCCCCTTCTGAGTAAAAAGCAAACTCCTGTTTAGGCAAATCAGATCCTGTCAAACGGCCCTCCTTTCCCCTTAGTCACTTTCCCCCCTCATCTCCAATGGGAAGTTATTCTTGCACTTTGCAAAACTTGGCTTTATACTGACAGATGTCCGCCCTGCCTTACAAGATGGAAAGCTAAGCACTTCAAACCACGGAAAAGGCAAAATTACACCATTCAAAATTTACACAGAGAGTTTCCCCCACTGTTGTTGTTGCTATTGTTGTTGTTGTTACTGTCCCCAAACAAGCATGTTTGTTTGCTTTGAAGTACACGTAGCTGTCTATAAAGTTAAATGTCATGCAAATGAAGAAAGTGCCATTTATAAGTTCCCTTGGTAGTAGAAGTGCACGGTAGTTAATCTCACATCAAAGAGTAAAGACTTGTAAAGTTTCAAAAAAATAAAAGATAACAAGAAACGGAAAGACTGCCAAAAAATTAACAACCATCACACTTCCCATACCTGTACTAGAAGGCAAGAAGGTGATGCCAAAAATAGAAGATCTTTCAGCCCCTCCATATGCCATCAAAGCAACAATGGTGTCAGGGACATTCTGGCTTGTGAAGAACCCATTCCTGCATTCCTTGAAGATGACTCCAGTGTTTTTAAAAGCAGATGCTGTCGTTTGACCCCAGTTTGGAAGTTTCCTCAGTCTCTCCATTGGGTTCCTTTCATTAAGATGTGCGATTCTGATTGCCAAACCTTTCTCATGGCATATAGAGAGTACACGACCACAAGGAGTCCTATTATGGCGTAAAGCACTCTGAGATTTGCCAGAAGCCCACATCAGAAATCCTGCCCACATGTCCAGCTTATTGTGCCCTTTTGCACTTTCAAGAACAATTTGCCACAAAAGTCAACTCCAAATGTAAACAATAACATATTAAGCCCCACCCACCCCATCCCAACTTCATTAAAAATCAGCCACAAACCCAAACAATTGATATTTCTAGGTATTACATAAAGATCCATTTTAGCAAATACTCAAAATCCATTTACGAAATAACACGGAAGGGTTTTGTTTGTTTGTTTTTCATATAAAAAGGCATGCGCTCAAAGTACAAGAGATAGCGAAAGGTTTCATTTTGTTTGTTGAAAGCATAATCAAAACGCCTCAAAGTGTCATTAGTAAAGCTTGCATTCTCTGTCTTTGCTGGAAAGTGTTGGCCTCTATTTTTATGTCAAATTGAAGGGGCAGTTCTGTTTCCATAGTGCCTGCATCTTCAATGCTGTCAAATTGCCTGAAGTGTGTATGTGGGAAATTGTGGGACTAAAAAGGTTCAGCCTCCCCTCTTCCTCTTAATGGTGAATCTAAGTCTTGAAGGGACAGAGGGAAAGAAACATAACTCAAAATCCTGCCAGAAAGGAGCAAAAGGCCAGTTCAAAGAAAACTGAATTCTAAACAAAATGAAACATCTAGGAGATCCTTACTAAGCTGAATAAAGGAAGTTCCTATGGTGTGCTGGATAGTGGCAGAAACTGCCTCAACTATATCACTGCATTACAAATAAGGTGAAAAATACCCTGCTGCCATGCTGAATTTCTAACCTATCATTTCATTTATTTATGTGCTCTTAGACACATTATAATGCCAATATAGTGTTAACAGTTTCATTTCATGCACGTTCTGAAAAGAGAAAGGAATTGTCATGAACCTCAATTGGTCCAGGCACACAAAAAGGTACGTTCTCTGGGAAGAGAAATGGATTCTGCATTTTATGCGCCATAAAGCCATATTCATCCCAGCAGAATTTTACTAGGCTTTAATGAATATAGGCTGATACTTGTAAGGTTTTAACTTCACACAGAACAGAAGATGTAGATGTAGATGAGTGACAGCGGTGCAGTGTGAACTGCTCCGGATTTAAATAATGAATGGTGGCATAGAAATATTTTAAAATAAATAAAATGACTGAGGTCATGATCAAGCAAGAATCTTGCGTTGCATGTATGCTTATCGATCTGGAATTTAGGTAACGCAGGGCAGTATAAAAGTATTTTTGATTTTGGCTGAGATCATAATTGAGCAAGAACTTTGCATTGTGTGGATGGGCATCAATCTGCCATTGCAAGGAGGTGGCTTCTGATTCTGCACTGGAACATGTTCCCCTTTCTCTCAGGCCCCTTAAGACTTCGTGGAAAACAGCAAAGAGAGCAAAATAAACCATGTCCTTGTGAGGAACACAGTTAATTTTAAGTACTGAACCAGGGTGGTTCCATGAGCTCTGTGGGCAGTAGTGGCTGAAGGCTACCCCCCACATTGGGTTTCTCCTGTTAACCACAGAAAAGCTTTTTCATGCAATAGGGTGTCTTGCCCTGTTCTACTACAATAGCACAAAGTGGCAAAACGCAGAGCGTGTGAAACAGAAGGAGCAAAGGTCTATTAAATTCTTGGTTTATTTTGGTGAGGAGCTCTGTGTGTGAAAGGAATTCCAGCAAGAACCAAGGAGGAGAGTCAGCAGCAGCAGCCAAGTTCCCTAGGTAAAGGATAGCAGGGATCTTCCCTTTGTAGTGAGGCAGTGAGAAACCTGGCCTGAGGGGCTGATGCTTCAGCTGAAAAACACAAAAGGAAACGGCTTTTTACTCCACCAAAATGGTGACCTTCCCATCTGGTTCTCCCCCCAACCCTAGCCACCCCCACCCCAAATAATTACTCTTTTCTATTTGTGAAGTCTTGTCCTCCAGCTGGCATCCATCTCTCAAGCTTTGTGGCAGGGCAGGGGTGAAGGAGTGAAGAGCACGAGAGGACAAGAGATGTCCAGGAGAATGTAAAACATTCGGTCACACCCACACCGTACACTGAAAGCGTTCTTTGGTGTCACGGCTTTGCCCCAGAGAATCCTGGGAAATGTCATTCATTAAGGGTGTTGAGAGTTGGGTAGGAGACCCCTCACAGAGCTACAGTGCCCAGCACCCTTAACTTACCACAGTTCCCAGGATCCTTTGGGGGAAGACATGCCTGTTAAAGTGGTCTAGGAGTGCTTTCAATGTGTGGGGTGGATGTGACTCATGTTGAGGGGGCCCACCTTCTTTCCGCAACTACCACTACTAGACTACTTTTGAAAAGCCTTGCCCTGAAAAGAGAGCAGCAGCAGGAGGAGGAGAATAAGAAAAGGGCTGGGTGAGGGCTGCACCATCCTGGTAGCCACTTGCACCCCAGACTACTAAGTGCCACCATCTCTCAAGAGGAGAACAGAGCATTCAGGGAACCCAAATGAAAAACAGGCAGGAGCATAGACCTAGATTGTCAATTAGCCTCAGACAAGCATAAGAAGCAGTACGCCTCTTTAGTGCTGCTGAGACATCACTCTTGCACTGCGAGCTGGACGGGGAATTAAAATAGCGGTTCTGTGTAGCACAGATCTTCCCCATTAGCATCCTGCAATGCCTATACACATGATGAAGGAGGAACAGGGCTTGGCAGCTATTGAAAAAAATGGGGGAGGGGAATTAATTTTGTTTTAAAATATTGGCTTCCTCCACCCCTTTATGAATGTACATTCACTCTAGAGCACCAGAATTTTTCTTAAATTCCCACATGCCACAAGGCATCTCTGAGAAGCAGGGGACAGAGGAAGGATTAGGCCTGCGTTGCCTGACATACCATTTTAGGTGCTTTAAAAAAATGGTCCTTCCTTGTTATGCTGAAGTGGAAGTGCGGCAAGGCATTTTCATTAGAATTCCAAGCTCTACAGCTGAGAGAAACCAGAAAATGATGGGAGGGAATCCCCTTGCTTGCACTGAGCCCCAGAGAGGCTTGTAAAATAGTGAGAAGTCTCCCTAACCCTCTCTGGCTTGAAACTGTAAGGAGCATCACAATGTTGTTGTGGTTCCCCACCCCAAATTTGTGGATGCATCTATTGCTGTACATGCACCAGTGCAATAAGGAAGTGTCAAAAATAATTTCCCCCCTAAAAGTCTAACAGTGGCTGCACATGGGCAGAAGTAAAAGCCAGTTGAATCAATAGCTCTCTGCATAACCATGCTGAACAAGCTAGTGGGTCCCCCCCCCCCCGTTCAGTTGGAAAAATTGCCACAAATTTGATATGGGATGGGGGATATGGCAAGGTGACACAGAAAACACCAGAATGCAACTATCTGACAAAAATGTCATCTGGATTCTCTATGGTACCTAAATGAGGGAAGGATGGCAATTCCTCAGAAAACAGTGTATCTGAAGAAGTGTGCTTGCACACGAAAGCTCATACCAAGAACTAACTTAGTTGGTCTTAAAGGTGCTACTGGAAGGATTTTTTTATTTTGACCTCAGAAAACAGTTAGTGTGGAGGCAAACAGGAAAAGCAGCTACCACAAATAGGGTAGACGATTCTGTCAGTTTCACTTTTTCTCTGTCCCCCCCCCACCTTAATTTAAGTTCGCCACATTTGTATCAGTCTGTGATTTTTCTTTTTAAAAAGTCCTCATTAAGATTTGCCTGCATTTTAGTGCACATTTCTCCTAATATACACATTTTTGCAAGTAAATTATCTAATGCAATGCATTTTAGCATGTTGCTTTCACTAATATATATGTATTTTATGCACACTTTCCCCTAACAGACATATTTTTGTTCACATTTTCTGAACATTTTCTGAATTTCACAAGCGGGAATTACACAGGTTTGCATGACATTTTTCCTCCATCCCTAACTGCAAATAAATTTGTTTAAGCCCCAGCGGGGTGTGTTCTTGTACATCACCTTGAACACTTTTTTATTTAAGCAGAGAGGCAATTCATAAAAGCAATGAATGAATAACTCTAACTTCAGTAGTAGTTTTCAACAGAGTGAGTAACCCCTATCACGCTGGCCACTAAGGGCTAGCCGTGGAGTCTCATCAAACCTGGACAAAAGATACTCTTCTCTGCTATCAGGGATGCCCATATGGAATCTTCTTGCACTCACATCAGAAACAGATGATCAGACACACGTGAAGTATCTGATGCTGGACTGTATCATTCCAGAGTGCAGGTGGGGGCTTGTGTGTTTGAATGTTCCCGCCTATTAAAAAACAAACAGTGTATACCCTTAACTTCATTTCTGCACCTTCGCACCTTGTTATCAAGAAGTTTAGAGAGTGATAAAATAACACAGTTTTTCCCTCTTCACTTTCAACTCTACCTTATGGATAATAAAGTTATTTTCATTTCTTTTGATGATTTAAACTGGCAGTGCATAAGTTAACATGAAATACGAGGATGCATCTTTCTTTACTGAGAAAACACCTATGACAGTCATAACATCACAGTAAGAAAAGGAATGGTGATGGGGAGAAGAACGTGGGAGCCCCAATTCTGAATGACATCACTAAAAGTTGAAACTTCTAAACCAATATAAACCAGGTTGGGTTGATATTTTGCAATCAATTTGGCTTGCTCTGGCATAATAAATATCTCCTGTCACGGGACCAGATTCATACATCATGTTCATACATCAATTTGACGTGGTGAAATTACCATGTGAAAAAGTGACCTGTGAACTGGGTCTGAGAGAGACAGAGAAAGAATGTTAAACTTGCTATAACTCCAAGAACCAATCATTAGACACTTCTATTCCATACATGCCATTGCCACCAATGAGCCTACCACATGGGGGGCAGGGTATTCTCCATTCTGGTAGCATGCATGTGGATCTTAGCAAATCATCAAACAATAATGTGTGACTGTAACTGGTGGGAGGTTAAACTAAATATGCATGAATTGCCTTCAAATCTCTTGTAATTTAATGCCATGAATGCATCCTTGCATAAAGGCAAATGAATAATCCCCGTCTGGGGTTCCCAATGTGGTGCCTGTGGGCACAACAGCACTCTCAGGCATCTGTCAAGGCCCCCTCCAATTTTAAGTTTTGTTTTCAAAATTGTGGTTTGGGGCTTTTTGTTGTTTGAGGGGGAGGTACCTGCATTGGGGGGGGGGTGTTGCAATTTTTTTTTGAAAAAAATCTGTTTTATTTGTTGGGAGTAGTGGTGTAGGTGTTTGATTTTGAGAGACCGGGGGGGGGGGGGGTCTGAGCACTATCAGTTTTTCTTCTGGGAAATTTATTTTATTTTGTGGTGCCCACAACAGTTACTTAGATTTCCAAAAGTGCCCCCAGGCACAACAAAGTGGGGGGCCACTGACATAGATAAAAGTTCTTTCAGGAAGGTTTTGACCTAGCTACAAATATCGTTAAGCCACGCATAGATGTGTTACATTTGGCCTTCGCTGCTGTTCTTTCCTTCTACTGCCTTGCTTATACTCTCACCTTTAATTTACACTTATCTACCCCTGTTTACACTGTAGAAACGGAATATTCAGTTTTCAGTGGTATGACAAGAGTGGCTTTGAGAGGGTTCACCAAGGCCTGGGGATGACTTACTGTGGTAAGACAGAAGGTGCTCCAGATCTGTGGAAGTGAACAATTTGCCATTTGCCATCCCGGCGGTGCCAGATTCGGGTCTCCTCCGACTGTGCAGTGCGAGGGATCCCACTGGTGTCGACGTACTGCGTGATGCGGATGTAGGCAATGCAGGCAGATTCATCTCCCATTAAGTGAATGTGAGGGTTCAGGATGGTAGTGTGGACCGGCTTGCTGTTTCTAGACCACACTGGGGGTTGAGAGGAAAGCCAGTGAGATCAATGCTGCCTGCGTCCCCACATACGTATTTTTCGCTCTATAAGACGCACCAGACCATAAGACACACCTAGTTTTTGGAGCAGGAAAACAAGAAAAAAAATATTCTGAATCTCAGAAGCCAGAACAACAAGAGGGATCACTGCGCAGTGAAAGCAGCAATCCCTCTTGCTGTTCTGGCTTCTGGGATAGCTGTGCAGCCTGCATTCGCTCCATAAGACGCACACACATTTCCCCTTACTTTTTAGGAGGGAAAAAGTGAGTCTTATAGAGCAAAAAATACGGTAACTAGGACGGACATCTTTCTCTAATCTTTATAAAATCACTGTAGCAACAAGGAAAAAGAAGGCATATGCAGAATATTTCTAGGCTTGTTTCAGTTTATGTCCCAATCGCAGGGAAATTATTCTCTTAAAAATTCATTAAATTGCATTCACTGACCAGTTCACATTCTGAAAACTAAAAACATTGTTTGGGATTTCAACATTGTCAGCAAAAGTACTGTAGCTTGCCAGGTGGAACAATCCACCCCTCATGTGTTGTTCTGGGGGGGCAGTTCTCCTGACTCCCACCCCAGCCATTGGGGATGGGGCACTGTGCAAGCAGAAACCCTCAAATAGGGCTGGTGCTGACAGGGTTCATTAGGTGAATCCTGCTCATCCACTCTACATTCAACCATTTATGATTTGGTTTGAAACTTTGGAAATGAGTGAGAGATTAAGAGCACAAGCCTAACCAAGTCTACTTAGAAGTAAACCTTCAAGTGCATACCTATGAGCTTACAAAGCTGACACATACTATTGGTCCATCCAGCCCAGCATGGTCTATTCAGACTGGGAATGACTTTCCAGGGCCTCAGACAGATGTCTTTCTTAGCCTTGATACAGATATGCTTTTTAACAGGAGGTGTCAGCAATTAAATCTGAGTTCGTGCTGTATCTCTGATATGCTGTCCTGCCCTTAAATGCATGTGCTAGTTCAGCCAAGTTGTCCTTATCTTTTCAGAAAGCTCAAAAAGAGATAAGACAAATTTAAGGGATGTTAGGCCTATCTAGTGTTGTGAACCAAAATGTTCAAAGGATGAAATTTCTACTCTGACAAGCAGAATCTTGGCGGGTAACAGGACAGAAGATTCCATCTATATGCCTTCAAATCTCTTAGCATACTTTATTTTAAAACAAACTGGTTGTAGTTAAGAGGTTGGTCACTGGGCTAGAAGGCTGATGAAGTGACCCAATATTGCAAATATTTCCATTCTGATAAGAGAGTCAAAGGGCCTTTTGACAAGGCAGAGGGTGCTTACAGTTTTCAAAGTAGAATCTATGGAAATCCAGCCCTTCCACCAGGTTCCCTAGAGCTTCTGGTTCAAAAGCTGTCATCCCAGGGTCACACATTTTCCTGGAAGAGCCCATGAAAGGACCAGGGTCAGGGTGGAGAGAGAAAAGGAAGTGAAATAACCTCATTATCTAGTCACATGTCTTCATTCCTATGGATTTAACACCAATGAAGTTAACCTGTCTATGCAATACAAATACATAATTTATTTCTCATGATATATTTTAATTTATTTATCTTACCTCTTAAGCATATCACTGTGCTCAGTGACATACTTCAATAGTTTCTCTGCTCCTTGGCCTGTGACCTTAAAGGACATGTTTTTCTCAGTTTTGAAGAGTGAGGGGCTACAATAATTTCCTAACGGATTGAAGAAATTGTCATTTTGGTGGCAGGTTAAAGGAAGCATCTGTAAAATCCTCCTGCAGGATGGACAAGCTCCATGTCTTGAGTGCCCTTTATTTGCCCCAGAGCTTTCCCCACAAAAACTCGCTCTTTAAAGCTCAATCGGAGCAAATGGCAATCCACAAAAAATCTGAATTGACATTTGCTCTGATTTTGATGTATTGGCAGGTCGGCTCTTTCTAAGCCCAGGTAAGTATGAATAAACTCAGAGCAGTGCTGGCTCCCAATGTCTTTCCAACCACAATCTGCAGGGCTGGTGTTAATAGCCCTGAATGGTTATGGTCTGTTTCATATTAGAGAACAGTCCCTGCTCCTGTATGAGACCACCCACCAATACATCAAAATCATCTGACAGGTCTCTGCTTTAACTTTCATCTTTCAGAGGCTAGAGGGAAAACAACAGTAAGTAGCGCCTTCATTATGGAACGCTGTTTTCCTGAAGACTCGCCACATCAGCTCATTTTTTATTTTTAGAAACTTAGTTAAAAGACAAAAAATCATTTTGTTCCAGTGGGCTTTTGGGAGGGAAGGTGGGAGGGTCGCTTTGTTGACTGTGTGAGTTGGCAGAGATTTTTATGTTTCATAAATCTACTAGGGAAGGTTCTCCGTCGACTCTTCCTTGCCGCTGATTTGTTCTTGATTTGTTGTCTATATCTGTAATCTAATCCAATATTGCTTCATATTGTTTGTATTAATTGTTGTTTTATGCCATGCTGCCAACTGCATGGGGGACTTTATGGAGCCATCCTTGGGCAGATTCAAAACAAATCAATAAAATATATCCAGCCTTATTGAAGTTAGCAGAACATGCATCAGTTCCAGTGTGCTGGCATCCTGCCTTAGTAAACAGATGGGTTTCAAACTGATGAGGTTTCAAATAGTATATTTAAAAATAAATAAATAGGTGAAAGGCACTCATTTAACCCATTACCCACAATGGAAATACTATTATAAATTACGGAGGTTAACTTTGGGTTCCTCATTATCTTGTTAAGCTTTAATGAGTTAGTGCTAACTATTTTGAAGTTATGCTGAGATGAGCGTAAAGTAAGCTTCCTTTAGGAACATGGGAATCTGCCTTATACTGAGTCAGCCTATTGGTTTCTCTCTCAGCTCTCTACCTGGGAAGGCCAGGGATTGAGCATGGAACTTTCTGCACAAAATGCAGAAGCTCCAGCACTGACCTGTGCTCCTTCCCATAACATTACCGTGCTAACTGGTTGATTCATAAAGACAGAAAGGGGTTTTGTTTGCACGTTTGTTTTCAAACAGGCCCTTCTTGTAGACAGGAGAAAAACAAACTCAGCAGCCTCTACTCTTTGTCAATAAACCCATGCTTCTTTGTTCTCTTAACCAGGAATCCAGGGCCTTTGCTTGCTCACTCAGCAGTAATAGCTGCGATTTATCCTTGGCCAGACTGCAAAATGAATCCATCCATTTTAATTTTGATGGGAGATAATAATGACAGAGTGGCTCGGTAGGAACAGAAGAAACGGAAAACACAAGTTCTTGAAGTCCATTTCTAGCTGTGCTTTGAAAACCCATAAAAGAAAAACACTAATTTGCTTGCCTTCAGAGCAACCTGACATTTCAAAACTGTTTTTTCACAGTTAAGGCCATTTGAAGGATTTCCTGCTAACCCTCTTCCTCCATACTGGGCCAGCTCAGGAATATACTTCGCTCTCTTGTTAAAGTCAAGACACCCACTGGGCACACTCACGTGTAGGACTCAAAGTCCCCATTGCTTATTGCTTCAATCAGCTGCTCCGTCACCTTAATGATTTCCTGCTTTCGTACTGTTGGTTTAAGGGGGGGGGGGGAAGAAGGGAGAGAAAATATTGAATGTAAATAAGACAGTGAGAAAGGGCATTGTTAGAGCTGTGTGGATGTCACAGTGCTGTGAACCGCAGAAAGTGGTAGTGCACGTAGAACTCGACTTTCTAAAAATGCCTGCTTTCATTTTAAAAAACACCTCAAGTTTCTAGTCCTTATTGCTGTGAAGATGTATTTGAAAATCTTTGGGGCAATGCCTTTGAAAATCTCAGCAGGCGGCCAAGAAGATCAGAAGTTGAGGACAGGGCTTCTTTGCTTCTGCCCTTCTCAGAACTACCAAAACTAGAAAACTGAATTGCTTGCATACAGATTTATTTATTTATTTATTTTAATGTATAGACAGCCCTGGATAGTCTGGCAGAAGGGGGGGAATTTAAAGAAAGACTTACTAGATGGAGAGATTATAAAAATGGCTAGGAAAAGATACTCCTCCAGAATGAGGAAGATTTAGAAATCTTTGGTTGTTTCTACCTCTCAGTGGAAGGGCTGAGGGAAAGGCCAGCTCAGTATTTAGTGATTGCCTAGAGCGGGGGTGAGGTCCATGCAGCCCTCCTGATGTCGCTGGACCACAACGCCTGTCCATTTAGCTATGCAGGCTGGAGGTGGCAGATTAGTTCCCAGCCTCGGAAGAATCAACTACAGGGCAAGCCTTACCATAAACACCTCAGCTGTGATGGTGCTTGGCAGGTGACACACAAGCAGCCTTCAGAGGCATTTACAGACATGGCTGGTGCTTTCCTGCCAGCCTGCACAGCTCTTTCAACACAGTGGCTGAGGCACAGACAAGCAATTACACCAGGCTTAGGGAGGCAAGCTTTTGTTGCTCAGCTACATTACACCCCAGCAGGGAGAGGAACTGGCAGAGGAAACAAATGGAGGAGCAAAGAGACCCTGGCAGCGGGGGAAGGATAGTAAGAGGGGGTAGAATGAGAACAAAAGGCATCAGTGCAGACCAAGGACTGAGAAGAGGCGGAGGAGAGCGTTGTTAGAAAATGGCACCTTTCTTGGCCAAAGAGCAGCTTGTTTTCACTTTTGGCCATGAGTGAGTGACTGCCACTTCATTTAAAAACAAACCTTGGCAGGGCAGGCTGCTTTCCTGGCACTCTGAGCAGCACTGTTAGAATAGCCATGGTGGTATCTCCTTTTGCATGTGCAACTTTTTGCACAGTGGAAAGCACAGTCTTAGGCTATGGCCAGGGGGTGTGACAATCACATATGCAAACACGGCTCGCCAGTTTGTGGGAGCTTCCCATACCAGTAGCAGCATCTTCACTGGAGAGATGGCTCTGGTCACACCAGTCAGGAGACCCAGACAGGTGCCAAGTGGGACCTGTTGTATTCAGAGGCCTGAGACTCTTAGTGGCCTAAAGCACAGCGAGGTTGTCCCCTTCTACTGGCCTGCTGTGTTTCAAGATGCAGTTGCACACTGTACGCACCAGAAAGGGGGCCGGGATGCCTTCACCTGATGTGTGTTACCTGTTTGGTTTCCCTGCCAAACTCCTATGCGTTAAGTTGTCATCTGAGCATGTGCAATGGTGGTCTCAAATGTACACACCTCAACTTAACGGTGATTGTGGCTAATGTTTTCAAATCAGATGGAAGCTGTTGTGAGGGAAAACACGCCAAACAGCAGGATTTCTTTAGAAAATACTGGTTGTTGTTGTTGTTTTGTTATTATTATTAGTAGTAGTACTAGGATTGATTGCAGGATTAGTATTAATTGATATCAAGCATAAAATGAGTAAATGAATGACATGTTACAAGGTGCTCCCTTCTTCGGGCTTGTGTTTAAAAGCTCAAGATATGTGAGGAGGCAACTTTTTCCTTCCTTTAAGTTTCTAAAGGTTCAAAACATTGGTAAATATGTAATTTTGCTCTCTGCATAGGGAAGCTGTTGTGGGGATGGCAGCTTGATGAGCTGAGAAATGCCAGATAGGGAAAGAATTAAGCACACAGTATCCCAAGCCACTGGCTTCTCTGCCCCAAGGCTTCCTCACAAAAAAAAGCCTTCCTCACAAACCTTTTCTTTTAAAAAATGGTGCTGGGACTCGTTACAGGTACTTGCATCTCATGTGCTTTTAGCCCCTACACCCTTGTGAACAAATGACTTGTCATGGGAGGCTGTGTGCCCCGATTATATGGGATTATTATTCCTGAAAGGCAGGCTTGAAGTAGTGGCTGTGAGGTTTACCTGGATCCCTGTGTCAGAATCTGTGTGGGCTGCTTGCAGCAACAAAATATGAACAGCCTCTTTGTGCCTCCCCCCCCCCCCCCAGGGAATGAGAAAATGTGCCAAGTCAAGTTCCTCAGGTTTCTTTCACTGCCCTTCAAAAGATAGATGCTTTAAAGTTTGGAACAACAAACTTCTTTTAAAAACAAACACAGAGACCTCACCATTACCCTCCTTTTCACTTTAAAGAAGCCTTGAAGACAATACAAATTTTAGGATGATTCTTTTCTGTCCTCCTTCCTTACCTCTGCTTTTTGTTGGATCTGCAAGAGGGCTGAAATCTCTTAGAAATCCAGCAACACATTCAGGGAACTGGATCTTCCAAAAGACTGTGCCAAAGCATTCCAATGTGCTTATTAATAAGGCTAAAATATGGGTGTCCTGTGGGTAGATCTAATTCCCTATACTAAAGAGACAAAGTGGTTAATGATAAAATGCGCAGGGAAGCCTTTCCTCATCAGCAGTGTTTCTATCATTTCATATTAATTTGCCACACACACACACTCCTGCCTTTCCTGTGGGAGTTATTCCCAGAGAGACAAATTTTCAATTAACTTTAATGTCAGGCCAAAGTCCATCTCCACAGCAGATGAGTTCCTTTCATTTGGGGAGACTTTACAAATTAACACTGATTTCCCAAGCTATTATGGGAACGCTGTGGCCTTGTCAGGCAGTAAGAAAGAGGCCTCACTAAGGTTCTTCCCAAAATGGTGACAGTGAAACTACTTCCATAGGGACTCGATGGAGAAGAGGAATGAAAAAGTCAGTGTTTGCCAAGTTGTTAGAAAAATCACAACACACTGCAAGCTGAACCGAGGGAGAGCAAGGGATTTAAGTATCTAGGGCAGCCTTTTGCAAACCTGAGTCTTCAGATATTGCTGAACTTCAACTCTCATTAGCCCCTGCATGCATAGCAAATGGCCAAAGACAATGGCAAAGGCAAGGCTGGGATTGAAAGGTGCATGACTGTTGAGTCCTTCGCATGCTGCCCTGCTAGCCCTATGCCCCTTCGCGAGGCTGGAATCTGATCTGAATGATTCACCTGGCAAATCATTCAGATCCGATCCCAGCCTCGTCATGCGGTGCAGGGCTGGCAGGAGGCGTGAAGAGCCAAATGTGCAGTGCTCCCCAGAAAAATGTGCCCAGGGTCATCGCCCTGGCAGCACCCCCCCCCTCCAACGCTATGTCCCTGAGTAGGTGTGGTGCAGTGGTATGTACAAATGAGGTCTAATTGCCTTGCTAATTCACAAATGGTAGTCTCAACAGCGGTATTATTCTGTAGGAGAATTTTGCGCATTGCACATAAACTGATACAGGACCACTTATAATGAAATTTGAGTCTTTTAGACGCATCACAGTAAATTTCTCCACACAGTTGATTTTTCTTTTACTTCACAAAATAAGTTTTAGATTGCAAATTCACAACAGAATAGTTTTGTGATAGCTGAACAGTTTTACTGACCAATCCTGGTCAGTGGGCTATAGAGTAAGGATGAAGTTTTCATTCATTGAAAAACTGATGAAAAATAAAACCCTAAACTTCAAATTTCATTTTAGTATTTGAACAGCTCTACCTATATAGGCTGACAGCGAGAATTGCCTAGGGGTCCATAGTCTCACAACTCATGCTTACTGGAAGTCATTGACTAAAATGGGTTTCCTTTTACCTCTTCCGCCAGAGTCTTATACTATACCTTTGGTGTCTTCATCCTCAATGGTGGTGTTTGTGCTCTCTGAAGATTCCTGGAGAAAGAACGGAGAGGACAGAAGCAAAATAAGATGCACCCAAATGGCTTCCCCCCCCAGAAAAATCCTGACCAGTAACCCATCACCCAGGTTCTACCTCAACAGGACCAAACACTGCAAAGGGATGAAAACCAGGTAAGCATCAGATAAAAGCACTTGTCAGTAACCACAGATTTTGCTTTGTGACTGTAATACTTGTCTTGACTTTGAAACGACAACTGAGTCGGAGGTCCGATTGTGAAGAATCTTGCAGGAGTGAATTCACTAGTATTCCACTGCACTACTATCAGGAGTGAGAGGCTTGACATCTCCTACAGCTACAGCTAGCAGGGGGCAAGAAGGGCTGTGTAGGAGTGAAAGACACCATGTTGACTACAGTTGGGAGAGGAATGTACAAATTAACAAAGAGAGGGAGCTAGGATGAGAGAGTGAGGGAGATTGTGCAGGAGTGAAAGAGACCACATTGACCGCATAGTAAAGAAAGAAATGTACACTCAAACAGAGAGGGCTGCCAAGAACCACATGGACCGCCAAAGGCTGACACACACCTCTTTCCATAAACAGCCAACTGGTACACAGATTAACACAGAGAAAGGGAACCATTTGCTTCTCATCAAGACAACTCTGGTAGCTGGGCTGCAACCACCAGTTCATCCCACCAGAGACATATTGCAAACAATATTAAACAGCAGATTGACCAAGGCCTTGCCAGCCATTTGGTCTCCTGTGACCGAACAGTTCCAGCAAAGCCATATAAGATGGCCTTTCCGTCATGGCTGCTTGGACTGGTGCAGCTTGCAGATCTGCTAGAGGAGAAGTTCCATGGAGAACCTTTTGCTAGAAAATGGAATTAGGTTCTCAGTGCTCTTGGGCTTCAACTATCCTTCTGTTCCAGCCGTTCCTGTTTAGAAGGATCCCCATAGGGGAGGATGCTGCTCTGAAGGAATTACTTTCAGCCCTGCTCTCCACACCTCAGAGTGATTCCCCAAAACAGGGAGGGCTGGAACATGTTGAGAGGCCCAACATTATCAGCATTGAGGAAGACAAAGGACACTCACCATTAACTGAACGCTGGAACTGGACTTTCTTTTCTGGAAAAACAAGGAGAAGAGATAGGACAAGAAGAGACACAGAGTGAGAAAGAAGGAAGAGAGCAGAACATGGGACGCAGTGGGTCCTAGGACACCTTTTTGCGATCCTACTAGAAAGGTGAAGAGTTTGTGAATAAATCTGATGCTTAATGCCAAAGAGAGGTCAAAACTCTCACAATGCAAACCATGCCAATCTAACCTTCCAGCACAATTAACAAATCCATCAGCCTTGTCCACTATTCTATGTTTGGACCCACAGATGTCGGCATCCCTATGAACCTTAATATCCTGACCCAGGGCAGGGCTCCACCTTAACATCTCTCCTGCCATTTTCTAATCCAATCCAACAAAAGATTTCCAAGCTAAAGAGGAATCATGTTTTGAGATCCGTAAATACTAGTCATCAAGCTAAAACTGCCACACCAACTTAACTTGTGGACACAACAATATCTGAATACAGCCCTCCATAAATGAAATGCTATACTTTTCCAACCCTCCTTGCCACTGTGACTTTGCATCATTCTACTTGTGGCAGCAAGAAGCTGGAGACATTAAAGACTGGAATTGTTCACTTAGAATCCTAAAAGAATAAAGCCAGAAGAAATCCAAATGATCCTCCACTGCACCGAATAAGGATGGGCATTTTACATCTATAGCATCTCTGAAAGCCTTCATAGACAGTTACACTAGTGCTGAACAGTCTTGTTATTCACTAATCTAAATCTGCATTCTCACTGTGATCAAAATTTGTTGCTTCTCATCCTGTCTTCAGTGATCACTCTTCTAAGGTCACGTCTGCACATCATTTTGGCATGATAATTTGGGTACTAGTAAAGCACTTAAAAGTCTTCACTATCCACACTAAGATGCAAGCATCTTGGCATTTGCAATGGTTATGAGATAATATCAGTGTTTGTTTGGAGCAGCCCAGTTATAATGCTGTATATTGCACCAAATCAGAGTGGGGGTTGTTTAGGTGGGATGTGAATGCCTATATCAGAGCTAGGAGAGGCTTGCTAGGGCATGAAAAATACAAATGAAGTAGATGATGTTCAAACTTTGAGCCAAGTGACCCCCTTTTTCTAGATTTGTGCAAGTGCAGCAACAAGTATCTGGGTGAGAAGAAACAGAGCAGTGTGCAGGAATATGCTATCACATAGCTTTCACCGGGGATTTCTTTTTAAAGTGTGATAAAACCTTGAGAGAATGACTGAAACCACAGACAAACTGCAATGTTTACATGGACTACGACTGCAGTTTTTAGGAGTGGAAAGTCTGATTCATATAATCCCAGCATTGTACCAAAGGTGGTAAATCAACACAATGCCAAATGGTGGAAGTGAGTTTATTTGCATTGCAGACATGACCTAAGAAGCTCCTTCTACGCCTCAAAGTAGTACTGAACAGCTCACAGCAGAAATCCTGCAAATAATTCAAGATTTAAGACTTTTGTCTTTTGATTCTTGATGAGCTTCTCTCAACACAGTGCTTTAATGTACATCAAAAGAGAGGCACATCATGTCAGATTCCTAATTATTACTCAAAAGAGTCTTGAATAAGTTCTCTATTTCCTACCCCACAAATCCATTCTTGGCTTCTTCTTGCCTTCTTCACACTACTTCTTTCTGTCCTGTAGATGAAACTTGGAAAATGGATCTAGATGAAATCCAGAAAATGCAGCATCTAAACAGGCTCACCATAGGCACAGTGTAGAAGCCTCCATCCTAATCTTCTTCACTATTATTTATTTAAAAAGGTATCAAAACTGCATATATCTGGTGAGATGAAATGTGTTCTATGAGCTACAGTAGAACGAGCCCATTGGCACTTGGCGATTCTGACTGCTTTATTTCATCATATGATATCCTCAGCTAGCCCTCTACAGCTTCTTCTCCAAAGCCAACAAAAAGACAGAGAACAGACTCTACTACAACTCTTAGATTTGGTACTTAAGCTATATATGATGGAGGTAGCTAGGCTCAGATGCATGGTGGCTCCAATGAGAACATACCAAGAACTGTCTAGGAAACCTTACGGGACGGTAACTGTAGAAGCAATTGACGCAACATGACGCAACACAAAAGTGGTGACCTTATTAAAGTAGGACGTACATACAATAAAAGGATGCAACACAGGGCAGTGACTTTATTAATTTAGGATGTAACAGGATGTGACATGGGGCAGTGATTGCATTAATTAACAATGTAACAGGATGTGACACAGGGCAGTGAACTTATTGAGTATCCACTGGTTACAAGAGGGGCAAAGCCTCTTCTCTCAATAAACTATTGGTGAAGGGGGTCCGTCGTCCTTTCTACTCTTCATGGATAGCATGTTTGCAGAGGTGGCACATAAATATCTACTTTTTCACTAAAAGGTGTAGCCAAAGTAGGGGGTAATATCCTTTCTGCAATGGGGGGTGTTGCCATTACCATCTTACTTCAAACACAGTAGGTAGGGTCTGTCTGTTAGCATGAACTGGTTAAACCAGAGAGTTTCATCAGAAAGGCAAGCTAACCATGAGATCGTGAACTAGACCCCACAATTTGTGGTGCCAACAGCCATCTCCTTCTACAGAGGGGGATATCAAAACCAAACAAGGTGAGGGGGAAGGAGAATCTGCAGCCAAGCCAATTTGACAATTAAGCCAAGTGGGATTCCACTACTGGAATTGAGGTCTGTCCATCTGGGGTATTTCTGCAAGGAAATGGGGGTGAGATGACAGTGCCAGGAGTGGCTGTTAGCATAGGAAATAGGCAGATGGGCAAGCGTAAGTGTATCTCTTGGCCAAGGAACACTGTTGTCAGAATCTTCTTCATTCTTTGAAGAAACCTTTGCCACATCCTCAGATAGCCACCAAGTCTCAATTTGGCACCGTGGAAAGAGATGCCAGGCACCTGTCCAGAATACTCCAGTTTGGTTTCCAGAAAAGAAAATCATTATAATATCAGCACAAAGCCATTCTTTCAAACGCTAGTATTCAAACTTCACAAATATTTCAGAGCTGGAATGGGTGATGTCACTGGAATGAGCAAACCTGTTCATCCATTAATCTGCATCTCTGCCAAATCAATGAACCAGGTTTCAAGGCATGACATGAGTGCTGCAAACCCAAAGGGACCAATGTAGAATCAAAAACCTGGAGGAGGTGAGTGTGTGTGTGTGTGTGTGTGTGTGTGTTGGGGAGGATTACTTGTGTCCCTAGTTCTGTTTTCAGTTCTAACCCCTTTCTCCCCTCCTTTTGGGTTGATGACAGAAACATCTATATTTTCTCATTCCTCCCAGGTTTTCAGTTGATCAGAAGATAGTTCATCAGGCCACCATGGGAGACTCACGACACAAATAAAACAGTAATGACCTATCTGAAAAGAAAAGGTGGCAGCTGGGCCCCTCGCCACTGCTCAGAGGCTCAGTCTAAACTGATGTCCTCAGGAGCCAATCAAAGAAAGAGTCATCCTTGCTCCCACTCCCCATCCCATCTCCCTCTCTTCCATATTAAGTGTCTTTCAGTTTGTCTTACCTGTCACAGCCCCCTTTACAGTATTATGAAATGCCCTAGAGCCAATTCAAATTGTTGGGCAGGGGTGTGTGGTAAAGATCTCTTGGCAGATCCATAACACCTCCAAATTCACTCAGGTGTTGATTTGTTTGGAAGTGTTTCCTTGTCAAGATATTCCTTCACACAGAAAGATAACAAGCCAGGAAGAAGGCCTGCCTGATTTCTGAGGCATACTGTGGGATAATTCACTCCCACACAAGGACCGTAGGAGCATCAACCTCCAGATTTCTGAATCAGTTGGACTTGTGAGTTGCTGTCCTCTTATGGGGCTGTTTCACCATGGCCTCCAAACATTTGGATTGGCTCTATTTCCCCGAAATGACAGTAGCATAGTAACAGTAAAACGGTAGGAGAAAGGCACAAGCTTTTTTTCTCCTCTTTATGAAAAGAAAGCAGGAATGGGAAGAGATTATGAGGATATGAGTTAGCCAAGCAAATTGAACATGAGTCAAGGCATCCATTACTCTAAGCAGCAAACTTCGCTTAGGTAAAGGTATTTGTTTTTCCTTTTTTGCTTTCAGAGTGTGGAAATGTATTTCATGATGAGAAGAGGATGATGCAAGAGATCCACTAATGCAAGGCCTTAACACAAAGGGCCTGGGCCACGCAGGGACCCATGACCACACAGTCCACCAGCCCAAACATTCCTGCCTTCTTGAGTACAGGCAAGCTGGTGGCTTTATGAGCCCAGGACTTACCTTGACGCCATCGTTCTTCTTGTTGCCACCACTTTTCCCTCCTGTGGAGAAAAAGTACCACGTCAAGAGGAACAGGCACGGTATCAGGGTCAGCACACTGAGAACCAGCAACATGGGGGGAGTTGTGTGAGAGCAGCAGAACGCAGGAACCGAAGATCACAGATTCAATGCCACCACCTCCTCTGCTGGTAGCGAACTTGCTTTGCAATGATCCAGAGTTCTGGAGGAAGTCTCTTTCAGAAAACTATGAAGCTCACCAGCTGGATTACTGGGATCCTTCCCCGTGAAAAGCCACAGCCACTTGTACTCTCGGACTCCCAAATCTTTGAAGGAACCAGCAGAATGGCCAGCGACGGAGAGAGAAGGGAGCTGACAGAGCATTCTCTGACACTTGTTTCCTTCCTGAGAGGGCTCAAGGATCCTTCAACATGGCTTACAGGGATTCAGTCCTGCCCTGTGCCATCACCCTCACCTCCTGGGCTTGCCTGCCCTGTTTCGCGGTCTCAGATATGAACGCTAATGGCTCAACTACGATAAGATCAGCGTGCAATTGCCTGCCTGCCTGCCTTTCTCACACTCTGCCTCTTTCGCTAATTTTAGACCCCCATGCTGGTGGGGTCATGTGCTACAATTATGACATCCTGACAGCTGCAGCCCACATTTTGACAATGATGAAAAGCAGACATCTTCCCCCATGCCTCCCTCCCCCATGACTATCCCAGAGCCAGCCTCGTCTCCTGGGACTGCAGCCCACTCATAATCCCTCCCTCTTCCCTCTGTTGCCTTCAAATAGATTCTGGATGCATAAAACACACAGATATGAAGCATGGCATAAGCACGCTTGGCCTGACTGCAGCTTCTGAGCAAAAGATGACCTGGATAACCCTATCATCAGTAGCAATCACTACTCTGGTTTTGGGCGGGGGGAACACACATCTGAACATGGAGGACAGAAAACTAAATAAAGGATCAAGATTTGAATTCCCTGATTTGAATTTCAGTGGTGAACCCTTATCACTTTTAGAGCAGTCTCAGCTGATTAACTCTCCTCCACCTCCACATTTTTTCATTTTTTAAATACAAACTTCCTAAGAGTGTCATGGTAGACAATCAACCCTAATTTCCTAGATTTTTCTTCAGTGATTTAATTATGTCCCCATTTGACCTTGTTTTCTCCATTCAATAAGCAACCAGCCTGCATTAGCTAAGCATCTTATGTTATCTTTCCCTACAGTTTAGCATTTATTTATTTAAATTCTACCCAGCCCTTTCCGCTTCGTCCAAGTGCTCATTGTGGCTAAGTGTTCCAGCTTATAATATGCAGCCCCGTGCATAGTGTGTCACATGTGTATATTGCACAGGTGTACTTCACTACATGTGCATGCTGTAGGAAGTCACAACCAGTTGTGGTTTCACACTGCATGTACTCCATGTTGGAACACCAAATATTTGATTATTATCAGCTGTGATTGTGTACATACATTTGGCACATTATTTCCTACATGAAGCAGGAATGAGGAACCTTTTTCAGCTGGAGGGCCACATTTCCCTTTTGAACATGTTTCTGGGGCCACATGCCACACTACTTCTAATAATTTGGCCACATATTAAATGTAATCGCAAACAATTGCCCCCCTGTATTTTCCAAGGAGCTGGTTTTTGCCATGTTTCAATAAAAATCTCAGAAGATGGAAGTCATCCTTGGAAGGTCCTCATAAAGTGCTTCTTGGAAAAGCCTCTTCAAATTCTGCCTACCTCAAATTAAAATTTAAAAAAACAGCTTAGAAGAGGCTTTTCCTGAACACTGGCCTTTTGAGGACACTTGTAAGCAATTCCTGTGTGCTGGGAAGGAACCTTCAACCTATCTAGTTCCTGTGTTCCAAAGAGGCAATCACAATTTTGTAATCCTTCTCCCCTAATATCCCCCCCATACGGTATATTTCGGGTGGAACTGCACGTCCACACAATAGCTCCCTCTCCAGAGTACAAGATTAAATCTTGCCCCCGCCTTTTTTGGGTCATCCATAATTTAAAGCAAATGTAAAATCCTGCCAAATCAAGGTGATGCTGCGAATTTCTGTTGTGTGAAGGGAAGAGGATTGGCAGCTGCACTGATCCACTGACGGCAGCCTTTCCAGCAATGTGTCACAAAGCGTTTTAGGAATGATTAGTTGTGCTTTGTCACTTCTTTGTGATCTTTGGGTAAACGATTAATAACTATTTATGAATGTGACATGAGAAAAGCCACAAGTCAGTGCCTGAGTTAAGGACTGACATCAGCTTTTTGCCGTAGACAACTAAGCCACAATCCAGCACAGAGTCGGGCACACTTAAGCCTCTTGAAAGAAGTACGTTGCGCAGTACTGCACAACCGTACGTGTCTCAATAGGACTTACTCCCCACCTCCCCAGATATCTGTGTATAGGATTGCAGCTTAAGTGCACCTAACTGTGATCACTTGTAGTCCTGGTTGTGTATAATTACCTCCAAACTGTGAGCTTTTCACTTTGAGTAGTTATCACAGTGTGGAACCAGGGGAGGGAAGGAAAGAGGGGAAGCTTAGTGGAGATGTGTGTGTGTGTGTGTGTGTGTGTGTGTGTGTGTAAAAAGCTGAACTGTAGAGTGGGAGGTCCTATGCATAAGAAGTAGTTTTCTTTCTCTTTCAAAATTACGAAGTGCTCACTTTTAAGTAGTAAACACACCTCAATACCTCCCACCCGTGGAGTGGAAGAATGCATGAATCTTATTAAGCCATATAGTAAATCCTTGTCAACTCTGTAGCATCTCTAACATACATTCTTTCCATGTTCAAACTGTGCTGCTTGGAGACCTTTGGAAATAGGTCTGGGGTGGGAAGCCTGTGATTTTCCAGATCTTGTTGGACCCCAGGTTTCATCAGCTGCAGCCAACATGGCCAATGGTCGGAGGTCCAGCAACATCTGAGGGCCACAAGTTCCTGAAATAAGTAATATGTGAGCTATGTCTGGACACCAAACGTTTGAGTCATACTCCAAGAATAGGTCTAAAAGACACTGAGTGCTTTCTTTTCAGGCTGCCACGACAAGGAAAGCCTTCTGAGCTAGATGCCCAGTGAAATGAAAGGAGGCTGTGCACAGAAACAAATCTTGGACGAAGTTCCTGACATAGCAGACAGCGACAATGCATGTCGTGAATATTTAGGGAATTTTAAAATGATCGTTTATACATCAGTACTCTCCCCCCCCCACTAGCAAACTAAATTATTTTACCAAGGCACTTGATCTATGCTGCAAATCTATGCATGCTTTCTTCTAAGTGAGTAAGCACCATTAAACACCGTTTACTTCTGAGAAGCAATGCACAGGAACACACAGATAGTTATTCTGTGCCACTTTCCCAAGCATAACCGATAACAGGGCTGGAGCCCAAACTTAGAGGCAGGCTGCTGGTGCATTTATCAAGTCCATTTGTCAAGCTTCTTTTCCTAAAATGTAACACCAATAGGATGGTGAAATCTGGGGAATGTTATAGAATAGGAACATGGTGCAAACAGACTAACCCAAACATACAAAAGGTTTTGGTGTATGGGGGGGGACGACCTTAAGTTGTGCTGGTTTATACCAGGGATGAGAAACCCTGCCTACTGCCCCCAGGGACTCGTGGTGGTGTGGGTAAGTGGTCAGGTGCTGCATGCCAGTTGGCATGGCTGGCACAAGCAGTGAGGGCACATGTGGTTGACAAGCTGCAGGTTGGCTGCCTGTGATTTACCTAGTAATAAACCCCCTGAGTGTGTCAGTAGCAGTGTGTCAGTATGAAAAATGAGAGTACAGTATCAGTTCAACCACATCCAGACTTTGCAATGCCCTATTCCCCTGACTGCACCGCAACCAGGAAGACCCAAACATCATATTAAAATGCAAGCTATCTCCAAAGCATGTGATCTTCATTAGTAAATCAAAATTCAACAACCCTGGATTTTTAAGCATAAGTCAAAACATCCTTATAGGATTCCACTGCAGTCCCAGTATCTTGCTTTCCAAATTGTATCTGCTTGTACAGTGCTGAAAGTAGCAACCTGCAGGGAAGCTGCAGAAATGCTAGAATTTCAAGACAACCAATAGGCAGCCTTGTCTACTGAGTAAAATCCAGCAAATGGATTTATGCATTGAACAAGTCTGGGACATACAAATTGACCTTCATTAATGCCAAACCAACAAGGGTCAGAATATAAATTTAAAATGCTTCTCCACTTTTCTTTCTTTCCTGCATTAATGTTTAGCCACAGGTAGAAATGTCAGAAGAATTCCAAAATGGTATCATAGCAGGGGTGGGGAACCTCTGATGATGCAGTTGCTGTTGGACCACAACTCCCATCATCCCTGACCATTGGCCATGCTGTTTGGGGGCTGATGGAAACTGGAGTCCTGTCCAACAACTCTTCAGGATCGGAGGTTCCCCACCCCTGCTTTAGAGCCATGCATGAAGATGCCCTGTGCCCAGTCTTTTCCAACAAGAGCCAGGGTTTGGGGAGCCTGTCACACTGGCCAGTCATTTTAAGCACATATGACTAGCATCCAACATAGGAAGAGGCAGCAAGTCAATACTGTCCTGGAGAGAGTTGGGTTACCTACCAGAAAAATTCCGGGTTGCTAGCATTGTAGTGAGGATTGCACCCTGAAATACACAAAAGACAAAAAGAAAACGGGGAAGCAAGAAACATCACTGGGTTCAGAATCAGACCCATCCCTTCCCCCAACCCTAGTCCTCTTCCTCTTAAAGGCATCTAGTGGAAAATGGAGCTGGCTGGGGCTCCAAGAGGGACGGCTCTTTGGCATGGTTCCAGGGGTATGATGAATATAGTTCGGAGGTGGTATTAATAGATATAGCTAACTGTTTGCAGAAAACAAGTCACTGGATAGTGGCTCAGGGATTTTTAACTACTCTGCAAGTTTCTCAATGATGGCAGCAGGGGTTTATTATAACCACCTTATAGAAACTCAGTATCCTTTCCTGCAGTGTTAATGGGATTTCGTCCTCTGATAAACAAGCATCCTCCACGCTCTGATGAGACCAGGACAACTGACAAGTTTCTAGCAGTCACTGATGAGGAATTCCCATTGCGTCTCGAGGGAAACTCCCCATATCTCATCTCCCCATAGAAGCTGCAGTTGCAGCTAGACTCTACTAGACACATCAGCGATAGAAGCCCCCTGCCCTGCCCGAGAATAACCTGCTTTCCTATTGTTCAGAACTGTGCCCAAGCCCCAGAATGCTACATGGTACTCCCAAACTTGATATATTGTGAAATTAAAAAATACTGGACATTTAGAGACAGATCTATATATGCGGCATGGTTTGTTTGTTTTGAAAAAAGCAATTCAATTTTAGCACCTGATAATAAAATCTACCACAGCTACCACTATTTCTACTACTATTACTACACATATCTGTTCTCACATAGCATATTGTCCCATAGATGTCAAAGAGCAGATCGGTCTCCTCACATCCATTTTATAGATGGGAAGACTATGGTACAGTACTGAAGTAACATCTTCAGAGCCATTCTCTGCAAGTTAATAAAAGAACTGGTTATAGATCCCTGCTCTCCTTTGCCAAGCATTTAACACCGACTATCTCTCAGTTAAGACTGCCTGTTTTCTTACTGGAAAAGAAAACACCTCACAAAAGGAAGGGGCAGTACTGTGCATAAAACTGTTTCTAGTTTGTCAAAGAAAAACAGGATGTAGACACACATATTGCCGCTGGATAAAGATGCTGAGCTGTACCCGGACATTTTCTGTCCGCTAGCACAAGAGCTCTTGTTGTACTAAGGTGCAGGTGAGTTTTAATGTTGCGCAACAGTTAAATCCTGTGCAACAGCTGAGCTAATGAAAACTTGTTGTGCAGCGGATTGTTCAACCTGTGCAACAAAGTTACAAGCAACTTGCTAATGCCTTCTCTTCCACAACAACGTTCTGCAGTTGGAAAACATTTCACCAGTGGAACAAGTGTACCACTAGGGGACTAGAAAGTGCCACGTCAGATACACCCTGCATGATGGAACTTAGCATTTACTCCCACTGGTTGCGCAGGACTCAAAACTTCCATCCAAATATAACTTTCCAAGAGGGGAAGTGAAAAAGGTCAACTGGGCTATGCCTCTTTGATGCTCTTGGTCTCTCTCCTCATTTTTGTGGGTAGGTGCGGACACACAGAGCATTTCTCAATTTCCCAATCAATTTCATGAGCTAGTAAGAGGACATGTATAATAGGATTACATTAACATAATTGAAGCAGTAACAGATTACTGGAGGAAAAGTAAACACAAATCATTATCTGTTTCCTTGCTCAGTAATCTTATTAGCCTCCAGCCCTGAGGCTGGAAACTTGCACAGCATTCAAAGGAAGAATAACAGCATGTGGAGATATCCAACAAGGCCTCGGAGGAAGGTGCTGATGATAGCACTGGTGGCAGTAAACTTCTTAGCCGATACTGAACTTTCCCCCTGGGCATAGGGCTGGCGGACAGTGATTTGAAAATGGTGAATTTGGACACTGATCCCAATTTCATTGTCTTGAAGGACGTTCCATGGAAATCAATGGAAGTGCCCTTAAGGAATTCAGATTCAGTGATTCCTAGGAAGCAACTTCAGTTTGTCCTATAAAAAAAGGGGTTTAGTCTAATCAGTGTTCACTTTTCAGGAATTATTTTAGTGGACTTTATCAAAGAGCAGAGTCCTTGACATGCCAAGAAATGGTGACACTGCAGGCACTGCCGGCTCGAGTGAGCCTGAAATGGGTTGTCCCTTCTGCAGACACTAGCATCTAGTTATACAACAACAATCAATGGGGGCAGCGGGGAGCCACTGCTCTACTTTATCCTTTGTCATTCAGTGCATACGACCCGAAGACTTAATTAAGATATCTAGGAAGGCCTTTCCTTTCTCAGCACAAAGGTGGTGAAAGCCAATTTCTTGGAAGCCTCACAGCTTTCTTAGAAAGTCAATTCTTTGGAAACCTTTATGAACACGGGAAAGCAGATGAAATGGAAAACAGTCTGGTGACGTACACCCATTTCCTAGAAGACCACCTACAAGTCAGAGAAGAGGCATGGATTACCTTTAGCTTCCTTCTGGCATTGAACTTCTTCAAGCAGTCCACAGTCTCCTGCCTGTGCATGCAAGATGCCACGGTGGAACGGTGCTGTAAGGCAAAAAGAAAGTTGCTCAGAAATGGAAGGGGATAGAAAATAGAGAGGTCTCCCCCTCCACACCCCCTGCCTTTTTTCTTTTTTCTTTTTTAGCAACCTGGCTTCTTTTACTTGTGGTATTCCTTGGTTTGCATGAACCCATGTGTCCTAATCAGAACTTGTTCCCTGCCCACTGTAACCAGGTAAGATCTTTTGGGGAGCCTGTATTTGGAGACTCCAGCCTTTGCGCAGTGGGCTAGCTTAGATAACTCTCAGCTTCTTACACCTTTGTGCAGGATGGTTATTTCATGGCTACACATACAAGTCTGAACTCTGCACTATCTCTGTGTCTCTTGAATGTGCACTCATATATTAGGCATATGTTTGAATTCTCCAAGCAGTAGCAAATAAAACTTGAATGGTTTGTGCAAACTAGTTTTCCTGCTCATTCATTTGCTCCTTATTTTGCTACACCAGAGATTCTGGAGATGGTTCATTAGGTTGATGGTGGCTTAGGTAACCCTCCCCAGTCTGATTCTCTTATGCACTGATGGCTCAGACTATTGTCCTTTTCAAGCACAACGGACATTCAAAGCAAAGACCTGAATATAAATGTTCCAGCCCCTTGGGAAGGAAACCCATAGTTTAGCAATCTATGTAGTTGTGGCAGCAACACTTGATAGACAGAAGTACACAAGTAAAAAATGTTCCAGGAAATAAACTGAGGATATTGCTTTAATTATAAGCAGTGGGGTTTGGGGGTATCATCCTATATAGGCTCCCTGATTCTCAGTGGATGAGAGCTAGAGGTTTTTTTTATTATTAAACAAACCACACTTGTCAAAGTCCTCTGTAACTGTTTTATTCCAAGAGCACAGCTGAGTTATAATACGGGCTGTGGAAATAGTAAAAGTGCATCTCAAACTGTTATTTCTATAGATCAGAATGACTAGGTCTGGTGGAAAACAGGAAAAGTGATTTTAAAAATTATGTGCTTTGCACTCCTCTGAAGCTGCTTTTTTTCCTGGGAGCCCGTCTTGATTGCTGTAAGTGGACTGCATGAACACAGACACTTAATAAGTGCAATCAGCAAATGGTTCAGTGTTTTGTTTTTTTTTTTTTTTGGAGCCACATAACCAGTTGCCCATAATAAGTATATACCTATGGCATGTACCTCATGTGATACAATGCTTATTAATCAACATGCGAACAAATGATTACTCTGCTGTGCGTGTGCTACATAACTGAAATGTATTTTGTCCCACTGAGACCCTCTAAAAAAAATTGCTTTTCATCCAGACAATCCTCAGGATCTGGGCAGTTGAACTTACTGATATCCATGGGTGCTTCAGAGCTTCAGCTGCTGTGATACGTTTGGATGGGTTGATCGTCAACATTTTATTGATGAGATCTTTTGCTTCAGGAGTGACAGTATCCCACTCGGGAGAAGGAAACTGTAAGAGCAAAGGGACAGCACAACTCATAACAATATGATCAGGAGCTCCCCCTCCTTTTTTGCATCATGCAGTTTGGCCTATTTGCACACTCTCTTTTTCACACTATACAATAATGCGGATTTGAGATAGGGAAGGGATAAAAGCATCCATTGGTGTAGGAAATGGTCTCTGACATGCACAGGGTACCGTAAGAGTTTGTTAATATTTTTACCACTGATTTCCACCCAGCAGCTTTTCTTAAAACAAAACAAAAAAACAGTTTCACATGGCCAACCTTAAGGCTGGGTGCATTTCTTGCTAATCACAGTCAATATAAGGCAGTAAACATAGCACAGAATGACCACTGGGTGGGGGCCAGGTGCTGAAAATGCTCTGCCAAACCCTGTTCTCTGCTGAATTGCCATCCAGCTGCAGGTTTGCCAGCTTGTTAACACACACAGCAAAAAATAAAAACATCCACGGAGCAGCCCTGTTGCATGGCCCATTTGGCCTTTGTGCGCACTGAGGGGAAGCCATAAGGCCTTGCCCTTGAACTGTCACAGAGTGGGGTGGAAGAGGTTGGCAGCTAGAAACTATCAGTACTTTGACCAGTATCTTTTTGGTGTGGATTTTCACAACTGAACTTTGTAAACTTTTATTTTCTACATTCATCCTCTTGGTGGGTAAAGCTGGAGGAGAGCCAGGTGCGTGGCTGCAATTTGCATGTTCATTCTAGGTCACCCCATTTGCCATCTGGCCCGGATCCACTTTCTTTGTTCCCTTAATGGCCCATCACCCAGGCAATTGCCTCACCTGGAAGCTAGCCTGACTATTCCAAGAATTAGGAGGGGGGCAGGTATTAGAAAGGGCTTGGTATACAGCCTACTCCCCCTACAAAGCTCACAACACTATCAAAAGCCCTGCAAGCCTTGGGATCAGGTACCTGAAGAAAACCTGTTCCTACATAAGCTTGCCTGCACATTGAGGTCAGCAAGGGTGTTCCTGAAGTGAGGGAAGTTGCAACCAAAGAAAGGGATATTTTAATTGTCACTTAGTTATGGAAATCCTTTCCCCAGAGACTCTCACCTGGCTGTCTTTTCAACAACAGGAAAATACCTTTTTATTCTCCCAAGCTTTTTAAGCTTTGAGTTTTAACCATTTAAACCTCTGCTTTTATTTATTAGGGGGGGCCTGTGCTTTAATTGGCTTTTTCTGATTTCTTTCTTTCTTTTACTGTTGTAAACCAATTGCTTAAAGGGTCATATACAAACCCATGAAATAAATAGATACAAATTATTTCCTTTAAAAAAAGAAAAAGGAATATCCCCACTTAGCTCACTGTATTTTTTTCCTCACAACAAACTTGTGAGGTAGGTTAGGCCAAGAGACTGAGAGTGGCCCAAGTTCACTCAGGGAGCATCACTGGTGAATAGAGATTTGAGTCCCGGTCTCAGAGTCCAACCTACTAACCACTTCACCACACTGGTTCTCAAATAAGCTTTCAGACCTGGTGCTCTGTCTCTCTGTGTGTACAAAACAAAGCGGGAGTTGAGAACTCTTCAAAGAAATGATGGCATGTGAGAAAACAATGAAGGGATTTGGGGGTGGGATCACTTACATCATAGGCTCCAGCTTTGATCTGCTGGTATAGTCGATGTTGATCCTCATCCCAGAAAGGAGGATAGCCAACCAGCAGAATATACAGAATAACTCCTGTGTGAGACAGGGACAGGCATTGTTATGTAAGCTCCAGCCACACACAGGTGGGAAAAGGGGTTAGTTCAGTGACTCAGAAGCCTGGAGCAGCAGGCCTACACTGTCTGTGAGACTCAAAACTGAAGAGGATGTGAAAAGGCTCCTTCTTGTCTAAATTGTCAATGATAAGTAGGAGCATTTTTATAGTTCAGGCTGAGTCGTCAGTTAGCATCAGAACCTGCCTGACAGGGGGCACTAACAAACGACCAGCTCATTGAGCAAATGGCTATTTAATTAGCTTTCACTCATTAACTTGTGGGTAGGTGTGATGGGACGATGAGCTGCTTGTGTGTAAAATCCAAGTCCCTCAGAGTTTGGTCAAGTTTGCAAACCTCTGTCTGTAACGGAGCCCCTTAAACATGGCTCCGTCAGTCGCTGGCAGATTCCGACAGTGGTTGCTTTTGGAATCGCTTCCAACATAAAAGCTCCTTAACGGAAACACGTCTTCTGGACTCTCTGCGTGACAGTTTCCGGCGAGGAGTGGGTGTCCCTACAGGAGGTCCTGAAACCTCCCCACTGTTTTCGCTGGAAGTGTCTCTGAGCCATCCCTCCAGCTCACTTTCCCTCAGCTCACCTCCTCTCCCCCTACTGGTTCCCTCTTCAGCTGCTGAGTCTCTCCCAACCTGTGTGAGCCCTTTCACCTCCCTTCCTTCCGATGGCAGTTCCCTGACATCCACCTCCCCTCCAGGGCCCCCTTCACCCCCTCCCGCCCCCTCCTCTACGGGCGGTGAGGAGGCAAAACCCCGGAATGAACTTCCTTCATCTTCCGATGTCTCGAACACTTCTCTCCACCTGTTGCGGTTCCTGGTCTCGAAGTACTCCTCCTCCTCAGAGTCCTTCTCCCCTTCCCCTTCCGAGTCCGGGAATCCTTCCAACTCCTCCTCCTCATCGGTGGTCCCAAAGTATTCCCTCCGGAACCTCTCCACAGGCTGAGGTTTCCTTGGGAACCTTTGATGGAACGTTTCTATCAATACCTCGTCATTGATATCTTCTGCCATTACCCAAGTGTTTTCTGACTCCGGTTCTCCTTCCCACGCTACCAAATACTCCACCTGATCCCCCTTCCACCTGGCGTCGAGGATTTCTGCCACATGGCTGCTGCATTCCCTTTCTTCTATGACCGGTCCCCGAGTGGCCATCCCTTCTCGTCCCCCCTCATACGGTGACAGTAACGACCTGTGAAATACTGGGTGCAGTTTCATGTGGTTGGGTAACCGGAGCCTGAAAGCCACTGGGTTGACCTGTTGAATGACCTCAAAGGGACCCAATCTCCTGGGTCTTAATTTCTTACAACCTCCTTTGAACGGCAACCCTTGGGTTGACAGCCACACCCTATCTCCCACCCTTATGGTTTCACCTTCCCTTCGGTTCTTGTCTGCCTGCCTCTTGTATTCTTCCTTCGCCCTTTCTAAGTTGAGTTGGAGCTGACGATGGATTGCTTCCATTTCTTCTACAAAATGCTCGGCTGCCGGGACGCTCCATCTCTCCCCTTCTCCCCCTGGGAAAGCCCTGGGATGACACCCATAATTAGCCAAGAAGGGGCTCATCCCTGTGGACACATTCTCGGCATTGTTGTAGGCAAATTCCGCCAGCGCCAACTTTTCTACCCAGTCATTCTCTCTGTCATTGACATAACACCTCAGGTATTGCTGGAGGACACCGTTTGCTCTTTCCGCCTGCTCGTTGGTTTCAGGGTGCCGGGCAGTCGAAAAGTTGACCTCCACCTGCAGTAAGCTCATGAGCTTCCTCCAGAACCTGGAAGTAAATTGTTTTCCTCGGTCTGAGACCACCCTCAATGGCACCCCGTGCAACCTAAAAATGTGTTCTACAAATAACTTCGCTGTCTCTTCCGCCGTGACTGCATGCGAGCAGGCTACAAAGTGGCACATCTTTGTTAGTAGGTCTACCACCACCATGATGGCTGTTTTCCCCTTGGACTTCGGCAGATCAGTCATAAAATCTATCGACACTGCCTCCCAAGGTCGTTCTGGGGTTGGTAAGGGTTCTAATAGCCCCGCCGGCGCCCGCCTCTCCCCTTTGGCTCGCTGGCATTGCTCGCACCCTCTTACATACTCCCGTACCTCTTCCCTCACCTTAGGCCACCAAAATTCCCTGGTGACTAACCACATGGTTTTGTGTTGTCCAAAATGCCCCGCCGTGGGGCTGTCGTGCAACTGCTTGAGTACCCTCCCCCTTAAGTCTCCTTCAGGGATATACAGTGCCCCTTTGTAATACAAAGCTCCATTTCTTTCCTCGAAACCCCCTGGTTCCTCTCCCTCACCCCTAAGACCTCTGAGCTTATTCTGGGCGTATTCATCATTCTCTGTTTCCTCTACCAGTTCTCTTTGCCCCACCAATGCCGCCCCACACACCCAGCGGTCCTCTGGGATGACATGTCTCTCTTCGGGTGCCCCCTCCTCTTCCAAATATTCAGGTTTGCGTGAGAGAGCGTCCGCCCTAACATTTTCTGGACCTGGCACATAACAAATTTCAAAGTGGAATTTGGAGAACTCCTGGGCCCATCTCACTTGCCGTTGGTTGAGCACTCGTGCCGTTCTCCAATACTCTAAGTTCTTGTGGTCCGTGCACACTTGCACCTTATGTTGTGCCCCAATTAATAAATGCCTCCATCTCCTGAACGCTTCATGAATGGCTAGTAGTTCTCGGTCATACACCGTGTAGTTCCTCTCAGATTTGTTCAGCTTTCGCGAAAAAAAGGCACACGGTCTCCACTCCGACTCCTCCTTGCCAGGCTGCAGAAGCACCGCCCCCACAGCCCGGTCTGATGCGTCCGTTTCCACTCGCATCGGTTTTTGTAAATCCACATGCAGGAGCTGTTCTTCCGAAGCGAACGCCCTTTTCAGCTCCTCAAAAGCTCGCTCCGCCTCCGCCGTCCAAACGAATTTCCTCTTACTGCTGAGACAGTCCGTAATGGGCGCCGTCAAGTGGGCAAAATTTCTGATGAACTTCCGATAGAAGTTTCCAAATCCAAGGAATCTTTGCACATCCTTCCTTGTTTTCGGTGTTTTCCATTCCAGTACCGCTTGGACCTTGCCAGGATCCATGGCCAATCCCTTGTCCGACAAGCGGTACCCCAGGAATTCCACCTCCTTGGCATGAAACTGACACTTCTCTAGCTTCACCCACAGCTGATTGGCTTGCAGTCTGCCCAACACTTCCCTGACGTCTTTTACATGCTGCTCCTCATTCTCTGAATATACTAACACGTCATCTAATTTGGCCACACAATTCTTGTAAAGCAAAGGCCCCAGGACGTGGTTCATAAACGATTGAAAGCACGCGGAGCCTGCTTGTAAGCCGAAGGGCATAACTAAATATTCAAATGCCCCCAAAGGGGTGAACATGGTGGTTTTCCATTCATCCCCCTTCCTTATTCGGATCAGGTTGTACGCCCCCCTCAGGTCCAGTTTAGTAAAAATCTTTCCCTTCCTGACCCTTGTCAAAATGTCATCAATTCTGGGCATCGGGAAAGTCACTGGTTCTGACACTGCATTTAAGGCCCTGAAGTCCACTACAAGTCTAGGTTTGTCCGTGTTTTTTTTATCCACAAAAAACACTGGGCTGCCCCCCACCGCCCTGGACTCTCTGATGAACCCTCTCTTCAGGTTCTTGTCAATGAACTCCCTTAGCTCCTGCATCTCTCTGTCTGACATGGCGTACAGCTTGCCTACAGGGAGCTGTGCCCCAGGGAGTAAATTGATTTGACAGTCAAAGGGTCTATGTGGGGGTAGTTTGTCTGCCTCCCTCTCGCTGAAGACGTTGCTCAGGTCGGCGTATTGTTGGGGAACCTTCCCCTTCTCCGTTACTTCCGTCCCTGCTAGAGTGGCTCTGGCCCCTCCTTGAGCCTCCCGCTCTTTGCAGTGTTCTAGACAATGTGCTGACCCAAAGGAGACCACTCTCTGATGCCAGCCCACTAGCGGATCATGTAACGCTAGCCAGCTCATCCCCAAAATAATGGGAGCTCCTCCCAAGGTAGCCACATTAAACGCTATTAGCTCAGTGTGTCTTGCTACCCTCATTATCATTGGGACGGTCTGCTGGCTGACTTCTCCTCCCAGCAGCTCCCTTCCATCGATCGTGGTCACCTGCAAAGGGTTACTTAAAGGGATAGTCTGTATCTGGTGCTCAGCAGCAAACTCCTTACTCATGAAATTGCAGGAGCTGCCTGAGTCCAATAGCGCCTTTATCTTTAGTGGGTGTCCGTTAGGCAGCTCTAGTAACACCTCTATCACTAGGGCGGGTTTAGGAGGTTCCGGCGTGGGCACTTTCACTGCTCTTTGGCCTGGCTGCTGTGCCCTGACGGTGGCAGCCAGGCGTTGGCTTTTACTTGCTCCGGTACCTTTTCCTCCCTCTCCCCAACAGCTCCCGCCATTCCTTGCCATTCCTTTCTTTGGGGGCAGACTCTGGCAAAATGACCTGGCTGTTGGCAGAGATAACATTTCTTGGCGCCCTTCCCCTCCTTCTTCCGCTCTTCACTGGGCTTTGAAACTGCGCGCGCGCGCGCTGTTCCAATTTCCATCGGCTCTCCCGGCGGGAACGGTGGCTCTGGAATCTCTGGAATGCGAAGCTCCCTCCAACGTTCCCCCTTCCCTTCCCGCCTCTCCAAGGCTCTCGCCTCTTGGCGCGCTCCTATGGTCAGCACTGATTTGGTCAGCTGGTCCATAGACTCCGCCCTGGGCGCCCGGGAAAGTTCGTCTTTCACAGCCGAAGAAAGCCCTTCTTCAAAGAGCATTTGAATGGGTTCCGCCGATAGATCCCACCCCAATTTATGGATCAACATGGTAAACTCAGTCCAGTACTCACGAACAGATCGGCTCCCCTGTTTGCACGCCATTAACTGTCTGCGTACCACTCCCTGCTCAATATCGCTGGAAAACATCAGATCCATGGCACGAAAAAACTTCCTCGTGTCCTTCAGGATGTCATTATTCGTTGCCATCAGGGGCCTCACCCAGTCTTTCGCCCCCTTTTCGAGATGCCCAATCACAAAAGCCACCCGCGATTCCTCGTCGGGAAAGTCATCAAACTGCAGATTAAGGGCATATTGCATCTCTGTCCTAAAGGCATGATAGTCCTTGGGCTCCCCCCCAAACTTCTGTACCAATCCTGGCAACTTTCTGGCGAGCGGGGTGGTTTTCCCCTTCTCTGCATCTTGAGCCCTCCTCTCCTCGAGCCTCGCCGTCTGCAGCGCTAGCTGGACCTCCAACGCCCGGTACCTTTCTTCCAGGCTTGGACCCGCTCCAGCTCCTGCTTCTCCGGTTCCGGCTGGGTTGCTCATGATGCCTTCTCCTGCACAAGCTGCTCACGGAGACTGTCGGAATGCTGTGATGGGACGATGAGCTGCTTGTGTGTAAAATCCAAGTCCCTCAGAGTTTGGTCAAGTTTGCAAACCTCTGTCTGTAACGGAGCCCCTTAAACATGGCTCCGTCAGTCGCTGGCAGATTCCGACAGTGGTTGCTTTTGGAATCGCTTCCAACATAAAAGCTCCTTAACGGAAACGCGTCTTCTGGACTCTCTGCGTGACAGTTTCCGGCGAGGAGTGGGTGTCCCTACAGGAGGTCCTGAAACCTCCCCACTGTTTTCGCTGGAAGTGTCTCTGAGCCATCCCTCCAGCTCACTTTCCCTCAGCTCACCTCCTCTCCCCCTACTGGTTCCCTCTTCAGCTGCTGAGTCTCTCCCAACCTGTGTGAGCCCTTTCACCTCCCTTCCTTCCAATGGCAGTTCCCTGACAGTAGGTTAGAGTCAAAGCAAGTGTTAACACACATTTTTCAGTGTGTTTCCCTGTCACTTTCCTTACTGCAAAAAATCCTATGCTTTGAGGAAGCCATTTCTTGTCCAGTTGTTATCTGAGGGAAGCACCCTCTGTCCCAAACAAAGAAATCACTTGCCACTTATTTGTCAGATACCCTGAATCCAGTTAGTAAAAAGTATCTTGTCAAGTGTCCAGAACAGCATCCATCCTAGCTAAGTAACAACATCCAGGAACCGCAACACTGCAGTCTGCTCTTTGGGCTTGTTTAAGCCCAGTCTTTCCTCCATATCAGTTCATAGAGCTGAACTTGGGTGGGAGAAGGAAGAATTCCTATTTCTCACCTACCATTTCTACCTGTTCTCTTACACACTATCAGGTCCCTATGTCTGATCTCAGACACCCAAAACACTATCTGAGATTTATTATTTTGAAGAAATTTCTTTATCAACAACACACACCACAATGCCCCCTCTCTTTCTGTACTGCATATATGCTGCCCAGGAAATTTTCTTCCACTCTAATAGTTTTTTTGTATATAGGAGTTGAACTCTGAACATCTGGGAATCCCTTGGCAAACTTTTGCAAGGATTGGCACCGTTATGCATGCTAGCAGCAGTAATGCAACATTCAGACACATCAGACCCTGCTCAAAGATTCTTTTGGAATGAAAATGTAACATCAGGTGTATGTTCCTCATCTGTTTCCTACAACATTCTGCAACCCAACACAGGAAAAACTGTTCCTTCCATGTGTGTGCTGTGAAAATGAGGCTGAAGGTAAAATGTTTAATTAAGTGAGTCACTGATGCATCAACATGCCAAATAGGCAACATACACATACAATCTGGCCTCATGAGAAGGCTTGTCCTTTTTTGAGAGCACTATCTGATTTTAAAAAAAAATCACTGAACTTGTGTGATGAGCAACACATTACTGTTGAGAAGCAGACTTTCTCATAGAGACTGCCTGAGACGCCACTTAAGACTCTTATTCTTCAGAAGTAGCCCTGCTGAGGGGATGACTGCATGTTAAGTCATTGCACCAGGACACAGTTTCAGTTCCTACCATTCAGAAGATCTTTGTGGTTCATTATTCACATCAAATGTTTTTTTAAAAAACACACATGCCATAGGAAGTCAGGTGTTTTGCCAGAAAGGAACACATTCCATCTGAAATAAAGTTTAATTCAGGCCACCTGCGTTCGCTTTCTGCTCTACTGTAACTACTTGTTTGGGTTACACAAGTGATTTAGGCTTACTGTGTTTCCTTTTCTCATTGGATAAGAGCTCTTCCCTGAGTCTCAAAAGAATGATGAGGATAAATAGATTAATGAGTGAGAGACTCCTTGATGCTATGGTGAGGGGGGAATATAATGGACTCTCCAATTTAACAAACATCCAGAAACACAATTTTTAATCTCCAAATTGCTCTTGTGGAAGTTACTCTCTGGTGAATGCTAATCCCATAAATCCATAAACCTTGTAGCATAATGCTTCCTGGCTGCTAAAAGCTCATTCAGCTAGCTAGCCATTCCTCCCACAGGTCATAGGAGTAGGGTTTTGGTTGTAAGATTTTCAGCCCATCGCTTACAAAACATTTCTATGGTTTCCTCTAGTACACATGATTGTGGAGTCACAAATTCATACATGAGTTTGTCATATTGACCAGAACAACTTTGCTATTTTTACTAAGAGTTTTAAGGACAACAACCCATCAGAGGGAGCGCTGAAGTGGGGAGGGAGCCATGCCAGTGCTTTTACAACTGCATTCAAATATGCAGCATAAAATATTTCCCTTCAAAGAGATTCCCTTATTTTATCATCACAACAATCCTGTGAGCTAGGCTGTGTGGAGAGACTGTGACTGCTCTAAGGTCACACAGCACTCTAGCCATTGCACCACACTGGCTCACATGGGGGTAAAGAATTCTGGCTTTCCATTTGATCCACGGCAGAGGATGACAATGAATGTTCACATCCTCTTGCATGATGTGCTACTAGAATTCTGTTTCCTGTAGAGTTTATCAGTCCACTGACACTAGTTCACACAGCAGCACTGACATACCTCAGAGGTAACCAAGCCCTGTGAACAAGCTAGGGACTGCACACAGTATGAAAGATGGTGAGAGAATCACAGCGGCCTCCATCTCATTCCTTAAAGATTTATTTTGCCTGTTTAGCCACTTTCGAAACATAACCTCACTTACCACATGCCCACAAGTCCACAGCTTTGCCATAGGGGTCCTTTCGGAGCACCTCGGGCGAAAGGTAGCCTGGAGTACCTGCAAAACCTAGTAAGGCAAAGATTTACAATATGCAGCTAGTTACACATCATGGGGTCCAGCGGAGTCTGCAGCAAAAAGCACAAGGCAGCTATCAGTCGAATGGGAAAAGAGAATTGCTCTCTAATATTCCCACCAAACCTGGTGTTTGTTCTGCACTAGATACATGCTATCCTGGAGCACCTTTGCTGAAAATCACTCCTAACATCTCTGATTCAAGTCTTCCAGTGCTTGTAGAGCTATTGCCACAACCTCACGGCCCATACACAAGAGAAAAGTGTAGGTAGTCTTGTGGTAACCTGATATTGGTTTCTGGGCCCAATTCAAAGTGCTGGTTTTGACCTATAAAGCCTTATACAGCTCAGGACGGCAATACCTCAAGGACTGCCTCTTTCCATATGAACCTACCTGGACCCTGAGATCATCTTCTGAGGCCCTTCTTTGTGTGCCTCCTCCTTGAGGAGTCAGGAGGGTGGCAACACAAGAATGGGCCTTCTCTGCAGTGGCTCCCCGTCTGTGGAATGCTCTCCCCAGGGAGGTTCAGCTGGCACCTTCATTATACACCTTTAGGCGCCAGGCAAAAATGTTCCTCTTTAACCAGGCATTTGGTTGATCCAATTTACATCCTAGGCCCTTTTAAAATGTGCTTTCTTTTTGGGGGGGGATTGGGTTGCTGTTTTTATTTTCATTAGGTATTTTGTGGTTTTATATCTTGATTTTATTCTGTGAGCCGCCCTGAGACCCCCCGGGTATAGGGCGGTATATAAATTCAATAAATAATAATTATAATAATAATCTTTAGAAAATAGTCTAAAGGGGAGGAGCCCCCAACCAGCCCCATAAGAACTCAATGGCCAGCTTCACAGCTATCTCTGATACCTCCACAATGCCTTTCACTATGTTGGATCTAACCCTTCCTCTCCAGAGGGGGCAGAGACACTCCCTCCCTCACCTAGCTCCTGGAGGTACCAAGGGAGGTGTGAACAGATGGGAGAGATCCTGCCTTCAAGGCGGAATGTTAGGTTGCTTGCTAAGGCGCCGAACCACTCACTACACTAAGTTAAACCTGCCCCATATAAAAATGTGTATAGCAGAAGCCATACTAAAAGGTTGATGAATGTTTGTGAGGATTAAAAAATAATAATAATCGTAAACTGATGTAGAAAAGTGGAGCATTGAGTTTAACACTGTAAAATGAGAAATCAAAATGGACATGTTTGTTTTTCCCGAGTGTCTATGCAGTCCTAGTTTGCCCCTCAGAAAATAGGCTGCTATGCCATCTAGGACAGCATTTTCTGAGCTAACAGAAGGATTTCTTCTAGCCTTGTTGCTGAGATCCTTTTGGGACTTTCTGCATGCAAAGGTTTGTGCTGTGCTACTGAGTTATGCCCCCTCCCCTAACAAATTGCATCTGCCAAAATGTATTTGTGGTTTGAGAAATTATAAATGGATTCCCTTAACAGCCTATGTCTACAGCTCAAAGATACAATAGCAATGTAAGTTATGATGACCTCAGTAAGTTACATTTATAGCTGCAAGTTATCGTGAGTTCATTAAACCACATCTAGTACCCAAGTAGACTTTTTAGAAAATGCAATTAAATGGCTAAACAAATTGAATATATGCCACTAACTCAGTAAAAGAAACCTCAGGGGAGAAGAACTAATATAGTTTGGCTAAACATATTGGCCATTGTAACTCAGTTAAGTCAGGGGACTCTACGTAGTCAAAATCAGGGTGGGTGGCATTTTTAGAACTGAAGACTATATTGGAGCAACTGGATCTAAAAATGCTTTGTATATTTCAGCTACACAAAATCCTCACACCTTTTACACAAAAGGCAACAAACCATAAATGGTTGGTGTCTTCCGTTTCTTTCAGTAATGTATTTACTTAGCCTCTTACAAAGCATGACAGATTGCCGTTTGGGGGGTTTGCTTTCTCAGCCTTTAGTTTCCAAAAGCTTATTTATGGAACTAAGGTGGCTAGAACGTTTCTCAGTATTTTTTTACCAAGCCTGCCTGTCAGTCATATAGGAGTTCCAAAGGGACCAGATATATGGAAACATGGGACTTTTGTTTACCGCTGAATCGAAACACAATTGGTGTTTTTTCTTCCCCACACCTTGACCTCACACACAGGGCAAGGAATTCCTTAACCCAAGCCAGAAAAAAGCTGGGACTTTGAATGCCACATCACCATACTTCTCAGACCCTTCCTTCTCCTAGCCTAGAGGTTCTTAAATTCTTAGTTATAATTGGCCAAGATTATAATCAAATGCATCAACCACATCAAATGTGCTCCCACGCCTAATTAGTAATAAAATTGTACTGTAATTGATATGCCTGGATTCTTCAGTTGCAGTTAATGAAGGCTTCCTGGTCCGAGTGTACTTCATGATTGCACCCATACTCAGGCACAGATAGGCTGGTGCCTGTTGCTTTCTAGCAAAACATTTTGCTCCTTTCTGGGAGGCAGGTGTTTCGGGAAGATGGAGTGTGTAGTGGATCCCACAGGAGTCCCCCTCAGACATTTGTAACACTGCTGCAGGTTATCATGTTCCTATCTAATATGTATTTACACTGCATTAATTATGGTGCATTATCCCATTTAGAAGTGCAGCAATCCTGTTCCATATTTCGATTATGAAACTGAAGCTTAATAAGCTGAGATATGAAAGAGCCTCATTCACTTCCATCCAGCCCCTTCACTCCTGCTGTACAAGGAAAGAAGCCGGGAAGCTGCAGTTAACCATAGCTCCCCTTTACAACACAAAAGTCTTCTAAGCAAGCTAGTATATGAAGCCAAGGTTTAAAGGTGGCTACCAGATCAAGTTGGCTTTCATGGAAACCATTAATCCTAGCTTTATGCTTCTAATGCCATATTTGCACAGAATGTAAAGCCATGGTTTATTTAAACTGTGCTTTGTTTAAAAAAACTACAAGCTAAGCACAAGTTGTCCCACAGACAAATCAAACAAACTATGACTTGCTTCTCCCAAGCTCTCACTCTGCCTTTGTATTTTGGTGAGTGCCCTGGGTGGGGCAGGCAAGCAAACCCTGGTTAAGGAAAGGTGTTGAGTTTACACACAATGCCAAACCATAGTTAAAGTTTTGTAAGTCGATGACAAATCATGGCTTCAGATCATGGTTTGTTGGTAGTAAACAAACCAAGGCTAAGACACTGGGCAAGGATCACACATAATACTAAGACATAGTTTAATAAACTTTGGCTTAACATCACATGTGAACCAGGTCACAGGGAAGCAATAGTTAACTACGGCTTCATGGTTTGTTTGCCCATTTGTGTGAAGAGAAGAACAAATGTGCAGATGTAGGAAGCTCATTTATATACTTCATTAGAGGTTTTTAAGTAGAGGTTGGATGGCCAACTGTCATGGATGCTTTATGTGAGATTCCTGCATTACAGGGGGTTGGATCCTTGGGTCTCTTCCAACTCTAAGATTCCATTATCTAATTGTGTGAATGTGGTCCATGCATTATATTTTTATTGACAAATAGGATGATACATGAACGGACAGCTGTGCTACTTTGAACCCCTCTCTGTTCTACATATTGTACATGACTACCAAAACAGAGATTATGAAATCTCACCTAGCAGATTTACAGGATAGTGCAATTATATAGCTTTCCAGATCTTTAATGGCAAGCAACACATATCAGGTAAAACTTTGATGTGATCCAAACCAGAGTGACCCATAGAAGAAAAATAACACAGACCATGCTTAAGGCAAGTGTGGCTAACTTGTGGTCCTACAGATGTTGCTGTACTACAACTCCTAGCATCTGTGACCCCCCCCCCACCTCTCTGTGTAGTGATAGTTCTAAAATATTCAAAAAAAGGAGAATATGTTTTGGTTGGTGGTTATTTGGGAGTTTTTCCCTGAGGTACTAACCACTGTCATACACCTACTCTGCAGCAGAATAATCACCATGTTTATGGTTTCTAAAGCTTATACAACAGATATGTACAACGTACTGGGCTTAAGGTCCGAAGATCCTTAAAATATTCACAGCAATTGAGTCCCTTGTTACATGAGCGTAACTAGATCCACAGAAGTGTTACACCCATGACACCCAACTTTCCCCCACTCACCAAACCAAGCCTGCTGCTCCCCTTCCACTTCAATGGCAAGGCCAAAGTCAGCCAGTTTTACAGCAGCTCCCTTCAGTTTGGATGCCAGCAGGAGGTTCTCCGGCTATGGGAGGAATCGGTTAGAGGATAAACATACAGAAGCACAACTCTGAAGTACCCATTAAATCTGCTTAGCCCTCTTCTAATTTCTGAGTCTTTAAAAAATACCACCTGCACATTTTCAATTACAGTGGTACCTCGCAAGACAAATGCCTCGCAAGACGAAAAACACGCAAGACGAAAGAGTTTTCCGTTTTTTGAGTCGTTCCGCAAGACGAATTTCCCTATGGGCTTGCTTCGCAAGACGAAACGTCTTGCGAGTTCTTGCGAGTTTCTTTCCTTTTTCTTAAAGCTGCTAAGCCACTAAGCCGTTAATAGCCGCTAAGCCGCTAATAGCCGTGCTTCGCAAGACGAAAAAACCGCAAGACGAAGAGACTCGCGGAACGGATTAATTTCGTCTTGCGAGGCACCACTGTATAACCATGCTGGTCAGAAAGCATGTTTATGGTGCAGCCCTCCTCTCTCTGCCCCATGCTCAGCAGAAATGCAGATACTTATGTACCCCGCTACTCTCACCATGGGAAGGCGTGGGATATACAGCGCAGGTGGCGCTGTGATCTAAACCACTGAGCCTCTTGGGCTTGCCGACCAGAAGGTCAGCGGTTCGAATCCCTGTGACGGGGTGAGCTCCCGTTGCTTGGTCCCTGCTCCTGCCAACCTAGCAGTTCGAAAGCACATCAAAGTGCAAGTAGATAAATAGATACCGCTCCGGCAGGAAGGTAAATGGCGTTTCCATGTGCTGCTCTGCTTCGCCAGAAGCTGCTTAGTCATGCTGGCCACATGACCCGGAAGCTGTACGCCGGCTCCCTTGGCCAATAAAGCAAGATGAGCGCCGCAACCCCAGAGTCGGCCACGACTGGACCTAATGGTCAGGGGTCCCTTTACCTTTACCTTTATGTACCCCGCTCCCCTCACCATGGGAAGGCATGGTATACAACATTATTTATTTCCCTCGAGACTGCTTCCTGAACTTCCACTTGTACATTCAAGCACTAAACATCAAGCCCAGGGTGCTTCAGTGTGAATGAAAACAAAACTGGAATGCTCAGAGCTCTCCAAACCAAGTGAATGGGTGACCAAGCGGCAACTGCAGTTCCAAGCGAGTATAAAGTGATGCAACATGGGGCAAAAAAATCCCCCTAGAAGCTTATCGTCACCAATGGCTGCTAGTTATGCTCGCTATATATGATGCTTCCAGGATCAGAAACAGTAGTATCTGTCTGAACTCTAATTGGTGGGGAACAACCAGGGGAGGGGCCTGTGTCCTATTTATGGGCTTAGCACTGTGGGAAACAGGGTGTTGAGCTATGGATGCCTTTGGTCTAACCCAGCAAGGTTCTTCTTATGTACCAGCTTCTGTTCTCTCCTGGCCACTTAGCGGGAGCCCTGTCACATGGCTGCGTGGGCCATTTTTCTTGGTAATGAGTGTGAGCAGGGAGTTTAGCAGCACTTCAGTAGGTGGGAGAAATATAGAGGGTGACGTGTATTCTGGAGGAGGGAGAAGAAGGAGCGAAATAACAGAAATGAAGCGTGTGTTTCTTAAAGCAACAGGCAAAGGAATCGCTTATGGTGGTGATTGCAGGTGGGGACAAGGATTTGGAAACAGGACCTTCAGGAAGGGCTGTCTCTAGGGGCAACTGCCCCAGGTACTGCATGTTGGATGCCCTGTACTTGATGGTGGCAGTCACAGCATGCTTGCTGCCTGGCCAGCCCAGCTAGGTACCACCCTTCCTAGAGCAAGGGAGGGAGGGACGTGGTGGAGAAGGTGGCAGAGGCAAAAGGGAGATGAGGGCAATGGGGAGAGCCAAAAGGTGTCATTTTTCCTGGGCCCCGCATTCCCCTAGAATGGTCCAACGTTCACATGTCACAAATGGGTTTTTAAAAACTTACTGGATTTTCCCTGGAAAGGATTAAACTGTGGGTGGGATTTGATGCCAACAACATGGCATGCATGCTGTGAAAATTTTGCATGCATGGTGAGCTCCCATCCCATAATAAGCCAGCCCACAGACAGAACAACTCCCTAATTAGTGAAGAGGTAGCTCATATGGCTGGCTGTTTTGGCAGACAACAGTGTACTAACAGGGCTGTCAGCTGCACCTCAGGACCTAGGATTGCCAACAGCACTGATTGAAGAAACATAGATCAGGTTTTCTTCTCTGCTCGGCTGCCTGACTCCCAGATCACAATCAGCAACCATGTTATTAGTGCATCCACTATAGAGAATTATGGTCAAGTTGCATGCTTACAATTGCAGTCGCCAGCAAGGAAGCAGCTGGCTGGCTCAGTAATCCCAAGGCAAACAGCAAAAAAACGCCCCTTGGTTTCTTATTGAGTCCCAGGTACAAGCTACTTGCAGTTTGTTTGGTTTTTTCCAGCGAGACACAAAACAGACTGTGAATCCTCTGACTGCTGCTTATGTCCAAATGAGAAGACATCTTATTTGGAGTAGGAGGTGGAATACTAGGATGGCGATATGCCTCAGCTAGCATCTTTTGGCTAGATTCTGACCATGCCACGTGGTACTCATTTGGCTCATGAGCTACTGCAGAAATGTGGGAAACTGAATTTAAGATTGAGAAAATGAGAAACGGAGAAAACGAAAACCGACAGATCTTTCCAACCCTACCTTTGGCTTGAAGTATTCTTGGATACACTTACATTTTACAGCTGGCTTAATTAGGAGGCATATTTATAACTGGAGGTGGCCACCTGTATCATTTCAGGCTGGGGGGGGGGCCTCACATGATTGAATGTTCCTTCATAGTAAAAAAAAAGTCCCTCCTTGCAGAAAGCTAGGTATCAGCAAGAAGGATTTTAATCAAGCTTTCTCCCTGATATGCTAGTTTTCTATGGACGGGGATTTGTTTTCGGAGGAGGAGTATTCAGTCCAATGCAATTAGAAGTTCGTACAGCTCCGACAGTTTACTACTGTACGTCTGTGAAAACTAGGACTTATGAAATCTACAGACTTCAGCCACTTAACAATTCTATTTCTATTGAAGATATGCTATCATCTACTTTCTATCAAAGTAAATCAACCAGGGTATGTATTCTGGGTGTAGGAGTTGGCTGCAGAAGGGATACACTTTTAGTCTTACAGTTTATAAATATTTTACCTTTAAATCCCGGTGCACTACACCCATCTGGTGGCAATGTAAGACAGCTTCCAGGATCTGTTGAATGCAGTGACTAGAGAGAGGAAACACAGTCACATTACCTTGGAAGGGGTCAGGAGATGGCTTGCGGCAAGGTTTCCCAGCAGAGTCCTGTCTGCACTGCTATCTTTTTGCCATTTCCTATTTTCCCCTTCCCCTTTCCTGCTAGCAGCCATGAAGAATGGCTCAGTGCCTTTCTCTGCAGAGCCAGGCTTACCAACAGGACGGGAAATGAAATAACCATTGTAATCTGATTGCCATTGAAACTATTACAGGAGGGCATTATTGGAGGCATTTGGGTTCTTCCGTGAGAGGAAAAAAGAACAAAGCTGGTTGCTTTATGAGCATGCAGTGTTGCAGAAGCTAATGAGCAAAAACCACTGGATCGGTTTCTCACAGAAATTATGGCAGTAGATGGGGTGGCAAGTTCATGATCACTTTTCTCATGTTGGTAGGTCTCACTACGACAGCTTGATGAGACACACACATCATGTTGCAGGCATGTGGAAAACAGAAAATGAAGGACCAGGTGCCAGAACAGCTGTCTGCAAAATGAAATGGCTCTGTTTACGTTTTTGGCAGATGCTAATAAAGCAATCGTTTATAATGTTCTGGGCATACAGGAAACTTAATAAAAGTTGTTTGCTAGGAAGCACACCAAGCTGATAGTCTAATATGCCAGGCGATTGTAAGGGTGTGTGTGGTGTTAAGGTTGCACGTCTATGCTTACTTACTCAGAAGTAAGTCCAGTTGAAGTTGGTGTGACCTATTTTCAAGTAAGCATCTTTGCATGGCAATCGTCATCTTACTAGTTTAATCCATTGTCTCACAAAGCCAAAGAATCACCCTCCACCCCAGCCCAAGAGTCACTATCCAAATTAAAAGCTGGCAAAATTTCAATTAAGGGCATTTCAGGGCAACCTGCTTGTTGAGCATGCATCCTAATTTATTTGGAGCAATGATACAATGCTGGTTATTTGATGAGCATTTGTCCTGATACATTTGTGCAGAGGTTAGATGGCATCGCATCAAAGCAAGTGTCATTTTACACTTTCCACTGTATTTCCCAAGCACTGGGAAAGGACCAGGGAAAGACAGAGGCTGTCGGTGCTGAGAAGGAAGCAGATTTGTCTGAGATCAGGGTGAAAAGGGAAGACAGAAGTGGGCACTGCAGTTGCAGTGTCTGTTTTTGTAGCTGCTCTCACCACAGCTGCCCATATCAAGGAGGAGGGAGAAGGGCCAAGAAGGGCTGGTTAAGGAGGTTTCATGGGCCAGATGAAGACCGTGAGCTATCAGTTCCCAGTCCCTCACCTAGAGTCACACTGTATCACAGATTGTGCCTATATTGTGTATGAGCAGCTGCAATGGCTCCATTTCCACCCAAAACAAGGCACACACCAGTACTTTTCATTTACCCTGATCTTTGCTGGCCCTTGATGTCTGTCATCATGAATCTTACTTTTATTTGGACTACTGACTGTCTTTGGATTTTAATTTTATTGTATCTATATTGCATATATGTACACACACGCGCGCACACACACACACACACACACACACACCGAATATGCACTGTATTTTGTATTGTTGTTGGACACTGCCTGCTTACATGACAAGAAGCATAGTGTATCAATACAAAAAGATTGAAGGCAAAACTAATCGGTGACAGAGGTAGGTTCTCAGCCTTGTTGCCTGCCAGCCTCAGAGATGAAGTGTTGTACAGTTTTTCCTAGGCACTTTATTATTTCCCCCATACCCACCTGGCATCTGCTTCACTATAGTATTCTCTAGCAACGATGTCCTCAAACAGTTCTCCGCCTGTCACCCTGTGAAGAAATTAAAGAGGAATCAGTCCCAGCTCCAGACATCCTCCTGCTGCAAGGAATGGAGGAGAAAGTCAAGGCAGTTCACGTTTAAAGGGGAGAATGTGCTAAACCCACAGTTTCCCAAGTAACACACAAAACAAAAAACAACCATCCTTTGAAATGCACACTTCTCTGAATTTTGCAATGCAGTTCTGCAGCCAAGTAATGTATACATTTATTTATTTTTAAAGCATATACTGGGGTAAAGCACCCATATGTATTAGTGTATTAGTGGCAATTAGTAGCATGTATTAGTGGCAATGACATACAAAATGTATTTTATTAGTGAAAACAGTTCTGAGCACACACTTCGTATGCAGAAGGTTGGAGGAAGAACTTTCTAGTGGTAAGAGCTGTGGGAAAATGGTGGGAAAATGGTGGATTCTCTTTCCTTGGGGATTTTAAAGCAGAGATTGGACGGACATCTGCCATGGATGCTTTAGTTGAGATTTCTGCATTGCAGAGGGTTGGATTAGGATGACCTTTAGGGTCCCTTGCAGTTCTATGCAGTTCTATAATTCTATTATTCTACCACAGCTAGCAGTGATATTCATCCTATCAGATTTTTTTGCCTCATTCTGCAAACTGTAGGACTGTAATTCTGGAGGAAATGATGAAATGGGCTATCACCATTTCCTCTTTGTTAAGCTTAATATCTTGCCTCGTGTGGGCCATATGCTAAGCATGCAGAACAGCAGTCCCCTCTCAAGTGACCTTGCCAACCCCACTACTTCCTCGACAGCCTTCTTAGAATTTCTAGTGGAGCATTCCTACTGTGATTTTGCTTGCCAGATAGGAAGGAGAAATTAAGAGCAGCCTGAGAAGGAACAGGTTGGAACGGGAGATGTATCAGCGCCGTCTTGGATGCCAGACCCCTCTGTCTCAGAGGAGTAACAAAGAAAAACTGCAGCGCCAGGCAGGATCTCTTAAAGGATTTGGAGAACAGTGCAAGAGCAGCTGGTCCTCCAGGGACTTCACATTCAATATGCTAATTGTTGCTCTAAGAAGCTTGAAGGGCTGATCTGCATAAAGAGCAGTGCTAATTCTCTTAAAGCTGGATGCTGCAAAACGCTTTGCGAAATCCAAGCCACTTAACTGCTCTGCTTTCTAAAAGGGCTGGACACAAGCTACCCAACACTGATATCCAACTGTGATAGGGCACCAACTTAACCTGGAGACAGCTTTTAAGGAAGTTGAAGGTGGTTTGGCAGAGCCATTGTAGTCTGTGATGCACTACATACCAATTTATTTGTCTCTTGTCAAATGGGTTTTGCAGGGTTTTGACTCATTCCAAAATATTCTGTGTATCTGAAGAAGTGTGCTTGCACACGAAAGCTCATACCAAGAACTAACTTAGTTGGTCTTAAAGGTGCTACTGGAAGGATTTTTTTTATTTTCCAAAATATCTGTTTGCTTCGTGATGGTAGAGAGACAGATAATGTGTGCATGAGGCATGTGGAAAAATGGCTCCTTCACACCACGTTCACTTTTCAGTAGGTGGGTGGAGAAACTCTATGATCTAAGTCCACTTTGGACTGAGTAGCTCTCAAACTGTGTGTGTGTCCTGAGAGGTAATGCTCCTGTAGTGATTCACAGAGTACTTAACATGCATATGAAGATTTATTCATGTCCCACCATTACTTACAGGTCAAATATCAGGTAGTGGTGTGCCTCCTCTGATATGCTGTCATGAAGCCTCACTGCAGAGACAAAAATGGAACAGGTTACCAGCCAGAATAAACTTATTATATTCAGAGGTAAATCTACTGGTCTTTCACCTTGGTCCACTGAGCTGAAATACTTCCCTAGTGCAATGCAGGCTGCAAGTGTATGAAGTGGAACCACACTTCACCTCACCTATATTCATGTATGTATTTATTTTCTGACATTGATAGCTTTCCTCCATCACTGAACCCAAGGTGAGATCCATGTGGTTCCCAGAGGGCCACCGATCGACGCACTTACCAGACCCAGGCCCACTTAGTTTTATCAAAGTAGCGGCCTCATATACCTTCAGAACATGTCCTGGGAACCTTCCCCATCTTGCCATATATTCAATGCTTCAAAACGTTGAAAAGGAGGTAAACCTTCTGCAACATACATGCATCCAGGGAGTATTTTCCGATCACTGAAGTCGACTTTACTGACCTTGGCAAACACTGCCGTTTTTCTGCTGAAGCTCTTTATGACTGCAGACTATCAAGTAACAGAAACAATGGTTTCGATATAACACAGAAGAGGGAGAAAAGAAACAGTGGATTTCAATGGAAAGAAGGCAGACTGCGGGCCAATTCATGGGACCTATTGTGTGTGTGCCCAGGTGTGGGTTGAATGGATTTGCATTTCAGCTGAGGATGTGCTAAGGTACTCGTTTGTTTGTTTATAATGTGCCTAGATTACTTGTCAGCCTTACACAGTGGAGCCAAGGACATTTGTTTCTCCATTCAGCTCACTGATGGCTAACTGGATAGTTGGACACGCGATGAAATGATTGGGCAGCTTTGCCAGGGACTCTGCTGCAGTTTGAATCCACCATCCCCCATGTCTCATCCATGTTCAGGGAAACAACAGATGTTATTGTGGGATCGGTGCATCTCATGCATACAAGGTTGGTTGGGTTTTTTTACTGCATTCATATGAAATCATTGTCATCAAAATGCCAGTCTGTATTGTTTTCTCCCTTTAATTCAGATTTACCCTTTCCATGTAAATTAGATGCATTTTTTAGAAAACAATCTTGCCAATGCCTTATGTGTATATTTCAACAAGAGTTTTGTGATCGTACCACTACCACCCCACAAAAACAACAACAACATCATTTACCTCTAGCTGCTAGATAGTGCAGACTCACAACAGGGAATGGATGGCAGCATCTCACTCCGACTATAAACTTCCCCGAGGCTTTGGGCCAGCCATTGTTAGAATGAGTCAGGCCTAGCTTGGGAATTCAAACTTTATATTCTTTTAAGAACTGGGCTGCAATTCTATGCAGCCTAAAACACAAACATCCAACAGATTTCCATTTTAGGATTAGGGTGAAAGCTGAAATTCTTCAAAGGGAAAAAACAAATCATACGGTTGAACAAGGTGGCTCATCCCATTATTCAGGGTTGTACAGTTAGAACCCAGCAGCTAATAACAGCCAGTAGATGCCCCAGCCCAGGTGACAGCAACCTCTCTATATCTCCCTTCCCCCTGCTCTCAATGCCTAATATCTTCTCCATATCCCCATATCCCAAAGATTGCTGCCATTTGCTTGGCTTGATAAACACAGCTTCACAGGCAGTCTTGCTAAGACAGTACTCTGGCAGGCAGGGCAGGGGTTTTTGGGCGGCTTGGCTTGGTGATGGCATTCCCTGTGACCTTTTCCCTCCTTACTGTGTGCCAGATATCAAATAATCCTGGCATCCTCCAAGGATAGCTTCCATAGCCGAGGGAACACTCCTCCTCCATCATCCACAACTCGAGGCAAAAGACCGTGAATGGAATGAGAAACATCCTGGAACAGCCTTGATGCTCTCTGTGTGAGACTTCACACATACAACTTCCAGGGAATCCATTCTATATTTTTCACGATGTGGGGGCTGTGCTTAAATTTAACAATTATATTTTTTTCTGAAGGCTTGAAAGGAATATTGCTGCACCTTTAAGGGTTGCCTAGAAGAGACAATTTCACCAGGTTTGCTTTTTCTCATCAGGGAAAATACTGTGATGAAAAAAATAGCCCTTAGAAGAAAAATTGACAAGAATTATTACAGTCGATTTCCACAGATGTAAACTTGACAGAAATGGTTATTATCCTCTGCAGTACAGAGTTTGCACTACTGCAGCCTGGTTTAGCTGCTGAAAATGTGATTAGTCAATTGTTTGGGATGTCACAATGCCATTTCAATAAATGTGCATTATCAAAATATCCCTTGAACCATGCATATTTAAATATTACTATTTAATCTAATCTCAGTATGTTCTAGAATGATGAGATATTTCTGAAAAGTGTGTGTGTGTAAATGCATATTCCCAATGGTGGGCAAAAAAATGGAGGGAGAAACGAAAGAGGGGGGAAATGGGTTTATATGTATTTATGAAAAATCTAAGCAGAGCAATTTCAGCTACTGAAATTTTAATCACAACTACTGCATAACCTTTGGAAAATATCCAGTTATCTGATTCTTGCTATTACCAGAAAATTATTTTGTGCTAAGATACATTTCCAAATGTAAGAACAATCTAACAATCAGCTGCAAGAAGGCTGGGAAGACACCCAAAGAATCCTTAACAAGCAGAATATTAGTTGTTTCATATAATAACAGAAATGGTTATTATGAACAGTCAGAGGAAGGGATCCACATAATTTAGAGGCATGCATGTCATTCTTGATTTTAAAGGAGGTAACCTCTCTACTTCCCATATTTCTTTAAACATTTAATATTACCCACTAGAACATAATTCCAAAAAAGGCCAGGATAAAGAGGATGCTGATGTTGCCTAATGAAAAAATGTTTTTAAAAAATAAAATTAAAAAATCCACAAGTCATCTTCTCACCACAAAATTATTCCATTTACAATACAGGGGATTGTTTTAAGGAACACTGAAATAATACATGTGAAGTGCTAGTCTAAAGTGATCTATAAATGCCCCGAATACAAGTTTCTGTGAATCAGAAGTGGGGCAAGTGCCACAGGAGCCAACTCTTAGTGACCAAGGTCCCTTTGCCCCTCCCATAAAATATTTGAGGGGGCCAGGGGCTCCAAAGTTGATGGGAAGTGCCATTTAAATGGTGTGCATGTGCCACGTATTGTGAGTGATTATGCAAGGCAGGGCTTACTGGGACCCCCAATACTTTATTCAAGTTGGCACCCTAGGCGAGTGCCATTGCACTGAAGTCCTGCAAGTGGACTTCCTATAGGTATCTGGTGAGAACAGGATGCTGGACTAGTCGGGCCACTGGCCTGATCCAGCATGGCTCTTATTTTGTCCTTATGTCTTGTGTTCTTAATAGATTACCTGGTGAGGAACAATGACATATGAGCAGAATGCGGGACAAAGAAGAAACAAAGTGCCAGTACCTGAAAGACAGGTAGGTAGGGCAGAGATGAGAGAATAAAAATCTGCCCTCTTTTTGCTCTGGCAAGGAGTCTTTCTTGTAATACTTTATGCTTCCCCTTGCAACACTTCATCTTTGTCCCCTTGCAAGTTTGACATGAAATTTATTTTTCAATGTTATCATAAATACATCACAACCTTTGTTAAAATGTTGCCATCTAGTTTTGATTTGCACTGAACTTGCTGTGAGATTTATTAGGGCATTTTCATTCAAAATTATCACATCATTATTTCAGAGAATGATGGGTTTTGCTATGCTTGAATGAATCTTTCTTTCTTTCTTTCCACCTCTGTGTATTTGAAGATTTGAGGCATGACCATTACTCCTATCTATTTGTTTTATTTTTCATCTTTGGCTTCTGCATTTTGCTGCTAACTTTCAGAGATATGTGCTTACCCAATTTCCCTCATTTGTGCTAAGAGTTATTACTTCCTCTTTTTTGTTGGTATTTTAATAGAAATGTTAATAAATTTATGTAATCCTAATGTTTCCCCACCACACCAATCATTTGTTGCTGCTGTTTTCTAAACAAAACAAAACAAACAAACCTATATGAGGCCAAACAATGAGAACCATGCCTCATGTCCCTTCTGTCTACTTTGGTCTTCAGTCATAGTCTTCCTCTATATACCTCCACCGAATGGTAGGTCTTGATCAGTACAGCTGAGCTAACGGGTTTAGAATTGTCCTGCTAGCACCAGTATACACTTAATTCTGGGGCACAGTGAGGCAGTTGCTTCTGGCAGCGAATGCTGAATGGCAGGGAACAGTGAAGAGGTACAGAAGAACAGGTAAGAAGACACCAGGAATCACAAGACAGAGAAACCAGTAGGAGAACACTTCAGTCTCCCAGGACATTCTATACAAGATCTCAAAATAGCTGTCATATTACAAAATAATTTCAGAAATAGATTGGAAAGAGAAGTTGCTGAATTACTTATTACCAAACTTAAAACCATGGAGAGACCTGGTCTGAATAGAGACATTGGATTCTTATCTCATTATACATGATAAAGCTATTTTCAGTCATCTCACGGCTTGCTTTTTCCTGTAAGACTAATTGCAGCCGTTAACAGTCAGTCGTCAACAGGTTTACCACACCTATCAGCCAATCACCCATTCCCACCACCCTTCTGAGTAATACCCCTCCCCACCCTCTCACTATATCTAAGGGTCTGTTTCAGTGTATCTGAAGAAGTGTGCATGCACACGAAAGCTCATACTAATACAAACTTAGGTGGTCTCTAAGGTGCTACTGGAAGGAATTTTTTTATTTTGTTTCGACTACGGCAGACCAAAACGGCTACCTACCTTTATCTAGATAAGAAGAAGGGCCCTGTTGGACCTGCCTAAAGGCCTACCCAGTCCAAAACTCTGTTCTCACATTGTGGTAAACCACTGAAAGCAGAACAACACTCCCCAAACAGTATTTAGAGGCATAGTGCCTCTGGCAGTGGTCATAGAACATAGGTATTGTTGACTAGTGGCTATTGGTAGCTTTACCCACCATGTGTTTGTCTAATCCTCTTTTTAAAGCCTCCCAAATTGGTGGTCATCACTACCTCTTGTGGGAGCAAATTCCATAGTTTATGCTCTGTGCATGTCAGGTGCCCCCTTAAGTGGTCTGCTGCTTTCAGTTGTGGTGGACCATGCTGTGCCAGTCCAGTTGACTTCTGTATGTGGAAGGGGGTGTATGTGGAAGGGAGTGGCATCATCGTGCTGTGCCTCACACGGCAAAATGTATTGAACTGGCTCTAGTTACTTCCTTACTTTTGGCTCAAGGGCTGTGGAATTATATCCATGAAATGAAGTATGCTCTGCGAGTGCTTGGCCTGGGATAAGGCTCCTTTTGGGTCCCAAGCAAAGAGGCTGAGCTGTTCCTTCATGCTAACAGCAATGTACCCTACAAGCAGCTGCTTACTCACCAGGCAATGTCAAAGTCCTTCCTCCTTCTCCATCCCAATTTGCCACAAGAATTAGAAAGGAAACAGTGGGGGGGGCAGGGTTTGACAGAGAGAGAGAAGGGCACCAGAAGCTGTCTCTACATAGATTCAGTTTGTTATGCTCTCTTGAAGGACCAAATGGTTCCATAATTGGATTTCACACCTCAATAAATTAATGCCAGCTATTCCATTCAAGTGATGTTGGTTAAATCAGATTGGTTAATTGAACACTAAAGGAAGAGAAGAATCCCCCCCCCCCGCCAAAATGACCAAATTGGGTGATCTAAGCACATCAGGATGAGCTGAGACAGCATACACATATCTGCACACAAGACACGGTAAAAGGTAAAGGTAAAGGTACACCTCACCATTAGGTCCAGTTGCAGACAACTCTGGGGTTGCGCACTCATCTTGCTCTATAGGCCAAGGGAATCAGCATTTGTCTGCAGACAGCTTCCGGGTCATGTGGCCAGCATGACTAAGCCGCTTCTGGCGAACCAGAGCAGCGCACGGAAACGCCGTTTACCTTCCCACCGGAGCGGTACCTATTTCTCTACTTGCACTTTGAACTGCTAGGTGGGCAGGAGCTGGGACCGAACAACAGGAGCTCACCCCATGACACAGAGATGCCTGCTATTATACATGTATAGTTTTTCAGGTAAGGAAGTTGCAGAAGAGCTATCATGGCTTTGATTAATTGACTAGTCAGTTGCTGGTTTTAAGAGTGTGCTGTGCAGGAGGGTTTAGGGACAAAATTTACCTGGGCAGGCCCTATTCACACGTGCAGCAGTTATGTGCTTGTAAATGAGGACTACATGGGCAGAGCCACCCCCATTAATTATCCCCACCCACTTTACAACCTTAAGAAGTGGCATCCTTTGTCGAAACCAGACTTTGTTCCACCACGTGGCTTTGACTCCTGACCTCTCTCTAATTCTAGGCTATCTATTCCACCCATTCCGCCCTGCAGAACTACTGCCCCTAAATTTCTCTGTCTCTTGATAATGCCTTACCTGCTCACTCTGATGATAATCTCTCCTGATTGCACTTATTAAAATTCAGCCCTCCATCCAAAGACATGAATGTTCCTATATATGTGTCCATGGAAGGAGCAAGCAACTCTCACACTGTTACTTAATTGCCACCTAAGATCTCCTTTGGTTCACCTGGCCAAGTCTACCATCTTAGTCTTTCTCTTAATTGTATCCTCTCTAATCTCTCTGTCTGATTTCTCTCTCCAGTATTTGAGCTGGGCTAGGAGAAAAGTGATAGCTGGTATAGAGCACTGCTGGGATAAAGTGAGGGAGGGTTGGATCCTTTATTTAAAATGTCTCCTAAGGCAGCTTACAAAAACAATGAACCAGTTGAGAACCATAAAACATCAGGCAATGGCACAGTGTCCTCCAATAGATCTTAGAAGGCCAAGCCAAAGGCCAGCTTACAAGGTACCAGTGGAATGTGGTGAAAATTTTCATAGAGGCGCCAGCTTGTGAGGACAATGGGGGGCGGTGTTGCAAGCATGAGCATTGCGCCTCCCTCTCTAAGCCAGGCAAAAGTTTCCCAGGCTTTGGGAAGGAGGAGCCAGGTCTCTGACATGATGCTGGGGCCCTCCTGCTTCCTTCCCAAAGCCGGGTGGGTTTTGGGAAGGTGTTGGGAGGGCTCTTGGACCCATCAGAGCACCACACCTCCTTCCCTGAGCTGGGCAGAAGCTTCCCAGGCTTTGGGAGGGAGGCACCAGGGGAAAATTTAGGGCACTAGCCTAGTCCCCTGGTCCACTGACTGAATGCCACTGAGTCCAACCATGGTTGTTCTGAGGGGGTTCCCAGCAACAGAATGGACATAACCTGCCTTTTGCTTTCCTCTTTGTTCCTTGTTTTGTTTTCTCATCCTGCCTGTAAATAAAATCTGTTTCTCAAGGAACAACCTGTGTGTTCTTTGCCTTGTCTGAACCCTAAAAGAACCTCTGCTCTTGGCAGAACATTCACATGCAGAAGGTTCCATGTTTGATCCCTGAAATCTCCAGGTTGGGCTGTATGCATAGGAAGCTGCCTTGTCAGGCAATTGGTCTACCTGGCTGTCACACAGGCAGTGGCTTTCCTGTGTTTCAGGCAGGAGACCTTCCCAGCCCTCCCTGGAAATGCTGTAGTCCAGAACAGGCAGCTGAATGATTGCATGGGCCATGGAGGCTTTGTTTCAGAAAGTGCAGACTTATGGGGATTTAATACTGCATAGCCTCTGTTAAGAGATTATTCAGACTCGTCCACCAACAGGCCCTGGGATCATGAGACTCCTTGAAGAGCTGTTCCAGTCAATAAAGAGTCGTGCTGGGGAAGAAAAACAAGGACTCTCTGCTTCTTGCTCTGCTCAGCCAGAACCTCCCACACATTCCATCAGGAAGGGTCCAAATTGCTCGCCTGCTTTCAGCTCTCCATCTTTCTAGAAGTCACAACATAAATGTAGTTGCATAAAAGGCATGCCTCTTTTATGAATAGCGAGCAACTGAATTATTCAATGAGCATGAAAAGGTTTGAATAGATGGATTGGAAAAGGCACACCAGACCTTCACTGTTATAATTAGAGGCAGAGCAGAATAGAACGACTCCTTAACACACAACACCACCGAAGCATAAAGGAGACCACTTTAGAGCGATGACTTTTGACTCTAGAACTGACCACCTGGATTAAAGCTGAGCCCCTTTAAAGTGTGTGGGGGGGGGGGAAGGGATGCTAGGGGACGCATTCATCAACGACTATGGTAGATATTCAACCATAAATCCAAAACTAAGCTTAACTATAGGTGCAGGTGATGCCATACAAAATGCCTCTCTGAGCATTCAAAATCCAGCATCTGAACCAAGACTACATTTTTTCCCTCTCCCCTCAGCAACACTGTAAGGAAGTATCTGAAGAAGTGTGCTTGCACACGAAAGCTCATACCAAGAACTAACTTAGTTGGTCTTAAAGGTGCTACTGGAAGGATTTTTTTATTTTGACTGTAAGGAAGATTAGCTAATTATGTGTTGAGTGAAGGAATTCAGCTGCAGGGAGGGAATAAGCCACCATGGTAAAGCTACCGTAGTTACAGAGCTAGATGCAACAGGCTAGGACAGGCTTCCTCAACCTTGGCACTCCAGATTATTTTGGCCTACAACTCCCATGATCCCTAGCTAACAGGACCAGTGGTCAGGGATGATGGGAATTGTAGTCTCAAAACATCTGGAGGGCCGAGGTTGAGGAAGCCTGGGCTGAGACCTAGTCCTTCCTTCCACCCAAGACTGCTGCTTACCAACTTACAGCCGTGGGCAAGGAAGCTCTCCAGCATTCCTGTAGCAGGAATTGTGAAAACACATAGGCTACTGGGGTAAGCTTTGCAGGACACAAGGGATGTTGAGCCACTGTTAGGAGCCTATTTTGACACCCTATAAGCCAAAACACTGCCCCGCACTGACCAGGATGCATGAACATTACACAAGCATAAGATAGCAAACTGATTGATAACATTAATCTATTTTGCTATTATCATTTTATGTTTACGTATTTATGTAGTTTGAGAGGGACAAATCCCTTCATAGAGTACCCCTCTTTTTATTATGTTTTAGACAGGGTGGAGTCAAAGTGATCGCCTTCCTCATAATTTTAAATAAAGTGAAGATTCAACACAGAGGACGCGTCTCGTAAACTAGGGTCAACCCAGCCCCAGAAGCCAGGGGTCCAGCCCTTTGCACATGGCTCTGTGCCACCACAGATATCACTCTGCTCCTTCTGGCAGCATCAATTCTCCTCTTTCATTCCAGCCTGCAGCATTTTGGTTCATTTTAGATCATCAGTAGATAATTACCCTGTTTGTGCTGCTTTCATTGGGAACTGTACTCCTGAGTTTCCAGGCAGCAGTGAACAGTGGGGGTGTGAGGGGAGGAGAGGAGAGAAAGGCTTTCTGGGTATAAATAGCTACCAGATTGGTCTTGTTCAGTTATCTTGCTCTGTTAACACAATCCTGTCTGTTCCCACAGAGAAGCACTGCCACTCTGTGCAGCTCACATCTGTGTCTCCAGGGAGAAGGGCAAAAAAGGAGCAGGGGGCAGAGTTGCCAGATGACCAGAGGGAACCATGGCACGGCCTGTTCTTCTGCCTTTAGCAGCAGCTTTGAAAATCAGCAAGTGAAGCTTTTTCAATATGGAGATGAAATGTAGGTTGCAGCCCTTATTTCCATGGTGTGTGTGTGTGTGTGTGTGTGTGTGTGTGTGTGTGTATACATATATATATCTGTTAATTTCTGAAAATCAAGCAGCTGTTCAAAAGCAGCGTTACAGCGGCTCAGCTCATTGAAAAGCTGGCAACCCTAATAGGGTATCAGATGGCCCAGTGAAAAGATTAGAGTTAATGATATACACCATACATTTAAAGTGTGTGCGCGCACACGCACACACACACCAAGAATGCTAAGAACTGTAGTTTACCCATTAAAGTAAAGGCAAAGGGACCCCTGACCATTAGGTCCAGTCATGACCGACTCTGGGGTTGCGGCGCTCATCTCACTTTATTGGCCGAGGGAGCCAGCTTACAGCTTCCGGGTCATGTGGCCAGCATGACTAAGCCGCTTCTGGTGAACCAGAGCAGTGCACAGAAACGCCATTTACCTTCCCGCTGGAGCGGTACCTATTTATCTACTTGCACTTTGATGTGCTTTCAAACTGCTAGGTTGGCAGGAGCAGGGACCGAGCAACGGGAGTTCACCCTGCCACGGGGATTCAAACCGCCAACCTTCTGATCGGCAAGTCCTAGGCTCTGTGGTTTAACCCACAGCGCCACCCGCGTCCCTTCGTTTACCCATTACAGAGCTACAATTCCCAGCACCCTTAACAACTATAATTCCCAGGTGTGTGGGTGGGTGTGCTTTAAATGTGTTCTAAATGCAGCCTGTGACATTTGCATAAAAATGGGAAATGCAGAAGAAGTAGCTTTCTTCCAGCCCTGCAGAACAAGCAGCATCCCTCTTCTAACATAAAATATTAAAAGTGTAGGGGACGACACAAGAGTCCTGTCACTCTCCTTTGCATCTGAGCAGCCTGACAAAAGGGAAAGCTATTGCTCGTGCAACAAAACAGATACAAAAATGAAAAACTGTGGTATTCAAAGCAGGCCCACTGAAATTAATGGGTCCATCTTTGCCACGTCCATTAACTTCTATGGGTCTACTCTGAGTAAAAATGAAGAAGAATGACCTACAAAAGGGCAATTTGGTATCTAATGATATTGAACACTCACTCCAATTAATCTTGGTTTTCCTTTGTAAAAGGGTGTGCAGGTGCATGTGAAGGTTTTATGGCTGCAGAGAAAATGCACACAATAAGAGCTATGTAAAGCAACTGAATGAGTCTGCAGAGTGTCACTCTCAATTGTCTTCAGAGGCATAAACTGCCTGTTCCTCTTCAGTGTGGGATTAACTCAAATGCCAGAGATGTGAATTCAGATGTCAGCAATGTTAACTATTCCATCCCTTTGAGAAAATAGGAAAGCCGTGGCTGCAGCACTCTACAATTTATTGCAAGCTCGATTGCAAGCTGTGTGCAGCGATTCACACAGATGGAGTACATTTTGGAGCTGAAGAAAAGAAGGGAAAGTACCAACACTTTTTCTCCACCCCCGTCATTGCCTACCTTAGGGTTGTTCTGTAGGGCTGGGGGGAGCTTTGATTCAGTTTGCATTTAAAGGGAAAGCTACTTAATCCACACCTTCCGAAACAATGCCAGAGCTGAAACACAGTCATTCTCTGAAATTTGCACTTCTCCAAATGTTGCAGTGTAGTTCTCCAATCAATGTTTACCCAACAACATGCATACTATTGAGGAGGGGAAACATGCATTAAAATTAGTATATCAATGAAAATAACATAAAAAATGCCTCGTATTAGGGGGAAACACTTGCATAAAAATGTTTTTTGTTAAGAGAAATGATTCTAATGGGGAATTCAAATTGCAGAAATGTAGAGAACTGAATGTGAGATTGGAAAAATGAAAATCTGGGAGAACTGAAATTGACAGATCTTGGTCTATCCTTGGTTCCTATATCACAGATGTTGCAGCTGATGGTGTGTACAGCACACTGGAGTGCAACTGGCATCATATCCTGGATGTATGGGTATGATTCTTCTGTGTGCATTGCTTCCATGACACCCATGTAAACCACACACAAAGACATTGGGTAGTTTGGGAAACAGTGATCAAAGACAAACAGCATCAGATGCTGAAACCAATGCATTCGGGTGGGTGGGGAAACCTATGGCCCTCTAGATATTGTTGGACTTACAATAGCTCCAGCCACCATGGCCAACAGGCAGGGATGATGGGAGTTGTAGTCCAGCAACATGTGGAGGGCTACAGATTCTCTACCCTTGCATTAGGGTGACCCATTCCACCAATGTTTGGGGAACACCTTAGGGTTGCATGTGATTTACACATAAACACACACATGAATATATTGTATTATGCATGTAATGGTTTGAGTTCTAAAACTTTTGGCAAAAAAGCTGACCACCTGACCACAGAATAAAAGATCAGATATTGATTTGTTGTTCTTTTAGAAGTTTGCATATTTTAATTGTGTGATAAAATCTATTTTGTATTCACAAAATATATGTATTCCGCTTTTCTTCCTATCTCTACATCTCTGTTTTAACAGCCTTCCACTCAGAAATGTATACATTTCTGTATACTGAGTTGCTGGGCAAATGAACAGCAGTATTGCTGGTAAAATAGGAGATGACCTTAAAAAACAAACCACCTGGTAGCACAATGTGTATTGAACAAACCAAAATAGCCTGGCAGAGATCTGAACTCGGTGCCAGATGGAGCCACGGCATTATTGTCAATGCTGTTTATTTTTAACTAATTTTATTGTATCGCTGAGATTTTTTAATGGTTGTTTTTAATTGCTGCTAGCTAGCCTGAGGCTTTTTATAAGCATGTGGTGACATATGCACTGAAGAAATAGACAAATTACATTTCTTTTCCATTAGAATGAGTTTTTCCACACTGGCGTTTCCATTCAATTTAAACAGTATTGGTCTTGTTAGTGGGTAACATTATGCTAATAATAATAATAATAATAATAATAATAATATCTTCAAAAAGAAAAGAAAATTGGGAGTAAAAGAGAAAAGAATCATTTCCTTTGTCGTCCCAGCACCTGATTCTTACCCCACATGCATCCCAAACTCCATTGTCTTCTTATGTGGATTTTTATTTTTTAGCTCTAGAGAAGCATCCCTTCAGTTGGGGCAAGGAAAAGAAAGGGAGGGGGAAAGAGGACAGGCCTCTGTTGTCATAGTAACAGCTTGGTCCAGCTCAGTCTGTGGTTCTGCCTGATGTAAAAGAGACCTGACGCTGCTGTGCAGGCATTTGCCCAAGACAGATTGAACCTGACAGGCTCTTTATGATCTGAAACATTTATAAAGCAGGGGCCATGTGTGTGAGCATGTGTGTGTGTGTGTGTGTGTGTGTGTAGAGAGAGAGAGAGAGAGAGAGAGAGAGAGAGAGAGAGAGAGAGAAGGAAGGGTGAGATGGAAATCAGAGCAGTGGCAACAGACTACTGTTACAGACAGAAAGAGGGCAAGACGACCAGCCAAGGATGTTCAGCACATTCCACCAAAACATATTCTGCACTCAAGCTTCTGGATAAAGGATGGATCCTGCAAACGACTGTGGTTCATAAACCAAGTACTGTGCTTTGAGGCTGTATTAAGATTCTGTGGTTTTTATCAGCTTATTTGTAGATCTGGCAGTTTCAACTATTATTGTAAGCCACCCAGAGGACTTTTTTGTTCTTGGGTGGCCTAAAGTTGTAAGAAGTCAGTTTGTCAGTGAATAAAAGTGATCTGAAAAGTGAAGATGGAAAGCCTTGATGCACACAGTACATGGGGTTGCCAACTTTTTAAAACTAGCCCTGGTTCTATGCCCTTGATCTTTAAACATTAGCAAGTGCTAGTGCTTCCTTGCCAAGAAAACTTCAAAAGCTTGTTGCTTATCAAGCAGCTGTTAAAGGCACAAGCGGAGCCAGTTGCACAAATCAAGATGATCGAGTGGGAAATATGGGGCAAGATGATCCTGAAAATAAACTGGAGGGAATGGCTCATTTTAGTTATACGTACTAATACACAGATTATGGGAAACAAGCAAGGAGAATTTGAGCTCCTAATAAAGGACAGTATTACTGAAACATGGTGGGAGGTGAACCTGAAGCATTTCCTACTGTAAAAAAAGTAAGTAACCAGAAAAGCTTCCCCTATTATGTCAGGCACCTAGAGGAGAAAGGATTTTCAAAAGCGGATGATTTTAGTAGCAACTGGAAGTGAATATGCATGCCTCCATTTGTGGACTACAACCAACATTCTTTTTTGTTCTCATTGGATGTTAGGAGGTAGTCCAGGGTTGAAGAATCAGACTACTATGCAGTCCAAGCCATATGTCTCGGGAAACAGTCTCACTGGGAATTATTCACAAGCAGTTGCATATAGAACAAACTGCAGCTTTGCTTCTCAAATTCAGCAGCCATTGAAAAATATTTAAAGGTGAGACTTACAGCTTGTGCCTCGCTTGCTTTCATCCCCAGCTCCTAACTGACTGGGAGCAAGCCATGCTTTCAAGGACAGACCAACATCATCATCCTCATCATTATGTGAAAGAGCCAGGTAAATCAGCACGATAAAGAGGTCCCATTCCTTCACCCCAAATCTTCATTGTGCTAACATCCATCTTATAAGTTAATTCTGGTCTATGTGTGCATTATCATCCTACAGCACCAAAGCTTGATGCTAAGTGTGTTTAGCTTTTATGCAGCGTACAAAAGCCCGGCAGGTTCTCTGCAGCTGATACTGCTGCTTTGACTAATAGCCATCATATAATGGAAAGGTCTGTTAGCCAGGCCTGAATGCTCCCATTAGGTAGGTAGCTAATGTCAAGTCATGAACAACTCCAGCTCTAGGAGCACAGGAACATGACAGAGCAAATCAGCATCATGGCTTTGGCTTTTGAGGCTAATTCTCCCACCCTCTCCTCTAGCCTGCTTCTTTCATATCACACATATTCATCCAATTACTTCTCAGTGCTATGGATCAATGCGTCGAGAATAACTACTACTACCCACCTTCATCACTATTCTATTCTGTTCTGTGAGTGAAATTGGTTGGTTAAAGGAGAAGCTAGCCCCTACATGTTAGGAATCTGAACTTAATGATTCTGAGAGTTGTCTGTTTATTTATTAACATATATTAAATTTATTATAAAAACACAACTTTTAAAAAAATGCATAGAAGAAAATAAAATGCATAGAAGAAAATAAAACTCAACCAACACAGAAACAGTCATAGAAAACAAAACTGAAGTCAATATTAGCCCCATTTAGGTATTATTCCAAACTGTACAGATTATTAAAAAAAAAAATTCCTTTCAGTAGCACCATAGAGAGCAACTAAGTTTGTTATTGGTATGAGCTTCAGTGTGCATGTGTGTGTGTATCTGAAGAAGTGTGCGTGCACACGAAAGCTCATACCAATAACAAACTTAGTTGGTCTCTAAGGTGCTACTGGAAGGATTTAGTTTGTTTGTTTGTTTGTTTGTTTGTTTGTTTCGACTACGGCAGACCAAAATGGCTACCTACCTGTGCAGATTATTATTACTTTGTACCTTTTTACCCTCTTTTTTTGCCCAGCTATTTGATTTGATCCAATGCTAATGAACGTCATTGGTTGGTTTTTCTTGCTTTTAGCAGCATTATAATCCAGCTCTTTGAGGTTTTCTGAGGGCAGAGGGTTGCTTAATAAATATGCAGTTTTTATTAATTAATGGCAAAGGAACCAGATTCTTTTAAAGATACAGGAAGGTATTCAGCTACAGTATTTCATGAGCATAAGGATTTCTGCTTGCACAACAGAATTTCTTCCCTTCTCCTCTCCCCATGCATTTGCCTCCCCAGATCTGCTCCAGAGGGTTAGAACATATTTAGGGGAAGCAGAGGGAAAGAACATTTCGTTGCACAAGCAGGAATCCTTGCCCTGGTGGAACAATCCCCTTAGCGCTACACTGAATACAACCCACACCTTCTGAGAGTCTATATTTATTCAGAGCTTAAACCAGAATATCTTGTCATTAAGAAATATAACCCCCCCCCCCTCCAGGTAGTGCTTTATTACTATTGGGTCTGCTATGTAGAACATGGCTGTATACATGGGATGCGCAGCTACTTGAATACAGTATCTTTGGCATTGTTCGTAACAAGCAACATTAATCCCACAAATCCAACATACATCTGTTTCTGATTAGAACTTAGTTGGCTACACCCCTCTGCCAACTCCTAGGGGCTGTGGGGGCTTTGGCCCAGCAATAAAATATTTGAGGGGACTGGGGCCCTCCAAAGGTGATGGTCATTGCCATTCAAATGGTGTGCAGGCACTGCATCAGTTGATTGATTATGTAGGGCAGGGCATACCTGGGCCACTGCAATATTTTATTCAAGTTGGCACCCCTGCCCCTCTGAACTGATGTTTGAAAGCAAGTCCCATAAACAGGAAAACAGTTCATACACGCAGGGCTAGCATCCGTGGGCATACAGGCAGGTATCCTTGGGCACCTTCATAGGGCCCACTGCTGATGCCTACCACATCCCCAAGACCAAAAATCTTGGCCACTGCAAACCGCATCTAGTCACTCTTTTACTTTACCACAATACACAGAGCTGCCATTGATCTGGGGTTTTGTGGGACATCAAAAGGGGTTCTCGACCCAGCTGCACTGAGCTGGTACTAGAGACAGGCATGCCTGTTTACAGAGGAAGGGCCCACCAAATGACACTTTGCTCAGGGACCCCTCAAACCTAGAGTGAGGCCTAGTCATCATCTTTCAGGACTGTACCACATCAGACTGAGAAGCGGGGTTCACATGATGGAATGCTGTTCCATACCAAAAAGTAAAATACAGGTGACCCTCAACTTTCATGGAACAAACACTGGAGTTGACACATTCCCATCAGATGAATGGACTCATTATCCCAAAGAGAGACGAGAATTCTTCCCTACCTATATTAGGATGCTTCAGGAGACGGCAGATCCGAGCCTCTCGTTCCAGCTTCTGATGATCTGTAGGGAAAGATGCCAACAAATCAGTGTGTCTGAAAGAGCAGCATGCATGCTATCCTCAGCTGATTGTAGGCTAGTCATTAGCTCTCCATATTATTCCTCTGGGATTTATAGCATGCAAATCCAGGCAGCAATAAGAATTTGGGATGATTTAACAAAAGTTATCTAAATATTCAGCTAAGGGGCAAGTACCTATAGAATTGTTGAGGCAAACTTTTCCAGCCTCTGTCAGAACTGTCAGCCTTTAATGTCCTTAAGAAATCTAAATCACCCACCCATCCACTTAGCGGCTATTCACCCAAAAGCCCTTCTATGACCAACGTGGAAATGATTATTCTGTATGAAAATAAAATTACTTCCTTGAACTCTAGGAAAAAATGACATAGGAATGATTTCTTGGCAATATCCACAAGTACCTTGAAACTAAGCTAGAGCTGACAATCTCCTGCGTTATGTTCCACTTTTAAAAATTAATGCTAATTTATAATACGCTTCTGCTTGTGCCACTTCCCCAAGGGACAAGAAGTTCCAGGGACAGTGTCATAGTGCTTACTTCCTTTCAATGAGATTACACCTTTTGTAATATATGTTTATCTGCAACACAAAAAAAATGCAAGTAAGCAGTCAGGACAATGAGAATTGATAGTCATAAAAAAAAACAAATTATCCTCTGATTCTGCAGGTAACTGTAACCCCTGGCACCTCACAGAATTGTAGAGCTGGAGGGGACCCACAGAGTCACCTAGTCCAACCTCCTACAAAGCAGAAATCACAACCTCAAAGGTAAACAACCTCAAAGGCATGTCTTTAAAACACAAGTCAACCTAGCACTGGCTACTTTCGACTCACTTAGGATCAAGCCACACAAAAATCTGGAGTTATTTTGCATTATAGCAGGCAGGGCTCTCATCAATAGCAACAAGATTTTTAACAAAGGTGGGTGAGTGAGTGGAAATATCCACTGCACTTCATTTGAAGATAGTGGGAGTGGGGAAACCTTTTCTTTTGGCATTTAAATTTAAAAATAAGGGTTTCTTGGCAAAGACTGATTTTACAAATGTGAGTTCTTCCCTAGCAAGCTCACGGACTGCTGGTTGAATATAGCGTCCTACAAACAAGCAGCCTAAATGTCTAGCTCGGTTTTGTTCTGATGTAGCAGCCATGTGCCTCTTTATGTCCCCACCTCCCATTTTCCTTGCTCACCTTCCTAGTACAAAGCACCACTTGTCCCCTTTCTCTCAGCCTCTTTCTTGAGATAAACACACACAATTAGGTTTGTGTTGAAGTAAGATATGAGGAATCCAGCAGTGTGAACTTTCTGCTGCCTGTTCCCCATTGTGTTGCAAATGTGCCTCGGAGCTTGGGGACAACAGTCTCACACTCCGCCAGAGGTGCCAAACATCAAAAGCTTAACAAGCTCCAGCAGACCATGAATGGCTATGTATGTGCGAGCACAGCACTGATCTTTCACTGCTGTTTTCTTTTAGCCTGCCTATCCCAACAGGGCATATGGCAATAAGAAAAGCAAGCTTAATTCTTCCTTGGTGTTCTTTTGCCTCGTGGCAGCCTCTGAATTGTCAGATTCCCTCCCCACAGAGGGGCATCTAGCGTATCTGTTGTATACATTCCCCTGTATTCTGAAGACACACACAGGCGTCAGGCCTCTGACAATTCATATATTTTTGTAGGACGGACCTCTTCTGTTTTTGTTTAACCTACACTGAGCTGCTTTTGTTTGGAATTACTTCCTTTGTATTAAATAATACATACCCTCCAACATTTCTCTGATGAAAATAGGGATGTCCCATTCCATCATCACCCTCATTTTATTATTTATACCCCACCCATCTGACTGGGTTGCCCCAGCTACTCTGGCCTGCTTTCAACGTATATAAAAACATACTAGAAATTAAAGATTAAAAAACTTCCCTATACAGGGCTGCCTTCAGATGTCTTGTAATCAGCATTCAAAACTCCCATTGTTCTAGGCGCATTTTGCTACAGGGAATTTCATAAACGCAGTTTCTGAGCTCTGGGCGCAGTACTGCGCCTAAGATTTCAGATTAAAATTGCCACTGTTCCTAGGAAGTAAATCCCAACCAAGTTCAATGGGGCTTCCTCCCAACTAAAACATGCATGGATTGGGGCTCTGTAAACTTTTCTTTTCAACCCAACATTAAATGTTCTTTTAATGTATGATGTGCTTTGAATTCAAAATATACTAGCCAGTTAGTTATGATGGTTTAAACAGCACATGTTAAAAGTGTTATCTACCTCAGACTCTCACAGTGATGCGTAAAATCAAAACAAACTTTGGAGTGGGATCACTGAACAACCCTTAAGTCTTAGGTTTGCGAACTGGACACTCAAGGTGGATGTCTCTGCCATCAGTTGTATAGGCCTTTAATATGTGTTAATTGTGGTGCCAAAAAGATATATTTATATGAAGGTAAGTGGGTGTAGGGAGAATCCAGGGCTTGTCTGCAGAGTGGAAGGAAAAGAGGACCTTTTTCTGCCTCCCCACTTCCAGCCACTTTCTGAAGACTACAGAAGGGACCCTTTTAAGAATATTAGAGGGGTGGGCAGGGAAGACTAGACCATGTGAAAAACGAGCATAAAATTTGAGCTGCAGTTCATTCATTTTTCAGCTTTGTATTCTTATTATTAAAAAAGGGCACCTAGACATTCCATTGTCGTGCCCATATCCTATGTTTTAAGGTGCCATTTAGCTCCTAGCTTTCATATCTCAGTTTCTAATGCTGCTTCTAATGGCTGTGTAGTTACTTATCTTCTTGGCTTGGGGGTCACATAAATCAGTAAATCCCAACATTTCTACAATGAAACTAGGGACATTCCTAAGGAAAAGCAGGACATTCTGGGATCAAACCAGAAACTGGAACATCTTCTGTAAATCCAGGACTGTCCCTGGAAAATAGGGACACTTGATAGGGTCTAATCATATGGTATTGTTGGAACCTGCCCTGGGGCCTTATGGGTGAAGGGCTGGTAAGAAATCTTATACAGTGATACTTCTAGTTACAAACTTAATTCGTTCCGGAGGTCTGTTCTTAACCTGAAACTGTTCTTAACTAGAGGCGTGCTTTCGCTAATGGGGCCTCCTGCTGCTGCTGCGCCGCTGGCACACGATTTTCGTTCTCATCCTGGGGCAAAGTTCTCAACTTGAGGTAACTCTTCAGGTTAGCGGAGTTTGTAACCTGAAGCGTTTGGAACCTGAGGCGTTTGTAACTCGGGTACCACTGGAAATAAATCCACAAAACCGCCACACTCATGAGTATGCAGGAATCACTGTGCTTGCACAAACACATCTGAAAGAACATGAAGTCGTAGAACTTCACTGTTTTGCCTATGCTCACCCTTGCAACACAGCTCTGGAGCAAAAATATATTGGCCTCACATCAGTAGTAAAAAGGATTGTGAGCAATCACCTTTCTGGCTGGAACTTGATGTTCCACAGAATTTGCTCCTTGAGCTTTGTGGCAGTCCCAGATTCGTCTAGGGCCCTCCCTACAAGGCACCTGTGCTTCTACCTTCTTCAGGAACAGTTTCCATTTATGACTATACAAAGATGCTTTCTACTGCAGAAAACCTAATTGATGGTTGTCCTGGTTCTGTAGTAGACAGCAGGTTTTCCCAGAGAAAGCGGCAGGACAACAACAGCCTCTTGGACCTATGACTTGAAATCACTTGAAATCATGGGGCAAATGGGAGTGTGGGTGGGCCCTAAGTTTCAATGGGGGATGAGGTCTAAGGGACTGAGCCAAAGGCTTGTTCTGAATCAAGAGAGAAGAGAGGTATCACAGTTGTTCTGGAGGACATTCCCTGCATATGGGGAAAAGAGCAGAGCTGAACAAGTTTGGATGATAGACATCCTTTAATTGGAGGCGCTGAAGCTTGAACCTTGAACTTTTATGGATGCAGATCATGAACCCTACCACAAAGCTGTGGCTTTTACCGACAAGGCTCACCCTCTGCAGCTGCGTAAGTAGGAAGGCGTTGTGAAAATGAAAAACAGCAGGATATAAAATGTGGTTCTTCACACAGAATTGACTTCGATCCTCTCCCTGGCACTGGCAATGATACTCCTAATTTGATTAAAGATTATATATCAGCCATGGGATCTCAGCACCAGTGTGAACCTTGCATTCTCAACAAAAAAAGTGTTAAAAGAGTTGCGCACAGATTCTCAGATATCTTCAACACTCTTGAGCCTTGTTAGCTGAACTAGCAATGGTTGTTTTCTAGAACATTGAAATATAGAATCTTGTATTTGTTTCTCTCCATTTTACAGTGCAGTGCTTTGTGCCCATCGCTCTACATTTTATTGGCTTCTTAGTACATAGAATGAATTTCCTGGGAGCAGAACGTTCCCCTTGCTAGCATTTATGAAAGTGTTTTATTGCACCAGGCACCAACAACTGAAGCAAGTGTTTCATCATCATTATTGGAACACAGCACAGCTCAGCCATTGCATTTAGCGGCTATTGAGAATGGAGCAGACCTTTTGCACTGGCCTCCCTGGCCACAGAGGGATTCCTGGATGCTGTAGCTTCTGGTACTTTGAATGCAAGAAGGATCCCGTAGGCTAATGTCACTGAGTCTGACAGGCAGCTCTTCCTAATACAAAGCTAACATTTTCCCTAATTCGGCTCCACTGCATTTCTACTCATGCACCTGCCATGTAAAGCTTTGAATAATCCTTTTCAATCCTTGGCGTTTACATCTAGAGACTCATCATTGCGGCATTTTCTTGCTAAGCTATGCAGACATAGACACAGCTCTTAATCTTTTCCACCTAAATCACCTCCTCCTCATTGAATTCATTGTTGTCCCCGCTTACAATTCCCTCCCATTGCTTTGTCTCTGATGCTTGCAGTGAGTGCATGTGTGTGTGTGTGTGTGTGTGCAAGAAACAAAGGAGGCAAACCAACAAAAATGAACCAACAACAACAGTTTTCTTCTTCTCCTCATGGGCACACTACACCTCTTCTTCTAATCTGCCTTCTGGAAAAACCACACTGGCTCTTAAGTTTTCAATATGTCCATACCATTGGTGCCACTAGCTGGCAAAGACTGCAGAGCCATCAATGGTCTAAGCCATTATAAGGCAGTCTTGTTCTCTGTGCTATAGTTCTGGCTGCAATTCCATCAACGGCAGCCAATTGTGTGGAACAAGAGCGAGGAAACACACATCGTAATGATGTCAGAACTTCGGGTTAACTGGACTAGACATTGCAGAGGGAAGTGGGGAGCTCCACGCAGGCTTCCCATTTCCAGCAAGAGCTCCTTGTTCCTTTCAAAGAGAAATAATCTTGACTTCATTGACTTCAATGGGATTTAAGCAGTTGAGGTGTCGCCACCATTCGCTGCATACTTCTGTCAGAGGAGGTACCATGAGTTGAGTAAACATGCATATGACTATGCTGTATGCGTAGGATTGCAGCCTCAATCTAGAGGGGTAATAAACCTTTAATTCTATGATAAACTGGTTGAGGAGGCGCAGTGTCTATTTCTGCATACTTAATGGTACTGATTCAGTACTGAATTTGTTCCGAAGATGCAACTGTACCAATTTGACAGGTCAAATGATATCTACCTTGGATTCCCTCCTCCCACACACATCTAATGATCTTGCTGATGCACAGCTCAATATTTTATTTGATCAGTGTGCAACAGCCCAAGGACTGAACACTGCGCCCTCCTCACCCAGCTCCCCTACTGTACTTGGCCTTTGGTACTCCTCACAATCCACACCCCCCAATCCTGGCTACCAAGGGCCCTGCTCTGCATTCTCCTCAAATGCTTTTTCCTGGCTGGAATGCCTAATCTTAAACTGGGATAATTCATCTGGTTTGCCTTGATGGAGGATAAAAGATGTGAGTGCTGGGTAGTGGGTGAGTGTATGTAGAAACATCTGGCTTTTAGTGTTTCAAGGCAAAAGAGCGCCACCTGTTGCTCCACCCATTTTTGCCTCTGGTCCCGCCCACCACTGGCACAAAGCCCTTGGAAGGTTGCCCCATGATGAAATGCCATCCCTGAGACTGAAAGGACCCGTGCATGTAGCACTAGGTCAACCTTGTAAATAAGTCCATTCAATCCTGCAGAAATTCCTACTAGCCTGCTTAGTGCTGTCAAAGGAACACAGAAGGGCTCCTGTACCCACTGCAATTTCTACACTGAGTGTGGAGAAGAGGGGCTTTCCTCTCCTTTGGCAACCTACTTGTTTTTTATGCAGGGCACAGAGAGGAGGCTGGGCTCTCCACTCATCCTCTGCCGACCCTCCATGCAATTCCTTGTTGCCAGCAGTGAGTGCTTAAATACAAGGTCGCATTTGATGAACATTTGTAGTACTTTTTTTTTTTTTAAAAAGAATAATCCCTAAGTGGTACATAAATACAAATTAAGTGTAGGTTCCTAAAATTCTCAAGTGGGTTCTGTCAGCTGCCAAGGAGGGAATCAGCTTGCTTATACCACTCACAGTGTCCTGAGGAGTACACCTCTCACCTAGTGTAGGAACAAATGTTCCTCTTTTGGCTGACAAAACGTCGCAAAGAATGGTTGAACAGCACGAGATAAAGCTTTCTTCCCTGTGACGTCTGTCCATGTATTTCCAATTGCGTCAGAGTTATTGGCATGCGCCAACCATATCCTTCTCAAGGAACGAAGGAAAAATAGGAAGCAGACTTATACTGAGTGGAAGCACCAGTTGGTCCAGCTCACAACTGTCTACACTAATAGGGGAGGCTCCTGCCATGGCTGCGTACCGTCCAGCTTTTCTGGAGCCAAAACTGGGACACACACCTTCTGGGATGAGCTCTCAGGTGAGTCACATGACACGTGCCACACTTTTTTCAGCGTGAGATCTCACACAGTGCCCCAAAATGAACATTTTTGGGCGCCACACAGCCTGAAAATGTGCTTTTGGGAGGAAGTCAAGTGCTTTAAATGTTTGGTGTGGTTGTATTCAGCTTAAACTCTGCCCAAGGCCTGGTCTGAAAGCATGGCAGTTGCTAGTCCTACCTGGAAATGTCAGGAACTGGTTGTGTTCATATTTCCTGTTCAGGCATATAATGTCTGAATAGGCTTATCTTGGGGTAAACCCAACATTGTGGACTTGGCTCAGGTTTACATGCAGTTGTTAGGTGGCTTTCAGCACCTAATAACTCTCTCAGCTACCCCACCTACAATGTGCAAATAACAATGTTGTCGTAAAGGAGATATGGGAAACCTTTGGCCCACCAATTTTGGCTGAACTATAACTCCCATCAGTCCCAGCAGGCATGACAAATAGCTATGGATGATGGGACCTTTGGTTCAGCAACCGTTTATGGGCCAACCATTTCCCACGCCAATTATAAATGTGTGAATTGCTTTGAATCCTTTAAAATGCTTTTTATTTCTAGAGGGGGATGTTTCTTTGAGCCCCCTGACCAAGCGGCACGGCAGAACAATATGTTTTGTTCTGCTGTTGCCATGTCATTTCCAACAGGTTGGATGGCTGTTTGCTGTACAGTATTTAACTCCATTTGCCATCCTGTGTGGGTTTGCTGCAAACTCCACTTGTTCTATTGTGAAAGAAGAAAGTATCCTCCTTCAGTTTCTGAGGAGAGCCAACAGGAAATAATGATCACTGTGTGAACGGAATGTGTGGGGATACTCAGATATAGCAAGGAGCGGTGCAAAGCAGCAAGAGGAGCCTTTTTCCTTTTCAGAAAGGACATAGTGTGTGTTTGGTTGTACATGGTAATATTGCTTCTATTCATGCTTTTAAAAAAGCCCAAGAGGGGCTATGATATCAAACACATGACATGGCATGAATTTGCACTGGGTCCTGTAGTAGTACTGTACTGTTATGTGAAATCTGTAGTTCTTCCAGAAGGTTTGGAAATTGTCACTCACTTATCAACATCAGCAAGATTGTCTATGTTTAAATAATAGTAATAGTAGTAGCAGTAGTAGATCCATCTTCTGTATCAGAATGTCTGAGAATTTGGGACAAAGAGTGTTTGGGTGGGTTGACAGGGAGATAATGGCATCATTTAGATAACACACCAAACCAGGGTTCAGTGTAATATGAATGAGCACAGCTCTTTGGGAAGTCCTCCTTCCTTTGCCTTCCTCCAGAATGGTGAGGAGGAGGATTTTTAGGCCTTTTCTCTTTGTCTTATTTAACAATAGCACCCCATTTTGTGTAAGCACACATCATGGTTTAATACAAACCATGATTAGTTTCAACAAGCCAGCCTAATAATCCATGGTTAGAAATTGGCTTGTCTGGAAACTACCGGTAATTTGTCTCAAATTTCAACCTTCTGGTTTGGACAATACGGGAAGCCGCCATTAACTAAAACCAAAAGCAAATGCTTCCATTTAATAAAACCAGAAAAAAATGAATTTTGTTTATGCTACGCATGATGGGGATAAAATCCCAGAGTCCATGCAAGCAGGAGTGATTCCGCAGACCGCAGCTCACTCCTCCACTTTGACCCTGACTCTCCCCCTGAACAAACCCTCCTGCCTCACACTGAGGGTGCTATAACTATGTATTTTGCAGAGCTTCCAGAGGGTCACTCCAGCCTGGTTTGTTGGGTTCGTAGTTAATAAGCCTGGTCATTCTCCTAGTTGGAAACCATCTTCCAAGGACTCAGTGGTCCCCAGCATCCTGCCTGAAGCAGTCACAGGCCAATAAAATTTGCTGGTGGACAAAGCACAGCAAGCTCCCTGCCTTAAGTACAGAAGCTGCAAACAGCAGGGTGTTACTGCCATTGTAGATAGCTGGGGGGGTGCACCTGTTCTTTTAACTGTGACTGGCAGGTGAGATCTCACTCTCCTGTTTTGCAAAGAAGTGATCGCTAAGCATTTCATTTTACCTTCACAGCCAGGGAACAAAGAGGCAGGGAATTTTATCCTCCCACTCTGCCCTTTTATACAGAGGTATTTCCTTCCTTTCCTTAATACTGAAAGCGATGTGAGAAATGTAACCCTTCTATACAATCGCAAGCTGGAAGATGGGACGGGGGGGGGGGGGAGGAAATAGCCAGGAGGCTCTACAGGATATCTCTTGAAACACAGGCCAGTTTCAACTGCAAACAGTTGATTCATGTGTGGCAGATGTCTGGCTCGAAGGGCAATCCAGCCAGATGGGTGGGGTATAAATAATAAAATGGTTATTCTTCTTCTTATTATTATTACTCAAGAGGGGGCAGTGGCATTCATGAAAGGCAGAAGAATGTCTACTCTTCTGCTTAGACTGCCCTTAAACCTTAGGCTGCTAAAAGATTGCCCTAACACATGGCAGGGAATCAAGAACTCTGCTCCTTCCTTTTGCACCTGCTGTTGGAGGTCTATACTCTGTTGGACTAGAGCCACTGGCAGGGAACCAGGAGCTCCCGTGTTAACATGTGTTAATTGAAGGAGAGAAGGTACCCAAGGTGGTCAGATAGATGGAGGGAAAGATGGCTCTGCAAAACTGCAGTCCTATAAACGTCACACACTTTGGGTTCTGGCATGCATCCCCTGACAGATTACAGCCAAGTGAAGGTAGCGCTCAGCAAAGAGAAGTCCCCCCACTACTGAACCAGACATACCTTTTCTCTGACATACTGAGTAAGTTCCGAGTTCTCTGGGCTCACTTTATGGCTCCTGTGAACAGGTCTATCACTAGGGGGTTTGCACTGGTAAGTGGGGCGCAGGCTTTATCTCAATGGGAACTAATGGGATTCTCTCTCTTGAGTGTTTGCTATCAGAACTTTGAGAAGTGAACCCTCTCTCTGGATAAAGTGTGAGTGGATGAAGATAAGTCTAGCTGAAAAGCTGAGAGCATCTTGGATGCCTCTGTCTGAAGACCTGAGGTGAGGTAACAGATCTGCTGGTGGGAGTGCACATGCTGCTAACTTGCATTTTTGCTATACTTGTGTGGTAGTGAAATAAACAAAATGTAACATAACCACAGTAAGTGTTCACAGCTTTCTCCTCCAAAGGAAGCCAACTCTGCCTCTGGAACTTCTCACTGTTTGGGGAAGTAGAGCGTGCAGAACACTATGAACTTTTTTGAGGGGTATTGTTATTGTTGGTTATTATGGCATGCATTTTTGTGTTTTTATACTGTAAACCTCCCTTTGATCTTCGCATGAAGGGTGGTTTAAAAATATAATAAATAATTGCATACATAAATAGCACTATGTGTCCTGTTTCTAAACTTAAGCACCAATACCGTCCTAAGTAGACATCATTGTCTCTTGGGGACATCAGAAACAATCTGAGACAAGCCAGTGCTTAACAAATATGAATTTATTTGTTTTATTTTTTCTTTTATTGCAAAAAATCTATTTATTTGTGACAACCTGTCTCAGAAACATGGACCCACACCAGAGGAGGAAAAGTCCCATTGCACTAGCAGCAGTCCTTCCATGAGTGCAATTATTTAGTTGAATACCACCCCAGTCCGCATGTATGTCTACCCAAGGTACATGTGGGAGATAAGTATATGGGGTCTCTACATCACTGTCTTCAGAATACTTTGAGATCATCAGCCCCATATAAGGGATCTGGAAAGAGCCAGAACCAGACAGTTATAAACCTTTCCCTTGCTTTTACCCATCTCCTGTCATATGGACTGAAATGCTAAATGAATGTCTCCTTCCTCAAAGCAACCTCTCCTTCTGTTTGTGCTATTGCAATCTGTCACTATGAAATGAGAGAAAAGAAGGAGCAGCAGTTAGTGTGGAGGAGACGGCCAGAACAGATCCAGCTCTTCTTAAAACTCAAAAGGTACAAAGGGAAATTAGGAGACACTAAGTAAAATGGTTTGACCAAACTGCGGGAGGCAGTGGAAGACAGGAGTGCCTGGCGTGCTCTGGTCCATGGGGTCACGAAGAGTCAGACATCACTATACGTCTAAACAACAACAAAGTAAAATGGAACACGAATTTAAGAAAGGAGGAGGTACAATAACTCTGGAGACTAAAGCTACAATCCTACGCACACTTCCCTAGGAGTAATGGGACTCAATGGGGCTTACTTCTCAGTAGGCATATACAGACTAGCAGCTGTTCAGCACAATCCTCACATACACAAAACTAAGTCCCACCCTGTTCAATGGGGCGTATTCCCACATAAGTGGATATAGATGCAGCCTTAGTGGTCCACCTAGAATAGATCTGGCCGTCACATTGGGCCCCAGAATCCACACCAGACTGATGCAGAATGGATTATATTTGGTGATAATAATACGTTGTTATGGGTTTGATTTGCTTACCTTTTCAGGGCCAACTCCATACATTATATTTCTAGGTATTGTAAGCAATACCTACAAACACAATGTCACACAAGCATACTGGTCAAGGACCTTCGTATGACTGCTTCTACCTCTAATGTTGTTGTTGTGATTATTAATTTTGGCCCTCCTCTTCACTGCTGCGCACACAAGCAGTTTACAACACATAGGTATAAAGCATGATACAAAAGCTCTCTGAAATTAAAATGGGATGGTTTTAAATGACTAGATTTGAAGCTTTCAGTAAAACCAACATCTGAGACATTTTCATTTTCTTATTTTGATTCAGAATATGTATGCAGCGTCTGGGCAACATTATGAGAAAGGTTGCCTGGATAAAATATGACCCTGAAAGCATGTTCTCAGTAGCAACCTTGGTTTACCTCTGTGTGAAACAGCCCTAAAATATATAGAAAAGCTGTTGGGTGGATACTGAAAACTATTTCCAACATGGTTGCCAGGATACAGAAAGCCACGTGACCAGGTTTTCTGTAGCATCTATCTACTTGTGGAGCAAGTTTTAGCACACAACCCACTATCATGCATCTGTGCTAAGAACTCACATGCAGAGAAGTCGCAAGGAAAGAGATCTGTGGAGGAACTTTCCTTTGCATTCCTTAGCATTCATGTCTACTCAGTCTTGCATCCTCTCCAGGCATTGGTACAGATTTCAGGGCAGCTTCATTTATACCTATTCCTATTCAGCTGGAGTTGCACCTACAGTTAAACTACAGCAACAATCAGGCAGTGGCAAACTTAGTTGTGTTAAATATCCCGAAGGAAAAGGAAGAGGAAGCTGTTCGATTTCCCCCCACAATTTCCAGTGCAGAGTCCTGTCTGTCTGTGGCTGTAGCACAGAAGAATTCTTTCTTCCTCATCCTCAGGAAAGAAAGGTACCCATACGCAGCACAAATATGTGGTTTGTATTAGTCTGGAACCATTCATGCTCATCCTTAACATGCTGCTTTCAGTCTAGATTTATTGCGTAGATCCTGCCATCCAGGCAGGTGGGTGTGCTTACTTGGCATGTGTTTGAAACTCTCCCCTTGTGATCTTGATATATGCCCACCCACAATGTCACTGGGCAGGTGTGGATACACACACACACACACACACACACCATTGCTGGGACCGCCTGCATCTGTTTTCAGATGGGCAAATACAAAATCAATATGCTATGAGCTTTTATTTTTGGAATGAATCCAGCTTGTCAAGAAGCATTTTTCAAGGGCAAAAAAAAAAGTGCAACACAGCTAGGTAGGAAAACCAAGTGCTCGGTCGCTCTTCATTCCAGAATGATGTGTGTACAAAGCCTGTCTTAAGTAAAAGAGATGTGGAGGGTAAGATCTAGGGAATATTGTTTGGAAAGTCCAGAGTCATTCTTTTGTGGAGGAGCATCCAGGAAACTCCTCACACACCTACTGTTCATGCCTTGGGGGGGGGGGGGGAGTACTTCTAGGGAATCCATCTATTTCAGTTTCTCTCTGTTTCCCATTTCTCCAATCTTAAATTACATTTCTGCATCAGTTTTTGATTTTTTAAAAAGCGTTACATCCCCATGAGAATTTGTCAGCCTTTTTTGTTGTTGATTTCTCCTAATACACACAGTTTTGCAAGTAACTTTCAACATTTTTGTATTATCTTCACTAATATATTCACTTTCCCCTGATAAAACACATTTTTGTAGGGATTTTTTTGGCTGGGGAACTGCACTGCAAAATTTGGAAGAATAGCTGTGTTAAACCTACATACTGTATTGGGAAATATGAACCAGATTGAATTTTTTTCCTCACATCCCAAAGTGCTTCCTGCACCTTTGGGGAATCATGACAGATACCTCTTCCCCTATCTGTTGTGTGCTATAGTAATGCCTCCCCCCCTTTTTTTTTTACAACACAGACAAGGCACCACTTTTCTGTTCTCTTCTGTTCTCTTCTCTTTTTGCAATTCCACATATAGGGTTTGGCAACGTAGCAATTATTCAATCACTCTTCTTTGCAATTGTTCCCATTTAAGTGTCTCTATTTTGACTAAAACCAGATTCTAAATGAGGCCAGAGCTTCTTTGTATAGTGGTATTTAATATATTCTTATTCCCTATTAGAATTGCCACCTTAAAAGTTATAAAATGGCTTATTTTGCTTTAGGGTCTACGTGTAGCATATGGCGAGCTGAAACACCCTTCCTTACACGTACCTGCCCACATCCACCTGCTCAGATAAACACCTGGCACAGTGCTGGCAGTAAACACACTTGCACTCGTGTATAAATACTCCTCCCAGTGTTTCTGCAATGACACACTGTGCCGCAAAGTTGTGCTCACACATATCTATGCAATAAAAAATGCACATCAACATTTTGAGCAGAATCATTCAATCCAGGTCCTACATTGCTTGATTATGCAACATAATTTCTACAGGTCTCCCACACCTGGCTCACACACTGCATCCATAATGTATGCTTTGATCATATAGGTAAGCACAGATCAAGTACTTCTTGAGGAGGTGTTGATGTGGAAAGCACCCAGTGTGATCCAAGCTGTGGCTACTCTCCTGATGCTGATGAGTGCGACATGGAAGTGGCCTCATGGCAGCAACGATGCTGCCAAGCAGGGTTAGAAACTGGGGTAGAAAAGCTAGGAGCCAAATGGTTCCTGGGACCTGGGTTCTGGGCGCCAAAACAGAATATCTAGTCGCCATTGGGGGGGCGGAGTGTCAGCAACACTTTTTATTTATTATTTTGATAAGCAATTCACATAAGAGACATATTGTTAATATCACATTTTTATCAGAAATTGTAGATACGTGTTTAATTTGATGTTTATAATAAAAAATATTTGTACCTTACTTCAGTTTCCAAAACACTCTACTCTTTATTGTTAAACTCCTTAACATACTGTTTATCCTTAAGATCTACGTTGACGTTTCAAAGCACATACATTTCAGTAATGCTTGAGTGTCAGCCAGGCACAAAAAATGGCACCCAGACTTTTTGAAGTACTCGCAAATGGATAATCTTTAGGTGCAAAATGCGCCTGGCGCCCTGCTAATTTCGAACTCTGTTGCCATGATACTGTATTAATTGGGCCTAAGACACACACACACACACACACACACACACATACTACAGTCTTTCCTACATCCAATGTCAGTCTCTAACATCAATTGAGACCAGCTACTTGAATGAACTACTCTTCATACCACACAGGGACTGTGAGTAGGATTTGCCAGCGATGACATGTTATGATTAACCCTAAACCCTTCAGATAAGGCAGAAAAGAAATAAAAACAAAGTAAATGATGAACCCCCTTTCTCAGGAGACTCACCAAATCCCAGCCCAAACATCTGAAATCATTGCAAGACATGGCCACATTCACTGCAAAATATGTTTGTATTTATCTGCAGTGGGACTGTGGCTGGAAGAATTTAGACCATTCCTCTTCCATGCTGCCCTAGTCCAATAGCTAATATCTGATGCTTCCCAGTAATGTCTTATCTTAGAGTTTCTACATAGGGGCAGCTCATACACGCATGCCTACATCCAGCACAACCAGAGGCATTGAAAGGTCTCAATAACTTTTCACATACACATATTCACAAGTACCTATGGATGATAGTTCCCTCTTGCTACCAGTCCCTGGACGCGTTAAGATTTTTTTAAAAAACAGATTAAAATCTGTACATTAAAAAAACAACCAATCCAAACACAAACTGTAGAAGGAAATGGGAAAGGGAGTTTCTAAGTACAGCATGTCACCATGTCCTTTGGCAGGATCTGCACTGGGGGTGGGAGGCGGGAAGAGGCAGGGGGAATCCCTCTTTATTCAAACAAAAGCTGGTGTCACCGTGAAGCATGGCAGGGCAGCAGGGAACCTTCTGCTTATGAATATGTAAAGCTACTGATTTCTGGGTACTGCACATGTCGCTTGAAACAATGGTCTCTGCGTTTGATGGCAAATGAATAATGGAAATATGTGGGGGAGTTTAGTTTTTAAACTAGTCGGCTAATTGAAAAGCCTCCTTTGTTCCTTTACTCAAAACACCCTTTTGACCTGGAAGGAAGGCAAATCCTGCATTTTCCACCTCTCTCCCACTACTTTACTTATCTAAAGCAACACACCTAACCACTCGCCTTCGGCCTTCCTCTCAGCACATCTCTGTCTATGCAGCAACCTATTCACCAGGATGCCTGTTGAAGGTCCAGCACCTCAAAAATAATATTCTAGAGCTGCTCAGAAAGATGCAAAAAAGAGCAGCCAAAATGATCGAGGAGCTGCAGCAACTCCCAGAATGGTTGCAACATTTTGAGGCTTTTCAGTTTAGGAAGAAACTTTAAGAAAAATAAAAATAAAAATAAAACTTTAATTTTTAAAATAAAGACAAAATACAAACAACATTGAATGAACAGATACAAATGTGGGGGGAGAGAGAAGTAGAATGGATAAAAGGGAAGAAAAGGGAAAATAATACCCTACATTAATTCATGTGATGCATCTTTTATAATCACAATCCAAGGCATCGAGAAAAAGATGATTTGGGGTATAAAATTATGTATATTATGGAGACAGTGGACAGAGCACCTTACCCCCCTCTCTTTCCTAATGCTGAAATCCGGGCTCATTCAATGAAGCTGAATGGTGGGAGAATCAGGAGAAAAGGAAGTACTGTACTTCTTGACATCAATCAGCTAGATAGCTCAGTTAGTTAGATAGTGGTGCTGATATGCTAAGGTTGAACTAAACGATCCTCAGGGTCCCTCCCAACTCTGCAATTCTATGATTCACGCACCACATAGCTAGAATGCACTGCCACAAGACATGGTACTAGCCACCAATTTAGGTGGCTTCAACATGGGCTTAGAAAAACTTGTGGGTGATAAGATGACCAATGGCTGCTCCTCATGACATACTAATTCCAGGATCAGAGGCAACATGCCTTTGAACACCACTCACTGAGGAATATGAACTGGAGAACACCGTTGCATTCACATTCTGCTTTTATGGACTTTCCATAGGCATCTGGTTAGCCATGGTGGGAAGCAGATTAGTGTAGCAGATGAGTCTTCTGGTCTGATTCAGCACAAATTTTCATGCATTCATATACAGTGATACCTCGGGTTAAGTACTTAATTCATTCCAGAGGTCCGTTCTTAACCTGAAACTGTTCTTAACCTGAAGCAGCACTTTAACTAATGGGGCCTCCTGCTGCTGCTGCGCCGCCGTAGCACAATTTCTGTTCTCATCCTGAAGTAAAGTTCTTAACCTGAGGTAATATTTCTGGGTTAGCGGAGTCTGTAACCTGAAGCGTATGTAACCTGAAGCCTATGTAACCCGTGGTACCACTGTATGCAAGTGTCCTGACCACCTGAAAGAGGATTGCTCTGAAGAACAGCAGGGTGCTGTACAGGATCAGTGAGCAGAATATTCTTATTATTGTACCCTGCCCTCTGCAGGGTTCTGTGGGTGAAATAGGTGTGCCAGGCTATCCTTAAGACAGCACACACTATGCATTATAAGGTAGAGTCCATTCCACTGCCTGTCAGATTGCAGCGAGGGAGAGGGTGCTTTGCAGTCTAATTGTGCTGTTAATGGGGCATGTAAAAAGCAAGGATTTCCTGCTTTCAGGCTTCCCGTAGGCACTTGGTTGGCCACTGTGAGAACAGGATGCTGGACTAGATGAGCCATTGGCATGAACTAGCAGGACTTTTTCTTACACTGTAATCAGCTACCTTTGAAGCTTGCAATTTACTTGGCTGACTGCTGGACCCTAATGAGAGGGAAGCTGCAGCTGGTGAACCTGGCCTGCATCCCACTCTCTCCCTGACAGCCAAAGTGCCTCTAATGATGCTGTCCCCTTACCTAGTTTCCCAGGTAGCCTGCAGAGGCACAACAATAGCTTAGTAGCGGCCTTGGAGCAGGCTATCCAGGAATATTGTCCTGCCGACTTTAAAAGGATTGCCATGCATCAATAGCTATTTATCCAAGGTCATTTGCAAAGTACACTTAACCCTTGATTCAGACAGTATTTAGCAGTGTATTTTTCTGCTATGCAAATGAACCACAGCAAACTTCAGGTTCTTATTTCCCATCACCTCCCTCCCTCACACACACAGAGAAGGAGATTGGGAACATCCAGTTACGAGTTTTAAACTAATCATAGTTCATTGAAATAGGAAACTGTGGTTTGTAAACTATGAGCAGTGAAAGCAAGTCTGTATCTGAAACCTAAACCTGTTCTGCCCTCCCCCCAAAACCCAAAGAGTATATTTAGGAGGTGCATGAAACGAGGAGATGGAGGGGGAAAGTCCAGTTGCATGAGCCAACTCTGTTCCATGCATGCAACAACATAGTTCAATCCCAGCCCAGTTAGATCCTGGCAATTCTCACTAATCCTGAAGTGAAGTTCTTAACCTGAGGTAATATTTCTGGGTTAGCGGAGTCTGTAACCTGAAGCGTATGTAACCTGAAGTGTATGTAACCCGAGGTACCACTGTAATTATATTTTAAACTACAGTTCCTTGAGTCTGGACATCACCTATAACTGGGAAAATATTTGTTTTCTGTGAATATAATTTCCTGCAGCAATTTTCTAATCCAGTGCATGAAACAGGAGTTGAACGGGAAGTCAAGGCTCAACATGCCTTGTTCACATAGTGAGAAACCATGGTTGCCTGTTTCATCTGAATTGCACCTAAGGCAGCAATCTGAAACAAATTTGCTTGGGGCTAAGCTCCGTTGAGCACAGCAGAATTTGCTCTTGAGTAAATGCACAGAGGACTGCAGATGTTTCTTGCTATAAGGATGTACTCCTGTGAGTCTGAGAAGAGGGAAAAGGGGGGGAAGATTTTAAAAATAACGGGGGATGGATTAAGGTGGAGAGGAAAGAAATAATGTAACTCAATCTGTGCTTCCTGAAAGATCTGGAGACTGCTGTGTTTCCTTCCCTTGCCTGCTGCCAACTTGCATTCACATGGAGCGTCGAAGCACTCAGTCCAGGAGGGCGCACCCTTCAGAAGAATCACACCATCTGCTCTCAGTGGCAGCAAGTTATCGAAGTCCTGCGCCATTACATTTTGGAAGAAGTTGAGTTAGAAATGAAAAGGACTCAATATGCCAGAGTCTACACACAATATTTTATCAGCCAATAATACTAATAAACCTGTGAAATACCGGTATGTCAGGAGCGAATGTATCTGCAGGATGTGCAACGCCCAGGTCTAAATGGCTCCTTCAGCCTTCCAGGTCACCAGAACAACCCGGACAAGTGAATCTCTTATGAATCTAGTATACCTTGTGGCTGGATATGATGAATGTGATACATCATGCAGCAGACACCTGTCCTCTATGGGAAAGGGTCATAGCATCTGTTTTGCATGCAGAAGGTCCCAGATTCAATCCCTGGCATCTCCAGGTACAGCAGGGAATGTTCCCACTCTGAAACCCTGCAGAGCTGCCGCCAGTCAGTGTAGACAATACTGAGTCAGATAGATCAATGGTCTGATTTTTATGTCAATGACCACATAGCCCCATGCCAGCAGTGAATATACCAACCTCCTCTCTCCCCCTCTCTGCCACCCCTCCACCACCCACATACACTCTTTCACCTCTTCTTCTGCCACGCCCTCATCCTTTCCAGAAACCTAAACTAATTGCTAGCAGAGGTTTCTCCCTCTTCCACTGCTCCACCATGCCTGCATTTTTCTCACGTCATTCTCAACATAATCCTGTGTGGCAGTCGGTTTAAGTCTAAGAGTGAGCAACTGGACCAAGGTCATTCAGTGAAGTTCATGGATTTGAACACAGGTCTCTTTGGTTGCAGTTTAACATACCTGTCCACTTCACCCCACTGGTTGAAGCTACTTGGGAGGTGGGAGGACCAGGTCGGTCTCTCCAGCAGACTGCAATGAACCAAGGCTGGAAGATCTGCAATGCTGTGGTTTCTGGGGATTGTGTTACACTGGCAAGGCTGTGTGTGGGAAGCCTGCAAAGTACTGTTCTATTTTGGGGGCCTGAAAGTAGCTCCTTTATTTCATTCTTTTTTACCTTTTGGAGAGATGAATAATGGTGTCATGAAGAAACAAAGGGAAAGCTTTGCCCATTTCCAGGCTTCTTATTCACACTAATTAAGTACTAGCAGCTCTGCTGAAGGGAACGCCCCCACTTTGAATTTTCAGAAAACAAAGTCAAAATGAATCCCAAAAGAAGCAGCAGCACACAGGCACCAGCCATTCCTTCCCCATTAACGCTGCCTCTTCATGTGCAATGGGCGGAACTTAAGATGCTTCTTTTGACAGAGAAAAGCCTGGTCACTTTTTGGCAGCTGAGGTCTGCTATGCATGATGCAGCTCACCTGTGGAGGTGCCCTCGCATTGGCCATCCACAAGGGAGTCGCTATCACGTAATGAGTCGTGAGCTACCTTGCCACATAGATCAGGGATTTTCCCCATGCTCCCTGGCCCCAATAGATCTGAAATCCAGCTGCACACCAGTGTTTCACTGTGGAGCGGCATCCTCTGTAGTGAAGAAATGTAAAATTCAAAATGGCTTCCATGGGGCAGCCGTGAGATGTAAATGAGTCATCCGATAATTTCGTAAAGTGATATGTAACAGTTGACCAAAAAAATGACATCCCTATACAGTCTTTCCAAAATGATTGACATGGTGTTCATCTAGGCCTGCTCCGAGTTTGAGTGGGGCCTGGGTAAAGGACCCTCCAGTAGGTCCTCTTCTCTTAAGGGAGGCCCTGGCAGATTTCATGGCAATGATGGTTGCCAGAATCAGTGCTTCAAGCAATGTCAGCCGTCTGAAGGACACCATTTAAATTCCCCACAGTTCCCTAGAGCAACACTATGACAGGGGCATTGTGGGAAATTAAAAATGGCAGCTAGACTCAGTTGCTGGTGCTGCTTAGAGCACTCTGACAATGAAAGGGAGTCTAGGAAAGGTTTCAGTGGTGGCACCTGTCAAGCTCCAGTTTGGGCACCTAGCTATTACGTTGTATTTATTGAGGGGACAACCTGTTGCTATGATGGAGGAACTCCTACTCCTTCCTTTCTGAAGCTCTTTTTATTCCTAGGGCACTTTGATGACCTACCATTGGTTCCTTTTCAGATGTATCACAGGATTATAGGAAGGTGCCTTCTACGAAATCCGACCATTGGTCCATTTAGCTCAGTGTTGTCTTCACTGACTACTAGCAGCCTCTCTCCAGGGTTTCAGGCAGGAGTCTCTCTCTCAGCCCTACCTGCAGATGCCAGGAATTGAACCTGGGATATTCTGCATGCAAAGCCATCCCACTAAACCACTGCCCTTCCCCATCTTTCCGCGTCTTCCTACTTTCTCCCTTTAAAACATGTATAGAAAGGATTTATGCACTTTCATTTTGTTGTATGTCATATCAGTGGGCTTGGTGTAAACTGCATTGCATTTCACTGTTTCAATCAAAACAGCACAAGACAATTAAAATCATTAGTTTAATTTGGAGTGGTGGTAGCCATCTCCCAGCTATTTCCCCCAACCCAGTGTAATGTATTTCTTTGGTAATGATGCTAAATCTAATTTTACTTCCAGAGTCATGTTCATGCCCTTATGCCCATGTCATGTTCCATTGATATTCATTTATGTGTGGTAACTAAGGCCGCCATATTTCAAAAAGTGAACATCTGGACACAGAAGTTGCTGGAAGTTTTTGAGCTATTTTTAAGGAAATTCGCCAAAATCTACACTTGCGTCATGACCCTTACATATGGCAACCCTAGTGGTGACCCTTCTGTCGTTGCTTTAATCTAGTAGTATCTTGGTGATGATGAAATTTCTAGGCAGCCCTGAGAATGTTTCCAGGTACACCAGAAAGATCTGTCGTACCAGGACTACAGGAAGTACAGGCAGCTAGATGTTTTGGCAAATTATCCACCCGTGCATTGCCACAGAGGAGACCAGAAGTGGGAAATGGGACAAGATCTCTGCAGAGGAACATGCCACAGATATTTTGAAGCATAAGTTCCATCACACTAGGCTGAAACATAAATATTGCAGCATTATATAAATGTCAGATTTATATCATGACCGGCTGGCAACCATATACAGTAAATAGGATGTCAGAAAACCCCCCAGTATGTTTCTCTGATTGTTCAGGTGGGAGTTGAGGAACTTGTGAAAATTATTGGGAGGAAAATAATTGACGGTGCCTTGGGCCAGTCCTTCCATTTGCAAGAAGGAAAGTTTAAAAGCTGCATTTGAGTGACAGCTGCGCACATACAGGCTCCTCTTGTTTGCTTGCACACTTACTGCTCCTACTCACTGCCTTATAAAGTGTATTGACACCTCGGGTATGAAATGCATTATATAAAGCTCAATTCAGTTTCATATGCTCTACATTGAATGCCATCCAGTTATGAAACACAATGCAGTTCCTCCCAGCTTAGAGCTCCAACCAATAAATCTTCCATAGCTGGAAGGCTTTTGTCCTCTGACTCTCAAACTCCCCCAAAGTTGCATTTAGAGGCATTTCCTTTCTGACACGCAGCCTGCCTGATATTGACAGAAAACATCAAACTAAGCTGCCACAAGAAATGGGTATTGATGGAGTGCTGCTGGGATAACTCCCAAGAGAAATGACTAGCAGCTTAAGCCTGCGGCTCTCAAGTATGCAGAGGTGGAAATCATGAATCTAAACTCCTGGGAATGGCAATGAAAAAGCCAACTTACGGACTGCTATGCTGTAATTTATATAGCTCTATAGGGAGTATAGGGCATAACAGTAGTGATACAAGCCACCCCAATCTCCACGAGCGGTGCGAGATTCCAGGGGCTCCAGGTGCTTACCCAGGGTTTGTGCTTTCTTTTGAGAATAAGGCACAGCAGAGACTATGTAGCAGTCGAGATCCCGATGCAGATCTTTATTCCCCCCTTGTTCCTGATGTAGATCTTCACTCATCTTTTTTCTCTGGAGGGGAGGGGGATGCCATTTTGTGGTTCACCTCAAGTGCCAAAATGTATTGGACCTGGCCAGATTCCCAGCACTCTTAACAGAACACAATACCCAGGATTCTTTGGGTGGGATGTGTTTAAATGTACAGTTATACCTTGGTTCTCGAAAGGAATCTGTACTGGAAGTCCGTTCGACTTCTGAAAACGTTCAAAAACCAAGGCGCGGCTTTCAATTGGCTGCAGGAGCTTCCTGCACTCAATCAGAAGCTGTGGAAGCAGCGTCAGACGTTCAGGTCCCAAAGAATGTTCACAAACCAGAACACTCACTTCTGGGTTTGCGGTGTTTGGGAGCCAAAATGTACAAGTACCAAAGAGTTTGACAACCAAGGTACCACTGTAATTTAAATGTATTGCGCACATACAATCCAAAAGGAATTAAGCCTACAGTCCTCTCTAAACATTCCAAAAGAAGAAGAAAAGTTTCACCAAATGCTAATAAGAAGTATCGTAATATGCGGCATTTGTAAAGCACTTCCACGCGTTGAAAGAGCACCACATGCATTATCATGTTGTAACCTTCACGACAACAACGTAAGGTGAAGGAGTGTCATTATCCCCATATAGTAGGTAGGGTACACTGAAGCTTAGAGAGAATGCCTTGCTAAGGCCACCAAGAAACAGCTGAATGGGCAGCTTCCTGATTCATAGCACAAAAGGAATAAAAGTCACAAGACTGTTGAATGGTGAGTGGATTGAGGAGTGAAACAGCTGTTTTGCTAGCTGAGCAAGTGGAGAGTCAAGGAATTCAGTGCTGACAAATACATACTTGTACTATTCCCTGAAAAAAATCAAGTTAACCTTAAAGAGTTTTTTGTTAATTTTTCTGATCCTGGTAAAGTGATATGTGCGACGTGGAAGCCACTGGAATGCTATACTTGATTTTAAACAGAAATAACACTGGATTCCATTGGGGGGGGGGCGCTTGGTGACCCATACCTCCATTGGCTTTGTCCTGCCCTTGTAGGCTACCAAGACAAGATAGGCCCATTGTACTGGGAACCCATCAGCCTTGAATGATTTGCATGGAAACTGTGTATATAACCACAAACACTTTATGCATAATCTTTCATTTGCCTTTTCAGAATCATGAGCCTTTGAATATTGAACTGGGACAGGGTGGATTCTGCAACATAACAGGAACGCAATAATAATACACTAGTGGGGGACATATACTAGACCAACCACACATACTTCTGCTTTATTGGTTGTTGCAATGCTTCCTCAATTTTGTCATCTAAGAAAAGCACTCTTACGCCACTATAGCACAACAAAAACAGGACACACACCTCAAAAAAACAACAACCCTGAAACATTTCTGGTTTGAAAAATTACAGGATTTTATCAGGAAGTTATGGGACATGCATTGGTTGGAAATGAAGCATTATGTCTGCCCTGAAACTTTTGCAAATGTAAACAGTGTTGAAAGTGAGATCCCATATAAATGCCCCAATACCATCATGAACATAAATAATCATAAATGCACAATAAAAATGACACCTGGGCATGCCTACAGTCTCTCTGCTCAAACCCATTCAAAAGGATAAAAGGGAAAACCCAGCAATATAAACCATAGGATGTTTATTTCTCTATCCTGCTTTTGATATGTGTTTGTCAAGTGTCAATCCTGGATAGACTGAGCATCCTATTGGCCTGAATGCCCAAGCCATTGAATTTGGAGATTTCTTTCTAATATTACTGTGCTTTTTGTCTCCACTCAGTTTGTTGAGACAGAGATATTTTTTATGTTAGAAATGTAAAATATACAGCCATCCCAAGAAAACAGGTATGAGATTAGTTAGAAATGATATCACTCCATCACCCTGGTTTTTTGCTGTTGTTGTTGTTGTTGTTGTTAATCCCCCCCCCCATTCATCTCTTCATATTGGCCTATGTCACCAACTAGTCCTGTAACCAAATGCACGTACTCTGTGCTTCTGAAACTCAGTCCAGAAAATCCAGAAAAATGCATGATTTGGGGAGGATGAAAGTCATACGCAAAGTAAATTATTAGAAATAACAGCTGGAACCAACTATGGTGAGGTCCAAATGCAGAGTGTTTCCACTGAACGCCTGGAGCTATCCCCACATTGGTGAGAAATAGTTCCACACATTTGCATGGTTCCTGATCAAAGATGGCATATTTTGATGTTGAGAACACAAATTCACATAATTATGTCAAAAACTATGTGAGAGGAAGCTCTGTGTAACAGACTGTCATGGCTTTGTTGGTACAGGTTGATGGGGTTTTAAGATCAAAAAAGGCCACTGTAGGCTTGCTAACCTTGCTTCATAACACAGACTGATAATGTTCCTTCGGTAATTATCACTTTGTCAAGCCCACTCATTTTTCCCCCTGAAGAGAGCTAGAGAGAATAGTAAATGCAAATTAAAAGGAAAGGCAGAACCAAGGGAGAGTTTATTAGGGTTTCCATTTTCCTTACTATCCACTGATGTAAAACAAGCTTCAACCGAAGAAAAATAAAATAAAATCTGTAACATACGGCTTTTTAAACCTTTGATCAAGCAATGATTAGCATTATTCAATGAAGTAATATTCCTCTTTTTGCCTGTGCATACATTCTGCTCCTGACATGTATAGTTATTATAGGGAACACTTCACAAAATCACCTTAAGCAGGAGCAGACACCTGTGATAGGCTTATTATCCCCTGGTTTGCCTCTCATTAGTTCGTTGACTGGAGATACGAGAGAAAGCTCTATAGTCTACAGCAGTTTTGCAAGTAAACAAGCACTAACTGTGGTTACCAAATGAAAATGATTCCTCAGCATTAACTCAATGCTAAACAGCCAAAGGTAGGTGCAGTACACTATGATATGAGCAGTTCCGGCATATTTTAGAATGAGACCATTTCTGTCTACCTGAACTCCAGTTTAGATTAGATGATTTGGAATGGGTTCTATAATCAGCATATGTACAAAGACACCTAAGACATGGCTAAGGACGTCCCTTGGCCTCCAGCACATGCCCAAAGGTCTCAGTGCATTAGAAGTCTCAGTTATATCATGCACCCTCAATGAATTGGAGAACTGTTGGAACAGGCACAGACCTGAAATAGTAGTGGGCGGCAACTCCTCAACTTGTTACAAGAGCATCTAATATTTCCAATAGGAGCCAGTCCGTCTGGTCTAGCTAGGGTGGCCACTTACCTATCACTAAAAAAGAGGAAATGCATCACCAAAACAGAAGAGACAGATTTGCATGAAATTTGCATGTGCTAATATATATACAGTTTTCACGTAATATACCACCAGATACAGTGGTGGCGGTGGCGGCAGCGGCGGCAGCAGATTACCAGAGGGGCTGGCCACTGGCCATCTTCTTCCTTCCTGCACTGCTGCTCCTGACAGCCCAACTCATCATCCTAAATGGTGGTGGCAGAAGCAGCAGAGCCCCAAGTGGGCTGAGGAGGATGAAGCTGGCAAGCAGCGGTGCCAGTTAGTATACAGGTGTGGATCCTGGAGGCAGGGGCCCCAGGAGTGGCAGGCGAAGGAGCCTGTGGATTGGGATGGGGGGCGGGAGCTGCTGCAGCCTGTTCTGGCTGTCCCTCCATGACTCATCTCAGCTGCCCATCCACCGCCTTTCATCATACTGTGATTTGCAGTGCCACCTTTCTGTGGCCAAGCAAACTGCAGCATGACAGCACTCTTACATTTTTATTATATAATATACAAATTTAGAAATAGGTGCTAGAGTTCAAATAGAAATACAATACATCCAGTTGGGAAGACTGACCAGGTGACCGGTGTGTCTGCTAAAACTATTGTCCAGCTGCCAACTGTTGATGAACAACTTTCAGGTCCCTGCTGCTTCCCCTTCTTATGGCTCCTTATCTTTAGACTGGACTTGTCTGTACACCTTACAAACAGAAGGCTCCTTCAAATAGACTACTGTCAGAGTGGGCATTCAGTTAGAATACAGCCTTCTGTAAATCAGAGTGCCAAAATTGAAATTTGGGGATCTAATTCCATATGGACTTATTTGGGGCATTGGTCCATCTTGCCCAGCATATTCACTGACAAGCAGCGGCTCCAACGGCCTCAATAAGCCATCTTTCCCAGTCCTGCAACATGAGATCCTTTCCGCCAGAGAAGCAGGAAACCGAACACGGGGCTTTCTGAGCACAGAGCGTGTCCTCTAACCATTGAACTACGAGCCCCACCACCTGGGTGCAAATGGCATTTCCTTTTCCCAGTTATTCTTCAGAGTAACCTATTGTACTCCTACAGGTAAAAACTACGACGAGCATGCTTTCTTCAACTTGCACTAAGCATACAAGGCATTGTTTGCACCACTGTTAACTCAGAGTCTCAAATTATGCTTCTCTCACAGGTACAGGGCCCCCAGGTTGTCTCTGCCCTCTGAAGCAGACTCTGCAACTCTTACAGCTGACCTGCCTGCCCTCCACACCCTCTGGTGATCTCTGTCACAGAAACCCCAGAGACCCGGCCTCAGACGGTTTGTCACCCAGCTTCCTCTGACTTCCTCAGTTGCCTTTTGCAGTTCATTGCACACAATCTGGTTCCCTCTCTTTGGCTCCTCTGTCACCTAATTGGCTGGCTGCTGTCCCCGGACTACGCTCTGTGACACAGCTTAAGCCCAGGGCACTGCATCTTTGGCCGAGGAATCTCTTGCAGAAGGATGTTTAGCAATATCTCTCCCCCTGCTTATCTTCCCCCTAAAGACTGAGGGAAATCTGCTCCATTGCTGCTGAACACTTGCCTGTGCAGAGGTTTATAACCACCGCATTAATTAATCTGTTATGACCTTTTTAAAATATGAGGTTAATACTGATTGACTGTGTCTTTTCTAGAGTCAATGCCACACCACTTTAATAGGTTTAAAAGGAAGGTGGTATTTTGAATCCCCTTGACAGCAGGCATGTTTGGGGGAATACATATTAATTAACTGACTAAATAAGTCCTTCCAGATTCCCTCTCTCTGCATGGGGAGCACAAGGAGCCTGCAGGACGGACAGCCCATCCCACTTCTCCAGGGCAGCACAGAGAGGTAAATGGAGAGGCTTATGAAGCTCCCTTACACTGGGGCTTGTTTGGACAAAGCCTTAATGAGCTTTGTTGTTATTTTTATATTTATTACCTACCCTTTACTAGCAGGTCCTGTGGGTGGTTATAAAAATTTAAAATTCTGTATTAAAAACATCTCAGGTGTCAAAGGCAAGGGCAAAAAAGTATACACACAACTCCCGGTTTGCATACATTCAAAAATCGCATCGCTGCAACCCAGAAATAGACATAAAAGGGGGTGTCACAGGGTTGGGGGCAGGCTTACATGCCAATGTTGGGGGGGGGCGGTTTCAGGAATGCAACCCCTGTGCAAAATGCTTGTTGCCTGTATATTAATGAGCTTCATGCATCCATGTCAAACTGCTTTGAGGCTCCTTTTAGCTGAATGTGCAAACAAGCCACATTTAACCCTAGCTTCCAGTCAGATCTGAACCAGAAAACTATGGTTAATAGCATCCAAACAAGCCAGAATATGAAGCTGGTTTCCAGATCTTGGTTTGTTGGAAGCCATTAACCATAATTCTAATTCAGATGTAATGGGAAACTATGTTTGAATGTGACTTCCTGGGTTCTTTGCCCACTCAGGCAAAAGGAGAAACAAAGGGGCTATGCGCAGGTGCAGAGACATAATATTTTGAGTGTGGCTGCTGAATCAACCTATCGATCAATATTATTCTATTACTCTGACTGGCAGTGATCCTCATGCAGGGGTCTTTCTCAACATGAGTTTGAACCTCAGGCCTCCTGCATGCAAAGTATGATTGACAAATACAGAAACTGTGGTGGCAACTTCCTTCAAGTCCCATTAGGAAGCATGAGGGAAAACATCATGCTATGCAAATTTATGAGTCCTGTCCCGGGGATTGAATTAGGAAGGGCATGAGGGTGAGCCACCAGCAAGCATTTAGGGTTTGACAGTTCAAAGGGTGGGTTTGAAGACAGGAGCTCTGACTGGCCCTTGAGCATGGCTTTTCTACTGGAAGGCAGGCAGCTCAGGGCATTAACCATCACCAAGGCCATAACTGAGATGCTTGACATTCTCCAAAGCCTCTGCTTACTGACACCCATCCAAGTGGTGATTTCACCATGTAATGCTACTCTGATGCGGCTTGTCTGTATGTTTGCTGTTTTATAAGACAATATGCTCTTCAAAAATGCCTGGAGGAAAGATGACTTGCTTCTTATGAGTGTTTTCATACACAAAACCTAAAGCAGCTCTTAAAGCAGGCTTTATGATTATGAATGTAAAACTTATATTCACCAGAATTTGCATTGCAAATGCTGTCCCTCTGCTCTCTCTGCCACTTAGCAACAATAGCGAGACAGAGGCTCAAAAGTGATGTGCGAAAACACTCTTGATATTACCTAGTTTAAAAGTAATTGGAGAAAAGTTGGGTTTTAGCTACAAGAAGCAAGAAGGGCTATTGATTGTAAAATTTTAGAGTTGTTTCGCCATAGTAATAGAATCAATAGTTTTGCAAAGTTTCTGTAATTCAAAAACCCTGAACTGATTGTTATAACTGAAGAAAGAATCTCTTTGGGAACTGGGTGCTGGCTGCTCTTTCTTGTGTCTGTCTCTTGTGTTGACAGCACAAAATCCCAAACCTCAAAAGCCTTAAAGGGGCAGTGTGGCTACTAGTTACTGTGCACAGGCCAAAGCTATGAGTTTACACCTAGCCTCAGAACAAGAAACTATCTGAGCCTCAGTTCTCCATCCATAGAATGGGAAAAGCAACCACCTAGTTGTGGGAAGGCTGGAAAACCAGCCACGTAGCATTCTTTGCAGTTCAAATGTTAGATCAAGGATTGTAAGGGATAGTAACCATATATATCTCTCTAGCAGTTCAAGAAGGCCATTCCCTCTGTCCTATTCTCATTCCATTTCTCCTCTTCACTGTGTGTCAGTTTCAAGGAGGTGGGAACGTACAAGATCCAAAGGTGGGTTTTTTGCTTTAAATGCTGTCCTGTGGGCTGGGCCTAAGGGATTGAAAGAAGGGTGCAAAGGGGTTGTTGGAGATGGAGCAGCAATGTTGATGGAAAGTATGGCTTTCAGTCACATGCAGGGTTTTGCATGTGGCCACTCTAGTTCTACAGCTGGGCGGGGGGGGGGGATTACCTTCCTAGGTGCCAGCTGATCCTACACTAAACGGATGGATGAATGGGTAAAAGTAATGGTTCTAGCATGTATGAAAATGTGTGCCTAGACTTGTTCCTTTAAACATGTGCTTGTAGCAATTGTCACCACATCAGTTCCCAAAGCATGTAAAAATATATAAGTGCCGTTCACTGCAGCACACAGGTCTGAGGAATCCCTTTCCAACATGTAGTAAGATCAGGCAGCACCTACCACGAGCTGAGAGCTTCTTGGTGTTTATGATCTTGGCAGCATATTCTTGTCCTGACAACACCTTCACACACCTCCTGACAATTGAGAAAGCACCTCTGTTGGAGAGAAGAAGAGAAGAGAGGGAGAAACCCCCAATACATGAGATATTTGCCGAATAAAGTCACGTACCCCACATGCCTACATGTTTAAAAGTGGGAATGTTCAAAAGAACATTAGGAAGAGCCAGGCTGGTGGAGGCAAAAGGCCCATGCACAGTCTAGCATCCTGATTCCCACAGTGGTCCTCTGGAAAGCCCACAAGCAAGACAAAAAGGTAACAGATGTGTCCTCTGATCCTGGAGGTAGTATAAAGCCATCATGATCCGTTGTCATTGATGCTCCTTTTTTATTAACAGCACATTAAAACCTAGAACAGAGGTTTTCAACCTTTTTGGGTCCATGGCTCCCTTGACCAACTACATTCTCTCTGTGGCACCCCTGGGGGGCTCAGGAGCCCATTTAGGTCACCCCTTGCCTGCAGAGCTGGCAGCCCCTCACCCCTTTTTGAACACCTTCCCTTGTGGGGAAATCTCTCTTCTCCCCTCTCCTCGCCGCAGCTGCTGCCCCTGGTCTCTGAGCTGCACACACACACACACATCCCGCCGCCCCAAAGAGAGGTGCCTCCTCCCACTACCCCACTGGGGCCTGAGAAGCACCCCCTGGCCAGCCCCAGAAGCACCATTCGCCCTGGGAGTTTGTAGCCAGGGCTACTGCAACAAACAGCTGTGCAAGAGATGTGAGAGGGCATCAGAGGAGGGAGGGAAGGGAAGGGAAGTGAAGAGGGACAGAGGCCAATGTTGCCTGCAGCACCCCAACCATCATTCAAGGCACCCCAGCACACTGATTGAAAACCACTCTTCTAGAGAATGGTCAGGTGTTTAGAAGGAAGATTGCAGCAGTTCATCCTTTTCTTATGATAATCCCTAATCTTAACCCCTACCCCCTTCAATCCCCTTCACCAAAGCACTCTTCCCCCCCTTTCTCCCCCTTTGCCACAGCTGCCAAATCTTAGCTCTGCCTCTATCTTCAACACATTGCCTACCCCAAATGAGTGCCATTTCCTATCTCTTTGACACATTCTGAGTGGGGGGGGGGATGGGAAGAACTGGCTGTTTTACATATGTATCACATTAGTTTCATGACCTTCATAGACTTGTAGAGTCTGAAGGGACCACAGGGATAATCTAGTCCAGCCCTCTGCAACCCTCTTTTGCCCAATACTCTAAGGCTGAAGTGGAAATTGATAACTAGCTTGAGTAGAAACACTGGGGTGAGGTGAGGGGTGGGGATTTTCCCAACAGAGAGGTTCAATGTGCATTAGATCCACTTAGGGAAGCTTTCCCAATCAAATGGCATTTGAAAGAAAAATCAGCAATGTGGATGTAATAAAGAAAAAAAATCCCTGTTATAAAAAGTGACAAATTGTCTCCTTCATTCAAGCATTTGGCATGTTTCCCCTTCCAATTTTTCACATTGTCTTCTCCCCCTTCCCCCTGAATAGTGACTTTTTCCACTGGTGGAAAGCATTAAGCACCTTCTGTCTTATCAAATGTCTCTTGGTACAAATGGCAGTCAGTGCCTGCCAATAATAATGCATTTTAATGAAGGAAAGATTGACACCAATGCAGTTTTTGTGCAAAAGACCCAACTTGAATCTGATGTTGCTGAAATTTTAAAACATGACCTGGTGGCAAAGATTATAGTGACAGCAGCTACAAGGGCTAAAATATTCTCATGTTATAGAAATAGAAACTTGCATTCTGCAGTCTATATAAATTGTGTCAGGTTAAGAAAATTTGCATAGGCTTGCTTATTTCATATAATTTCTTTTGTGCCTGTTAGTCAAGCAGGCCTGGCCGATATATTTTTCTGTCAGAGGCAAAGATGGTGGTGTCCTCCACTCCATGCATGGAATCCAATTGGGTTGACAGCTGAATCCTATTTCAGCACTGGGGATGAGGCAACATCCTCCTCTGTACCTGGGGACAGATGTCTAGTTTAAGGTGTGCAAGGAAGGCTTGTCTAGGGGACTCGGGGAGTGGGGGTGCCATATTTCTGTAATTCCCAAATTTGTGGATATTGGGGGTTTGTACTACCTTCTGGCTTAAAGCACACACAAGTTCAAGCTTTGGACATAAAACTTGTACCCCACCCCATAACCCTAACCACACGTATACAAAACTTGCTTTATTTTTTGCATCCCTTTGGGATCCTAATTGTTGTGACAACTTCACTGCACCACAGTCTTTTATGGGACTGGTCGTTTTCATTTATTAGGCTAGTACATCCACAGAGAAGGAATGCTCCATAGAGAAGCAAGAGCTGGTTAAAGACAGAGCCCTTTAAGCTCTGCTAAGAAGATGATGATTTGTGATGCCACCAGGCTTCCCACAAGTGAAACTGTATTATGAAACATGCTTCCTACAGGATGCTTCCACACCAGGCATGCAGTTCATATCCTGGTGGATTTGTAGATGCCAAGACTTCATTGACCCCTGATGGTAAACATTAAAGCAGAGGTGAAGAAGAATGAAGATGTGTGTCCTTTTCTCCTCTTCATGGGCAGCTACTTTTCAACCAGAAAGCAAAGCTTTGACTTTTTCAACCTTGACCTGACCAGTGTCATCTACCTACAGGGAGAAGTGGCCTGCTAGTTTCTAAAACAGCTTGGCTTCTCTTAATCTGAGCCTCCTCTGCAGAAATAGAAGAATCACCTTACCGAGTAGAGTTAACTACCTCTTGCTAGTACTTAGTAGAGGCAAAGGAGGAAATGAGACATGCTGTGAAGGTACGCTTATATTCATTGCCTGGGAAATAAGATTTGCAGCGGGAATCTTGTCATTTCTTGGCTCTGTGGTGCTAAAATTGAATGGTAAGGTGCTTCCGTATGTGAGGTTTAAACTGGCGCTTGCATTTCCCACAAAAATATCACTCCTGGAAAACCCTACAGCAACCTGTGTGTAAATTCAGGCTAACCTTCACTCTATTCCTCTTCATACTTTGCATTAACAATATTCACATGTGCACAAATGGTATGGGAGAGGCCCACAGAGACAGGTGTGAGAATGCTCTTAAGGAAAAGAAGACTTTGTGCCTAATTAGATACTTCACCCTTCTTGTTTTTTATTATGCCTTTCACCACTTATAATAAACAACTTGTTTCAGGCCCTAGCCACTCGGGTGGCAGATATGACATTGAGTTGGATCCTTAGTTTAATTGGATGGGGGGTGTCCCACCCAAAGGGATCAGTATATCCCCTTAAGGTGATTCTGGGGAGATGCTTCTGTTTGGGTGCCCCGACAGGGCCTGATGGGCTACAGCACCCCCAAATAGTGATTTTGGAGGGGTTGCCCTGATTTGATGCATGTTATAGGGTGCTACTTAACTTTAGTTAACCTTGCCAAAAATCAACCAGCAGTCAGGCTGGTTAAGTCAAGATACACACCCAATGCCTAGGCCAAAAACTGCTGACACCTGTAATCAATAAAGTTGTGGCCTGTTTAAATCCCATTTTGGTTGTCCTGTGCTTATTGCCTCTACATCTTTCCTTGGCCCCACTGCTTGCAGCTCCACTGCACCTGGGCCTGCAAACCAGATTCCTGATGAATCTCAAGGAGCTCAGAACTGAAGCTATACTTTCTGCTTGACTGAGGGAAACTGAGGCATGGCTCATACCAGCCAAGGGCATAAAGTAAGCAATGCTGGGACTAAAACCTGCCTGAGGGCCACAACTGCTGCCTTGCAAGCTCTTCTCCCTAAGCTGAAGTGTTAGTGCTGTAAAAAGGCACCCTTTGCAGAATAAACAAAAACAAAAACTACTCATGGGTCCAGCAACTGATAATGGTGTCACAGAATGAGCCTTGGTGATCCCTGGCTTAGATTAAGCAGTGATGGTACCACAAGAGTATCCTACTTGCCATTCACAATGTCTAGGGATCTGCATCCAGGGGGCAATGGAAGGTGGAGGTAAGTGGGTGTTCACAGTGCCACTTACTCCACTTCCATTGCGCTCCCATGGCTGATTTTTGAAGCCACATCCACACAACTGTATTGAACCTGTAGTTTCTTGACGAACACTGTTGTCTCATGTGTCCCCCCGCCCCCGTCTCAAACCAGGTTCAATCCAATTAGACAAGTGAATGTGGAGTAAGCAGTAATGTGAAATTACCCTAACAGTCGCTGCACTGGCATAGATGAGTGCAGGCGACAGCCTAATGAACAGAAGAGCTGGAGGGGTGGGGAAACCTAAGAGAGGCATCCGGGGGACACATCCCTGCCACCTCTCTTACACAAACAACTCTCTGCAAATGTGGTTTGAAATGCAGTGCAGGGTGGTGGTGCAGGAATAACCTCGCTGCGTTTCATGTGGGGGTCTCTCAAGTGGGGCCTTTATGATGCAGAGGTCTCATTCTGCACTCTGGGGGCTGGAGACAGAAAGAACTAAAACGGGAGAAGGAGTAAGTCGCTTTTTTAGACATTGTACACAGTAGGTATAAATCATGGGTCCCCTATTTGAAATACCCCCAAGTGTGATGTCTGCATGTCTTGTCTCCCTAATAGGCCCACATATCAGAGGCACCCTTCTCCCCCCACCCTTCTCCCCCCACCCTGCACCCAGTTTCCATTTAGTCGGGAAATAATCACGCTCCTTTGTATCTAGCGCTATTTCTGCCAAATCTATTCCGCCTGGAGGGGGTGGGCATAGGAATTACAAATATCAAGAGCAATCTCTCCCCACAGCAAAACATATATAGAGAAGGAAAAGAATAAACACAGGAAAGGGGGCTCCAGAGCCTCTGAGGAGAATGGAGAGTAACTGATTTTCCCGGTGGGGTGGAAGGATGAGGGCAATTTGGGCATGAATATGAATCTTTAGTCAAATAGGAAAGCGGCAGGGTGTGAGGAACAGAAGCAAAATGTTCATTGAAATTCACGTAGCAAAGCAAACCCACACACAAAGGGCCCCTGCTAGAAACCATCGTTCTGGGTCACATGGCAGTCAGGCCTGGCAGTGAGCGAGGTTTGGAAAAAGGAGACCCTTCTGGAAGAATTAAGGTAGCTGTACTAACTATACAGAGGGGACTGGGGCTGAATACTTGCCGGCTGTCTTTGCTGTAGGAGCCTGAGAATTATTCTTTGCTTGTGTATGAAGTGGACTATTAATATCTCATTCACCCAGAGGGCCAAGGGCTTAATTTGGACGAAGGGAAATAAATGTTGCATTTCTTCTCCACAGAGGGGCCCACCAATCCATTCTCGGTCCTGAAGATTTTACTTTTATGTTTCCCTTCCCTGCGCTTTTGTCTTAATCGCATCTGCTTTCCCAGCAGCAGGAGAGGGGGATGTGAGAACAATTCCCTGACAATTTCTCCACAACGGGCTCCAGTACCTGGCTAGGGTAGGAGGGCAAGTGGGTGGAAGGAAAGATGGCAATCTTTTAATACCCGCAGAGCCTTTGCAAGTATAATAAGCTGTGCATGAGACTGCAAGTTGCCTGCCTCCATGTTCTTGTCATAGCTGCTTTGCTCCAGTTTAACGCAGCGCTAGGCTTGGCCATGTCAAATTCTGATTCAAATTCCCTCTCAGTTCTAAAGCTCATTGTGGCTGTATACACGTGATAGCCTTAAAGCACATGGGAAGCACATTATTTCCCTCAAAGAACTCTGGGTCCTGCAGTTAACCTCTCACCGAGTTGCAATTCCAAGCAACCCTTAACAAACTACAGCGGCTGCAAAGCTTTGAGCTTCTCACAAGTATACACACTCTTTTTTCTCTTGGAACCTTCCATGTGTTCTATACACAGTGACTGACCCAGAACTACCGCCTTCCACATCCTGGTGCCCTCCAGATATTTTGGACTACAACTCCCATCCCATCAGCCCCAGCCAGCCTGACCTGAATACAGCAGTTCCAAGTCTCCCCTCCCTCTTCTCTCGCTCTGAATGTTTACAACTGGGGATGCAATGATGCAAAATGATGTTATCATCATGGCACAAGTTTCCCCCACCCGCCCCACGTTACTGGGGAAGCTTCGCAGAGCTCTAGAGCTATTCTACCTCCCCCCCATCTCCCAATGGGGTATTTGGCCCAGATATCTAGAACAGTGTTAACAAACAATGTAGATAGGATTTCAACAAAAGAAAGCAAATAAAGCAGCATTTACAGAACTGGGGGTGGGGTGGGAGGGGAGCCCCCAACAGCCCATCTGCCACAGGTTTCTCAAACTTACAGAGAGTCCCCTAGATAGCTGGAGACTAGTTGCTATGGCAATGCAAATTATCACTAAGAAAGAAGCTCTGGTGGAAAAGAATAGTCTTCACCTCTGCTATACAGGATGCTTCCAGGCGGGAGTTTATTGTGGACTCGCTGTTGCTCAACCCCATGACATCATTGTCATCAAAATGCCAGCCTCTCTCTCTCTCTCTCTCTCTCTCTCTATATATATATAAATGATCTGGATTTCCCCTTACCATGGAAAACCCGTTAAGCAAAAACAATCCATTTTATATATATATGTCTGCAGCCACTGCAGACTCCACCCCCACAGGTGTGAATGAAATTCAGCATGACAGACTGAATTTTGCTCAAAAAGACACCGTTCCATAACACAACAGGTACTGCAGTCTGGAAGAAATGTTAGAAAATGGGACAGAAGCACTAGCATTAGAACCAGGAAAGCCAAGACAATATTCCCCACATCGGAATTCATCTGCAGTCTAACCACCATGTATGATTTGTGCAAGCAAATCAGGATGGATTCTGAATAAACAGGTCACCCGAAGGTCTCTAGCTCACTCACACTGTGTGATCTCCCAAGCCCTGACACTGCTAGATCATCACCACTGCATGCTCCTCACCATTTCCTCCCACCAAGCTCAGCAACCCATCCATGGTCAAGCCTGCAAACCCTGCCCTGCCTCTAAGCAATGGATCCTTTCCAGGTTTCTGGTATATTTTAAAACATGGGTCTGCACCATGCATTTAAAGTACATTAGTGGTTCAACCCCACCCAGGGACAGCTGTGGGTGGGATTCCTGCATTGCAGGGAGTTGGACTAGATGACCCTCGAGGTCCCTCCCAACTGTACAGTTCTGTGATTCTACGATCTGATGCACATTTAAAGCACATGGCTTCCCCCAAAGAACTATAGTTCATAAACAGAGCTACAATTTCCCACATCCTTAACAAACTACAGTTCCCATTAATCTTTAGGGGGAGTCATGTGCTTTACATGTGCATTGGGTGTACTCTAAATGTATGCTGTGAATCTGTCAATAATACAAACTGTTAAGGGTGTGAATACTACTACAGTGGTACCTCGGGTTAAGTACTTAATTCGTTCCGGAGGTCCGTTCTTAACCTAAAACTGTTCTTAACCTGAAGCACCACTTTAGCTAATGGGGCCTCCTTCTGCTGCCATGCCGCCGGAGCACGATTTCTGTTCTCATCCTGAAGCAAAGTTCTTAACCTGAGGTAATATTTCTGGGTTAGCGGAGTCTGTAACCTGAAGCGTATGTAACCTGAAGCCTATGTAACCTGAGGTACCACTGTATATTTGAAGATTATTGAAAACTGCTGATGGGGAAACTCCCATACCCTTTAGATCTGTCATGTAGTCACACCTATGCCTACCATTATCCAATTTGTTTAGGTGGGGAGTCACACTGAAAGCTGCTCCTTACTCAAGTAGCTTGAAATCAGAGGTGGCAGGTGAAAGGTAGATGTTTGGATGAAGTGTGCACATAGCAATCTGAGCACTGCAGGTGCCTGTTAACAAAGGAACGTGCATGGGTGTATGTGAGGGAGGAGGAAGTGGCTGGCTTAGGAAGCATTCTCTGAGTATTATGTGTATTTCAGGGGAACCAGTGTCTCCTTTGGATTAGACAAGACCATGATGTGCAGTACAACTGTGTAACCTTGTTCTATTAAAATTGAGACACGCCCCAATGAACAGGTCAGATATAATGAAAGGGATAGGCAAGCTTCATGGAAACTGTAGTTTGTTTGTTTTTTGCATTTCCCCTTCTCTCTGGCTAACTGCTCTCGTTATCACTAAGCATTCAATGCATGCTACACGTGCAGCACACACACACACACACACACACACACACACACACACACTGGACTTCTTGTGAGCAATATTCAGCTTTTCCTTTTTGTACTGTATGCAGGACCACCTCACAACTTCACAAATTGCTCAGGAGCAAATGCTTGAGACACCAGTGTTCTCAAGGGGTACCAACAAAGGAACCTGTGGCCCAGGCATTCTCCATGTGGTACCTGTAGGCACACATATATCCACAAAGGCCTTCTGTATTGCCTGGAGGGTCCCCTTCCCCCACTCCTTCTCCCCAATTAGTCCTGAAAGACAACTAATTAGTCTTCTGTTCTGCAGCCCTGCTTTACACTTCACTGTCAAACCAATGGACTAGGACCTGGGAGAGTAGTGTTCGAATCCCCACTCAGCCATGAAGTTCACTGGGTGACCTTGGGCCAGTCACCATCTCTTAGGCTAACCTACCACACAGGGTTGTTGCGAGGATGCAATGGGGAGGAGAAGAACCATGTACATCACCTTGAGATCCGTGGAAGATAAATGTGGTATGTAAATGCAATAAATAAATAAACAAAAAATCAGTTCAGTTGATGGATGTTGCACATAATACGGGTGTTTGCTTGTTAATAAAAGATCTGTTCTACATTGAATCTGGAACTTCATGCTGAAGACAACACGTAGTACCAGGAATGATATACATTGTGTGAAAGTGCTGTGGAATATTTGAGGGATCTGCACGCTTTATCTCTCTCATGTAAGGCAGCTGAACAAAGGAGGAGGAAGATGTTTGAGTATGAAGAACAGAGGAAGAGCGGAGTGATATTGAGAGGAAAATCGCAGCTTTAAACTTTGTCAGGGGTTTGAGCAGTTTAAAACAAGGTTTCAGTACAGCAAGAAAGAAACTGGGAAAGAGTCTACAGTATTACGTTAGCTTCTTGGTGTTAGTTTCTGTGTTGTATCCATTTCTGCTATTTCTTGTTTAACCTTTTTTAAAAAAAATAACCCTAAAATTCCATATCCATTCAGACCTCTCCCACCACTTCCCATTCTCAGTGACCTTCCGTTCTAGCTCCCATGCCATGGCATGGCCACTACGGCTCTCATGCTCCTCTGCCACACCCTGATTTCACGCAAATCCAGGATTTTGATGTAGCATTACAAATCCTTCAAGGGGAGCCATGTGGTGACACTCTTACATTTTTATTATATAGTAAGATTGGAACTGTCTTTCTCTTTTCTTTCAAAGGTTGTGTGCGCACATGTTCAGGAAGGAACCAGAAGGACATGTGTGCAAGAGCATATTGCGTAGAGTTCTGTGTACCATGGCTGGGATTCACTGTGTCCATATTTCAGTTTGCATGTAGGTGGTTGAGTGGGTGATGCATCCCTGCTGGCATTCAGACACGCATAAAGCTTGACAGCAAGTAGTGCTCACATGAGCCCCCCCTCCCCGCAAATATATCCCTTCATTCAGCCTTCACTACGATCATGCACATTGTACAAAGGCGGTCTGTAGAAGAGAGCAGAGATGAAAGACCAAACTAGATTTGCCGTTAAATACAACTTTGGTTTTGTTCTTTTAAAAAATGCATATGACATCCACCAGGATGGCTGATAATTATTGGGATCACTACAAGTCTCTGATTCTATGATAAGTGGAGAGGAGGAGTTTAACAATTTCCTCCCCAGCTGCAGCCCTGAGGAAAATCCATTCTGAACCTGCTATTTGCATTGGGAGGAAATCCCCAGTTGGCACCAAATTTGGCTGGTCCAGAGTTATCCATAAAATCCCCTTCACTCCTATTACACCCACACTTTCCTTCCTCAATATGATTCAGTATGATTCTATGAGAACCAGTTGCCACCATTGCATATAGAGAAAGCATCTTTTCACAGCTGATGTAAATGAGCATCTTGGAAGTGCCTCTTCCCCATAAGTCCAATGGGGAAAATATGTCCATTCTCTCTCTCTCTCTCTCTCTCTCTCTCTCACACACACACACACACACACACAGAGTAGCATCTGATTTGCCACTGCTGGAAACTGAATGTTGAACTACATGCAGCTTTGGTTTAATTTGGCAAGCGCAGCTTTAGTCATAGTATTGAAAGATAACGTTGGTAATCATCAGCAGTGTTGATCCACTCATACGATTATGGCTCATGTCTCTACAGGAAAACAGCTCTCTACGACTATGCAAAATAGACACACACAAACACACACACACACACATTCAGCCAATGCTATAAATGCCTTGCTGTTGATGGTGTCATGAATATAAGCCCGTCGTCTGAAAGCAAAAAATGCTTGAAATATATTATTTATACAAGGTCAGGATACCTGCATTTGACACTCATGGTTGAATTTCCAAGAAGCAGGTTCATGTGGTGTGGGAAACCTCAGGCCTGTGGCCCTCCAAGCCTCTCTATCGGGTCCTCAGGACTCTTCCCCACACCCTCCCCAGAGTCACACACCCTCTCCAGGGCACCAACGCTGCTTTGCACCCTCCTTGACTGGAACGTGTCGTTGAACTGCCTTTTGCCTGCCTGGATTCAGAATAGAGAGGGTGTGTGTGATGAAACCAGCCGGCCTTCTGTACAAAGATAATTTTTACTTCCTTTTTCTGTTCTGACTAATTTTGCCTCTGGCCCTGCCCACCCCTGGCATGTGGCCTTCAGGACATGGTCCAAAAGGGAATGTGGCTGCAAAAAGTTCTCCGCTCGTGAAGCAAAAGTTTCTAAGGTGTTTGGAAAGTGCTGTTTTTGTATTGGTACCTCTTTGTTCTGGATCAGCAATGCCCATGCAACCTGCACCCCCATCTTCTCATTCCTGAAACAGGGGAGGTGAGGATGTAAGTGTACCAGCGAGGTCTGAGAGGCTCTTCTCAGCTGGGTTACACGTTTCCAGGAGATTCATTAACCAGAATGCCTACATGCTTTGAGGATGTGCAATATATTTCCCTCTGCTACAGTGCAATTTATATTCATATTTACATTTGTGTGATATTTTTATACTGCCCTTCCACCATATTCCTGGGGTGCTTTACTAAAGCGGGGGTAGCCAACTCATTGTTGGACTCCGATCCCCATCAGCCCCAGTCAGTACGGCCAGTAGTGAAGGATGATGGGAGCTGTAGTCTAACAACACCTGGGAGGAACTACCGGTACCTTGGCTACCCCAGACAAAAAAGAACAAGGCAATGAAAATACTAAATAAATAAATAAATAAATAAGCCATGTAGGACATTTGTTGAGAACTGCACCCTCTCATCATCATGGCACAACTTGAGCAAACCAAGGCGACCAGTTACGGGTGCCTTTCTAAGGTGATGGAGGCCACACAGTATATAACTGAAGAACCACTGTGGCCCAGTGGTAGACTAGGGCTGGATCTATACTCACTCTTTAAACATTCTTAGAACGGTGTTGTTGATATCATTCTAACAAAAAGGCGTCTTGATTTCTTTTTGGTTCCTTTTCTACAAGGCCGACCCACTTATTTCATGGGGAGAACTCTACAGCGCTCTCTGGTGTCACATTTTAATAATACATTATTGACGTTTTAAAAGAACGTCGTTATCATAACCCTTTAAAAACTCACTTTTAGTGTTACGAGTGTAGATGAGTCCTATGTCTAGTGGGGACCAGACTCAGGTTTCCACTCAGCTATGAAGCTCACTAGATGAGCTTGGGCCAGCCACTATGTCTCAGTCTGCCCAGCCTCTCAGCCTCTTGTAAACATATTATAATGCCAGGGGACAGAAGCTCAACATGGTGATGTTGAGCACCTTCGAAGACAAACAGGAAATAAATGCAAAGAACATGCACTCTGGCTACTGGAAACAATATAACTGAGCTCCCTTTGTCTGAAAAGTGGCAAAGGATGTTTTGGCACACCATGTTCATGAATAAACTTACTTATCAGAAGAGGTTTGGGGGGAAGTAGCCAACTGTCAGTGGGAGGAGAGCAGCTTCTGCCTCAATTTTAATTTCTGAGTGCATGCAGGTCCCTGCCACACAGGCAGCAGCATCCCTGAGGCAAAAAGAGCTTCCTTCCCCACAGTTCTTCACACTTGTGAGCCTGTGAGGCCACCTGCCTGCCTCCCACTCCTCCTCCAAACCATTTTCAGGGCTTATCTCCCTTCTAGAAAGAAAAGTGTGGGTTGGGAAATTTCTCCCCTTCTTATTTGTTCAGCAAATCCTTTCTTTCCCCCTGCAGCTCTGGGAATGAAGGGCCTGATTATATATTGTCACATGATAATTCCACTCAGCCACTTCTTTTGCCTGCTCATGGGGGGGGGGGTGAACTCAAAGAACTCAGACAGAGGCGTTCTGCTCTTTTTCTTTGCCTCTCCAATTCCCCGCAGCCCTGCCCCTTTCTGTGCCCCTTCTCCATCTTCTTTGCCCCTCCCCAACCCTCTTTGGGACTGAGTATTCTTACAATTCCATGACAAACAGTAGGGTGGAAAGCATCTGCTTCCATCAGGTATCAGCTCGTGCATTCAGAGCGATCGATCAATGGCATTTTCCCCCAGGAGAAGCTAGTTTTCCCTGCCTCACTAATGATAAGAGCTGCCTCTCCCAACCTGCTGCGCTCTGAAATGTTTGGGACTACAACTCCCTGCCCAAATCATTCAAAGATCACCAGGTCAGGGAACTACTGGGGTTTTGACCATACTATCAAATTTTCGAGTGATGCAAGAAAACTGAATTCTGGAAATGCTGCCTTCACATTCCCGGGGTGGGGGGAGGCCAGTTTAACTAGACCCACTCAGTAATGCTAGCATTGAGAAGGATATTCCTGGTGTGGTGTCAGCTCTTCCCTGCATTTTAATTATCACCATTCCCCATGCCTCAAAGGAAAAAGCAAGTCTTATCTTCTAGTTTTGTTCTAAGGATGGGAGCATTGTGACCTTGCGCAATCAAAGGCTCTGCTAAGTGTCAAGATGTATAATAAAAAGTAGTGGCCATCGAAAAGATAATGCTGCCAAACACACCAGTGGATTATTGTAACAGGAATAATTCCTTCAAAGGGAATTTCTGTAAATAGGGATTCAGATTGATGTAAAAAAATAATAATCCTGCTGTAAAACACCAAGCAGTTGTATAACACTTTACGCAATGAAAAACTCCTTGCTGAACAGCGCAAATCATGGTCTCCCCCCCCTTAACATAGAGGATATTTGATACAAAAAGGTCATGGATGACATTACATTTTCCATACATGACATTAAGTCAGACCTTACAACCATTTCCCCCCCACATCACAAGTGTAATTTACCGAAACATATCATTTGAATTTAAAAAAACTGCATTGAAGACATAGTTTGTAAAAAAAATTAAACTCTATCATGCAGTTTTCAAAAGCTAAGAAATAAAAAAAGATACTACAAATAAAAATGTAACCTCCCCCCGAATATTGTGTTTTAAAGAATCTAAAAGATACTAGATTGTGTGTGTGTGTGTGTGAGAGAGAGAGAGAGAGAGAGAGAGAGAACAAAACCAAATTATAAGGAGCTTCTCCAGGCTCATATTTTATATGTTCTCCAGTTCCTCTCTGAGGCTTCAGTAAATGTTCAATATTACAATGGTAAGTTCCGTTCCAAAACCTTTCAGAGTTTTTCAAGAGCGCCAACAAGTGTGCCAATGGGGTGATCTAGTGCACATTGTTCACTTAGGTTTTCAAAATCTTTTGGATGACGTCCCTCTCCAAAAAGCTCCTGAGAAGGCTTAGCAGTCCTGGGACAGGAGGAGAGGCCCTCCTAGGCTTCAGTAAAGAACCAGAAGCAAAAAGGAGGAATAAATGGACAGTTCCATGCTAGAGATCATTAGGAAAAGGATCAACGAATAAAAACATCAAGATTGCAATGCCTTTAAATAAACCTATGGTGTGATTGCACCTTGGAATACCTTGTACTACTGTTTCCTGCATCTCACAAAAGTGCATTGTAGAGCTGGAAAAGACATAGGAAAGGGCATGCAAAATGATCATGAGAAAGGGTTACAACTTTGGGGGCCCTATAGATTGGGGGGAGGGCAGGAGAGTAATGGAGGAACGTGATAGTTGTGTATAAAGTATGTACAGTATAGAAAAATTATTGTTATTATTATAGAGATATTCCCCACTCCCTTTCATAATGCTAGAACTTGAGGTCATGTAAATGAATCTGAATGTCGGGAGATTCAGGGCAGACAAAAGGAGCTGCTTCTTCACACAGCTCATAGCTGAACTACAAAATTCACTTTCACAATATGTGCTGATGGATGTGCTGATTTAGATAGCTCTAAAAGTGGATCAGAGAAATGCATGGAGGAAATGGGGATCAATGGCTATTGTTGTCATGATGGCCATATACCACCTCCAGGTGCCGGTTGCCGAGGAAGAACAGCTGGGGAGCACCATTGCTCTTAGGTTCTGCTTTTGGGATTTCTATAGTCCTCTGCTTGGCTACTGTGGGAAAGAGGATGCTGAAGAGGCCCTTGAACATAAGGGTGTTCTTGTGTTTTTACAGTAATTTTAATATTGATTTACTGGCTAAAAGGTGTGCATTTCTGCTGGTCACAACACCTGGGAGCTAATGATATGGAATTCCATGCTCTTTAATTATCCTGTGCTTTCATACAGTGCATGTGGACCATTTGGAGCTGGACCATAGGTGCATCTAGAAGATGCATGATGCTGGTCTTAACCATATATTGATATTATTGCAAACTGGAACTACAGAGCTTGAAGGGACCAAAGGGTAGTTTCATCACTGCTGGTATAACCAAAGAGGAAGGGATACAAATCTTAAGAAGAGGTATCAACCTGTAGGAGAATTGGGCGCTGCTGGCGCATTTTAGTTTGTGAGCTATCTGTGTTTACTACTCTCTTTGCACCAGCAATAATCAAGGAGGAGACATGGCACAATCCCCTTGGGGGGTGATGATTCAGATGTGCTGATTCAGCATTCTGAAGACTTGCAGCTCACTATGACCAAAAGTTCTGTGGCAGAACATCATATGCTCAAAGTGTCCCTTACGCCTTTCTAATCTCTCACTGAAAACACCACTGTATTCAAATTACTGTTTTCCTAGGAAGTTCACTCCATTACTGATCAGATCTTAATTTAGAACAATGTTCTTAATGGTTAACTTAAAATGACATTAAAACCATTCAACATAGCCAGGTAAAGATAGATATATGATAGATAGAACGTCATGTTTTGCTACCAACAGTTCTGTTTCATCTGGCACTGGAAAAGCTGCCCTCAGAATTTGACGGAGTTATTGTGTGTCTCAATATACTGGAAGCCTCTCCAATGAGTAAGACTGAATTCAAATTTGGTTGTTCCGTACCAATGAAAGCTCTACACTTTGGCTACCTTTACTTGATATCAATTCTGAAAATTCTTCTTTCCATGGCCAAACAGTAGGGTTGCTTGGTTCCAACTACTACTACCACTAATAATAATAATATTATGTTGGATTGGTGGGATTTTTCTTTTGCTTTGATTTTGGACAAAAAAATTACTTTAACCAAGGGTGCTTCCACACAACCTGTTTACTACACATTCAGCCTGATTTGTTTACAGGGAGGTTAAATGATATTGCATCTAAGTGTTATTCTGAACTTTCCTTAACACAAAAGGTCTGGTCCTTTGGGGAAGTGGTTTTGCAGTGCAAGAGCTCCCAATCAACTCTCACTGTGGAACCTGAATTTGCCAGTATGCAACTGAATCCCACCTGGAGACAGTGATGTTCCAAGAATAATTTTTCAGTCCAATTTAAGACAAACATAAATATCAAACGACAGTATTTTATATGCTGAATATATTTCCTTTCTCAAGTCACTTTGTTCCCCACAGGACCCTGGAAAGGTACATAATCGGAGGTATTTCACTCCGTCTCCACCAGGGGCAGCATACTCACAAGTTCCTTTTCATTGCTTGCAGTCTGCCAAAATGTACTTTGCTTTCTCATCCTGGACTGCCTTTGTCTTATATAACACAAATAGCAACCTCCACACACCACATCTTCCAACTAACATACACTCCATATAGCCAGTGGTGTGTTAGATCTGTTAAACAGCTATGTTTTAGGAGCGCTGTGGGGAGAATGAGAAATGCCAAGTCTACTCCCTTGGTGCTGCCATCTTTATCCTGGTGGGATTTGCAAGCCCATTATTTCTTCATTGTGTGAATCTAGAATATAATAAGCGGGGGCATGGGGGATGTGTTCCCTGAAAGAGCTATATTTTTGTTACACATTTACTCAATATGAGAAGGGTGTGACATTAGGCATTTCCACAAAAACATAATGCATGTTAATAATGCTAATGATGACGTAGCCAAAATTTATTGATAGTAGCCCAGTACTCAAAATAATCTCTTGAAACAAATAATTTGCATACCAGTGGATCCTCTGTGAGTAGTTCAGTTTGAGGACTAGGACATGAGTTGCCTCAGTATACGCATGGATAAGCTTTTAAGATGCAAATAACATTCTTTGGGGTTTGCTTGTGTTTGGAAGAAGGTGCCCGCCAAACAAGCCCCTTCATGTCTAGTAAAAACAATCTCTGACAGTGTCCTACATAAGAGTACGCTCTGAAATATCTTAGGATGAAGATATGCATAACCTTGTGCCTCAAGTTAAACAAAACCTCTCCAGCAAATCCCACTTGTTTTGGCTTTCTTCCTGAGGAAGTGGCCATCTTGCAACTGTGTTGAGTAACATGTAATGCAATATCCAGAAAACATTTTAACAATGTGGCTCACTGCTCAAAAGACTATGGAAAACAGTGGGTGAAGTGTGCTTTGGACAGATCCGCCAGACAGAGACATATTCCATGCAACACTTATCCTTTCCTTCCTGCGTCACAGTCAATAACATTCCACAACCAAAGGCACATGCAGACTTCCATGGGATCCTGTGTGACACCCACAATCTCCTCCTAAGCTGTAACAGAGGAGGAAAAATGGAAGTTCTGCCACACCCTTCTGACCATAGGAATGTTTCAGTGAAGTGCTGGGTGAAGTGACAGGGAACGAGCCAGGATCCAACCTGGTGAGGGGAAAAGTCAGTAATGGATGCTGACCATACCAAACTGTTGTGAGGTAACCAAAGATAGCCAGCTTTTTTATTTTTAACCTGAATTCTCACACTGTTGGAACACTGTGCTCTCTCTTTCTGAGCCAGGTACCATCTAAACGCTGCTCCTTACAAGCTCTCCATCCAATTCAGTGACTCTTGTGAACACTTCACAGACTCACAGCCATTAGCACCCCTCAAAATAGTGCCTGCATGAGGGCTGGGGGTGATGTTAGAAAGCTTCCCGAAGAAACAGGTTTGAGTCTTTCCCAGGTGTCAATTAAGAAGGAATCGTACTCATCTTCTGGACTGAAATAAAGCTTTGCAGAGATCTGGCCACTGACTCATCACTCCGCCACCTATGCATGATTCAACAGCCCAAATGTTTGTGAAAATAAATGCAATGTCTGGTGAACAACATCTAAATATGTTCCCTGCACAAATGCATATGTGCACACACATCAGAGGGGTGCACGTACCCTGCTAGTTTAAACAGGTTCAACTTCTATGGAGTTGACTCTTACTGAATTTATCCCACTTTGTCCTGTTCTCCGCTTTAAATTGCATGTGCTAAACCACATGTGTTAACACATGAGTCTAATTTCCTCTACCACCCCTTCTCGAATCTTGTTTGCCGTGAAGATATCCCCCAGTGCAACTAAATGCATCCAAAATTCCAGGTACTTGCATGCAAACATTTATACGTATGCAAAGTACCACTGTGTGGACTTGGAGAAACACGAATGCCAGCAAATAGACACACCTACATATTCAAATCAGGGGCACATATTCACAATACGTTGCAAAGACAGAAAAATGCCAGCACAAACAAGAGGATCTCCAACAAAGGATTATTTATACAGACACTTAGGATTGTCAACGTGTGTGGAGAAAAAGCACATAAACACACAAAAATCCATAAATGCTCACTATTCGAGGATAATTTATAGGAGATATCTTGAACATCTAAATGTCTCATGAACAAGTTACATATCTATAGATATAGATATACAGACACACATATACAAGGCACACTACTGACACATGAAAGATATATGCATTGCCTGATATGCATCTAAGATACTTGATCATGTAGAGTGAATTCTCACATTCTTTAAAGTGAAGTGCATATGCAAAGTGAAACAGATATATAAATTCACACATGTGGCCATATGCACACAAACACACTCGGAACAAGAGATATGCAAGCTGACTGCAAAAGAGAGGTGCAAACCTAGCTGTGCATGCAAAGATGTGGTTTAATATGCAAAACTATACACTGTCACATCTGTTCATTACAGTCTCAAAAACCCAACTGGCATTCTCTCGTTCTGTTTCTATTGCATACCTGTGAGTGTTTTTACACACAGGTTTCAGGGTTCTCTCTAAAACTGTCTCACCTGAAAAGAGGATTAAGGGAATGTAAGGAACGGGGCAACTGCAATCCAGGGCTGCTTTATAAATCACCAGTCCTTCGTTCCCTGGGAAGACAGCGACTTCCCCGGAAAGTTGTGCTTTGCGAGGCAAATCAAGCACATCAACTTCCCCAAGAAGAAAGTGGCACTTGGCGTAATTATTTTAACCAGGATCCTAGTGCCCTTGCCCTCTTCCGCTGGGTCATCTCAGAACTACAGATAGCAACACAAGTACAGTATACACACACACAGCAAGTGCGAACGATGTTAGCAAGCGATTTTAACACTTCCCACACTGATCTCATTGCTTTACAAAAGTGGAGGAATATGGAACCCTTATTTTATCAGCAGACTGAAAAAAATGTTTTGCCAGCTCCAAGACTGGCTCTCCTTTCCTGGAAGCCCCCCTCCTGCCCTCTTTAAAGCCTACATTTCCCTGCTCTCCTGCGAGTTTGTTTTATTGTTCACTCCGTTGCCTTTTCTCCCCCCCCCCTCCCCCCGGGATGCCAGCTGTTCCCATTCTGGCTGATGCCTCCATCCCCCCCTCTGACTCCTCAGTCCAGTACTCTCATTCATTTCCAGTACAATCCCTGCCCCCAAAACACACACACTGTATCTGTCTTAAACTTACTTCCCCAGCTCTTCAAAGAGCTGGTATTCTTCCGTGAACCGGGTGCAGGTGATGGTTGCCATCCTGGATGGTGACTGCCTCCCCTGGCGTGAAGTTTTACACAAACACCTCTCCTCTCTTGAGCACGCACTTTCTCGTTTTCCTCTTCGCTCCTAGCGCTCTCGCCTTCTCAGAGGTAAATAAGCGAATATGTATGATTGACAAGCCTGGAGATAATGATGAGGGCAATTTGTCTTCTCAGCCTCACAAGCCTTCGTCAGCATCCAGTTCTCCATAGCAACCACCTCTGGAACGCCCTGGTTTTGTTGCCTGGGTAACTGCTTCCCAAACACCTGCTTCGCCCGCTACTTTGCAGCTCTCTAACGCCCTGACTCTGTCACTGTGAAAACTGCATCCTTAGCCAGAAAACAGAAGATGACTTGAAGGAGAAGACCATATATATATATATATATATATAGGCAAATTAAGTCAAGCAACTGAGAATTAACTGGGGCAAAAAGGTTACTATGGAAACTGCAGTTTCCACATTACAGGATGGTCTCTGGAAAGACAGGATGCTGTTGCCCTGGCAACTGCATCTTATTCTCCAGAAAGACAGGTATTGCTGCGTTGCCCGGGCAACTGCAATACTTTCAAGGTTTAAAGGAACATTATGCTTCCTTCAGCCACAGCTACTTTTGGGGAAGATATAAGGGGCTGCTTCTGAAGGCACCTGTGAGACTTACTTAGTACCATTAGAATGGGGTGCCTTTAAAGGGATACACTATGGTTTTTGAATAAATCAAGTATAAAGCAGTCTGAATTTTTCCAATTCCTGTAGGGGGAGCAGCTAAAACTAATTCAGAATCTACAAAACCTTCTGGAAAGCAGCAACAGAGCTTTATTCCCAGTAGGGTGTCTGGCCCAGATTTCATGCACTTTCTGTTTCTGCCATTGGAACTTAGAAAAAGGAAAAGGGGAAAAAAAACATTTCCTGAGGAGTGGGGGAGGAGAGAGAGAGAGAGAGAGAGAGAGAAAACAAGAACAGCATGATACAGTAGTTAGTTATATGCAGCTGCTGATGAGGAAAAGTATCCTGATGGAAGGACAGGTTGCCTAGCAGACATCAGTCCTTGCGTGGATGTGATTATGGAGTGTGGGCTGAGTTAAGGATGCCGGAAAAATATGCCTACATTTTGAGAGCCATATCTTCTGCCAATAACCCTGAAATCCTCCCTCTCTAGCAGTTGGGAATGCAATGAGCCAGCCTTTTCGCATATTAAAAGGTCGCCCACACAGGAACAAACATATTAAATATGTTTAGGCTTTTCCACATCTTTGTAATGCTTGTGAGAACTATTTTATATTAACTGTCCTGAGTTGTGTGGCAAATGCTTGCTTATTTCTAGTTTTCATATTATTATTTTTCAGCATTTCCATCCATGAAGGTATGTAATCAAAGGATGTGCACACATGGCATTTTATTTTAGAGTCCATGGAAACTGAGCATTCCCCCCCCCAACTAGTCCACACAAAACCTAGACCTGTTGCTTGTTTTCCCCTCCTAAAAAACACTTCTTGACAAACTGGTTTCATTGCAAAAATAAAAGCTTATTGCAGATTGCTTCTGCATCACAACCCACAGCATAATTGGTAGTCTTCAGCAATGGGGAGTGTATCCTCACCTGCCCAATGATATGGTTGGCGGTCATATACCAAGATTGCAAGGGGATAATTTTCAAACAGGGTTTTTTCCATAGTACCCACACCCAACTGTCTGCATGGCAGGATCTCCAGTACAGTCAATCTATACTGAAAGCAGCATGTTGAGGATGAGCATGAATGACTGCATAGCAAGAAAAATTACATTTCTGCGCTACAAATTGGTGTGTACACAGCCAAAGAGCAACCAATGTGGAGTTATTTCCTTTTCATTCAGATACTAAATTCTGCTGCTGGGCTTCTCGTTCTTATACAGTGTTGTATTTTAAAATCAAAGTGCCCCCATTTCCCAGCAAGTTATCTTATTGGCAGACTTTGAAAGAGACAAGAATTCATCATGCTCAGTGGTAGCCATGCTCCAGCAGAGACTACAGGCATTAAATGTTCCAGATGCTGTACTGCCTACATTAGATCCATTCATTGCTCCAGATCAGGATTCCAAAATGCTCTAATCTAAGCAGCATAGACTTGTCCGTGCCAGGACTTGCAGAGAATTCTGGGAGGAAGAACAGCAGTCTGTATAGGTATGAGCAAGCAAAGCACTGTACTAAAAAATAAACCTCTTCACTGAACAATCAAGGTTTCAGTTTGTGTTCCTATTTCTAAGAGTTCCAGGCCTCTTAACTCAACAGATGCTTGCACATTAAGAAATATTTCTTTCGTAAAACAGTGACAACAAACTCAGAGATTTATACTCAGAGCTTTGTGGTGTTCACAAGTACCGGAAATGATGCAAAGCATTGTACTGGCTGCAGAAATCAACGTTCTGACCTTTAATATTGAAAGAATTTTTCTAGACCTCATGATGTCATGAGTTGAGCTTGAAAATGTGTGGGCAATGTCTGGCGTAATCTTTGAACCCAGAAAGGGAACAGTAGAGGTTCTATTATTAGACAGCTTTCCTTGAATAACACCACATTACTATGACAAACAGACACAGTATACCAAGTGTGAAGGAGTGCCCTTGCTAGAGGCAATGGAAGTAATCACCCTCTCCTGTTGTCGCTGTCCTGCAACTGCTATTAATGGTGCAATCCTGTACATGTTTAGTCAAAAGGATCTGTCACTGAATGCAATGGAACTTATTCCTAGGTAAGTGTGTACATGATTGCAGCCTCAGCTGTATATTGCCTTTGAACTTGCACTGGTAGCTATTAATAATCTTATCTTCCAACCAGATAGCTCAGGTAGAGCATGAGACTCTTAATCTCAGGGTTGTGGGTTTGACCCCACGCAAAAAGATTCCTGCATTGCAGGGGGTTGAACTACATGACCCTTGTGGCCCCTTCCAATTCCATAATTCTGTGATTCCATGAATTTGCCCAATTCTCTTTTGAAGCCATGTAACCTAGCTAGTGGGCATTAATAGACCTTGCAGCAGCAAATTCCACAAAATAAGCATGTATTGTGTGAGGAAGTACTTCTTTTTGCCCGTCCTGGATCTATTGCCAATCTATTTCATTGGATGATCCTGGGTTCTAGTATCATGTTTTTCTCCACACCATACATACCTTTATAAACTTCCATCCTGTCCCATGCATGAATCATGGAAAATCAGCAAATAGATACACGTGGGTTTAACAGACATGTTTCATGCTACTTACAGAATTCACCTTTCCTTGACACGGAATTTTGATCCAAGTTATTTCTTTAAGTGAAGACACACAGGGTGAAAACTAGGGTGAAAGGCAGACAGGCCATTGCAGTTGCAGCCTGATCCAAAATGATTTCATCACTAAGGAAGCATGCCACTTACATTCCATTCTCAAACATCTGCAGGTGTCATAGTGACCAGAGCAGTTCTGGACAATTTGTTAGCAGCCAACATTATTCTCAGTAATGCTAAGAAACAAACTACTGCTAGTGTGGACCACCCCACCCCCATTTTAGAGGTTTTGCACCCCGTTCTGTAGGTATGGTAAAGTAAAGTGGGAAAGCCGCAGAACTAACTAGGCTGAAATCAAGTCCCAAGCCACAGTGCTTTTCTGCAGCAGGGAGAGAAGGAGGTAGAGAAAGTGGACCAGAGTGGGGTGGGGTGCTAAGGTAGATGGAGAAGGATAGTCAGAAAGAATAAGATGGGGGAGAAGGCAATCCTGAATGGCTTTCCATTTAATTGCCACCTTCGTGAAAACACCTGCTTTTATTCCTCCACACAATACACTTCAACTCCATCCACCAGCAGATTTCAGTCAGATGACATGTTCCATAGGAGAATCAAGCTCCTGTCCACCAGCATGGGGGGAGAACATTTGACTGGAAAGTGGAGAACTACCGTAATTATTATTTTTAATTGAAAAGGAGCGAGATGGGCCAGGCTGCATCAAAACTGCATATATCTAAAGCCAAAAGCAGATTCTGTTTCTCCGCATTCCTGACATTGTTACCTCAGCAGTGACTAACGAATGGTGTTTGTTTAAATGGCATGGAATACTGTTGAGAACAATTTGTCAGCAAATGGCAGGAGGCCCAGCTTGGAACACAGGTCTTAGAACGTCTAGGAATCTATGAATGTCAGACTTCCTGCGTTAGGTCAGAGCGATGGATCCAGGAGCCCAGCATTCTGTCTACCAACAGTGATTAGGCAGATGCCTCACAAACATGGCATGATGGGGACATCTTGGCCCCTCCTGGAAGAGTTTGTACAAATGACTGTTTTGGCCAGTGACTTTTCCCTTTCTGCTTTGCTCTCTCTAGCCCTTCTAGAAACAGTAGAAGACCCTTACAAATATAATGGCTAGTTAATTGCTTTGTTTCCAGGAGGAAAGTGCTCTAAGGAGACAACTTCCACATTGTCCAGGAAGAGAAAACACATCACCAAAAAAGAGGCACATGGCGCAGGTTTGCATAAAATTAGCATGTGCTAATTTATATGTACAGATGCATGGGGGACTTCCGGGGTGGCGCCATCGGCAATGGCGGACTCCCTCTGATCTGGAGGGACTAGCTCCACGCGAAACGGGTCTTTTCCGCTACGGCGAAGCGGGGACCCTTTCAAAAATCACAGGCGGATGAAGCCTGTGACCATGGGACTCGGCGGGCACCTTTAGCGCCCCCCCAACCCGCAAAAGAACCCACTAACGGGCTCCGGAGCGAAGAGGGGGAAGTGGCGCGGTGCTGAGAGTCAACTGCTTCTTCGGTGGAGCGAAGCCGCACAGCCGTTGCCGGAGAGCGCTGCCTTTTTCCTGGGACAATTTGGCTTCTAAAATAATCACCCGTGAGTACTTAAATTTCGGACAATTGGACTTTAAATAAGGACTTGCGAGCAGAAAGGAAAATTGGACTTAAAAGTTTACCTCAATTTGGCACTGAAACGGGAAGGTCTAAACAGGAAGTCAGCCTTCCGTTTCTTGTAGCTAGATTAAAGCAAAGACATGGCAAACTAGAGCTCAGAAAATCGCTTGTAAAAGATTAACTTTCATCATTTAAAATTGTTGAACCCCCCTTTGGAAGCAGGAGAAGAGGGGGGATTTTTTCGGACTGTTTAAACCTGCAGAAGTGAGTGTAAAGTAAAGTAACTTTCCACCGTCCTGATCCTGGAGCGGGGTGTCAGGACTGATGTTTTTTGAAGCTCATTGACCAGAGACAAACTTTTTGACAGATAGCTATAAGAAGAGAAACATTGATTTCATTGTTCCCCTTCGCATTTTAAAGGAACAAATATTGACAAAATATCTGAAAAAGGAAACTTTGTTGTTAGACTTGTCTTTTAAAAAAAGAACAAATAGAAGTTTTCCCCCTAGAGGGAGAATGAGAAACTGTAACCAACTCCGGGGAGCTTGCAGCTGTTACAATCGTGGGAATAGACTTCTGACCTTGCAGGACAATGTATTCAGAAGCTCTGTTGCGTGCTTTCTGTAAAACAAATGCCCTACTGGAACAGCTACATGAGAAGACGGACTTGATGACTGATGCGATCAGAAATTTTGAACAGGCAGTGGAAAATTATATGGAGCCCATCCAGGAATTAAATCAGGAGTGTGCCCTGACAGAACAGATGAGGGAAGAGGATGTTGCTGAATCTTGGGCGCCAGAGATGAAGGGAGCTGTGGCCCAGCAGGAACATGAGCTTTTGGACTTGACAAATGAACTTGGAAAAAGCCAGATTTGGAAAGATAAAGTTTGGTTTGGTTTGGAAATGGGGGGTTGGATAGACCCCCCTATGCAGGGATGTTTGGACTTTTCAAGTCTGGCAATGGGCCGTGAGATGTTTGGGATTGTGGGGGCTCTTAATTTTGGAGGGATTTTGAAACATGTTCTTAAATACCATATGGAGTTTAGTGTGGACTATGGAAAAGGGGCTGATTTGTCGAGAAGGGTCAAAAACATTGTTAAGCTGGAGTTCCCACGAGTGAAAGGAGCAGGAGACAAAGGAAAATACAGTTATAAATATGAAGAAGAGCTGCGGAAGGGACATGGAAGAGACTTAAGGGCCTCGGATACAAGGTTACCAGGTTAATGCGCTAGATCGATGGGATAATAAGAACTGACAAAACCCGGGACCAGGAGGAAGGGACGCTGGATGAAGATTGGATTGTTTTTATTTCTTTTTTTTACTACTACGATTGCTTTATAAAATTGATGAATGTTAGAAAAATGTTGGAACGAAATTACTTGGCTATAGCAAAAATGTTTAAAGAATTATGTAAGAATATTATGGTTATGAGAAGTTGGTAAAAATAAGATTTAAGTTTTAAGCTTTAAGGTTCTTTATAGTAAGATAAGATTAAAATAGATTAAGGTAATGTAATGACAGAATATTATGAAATATGGAAAGGATTTGCTGCGACAATTAACAACTAGGATACAAAAAAAGGGAGGAGGAGGAGGTCAAAGAAAGAAGGTAATGACAGTTGAGGATTTGAGAATGATGGATTTGTTTTTGAGTGTTTGTGGTGTATTTTTGTTTTTTGAATTTGTATTGTTTGATGTGATTTGTTGTTGTTTTTTGTTCTTTCTTTCTCTTTTTCTGCTTTGTTCTCTTTTATAATTCTAAAAATTTTCAATAAATATCATTTAAAAAAATATATATGTACAGATGCATGATTATAAATAATTACTATAATTTGAATAGAAATATATCTCACTATATTGGGAAGGCTCTGTTTGCTGTCCAGGTGCTAATGATGGTCTCCACTCTTTCTTTCTTTTTACCAAGGACTTGGATTGGACAACAGAGGGTTCCTTGAAAACAGAGGACTCTACTCTGATAGCCTTTCAAATACAGGACTGCCCTTTGTCTAATAAGACACGTGGCCACCCTAATTTACATCCAACTTGTAAAAAATGAATGGGAGGCATACACTCCACTGATGAAAGTCAGGAGCACAAATCTTTCTAGGGAGGGAAACTGGTGAAACCACAAGGGGATGGAAAGGAACAGTCTTGCTCCCTCCACCCTTTTAAAGGGATGCAAGAGGCCTTGTGATCCACCCAGAAATGTTTGCATCAAGAAGAACTTCTTGAAAAAAATTCAGGCACATTGGACTGGAGAACAGTGTCTCTTCTTGCCATCAACCTATTTATTTTTATTTGTTTATAACATTGAGATCTTGCTAAATAGCCAAAAACATGGCTCTCATGAAGACTGCAGTGCCAACAATGTAAAAATACCACATATATCCTAATTGGGTAAAAGCAGATTATAACTACAAACAAGACAACAAATCAGTCATCAACCGCCCCACATAACAAAAATAGACCAGCAACCACATGCAAGACCAAAGGTGTTTCTAAATAAAGATGTTTAGGGCTGCAGTCCTAAACCCTGGTCCTTCCAGCTGGAGGGAATGATTATGTAGCAGACATCCCCATCCACTGGCTTCTGGTAGAGGGAGGGAGGTCCACCAATGCAGAGACTCCTGCTTGGGCTGCAGAAACCGCAACACATTGGACACGTCAACCAACATAGCCAACACACGACCCCAAAATGGGGGGCTGCAGAGGAAGAATGGGTGAAGTTACTCAATTCCTAGGACAGACCCCATTTCTTCCAACACAAGCTAGCAGGGCAGTTGAGCTGTCACTCCACTCTGGCCAGCTCTTCTTCTGCAAACCACCTTTTCTTTGTAAGAGGGCTAGAGACATACTGTACTTTGCTTTTTAAATGAAAGCTCAGAGGCTGGGAACCCTGCCTGGGGCTGCCAATGGAAGCCTTTGCATCTGAGGCTGCCATGTTGGTGATCCATACCCACATTGCTGAGGAGAGTGTCTAAAATAAGTTAGTGTGTGAGAACCCTGCAATATAGACTGCAGGGTTGCTCTTCAGCAGGCATAGGCAAACTCCGGCCTTCCAGATGTTTTGAGACATCATCCCTGACCACTGGTCCTGTTAGCTAGGGATGATGGGAATTGTAGTTCCAAAACATCTGGAGGGCCTATGCCTGCTCTTCAGTCTCTTGACATTTGTCGTGTGTGGTGGTGGTTGTTTAAGTGAAAAGCTGTAGGTGATGGATGTGAATTTGTTGACTGTGGCGTCAGTCTGGAGCAAAGATCCACCAATCAGGAGGGGGAATAGGGGGACTCTTGGTGGGAGAGGAAGGTTGATTATAGTAAATCCAGAGGTAAAGTGTTAATCAGGCCCCCACACTCCTGCTTCTGCAATCAACTTAACATACACATACACACACACCCCAAATGCATTTTTCTAACCAGCCCATCCCCCACAACTATATGAACATCCAGAGTTAGTGAACAGGGCTTTAATAGAGCCAGTGCGGTATGCTTTAAAGGTATTTTATTTGTTTATTTATAAAATATTTATATGTCAATGAAAACATCAGAGCAGCTTGCAATAGTATCTATGTACAACAAAAACAAATAAAAAATTAGATTTAGAGACCACCAACTAATCATGGTGAATGTATAGCTAAAGCTGTTTCAATCTCTTTTTCAACATTTTCGCTTTCATGATTAGACAAAAAAAAACCCCCAAACCTTGGTGGAGTGAAAGCAAACCACTGCAATTCTGGTCCGCAGACACCTGCCAGAACTAAGCCAGGCTCCTCTGCTGTCCCCTTCCACCAAATTGCCGTGTGAAACTTGCAAGGCAGAGCCTGGCAAGCTGATGGATGGAGGCTAGGGAAGTGATTTTAATCATCTTGGGAGAGAGTTTGCCTCGGTCTATACTTTTCTGCTTATACCTTGCCAGATAATTGCAGCCCCTTGCAGAGACACATTATGTCTAATGCCATCAGTGCTAAATCTGAACTAAAGAAGTATGCCATTGCCAGCAGCGAGAGACTGATGGCTGAGCACCTATTGAGGTAGCACAATGGAAATCTAATTGAATCCAGGAGATTGTCCCTTATAAAATGAGGTATGCCCACATTTACACAGGCGCACACATTACAACGGGACACTGGGTCACATACCCCTGCACGCTGATCTGCAAGAGGGAGTCTCTTCCTTCCCTCTTCAAGGCCAGCTAAATATTTGCTCTACACTAATGCTTTTTTTTTTTTTTTTTTTTTTTGGTAGTAAGGGCATATGTACACTACAGAGACCTTCCTGCTTTTAGAGTTACCAAGGCTGACAATTTAAGAACTTGCTATGTATTGTAAGGGCACGTAGACTATGGACATATTAACTTTTCTAGAGATCCCTAGCCACACAATTCTCAAGAGGCCCCTGGAGGGAAGGAAAAGACTATTGCATCAGTCCAAGTCCATGCTGTCTGCATGGAGCTAATCTGGTTTCAGGATACTTTCAAAGGTGAGGTTAGAGCATTGCCATAATATCAACCCAATGTGGGAATTACTTCTTTACAGCTGGGGTGGGGAATCTGTGGCCCCTCACAATGTGGTTGGACTCCAATTCCCATTAGCCTTAGCATAGACAATGGTCAGGGATGATGGGAGATGCAGTCAAACAGCATCCAGAGAACCACAGGTTCCCCTTCTTTACCGTTTCCACATTTTGA